>NC_138192.1:34958812-36345252 GCF_964194105.1 Spermophilus citellus | reverse complement strand
TATACACTCCCTAAATTCATCCATGTTCATATATGTGGATTTATAATCAACTTTTCACAAGATTATTCTCAGAAATATTCATCCACCTGAAATACATATTTGTTTCCTAGTGCTGAAAACTAACTTCAGAGAATGGTGCATAGAGATCCTAATATTTCTACAGGAACTGACCCAGTTTAACATCAATGCCAGCAGATTCCTATGGGACATGATGTGTATTTTGACCTTCATTTTTATTCAACACTGATACATTACTATTTCTTCAGTTGATACACATCATAGGATATGTATTTCATCCTCATGTTCACAAATTTCTAGGCATTTGGTTCACTTTCAATCACTTCCTGCTTCAGAACACATGTATTCCTCCACGTTTCTTGACTGGTCTTATCATGAGACTTCTTTCCAAACACATTCTTTTCCATTTCCATAATCCCTTTTGAAGCCAAACTCACACCCCCTTCATGGTAAACCATCACCCTAATATCACCATTAGATGTATAACTGGTTGGAATGAATGGTTGTGTATCAATATTAGATTTCCTATATATTTTCAGATATCCATTCAATCCATTATTTAAATTGGAACCAGTTATAATATTTATTCACAGTAGGGTCTATTCATGCATTATCTCTATATTCATAGACCCAGGGTACACTTATTTGTACCCTCAAAGGCTAATTTATATGTCTTCAACATATTACTCCCAGAAATGGTGGAAGAAATACTCATGACACCTGATCTCCATATACATTGTATCACAGTGATATTCTGGACACAAAATGCAAAGGTCACAGTTATGATTGTACCAAAGCCTCATTGGAAAGTGAGCATGGATTACTCAAAACATCCTTGTCCAGGTTGCCTAATGCTCTCAAATGTCAATCCTATTGGTGACTACACATTTGTTTCTTCCTAAGATGATATATTCAACCTCAACCCTGTTGAATATGTCTAATCCTCTCACACACTTTATACTTTGCCTGATTTCCTAATGTCTCTATTGATATCTGCTTTCCTACATATGTTCCCCAGTTCATCATTGTGACTGACCCTTAACATGTGCTGACATTTACATTCACTCTCTAACCGACACCCTATTGCTAAAGATCTTTTGGTCCAAATTTTATACTCACTCTTCTTCCTAAACCTACCAACTATCTTCCTAATCCTACCTACCATCCCTTTTTGTCTGGATGTTCTCTTCTACATTCAATCATCCAAGGTATAAGGTCCTGTGCCATTGTATATCCATTTATCTGAGACATCTGTGCAGAAAGTCATTCAAAGCTAAGTAAGCCAATCAAGGGCCCAATGCCCTTCTGGCCTTCAAATCTTACTTGGATTTCTGTTTTCATACATATATTTCACCTATATATTATTATAAATATCACAGGTTCCCAATACCATTCATCATCCAGCAGAGTGATTCCTAACCCAAACCGAACAGGTTCTTAACCCTAACCATACACTGTTCCCTCAATCTAACTTTACAGAAGAGCAGGGACAGAGTTGGTCTTACAATACAGGAATGTAGGGGATCTTCCACCTGCTGAGAACCTCAAAGGTCCATGCAGAAATGATCCCTGGAGAAGATGTAGGCCGCTGTGAAGGACCTGAGAGAGCACAAGTCATCTTCCATGGCAAACCACCTGGTCAGGATGAAGGGATGTGTCTGAATGAGCCTCTCTCTTCTTAATGTAGACAAGATGGACCAAAGCAGGCCTGTGTGGAGAGCTGTCCCTTGGTGCCTATGGTTGATATTCCATTCTAACTTGTGAAAGTGTCAGAGGAAGGAGGGGCAGCCTCCATCTCATGGGAGCCCTGGAAGCAACTGTTAGGACACAGTGGTTGCCAAGGCAGTGACCTCATTCAGTTCCTGAAGGAAGTGACCTCACCTCACTTCCTTGGTGATGGAACTCTCTGAACTTGGGATCCAGGAAGCCAGGCACCCAGAGCCAGTCCCAGTCCCAGTCCCAGTGGGCTCACTTGTTTGGATTTACCAAGGACAGAGTCAGTCTTTCTTGGTACCTACTGATGTGAGGATGGCCAAATGCCAGGAAAGCTCTGCAGAGGGGCCTTTCCTGAGAAAGCAGGTAGTGGCTCACCGCTGGCTCCTGACAACTTCACAGAGTTGGCCAAGGAGGCCAGATGTGGGACAGGACAGGCCATTTCGCGGGAACATAGTATGGCCCACGAGTCAGACGGCACTCCGGGTAGTCACAGACCAACTTGGAAGAAGGAGGTGCCTTTGTGGGTGTGGGTGTGAGTTTGTGGTTTTGTCTCATGTTCTGAGAATAGGTAGGAAAGGCGGTTTGTTTGTTTTGGAGTGGACTGTTTCTAGTAAGTCTTTTGACGAGGCGAGTGTTTCTATGTTTGTGTATCCCACTGTGTCCCTGGTTGTAGACATTAGAAAAGAGAATGCATCAATGGATGTGTCCTGTCTAGTAGAAAGCTTCCCAGCATTCATCCTGCCCAATTCATGAATGGACTGCGGCTTGCCTTATGGATGGGCAACACCTACTATCTTCCTAAGTTCCTGTTTTCTTCCTGAATTCTGGCCACTCTCCAGAATAGGCTCATGGTTTTGTGTCCAAGATATGTACCACCTCCAAGCTCGCTGACATGGCCATGTACTGGAGAGCTGGAAGGAATGGTGAGCATCTCAGAAAACTCAGATATCAGTGTGACCAGTAAAGTCTCCCTGGAGAAACCCTGCTTTGGGCCTTTTGCTTACCTATTGTTGTGTTGCCCTGAATGTCAGGAAGGCCTTTGCCTCAGGGCACCCCTTTGTGAAGCCTGAAGAAAACAGTTTTCAAATGGAAATACATGGGCATCACCTGTGGCTCTTTGCTTAATGGCTTTGCAAAGGGATGTGTCTGAATCAGCCTCTTGGCCCTGTGTGAGGCTGTGGCTTAGGTTGTCAGCACCTGACGGATCCAAAGAGAGATCCCATGTGTGCATCCAAAGCCAAATTCGCACAAAAGCAGTCATTGTGGATGATGCCTCTCGCATTCCTCTGTAAGGTTCCTGACCTCCATCAAGTGAGAATAGGGATCCTTCGGGTCAAAGGAGTTCTTCAAAGCCCTGCAGAGGCTAGCCCATAGGTGCTTGGGTTTTCTCATGACTCCAATTCACACAAAGAATCTATACCCGGCAGTCAGTAGGCCTCCAATTGGAGAAGCGGAGCCAGTATTAACGGCAGGCCTATTGGATCACTCCAGGTTCACAGGAAGGGTGTCCAGGCCACCCTGACATTAGGCAAATGAGGGGCAAGGGAGCTTATTGTGGACACTGTCTTGGGCTGTGCCCCTCATGGAAACCTCCAGCCCAGCCAGAGGTTATGATGAGTGTCTATGTGGAAGAAGATGAGGGCCATGTGGCAGTGTTTTGGTTTGAATTGTGGTCATTGGTGTGGCGGTGGGAAGAGATGACTGGGTCCACCTGGGCTTGAACTCTGGTGTGATTCCGCTTGGAGAATGAGTTCTGGAACTGACCTCAGAGAAGTATTGCCGTGAATTGTGTTGGGATTTGAGGAGGCCATGCATGAGAGTCGCCCTTGGAAACTGAGATGTAGGCCCAGGCTGGCTTTCCACAGAGCACTGGGAATCTCAGCCCCGATATCACATGATTTTATTCTTAAAGACCTGGCAGCCATAGTTGAGAGTCAAAACACACATGGACCTCACATTTGTAGACCTCAATGGGCCTGGCTTCCTGTGACCTTTTGGCCACTCTTTGGGAAGCCTTGTTTGTGAGAGTTCTCCAGAGGTTTCGTTGAAATGAGCTTCCTCACCATTTAATGGTTCCTGAAGGAATGGAAACCCACAGTGCCTCTAACTTCATCCTTTAAAAATGGCTAGCTAGATAAATACCATGAGATTTTTGAAATTCCCTTGACCAGGTGGCACTGGAGAACCTTTGGATGTCCTGTTCTGCTGATCATGAGTGTACCAGACAGTGCCTTGATTGACTGGGTTTCATGAAAATGGTGTAAAACAGAGATGCCAGTAAGTTGGGGCCTGCTGAGTAGCGGGCCTAGAGCAGTGGTGTGCAGGTGTGTGATAAAACATCTGTGGTGGGGCCATGTGGATCTGCCACTGGCTTCCAAATGGCTTGTGACTGACATGGTGCAGTGAGCAGACCCTTCTATGTAAAGGCATCTTGTTATATGGAGAGGTTTCAGGGCAGTGTTCAGAATCAGGTTGCTATGGTCAAGGGGGCAAGCTCTGTGGGATAGAAGCCTGGCTGGTGCATTCTCCTAGGACCTTGACCCACCACACGTGACAGAACTCCCTCCAGCACGGTGTCCCAGTTGAACTCCTTGTATTTCCTGAAGCAAATTCCAAACTCCCAGTGCAGCAGCAAGAAACACAGTGAAAAGTGGAGGATGACCGAACGGCTTCACAATCCACACAGGGAGACACTTAGACCCCAGTGGCCACAGTTTACCTGCAAAGAGAGAATTCAGCACTTCTGCCTCATGTTCATTGGAAAATCAGAAACCATGTCCTCCAGGTCACATAGATGCAGACCCAGCTTTGATGGTCTCACTACAAAGGAAGCTAAAGCTCCTGACAACAACATATATTTCAAGTGCCCCACCTCAGAGGCAGTTTCTCACAAAGTCTTTAGGCCAGCAGAGCTCCATGTTTGTGGAGTGTTTACCCTGTCTCCCTTACTTATGCAAACTCCTCTACCACCTCCAAGGTTGTGAACTCCTGAGCATTTTCCATTCCACATACGTATTCACAGCTTTTCTAACTCTTCTCCACGAATTGCGTCTTACTTGTTGCGAAGGTAATGTCAAGGCATTGTTCTGGATGAGAGTGGGAATGTTTTTGTGTAGCACATATTTGCCTACACATTGGATTCATTTTCCTATTTTCCGTTTGAAATACTGAATCCCTGACACTAACCCATACCCTAGTAGATTCTGACTACGAATACTAATATGATGGAGAAAAATAACCCAAACACAATAGAAATACAGGCAGTTCAGAGCAGGCATGGTGTATAGTTGGACTTGCCTTTAGCATTACAAAGGGTAGGTGTTTTAAATCTTGTCCAATTTAATAGAAGTAGTTCTCCATGTGTTTTGAGAGTTAACAAATGTGTGAATTTCTGTTTCCCTTTCTCTGTAGCCTATTCAGCAACATGTATTTTTACATGCACATATAGAATCCTACCTGCTATCCCACGTCCACTCTTGTGAGGTGGCTGACTTGGCAGATACAAATTGTGAGAAGAGATCACTCCTCCTAAATGCTGTTGGAACTGAAAATTCAACCTACCGGTGAGCTTCCTACATGAACAACATGATACATAAATCCATGTTCAGTAACATAATTTTTTTTGGATCTGTGGATGATATATATTTCATGATGAATTTCGATTGGCATATATATTTCTACTTTTTAATGTCTGTGTGTGTGTTCTGTGTGTATGTGTGTGTGTATATATATATACACACACACACACACAATATACACAAACTCTCCAGATTTTTCAAAATATGAAATATATGTGTCTTAGTATACACTCCCTAAATTCATCCATGTTCATATATGTGGATTTATAATCAACTTTTCACAAGATTATTCTCAGAAATATTCATCCACCTGAAATACATATTTGTTTCCTAGTGCTGAAAACTAACTTCAGAGAATGGTGCATAGAGATCCTAATATTTCTACAGGAACTGACCCAGTTTAACATCAATGCCAGTAGATTCCTATGGGACATGATGTGTATTTTGACCTTCATTTTTATTCAACACTGATACATTACTATTTCTTCAGTTGATGCACATCATAGGATATGTATTTCATCCTCATGTTCACAAATTTCTAGGCATTTGGTTCACTTTCAATCACTTCCTGCTTCAGAACACATGTATTCCTCCACGTTTCTTGACTGGTCTTATCATGAGACTTCTTTCCAAACACATTCTTTTCCATTTCCATAATCCCTTTTGAAGCCAAACTCACACCCCCTTCATGGTAAACCATCACCCTAATATCACCATTAGATGTATAACTGGTTGGAATGAATGGTTGTGTATCAATATTAGATTTCCTATATATTTTCAGATATCCATTCAATCCATTATTTAAATTGGAACCAGTTATAATATTTATTCACAGTAGGGTCTATTCATGCATTATCTCTATATTCATAGACCCAGGGTACACCTATTTGTACCCCCAAAGTCTAATTTATATGTCTTCAACATATTACTCCCAGAAATGGTGGAAGAAATACTCATGACACCTGATCTCCATATACATTGTATCACAGTGATATTCTGGACACAAAATGCACAGGTCACAGTTATGATTGTACCAAAGCCTCATTGGAAAGTGAGCATGGATTACTCAAAACATCCTTGTCCAGGTTGCCTAATGCTCTCAAATGTCAATCCTATTGGTGACTACACATTTGTTTCTTCCTAAGATGATATATTCAACCTCAACCCTGTTGAATATGTCTAATCCTCTCACTCACTTTATACTTTGCCTGATTTCCTAATATCTCTATTGATATCTGCTTTCCTACATATGTTCCCCAGTTCATCATTGTGACTGACCCTTAACATGTGCTGACATTTACATTCACTCTCTTACCGACACCCTATTGCTAAAGAACTTTTGGTCCAAATTTTATACTCACTCTTCTTCCTAAACCTACCAACTATCTTCCTAATCCTACCTACTATCCCTTTTTGACTGGATGTTCTCTTCTACATTCAATCATCCAAGGTACAAGGTCCTGTGCCATTGTATATCGATTTATCTGAGACATCTGTGCAGAAAGTCATTCAAAGCTAAGTAACCCAATCAAGGGCCCAATGCCCTTCTGGCCTTCAAATCTTACTTGGATTTCTGTTTTCATACATATATTTCACCTATATATTATTATAAATATCACAGGTTCCCAATACCATTCATCATCCAGCAGAGTGATTCCTAACCCAAACCGAACAGGTTCTTAACCCTAACCATACACTGTTCCCTCAATCTAACTTTACAGAAGAGCAGGGACAGAGTTGGTCTTACAATACAGGAATGTAGGGGATCTTCCACCTGCTGAGAACCTCAAAGGTCCATGCAGAAATGATCCCTGGAGAAGATGTAGGCCGCTGTGAAGGACCTGAGAGAGCACAAGTCATCTTCCATGGCAAACCACCTGGTCAGGATGAAGGGATGTGTCTGAATGAGCCTCTCTCTTCTTAATGTAGATAAGATGGACCAAAGCAGGCCTGTGTGGAGAGCTGTCCCTTGGTGCCTATGGTTGATATTCCATTCTAACTTGTGAAAGTGTCAGAGGAAGGAGGGGCAGCCTCCATCTCATGGGAGCCCTGGAAGCAACTGTTAGGACACAGTGGTTGCCAAGGCAGTGACCTCATTCAGTTCCTGAAGGAAGTGACCTCACCTCACTTCCTTGGTGATGGAACTCTCTGAACTTGGGATCCAGGAAGCCAGGCACCCAGAGCCAGTCCCAGTCCCCGTCCCAGTGGGCTCACTTGTTTGGATTTACCAAGGACAGAGTCAGTCTTTCTTGGTACCTACTGATGTGAGGATGGCCAAATGCCAGGAAAGCTCTGCAGAGGGGCCTTTCCTGAGAAAGCAGGTAGTGGCTCACCGCTGGCTCCTGACAACTTCACAGAGTTGGCCAAGGAGGCCAGATGTGGGACAGGACAGGCCATTTCGCGGGAACATAGTATGGCCCACGAGTCAGACGGCACTCCGGGTAGTCACAGACCAACTTGGAAGAAGGAGGTGCCTTTGTGGGTGTGGGTGTGAGTTTGTGGTTTTGTCTCATGTTCTGAGAATAGGTAGGAAAGGCAGTTTGTTTGTTTTGGAGTGGACTGTTTCTAGTAAGTCTTTTGACGAGGCAAGTGTTTCTATGTTTGTGTATCCCACTGTGTCCCTGGTTGTAGACATTAGAAAAGAGAATGCATCAATGGATGTGTCCTGTCTAGTAGAAAGCTTCCCAGCATTCATCCTGCCCAATTCATGAATGGACTGCGGCTTGCCTCATGGATGGGCAACACCTACTATCTTCCTAAGTTCCTGTTTTCTTCCTGAATTCTGGCCACTCTCCAGAATAGGCTCATGGTTTTGTGTCCAAGATATGTACCACCTCCAAGCTCGGTGACATGGCCATGTACTGGAGAGCTGGAAGGAATGGTGAGCATCTCAGAAATCTCAGATATCAGTGTGACCAGTAAAGTCTCCCTGGAGAAACCCTGCTTTGGGCCTTTTGCTTACCTATTGTTGTGTTGCCCTGAATGTCAGGAAGGCCTTTGCCTCAGGGCACCCCTTTGTGAAGCCTGAAGAAAACAGTTTTCAAATGGAAATACATGGGCATCACCTGTGGCTCTTTGCTTAATGGCTTTGCAAAGGGATGTGTCTGAATCAGCCTCTTGGCCCTGTGTGAGGCTGTGGCTTAGGTTGTCAGCACCTGACGGATCCAAAGAGAGATCCCATGTGTGCATCCAAAGCCAAATTGGCACAAAAGCAGTCATTGTGGATGATGTCTCTCGCATTCCTCTGTAAGGTTCCTGACCTCCATCAAGTGAGAATAGGGATCCTTCGGGTCAAAGGAGTTCTTCAAAGCCCTGCAGAGCCTAGCCCATAGGTGCTTGGGTTTTCTCATGACTCCAATTCACACAAAGAATCTATACCCGGCAGTCAGTAGGCCTCCAATTGGAGAAGCGGAGCCAGTATTAACGGCAGGCCTATTGGATCACTCCAGGTTCACAGGAAGGGTGTCCAGGCCACCCTGACATTAGGCAAATGAGGGGCAAGGGAGCTTATTGTGGACACTGTCTTGGGCTGTGCCCCTCATGCAAACCTCCAGCCCAGCCAGAGGTTATGATGAGTGTCTATGTGGAAGAAGATGAGGGCCATGTGGCAGTGTTTTGGTTTGAATTGTGGTCATTGGTGTGGCGGTGGGAAGAGATGACTGGGTCCACCTGGGCTTGAACTCTGGTGTGATTCCCCTTGGAGACCGAGTTCTGGAACTGACCTCAGAGAAGTATTGCCGTGAATTGTGTTGGGATTTGAGGAGGCCATGCATGAGATTCGCCCTTGGAAACTGAGATGTAGGCCCAGGCTGGCTTTCCACAGAGCACTGGGAATCTCAGCCCGGATATCACATGATTTTATTCTTAAAGACCTGGCAGCCATAGTTGAGAGTCAAAACACACATGGACCTCACATTTGTAGACCTCAATGGGCCTGGCTTTGTGTGACCTTTTGGCCACTCTTTGGGAAGTCTTGTTTGTGAGAGTTCTCCAGAGCTTTCGTTGAAATGAGCTTCCTCACCATTTAATGGTTCCTGAAGGAATGGAAACCCACAGTGCCTCTAACTTCATCCTTTAAAAATGGCTAGCTAGATAAATACCATGAGATTTTTGAAATTCCCATGACCAGGTGGCACTGGAGAACCTTTGGATGTCCTGTTCTGCTGATCATGAGTGTACCAGACAGTGCCTTGATTGACTGGGTTTCATGAAAATGGTGTAAAACAGAGATGCCAGTAAGTTGGGGCCTGCTGAGTAGCGGGCCTAGAGCAGTGGTGTGCAGGTGTGTGATAAAACATCTGTGGTGGGGCCATGTGGATCTTCCACTGGCTTCCAAATGGCTTGTGACTGACATGGTGCAGTGAGCAGACCCTTCTATGTAAAGGCATCTTGTTATATGGAGAGGTTTCAGGGCAGTGTTCAGAATCAGGTTGCTATGGTCAAGGGGGCAAGCTCTGTGGGATAGAAGCCTGGCTGGTGCATTCTCCTAGGACCTTGACCCACCACACGTGACAGAACTCCCTCCAGCACGGTGTCCCAGTTGAACTCCTTGTATTTCCTGAAGCAAATTCCAAACTCCCAGTGCAGCAGCAAGAAACACCACGAAAAGTGGAGGATGACCAAATGGCTTCAGAGTCCACACAGGGAGACACTTAGACCCCAGTGGCCACAGTTTACCTGCAAAGAGAGAATTCAGCACTTCTGCCTCATGTTCATTGGAAAATCAGAAACCATGTCCTCCAGGTCACATAGATGCAGACCCAGCTTTGATGGTCTCACTACAAAGGAAGCTAAAGCTCCTGACAACAACATATATTTCAAGTGCCCCACCTCAGAGGCAGTTTCTCACAAAGTCTTTAGGCCAGCAGAGCTCCATGTTTGTGGAGTGTTTACCCTGTCTCCCTTACTTATGGAAACTCCTCTACCACCTCCAAGGTTGTGAACTCCTGAGCATTGTCCATTCCACATACGTATTCACAGCTTTTCTAACTCTTCTCCATGAATTGCGTCTTACTTGTTGCGAAGGTAATGTCAAGGCATTGTTCTGGATGAGAGTGGGAAGGTTTTTGTGTAGCACATATTTGCCTACACATTGGATTCATTTTCCTATTTTCCGTTCGAAATACTGAATCCCTGACACTAACCCATACCCTACTAGATTCTGACTACGAATACTAATATGATGGAGAAAAATAACCCAAACACAATAGAAATACAGGCAGTTCAGAGCAGGCATGGTGTATAGTTGGACTTGCCTTTAGCATTACAAAGGGTAGGTGTTTTAAATCTTGTCCAATTTAATAGAAGTAGTTCTCCATGTGTTTTGAGAGTTAACAAATGTGTGAATTTCTGCCTCCCTTTCTCTGTAGCCTATTCAGCAACATGTATTTTTACATGCACATATAGAATCCTACCTGCTATCCCACGTCCACTCTTGTGAGGTGGCTGACTTGGCAGATACAAATTGTGAGAAGAGATCACTCTTCCTAAATGCTGTTGGAACTGAAAATTCAACCTACGGGTGAGCTTCCTACTTGAACAACATGATACATAAATCCATGTTCAGTAACATAAATATTTTTGGATCTGTGGATGATATATATTTCATGATGAATTTCGATTGGCATATATATTTCTACTTTTTAATGTCTGTGTGTGTGTTCTGTGTGTATGTGTGTGTGTATATATATATACACACACACACACACAATATACACAAACTCTCCAGATTTTTCAAAATATGAAATATATGTGTCTTAGTATACACTCCCTAAATTCATCCATGTTCATATATGTGGATTTATAATCAACTTTTCACAAGATTATTCTCAGAAATATTCATCCACCTGAAATACATATTTGTTTCCTAGTGCTGAAAACTAACTTCAGAGAATGGTGCATAGAGATCCTAATATTTCTACAGGAACTGACCCAGTTTAACATCAATGCCAGTAGATTCCTATGGGACATGATGTGTATTTTGACCTTCATTTTTATTCAACACTGATACATTACTATTTCTTCAGTTGATGCACATCATAGGATATGTATTTCATCCTCATGTTCACAAATTTCTAGGCATTTGGTTCACTTTCAATCACTTCCTGCTTCAGAACACATGTATTCCTCCACGTTTCTTGACTGGTCTTTTCATGAGACTTCTTTCCAAACACATTCTTTTCCATTTCCATAATCCCTTTTGAAGCCAAACTCACACCCCCTTCATGGTAAACCATCACCCTAATATCACCATTAGATGTATAACTGGTTGGAATGAATGGTTGTGTATCAATATTAGATTTCCTATATATTTTCAGATATCCATTCAATCCATTATTTAAATTGGAACCAGTTATAATATTTATTCACAGTAGGGTCTATTCATGCATTATCTCTATATTCATAGACCCAGGGTACACCTATTTGTACCCCCAAAGGCTACTTTATATGTCTTCAACATATTACTCCCAGAAATGGTGGAAGAAATACTCATGACACCTGATCTCCATATACATTGTATCACAGTGATATTCTGGACACAAAATGCAAAGGTCACACTTATGATTGTACCAAAGCCTCATTGGAAAGTGAGCATGGATTACTCAAAACATCCTTGTCCAGGTTGCCTAATGCTCTCAAATGTCAATCCTATTGGTGACTACACATTTGTTTCTTCCTAAGATGATATATTCAACCTCAACCCTGTTGAATATGTCTAATCCTCTCACTCACTTTATAATTTGCCTGATTTCCTAATGTCTCTATTGATATCTGCTTTCCTACATATGTTCCCCAGTTCATCATTGTGACTGACCCTTAACATGTGCTGACATTTACATTCACTCTCTAACCGACACCCTATTGCTAAAGAACTTTTGGTCCAAATTTTATACTCACTCTTCTTCCTAAACCTACCAACTATCTTCCTAATCCTACCTACTAACCCTTTTTGACTGGATGTTCTCTTCTACATTCAATCATCCAAGGTACAAGGTCCTGTGCCATTGTATATCGATTTATCTGAGACATCTGTGCAGAAAGTCATTCAAAGCTAAGTAACCCAATCAAGGGCCCAATGCCCTTCTGGCCTTCAAATCTTACTTGGATTTCTGTTTTCATACATATATTTCACCTATATATTATTATAAATATCACAGGTTCCCAATACCATTCATCATCCAGCAGAGTGATTCCTAACCCAAACCGAACAGGTTCTTAACCCTAACCATACACTGTTCCCTCAATCTAACTTTACAGAAGAGCAGGGACAGAGTTGGTCTTACAATACAGGAATGTAGGGGATCTTCCACCTGCTGAGAACCTCAAAGGTCCATGCAGAAATGATCCCTGGAGAAGATGTAGGCCGCTGTGAAGGACCTGAGAGAGCACAAGTCATCTTCCATGGCAAACCACCTGGTCAGGATGAAGGGATGTGTCTGAATGAGCCTCTCTCTTCTTAATGTAGATAAGATGGACCAAAGCAGGCCTGTGTGGAGAGCTGTCCCTTGGTGCCTATGGTTGATATTCCATTCTAACTTGTGAAAGTGTCAGAGGAAGGAGGGGCAGCCTCCATCTCATGGGAGCCCTGGAAGCAACTGTTAGGACACAGTGGTTGCCAAGGCAGTGACCTCATTCAGTTCCTGAAGGAAGTGACCTCACCTCACTTCCTTGGTGATGGAACTCTCTGAACTTGGGATCCAGGAAGCCAGGCACCCAGAGCCAGTCCCAGTCCCCGTCCCAGTGGGCTCACTTGTTTGGATTTACCAAGGACAGAGTCAGTCTTTCTTGGTACCTACTGATGTGAGGATGGCCAAATGCCAGGAAAGCTCTGCAGAGGGGCCTTTCCTGAGAAAGCAGGTAGTGGCTCACCGCTGGCTCCTGACAACTTCACAGAGTTGGCCAAGGAGGCCAGATGTGGGACAGGACAGGCCATTTCGCGGGAACATAGTATGGCCCACGAGTCAGACGGCACTCCGGGTAGTCACAGACCAACTTGGAAGAAGGAGGTGCCTTTGTGGGTGTGGGTGTGAGTTTGTGGTTTTGTCTCATGTTCTGAGAATAGGTAGGAAAGGCAGTTTGTTTGTTTTGGAGTGGACTGTTTCTAGTAAGTCTTTTGACGAGGCGAGTGTTTCTATGTTTGTGTATCCCACTGTGTCCCTGGTTGTAGACATTAGAAAAGAGAATGCATCAATGGATGTGTCCTGTCTAGTAGAAAGCTTCCCAGCATTCATCCTGCCCAATTCATGAATGGACTGCAGCTTGCCTCATGGATGGGCAACACCTACTATCTTCCTAAGTTCCTGTTTTCTTCCTGAATTCTGGCCACTCTCCAGAATAGGCTCATGGTTTTGTGTCCAAGATATGTACCACCTCCAAGCTCGGTGACATGGCCATGTACTGGAGAGCTGGAAGGAATGGTGAGCATCTCAGAAAACTCAGATATCAGTGTGACCAGTAAAGTCTCCCTGGAGAAACCCTGCTTTGGGCCTTTTGCTTACCTATTGTTGTGTTGCCCTGAATGTCAGGAAGGCCTTTGCCTCAGGGCACCCCTTTGTGAAGCCTGAAGAAAACAGTTTTCAAATGGAAATGAATGGGCATCACCTGTGGCTCTTTGCTTAATGGCTTTGCAAAGGGATGTGTCTGAATCAGCCTCTTGGCCCTGTGTGAGGCTGTGGCTTAGTTTGTCAGCACCTGACGGATCCAAAGAGAGATCCCATGTGTGCATCCAAAGCCAAATTGGCACAAAAGCAGTCATTGTGGATGATGTCTCTCGCATTCCTCTGTAAGGTTCCTGACCTCCATCAAGTGAGAATAGGGATCCTTCGGGTCAAAGGAGTTCTTCAAAGCCCTGCAGAGGCTAGCCCATAGGTGCTTGGGTTTTCTCATGACTCCAATTCACACAAAGAATCTATACCCGGCAGTCAGTAGGCCTCCAATTGGAGAAGCGGAGCCAGTATTAACGGCAGGCCTATTGGATCACTCCAGGTTCACAGGAAGGGTGTCCAGGCCACCCTGACATTAGGCAAATGAGGGGCAAGGGAGCTTATTGTGGACACTGTCTTGGGCTGTGCCCCTCATGGAAACCTCCAGCCCAGCCAGAGGTTATGATGAGTGTCTATGTGGAAGAAGATGAGGGCCATGTGGCAGTGTTTTGGTTTGAATTGTGGTCATTGGTGTGGCGGTGGGAAGAGATGACTGGGTCCACCTGGGCTTGAACTCTGGTGTGATTCCCCTTGGAGACCGAGTTCTGGAACTGACCTCAGAGAAGTATTGCCGTGAATTGTGTTGGGATTTGAGGAGGCCATGCATGAGATTCGCCCTTGGAAACTGAGATGTAGGCCCAGGCTGGCTTTCCACAGAGCACTGGGAATCTCAGCCCGGATATCACATGATTTTATTCTTAAAGACCTGGCAGCCATAGTTGAGAGTCAAAACACACATGGACCTCACATTTGTAGACCTCAATGGGCCTGGCTTCGTGTGACCTTTTGGCCACTCTTTGGGAAGCCTTGTTTGTGAGAGTTCTCCAGAGCTTTCGTTGAAATGAGCTTCCTCACCATTTAATGGTTCCTGAAGGAATGGAAACCCACAGTGCCTCTAACTTCATCCTTTAAAAATGGCTAGCTAGATAAATACCATGAGATTTTTGAAATTCCCATGACCAGGTGGCACTGGAGAACCTTTGGATGTCCTGTTCTGCTGATCATGAGTGTACCAGACAGTGCCTTGATTGACTGGGTTTCATGAAAATGGTGTAAAACAGAGATGCCAGTAAGTTGGGGCCTGCTGAGTAGCGGGCCTAGAGCAGTGGTGTGCAGGTGTGTGATAAAACATCTGTGGTGGGGCCATGTGGATCTGCCACTGGCTTCCAAATGGCTTGTGACTGACATGGTGCAGTGAGCAGACCCTTCTATGTAAAGGCATCTTGTTATATGGAGAGGTTTCAGGGCAGTGTTCAGAATCAGGTTGCTATGGTCAAGGGGGCAAGCTCTGTGGGATAGAAGCCTGGCTGGTGCATTCTCCTAGGACCTTGACCCACCACACGTGACAGAACTCCCTCCAGCACGGTGTCCAAGTTGAACTCCTTGTATTTCCTGAAGCAAATTCCAAACTCCCAGTGCAGCAGCAAGAAACACCACGAAAAGTGGAGGATGACCAAATGGCTTCAGAGTCCACACAGGGAGACACTTAGACCCCAGTGGCCACAGTTTACCTGCAAAGAGAGAATTCAGCACTTCTGCCTCATGTTCATTGGAAAATCAGAAACCATGTCCTCCAGGTCACATAGATGCAGACCCAGCTTTGATGGTCTCACTACAAAGGAAGCTAAAGCTCCTGACAACAACATATATTTCAAGTGCCCCACCTCAGAGGCAGTTTCTCACAAAGTCTTTAGGCCAGCAGAGCTCCATGTTTGTGGAGTGTTTACCCTGTCTCCCTTACTTATGGAAATTCCTCTACCACCTCCAAGGTTGTGAACTCCTGAGCATTGTCCATTCCACATACGTATTCACAGCTTTTCTAACTCTTCTCCATGAATTGCGTCTTACTTGTTGCGAAGGTAATGTCAAGGCATTGTTCTGGATGAGAGTGGGAAGGTTTTTGTGTAGCACATATTTGCCTACACATTGGATTCATTTTCCTATTTTCCGTTCGAAATACTGAATCCCTGACACTAACCCATACCCTACTAGATTCTGACTACGAATACTAATATGATGGAGAAAAATAACCCAAACACAATAGAAATACAGGCAGTTCAGAGCAGGCATGGTGTATAGTTGGACTTGCCTTTAGCATTACAAAGGGTAGGTGTTTTAAATCTTGTCCAATTTAATAGAAGTAGTTCTCCATGTGTTTTGAGAGTTAACAAATGTGTGAATTTCTGCCTCCCTTTCTCTGTAGCCTATTCAGCAACATGTATTTTTACATGCACATATAGAATCCTACCTGCTATCCCACGTCCACTCTTGTGAGGTGGCTGACTTGGCAGATACAAATTGTGAGAAGAGATCACTCTTCCTAAATGCTGTTGGAACTGAAAATTCAACCTACGGGTGAGCTTCCTACTTGAACAACATGATACATAAATCCATGTTCAGTAACATAAATATTTTTGGATCTGTGGATGATATATATTTCATGATGAATTTCGATTGGCATATATATTTCTACTTTTTAATGTCTGTGTGTGTGTTCTGTGTGTATGTGTGTGTGTATATACACACACACACACACACACACACAATATACACAAACTCTCCAGATTTTTCAAAATATGAAATATATGTGTCTTAGTATACACTCCCTAAATTCATCCATGTTCATATATGTGGATTTATAATCAACTTTTCACAAGATTATTCTCAGAAATATTCATCCACCTGAAATACATATTTGTTTCCTAGTGCTGAAAACTAACTTCAGAGAATGGTGCATAGAGATCCTAATATTTCTACAGGAACTGACCCAGTTTAACATCAATGCCAGTAGATTCCTATGGGACATGATGTGTATTTTGACCTTCATTTTTATTCAACACTGATACATTACTATTTCTTCAGTTGATGCACATCATAGGATATGTATTTCATCCTCATGTTCACAAATTTCTAGGCATTTGGTTCACTTTCAATCACTTCCTGCTTCAGAACACATGTATTCCTCCACGTTTCTTGACTGGTCTTTTCATGAGACTTCTTTCCAAACACATTCTTTTCCATTTCCATAATCCCTTTTGAAGCCAAACTCACACCCCCTTCATGGTAAACCATCACCCTAATATCACCATTAGATGTATAACTGGTTGGAATGAATGGTTGTGTATCAATATTAGATTTCCTATATATTTTCAGATATCCATTCAATCCATTATTTAAATTGGAACCAGTTATAATATTTATTCACAGTAGGGTCTATTCATGCATTATCTCTATATTCATAGACCCAGGGTACACCTATTTGTACCCCCAAAGGCTAATTTATATGTCTTCAACATATTACTCCCAGAAATGGTGGAAGAAATACTCATGACACCTGATCTCCATATACATTGTATCACAGTGATATTCTGGACACAAAATGCAAAGGTCACACTTATGATTGTACCAAAGCCTCATTGGAAAGTGAGCATGGATTACTCAAAACATCCTTGTCCAGGTTGCCTAATGCTCTCAAATGTCAATCCTATTGGTGACTACACATTTGTTTCTTCCTAAGATGATATATTCAACCTCAACCCTGTTGAATATGTCTAATCCTCTCACTCACTTTATACTTTGCCTGATTTCCTAATGTCTCTATTGATATCTGCTTTCCTACATATGTTCCCCAGTTCATCATTGTGACTGACCCTTAACATGTGCTGACATTTACATTCACTCTCTAACCGACACCCTATTGCTAAAGAACTTTTGGTCCAAATTTTATACTCACTCTTCTTCCTAAACCTACCAACTATCTTCCTAATCCTACCTACTAACCCTTTTTGACTGGATGTTCTCTTCTACATTCAATCATCCAAGGTACAAGGTCCTGTGCCATTGTATATCGATTTATCTGAGACATCTGTGCAGAAAGTCATTCAAAGCTAAGTAACCCAATCAAGGGCCCAATGCCCTTCTGGCCTTCAAATCTTACTTGGATTTCTGTTTTCATACATATATTTCACCTATATATTATTATAAATATCACAGGTTCCCAATACCATTCATCATCCAGCAGAGTGATTCCTAACCCAAACCGAACAGGTTCTTAACCCTAACCATACACTGTTCCCTCAATCTAACTTTACAGAAGAGCAGGGACAGAGTTGGTCTTACAATACAGGAATGTAGGGGATCTTCCACCTGCTGAGAACCTCAAAGGTCCATGCAGAAATGATCCCTGGAGAAGATGTAGGCCGCTGTGAAGGACCTGAGAGAGCACAAGTCATCTTCCATGGCAAACCACCTGGTCAGGATGAAGGGATGTGTCTGAATGAGCCTCTCTCTTCTTAATGTAGACAAGATGGACCAAAGCAGGCCTGTGTGGAGAGCTGTTCCTTGGTGCCTATGGTTGATATTCCATTCTAACTTGTGAAAGTGTCAGAGGAAGGAGGGGCAGCCTCCATCTCATGGGAGCCCTGGAAGCAACTGTTAGGACACAGTGGTTGCCAAGGCAGTGACCTCATTCAGTTCCTGAAGGAAGTGACCTCACCTCACTTCCTTGGTGATGGAACTCTCTGAACTTGGGATCCAGGAAGCCAGGCACCCAGAGCCAGTCCCAGTCCCCGTCCCAGTGGGCTCACTTGTTTGGATTTACCAAGAACAGAGTCAGTCTTTCTTGGTACCTACTGATGTGAGGATGGCCAAATGCCAGGAAAGCTCTGCAGAGGGGCCTTTCCTGAGAAAGCAGGTAGTGGCTCACCGCTGGCTCCTGACAACTTCACAGAGTTGGCCAAGGAGGCCAGATGTGGGACAGGACAGGCCATTTCGCGGGAACATAGTATGGCCCACGAGTCAGACGGCACTCCGGGTAGTCACAGACCAACTTGGAAGAAGGAGGTGCCTTTGTGGGTGTGGGTGTGAGTTTGTGGTTTTGTCTCATGTTCTGAGAATAGGTAGGAAAGGCGGTTTGTTTGTTTTGGAGTGGACTGTTTCTAGTAAGTCTTTTGACGAGGCGAGTGTTTCTATGTTTGTGTATCCCACTGTGTCCCTGGTTGTAGACATTAGAAAAGAGAATGCATCAATGGATGTGTCCTGTCTAGTAGAAAGCTTCCCAGCATTCATCCTGCCCAATTCATGAATGGACTGCGGCTTGCCTTATGGATGGGCAACACCTACTATCTTCCTAAGTTCCTGTTTTCTTCCTGAATTCTGGCCACTCTCCAGAATAGGCTCATGGTTTTGTGTCCAAGATATGTACCACCTCCAAGCTCGGTGACATGGCCATGTACTGGAGAGCTGGAAGGAATGGTGAGCATCTCAGAAAACTCAGATATCAGTGTGACCAGTAAAGTCTCCCTGGAGAAACCCTGCTTTGGGCCTTTTGCTTACCTATTGTTCTGTTGCCCTGAATGTCAGGAAGGCCTTTGCCTCAGGGCACCCCTTTGTGAAGCCTGAAGAAAACAGTTTTCAAATGGAAATGCATGGGCATCACCTGTGGCTCTTTGCTTAATGGCTTTGCAAAGGGATGTGTCTGAATCAGCCTCTTGGCCCTGTGTGAGGCTGTGGCTTAGGTTGTCAGCACCTGACGGATCCAAAGAGAGATCCCATGTGTGCATCCAAAGCCAAATTGGCACAAAAGCAGTCATTGTGGATGATGTCTCTCGCATTCCTCTGTAAGGTTCCTGACCTCCATCAAGTGAGAATAGGGATCCTTCGGGTCAAAGGAGTTCTTCAAAGCCCTGCAGAGGCTAGCCCATAGGTGCTTGGGTTTTCTCATGACTCCAATTCACACAAAGAATCTATACCCGGCAGTCAGTAGGCCTCCAATTGGAGAAGCGGAGCCAGTATTAACGGCAGGCCTATTGGATCACTCCAGGTTCACAGGAAGGGTGTCCAGGCCACCCTGACATTAGGCAAATGAGGGGCAAGGGAGCTTATTGTGGACACTGTCTTGGGCTGTGCCCCTCATGGAAACCTCCAGCCAGATGTTATGATGAGTGTCTATGTGGAAGAAGATGAGGGCCATGTGGCAGTGTTTTGGTTTGAATTGTGGTCATTGGTGTGGCGGTGGGAAGAGATGACTGGGTCCACCTGGGCTTGAACTCTGGTGTGATTCCCCTTGGAGACTGAGTTCTGGAACTGACCTCAGAGAAGTATTGCCGTGAATTGTGTTGGGATTTGAGGAGGCCATGCATGAGAGTCGCCCTTGGAAACTGAGATGTAGGCCCAGGCTGGCTTTCCACAGAGCACTGGGAATCTCAGCCCGGATATCACATGATTTTATTCTTAAAGACCTGGCAGCCATAGTTGAGAGTCAAAACACACATGGACCTCACATTTGTAGACCTCAATGGGCCTGGCTTCCTGTGACCTTTCGGCCACTCTTTGGGAAGCCTTGTTTGTGAGAGTTCTCCAGAGCTTTCGTTGAAATGAGCTTCCTCACCATTTAATGGTTCCTGAAGGAATGGAAACCCACAGTTCCTCTAACTTCATCCTTTAAAAATGGCTAGCTAGATAAATACCATGAGATTTTTGAAATTCCCATGACCAGGTGGCACTGGAGAACCTTTGGATGTCCTGTTCTGCTGATCATGAGTGTACCAGACAGTGCCTTGATTGACTGGGTTTCATGAAAATGGTGTAAAACAGAGATGCCAGTAAGTTGGGGCCTGCTGAGTAGCGGGCCTAGAGCAGTGGTGTGCAGGTGTGTGATAAAACATCTGTGGTGGGGCCATGTGGGTCTGCCACTGGCTTCCAAATGGCTTGTGACTGACATGGTGCAGTGAGCAGACCCTTCTATGTAAAGGCATCTTGTTATATGGAGAGGTTTCAGGGCAGTGTTCAGAATCAGGTTGCTATGGTCAAGGGGGCAAGCTCTGTGGGATAGAAGCCTGGCTGGTGCATTCTCCTAGGACCTTGACCCACCACAGGTGACAGAACTCCCTCCAGCACGGTGTCCCAGTTGAACTCCTTGTATTTCCTGAAGCAAATTCCAAACTCCCAGTGCAGCAGCAAGAAACACCACGAAAAGTGGAGGATGACCAAATGGCTTCAGAGTCCACACAGGGAGACACTTAGACCCCAGTGGCCACAGTTTACCTGCAAAGAGAGAATTCAGCACTTCTGCCTCATGTTCATTGGAAAATCAGAAACCATGTCCTCCAGGTCACATAGATGCAGACCCAGCTTTGATGGTCTCACTACAAAGGAAGCTAAAGCTCCTGACAACAACATATATTTCAAGTGCCCCACCTCAGAGGCAGTTTCTCACAAAGTCTTTAGGCCAGCAGAGCTCCATGTTTGTGGAGTGTTTACCCTGTCTCCCTTACTTATGGAAACTCCTCTACCACCTCCAAGGTTGTGAACTCCTGAGCATTGTCCATTCCACATACGTATTCACAGCTTTTCTAACTCTTCTCCATGAATTGCGTCTTACTTGTTGCGAAGGTAATGTCAAGGCATTGTTCTGGATGAGAGTGGGAAGGTTTTTGTGTAGCACATATTTGCCTACATATTGGATTCATTTTCCTATTTTCCGTTCGAAATACTGAATCCCTGACACTAACCCATACCCTACTAGATTCTGACTACGAATACTAATATGATGGAGAAAAATAACCCAAACAGAATAGAAATACAGGCAGTTCAGAGCAGGCATGGTGTATAGTTGGACTTGCCTTTAGCATTACAATGGGTAGGTGTTTTAAATCTTGTCCAATTTAATAGAAGTAGTTCTCCATGTGTTTTGAGAGTTAACAAATGTGTGAAATTCTGTCTCCCTTTCTCTGTAGCCTATTCAGCAACATGTATTTTTACATGCACATATAGAATCTTACCTGCTATCCCACGTCCACTCTTGTGAGGTGGCTGACTTGGCAGATACAAATTGTGAGAAGAGATCACTCCTCCTAAATGCTGTTGGAACTGAAAATTCAACCTACCGGTGAGCTTCCTACTTGAACAACATGATACATAAATCCATGTTCAGTAACATAAATATTTTTGGATCTGTGGATGATATATATTTCATGATGAATTTCGATTGGCATATATATTTCTACTTTTTAATGTCTGTGTGTGTGTTCTGTGTGTATGTGTGTGTGTATATATATACACACACACACACACACACAATATACACAAACTCTCCAGATTTTTCAAAATATGAAATATATGTGTCTTAGTATACACTCCCTAAATTCATCCATGTTCATATATGTGGATTTATAATCAACTTTTCACAAGATTATTCTCAGAAATATTCATCCACCTGAAATACATATTTGTTTCCTAGTGCTGAAAACTAACTTCAGAGAATGGTGCATAGAGATCCTAATATTTCTACAGGAACTGACCCAGTTTAACATCAATGCCAGTAGATTCCTATGGGACATGATGTGTATTTTGACCTTCATTTTTATTCAACACTGATACATTACTATTTCTTCAGTTGATGCACATCATAGGATATGTATTTCATCCTCATGTTCACAAATTTCTAGGCATTTGGTTCACTTTCAATCACTTCCTGCTTCAGAACACATGTATTCCTCCACGTTTCTTGACTGGTCTTTTCATGAGACTTCTTTCCAAACACATTCTTTTCCATTTCCATAATCCCTTTTGAAGCCAAACTCACACCCCCTTCATGGTAAACCATCACCCTAATATCACCATTAGATGTATAACTGGTTGGAATGAATGGTTGTGTATCAATATTAGATTTCCTATATATTTTCAGATATCCATTCAATCCATTATTTAAATTGGAACCAGTTATAATATTTATTCACAGTAGGGTCTATTCATGCATTATCTCTATATTCATAGACCCAGGGTACACCTATTTGTACCCCCAAAGGCTACTTTATATGTCTTCAACATATTACTCCCAGAAATGGTGGAAGAAATACTCATGACACCTGATCTCCATATACATTGTATCACAGTGATATTCTGGACACAAAATGCAAAGGTCACACTTATGATTGTACCAAAGCCTCATTGGAAAGTGAGCATGGATTACTCAAAACATCCTTGTCCAGGTTGCCTAATGCTCTCAAATGTCAATCCTATTGGTGACTACACATTTGTTTCTTCCTAAGATGATATATTCAACCTCAACCCTGTTGAATATGTCTAATCCTCTCACTCACTTTATACTTTGCCTGATTTCCTAATGTCTCTATTGATATGTGCTTTCCTACATATGTTCCCCAGTTCATCATTGTGACTGACCCTTAACATGTGCTGACATTTACATTCACTCTCTAACCGACACCCTATTGCTAAAGAACGTTTGGTCCAAATTTTATACTCACTCTTCTTCCTAAACCTACCAACTATCTTCCTAATCCTACCTACTAACCCTTTTTGACTGGATGTTCTCTTCTACATTCAATCATCCAAGGTACAAGGTCCTGTGCCATTGTATATCGATTTATCTGAGACATCTGTGCAGAAAGTCATTCAAAGCTAAGTAACCCAATCAAGGGCCCAATGCCCTTCTGGCCTTCAAATCTTACTTGGATTTCTGTTTTCATACATATATTTCACCTATATTTTATTATAAATATCACAGGTTCCCAATACCATTCATCATCCAGCAGAGTGATTCCTAACCCAAACCGAACAGGTTCTTAACCCTAACCATACACTGTTCCCTCAATCTAACTTTACAGAAGAGCAGGGACAGAGTTGGTCTTACAATACAGGAATGTAGGGGATCTTCCACCTGCTGAGAACCTCAAAGGTCCATGCAGAAATGATTTCTGGAGAAGATGTAGGCCGCTGTGAAGGACCTGAGAGAGCACAAGTCATGTTCCATGGCAAACAACCTGGTCAGGATGAAGGGATGTGTCTGAATGAGCCTCTCTCTTCTTAATGTAGACAAGATGGACCAAAGCAGGCCTGTGTGGAGAGCTGTCCCTTGGTGCCTATGGTTGATATTCCATTCTAACTTGTGAAAGTGTCAGAGGAAGGAGGGGCAGCCTCCATCTCATGGGAGCCCTGGAAGCAACTGTTAGGACACAGTGGTTGCCAAGGCAGTGACCTCATTCAGTTCCTGAAGGAAGTGACCTCACCTCACTTCCTTGGTGATGGAACTCTCTGAACTTGGGATCCAGGAAGCCAGGCACCCAGAGCCAGTCCCAGTCCCCGTCCCAGTGGGCTCACTTGTTTGGATTTACCAAGGACAGAGTCAGTCTTTCTTGGTACCTACTGATGTGAGGATGGCCAAATGCCAGGAAAGCTCTGCAGAGGGGCCTTTCCTGAGAAAGCAGGTAGTGGCTCACCGCTGGCTCCTGACAACTTCACAGAGTTGGCCAAGGAGGCCATATGTGGGACAGGACAGGCCATTTCGCGGGAACATAGTATGGCCCACGAGTCAGACGGCACTCCGGGTAGTCACAGACCAACTTGGAAGAAGGAGGTGCCTTTGTGGGTGTGGGTGTGAGTTTGTGGTTTTGTCTCATGTTCTGAGAATAGGTAGGAAAGGCGGTTTGTTTGTTTTGGAGTGGACTGTTTCTAGTAAGTCTTTTGACGAGGCGAGTGTTTCTATGTTTGTGTATCCCACTGTGTCCCTGGTTGTAGACATTAGAAAAGAGAATGCATCAATGGATGTGTCCTGTCTAGTAGAAAGCTTCCCAGCATTCATCCTGCCCAATTCATGAATGGACTGCGGCTTGCCTTATGGATGGGCAACACCTACTATCTTCCTAAGTTCCTGTTTTCTTCCTGAATTCTGGCCACTCTCCAGAATAGGCTCATGGTTTTGTGTCCAAGATATGTACCACCTCCAAGCTCGGTGACATGGCCATGTACTGGAGAGCTGGAAGGAATGGTGAGCATCTCAGAAAACTCAGATATCAGTGTGACCAGTAAAGTCTCCCTGGAGAAACCCTGCTTTGGGCCTTTTGCTTACCTATTGTTCTGTTGTCCTGAATGTCAGGAAGGCCTTTGCCTCAGGGCACCCCTTTGTGAAGCCTGAAGAAAACAGTTTTCAAATGGAAATGAATGGGCATCACCTGTGGCTCTTTGCTTAATGGCTTTGCAAAGGGATGTGTCTGAATCAGCTTCTTGGCCCTGTGTGAGGCTGTGGCTTCGGTTGTCAGCACCTGACGGATCCAAAGAGAGATCCCATGTGTGCATCCAAAGCCAAATTGGCACAAAAGCAGTCATTGTGTATGATGTCTCTCGCATTCCTCTGTAAGGTTCCTGACCTCCATCAAGTGAGAATAGGGATCCTTCGGGTCAAAGGAGTTCTTCAAAGCCCTGCAGAGGCTAGCCCATAGGTGCTTGGGTTTTCTCATGACTCCAATTCACACAAAGAATCTATACCCGGCAGTCAGTAGGCCTCCAATTGGAGAAGCGGAGCCAGTATTAACGGCAGGCCTATTGGATCACTCCAGGTTCACAGGAAGGGTGTCCAGGCCACCCTGACATTAGGCAAATGAGGGGCAAGGGAGCTTATTGTGGACACTGTCTTGGGCTGTGCCCCTCATGGAAATATCCAGCCAGAGGTTATGATGAGTGTCTATGTGGAAGAAGATGAGGGCCATGTGGCAGTGTTTTGGTTTGAATTGTGGTCATTGGTGTGGCGGTGGGAAGAGATGACTGGGTCCACCTGGGCTTGAACTCTGGTGTGATTCCCCTTGGAGACTGAGTTCTGGAACTGACCTCAGAGAAGTATTGCCGTGAATTGTGTTGGGATTTGAGGAGGCCATGCATGAGAGTCGCCCTTGGAAACTGAGATGTAGGCCCAGGCTGGCTTTCCACAGAGCACTGGGAATCTCAGCCCGGATATCACATGATTTTATTCTTAAAGACCTGGCAGCCATAGTTGAGAGTCAAAACACACATGGACCTCACATTTGTAGACCTCAATGGGCCTGGCTTCCTGTGACCTTTTGGCCACTCTTTGGGAAGCCTTGTTTGTGAGAGTTCTCCAGAGCTTTCGTTGAAATGAGCTTCCTCACCATTTAATGGTTCCTGGAGGAATGGAAACCCACAGTGCCTCTAACTTCATCCTTTAAAAATGGCTAGCTAGATAAATACCATGAGATTTTTGAAATTCCCATGACCAGGTGGCACTGGAGAACCTTTGGATGTCCTGTTCTGCTGATCATGAGTGTACCAGACAGTGCCTTGATTGACTGGGTTTCATGAAAATGGTGTAAAACAGAGATGCCAGTAAGTTGGGGCCTGCTGAGTAGCGGGCCTAGAGCAGTGGTGTGCAGGTGTGTGATAAAACATCTGTGGTGGGGCCATGTGGATCTGCCACTGGCTTCCAAATGGCTTGTGACTGACATGGTGCAGTGAGCAGACCCTTCTATGTAAAGGCATCTTGGTATATGGAGAGGTTTCAGGGCAGTGTTCAGAATCAGGTTGCTATGGTCAAGGGGGCAAGCTCTGTGGGATAGAAGCCTGGCTGGTGCATTCTCCTAGGACCTTGACCCACCACACGTGACAGAACTCCCTCCAGCACGGTGTCCCAGTTGAACTCCTTGTATTTCCTGAAGCAAATTCCAAACTCCCAGTGCAGCAGCAAGAAACACAGTGAAAAGTGGAGGATGACCAAACGGCTTCACAGTCCACACAGGGAGACACTTAGACCCCAGTGGCCACAGTTTACCTGCAAAGAGAGAATTAAGCACTTCTGCCTCATGTTCATTGGAAAATCAGAAACCATGTCCTCCAGGTCACATAGATGCAGACCCAGCTTTGATGGTCTCACTACAAAGGAAGCTAAAGCTCCTGACAACAACATATATTTCAAGTGCCCCACCTCAGAGGCAGTTTCTCACAAAGTCTTTAGGCCAGCAGAGCTCCATGTTTGTGGAGTGTTTACCCTGTCTCCCTTACTTATGGAAACTCCTCTACCACCTCCAAGGTTGTGAACTCCTGAGCATTGTCCATTCCACATACGTATTCACAGCTTTTCTAACTCTTCTCCACGAATTGCGTCTTACTTGTTGCGAAGGTAATGTCAAGGCATTGTTCTGGATAAGAGTGGGAAGGTTTTTGTGTAGCACATATTTGCCTACACATTGGATTCATTTTCCTATTTTCCGTTTGAAATACTGAATCCCTGACACTAACCCATACCCTACTAGATTCTGACTACGAATACTAATACGATGGAGAAAAATAACCCAAACACAATAGAAATACAGGCAGTTCAGAGCAGGCATGGTGTATAGTTGGACTTGCCTTTAGCATTACAAAGGGTAGGTGTTTTAAATCTTGTCCAATTTAATAGAAGTAGTTCTCCATGTGTTTTGAGAGTTAACAAATGTGTGAATTTCTGTCTCCCTTTCTCTGTAGCCTATTCAGCAACATGTATTTTTACATGCACATATAGAATCCTACCTGCTATCCCACGTCCACTCTCGTGAGGTGGCTGACTTGGCAGATACAAATTGTGAGAAGAGATCACTCCTCCTAAATGCTGTTGGAACTGAAAATTCAACCAACCGGTGAGCTTCCTACTTGAACAACATGATACATAAATCCATGTTCAGTAACATAATTTTTTTTTGGATCTGTGGATGATATATATTTCATGATGAATTTCGATTGGCATATATGTTTCTACTTTTTAATGTCTGTGTGTGTGTTCTGTGTGTATGTGTGTGTGTATATATATACACACACACACACACACAATATACACAAACTCTCCAGATTTTTCAAAATATGAAATATATGTGTCTTATTATACACTCCCTAAATTCATCCATGTTCATATGTGTGGATTTATAATCAACTTTTCACAAGATTATTCTCAGAAATATTCATCCACCTGAAATACATATTTGTTTCCTAGTGCTGAAAACTAACTTCAGAGAATGGTGCATAGAGATCCTAATATTTCTACAGGAACTGACCCAGTTTAACATCAATGCCAGTAGATTCCTATGGGACATGATGTGTATTTTGACCTTCATTTTTATTCAACACTGATACATTACTATTTCTTCAGTTGATGCACATCATAGGATATGTATTTCATCCTCATGTTCACAAATTTCTAGGCATTTGGTTCCCTTTCAATCACTTCCTGCTTCAGAACACATGTATTCCTCCACGTTTCTTGACTGGTCTTATCATGAGACTTCTTTCCAAACACATTCTTTTCCATTTCCATAATCCCTTTTGAAGCCAAACTCACACCCCCTTCATGGTAAACCATCACCCTAATATCACCATTAGATGTATAACTGGTTGGAATGAATGGTTGTGTATCAATATTAGATTTCCTATATATTTTCAGATATCCATTCAATCCATTATTTAAATTGGAACCAGTTATAATATTTATTCACAGTAGGGTCTATTCATGCATTATCTCTATATTCATAGACCCAGGGTACACCTATTTGTACCCCCAAAGGCTACTTTATATGTCTTCAACATATTACTCCCAGAAATGGTGGAAGAAATACTCATGACACCTGATCTCCATATACATTGTATCACAGTGATATTCTGGACACAAAATGCAAAGGTCACACTTATGATTGTACCAAAGCCTCATTGGAAAGTGAGCATGGATTACTCAAAACATCCTTGTCCAGGTTGCCTAATGCTCTCAAATGTCAATCCTATTGGTGACTACACATTTGTTTCTTCCTAAGATGATATATTCAACCTCAACCCTGTTGAATATGTCTAATCCTCTCACTCACTTTATACTTTGCCTGATTTCCTAATGTCTCTATTGATATCTGCTTTCCTACATATGTTCCCCAGTTCATCATTGTGACTGACCCTTAACATGTGCTGACATTTACATTCACTCTCTAACCGACACCCTATTGCTAAAGAACTTTTGGTCCAAATTTTATACTCACTCTTCTTCCTAAACCTACCAACTATCTTCCTAATCCTACCTACTAACCCTTTTTGACTGGATGTTCTCTTCTACATTCAATCATCCAAGGTACAAGGTCCTGTGCCATTGTATATCGATTTATCTGAGACATCTGTGCAGAAAGTCATTCAAAGCTAAGTAACCCAATCAAGGGCCCAATGCCCTTCTGGCCTTCAAATCTTACTTGGATTTCTGTTTTCATACATATATTTCACCTATATTTTATTATAAATATCACAGGTTCCCAATACCATTCATCATCCAGCAGAGTGATTCCTAACCCAAACCGAACAGGTTCTTAACCCTAACCATACACTGTTCCCTCAATCTAACTTTACAGAAGAGCAGGGACAGAGTTGGTCTTACAATACAGGAATGTAGGGGATCTTCCACCTGCTGAGAACCTCAAAGGTCCATGCAGAAATGATTTCTGGAGAAGATGTAGGCCGCTGTGAAGGACCTGAGAGAGCACAAGTCATGTTCCATGGCAAACAACCTGGTCAGGATGAAGGGATGTGTCTGAATGAGCCTCTCTCTTCTTAATGTAGACAAGATGGACCAAAGCAGGCCTGTGTGGAGAGCTGTCCCTTGGTGCCTATGGTTGATATTCCATTCTAACTTGTGAAAGTGTCAGAGGAAGGAGGGGCAGCCTCCATCTCATGGGAGCCCTGGAAGCAACTGTTAGGACACAGTGGTTGCCAAGGCAGTGACCTCATTCAGTTCCTGAAGGAAGTGACCTCACCTCACTTCCTTGGTGATGGAACTCTCTGAACTTGGGATCCAGGAAGCCAGGCACCCAGAGCCAGTCCCAGTCCCCGTCCCAGTGGGCTCACTTGTTTGGATTTACCAAGGACAGAGTCAGTCTTTCTTGGTACCTACTGATGTGAGGATGGCCAAATGCCAGGAAAGCTCTGCAGAGGGGCCTTTCCTGAGAAAGCAGGTAGTGGCTCACCGCTGGCTCCTGACAACTTCACAGAGTTGGCCAAGGAGGCCATATGTGGGACAGGACAGGCCATTTCGCGGGAACATAGTATGGCCCACGAGTCAGACGGCACTCCGGGTAGTCACAGACCAACTTGGAAGAAGGAGGTGCCTTTGTGGGTGTGGGTGTGAGTTTGTGGTTTTGTCTCATGTTCTGAGAATAGGTAGGAAAGGCGGTTTGTTTGTTTTGGAGTGGACTGTTTCTAGTAAGTCTTTTGACGAGGCGAGTGTTTCTATGTTTGTGTATCCCACTGTGTCCCTGGTTGTAGACATTAGAAAAGAGAATGCATCAATGGATGTGTCCTGTCTAGTAGAAAGCTTCCCAGCATTCATCCTGCCCAATTCATGAATGGACTGCGGCTTGCCTTATGGATGGGCAACACCTACTATCTTCCTAAGTTCCTGTTTTCTTCCTGAATTCTGGCCACTCTCCAGAATAGGCTCATGGTTTTGTGTCCAAGATATGTACCACCTCCAAGCTCGGTGACATGGCCATGTACTGGAGAGCTGGAAGGAATGGTGAGCATCTCAGAAAACTCAGATATCAGTGTGACCAGTAAAGTCTCCCTGGAGAAACCCTGCTTTGGGCCTTTTGCTTACCTATTGTTCTGTTGTCCTGAATGTCAGGAAGGCCTTTGCCTCAGGGCACCCCTTTGTGAAGCCTGAAGAAAACAGTTTTCAAATGGAAATGAATGGGCATCACCTGTGGCTCTTTGCTTAATGGCTTTGCAAAGGGATGTGTCTGAATCAGCTTCTTGGCCCTGTGTGAGGCTGTGGCTTCGGTTGTCAGCACCTGACGGATCCAAAGAGAGATCCCATGTGTGCATCCAAAGCCAAATTGGCACAAAAGCAGTCATTGTGTATGATGTCTCTCGCATTCCTCTGTAAGGTTCCTGACCTCCATCAAGTGAGAATAGGGATCCTTCGGGTCAAAGGAGTTCTTCAAAGCCCTGCAGAGGCTAGCCCATAGGTGCTTGGGTTTTCTCATGACTCCAATTCACACAAAGAATCTATACCCGGCAGTCAGTAGGCCTCCAATTGGAGAAGCGGAGCCAGTATTAACGGCAGGCCTATTGGATCACTCCAGGTTCACAGGAAGGGTGTCCAGGCCACCCTGACATTAGGCAAATGAGGGGCAAGGGAGCTTATTGTGGACACTGTCTTGGGCTGTGCCCCTCATGGAAATATCCAGCCAGAGGTTATGATGAGTGTCTATGTGGAAGAAGATGAGGGCCATGTGGCAGTGTTTTGGTTTGAATTGTGGTCATTGGTGTGGCGGTGGGAAGAGATGACTGGGTCCACCTGGGCTTGAACTCTGGTGTGATTCCCCTTGGAGACTGAGTTCTGGAACTGACCTCAGAGAAGTATTGCCGTGAATTGTGTTGGGATTTGAGGAGGCCATGCATGAGAGTCGCCCTTGGAAACTGAGATGTAGGCCCAGGCTGGCTTTCCACAGAGCACTGGGAATCTCAGCCCGGATATCACATGATTTTATTCTTAAAGACCTGGCAGCCATAGTTGAGAGTCAAAACACACATGGACCTCACATTTGTAGACCTCAATGGGCCTGGCTTCCTGTGACCTTTTGGCCACTCTTTGGGAAGCCTTGTTTGTGAGAGTTCTCCAGAGCTTTCGTTGAAATGAGCTTCCTCACCATTTAATGGTTCCTGGAGGAATGGAAACCCACAGTGCCTCTAACTTCATCCTTTAAAAATGGCTAGCTAGATAAATACCATGAGATTTTTGAAATTCCCATGACCAGGTGGCACTGGAGAACCTTTGGATGTCCTGTTCTGCTGATCATGAGTGTACCAGACAGTGCCTTGATTGACTGGGTTTCATGAAAATGGTGTAAAACAGAGATGCCAGTAAGTTGGGGCCTGCTGAGTAGCGGGCCTAGAGCAGTGGTGTGCAGGTGTGTGATAAAACATCTGTGGTGGGGCCATGTGGATCTGCCACTGGCTTCCAAATGGCTTGTGACTGACATGGTGCAGTGAGCAGACCCTTCTATGTAAAGGCATCTTGGTATATGGAGAGGTTTCAGGGCAGTGTTCAGAATCAGGTTGCTATGGTCAAGGGGGCAAGCTCTGTGGGATAGAAGCCTGGCTGGTGCATTCTCCTAGGACCTTGACCCACCACACGTGACAGAACTCCCTCCAGCACGGTGTCCCAGTTGAACTCCTTGTATTTCCTGAAGCAAATTCCAAACTCCCAGTGCAGCAGCAAGAAACACAGTGAAAAGTGGAGGATGACCAAACGGCTTCACAGTCCACACAGGGAGACACTTAGACCCCAGTGGCCACAGTTTACCTGCAAAGAGAGAATTAAGCACTTCTGCCTCATGTTCATTGGAAAATCAGAAACCATGTCCTCCAGGTCACATAGATGCAGACCCAGCTTTGATGGTCTCACTACAAAGGAAGCTAAAGCTCCTGACAACAACATATATTTCAAGTGCCCCACCTCAGAGGCAGTTTCTCACAAAGTCTTTAGGCCAGCAGAGCTCCATGTTTGTGGAGTGTTTACCCTGTCTCCCTTACTTATGGAAACTCCTCTACCACCTCCAAGGTTGTGAACTCCTGAGCATTGTCCATTCCACATACGTATTCACAGCTTTTCTAACTCTTCTCCACGAATTGCGTCTTACTTGTTGCGAAGGTAATGTCAAGGCATTGTTCTGGATGAGAGTGGGAAGGTTTTTGTGTAGCACATATTTGCCTACACATTGGATTCATTTTCCTATTTTCCGTTTGAAATACTGAATCCCTGACACTAACCCATACCCTACTAGATTCTGACTACGAATACTAATACGATGGAGAAAAATAACCCAAACACAATAGAAATACAGGCAGTTCAGAGCAGGCATGGTGTATAGTTGGACTTGCCTTTAGCATTACAAAGGGTAGGTGTTTTAAATCTTGTCCAATTTAATAGAAGTAGTTCTCCATGTGTTTTGAGAGTTAACAAATGTGTGAATTTCTGTCTCCCTTTCTCTGTAGCCTATTCAGCAACATGTATTTTTACATGCACATATAGAATCCTACCTGCTATCCCACGTCCACTCTCGTGAGGTGGCTGACTTGGCAGATACAAATTGTGAGAAGAGATCACTCCTCCTAAATGCTGTTGGAACTGAAAATTCAACCAACCGGTGAGCTTCCTACTTGAACAACATGATACATAAATCCATGTTCAGTAACATAATTTTTTTTTGGATCTGTGGATGATATATATTTCATGATGAATTTCGATTGGCATATATGTTTCTACTTTTTAATGTCTGTGTGTGTGTTCTGTGTGTATGTGTGTGTGTATATATATACACACACACACACACACAATATACACAAACTCTCCAGATTTTTCAAAATATGAAATATATGTGTCTTATTATACACTCCCTAAATTCATCCATGTTCATATGTGTGGATTTATAATCAACTTTTCACAAGATTATTCTCAGAAATATTCATCCACCTGAAATACATATTTGTTTCCTAGTGCTGAAAACTAACTTCAGAGAATGGTGCATAGAGATCCTAATATTTCTACAGGAACTGACCCAGTTTAACATCAATGCCAGTAGATTCCTATGGGACATGATGTGTATTTTGACCTTCATTTTTATTCAACACTGATACATTACTATTTCTTCAGTTGATGCACATCATAGGATATGTATTTCATCCTCATGTTCACAAATTTCTAGGCATTTGGTTCCCTTTCAATCACTTCCTGCTTCAGAACACATGTATTCCTCCACGTTTCTTGACTGGTCTTATCATGAGACTTCTTTCCAAACACATTCTTTTCCATTTCCATAATCCCTTTTGAAGCCAAACTCACACCCCCTTCATGGTAAACCATCACCCTAATATCACCATTAGATGTATAACTGGTTGGAATGAATGGTTGTGTATCAATATTAGATTTCCTATATATTTTCAGATATCCATTCAATCCATTATTTAAATTGGAACCAGTTATAATATTTATTCACAGTAGGGTCTATTCATGCATTATCTCTATATTCATAGACCCAGGGTACACCTATTTGTACCCCCAAAGGCTACTTTATATGTCTTCAACATATTACTCCCAGAAATGGTGGAAGAAATACTCATGACACCTGATCTCCATATACATTGTATCACAGTGATATTCTGGACACAAAATGCAAAGGTCACACTTATGATTGTACCAAAGCCTCATTGGAAAGTGAGCATGGATTACTCAAAACATCCTTGTCCAGGTTGCCTAATGCTCTCAAATGTCAATCCTATTGGTGACTACACATTTGTTTCTTCCTAAGATGATATATTCAACCTCAACCCTGTTGAATATGTCTAATCCTCTCACTCACTTTATACTTTGCCTGATTTCCTAATGTCTCTATTGATATCTGCTTTCCTACATATGTTCCCCAGTTCATCATTGTGACTGACCCTTAACATGTGCTGACATTTACATTCACTCTCTAACCGACACCCTATTGCTAAAGAACTTTTGGTCCAAATTTTATACTCACTCTTCTTCCTAAAACTACCAACTATCTTCCTAATCCTACCTACTATCCCTTTTTGACTGGATGTTCTCTTCTACATTCAATCATCCAAGGTACAAGGTCCTGTGCCATTGTATATTGATTTATCTGAGACATCTGTGCAGAAAGTCATTGAAAGCTAAGTAACCCAATCAAGGGCCCAATGCCCTTCTGGCCTTCAAATCTTACTTGGATTTCTGTTTACATACATATATTTCACCTATATATTATTATAAATATCACAGGTTCCCAATACCATTCATCATCCAGCAGAGTGATTCCTAACCCAAACCGAACAGGTTCTTAACCCTAACCATACACTGTTCCCTCAATCTAACTTTACAGAAGAGCAGGGACAGAGTTGGTCTTACAATACAGGAATGTAGGGGATCTCCCACCTGCTGAGAACCTCAAAGGTCCATGCAGAAATGATCCCTGGAGAAGATGTAGGCCGCTGTGAAGGACCTGAGAGAGCACAAGTCATCTTCCATGGCAAACCACCTGGTCAGGATGAAGGGATGTGTCTGAATGAGCCTCTCTCTTCTTAATGTAGACAAGATGGACCAAAGCAGGCCTGTGTGGAGAGCTGTCCCTTGGTGCCTATGGTTGATATTCCATTCTAACTTGTGAAAGTGTCACAGGAAGGAGGGGCAGCCTCCATCTCATGGGAGCCCTGGAAGCAACTGTTAGGACACAGTGGTTGCCAAGGCAGTGACCTCATTCAGTTCCTGAAGGAAGTGACCTCACCTCACTTCCTTGGTGATGGAACTCTCTGAACTTGGGATCCAGGAAGCCAGGCACCCAGAGCCAGTCCCAGTCCCAGTCCCAGTGGGCTCACTTGTTTGGATTTACCAAGGACAGAGTCAGTCTTTCTTGGTACCTACTGATGTGAGGATGGCCAAATGCCAGGAAAGCTCTGCAGAGGGGCCTTTCCTGAGAAAGCAGGTAGTGGCTCACCGCTGGCTCCTGACAACTTCACAGAGTTGGCCAAGGAGGCCAGATGTGGGACAGGACAGGCCATTTCGCGGGAACATAGTATGGCCCACGAGTCAGACGGCACTCCGGGTAGTCACAGACCAACTTGGAAGAAGGAGGTGCCTTTGTGGGTGTGGGTGTGAGTTTGTGGTTTTGTCTCATGTTCTGAGAATAGGTAGGAAAGGCGGTTTGTTTGTTTTGGAGTGGACTGTTTCTAGTAAGTCTTTTGACGAGGCGAGTGTTTCTATGTTTGTGTATCCCACTGTGTCCCTGGTTGTAGACATTAGAAAAGAGAATGCATCAATGGATGTGTCCTGTCTAGTAGAAAGCTTCCCAGCATTCATCCTGCCCAATTCATGAATGGACTGCGGCTTGCCTTATGGATGGGCAACACCTCCTATCTTCCTAAGTTCCTGTTTTCTTCCTGAATTCTGGCCACTCTCCAGAATAGGCTCATGGTTTTGTGTCCAAGATATGTACCACCTCCAAGCTCGGTGACATGGCCATGTACTGGAGAGCTGGAAGGAATGGTGAGCATCTCAGAAAACTCAGATATCAGTGTGACCAGTAAAGTCTCCCTGGAGAAACCCTGCTTTGGGCCTTTTGCTTACCTATTGTTCTGTTGCCCTGAATGTCAGGAAGGCCTTTGCCTCAGGGCACCCCTTTGTGAAGCCTGAAGAAAACAGTTTTCAAATGGAAATGAATGGGCATCACCTGTGGCTCTTTGCTTAATGGCTTTGCAAAGGGATGTGTCTGAATCAGCCTCTTGGCCCTGTGTGAGGCTGTGGCTTAGGTTGTCAGCACCTGACGGATCCAAAGAGAGATCCCATGTGTGCATCCAAAGCCAAATTGGCACAAAAGCAGTCATTGTGGATGATGTCTCTCGCCTTCCTCTGTAAGGTTCCTGACCTCCATCAAGTGAGAATAGGGATCCTTCGGGTCAAAGGAGTTCTTCAAAGCCCTGCAGAGGCTAGCCCATAGGTGCTTGGGTTTTCTCATGACTCCAATTCACACAAAGAATCTATACCCGGCAGTCAGTAGGCCTCCAATTGGAGAAGCGGAGCCAGTATTAACGGCAGGCCTATTGGATCACTCCAGGTTCACAGGAAGGGTGTCCAGGCCACCCTGACATTAGGCAAATGAGGGGCAAGGGAGCTTATTGTGGACACTGTCTTGGGCTGTGCCCCTCATGGAAACCTCCAGCCCAGCCAGAGGTTATGATGAGTGTCTATGTGGAAGAAGATGAGGGCCATGTGGCAGTGTTTTGGTTTGAATTGTGGTCATTGGTGTGGCGGTGGGAAGAGATGACTGGGTCCACCTGGGCTTGAACTCTGGTGTGATTCCCCTTGGAGACTGAGTTCTGGAACTGACCTCAGAGAAGTATTGCCGTGAATTGTGTTGGGATTTGAGGAGGCCATGCATGAGAGTCGCCCTTGGAAACTGAGATGTAGGCCCAGGCTGGCTTTCCACAGAGCACTGGGAATCTCAGCCCGGATATCACATGATTTTATTCTTAAAGACCTGGCAGCCATAGTTGAGAGTCAAAACACACATGGACCTCACATTTGTAGACCTCAATGGGCCTGGCTTCCTGTGACCTTTTGGCCACTCTTTGGGAAGCCTTGTTTGTGAGAGTTCTCCAGAGCTTTCGTTGAAATGAGCTTCCTCACCATTTAATGGTTCCTGGAGGAATGGAAACCCACAGTGCCTCTAACTTCATCCTTTAAAAATGGCTAGCTAGATAAATACCATGAGATTTTTGAAATTCCCATGACCAGGTGGCACTGGAGAACCTTTGGATGTCCTGTTTCGCTGATCATGAGTGTACCAGACAGTGCCTTGATTGACTGGGTTTCATGAAAATGGTGTAAAACAGAGATGCCAGTAAGTTGGGGCCTGCTGAGTAGCGGGCCTAGAGCAGTGGTGTGCAGGTGTGTGATAAAACATCTGTGGTGGGGCCATGTGGATCTGCCACTGGCTTCCAAATGGCTTGTGACTGACATGGTGCAGTGAGCAGACCCTTCTATGTAAAGGCATCTTGGTATATGGAGAGGTTTCAGGGCAGTGTTCAGAATCAGGTTGCTATGGTCAAGGGGGCAAGCTCTGTGGGATAGAAGCCTGGCTGGTGCATTCTCCTAGGACCTTGACCCACCACACGTGACAGAACTCCCTCCAGCACGGTGTCCCAGTTGAACTCCTTGTATTTCCTGAAGCAAATTCCAAACTCCCAGTGCAGCAGCAAGAAACACAGTGAAAAGTGGAGGATGACCAAACGGCTTCACAGTCCACACAGGGAGACACTTAGACCCCAGTGGCCACAGTTTACCTGCAAAGAGAGAATTCAGCACTTCTGCCTCATGTTCATTGGAAAATCAGAAACCATGTCCTCCAGGTCACATAGATGCAGACCCAGCTTTGATGGTCTCACTACAAAGGAAGCTAAAGCTCCTGACAACAACATATATTTCAAGTGCCCCACCTCAGAGGCAGTTTCTCACAAAGTCTTTAGGCCAGCAGAGCTCCATGTTTGTGGAGTGTTTACCCTGTCTCCCTTACTTATAGAAACTCCTCTACCACCTCCAAGGTTGTGAACTCCTGAGCATTTTCCATTCCACATACGTATTCACAGCTTTTCTAACTCTTCTCCACGAATTGCGTCTTACTTGTTGCGAAGGTAATGTCAAGGCATTGTTCTGGATGAGAGTGGGAAGGTTTTTGTGTAGCACATATTTGCCTACACATTGGATTCATTTTTCTATTTTCCGTTTGAAATACTGAATCCCTGACACTAACCCATACCCTACTAGATTCTGACTACGAATACTAATATGATGGAGAAAAATAACCCAAACACAATAGAAATACAGGCAGTTCAGAGCAGGCATGGTGTATAGTTGGACTTGCCTTTAGCATTACAAAGGGTAGGTGTTTTAAATCTTGTCCAATTTAATAGAAGTAGTTCTCCATGTGTTTTGAGAGTTAACAAATGTGTGAATTTCTGTCTCCCTTTCTCTGTAGCCTATTCAGCAACATGTATTTTTACATGCACATATAGAATCCTACCTGCTATCCCTCGTCCACTCTTGTGAGGTGGCTGACTTGGCAGATACAAATTGTGAGAAGAGATCACTCCTCCTAAATGCTGTTGGAACTGAAAATTCAACCTACCGGTGAGCTTCCTACTTGAACAACATGATACATAAATCCATGTTCAGTAACATAATTTTTTTTGGATCTGTGGATGATATATATTTCATGATGAATTTCGATTGGCATATATATTTCTACTTTTTAATGTCTGTGTGTGTGTTCTGTGTGTATGTGTGTGTGTATATATATACACACACACACACACACAATATACACAAACTCTCCAGATTTTTCAAAATATGAAATATATGTGTCTTATTATACACTCCCTAAATTCATCCATGTTCATATATGTGGATTTATAATCAACTTTTCACAAGATTATTCTCAGAAATATTCATCCACCTGAAATACATATTTGTTTCCTAGTGCTGAAAACTAACTTCAGAGAATGGTGCATAGAGATCCTAATATTTCTACAGGAACTGACCCAGTTTAACATCAATGCCAGTAGATTCCTATGGGACATGATGTGTATTTTGACCTTCATTTTTATTCAACACTGATACATTACTATTTCTTCAGTTGATGCACATCATAGGATATGTATTTCATCCTCATGTTCACAAATTTCTAGGCATTTGGTTCCCTTTCAATCACTTCCTGCTTCAGAACACATGTATTCCTCCACGTTTCTTGACTGGTCTTTTCATGAGACTTCTTTCCAAACACATTCTTTTCCATTTCCATAATCCCTTTTGAAGCCAAACTCACACCCCCTTCATGGTAAACCATCACCCTAATATCACCATTAGATGTATAACTGGTTGGAATGAATGGTTGTGTATCAATATTAGATTTCCTATATATTTTCAGATATCCATTCAATCCATTATTTAAATTGGAACCAGTTATAATATTTATTCACAGTAGGGTCTATTCATGCATTATCTCTATATTCATAGACCCAGGGTACACCTATTTGTACCCCCAAAGGCTAATTTATATGTCTTCAACATATTACTCCCAGAAATGGTGGAAGAAATACTCATGACACCTGATCTCCATATACATTGTATCACAGTGATATTCTGGACACAAAATGCAAAGGTCACACTTATGATTGTACCAAAGCCTCATTGGAAAGTGAGCATGGATTACTCAAAACATCCTTGTCCAGGTTGCCTAATGCTCTCAAATGTCAATCCTATTGGTGACTACACATTTGTTTCTTCCTAAGATGATATATTCAACCTCAACCCTGTTGAATATGTCTAATCCTCTCACTCACTTTATACTTTGCCTGATTTCCTAATGTCTCTATTGATATCTGCTTTCCTACATATGTTCCCCAGTTCATCATTGTGACTGACCCTTAACATGTGCTGACATTTACATTCACTCTCTAACCGACACCCTATTGCTAAAGAACTTTTGGTCCAAATTTTATACTCACTCTTCTTCCTAAACCTACCAACTATCTTCCTAATCCTACCTACTATCCCTTTTTGACTGGATGTTCTCTTCTACATTCAATCATCCAAGGTACAAGGTCCTGTGCCATTGTATATCGATTTATCTGAGACATCTGTGCAGAAAGTCATTCAAAGCTAAGTAACCCAATCAAGGGCCCAATGCCCTTCTGGCCTTCAAATCTTACTTGGATTTCTGTTTTCATACATATATTTCACCTATATATTATTATAAATATCACAGGTTCCCAATACCATTCATCATCCAGCAGAGTGATTCCTAACCCAAACCGAACAGGTTCTTAACCCTAACCATACACTGTTCCCTCAATCTAACTTTACAGAAGAGCAGGGACAGAGTTGGTCTTACAATACAGGAATGTAGGGGATCTTCCACCTGCTGAGAACCTCAAAGGTCCATGCAGAAATGATCCCTGGAGAAGATGTAGGCCGCTGTGAAGGACCTGAGAGAGCACAAGTCATCTTCCATGGCAAACCACCTGGTCAGGATGAAGGGATGTGTCTGAATGAGCCTCTCTCTTCTTAATGTAGACAAGATGGACCAAAGCAGGCCTGTGTGGAGAGCTGTTCCTTGGTGCCTATGGTTGATATTCCATTCTAACTTGTGAAAGTGTCAGAGGAAGGAGGGGCAGCCTCCATCTCATGGGAGCCCTGGAAGCAACTGTTAGGACACAGTGGTTGCCAAGGCAGTGACCTCATTCAGTTCCTGAAGGAAGTGACCTCACCTCACTTCCTTGGTGATGGAACTCTCTGAACATGGGATCCAGGAAGCCAGGCACCCAGAGCCAGTCCCAGTCCCAGTCCCAGTGGGCTCACTTGTTTGGATTTACCAAGGACAGAGTCAGTCTTTCTTGGTACCTACTGATGTGAGGATGGCCAAATGCCAGGAAAGCTCTGCAGAGGGGCCTTTCCTGAGAAAGCAGGTAGTGGCTCACCGCTGGCTCCTGACAACTTCACAGAGTTGGCCAAGGAGGCCAGATGTGGGACAGGACAGGCCATTTCGCGGGAACATAGTATGGCCCACGAGTCAGACGGCACTCCGGGTAGTCACAGACCAACTTGGAAGAAGGAGGTGCCTTTGTGGGTGTGGGTGTGAGTTTGTGGTTTTGTCTCATGTTCTGAGAATAGGTAGGAAAGGCGGTTTGTTTGTTTTGGAGTGGACTGTTTCTAGTAAGTCTTTTGACGAGGCGAGTGTTTCTATGTTTGTGTATCCCACTGTGTCCCTGGTTGTAGACATTAGAAAAGAGAATGCATCAATGGATGTGTCCTGTCTAGTAGAAAGCTTCCCAGCATTCATCCTGCCCAATTCATGAATGGACTGCGGCTTGCCTTATGGATGGGCAACACCTACTATCTTCCTAAGTTCCTGTTTTCTTCCTGAATTCTGGCCACTCTCCAGAATAGGCTCATGGTTTTGTGTCCAAGATATGTACCACCTCCAAGCTCGCTGACATGGCCATGTACTGGAGAGCTGGAAGGAATGGTGAGCATCTCAGAAAACTCAGATATCAGTGTGACCAGTAAAGTCTCCCTGGAGAAACCCTGCTTTGGGCCTTTTGCTTACCTATTGTTGTGTTGCCCTGAATGTCAGGAAGGCCTTTGCCTCAGGGCACCCCTTTGTGAAGCCTGAAGAAAACAGTTTTCAAATGGAAATGAATGGGCATCACCTGTGGCTCCTTGCTTAATGGCTTTGCAAAGGGATGTGTCTGAATCAGCCTCTTGGCCCTGTGTGAGGCTGTGGCTTAGGTTGTCAGCACCTGACGGATCCAAAGAGAGATCCCATGTGTGCATCCAAAGCCAAATTGGCACAAAAGCAGTCATTGTGGATGATGTCTCTCGCATCCCTCTGTAAGGTTCCTGACCTCCATCAAGTGAGAATAGGGATCCTTCGGGTCAAAGGAGTTCTTCAAAGCCCTGCAGAGGCTAGCCCATAGGTGCTTGGGTTTTCTCATGACTCCAATTCACACAAAGAATCTATACCCGGCAGTCAGTAGGCCTCCAATTGGAGAAGCGGAGCCAGTATTAACGGCAGGCCTATTGGATCACTCCAGGTTCACAGGAAGGGTGTCCAGGCCACCCTGACATTAGGCAAATGAGGGGCAAGGGAGCTTATTGTGGACACTGTCTTGGGCTGTGCCCCTCATGGAAACCTCCAGCCCAGCCAGAGGTTATGATGAGTGTCTATGTGGAAGAAGATGAGGGCCATGTGGCAGTGTTTTGGTTTGAATTGTGGTCATTGGTGTGGCGGTGGGAAGAGATGACTGGGTCCACCTGGGCTTGAACTCTGGTGTGATTCCCCTTGGAGACTGAGTTCTGGAACTGACCTCAGAGAAGTATTGCCGTGAATTGTGTTGGGATTTGAGGAGGCCATGCATGAGAGTCGCCCTTGGAAACTGAGATGTAGGCCCAGGCTGGCTTTCCACAGAGCACTGGGAATCTCAGCCCGGATATCACATGATTTTATTCTTAAAGACCTGGCAGCCATAGTTGAGAGTCAAAACACACATGGACCTCACATTTGTAGACCTCAATGGGCCTGGCTTCGTGTGACCTTTTGGCCACTCTTTGGGAAGCCTTGTTTGTGAGAGTTCTCCAGAGCTTTCGTTGAAATGAGCTTCCTCACCATTTAATGGTTCCTGAAGGAATGGAAACCCACAGTGCCTCTAACTTCATCCTTTAAAAATGGCTAGCTAGATAAATACCATGAGATTTTTGAAATTCCCTTGACCAGGTGGCACTGGAGAACCTTTGGATGTCCTGTCCTGCTGATCATGAGTGTACCAGACAGTGCCTTGATTGACTGGGTTTCATGAAAATGGTGTAAAACAGAGATGCCAGTAAGTTGGGGCCTGCTGAGTAGCGGGCCTAGAGCAGTGGTGTGCAGGTGTGTGATAAAACATCTGTGGTGGGGCCATGTGGATCTGCCACTGGCTTCCAAATGGCTTGTGACTGACATGGTGCAGTGAGCAGACCCTTCTATGTAAAGGCATCTTGTTATATGGAGAGGTTTCAGGGCAGTGTCCAGAATCAGGTTGCTATGGTCAAGGGGGCAAGCTCTGTGGGATAGAAGCCTGGCTGGTGCATTCTCCTAGGACCTTGACCCACCACACGTGACAGAACTCCCTCCAGCACGGTGTCCCAGTTGAACTCCTTTTATTTCCTGAAGCAAATTCCAAACTCCCAGTGCAGCAGCAAGAAACACAGTGAAAAGTGGAGGATGACCAAACGGCTTCACAATCCACACAGGGAGACACTTAGACCCCAGTGGCCACAGTTTACCTGCAAAGAGAGAATTCAGCACTTCTGCCTCATGTTCATTGGAAAATCAGAAACCATGTCCTCCAGGTCACATAGATGCAGACCCAGCTTTGATGGTCTCACTACAAAGGAAGCTAAAGCTCCTGACAACAACATATATTTCAAGTGCCCCACCTCAGAGGCAGTTTCTCACAAAGTCTTTAGGCCAGCAGAGCTCCATGTTTGTGGAGTGTTTACCCTGTCTCCCTTACTTATGGAAACTCCTCTACCACCTCCAAGGTTGTGAACTCCTGAGCATTGTCCATTCCACATACGTATTCACAGCTTTTCTAACTCTTCCCAATGAATTGCGTCTTACTTGTTGCGAAGGTAATGTCAAGGCATTGTTCTGGATGAGAGTGGGAAGGTTTTTGTGTAGCACATATTTGCCTACACATTGGATTCATTTTCCTATTTTCCGTTTGAAATACTGAATCCCTGACACTAACCCATACCCTACTAGATTCTGACTACGAATACTAATATGATGGAGAAAAATAACCCAAACACAATAGAAATACAGGCATTTCAGAGCAGGCATGGTGTATAGTTGGACTTGCCTTTAGCATTACAAAGGGTAGGTGTTTTAAATCTTGTCCAATTTAATAGAAGTAGTTCTCCATGTGTTTTGAGAATTAACAAATGTGTGAATTTCTGTCTCCCTTTCTCTGTAGCCTATTCAGCAACATGTATTTTTACATGCACATATAGAATCCTACCTGCTATCCCACGTCCACTCTTGTGAGGTGGCTGACTTGGCAGATACAAATTGTGAGAAGAGATCACTCCTCCTAAATGCTGTTGGAACTGAAAATTCAACCTACCGGTGAGCTTCCTACATGAACACCATGATACATAAATCCATGTTCAGTAACATAATTTTTTTTGGATCTGTGGATGATATATATTTCATGATGAATTTCGATTGGCATATATATTTCTACTTTTTAATGTCTGTGTGTGTGTTCTGTGTGTATGTGTGTGTGTATATATATACACACACACACACACACACAATATACACAAACTCTCCAGATTTTTCAAAATATGAAATATATGTGTCTTAGTATACACTCCCTAAATTCATCCATGTTCATATATGTGGATTTATAATCAACTTTTCACAAGATTATTCTCAGAAATATTCATCCACCTGAAATACATATTTGTTTCCTAGTGCTGAAAACTAACTTCAGAGAATGGTGCATAGAGATCCTAATATTTCTACAGGAACTGACCCAGTTTAACATCAATGCCAGTAGATTCCTATGGGACATGATGTGTATTTTGACCTTCATTTTTATTCAACACTGATACATTACTATTTCTTCAGTTGATGCACATCATAGGATATGTATTTCATCCTCATGTTCACAAATTTCTAGGCATTTGGTTCACTTTCAATCACTTCCTGCTTCAGAACACATGTATTCCTCCACGTTTCTTGACTGGTCTTTTCATGAGACTTCTTTCCAAACACATTCTTTTCCATTTCCATAATCCCTTTTGAAGCCAAACTCACACCCCCTTCATGGTAAACCATCACCCTAATATCACCATTAGATGTATAACTGGTTGGAATGAATGGTTGTGTATCAATATTAGATTTCCTATATATTTTCAGATATCCATTCAATCCATTATTTAAATTGAAACCAGTTATAATATTTATTCACAGTAGGGTCTATTCATGCATTATATCTATATTCATAGACCCAGGGTACACCTATTTGTACCCCCAAAGGCTACTTTATATGTCTTCAACATATTACTCCCAGAAATGGTGGAAGAAATACTCATGACACCTGATCTCCATATACATTGTATCACAGTGATATTCTGGACACAAAATGCAAAGGTCACACTTATGATTGTACCAAAGCCTCATTGGAAAGTGAGCATGGATTACTCAAAACATCCTTGTCCAGGTTGCCTAATGCTCTCAAATGTCAATCCTATTGGTGACTACACATTTGTTTCTTCCTAAGATGATATATTCAACCTCAACCCTGTTGAATATGTCTAATCCTCTCACTCACTTTATACTTTGCCTGATTTCCTAATGTCTCTATTGATATCTGCTTTCCTACATATGTTCCCCAGTTCATCATTGTGACTGACCCTTAACATGTGCTGACATTTACATTCACTCTCTAACCGACACCCTATTGCTAAAGAACTTTTGGTCCAAATTTTATACTCACTCTTCTTCCTAAACCTACCAACTATCTTCCTAATCCTACCTACTATCCCTTTTTGACTGGATGTTCTCTTCTACATTCAATCATCCAAGGTACAAGGTCCTGTGCCATTGTATATCGATTTATCTGAGACATCTGTGCAGAAAGTCATTCAAAGCTAAGTAACCCAATCAAGGGCCCAATGCCCTTCTGGCCTTCAAATCTTACTTGGATTTCTGTTTTCATACATATATTTCACCTATATATTATTATAAATATCACAGGTTCCCAATACCATTCATCATCCAGCAGAGTGATTCCTAACCCAAACCGAACAGGTTCTTAACCCTAACCATACACTGTTCCCTCAATCTAACTTTACAGAAGAGCAGGGACAGAGTTGGTCTTACAATACAGGAATGTAGGGGATCTTCCACCTGCTGAGAACCTCAAAGGTCCATGAAGAAATGATCCCTGGAGAAGATGTAGGCCGCTGTGAAGGACCTGAGAGAGCACAAGTCATCTTCCATGGCAAACCACCTGGTCAGGATGAAGGGATGTGTCTGAATGAGCCTCTCTCTTCTTAATGTAGACAAGATGGACCAAAGCAGGCCTGTGTGGAGAGCTGTCCCTTGGTGCCTATGGTTGATATTCCATTCTAACTTGTGAAAGTGTCAGAGGAAGGAGGGGCAGCCTCCATCTCATGGGAGCCCTGGAAGCAACTGTTAGGACACAGTGGTTGCCAAGGCAGTGACCTCATTCAGTTCCTGAAGGAAGTGACCTCACCTCACTTCCTTGGTGATGGAACTCTCTGAACTTGGGATCCAGGAAGCCAGGCACCCAGAGCCAGTCCCAGTCCCAGTCCCAGTGGGCTCACTTGTTTGGATTTACCAAGGACAGAGTCAGTCTTTCTTGGTACCTACTGATGTGAGGATGGCCAAATGCCAGGAAAGCTCTGCAGAGGGGCCTTTCCTGAGAAAGCAGGTAGTGGCTCACCGCTGGCTCCTGACAACTTCACAGAGTTGGCCAAGGAGGCCAGATGTGGGACAGGACAGGCCATTTCGCGGGAACATAGTATGGCCCACGAGTCAGACGGCACTCCGGGTAGTCACAGACCAACTTGGAAGAAGGAGGTGCCTTTGTGGGTGTGGGTGTGAGTTTGTGGTTTTGTCTCATGTTCTGAGAATAGGTAGGAAAGGCGGTTTGTTTGTTTTGGAGTGGACTGTTTCTAGTAAGTCTTTTGACGAGGCGAGTGTTTCTATGTTTGTGTATCCCACTGTGTCCCTGGTTGTAGACATTAGAAAAGAGAATGCATCAATGGATGTGTCCTGTCTAGTAGAAAGCTTCCCAGCATTCATCCTGCCCAATTCATGAATGGACTGCGGCTTGCCTTATGGATGGGCAACACCTACTATCTTCCTAAGTTCCTGTTTTCTTCCTGAATTCTGGCCACTCTCCAGAATAGGCTCATGGTTTTGTGTCCAAGATATGTACCACCTCCAAGCTCGCTGACATGGCCATGTACTGGAGAGCTGGAAGGAATGGTGAGCATCTCAGAAAACTCAGATATCAGTGTGACCAGTAAAGTCTCCCTGGAGAAACCCTGCTTTGGGCCTTTTGCTTACCTATTGTTCTGTTGCCCTGAATGTCAGGAAGGCCTTTGCCTCAGGGCACCCCTTTGTGAAGCCTGAAGAAAACAGTTTTCAAATGGAAATGAATGGGCATCACCTGTGGCTCTTTGCTTAATGGCTTTGCAAAGGGATGTGTCTGAATCAGCCTCTTGGCCCTGTGTGAGGCTGTGGCTTAGGTTGTCAGCACCTGACGGATCCAAAGAGAGATCCCATGTGTGCATCCAAAGCCAAATTGGCACAAAAGCAGTCATTGTGGATGATGTCTCTCGCCTTCCTCTGTAAGGTTCCTGACCTCCATCAAGTGAGAATAGGGATCCTTCGGGTCAAAGGAGTTCTTCAAAGCCCTGCAGAGGCTAGCCCATAGGTGCTTGGGTTTTCTCATGACTCCAATTCACACAAAGAATCTATACCCGGCAGTCAGTAGGCCTCCAATTGGAGAAGCGGAGCCAGTATTAACGGCAGGCCTATTGGATCACTCCAGGTTCACAGGAAGGGTGTCCAGGCCACCCTGACATTAGGCAAATGAGGGGCAAGGGAGCTTATTGTGGACACTGTCTTGGGCTGTGCCCCTCATGGAAACCTCCAGCCCAGCCAGAGGTCATGATGAGTGTCTATGTGGAAGAAGATGAGGGCCATGTGGCAGTGTTTTGGTTTGAATTGTGGTCATTGGTGTGGCGGTGGGAAGAGATGACTGGGTCCACCTGGGCTTGAACTCTGGTGTGATTCCCCTTGGAGACCGAGTTCTGGAACTGACCTCAGAGAAGTATTGCCGTGAATTGTGTTGGGATTTGAGGAGGCCATGCATGAGAGTCGCCCTTGGAAACTGAGATGTAGGCCCAGGCTGGCTTTCCACAGAGCACTGGGAATCTCAGCCCGGATATCACATGATTTTATTCTTAAAGACCTGGCAGCCATAGTTGAGAGTCAAAACACACATGGACCTCACATTTGTAGACCTCAATGGGCCTGGCTTCGTGTGACCTTTTGGCCACTCTTTGGGAAGCCTTGTTTGTGAGAGTTCTCCAGAGCTTTCCTTGAAATGAGCTTCCTCACCATTTAATGGTTCCTGAAGGAATGGAAACCCACAGTGCCTCTAACTTCATCCTTTAAAAATGGCTAGCTAGATAAATACCATGAGATTTTTGAAATTCCCATGACCAGGTGGCACTGGAGAACCTTTGGATGTCCTGTTCTGCTGATCATGAGTGTACCAGACAGTGCCTTGATTGACTGGGTTTCATGAAAATGGTGTAAAACAGAGATGCCAGTAAGTTGGGGCCTGCTGAGTAGCGGGCCTAGAGCAGTGGTGTGCAGGTGTGTGATAAAACATCTGTGGTGGGGCCATGTGGATCTGCCACTGGCTTCCAAATGGCTTGTGACTGACATGGTGCAGTGAGCAGACCCTTCTATGTAAAGGCATCTTGTTATATGGAGAGGTTTCAGGGCAGTGTTCAGAATCAGGTTGCTATGGTCAAGGGGGCAAGCTCTGTGGGATAGAAGCCTGGCTGGTGCATTCTCCTAGGACCTTGACCCACCACACGTGACAGAACTCCCTCCAGCACGGTGTCCCAGTTGAACTCCTTGTATTTCCTGAAGCAAATTCCAAACTCCCAGTGCAGCAGCAAGAAACACCACGAAAAGTGGAGGATGACCAAATGGCTTCAGAGTCCACACAGGGAGACACTTAGACCCCAGTGGCCACAGTTTACCTGCAAAGAGAGAATTCAGCACTTCTGCCTCATGTTCATTGGAAAATCAGAAACCATGTCCTCCAGGTCACATAGATGCAGACCCAGCTTTGATGGTCTCACTACAAAGGAAGCTAAAGCTCCTGACAACAACATATATTTCAAGTGCCCCACCTCAGAGGCAGTTTCTCACAAAGTCTTTAGGCCAGCAGAGCTCCATGTTTGTGGAGTGTTTACCCTGTCTCCCTTACTTATGGAAACTCCTCTACCACCTCCAAGGTTGTGAACTCCTGAGCATTGTCCATTCCACATACGTATTCACAGCTTTTCTAACTCTTCTCCATGAATTGCGTCTTACTTGTTGCGAAGGTAATGTCAAGGCATTGTTCTGGATGAGAGTGGGAAGGTTTTTGTGTAGCACATATTTGCCTACACATTGGATTCATTTTCCTATTTTCCGTTCGAAATACTGAATCCCTGACACTAACCCATACCCTACTAGATTCTGACTACGAATACTAATATGATGGAGAAAAATAACCCAAACACAATAGAAATACAGGCAGTTCAGAGCAGGCATGGTGTATAGTTGGACTTGCCTTTAGCATTACAAAGGGTAGGTGTTTTAAATCTTGTCCAATTTAATAGAAGTAGTTCTCCATGTGTTTTGAGAGTTAACAAATGTGTGAATTTCTGTCTCCCTTTCTCTGTAGCCTATTCAGCAACATGTATTTTTACATGCACATATAGAATCCTACCTGCTATCCCACTTCCACTCTTGTGAGGTGGCTGACTTGGCAGATACAAATTGTGAGAAGAGATCACTCCTCCTAAATGCTGTTGGAACTGAAAATTCAACCTACCGGTGAGCTTCCTACTTGAACAACATGATACATAAATCCATGTTCAGTAACATAAATATTTTTGGATCTGTGGATGATATATATTTCATGATGAATTTCGATTGGCATATATATTTCTACTTTTTAATGTCTGTGTGTGTGTTCTGTGTGTATGTGTGTGTGTATATATACACACACACACACACACACACAATATACACAAACTCTCCAGATTTTTCAAAATATGAAATATATGTGTCTTAGTATACACTCCCTAAATTCATCCATGTTCATATATGTGGATTTATAATCAACTTTTCACAAGATTATTCTCAGAAATATTCATCCACCTGAAATACATATTTGTTTCCTAGTGCTGAAAACTAACTTCAGAGAATGGTGCATAGAGATCCTAATATTTCTACAGGAACTGACCCAGTTTAACATCAATGCCAGTAGATTCCTATGGGACATGATGTGTATTTTGACCTTCATTTTTATTCAACACTGATACATTACTATTTCTTCAGTTGATGCACATCATAGGATATGTATTTCATCCTCATGTTCACAAATTTCTAGGCATTTGGTTCACTTTCAATCACTTCCTGCTTCAGAACACATGTATTCCTCCACGTTTCTTGACTGGTCTTTTCATGAGACTTCTTTCCAAACACATTCTTTTCCATTTCCATAATCCCTTTTGAAGCCAAACTCACACCCCCTTCATGGTAAACCATCACCCTAATATCACCATTAGATATATAACTGGTTGGAATGAATGGTTGTGTATCAATATTAGATTTCCTATATATTTTCAGATATCCATTCAATCCATTATTTAAATTGGAACCAGTTATAATATTTATTCACAGTAGGGTCTATTCATGCATTATCTCTATATTCATAGACCCAGGGTACACCTATTTGTACCCCCAAAGGCTAATTTATATGTCTTCACCATATTACTCCCAGAAATGGTGGAAGAAATACACATGACACCTGATCTCCATATACATTGTATCACAGTGATATTCTGGACACAAAATGCAAAGGTCACACTTATGATTGTACCAAAGCCTCATTGGAAAGTGAGCATGGATTACTCAAAACATCCTTGTCCAGGTTGCCTAATGCTCTCAAATGTCAATCCTATTGGTGACTACACATTTGTTTCTTCCTAAGATGATATATTCAACCTCAACCCTGTTGAATATGTCTAATCCTCTCACTCACTTTATACTTTGCCTGATTTCCTAATGTCTCTATTGATATCTGCTTTCCTACATATGTTCCCCAGTTCATCATTGTGACTGACCCTTAACATGTGCTGACATTTACATTCACTCTCTAACCGACACCCTATTGCTAAAGAACTTTGGTCCAAATTTTATACTCACTCTTCTTCCTAAACCTACCAACTATCTTCCTAATCCTACCTACTATCCCTTTTTGACTGGATGTTCTCTTCTACATTCAATCATCCAAGGTACAAGGTCCTGTGCCATTGTATATTGATTTATCTGAGACATCTGTGCAGAAAGTCATTCAAAGCTAAGTAACCCAATCAAGGGCCCAATGCCCTTCTGGCCTTCAAATCTTACTTGGATTTCTGTTTCCATACATATATTTCACCTATATATTATTATAAATATCACAGGTTCCCAATACCATTCATCATCCAGCAGAGTGATTCCTAACCCAAACCGAACAGGTTCTTAACCCTAACCATACACTGTTCCCTCAATCTAACTTTACAGAAGAGCAGGGACAGAGTTGGTCTTACAATACAGGAATGTAGGGGATCCTCCACCTGCTGAGAACCTCAAAGGTCCATGCAGAAATGATCCCTGGAGAAGATGTAGGCCGCTGTGAAGGACCTGAGAGAGCACAAGTCATTTTCCATGGCAAACCACCTGGTCAGGATGAAGGGATGTGTCTGAATGAGCCTCTCTCTTCTTAATGTAGACAAGATGGACCAAAGCAGGCCTGTGTGGAGAGCTGTCCCTTGGTGCCTATGGTTGATATTCCATTCTAACTTGTGAAAGTGTCAGAGGAAGGAGGGGCAGCCTCCATCTCATGGGAGCCCTGGAAGCAACTGTTAGGACACAGTGGTTGCCAAGGCAGTGACCTCATTCAGTTCCTGAAGGAAGTGACCTCACCTCACTTCCTTGGTGATGGAACTCTCTGAACTTGGGATCCAGGAAGCCAGGCACCCAGAGCCAGTCCCAGTCCCAGTCCCAGTGGGCTCACTTGTTTGGATTTACCAAGGACAGAGTCAGTCTTTCTTGGTACCTACTGATGTGAGGATGGCCAAATGCCAGGAAAGCTCTGCAGAGGGGCCTTTCCTGAGAAAGCAGGTAGTGGCTCACCGCTGGCTCCTGACAACTTCACAGAGTTGGCCAAGGAGGCCAGATGTGGGACAGAACAGGCCATTTCTCGGGAACATAGTATGGCCCACGAGTCAGACGGCACTCCGGGTAGTCACAGACCAACTTGGAAGAAGGAGGTGCCCTTGTGGGTGTGGGTGTGAGTTTGCGGTTTTGTCTCATGTTCTGAGAATAGGTAGGAAAGGCGGTTTGTTTGTTTTGGAGTGGACTGTTTCTAGTAAGCCTTTTGACGAGGCGAGTGTTTCTATGTTTGTGTATCCCACTGTGTCCCTGGTTGTAGACATTAGAAAAGAGAATGCATCAATGGATGTGTCCTGTCTAGTAGAAAGCTTCCCAGCATTCATCCTGCCCAATTCATGAATGGACTGCGGCTTGCCTTATGGATGGGCAACACCTACTATCTTCCTAAGTTCCTGTTTTCTTCCTGAATTCTGGCCACTCTCCAGAATAGGCTCATGGTTTTGTGTCCAAGATATGTACCACCTCCAAGCTCGGTGACATGGCCATGTACTGGAGAGCTGGAAGGAATGGTGAGCATCTCAGAAAACTCAGATATCAGTGTGACCAGTAAAGTCTCCCTGGAGAAACCCTGCTTTGGGCCTTTTGCTTACCTATTGTTCTGTTGCCCTGAATCTCAGGAAGGCCTTTGCCTCAGGGCACTTCTTTGTGAAGCCTGAAGAAAACAGTTTTCAAATGGAAATGAATGGGCATCACCTGTGGCTCTTTGCTTAATGGCTTTGCAAAGGGATGTGTCTGAATCAGCCTCTTGGCCCTGTGTGAGGCTGTGGCTTAGGTTGTCAGCACCTGACGGATCCAAAGAGAGATCCCATGTGTGCATCCAAAGCCAAATTGGCACAAAAGCAGTCATTGTGGATGATGTCTCTCGCATTCCTCTGTAAGGTTCCTGACCTCCATCAAGTGAGAATAGGGATCCTTCAGGTCAAAGGAGTTCTTCAAAGCCCTGCAGAGGCTAGCCCATAGGTGCTTGGGTTTTCTCATGACTCCAATTCACACAAAGAATCTATACCCGGCAGTCAGTAGGCCTCCAATTGGAGAAGCGGAGCCAGTATTAACGGCAGGCCTATTGGATCACTCCAGGTTCACAGGAAGGGTGTCCAGGCCACCCTGACATTAGGCAAATGAGGGGCAAGGGAGCTTATTGTGGACACTGTCTTGGGCTGTGCCCCTCATGGAAACCTCCAGCCCAGCCAGAGGTTATGATGAGTGTCTATGTGGAAGAAGATGAGGGCCATGTGGCAGTGTTTTGGTTTGAATTGTGGTCATTGGTGTGGCGGTGGGAAGAGATGACTGGGTCCACCTGGGCTTGAACTCTGGTGTGATTCCCCTTGGAGACTGAGTTCTGGAACTGACCTCAGAGAAGTATTGCCGTGAATTGTGTTGGGATTTGAGGAGGCCATGCATGAGAGTCGCCCTTGGAAACTGAGATGTAGGCCCAGGCTGGCTTTCCACAGAGCACTGGGAATCTCAGCCCGGATATCACATGATTTTATTCTTAAAGACCTGGCAGCCATAGTTGAGAGTCAAAACACACATGGACCTCACATTTGTAGACCTCAATGGGCCTTGCTTCGTGTGACCTTTTGGCCACTCTTTGGGAAGCCTTGTTTGTGAGAGTTCTCCAGAGCTTTTGTTGAAATGAGCTTCCTCACCATTTAATGGTTCCTGAAGGAATGGAAACCCACAGTGCCTCTAATTTCATCCTTTAAAAATGGCTAGCTAGATAAATACCATGAGATTTTTGAAATTCCCATGACCAGGTGGCACTGGAGAACCTTTGGATGTCCTGTTCTGCTGATCATGAGTGTACCAGACAGTGCCTTGATTGACTGGGTTTCATTGAAATGGTGTAAAACAGAGATTCCAGTAAGTTGGGGCCTGCTGAGTAGCGGGCCTAGAGCAGTGGTGTGCAGGTGTGTGATAAAACATCTGTGGTGGGGCCATGTGGATCTGCCACTGGCTTCCAAATGGCTTGTGACTGACATGGTGCAGTGAGCAGACCCTTCTATGTAAAGGTATCTTGTTATATGGAGAGGTTTCAGGGCAGTGTTCAGAATCAGGTTGCTATGGTCAAGGGGGCAAGCTCTGTGGGATAGAAGCCTGGCTGGTGCATTCTCCTAGGACCTTGACCCACCACACGTGACAGAACTCCCTCCAGCACGGTGTCCCAGTTGAACTCCTTGTATTTCCTGAAGCAAATTCCAAACTCCCAGTGCAGCAGCAAGAAACACCACGAAAAGTGGAGGATGACCAAATGGCTTCAGAGTCCACACATGGAGACACTTAGACCCCAGTGGCCACAGTTTACCTGCAAAGAGAGAATTCAGCACTTCTGCCTCATGTTCATTGGAAAATCAGAAACCATGTCCTCCAGGTCACATAGATGCAGACCCAGCTTTGATGGTCTCACTACAAAGGAAGCTAAAGCTCCTGACAACAACATATATTTCAAGTGCCCCACCTCAGAGGCAGTTTCTCACAAAGTCTTTAGGCCAGCAGAGCTCCATGTTTGTGGAGTGTTTACCCTGTCTCCCTTACTTATGGAAACTCCTCTACCACCTCCAAGGTTGTGAACTCCTGAGCATTTTCCATTCCACATACGTATTCACAGCTTTTCTAACTCTTCTCCACGAATTGCGTCTTACTTGTTGCGAAGGTAATGTCAAGGCATTGTTCTGGATGAGAGTGGGAAGGTTTTTGTGTAGCACATATTTGCCTACACATTGGATTCATTTTCCTATTTTCCGTTTGAAATACTGAATCCCTGACACTAACCCATACCCTACTAGATTCTGACTACGAATACTAATATGATGGAGAAAAATAACCCAAACACAATAGAAATACAGGCAGTTCAGAGCAGGCATGGTGTATAGTTGGACTTGCCTTTAGCATTACAAAGGGTAGGTGTTTTAAATCTTGTCCAATTTAATAGAAGTAGTTCTCCATGTGTTTTGAGAGTTAACAAATGTGTGAATTTCTGCCTCCCTTTCTCTGTAGCCTATTCAGCAACATGTATTTTTACATGCACATATAGAATCCTACCTGCTATCCCACGTCCACTCTTGTGAGGTGGCTGACTTGGCAGATACAAATTGTGAGAAGAGATCACTCCTCCTAAATGCTGTTGGAACTGAAAATTCAACCTACCGGTGAGCTTCCTACTTGAACACCATGATACATAAATCCATGTTCAGTAACATAAATATTTTTGGATCTGTGGATGATATATATTTCATGATGAATTTCGATTGGCATATATATTTCTACTTTTTAATGTCTGTGTGTGTGTTCTGTGTGTATGTGTGTGTGTATATATACACACACACACACACACACAATATACACAAACTCTCCAGATTTTTCAAAATATGAAATATATGTGTCTTATTATACACTCCCTAAATTCATCCATGTTCATATATGTGGATTTATAATCAACTTTTCACAAGATTATTCTCAGAAATATTCATCCACCTGAAATACATATTTGTTTCCTAGTGCTGAAAACTAACTTCAGACAATGGTGCATAGAGATCCTAATATTTCTACAGGAACTGACCCAGTTTAACATCAATGCCAGTAGATTCCTATGGGACATGATGTGTATTTTGACGTTCATTTTTATTCAACACTGGTACATTACTATTTCTTCAGTTGATGCACATCATAGGATATGTATTTCATCCTCATGTTCACAAATTTCTAGGCATTTGGTTCACTTTCAATCACTTCCTGCTTCAGAACACATGTATTCCTCCACGTTTCTTGACTGGTCTTTTCATGAGACTTCTTTCCAAACACATTCTTTTCCATTTCCATAATCCCTTTGAAGCCAAACTCACACCCCCTTCATGGTAAACCATCACCCTAATATCACCATTAGATATATAACTGGTTGGAATGAATGGTTGTGTATCAATATTAGATTTCCTATATATTTTCAGATATCCATTCAATCCATTATTTAAATTGGAACCAGTTATAATATTTATTCACAGTAGGGTCTATTCATGCATTATCTCTATATTCATAGACCCAGGGTACACCTATTTGTACCCCCAAAGGCTAATTTATATGTCTTCAACATATTACTCCCAGAAATGGTGGAAGAAATACTCATGTCACCTGATCTCCATATACATTGTATCACAGTGATATTCTGGACACAAAATGCAAAGGTCACACTTATGATTGTACCAAAGCCTCATTGGAAAGTGAGCATGGATTAATCAAAACATCCTTGTCCAGGTTGCCTAATGCTCTCAAATGTCAATCCTATTGGTGACTACACATTTGTTTCTTCCTAAGATGATATATTCAACCTCAACCCTGTTGAATATGTCTAATCCTCTCACTCACTTTATACTTTGCCTGATTTCCTAATGTCTCTATTGATATCTGCTTTCCTACATATGTTCCCCAGTTCATCATTGTGACTGACCCTTAACATGTGCTGACATTTACATTCACTCTCTAACCGACACCCTATTGCTAAAGAACTTTTGGTCCAAATTTTATACTCACTCTTCTTCCTAAACCTACCTACTATCTTCCTAATCCTACCTACTATCCCTTTTTGACTGGATGTTCTCTTCTACATTCAATCATCCAAGGTACAAGGTCCTGTGCCATTGTATATCGATTTATCTGAGACATCTGTGCAGAAAGTCATTCAAAGCTAAGTAACCCAATCAAGGGCCCAATGCCCTTCTGGCCTTCAAATCTTACTTGGATTTCTGTTTTCATACATATATTTCACCTATATATTATTATAAATATCACAGGTTCCCAATACCATTCATCATCCAGCAGAGTGATTCCTAACCCAAACCGAACAGGTTCTTAACCCTAACCATACACTGTTCCCTCAATCTAACTTTACAGAAGAGCAGGGACAGAGTTGGTCTTACAATACAGGAATGTAGGGGATCTTCCACCTGCTGAGAACCTCAAAGGTCCATGCAGAAATGATCCCTGGAGAAGATGTAGGCCGCTGTGAAGGACCTGAGAGAGCACAAGTCATCTTCCATGGCAAACCACCTGGTCAGGATGAAGGGATGTGTCTGAATGAGCCTCTCTCTTCTTAATGTAGACAAGATGGACCAAAGCAGGCCTGTGTGGAGAGCTGTTCCTTGGTGCCTATGGTTGATATTCCATTCTAACTTGTGAAAGTGTCACAGGAAGGAGGGGCAGCCTCCATCTCATGGGAGCCCTGGAAGCAACTGTTAGGACACAGTGGTTGCCAAGGCAGTGACCTCATTCAGTTCCTGAAGGAAGTGACCTCACCTCACTTCCTTGGTGATGGAACTCTCTGAACTTGGGATCCAGGAAGCCAGGCACCCAGAGCCAGTCCCAGTCCCCGTCCCAGTGGGCTCACTTGTTTGGATTTACCAAGGACAGAGTCAGTCTTTATTGGTACCTACTGATGTGAGGATGGCCAAATGCCAGGAAAGCTCTGCAGAGGGGCCTTTCCTGAGAAAGCAGGTAGTGGCTCACCGCTGGCTCCTGACAACTTCACAGAGTTGGCCAAGGAGGCCAGATGTGGGACAGGACAGGCCATTTCGCGGGAACATAGTATGGCCCACGAGTCAGACGGCACTCCGGGTAGTCACAGACCAACTTGGAAGAAGGAGGTGCCTTTGTGGGTGTGGGTGTGAGTTTGTGGTTTTGTCTCATGTTCTGAGAATAGGTAGGAAAGGCGGTTTGTTTGTTTTGGAGTGGACTGTTTCTAGTAAGTCTTTTGATGAGGCGAGTGTTTCTATGTTTGTGTATCCCACTGTGTCCCTGGTTGTAGACATTAGAAAAGAGAATGCATCAATGGATGTGTCCTGTCTAGTAGAAAGCTTCCCAGCATTCATCCTGCCCAATTCATGAATGGACTGCGGCTTGCCTTATGGATGGGCAACACCTACTATCTTCCTAAGTTCCTGTTTTCTTCCTGAATTCTGGCCACTCTCCAGAATAGGCTCATGGTTTTGTGTCCAAGATATGTACCACCTCCAAGCTCGGTGACATGGCCATGTACTGGAGAGCTGGAAGGAATGGTGAGCATCTCAGAAAACTCAGATATCAGTGTGACCAGTAAAGTCTCCCTGGAGAAACCCTGCTTTGGGCCTTTTGCTTACGTATTGTTCTGTTGTCCTGAATGTCAGGAAGGCCTTTGCCTCAGGGCACCCCTTTGTGAAGCCTGAAGAAAACAGTTTTCAAATGGAAATGAATGGGCATCACCTGTGGCTCTTTGCTTAATGGCTTTGCAAAGGGATGTGTCTGAATCAGCCTCTTGGCCCTGTGTGAGGCTGTGGCTTAGGTTGTCAGCACCTGTCGGATCCAAAGAGAGATCCCATGTGTGCATCCAAAGCCAAATTGGCACAAAAGCAGTCATTGTGTATGATGTCTCTCGCATTCCTCTGTAAGGTTCCTGACCTCCATCAAGTGAGAATAGGGATCCTTCGGGTCAAAGGAGTTCTTCAAAGCCCTGCAGAGGCTAGCCCATAGGTGCTTGGGTTTTCTCATGACTCCAATTCACACAAAGAATCTATACCCGGCAGTCAGTAGGCCTCCAATTGGAGAAGCGGAGCCAGTATTAACGGCAGGCCTATTGGATCACTCCAGGTTCACAGGAAGGGTGTCCAGGCCACCCTGACATTAGGCAAATGAGGGGCAAGGGAGCTTATTGTGGACACTGTCTTGGGCTGTGCCCCTCATGGAAACCTCCAGCCAGAGGTTATGATGAGTGTCTATGTGGAAGAAGATGAGGGCCATGTGGCAGTGTTTTGGTTTGAATTGTGGTCATTGGTGTGGCGGTGGGAAGAGATGACTGGGTCCACCTGGGCTTGAACTCTGGTGTGATTCCCCTTGGAGACTGAGTTCTGGAACTGACCTCAGAGAAGTATTGCCGTGTATTGTGTTGGGATTTGAGGAGGCCATGCATGAGAGTCGCCCTTGGAAACTGAGATGTAGGCCCAGGCTGGCTTTCCACAGAGCACTGGGAATCTCAGCCCGGATATCACATGATTTTATTCTTAAAGACCTGGCAGCCATAGTTGAGAGTCAAAACACACATGGACCTCACATTTGTAGACCTCAATGGGCCTGGCTTCCTGTGACCTTTTGGCCTCTCTTTGGGAAGCCTTGTTTGTGAGAGTTCTCCAGAGCTTTCGTTGAAATGAGCTTCCTCACCATTTAATGGTTCCTGATGGAATGGAAACCCACAGTGCCTCTAACTTCATCCTTTAAAAATGGCTAGCTAGATAAATACCATGAGATTTTTGAAATTCCCATGACCAGGTGGCACTGGAGAACCTTTGGATGTCCTGTTCTGCTGATCATGAGTGTACCAGACAGTGCCTTGATTGACTGGGTTTCATGAAAATGGTGTAAAACAGAGATGCCAGTAAGTTGGGGCCTGCTGAGTAGCGGGCCTAGAGCAGTGGTGTGCAGGTGTGTGATAAAACATCTGTGGTGGGGCCATGTGGATCTGCCACTGGCTTCCAAATGGCTTGTGACTGACATGGTGCAGTGAGCAGACCCTTCTATGTAAAGGCATCTTGTTATATGGAGAGGTTTCAGGGCAGTGTTCAGAATCAGGTTGCTATGGTCAAGGGGGCAAGCTCTGTGGGATAGAAGCCTTGCTGGTGCATTCTCCTAGGACCTTGACCCACCACACGTGACAGAACTCCCTCCAGCACGGTGTCCCAGTTGAACTCCTTGTATTTCCTGAAGCAAATTCCAAACTCCCAGTGCAGCAGCAAGAAACACCACGAAAAGTGGAGGATGACCAAATGGCTTCAGAGTCCACACAGGGAGACACTTAGACCCCAGTGGCCACAGTTTACCTGCAAAGAGAGAATTCAGCACTTCTGCCTCATGTTCATTGGAAAATCAGAAACCATGTCCTCCAGGTCACATAGATGCAGACCCAGATTTGATGGTCTCACTACAAAGGAAGCTAAAGCTCCTGACAACAACATATATTTCAAGTGCCCCAACTCAGAGGCAGTTTCTCACAAACTCTTTAGGCCAGCAGAGCTCCATGTTTGTGGAGTGTTTACCCTGTCTCCCTTACTTATGGAAACTCCTCTACCACCTCCAAGGTTGTGAACTCCTGAGCATTTTCCATTCCACATACGTATTCACAGCTTTTCTAACTCTTCTCCACGAATTGCGTCTTACTTGTTGCGAAGGTAATGTCAAGGCATTGTTCTGGATGAGAGTGGGAAGGTTTTTGTGTAGCACATATTTGCCTACACATTGGATTCATTTTCCTATTTTCCGTTTGAAATACTGAATCCCTGACACTAACCCATACCCTACTAGATTCTGACTACGAATACTAATATGATGGAGAAAAATAACCCAAACACAATAGAAATACAGGCAGTTCAGAGCATGCATGGTGTATAGTTGGACTTGCCTTTAGCATTACAAAGGGTAGGTGTTTTAAATCTTGTCCAATTTAATAGAAGTAGTTCTCCATGTGTTTTGAGAGTTAACAAATGTGTGAATTTCTGCCTCCCTTTCTCTGTAGCCTATTCAGCAACATGTATTTTTACATGCACATATAGAATCCTACCTGCTATCCCACGTCCACTCTTGTGAGGTGGCTGACTTGGCAGATACAAATTGTGAGAAGAGATCACTCCTCCTAAATGCTGTTGGAACTGAAAATTCAACCTACCGGTGAGCTTCCTACTTGAACAACATGATACATAAATCCATGTTCAGTAACATAAATATTTTTGGATCTGTGGATGATATATATTTCATGATGAATTTCGATTGGCATATATATTTCCACTTTTTAATGTCTGTGTGTGTGTTCTGTGTGTATGTGTGTGTGTATATATATATACACACACACACACACAATATACACAAACTCTCCAGATTTTTCAAAATATGAAATATATGTGTCGTATTATACACTCCCTAAATTCATCCATATTCATATATGTGGATTTATAATCAACTTTTCACAAGATTATTCTCAGAAATATTCATCCACCTGAAATACATATTTGTTTCCTAGTGCTGAAAACTAACTTCAGAGAATGGTGCATAGAGATCCTAATATTTCTACAGGAACTGACCCAGTTTAACATCAATGCCAGTAGATTCCTATGGGACATGATGTGTATTTTGACGTTCATTTTTATTCAACACTGGTACATTACTATTTCTTCAGTTGATGCACATCATAGGATATGTATTTCATCCTCATGTTCACAAATTTCTAGGCATTTGGTTCACTTTCAATCACTTCCTGCTTCAGAACACATGTATTCCTCCACGTTTCTTGACTGGTCTTATCATGAGACTTCTTTCCAAACACATTCTTTTCCATTTCCATAATCCCTTTTGAAGCCAAACTCACACCCCCTTCATGGTAAACCATCACCCTAATATCACCATTAGATGTATAACTGGTTGGAATGAATGGTTGTGTATCAATATTAGATTTCCTATATATTTTCAGATATCCATTCAATCCATTATTTAAATTGGAACCAGTTATAATATTTATTCACAGTAGGGTCTATTCATGCATTATCTCTATATTCATAGACCCAGGGTACACCTATTTGTACCCCCAAAGGCTAATTTATATGTCTTCAACATATTACTCCCAGAAATGGTGGAAGAAATAGTCATGTCACCTGATCTCCATATACATTGTATCACAGTGATATTCTGGACAGAAAATGCAAAGGTCACACTTATGATTGTACCAAAGCCTCATTGGAACGTGAGCATGGATTACTCAAAACATCCTTCTCCAGGTTGCCTAATGCTCTCAAATGTCAATCCTATTGGTGACTACACATTTGTTTCTTCCTAAGATGATATATTCAACCTCAACCCTGTTGAATATGTCTAATCCTCTCACTCACTTTATACTTTGCCTGATTTCCTAATGTCTCTATTGATATGTGCTTTCCTACATATGTTCCCCAGTTCATCATTGTGACTGACCCTTAACATGTGCTGACATTTACATTCACTCTCTAACCGACACCCTATTGCTAAAGAACTTTTGGTCCAAATTTTATACTCACTCTTCTTCCTAAACCTACCAACTATCTTCCTAATCCTACCTACTAACCCTTTTTGACTGGATGTTCTCTTCTACATTCAATCATCCAAGGTACAAGGTCCTGTGCCATTGTATATCGATTTATCTGAGACATCTGTGCAGAAAGTCATTGAAAGCTAAGTAACCCAATCAAGGGCCCAATGCCCTTCTGGCCTTCAAATCTTACTTGGATTTCTGTTTTCATACATATATTTCACCTATATATTATTATAAATATCACAGGTTCCCAATACCATTCATCATCCAGCAGAGTGATTCCTAACCCAAACCGAACAGGTTCTTAACCCTAACCATACACTGTTCCCTCAATCTAACTTTACAGAAGAGCAGGGACAGAGTTGGTCTTACAATACAGGAATGTAGGGGATCTTCCACCTGCTGAGAACCTCAAAGGTCCATGCAGAAATGATCCCTGGAGAAGATGTAGGCCGCTGTGAAGGACCTGAGAGAGCACAAGTCATCTTCCATGGCAAACCACCTGGTCAGGATGAAGGGATGTGTCTGAATGAGCCTCTCTCTTCTTAATGTAGACAAGATGGACCAAAGCAGGCCTGTGTGGAGAGCTGTTCCTTGGTGCCTATGGTTGATATTCCATTCTAACTTGTGAAAGTGTCACAGGAAGGAGGGGCAGCCTCCATCTCATGGGAGCCCTGGAAGCAACTGTTAGGACACAGTGGTTGCCAAGGCAGTGACCTCATTCAGTTCCTGAAGGAAGTGACCTCACCTCACTTCCTTGGTGATGGAACTCTCTGAACTTGGGATCCAGGAAGCCAGGCACCCAGAGCCAGTCCCAGTCCCAGTCCCAGTGGGCTCACTTGTTTGGATTTACCAAGGACAGAGTCAGTCTTTCTTGGTACCTACTGATGTGAGGATGGCCAAATGCCAGGAAAGCTCTGCAGAGGGGCCTTTCCTGAGAAAGCAGGTAGTGGCTCACCGCTGGCTCCTGACAACTTCACAGAGTTGGCCAAGGAGGCCAGATGTGGGACAGGACAGGCCATTTCGCGGGAACATAGTATGGCCCACGAGTCAGACGGCACTCCGGGTAGTCACAGACCAACTTGGAAGAAGGAGGTGCCTTTGTGGGTGTGGGTGTGAGTTTGTGGTTTTGTCTCATGTTCTGAGAATAGGTAGGAAAGGCGGTTTGTTTGTTTTGGAGTGGACTGTTTCTAGTAAGTCTTTTGACGAGGCGAGTGTTTCTATGTTTGTGTATCCCACTGTGTCCCTGGTTGTAGACATTAGAAAAGAGAATGCATCAATGGATGTGTCCTGTCTAGTAGAAAGCTTCCCAGCATTCATCCTGCCCAATTCATGAATGGACTGCGGCTTGCCTTATGGATGGGCAACACCTACTATCTTCCTAAGTTCCTGTTTTCTTCCTGAATTCTGGCCACTCTCCAGAATAGGCTCATGGTTTTGTGTCCAAGATATGTACCACCTCCAAGCTCGCTGACATGGCCATGTACTGGAGAGCTGGAAGGAATGGTGAGCATCTCAGAAAACTCAGATATCAGTGTGACCAGTAAAGTCTCCCTGGAGAAACCCTGCTTTGGGCCTTTTGCTTACCTATTGTTGTGTTGCCCTGAATGTCAGGAAGGCCTTTGCCTCAGGGCACCCCTTTGTGAAGCCTGAAGAAAACAGTTTTCAAATGGAAATGAATGGGCATCACCTGTGGCTCTTTGCTTAATGGCTTTGCACAGGGATGTGTCTGAATCAGCCTCTTGGCCCTGTGTGAGGCTGTGGCTTAGGTTGTCAGCACCTGTCGGATCCAAAGAGAGATCCCATGTGTGCATCCAAAGCCAAATTGGCACAAAAGCAGTCATTGTGGATGATGTCTCTCGCATTCCTCTGTAAGGTTCCTGACCTCCATCAAGTGAGAATAGGGATCCTTCGGGTCAAAGGAGTTCTTCAAAGCCCTGCAGAGGCTAGCCCATAGGTGCTTGGGTTTTCTCATGACTCCAATTCACACAAAGAATCTATACCCGGCAGTCAGTAGGCCTCCAATTGGAGAAGCGGAGCCAGTATTAACGGCAGGCCTATTGGATCACTCCAGGTTCACAGGAAGGGTGTCCAGGCCACCCTGACATTAGGCAAATGAGGGGCAAGGGAGCTTATTGTGGACACTGTCTTGGGCTGTGCCCCTCATGGAAACCTCCAGCCCAGCCAGAGGTTATGATGAGTGTCTATGTGGAAGAAGATGAGGGCCATGTGGCAGTGTTTTGGTTTGAATTGTGGTCATTGGTGTGGCGGTGGGAAGAGATGACTGGGTCCACCTGGGCTTGAACTCTGGTGTGATTCCCCTTGGAGACTGAGTTCTGGAACTGACCTCAGAGAAGTATTGCCGTGTATTGTGTTGGGATTTGAGGAGGCCATGCATGAGAGTCGCCCTTGGAAACTGAGATGTAGGCCCAGGCTGGCTTTCCACAGAGCACTGGGAATCTCAGCCCGGATATCACATGATTTTATTCTTAAAGACCTGGCAGCCATAGTTGAGAGTCAAAACACACATGGACCTCACATTTGTAGACCTCAATGGGCCTGGCTTCGTGTGACCTTTGGCCACTCTTTGGGAAGCCTTGTTTGTGAGAGTTCTCCAGAGCTTTCGTTGAAATGAGCTTCCTCACCATTTAATGGTTCCTGAAGGAATGGAAACCCACAGTGCCTCTAACTTCATCCTTTAAAAATGGCTAGCTAGATAAATACCATGAGATTTTTGAAATTCCCATGACCAGGTGGCACTGGAGAACCTTTGGATGTCCTGTTTCGCTGATCATGAGTGTACCAGACAGTGCCTTGATTGACTGGGTTTCATGAAAATGGTGTAAAACAGAGATGCCAGTAAGTTGGGGCCTGCTGAGTAGCGGGCCTAGAGCAGTGGTGTGCAGGTGTGTGATAAAACATCTGTGGTGGGGCCATGTGGATCTGCCACTGGCTTCCAAATGGCTTGTGACTGACATGGTGCAGTGAGCAGACCCTTCTATGTAAAGGCATCTTGTTATATGGAGAGGTTTCAGGGCAGTGTTCAGAATCAGGTTGCTATGGTCAAGGGGGCAAGCTCTGTGGGATAGAAGCCTGGCTGGTGCATTCTCCTAGGACCTTGACCCACCACACGTGACAGAACTCCCTCCAGCACGGTGTCCCAGTTGAACTCCTTGTATTTCCTGAAGCAAATTCCAAACTCCCAGTGCAGCAGCAAGAAACACCACGAAAAGTGCAGGATGACCAAATGGCTTCAGAGTCCACACAGGGAGACATTCAGACCCCAGTGGCCACAGTTTACCTGCAAAGAGAGAATTCAGCACTTCTGCCTCATGTTCATTGGAAAATCAGAAACCATGTCCTCCAGGTCACATAGATGCAGACCCAGCTTTGATGGTCTCACTACAAAGGAAGCTAAAGCTCCTGACAACAACATATATTTCAAGTGCCCCACCTCAGAGGCAGTTTCTCATAAAGTCTTTAGGCCAGCAGAGCTCCATGTTTGTGGAGTGTTTACCCTGTCTCCCTTACTTATGGAAACTCCTCTACCACCTCCAAGGTTGTGAACTCCTGAGCATTGTCCATTCCACATACGTATTCACAGCTTTTCTAACTCTTCTCCACGAATTGTGTCTTACTTGTTGCGAAGGTAATGTCAAGGCATTGTTCTGGATGAGAGTGGGAAGGTTTTTGTGTAGCACATATTTGCCTACACATTGGATTCATTTTCCTATTTTCCGTTTGAAATACTGAATCCCTGACACTAACCCATACCCTACTAGATTCTGACTACGAATACTAATATGATGGAGAAAAATAACCCAAACACAATAGAAATACAGGCAGTTCAGAGCAGGCATGGTGTATAGTTGGACTTGCCTTTAGCATTACAAAGGGTAGGTGTTTTAAATCTTGTCCAATGTAATAGAAGTATTTCTCCATGTGTTTTGAGAGTTAACAGATGTGTGAATTTCTGTCTCCCTTTCTCTGTAGCCTATTCAGCAACATGTATTTTTACATGCACATATAGAATCCTACCTGCTATCCCACGTCCACTCTTGTGAGGTGGCTGACTTGGCAGATACAAATTGTGAGAAGAGATCACTCCTCCTAAATGCTGTTGGAACTGAAAATTCAACCTACCGGTGAGCTTCCTACTTGAACAACATGATACATAAATCCATGTTCAGTAACATAATTTTTTTTGGATCTGTGGATGATATATATTTCATGATGAATTTCGATTGGCATATATATTTCTACTTTTTAATGTCTCTGTGTGTGTTCTGTGTGTATGTGTGTGTGTATATATATACACACACACACACACACACAATATACACAAACTCTCCAGATTTTTCAAAATATGAAATATATGTGTCTTATTATACACTCCCTAAATTCATCCATGTTCATATATGTGGATTTATAATCAACTTTTCACAAGATTATTCTCAGAAATATTCATCCACCTGAAATACATATTTGTTTCCTAGTGCTGAAAACTAACTTCAGAGAATGGTGCATAGAGATCCTAATATTTCTACAGGAACTGACCCAGTTTAACATCAATGCCAGTAGATTCCTATGGGACATGATGTGTATTTTGACCTTCATTTTTATTCAACACTGATACATTACTATTTCTTCAGTTGATGCACATCATAGGATATGTATTTCATCCTCATGTTCACAAATTTCTAGGCATTTGGTTCACTTTCAATCACTTCCTGCTTCAGAACACATGTATTCCTCCACGTTTCTTGACTGGTCTTTTCATGAGACTTCTTTCCAAACACATTCTTTTCCATTTCCATAATCCCTTTTGAAGCCAAACTCACACCCCCTTCATGGTAAACCATCACCCTAATATCACCATTAGATGTATAACTGGTTGGAATGAATGGTTGTGTATCAATATTAGATTTCCTATATATTTTCAGATATCCATTCAATCCATTATTTAAATTGGAACCAGTTATAATATTTATTCACAGTAGGGTCTATTCATGCATTATCTCTATATTCATAGACCCAGGGTACACCTATTTGTACCCCCAAAGGCTAATTTATATGTCTTCAATATATTACTCCCAGAAATGGTGGAAGAAATACTCATGACACCTGATCTCCATATACATTGTATCACAGTGATATTCTGGACACAAAATGCAAAGGTCACACTTATGATTGTACCAAAGCCTCATTGGAAAGTGAGCATGGATTACTCAAAACATCCTTGTCCAGGTTGCCTAATGCTCTCAAATGTCAATCCTATTGGTGACTACACATTTGTTTCTTCCTAAGATGATATATTCAACCTCAACCCTGTTGAATATGTCTAATCCTCTCACTCACTTTATACTTTGCCTGATTTCCTAATGTCTCTATTGATATCTGCTTTCCTACATATGTTCCCCAGTTCATCATTGTGACTGACCCTTAACATGTGCTGACATTTACATTCACTCTCTAACCGACACCCTATTGCTAAAGAACTTTTGGTCCAAATTTTATACTCACTCTTCTTCCTAAACCTACCAACTATCTTCCTAATCCTACCTACTATCCCTTTTTGACTGGATGTTCTCTTCTACATTCAATCATCCAAGGTACAAGGTCCTGTGCCATTGTATATCGATTTATCTGAGACATCTGTGCAGAAAGTCATTCAAAGCTAAGTAACCCAATCAAGGGCCCAATGCCCTTCTGGCCTTCAAATCTTACTTGGATTTCTGTTTTCATACATATATTTCACCTATATATTATTATAAATATCACAGGTTCCCAATACCATTCATCATCCAGCAGAGTGATTCCTAACCCAAACCGAACAGGTTCTTAACCCTAACCATACACTGTTCCCTCAATCTAACTTTACAGAAGAGCAGGGACAGAGTTGGTCTTACAATACAGGAATGTAGGGGATCTTCCACCTGCTGAGAACCTCAAAGGTCCATGCAGAAATGATCCCTGGAGAAGATGTAGGCCGCTGTGAAGGACCTGAGAGAGCACAAGTCATCTTCCATGGCAAACCACCTGGTCAGGATGAAGGGATGTGTCTGAATGAGCCTCTCTCTTCTTAATGTAGACAAGATGGACCAAAGCAGGCCTGTGTGGAGAGCTGTCCCTTGGTGCCTATGGTTGATATTCCATTCTAACTTGTGAAAGTGTCAGAGGAAGGAGGGGCAGCCTCCATCTCATGGGAGCCCTGGAAGCAACTGTTAGGACCCAGTGGTTGCCAAGGCAGTGACCTCATTCAGTTCCTGAAGGAAGTGACCTCACCTCACTTCCTTGGTGATGGAACTCTCTGAACTTGGGATCCAGGAAGCCAGGCACCCAGAGCCAGTCCCAGTCCCAGTCCCAGTGGGCTCACTTGTTTGGATTTACCAAGGACAGAGTCAGTCTTTCTTGGTACCTACTGATGTGAGGATGGCCAAATGCCAGGAAAGCTCTGCAGAGGGGCCTTTCCTGAGAAAGCAGGTAGTGGCTCACCGCTGGCTCCTGACAACTTCACAGAGTTGGCCAAGGAGGCCAGATGTGGGACAGGACAGGCCATTTCGCGGGAACATAGTATGGCCCACGAGTCAGACGGCACTCCGGGTAGTCACAGACCAACTTGGAAGAAGGAGGTGCCTTTGTGGGTGTGGGTGTGAGTTTGTGGTTTTGTCTCATGTTCTGAGAATAGGTAGGAAAGGCGGTTTGTTTGTTTTGGAGTGGACTGTTTCTAGTAAGTCTTTTGACGAGGCGAGTGTTTCTATGCTTGTGTATCCCACTGTGTCCCTGGTTGTAGACATTAGAAAAGAGAATGCATCAATGGATGTGTCCTGTCTAGTAGAAAGCTTCCCAGCATTCATCCTGCCCAATTCATGAATGGACTGCGGCTTGCCTTATGGATGGGCAACACCTACTATCTTCCTAAGTTCCTGTTTTCTTCCTGAATTCTGGCCACTCTCCAGAATAGGCTCATGGTTTTGTGTCCAAGATATGTACCACCTCCAAGCTCGGTGACATGGCCATGTACTGGAGAGCTGGAAGGAATGGTGAGCATCTCAGAAAACTCAGATATCAGTGTGACCAGTAAAGTCTCCCTGGAGAAACCCTGCTTTGGGCCTTTTGCTTACCTATTGTTCTGTTGCCCTGAATGTCAGGAAGGCCTTTGCCTCAGGGCACCCCTTTGTGAAGCCTGAAGAAAACAGTTTTCAAATGGAAATGAATGGGCATCACCTGTGGCTCTTTGCTTAATGGCTTTGCAAAGGGATGTGTCTGAATCAGCCTCTTGGCCCTGTGTGAGGCTGTGGCTTCGGTTGTCAGCACCTGAGGGATCCAAAGAGAGATCCCATGTGTGCATCCAAAGCCAAATTGGCACAAAAGCAGTCATTGTGGATGATGTCTCTCGCATCCCTCTGTAAGGTTCCTGACCTCCATCAAGTGAGAATAGGGATCCTTCGGGTCAAAGGAGTTCTTCAAAGCCCTGCAGAGGCTAGCCCATAGGTGCTTGGGTTTTCTCATGACTCCAATTCACACAAAGAATCTATACCCGGCAGTCAGTAGGCCTCCAATTGGAGAAGCGGAGCCAGTATTAACGGCAGGCCTATTGGATCACTCCAGGTTCACAGGAAGGGTGTCCAGGCCACCCTGACATTAGGCAAATGAGGGGCAAGGGAGCTTATTGTGGACACTGTCTTGGGCTGTGCCCCTCATGGAAACCTCCAGCCCAGCCAGAGGTTATGATGAGTGTCTATGTGGAAGAAGATGAGGGCCATGTGGCAGTGTTTTGGTTTGAATTGTGGTCATTGGTGTGGCGGTGGGAAGAGATGACTGGGTCCACCTGGGCTTGAACTCTGGTGTGATTCCCCTTGGAGACTGAGTTCTGGAACTGACCTCAGAGAAGTATTGCCGTGAATTGTGTTGGGATTTGAGGAGGCCATGCATGAGAGTCGCCCTTGGAAACTGAGATGTAGGCCCAGGCTGGCTTTCCACAGAGCACTGGGAATCTCAGCCCAGATATCACATGATTTTATTCTTAAAGACCTGGCAGCCATAGTTGAGTGTCAAAACACACATGGACCTCACATTTGTAGACCTCAATGGGCCTGGCTTCGTGTGACCTCTTGGCCACTCTTTGGGAAGCCTTGTTTGTGAGAGTTCTCCAGAGCTTTCGTTGAAATGAGCTTCCTCACCATTTAATGGTTCCTGAAGGAATGGAAACCCACAGTGCCTCTAACTTCATCCTTTAAAAATGGCTAGCTAGATAAATACCATGAGATTTTTGAAATTCCCATGACCAGGTGGCACTGGAGAACCTTTGGATGTCCTGTTTTGCTGATCATGTGTGTACCAGACAGTGCCTTGATTGACTGGGTTTCATGAAAATGGTGTAAAACAGAGATGCCAGTAAGTTGGGGCCTGCTGAGTAGTGGGCCTAGAGCAGTGGTGTGCAGGTGTGTGATAAAACATCTGTGGTGGGGCCATGTGGATCTGCCACTGGCTTCCAAATGGCTTGTGACTGACATGGTGCAGTGAGCAGACCCTTCTATGTAAAGGCATCTTGGTATATGGAGAGGTTTCAGGGCAGTGTTCAGAATCAGGTTGCTATGGTCAAGGGGGCAAGCTCTGTGGGATAGAAGCCTGGCTGGTGCATTCTCCTAGGACCTTGACCCACCACACGTGACAGAACTCCCTCCAGCACGGTGTCCCAGTTGAACTCCTTGTATTTCCTGAAGCAAATTCCAAACTCCCAGTGCAGCAGCAAGAAACACAGTGAAAAGTGGAGGATGTCCAAATGGCTTCACAATCCACACAGGGAGACACTTAGACCCCAGTGGCCACAGTTTACCTGCAAAGAGAGAATTCAGCACTTCTGCCTCATGTTCATTGGAAAATCAGAAACCATGTCCTCCAGGTCACATAGATGCAGACCCAGCTTTGATGGTCTCACTACAAAGGAAGCTAAAGCTCCTGACAACAACATATATTTCAAGTGCCCCACCTCAGAGGCAGTTTCTCACAAAGTCTTTAGGCCAGCAGAGCTCCATGTTTGTGGAGTGTTTACCCTGTCTCCCTTACTTATGGAAACTCCTCTACCACCTCCAAGGTTGTGAACTCCTGAGCATTGTCCATTCCACATACGTATTCACAGCTTTTCTAACTCTTCTCCATGAATTGCGTCTTACTTGTTGCGAAGGTAATGTCAAGGCATTGTTCTGGATGAGAGTGGGAAGGTTTTTGTGTAGCACATATTTGCCTACACATTGGATTCATTTTCCTATTTTCCGTTCGAAATACTGAATCCCTGACACTAACCCATACCCTACTAGATTCTGACTACGAATACTAATATGATGGAGAAAAATAACCCAAACACAATAGAAATACAGGCAGTTCAGAGCAGGCATGGTGTATAGTTGGACTTGCCTTTAGCATTACAAAGGGTAGGTGTTTTAAATCTTGTCCAATTTAATAGAAGTAGTTCTCCATGTGTTTTGAGAGTTAACAAATGTGTGAATTTCTGTTTCCCTTTCTCTGTAGCCTATTCAGCAACATGTATTTTTACATGCACATATAGAATCCTACCTGCTATCCCACGTCCACTCTTGTGAGGTGGCTGACTTGGCAGATACAAATTGTGAGAAGAGATCACTCCTCTTAAATGCTGTAGGAACTGAAAATTCAACCTACCGGTGAGCTTCCTACATGAACAACATGATACATAAATCCATGTTCAGTAACATAATTTTTTTTGGATCTGTGGATGATATATATTTCATGATGAATTTCGATTGGCATATATATTTCTACTTTTTAATGTCTGTGTGTGTGTTCTGTGTGTATGTGTGTGTGTATATATATATACACACACACACACACAATATACACAAACTCTCCAGATTTTTCAAAATATGAAATATATGTGTCTTAGTATACACTCCCTAAATTCATCCATGTTCATATATGTGGATTTATAATCAACTTTTCACAAGATTATTCTCAGAAATATTCATCCACCTGAAATACATATTTGTTTCCTAGTGCTGAAAACTAACTTCAGAGAATGGTGCATAGAGATCCTAATATTTCTACAGGAACTGACCCAGTTTAACATCAATGCCAGTAGATTCCTATGGGACATGATGTGTATTTTGACCTTCATTTTTATTCAACACTGATACATTACTATTTCTTCAGTTGATGCACATCATAGGATATGTATTTCATCCTCATGTTCACAAATTTCTAGGCATTTGGTTCACTTTCAATCACTTCCTGCTTCAGAACACATGTATTCCTCCACGTTTCTTGACTGGTCTTATCATGAGACTTCTTTCCAAACACATTCTTTTCCATTTCCATAATCCCTTTTGAAGCCAAACTCACACCCGCTTCATGGTAAACCATCACCCTAATATCACCATTAGATGTATAACTGGTTGGAATGAATGGTTGTGTATCAATATTAGATTTCCTATATATTTTCAGATATCCATTCAATCCATTATTTAAATTGGAACCAGTTATAATATTTATTCACAGTAGGGTCTATTCATGCATTATCTCTATATTCATAGACCCAGGGTACACCTATTTGTACCCCCAAAGGCTAATTTATATGTCTTCAACATATTACTCCCAGAAATGGTGGAAGAAATACTCATGACACCTGATCTCCATATACATTGTATCACAGTGATATTCTGGACACAAAATGCAAAGGTCACACTTATGATTGTACCAAAGCCTCATTGGAAAGTGAGCATGGATTACTCAAAACATCCTTGTCCAGGTTGCCTAATGCTCTCAAATGTCAATCCTATTGGTGACTACACATTTGTTTCTTCCTAAGATGATATATTCAACCTCAACCCTGTTGAATATGTCTAATCCTCTCACTCACTTTATACTTTGCCTGATTTCCTAATGTCTCTATTGATATCTGCTTTCCTACATATGTTCCCCAGTTCATCATTGTGACTGACCCTTAACATGTGCTGACATTTACATTCACTCTCTAACCGACACCCTATTGCTAAAGAACTTTTGGTCCAAATTTTATACTCACTCTTCTTCCTAAACCTACCAACTATCTTCCTAATCCTACCTACTATCCCTTTTTGACTGGATGTTCTCTTCTACATTCAATCATCCAAGGTACAAGGTCCTGTGCCATTGTATATCGATTTATCTGAGACATCTGTGCAGAAAGTCATTCAAAGCTAAGTAACCCAATCAAGGGCCCAATGCCCTTCTGGCCTTCAAATCTTACTTGGATTTCTGTTTTCATACATATATTTCACCTATATATTATTATAAATATCACAGGTTCCCAATACCATTCATCATCCAGCAGAGTGATTCCTAACCCAAACCGAACAGGTTCTTAACCCTAACCATACACTGTTCCCTCAATCTAACTTTACAGAAGAGCAGGGACAGAGTTGGTCTTACAATACAGGAATGTAGGGGATCTTCCACCTGCTGAGAACCTCAAAGGTCCATGCAGAAATGATCCCTGGAGAAGATGTAGGCCGCTGTGAAGGACCTGAGAGAGTACAAGTCATCTTCCATGGCAAACCACCTGGTCAGGATGAAGGGATGTGTCTGAATGAGCCTCTCTCTTCTTAATGTAGACAAGATGGACCAAAGCAGGCCTGTGTGGAGAGCTGTCCCTTGGTGCCTATGGTTGATATTCCATTCTAACTTGTGAAAGTGGCAGAGGAAGGAGGGGCAGCCTCCATCTCATGGGAGCCCTGGAAGCAACTGTTAGGACACAGTGGTTGCCAAGGCAGTGACCTCATTCAGTTCCTGAAGGAAGTGACCTCACCTCACTTCCTTGGTGATGGAACTCTCTGAACTTGGGATCCAGGAAGCCAGGCACCCAGAGCCAGTCCCAGTCCCAGTCCCAGTGGGCTCACTTGTTTGGATTTACCAAGGACAGAGTCAGTCTTTCTTGGTACCTACTGATGTGAGGATGGCCAAATGCCAGGAAAGCTCTGCAGAGGGGCCTTTCCTGAGAAAGCAGGTAGTGGCTCACCGCTGGCTCCTGACAACTTCACAGAGTTGGCCAAGGAGGCCAGATGTGGGACAGGACAGGCCATTTCGCGGGAACATAGTATGGCCCACGAGTCAGACGGCACTCCGGGTAGTCACAGACCAACTTGGAAGAAGGAGGTGCCTTTGTGGGTGTGGGTGTGAGTTTGTGGTTTTGTCTCATGTTCTGAGAATAGGTAGGAAAGGCGGTTTGTTTGTTTTGGAGTGGACTGTTTCTAGTAAGTCTTTTGACGAGGCGAGTGTTTCTATGTTTGTGTATCCCACTGTGTCCCTGGTTGTAGACATTAGAAAAGAGAATGCATCAATGGATGTGTCCTGTCTAGTAGAAAGCTTCCCAGCATTCATCCTGCCCAATTCATGAATGGACTGCGGCTTGCCTTATGGATGGGCAACACCTACTATCTTCCTAAGTTCCTGTTTTCTTCCTGAATTCTGGCCACTCTCCAGAATAGGCTCATGGTTTTGTGTCCAAGATATGTACCACCTCCAAGCTCGCTGACATGGCCATGTACTGGAGAGCTGGAAGGAATGGTGAGCATCTCAGAAAACTCAGATATCAGTGTGACCAGTAAAGTCTCCCTGGAGAAACCCTGCTTTGGGCCTTTTGCTTACCTATTGTTGTGTTGCCCTGAATGTCAGGAAGGCCTTTGCCTCAGGGCACCCCTTTGTGAAGCCTGAAGAAAACAGTTTTCAAATGGAAATGCATGGGCATCACCTGTGGCTCTTTGCTTAATGGCTTTGCAAAGGGATGTGTCTGAATCAGCCTCTTGGCCCTGTGTGAGGCTGTGGCTTAGGTTGTCAGCACCTGAGGGATCCAAAGAGAGATCCCATGTGTGCATCCAAAGCCAAATTGGCACAAAAGCAGTCATTGTGGATGATGTCTCTCGCCTTCCTCTGTAAGGTTCCTGACCTCCATCAAGTGAGAATAGGGATCCTTCGGGTCAAAGGAGTTCTTCAAAGCCCTGCAGAGGCTAGCCCATAGGTGCTTGGGTTTTCTCATGACTCCAATTCACACAAAGAATCTATACCCGGCAGTCAGTAGGCCTCCAATTGGAGAAGCGGAGCCAGTATTAACGGCAGGCCTATTGGATCACTCCAGGTTCACAGGAAGGGTGTCCAGGCCACCCTGACATTAGGCAAATGAGGGGCAAGGGAGCTTATTGTGGACACTGTCTTGGGCTGTGCCCCTCATGGAAACCTCCAGCCCAGCCAGAGGTTATGATGAGTGTCTATGTGGAAGAAGATGAGGGCCATGTGGCAGTGTTTTGGTTTGAATTGTGGTCATTGGTGTGGCGGTGGGAAGAGATGACTGGGTCCACCTGGGCTTGAACTCTGGTGTGATTCCCCTTGGAGACTGAGTTCTGGAACTGACCTCAGAGAAGTATTGCCGTGAATTGTGTTGGGATTTGAGGAGGCCATGCATGAGAGTCGCCCTTGGAAACTGAGATGTAGGCCCAGGCTGGCTTTCCACAGAGCACTGGGAATCTCAGCCCGGATATCACATGATTTTATTCTTAAAGACCTGGCAGCCATAGTTGAGAGTCAAAACACACATGGACCTCACATTTGTAGACCTCAATGGGCCTGGCTTCGTGTGACCTTTTGGCCACTCTTTGGGAAGCCTTGTTTGTGAGAGTTCTCCACAGCTTTCGTTGAAATGAGCTTCCTCACCATTTAATGGTTCCTGAAGGAATGGAAACCCACAGTGCCTCTAACTTCATCCTTTAAAAATGGCTAGCTAGATAAATACCATGAGATTTTTGAAATTCCCTTGACCAGGTGGCACTGGAGAACCTTTGGATGTCCTGTTCTGCTGATCATGAGTGTACCAGACAGTGCCTTGATTGACTGGGTTTCATGAAAATGGTGTAAAACAGAGATGCCAGTAAGTTGGGGCCTGCTGAGTAGCGGGCCTAGAGCAGTGGTGTGCAGGTGTGTGATAAAACATCTGTGGTGGGGCCATGTGGATCTGCCACTGGCTTCCAAATGGCTTGTGACTGACATGGTGCAGTGAGCAGACCCTTCTATGTAAAGGCATCTTGTTATATGGAGAGGTTTCAGGGCAGTGTCCAGAATCAGGTTGCTATGGTCAAGGGGGCAAGCTCTGTGGGATAGAAGCCTGGCTGGTGCATTCTCCTAGGACCTTGACCCACCACACGTGACAGAACTCCCTCCAGCACGGTGTCCCAGTTGAACTCCTTGTATTTCCTGAAGCAAATTCCAAACTCCCAGTGCAGCAGCAAGAAACACAGTGAAAAGTGGAGGATGACCAAACGGCTTCACAATCCACACAGGGAGACACTTAGACCCCAGTGGCCACAGTTTACCTGCAAAGAGAGAATTCAGCACTTCTGCCTCATGTTCATTGGAAAATCAGAAACCATGTCCTCCAGGTCACATAGATGCAGACCCAGCTTTGATGGTCTCACTACAAAGGAAGCTAAAGCTCCTGACAACAACATATATTTCAAGTGCCCCACCTCAGAGGCAGTTTCTCACAAAGTCTTTAGGCCAGCAGAGCTCCATGTTTGTGGAGTGTTTACCCTGTCTCCCTTACTTATGGAAACTCCTCTACCACCTCCAAGGTTGTGAACTCCTGAGCATTGTCCATTCCACATACGTATTCACAGCTTTTCTAACTCTTCTCCACGAATTGCGTCTTACTTGTTGCGAAGGTAATGTCAAGGCATTGTTCTGGATGAGAGTGGGAATGTTTTTGTGTAGCACATATTTGCCTACACATTGGATTCATTTTCCTATTTTCCGTTTGAAATACTGAATCCCTGACACTAACCCATACCCTACTAGATTCTGACTACGAATACTAATATGATGGAGAAAAATAACCCAAACACAATAGAAATACAGGCATTTCAGAGCAGGCATGGTGTATAGTTGGACTTGCCTTTAGCATTACAAAGGGTAGGTGTTTTAAATCTTGTCCAATTTAATAGAAGTAGTTCTCCATGTGTTTTGAGAGTTAACAAATGTGTGAATTTCTGTTTCCCTTTCTCTGTAGCCTATTCAGCAACATGTATTTTTACATGCACATATAGAATCCTACCTGCTATCCCACGTCCACTCTTGTGAGGTGGCTGACTTGGCAGATACAAATTGTGAGAAGAGATCACTCCTCCTAAATGCTGTTGGAACTGAAAATTCAACCTACCGGTGAGCTTCCTACATGAACAACATGATACATAAATCCATGTTCAGTAACATAATTTTTTTTGGATCTGTGGATGATATATATTTCATGATGAATTTCGATTGGCATATATATTTCTACTTTTTAATGTCTGTGTGTGTGTTCTGTGTGTATGTGTGTGTGTATATATATATACACACACACACACACACAATATACACAAACTCTCCAGATTTTTCAAAATATGAAATATATGTGTCTTAGTATACACTCCCTAAATTCATCCATGTTCATATATGTGGATTTATAATCAACTTTTCACAAGATTATTCTCAGAAATATTCATCCACCTGAAATACATATTTGTTTCCTAGTGCTGAAAACTAACTTCAGAGAATGGTGCATAGAGATCCTAATATTTCTACAGGAACTGACCCAGTTTAACATCAATGCCAGTAGATTCCTATGGGACATGATGTGTATTTTGACCTTCATTTTTATTCAACACTGATACATTACTATTTCTTCAGTTGATGCACATCATAGGATATGTATTTCATCCTCATGTTCACAAATTTCTAGGCATTTGGTTCACTTTCAATCACTTCCTGCTTCAGAACACATGTATTCCTCCACGTTTCTTGACTGGTCTTTTCATGAGACTTCTTTCCAAACACATTCTTTTCCATTTCCATAATCCCTTTTGAAGCCAAACTCACACCCCCTTCATGGTAAACCATCACCCTAATATCACCATTAGATGTATAACTGGTTGGAATGAATGGTTGTGTATCAATATTAGATTTCCTATATATTTTCAGATATCCATTCAATCCATTATTTAAATTGGAACCAGTTATAATATTTATTCACAGTAGGGTCTATTCATGCATTATCTCTATATTCATAGACCCAGGGTACACTTATTTGTACCCTCAAAGGCTAATTTATATGTCTTCAACATATTACTCCCAGAAATGGTGGAAGAAATACTCATGACACCTGATCTCCATATACATTGTATCACAGTGATATTCTGGACACAAAATGCAAAGGTCACAGTTATGATTGTACCAAAGCCTCATTGGAAAGTGAGCATGGATTACTCAAAACATCCTTGTCCAGGTTGCCTAATGCTCTCAAATGTCAATCCTATTGGTGACTACACATTTGTTTCTTCCTAAGATGATATATTCAACCTCAACCCTGTTGAATATGTCTAATCCTCTCACTCACTTTATACTTTGCCTGATTTCCTAATGTCTCTATTGATATCTGCTTTCCTACATATGTTCCCCAGTTCATCATTGTGACTGACCCTAAACATGTGCTGACATTTACATTCACTCTCTAACCGACACCCTATTGCTAAAGATCTTTTGGTCCAAATTTTATACTCACTCTTCTTCCTAAACCTACAAACTATCTTCCTAATCCTACCTACCATCCCTTTTTGACTGGATGTTCTCTTCTACATTCAATCATCCAAGGTACAAGGTCCTGTGCCATTGTATATCGATTTATCTGAGACATCTGTGCAGAAAGTCATTCAAAGCTAAGTAACCCAATCAAGGGCCCAATGCCCTTCTGGCCTTCAAATCTTACTTGGATTTCTGTTTTCATACATATATTTCACCTATATATTATTATAAATATCACAGGTTCCCAATACCATTCATCATCCAGCAGAGTGATTCCTAACCCAAACCGAACAGGTTCTTAACCCTAACCATACACTGTTCCCTCAATCTAACTTTACAGAAGAGCAGGGACAGAGTTGGTCTTACAATACAGGAATGTAGGGGATCTTCCACCTGCTGAGAACCTCAAAGATCCATGCAGAAATGATCCCTGGAGAAGATGTAGGCCGCTGTGAAGGACCTGAGAGAGCACAAGTCATCTTCCATGGCAAACCACCTGGTCAGGATGAAGGGATGTGTCTGAATGAGCCTCTCTCTTCTTAATGTAGACAAGATGGACCAAAGCAGGCCTGTGTGGAGAGCTGTCCCTTGGTGCCTATGGTTGATATTCCATTCTAACTTGTGAAAGTGTCAGAGGAAGGAGGGGCAGCCTCCATCTCATGGGAGCCCTGGAAGCAACTGTTAGGACACAGTGGTTGCCAAGGCAGTGACCTCATTCAGTTCCTGAAGGAAGTGACCTCACCTCACTTCCTTGGTGATGGAACTCTCTGAACTTGGGATCCAGGAAGCCAGGCACCCAGAGCCAGTCCCAGTCCCAGTCCCAGTGGGCTCACTTGTTTGGATTTACCAAGAACAGAGTCAGTCTTTCTTGGTACCTACTGATGTGAGGATGGCCAAATGCCAGGAAAGCTCTGCAGAGGGGCCTTTCCTGAGAAAGCAGGTAGTGGCTCACCGCTGGCTCCTGACAACTTCACAGAGTTGGCCAAGGAGGCCAGATGTGGGACAGGACAGGCCATTTCGCGGGAACATAGTATGGCCCACGAGTCAGACGGCACTCCGGGTAGTCACAGACCAACTTGGAAGAAGGAGGTGCCTTTGTGGGTGTGGGTGTGAGTTTGTGGTTTTGTCTCATGTTCTGAGAATAGGTAGGAAAGGCGGTTTGTTTGTTTTGGAGTGGACTGTTTCTAGTAAGTCTTTTGACGAGGCGAGTGTTTCTATGTTTGTGTATCCCACTGTGTCCCTGGTTGTAGACATTAGAAAAGAGAATGCATCAATGGATGTGTCCTGTCTAGTAGAAAGCTTCCCAGCATTCATCCTGCCCAATTCATGAATGGACTGCGGCTTGCCTTATGGATGGGCAACACCTACTATCTTCCTAAGTTCCTGTTTTCTTCCTGAATTCTGGCCACTCTCCAGAATAGGCTCATGGTTTTGTGTCCAAGATATGTACCACCTCCAAGCTCGCTGACATGGCCATGTACTGGAGAGCTGGAAGGAATGGTGAGCATCTCAGAAAACTCAGATATCAGTGTGACCAGTAAAGTCTCCCTGGAGAAACCCTGCTTTGGGCCTTTTGCTTACCTATTGTTGTGTTGCCCTGAATGTCAGGAAGGCCTTTGCCTCAGGGCACCCCTTTGTGAAGCCTGAAGAAAACAGTTTTCAAATGGAAATGAATGGGCATCACCTGTGGCTCCTTGCTTAATGGCTTTGCAAAGGGATGTGTCTGAATCAGCCTCTTGGCCCTGTGTGAGGCTGTGGCTTAGGTTGTCAGCACCTGACGGATCCAAAGAGAGATCCCATGTGTGCATCCAAAGCCAAATTGGCACAAAAGCAGTCATTGTGGATGATGTCTCTCGCATTCCTCTGTAAGGTTCCTGACCTCCATCAAGTGAGAATAGGGATCCTTCGGGTCAAAGGAGTTCTTCAAAGCCCTGCAGAGGCTAGCCCATAGGTGCTTGGGTTTTCTCATGACTCCAATTCACACAAAGAATCTATACCCGGCAGTCAGTAGGCCTCCAATTGGAGAAGCGGAGCCAGTATTAACGGCAGGCCTATTGGATCACTCCAGGTTCACAGGAAGGGTGTCCAGGCCACCCTGACATTAGGCAAATGAGGGGCAAGGGAGCTTATTGTGGACACTGTCTTGGGCTGTGCCCCTCATGGAAACCTCCAGCCCAGCCAGAGGTTATGATGAGTGTCTATGTGGAAGAAGATGAGGGCCATGTGGCAGTGTTTTGGTTTGAATTGTGGTCATTGGTGTGGCGGTGGGAAGAGATGACTGGGTCCACCTGGGCTTGAACTCTGGTGTGATTCCCCTTGGAGACTGAGTTCTGGAACTGACCTCAGAGAAGTATTGCCGTGAATTGTGTTGGGATTTGAGGAGGCCATGCATGAGAGTCGCCCTTGGAAACTGAGATGTAGGCCCAGGCTGGCTTTCCACAGAGCACTGGGAATCTCAGCCCGGATATCACATGATTTTATTCTTAAAGACCTGGCAGCCATAGTTGAGAGTCAAAACACACATGGACCTCACATTTGTAGACCTCAATGGGCCTGGCTTCCTGTGACCTTTTGGCCACTCTTTGGGAAGCCTTGTTTGTGAGAGTTCTCCACAGCTTTCGTTGAAATGAGCTTCCTCACCATTTAATGGTTCCTGAAGGAATGGAAACCCACAGTGCCTCTAACTTCATCCTTTAAAAATGGCTAGATAGATAAATACCATGAGATTTTTGAAATTCCCTTGACCAGGTGGCACTGGAGAACCTTTGGATGTCCTGTTCTGCTGATCATGAGTGTACCAGACAGTGCCTTGATTGACTGGGTTTCATGAAAATGGTGTAAAACAGAGATGCCAGTAAGTTGGGGCCTGCTGAGTAGCGGGCCTAGAGCAGTGGTGTGCAGGTGTGTGATAAAACATCTGTGGTGGGGCCATGTGGATCTGCCACTGGCTTCCAAATGGCTTGTGACTGACATGGTGCAGTGAGCAGACCCTTCTATGTAAAGGCATCTTGTTATATGGAGAGGTTTCAGGGCAGTGTCCAGAATCAGGTTGCTATGGTCAAGGGGGCAAGCTCTGTGGGATAGAAGCCTGGCTGGTGCATTCTCCTAGGACCTTGACCCACCACACGTGACAGAACTCCCTCCAGCACGGTGTCCCAGTTGAACTCCTTGTATTTCCTGAAGCAAATTCCAAACTCCCAGTGCAGCAGCAAGAAACACAGTGAAAAGTGGAGGATGACCAAACGGCTTCACAATCCACACAGGGAGACACTTAGACCCCAGTGGCCACAGTTTACCTGCAAAGAGAGAATTCAGCACTTCTGCCTCATGTTCATTGGAAAATCAGAAACCATGTCCTCCAGGTCACATAGATGCAGACCCAGCTTTGATGGTCTCACTACAAAGGAAGCTAAAGCTCCTGACAACAACATATATTTCAAGTGCCCCACCTCAGAGGCAGTTTCTCACAAAGTCTTTAGGCCAGCAGAGCTCCATGTTTGTGGAGTGTTTACCCTGTCTCCCTTACTTATGGAAAATCCTCTACCACCTCCAAGGTTGTGAACTCCTGAGCATTGTCCATTCCACATACGTATTCACAGCTTTTCTAACTCTTCTCCACGAATTGCGTCTTACTTGTTGCGAAGGTAATGTCAAGGCATTGTTCTGGATGAGAGTGGGAATGTTTTTGTGTAGCACATATTTGCCTACACATTGGATTCATTTTCCTATTTTCCGTTTGAAATACTGAATCCCTGACACTAACCCATACCCTACTAGATTCTGACTACGAATACTAATATGATGGAGAAAAATAACCCAAACACAATAGAAATACAGGCATTTCAGAGCAGGCATGGTGTATAGTTGGACTTGCCTTTAGCATTACAAAGGGTAGGTGTTTTAAATCTTGTCCAATTTAATAGAAGTAGTTCTCCATGTGTTTTGAGAGTTAACAAATGTGTGAATTTCTGTTTCCCTTTCTCTGTAGCCTATTCAGCAACATGTATTTTTACATGCACATATAGAATCCTACCTGCTATCCCACGTCCACTCTTGTGAGGTGGCTGACTTGGCAGATACAAATTGTGAGAAGAGATCACTCCTCCTAAATGCTGTTGGAACTGAAAATTCAACCTACCGGTGAGCTTCCTACATGAACAACATGATACATAAATCCATGTTCAGTAACATAATTTTTTTTGGATCTGTGGATGATATATATTTCATGATGAATTTCGATTGGCATATATATTTCTACTTTTTAATGTCTGTGTGTGTGTTCTGTGTGTATGTGTGTGTGTATATATATATACACACACACACACACACAATATACACAAACTCTCCAGATTTTTCAAAATATGAAATATATGTGTCTTAGTATACACTCCCTAAATTCATCCATGTTCATATATGTGGATTTATAATCAACTTTTCACAAGATTATTCTCAGAAATATTCATCCACCTGAAATACATATTTGTTTCCTAGTGCTGAAAACTAACTTCAGAGAATGGTGCATAGAGATCCTAATATTTCTACAGGAACTGACCCAGTTTAACATCAATGCCAGTAGATTCCTATGGGACATGATGTGTATTTTGACCTTCATTTTTATTCAACACTGATACATTACTATTTCTTCAGTTGATGCACATCATAGGATATGTATTTCATCCTCATGTTCACAAATTTCTAGGCATTTGGTTCACTTTCAATCACTTCCTGCTTCAGAACACATGTATTCCTCCACGTTTCTTGACTGGTCTTTTCATGAGACTTCTTTCCAAACACATTCTTTTCCATTTCCATAATCCCTTTTGAAGCCAAACTCACACCCCCTTCATGGTAAACCATCACCCTAATATCACCATTAGATGTATAACTGGTTGGAATGAATGGTTGTGTATCAATATTAGATTTCCTATATATTTTCAGATATCCATTCAATCCATTATTTAAATTGGAACCAGTTATAATATTTATTCACAGTAGGGTCTATTCATGCATTATCTCTATATTCATAGACCCAGGGTACACTTATTTGTACCCTCAAAGGCTAATTTATATGTCTTCAACATATTACTCCCAGAAATGGTGGAAGAAATACTCATGACACCTGATCTCCATATACATTGTATCACAGTGATATTCTGGACACAAAATGCAAAGGTCACAGTTATGATTGTACCAAAGCCTCATTGGAAAGTGAGCATGGATTACTCAAAACATCCTTGTCCAGGTTGCCTAATGCTCTCAAATGTCAATCCTATTGGTGACTACACATTTGTTTCTTCCTAAGATGATATATTCAACCTCAACCCTGTTGAATATGTCTAATCCTCTCACTCACTTTATACTTTGCCTGATTTCCTAATGTCTCTATTGATATCTGCTTTCCTACATATGTTCCCCAGTTCATCATTGTGACTGACCCTAAACATGTGCTGACATTTACATTCACTCTCTAACCGACACCCTATTGCTAAAGATCTTTTGGTCCAAATTTTATACTCACTCTTCTTCCTAAACCTACAAACTATCTTCCTAATCCTACCTACCATCCCTTTTTGACTGGATGTTCTCTTCTACATTCAATCATCCAAGGTACAAGGTCCTGTGCCATTGTATATCGATTTATCTGAGACATCTGTGCAGAAAGTCATTCAAAGCTAAGTAACCCAATCAAGGGCCCAATGCCCTTCTGGCCTTCAAATCTTACTTGGATTTCTGTTTTCATACATATATTTCACCTATATATTATTATAAATATCACAGGTTCCCAATACCATTCATCATCCAGCAGAGTGATTCCTAACCCAAACCGAACAGGTTCTTAACCCTAACCATACACTGTTCCCTCAATCTAACTTTACAGAAGAGCAGGGACAGAGTTGGTCTTACAATACAGGAATGTAGGGGATCTTCCACCTGCTGAGAACCTCAAAGATCCATGCAGAAATGATCCCTGGAGAAGATGTAGGCCGCTGTGAAGGACCTGAGAGAGCACAAGTCATCTTCCATGGCAAACCACCTGGTCAGGATGAAGGGATGTGTCTGAATGAGCCTCTCTCTTCTTAATGTAGACAAGATGGACCAAAGCAGGCCTGTGTGGAGAGCTGTCCCTTGGTGCCTATGGTTGATATTCCATTCTAACTTGTGAAAGTGTCAGAGGAAGGAGGGGCAGCCTCCATCTCATGGGAGCCCTGGAAGCAACTGTTAGGACACAGTGGTTGCCAAGGCAGTGACCTCATTCAGTTCCTGAAGGAAGTGACCTCACCTCACTTCCTTGGTGATGGAACTCTCTGAACTTGGGATCCAGGAAGCCAGGCACCCAGAGCCAGTCCCAGTCCCAGTCCCAGTGGGCTCACTTGTTTGGATTTACCAAGAACAGAGTCAGTCTTTCTTGGTACCTACTGATGTGAGGATGGCCAAATGCCAGGAAAGCTCTGCAGAGGGGCCTTTCCTGAGAAAGCAGGTAGTGGCTCACCGCTGGCTCCTGACAACTTCACAGAGTTGGCCAAGGAGGCCAGATGTGGGACAGGACAGGCCATTTCGCGGGAACATAGTATGGCCCACGAGTCAGACGGCACTCCGGGTAGTCACAGACCAACTTGGAAGAAGGAGGTGCCTTTGTGGGTGTGGGTGTGAGTTTGTGGTTTTGTCTCATGTTCTGAGAATAGGTAGGAAAGGCGGTTTGTTTGTTTTGGAGTGGACTGTTTCTAGTAAGTCTTTTGACGAGGCGAGTGTTTCTATGTTTGTGTATCCCACTGTGTCCCTGGTTGTAGACATTAGAAAAGAGAATGCATCAATGGATGTGTCCTGTCTAGTAGAAAGCTTCCCAGCATTCATCCTGCCCAATTCATGAATGGACTGCGGCTTGCCTTATGGATGGGCAACACCTACTATCTTCCTAAGTTCCTGTTTTCTTCCTGAATTCTGGCCACTCTCCAGAATAGGCTCATGGTTTTGTGTCCAAGATATGTACCACCTCCAAGCTCGCTGACATGGCCATGTACTGGAGAGCTGGAAGGAATGGTGAGCATCTCAGAAAACTCAGATATCAGTGTGACCAGTAAAGTCTCCCTGGAGAAACCCTGCTTTGGGCCTTTTGCTTACCTATTGTTCTGTTGCCCTGAATGTCAGGAAGGCCTTTGCCTCAGGGCACCCCTTTGTGAAGCCTGAAGAAAACAGTTTTCAAATGGAAATGAATGGGCATCACCTGTGGCTCCTTGCTTAATGGCTTTGCAAAGGGATGTGTCTGAATCAGCCTCTTGGCCCTGTGTGAGGCTGTGGCTTAGGTTGTCAGCACCTGACGGATCCAAAGAGAGATCCCATGTGTGCATCCAAAGCCAAATTGGCACAAAAGCAGTCATTGTGGATGATGTCTCTCGCATTCCTCTGTAAGGTTCCTGACCTCCATCAAGTGAGAATAGGGATCCTTCGGGTCAAAGGAGTTCTTCAAAGCCCTGCAGAGGCTAGCCCATAGGTGCTTGGGTTTTCTCATGACTCCAATTCACACAAAGAATCTATACCCGGCAGTCAGTAGGCCTCCAATTGGAGAAGCGGAGCCAGTATTAACGGCAGGCCTATTGGATCACTCCAGGTTCACAGGAAGGGTGTCCAGGCCACCCTGACATTAGGCAAATGAGGGGCAAGGGAGCTTATTGTGGACACTGTCTTGGGCTGTGCCCCTCATGGAAACCTCCAGCCCAGCCAGAGGTTATGATGAGTGTCTATGTGGAAGAAGATGAGGGCCATGTGGCAGTGTTTTGGTTTGAATTGTGGTCATTGGTGTGGCGGTGGGAAGAGATGACTGGGTCCACCTGGGCTTGAACTCTGGTGTGATTCCCCTTGGAGACTGAGTTCTGGAACTGACCTCAGAGAAGTATTGCCGTGAATTGTGTTGGGATTTGAGGAGGCCATGCATGAGAGTCGCCCTTGGAAACTGAGATGTAGGCCCAGGCTGGCTTTCCACAGAGCACTGGGAATCTCAGCCCGGATATCACATGATTTTATTCTTAAAGACCTGGCAGCCATAGTTGAGAGTCAAAACACACATGGACCTCACATTTGTAGACCTCAATGGGCCTGGCTTCCTGTGACCTTTTGGCCACTCTTTGGGAAGCCTTGTTTGTGAGAGTTCTCCAGAGCTTTCGTTGAAATGAGCTTCCTCACCATTTAATGGTTCCTGAAGGAATGGAAACCCACAGTGCCTCTAACTTCATCCTTTAAAAATGGCTAGATAGATAAATACCATGAGATTTTTGAAATTCCCTTGACCAGGTGGCACTGGAGAACCTTTGGATGTCCTGTTCTGCTGATCATGAGTGTACCAGACAGTGCCTTGATTGACTGGGTTTCATGAAAATGGTGTAAAACAGAGATGCCAGTAAGTTGGGGCCTGCTGAGTAGCGGGCCTAGAGCAGTGGTGTGCAGGTGTGTGATAAAACATCTGTGGTGGGGCCATGTGGATCTGCCACTGGCTTCCAAATGGCTTGTGACTGACATGGTGCAGTGAGCAGACCCTTCTATGTAAAGGCATCTTGTTATATGGAGAGGTTTCAGGGCAGTGTCCAGAATCAGGTTGCTATGGTCAAGGGGGCAAGCTCTGTGGGATAGAAGCCTGGCTGGTGCATTCTCCTAGGACCTTGACCCACCACACGTGACAGAACTCCCTCCAGCACGGTGTCCCAGTTGAACTCCTTGTATTTCCTGAAGCAAATTCCAAACTCCCAGTGCAGCAGCAAGAAACACAGTGAAAAGTGGAGGATGACCAAACGGCTTCACAATCCACACAGGGAGACACTTAGACCCCAGTGGCCACAGTTTACCTGCAAAGAGAGAATTCAGCACTTCTGCCTCATGTTCATTGGAAAATCAGAAACCATGTCCTCCAGGTCACATAGATGCAGACCCAGCTTTGATGGTCTCACTACAAAGGAAGCTAAAGCTCCTGACAACAACATATATTTCAAGTGCCCCACCTCAGAGGCAGTTTCTCACAAAGTCTTTAGGCCAGCAGAGCTCCATGTTTGTGGAGTGTTTACCCTGTCTCCCTTACTTATGGAAACTCCTCTACCACCTCCAAGGTTGTGAACTCCTGAGCATTTTCCATTCCACATACGTATTCACAGCTTTTCTAACTCTTCTCCACGAATTGCGTCTTACTTGTTGCGAAGGTAATGTCAAGGCATTGTTCTGGATGAGAGTGGGAATGTTTTTGTGTAGCACATATTTGCCTACACATTGGATTCATTTTCCTATTTTCCGTTTGAAATACTGAATCCCTGACACTAACCCATACCCTACTAGATTCTGACTACGAATACTAATATGATGGAGAAAAATAACCCAAACACAATAGAAATACAGGCATTTCAGAGCAGGCATGGTGTATAGTTGGACTTGCCTTTAGCATTACAAAGGGTAGGTGTTTTAAATCTTGTCCAATTTAATAGAAGTAGTTCTCCATGTGTTTTGAGAGTTAACAAATGTGTGAATTTCTGCCTCCCTTTCTCTGTAGCCTATTCAGCAACATGTATTTTTACATGCACATATAGAATCCTACCTGCTATCCCACGTCCACTCTTGTGAGGTGGCTGACTTGGCAGATACAAATTGTGAGAAGAGATCACTCCTCTTAAATGCTGTAGGAACTGAAAATTCAACCTACCGGTGAGCTTCCTACATGAACAACATGATACATAAATCCATGTTCAGTAACATAATTTTTTTTGGATCTGTGGATGATATATATTTCATGATGAATTTCGATTGGCATATATATTTCTACTTTTTAATGTCTGTGTGTGTGTTCTGTGTGTATGTGTGTGTGTATATATACACACACACACACACACACACACAATATACACAAACTCTCCAGATTTTTCAAAATATGAAATATATGTGTCTTAGTATACACTCCCTAAATTCATCCATGTTCATATATGTGGATTTATAATCAACTTTTCACAAGATTATTCTCAGAAATATTCATCCACCTGAAATACATATTTGTTTCCTAGTGCTGAAAACTAACTTCAGAGAATGGTGCATAGAGATCCTAATATTTCTACAGGAACTGACCCAGTTTAACATCAATGCCAGTAGATTCCTATGGGACATGATGTGTATTTTGACCTTCATTTTTATTCAACACTGATACATTACTATTTCTTCAGTTGATGCACATCATAGGATATGTATTTCATCCTCATGTTCACAAATTTCTAGGCATTTGGTTCACTTTCAATCACTTCCTGCTTCAGAACACATGTATTCCTCCACGTTTCTTGACTGGTCTTTTCATGAGACTTCTTTCCAAACACATTCTTTTCCATTTCCATAATCCCTTTTGAAGCCAAACTCACACCCCCTTCATGGTAAACCATCACCCTAATATCACCATTAGATGTATAACTGGTTGGAATGAATGGTTGTGTATCAATATTAGATTTCCTATATATTTTCAGATATCCATTCAATCCATTATTTAAATTGGAACCAGTTATAATATTTATTCACAGTAGGGTCTATTCATGCATTATCTCTATATTCATAGACCCAGGGTACACCTATTTGTACCCCCAAAGGCTAATTTATATGTCTTCAACATATTACTCCCAGAAATGGTGGAAGAAATACTCATGACACCTGATCTCCATATACATTGTATCACAGTGATATTCTGGACACAAAATGCAAAGGTCACACTTATGATTGTACCAAAGCCTCATTGGAAAGTGAGCATGGATTACTCAAAACATCCTTGTCCAGGTTGCCTAATGCTCTCAAATGTCAATCCTATTGGTGACTACACATTTGTTTCTTCCTAAGATGATATATTCAACCTCAACCCTGTTGAATATGTCTAATCCTCTCACTCACTTTATACTTTGCCTGATTTCCTAATGTCTCTATTGATATCTGCTTTCCTACATATGTTCCCCAGTTCATCATTGTGACTGACCCTTAACATGTGCTGACATTTACATTCACTCTCTAACCGACACCCTATTGCTAAAGAACTTTTGGTCCAAATTTTATACTCACTCTTCTTCCTAAACCTACCAACTATCTTCCTAATCCTACCTACTATCCCTTTTTGACTGGATGTTCTCTTCTACATTCAATCATCCAAGGTACAAGGTCCTGTGCCATTGTATATCGATTTATCTGAGACATCTGTGCAGAAAGTCATTCAAAGCTAAGTAACCCAATCAAGGGCCCAATGCCCTTCTGGCCTTCAAATCTTACTTGGATTTCTGTTTTCATACATATATTTCACCTATATATTATTATAAATATCACAGGTTCCCAATACCATTCATCATCCAGCAGAGTGATTCCTAACCCAAACCGAACAGGTTCTTAACCCTAACCATACACTGTTCCCTCAATCTAACTTTACAGAAGAGCAGGGACAGAGTTGGTCTTACAATACAGGAATGTAGGGGATCTTCCACCTGCTGAGAACCTCAAAGGTCCATGAAGAAATGATCCCTGGAGAAGATGTAGGCCGCTGTGAAGGACCTGAGAGAGCACAAGTCATCTTCCATGGCAAACCACCTGGTCAGGATGAAGGGATGTGTCTGAATGAGCCTCTCTCTTCTTAATGTAGACAAGATGGACCAAAGCAGGCCTGTGTGGAGAGCTGTTCCTTGGTGCCTATGGTTGATATTCCATTCTAACTTGTGAAAGTGTCAGAGGAAGGAGGGGCAGCCTCCATCTCATGGGAGCCCTGGAAGCAACTGTTAGGACACAGTGGTTGCCAAGGCAGTGACCTCATTCAGTTCCTGAAGAAAGTGACCTCACCTCACTTCCTTGGTGATGGAACTCTCTGAACTTGGGATCCAGGAAGCCAGGCACCCAGAGCCAGTCCCAGTCCCCGTCCCAGTGGGCTCACTTGTTTGGATTTACCAAGAACAGAGTCAGTCTTTCTTGGTACCTACTGATGTGAGGATGGCCAAATGCCAGGAAAGCTCTGCAGAGGGGCCTTTCCTGAGAAAGCAGGTAGTGGCTCACCGCTGGCTCCTGACAACTTCACAGAGTTGGCCAAGGAGGCCAGATGTGGGACAGGACAGGCCATTTCGCGGGAACATAGTATGGCCCACGAGTCAGATGGCACTCCGTGTAGTCACAGACCAACTTGGAAGAAGGAGGTGCCTTTGTGGGTGTGGGTGTGAGTTTGTGGTTTTGTCTCATGTTCTGAGAATAGGTAGGAAAGGCGGTTTGTTTGTTTTGGAGTGGACTGTTTCTAGTAAGTCTTTTGACGAGGCGAGTGTTTCTATGTTTGTGTATCCCACTGTGTCCCTGGTTGTAGACATTAGAAAAGAGAATGCATCAATGGATGTGTCCTGTCTAGTAGAAAGCTTCCCAGCATTCATCCTGCCCAATTCATGAATGGACTGCGGCTTGCCTTATGGATGGGCAACACCTACTATCTTCCTAAGTTCCTGTTTTCTTCCTGAATTCTGGCCACTCTCCAGAATAGGCTCATGGTTTTGTGTCCAAGATATGTACCACCTCCAAGCTCGCTGACATGGCCATGTACTGGAGAGCTGGAAGGAATGGTGAGCATCTCAGAAAACTCAGATATCAGTGTTACCAGTAAAGTCTCCCTGGAGAAACCCTGCTTTGAGCCTTTTGCTTACCTATTGTTCTGTTGCCCTGAATGTCAGGAAGGCCTTTGCCTCAGGGCACCCCTTTGTGAAGCCTGAAGAAAACAGTTTTCAAATGGAAATGCATGGGCATCACCTGTGGCTCTTTGCTTAATGGCTTTGCAAAGGGATGTGTCTGAATCAGCCTCTTGGCCCTGTGTGAGGCTGTGGCTTAGGTTGTCAGCACCTGACGGATCCAAAGAGAGATCCCATGTGTGCATCCAAAGCCAAATTGGCACAAAAGCAGTCATTGTGGATGAAGTCTCTCGCCTTCCTCTGTAAGGTTCCTGACCTCCATCAAGTGAGAATAGGGATCCTTCGGGTCAAAGGAGTTCTTCAAAGCCCTGCAGAGGCTAGCCCATAGGTGCTTGGGTTTTCTCATGACTCCAATTCACACAAAGAATCTATACCCGGCAGTCAGTAGGCCTCCAATTGGAGAAGCGGAGCCAGTATTAACGGCAGGCCTATTGGATCACTCCAGGTTCACAGGAAGGGTGTCCAGGCCACCCTGACATTAGGCAAATGAGGGGCAAGGGAGCTTATTGTGGACACTGTCTTGGGCTGTGCCCCTCATGGAAACCTCCAGCCAGATGTTATGATGAGTGTCTATGTGGAAGAAGATGAGGGCCATGTGGCAGTGTTTTGGTTTGAATTGTGGTCATTGGTGTGGCGGTGGGAAGAGATGACTGGGTCCACCTGGGCTTGAACTCTGGTGTGATTCCCCTTGGAGACTGAGTTCTGGAACTGACCTCAGAGAAGTATTGCCGTGAATTGTGTTGGGATTTGAGGAGGCCATGCATGAGAGTCGCCCTTGGAAACTGAGATCTAGGCCCAGGCTGGCTTTCCACAGAGCACTGGGAATCTCAGCCCGGATATCACATGATTTTATTCTTAAAGACCTGGCAGCCATAGTTGAGAGTCAAAACACACATGGACCTCACATTTGTAGACCTCAGTGGGCCTGGCTTCCTGTGACCTTTCGGCCACTCTTTGGGAAGCCTTGTTTGTGAGAGTTCTCCAGAGCTTTTGTTGAAATGAGCTTCCTCACCATTTAATGGTTCCTGAAGGAATGGAAACCCACAGTGCCTCTAACTTCATCCTTTAAAAATGGCTAGCTAGATAAATACCATGAGATTTTTGAAATTCCCATGACCAGGTGGCACTGGAGAACCTTTGGATGTCCTGTTCTGCTGATCATGAGTGTACCAGACAGTGCCTTGATTGACTGGGTTTCATGAAAATGGTGTAAAACAGAGATGCCAGTAAGTTGGGGCCTGCTGAGTAGCGGGCCTAGAGCAGTGGTGTGCAGGTGTGTGATAAAACATCTGTGGTGGGGCCATGTGGATCTGCCACTGGCTTCCAAATGGCTTGTGACTGACATGGTGCAGTGAGCAGACCCTTCTATGTAAAGGCATCTTGTTATATGGAGAGGTTTCAGGGCAGTGTTCAGAATCAGGTTGCTATGGTCAAGGGGGCAAGCTCTGTGGGATAGAAGCCTGGCTGGTGCATTCTCCTAGGACCTTGACCCACCACAGGTGACAGAACTCCCTCCAGCACGGTGTCCCAGTTGAACTCCTTGTATTTCCTGAAGCAAATTCCAAACTCCCAGTGCAGCAGCAAGAAACACCACGAAAAGTGGAGGATGACCAAATGGCTTCAGAGTCCACACAGGGAGACACTTAGACCCCAGTGGCCACAGTTTACCTGCAAAGAGAGAATTCAGCACTTCTGCCTCATGTTCATTGGAAAATCAGAAACCATGTCCTCCAGGTCACATAGATGCAGACCCAGCTTTGATGGTCTCACTACAAAGGAAGCTATAGCTCCTGACAACAACATATATTTCAAGTGCCCCACCTCAGAGGCAGTTTCTCACAAAGTCTTTAGGCCAGCAGAGCTCCATGTTTGTGGAGTGTTTACCCTGTCTCCCTTACTTATGGAAACTCCTCTACCACCTCCAAGGTTGTGAACTCCTGAGCATTGTCCATTCCACATACGTATTCACAGCTTTTCTAACTCTTCTCCATGAATTGCGTCTTACTTGTTGCGAAGGTAATGTCAAGGCATTGTTCTGGATGAGAGTGGGAAGGTTTTTGTGTAGCACATATTTGCCTACACATTGGATTCATTTTCCTATTTTCCGTTCGAAATACTGAATCCCTGACACTAACCCATACCCTACTAGATTCTGACTACGAATACTAATATGATGGAGAAAAATAACCCAAACACAATAGAAATACAGGCAGTTCAGAGCAGGCATGGTGTATAGTTGGACTTGCCTTTAGCATTACAATGGGTAGGTGTTTTAAATCTTGTCCAATTTAATAGAAGTAGTTCTCCATGTGTTTTGAGAGTTAACAAATGTGTGAAATTCTGTCTCCCTTTCTCTGTAGCCTATTCAGCAACATGTATTTTTACATGCACATATAGAATCTTACCTGCTATCCCACGTCCACTCTTGTGAGGTGGCTGACTTGGCAGATACAAATTGTGAGAAGAGATCACTCCTCCTAAATGCTGTTGGAACTGAAAATTCAACCTACCGGTGAGCTTCCTACTTGAACACCATGATACATAAATCCATGTTCAGTAACATAAATATTTTTGGATCTGTGGATGATATATATTTCATGATGAATTTCGATTGGCATATATATTTCTACTTTTTAATGTCTGTGTGTGTGTTCTGTGTGTATGTGTGTGTGTATATATACACACACACACACACACACACAATATACACAAACTATCCAGATTTTTCAAAATATGAAATATATGTGTCTTAGTATACACTCCCTAAATTCATCCATGTTCATATATGTGGATTTATAATCAACTTTTCACAAGATTATTCTCAGAAATATTCATCCACCTGAAATACATATTTGTTTCCTAGTGCTGAAAACTAACTTCAGAGAATGGTGCATAGAGATCCTAATATTTCTACAGGAACTGACCCAGTTTAACATCAATGCCAGTAGATTCCTATGGGACATGATGTGTATTTTGACCTTCATTTTTATTCAACACTGATACATTACTATTTCTTCAGTTGATGCACATCATAGGATATGTATTTCATCCTCATGTTCACAAATTTCTAGGCATTTGGTTCCCTTTCAATCACTTCCTGCTTCAGAACACATGTATTCCTCCACGTTTCTTGACTGGTCTTTTCATGAGACTTCTTTCCAAACACATTCTTTTCCATTTCCATAATCCCTTTTGAAGCCAAACTCACACCCCCTTCATGGTAAACCATCACCCTAATATCACCATTAGATGTATAACTGGTTGGAATGAATGGTTGTGTATCAATATTAGATTTCCTATATATTTTCAGATATCCATTCAATCCATTATTTAAATTGGAACCAGTTATAATATTTATTCACAGTAGGGTCTATTCATGCATTATCTCTATATTCATAGACCCAGGGTACACCTATTTGTACCCCCAAAGGCTAATTTATATGTCTTCAACATATTACTCCCAGAAATGGTGGAAGAAATACTCATGACACCTGATCTCCATATACATTGTATCACAGTGATATTCTGGACACAAAATGCAAAGGTCACACTTATGATTGTACCAAAGCCTCATTGGAAAGTGAGCATGGATTACTCAAAAATCCTTGTCCAGGTTGCCTAATGCTCTCAAATGTCAATCCTATTGGTGACTACACATTTGTTTCTTCCTAAGATGATATATTCAACCTCAACCCTGTTGAATATGTCTAATCCTCTCACTCACTTTATACCTTGCCTGATTTCCTAATGTCTCTATTGATATCTGCTTTCCTACATATGTTCCCCAGTTCATCATTGTGACTGACCCTTAACATGTGCTGACATTTACATTCACTCTCTAACCGACACCCTATTGCTAAAGAACTTTTGGTCCAAATTTTATACTCACTCTTCTTCCTAAACCTACCAACTATCTTCCTAATCCTACCTACTATCCCTTTTTGACTGGATGTTCTCTTCTACATTCAATCATCCAAGGTACAAGGTCCTGTGCCATTGTATATCGATTTATCTGAGACATCTGTGCAGAAAGTCATTCAAAGCTAAGTAACCCAATCAAGGGCCCAATGCCCTTCTGGCCTTCAAATCTTACTTGGATTTCTGTTTTCATACATATATTTCACCTATATATTATTATAAATATCACAGGTTCCCAATACCATTCATCATCCAGCAGAGTGATTCCTAACCCAAACCGAACAGGTTCTTAACCCTAACCATACACTGTTCCCTCAATCTAACTTTACAGAAGAGCAGGGACAGAGTTGGTCTTACAATACAGGAATGTAGGGGATCTTCCACCTGCTGAGAACCTCAAAGGTCCATGCAGAAATGATCCCTGGAGAAGATGTAGGCCGCTGTGAAGGACCTGAGAGAGCACAAGTCATCTTCCATGGCAAACCACCTGGTCAGGATGAAGGGATGTGTCTGAATGAGCCTCTCTCTTCTTAATGTAGACAAGATGGACCAAAGAAGGCCTGTGTGGAGAGCTGTTCCTTGGTGCCTATGGTTGATATTCCATTCTAACTTGTGAAAGTGTCACAGGAAGGAGGGGCAGCCTCCATCTCATGGGAGCCCTGGAAGCAACTGTTAGGACACAGTGGTTGCCAAGGCAGTGACCTCATTCAGTTCCTGAAGGAAGTGACCTCACCTCACTTCCTTGGTGATGGAACTCTCTGAACTTGGGATCCAGGAAGCCAGGCACCCAGAGCCAGTCCCAGTCCCCGTCCCAGTGGGCTCACTTGTTTGGATTTACCAAGAACAGAGTCAGTCTTTCTTGGTACCTACTGATGTGAGGATGGCCAAATGCCAGGAAAGCTCTGCAGAGGGGCCTTTCCTGAGAAAGCAGGTAGTGGCTCACCGCTGGCTCCTGACAACTTCACAGAGTTGGCCAAGGAGGCCAGATGTGGGACAGGACAGGCCATTTCGCGGGAACATAGTATGGCCCACGAGTCAGACGGCACTCCGTGTAGTCACAGACCAACTTGGAAGAAGGAGGTGCCTTTGTGGGTGTGGGTGTGAGTTTGTGGTTTTGTCTCATGTTCTGAGAATAGGTAGGAAAGGCGGTTTGTTTGTTTTGGTGTGGACTGTTTCTAGTAAGTCTTTTGACGAGGCGAGTGTTTCTATGTTTGTGTATCGCACTGTGTCCCTGGTTGTAGACATTAGAAAAGAGAATGCATCAATGGATGTGTCCTGTCTAGTAGAAAGCTTCCCAGCATTCATCCTGCCCAATTCATGAATGGACTGCGGCTTGCCTTATGGATGGGCAACACCTACTATCTTCCTAAGTTCCTGTTTTCTTCCTGAATTCTGGCCACTCTCCAGAATAGGCTCATGGTTTTGTGTCCAAGATATGTACCACCTCCAAGCTCGGTGACATGGCCATGTACTGGAGAGCTGGAAGGAATGGTGAGCATCTCAGAAAACTCAGATATCAGTGTGACCAGTAAAGTCTCCCTGGAGAAACCCTGCTTTGGGCCTTTTGCTTACCTATTGTTCTGTTGCCCTGAATGTCAGGAAGGCCTTTGCCTCAGGGCACCCCTTTGTGAAGCCTGAAGAAAACAGTTTTCAAATGGAAATGAATGGGCATCACCTGTGGCTCTTTGCTTAATGGCTTTGCAAAGGGATGTGTCTGAATCAGCCTCTTGGCCCTGTGTGAGGCTGTGGCTTAGGTTGTCAGCACCTGACGGATCCAAAGAGAGATCCCATGTGTGCATCCAAAGCCAAATTGGCACAAAAGCAGTCATTGTGGATGAAGTCTCTCGCCTTCCTCTGTAAGGTTCCTGACCTCCATCAAGTGAGAATAGGGATCCTTCGGGTCAAAGGAGTTCTTCAAAGCCCTGCAGAGGCTAGCCCATAGGTGCTTGGGTTTTCTCATGACTCCAATTCACACAAAGAATCTATACCCGGCAGTCAGTAGGCCTCCAATTGGAGAAGCGGAGCCAGTATTAACGGCAGGCCTATTGGATCACTCCAGGTTCACAGGAAGGGTGTCCAGGCCACCCTGACATTAGGCAAATGAGGGGCAAGGGAGCTTATTGTGGACACTGTCTTGGGCTGTGCCCCTCATGGAAACCTCCAGCCAGATGTTATGATGAGTGTCTATGTGGAAGAAGATGAGGGCCATGTGGCAGTGTTTTGGTTTGAATTGTGGTCATTGGTGTGGCGGTGGGAAGAGATGACTGGGTCCACCTGGGCTTGAACTCTGGTGTGATTCCCCTTGGAGACTGAGTTCTGGAACTGACCTCAGAGAAGTATTGCCGTGAATTGTGTTGGGATTTGAGGAGGCCATGCATGAGAGTCGCCCTTGGAAACTGAGATGTAGGCCCAGGCTGGCTTTCCACAGAGCACTGGGAATCTCAGCCCGGATATCACATGATTTTATTCTTAAAGACCTGGCAGCCATAGTTGAGAGTCAAAACACACATGGACCTCACATTTGTAGACCTCAGTGGGCCTGGCTTCCTGTGACCTTTCGGCCACTCTTTGGGAAGCCTTGTTTGTGAGAGTTCTCCAGAGCTTTTGTTGAAATGAGCTTCCTCACCATTTAATGGTTCCTGAAGGAATGGAAACCCACAGTGCCTCTAACTTCATCCTTTAAAAATGGCTAGCTAGATAAATACCATGAGATTTTTGAAATTCCCATGACCAGGTGGCACTGGAGAACCTTTGGATGTCCTGTTCTGCTGATCATGAGTGTACCAGACAGTGCCTTGATTGACTGGGTTTCATGAAAATGGTGTAAAACAGAGATGCCAGTAAGTTGGGGCCTGCTGAGTAGCGGGCCTAGAGCAGTGGTGTGCAGGTGTGTGATAAAACATCTGTGGTGGGGCCATGTGGATCTGCCACTGGCTTCCAAATGGCTTGTGACTGACATGGTGCAGTGAGCAGACCCTTCTATGTAAAGGCATCTTGTTATATGGAGAGGTTTCAGGGCAGTGTTCAGAATCAGGTTGCTATGGTCAAGGGGGCAAGCTCTGTGGGATAGAAGCCTGGCTGGTGCATTCTCCTAGGACCTTGACCCACCACACGTGACAGAACTCCCTCCAGCACGGTGTCCCAGTTGAACTCCTTGTATTTCCTGAAGCAAATTCCAAACTCCCAGTGCAGCAGCAAGAAACACCACGAAAAGTGGAGGATGACCAAATGGCTTCAGAGTCCACACAGGGAGACACTTAGACCCCAGTGGCCACAGTTTACCTGCAAAGAGAGAATTCAGCACTTCTGCCTCATGTTCATTGGAAAATCAGAAACCATGTCCTCCAGGTCACATAGATGCAGACCCAGCTTTGATGGTCTCACTACAAAGGAAGCTAAAGCTCCTGACAACAACATATATTTCAAGTGCCCCACCTCAGAGGCAGTTTCTCACAAAGTCTTTAGGCCAGCAGAGCTCCATGTTTGTGGAGTGTTTACCCTGTCTCCCTTACTTATGGAAACTCCTCTACCACCTCCAAGGTTGTGAACTCCTGAGCATTGTCCATTCCACATACGTATTCACAGCTTTTCTAACTCTTCTCCATGAATTGCGTCTTACTTGTTGCGAAGGTAATGTCAAGGCATTGTTCTGGATGAGAGTGGGAAGGTTTTTGTGTAGCACATATTTGCCTACACATTGGATTCATTTTCCTATTTTCCGTTCGAAATACTGAATCCCTGACACTAACCCATACCCTACTAGATTCTGACTACGAATACTAATATGATGGAGAAAAATAACCCAAACACAATAGAAATACAGGCAGTTCAGAGCAGGCATGGTGTATAGTTGGACTTGCCTTTAGCATTACAATGGTTAGGTGTTTTAAATCTTGTCCAATTTAATAGAAGTAGTTCTCCATGTGTTTTGAGAGTTAACAAATGTGTGAAATTCTGTCTCCCTTTCTCTGTAGCCTATTCAGCAACATGTATTTTTACATGCACATATAGAATCTTACCTGCTATCCCACGTCCACTCTTGTGAGGTGGCTGACTTGGCAGATACAAATTGTGAGAAGAGATCACTCCTCCTAAATGCTGTTGGAACTGAAAATTCAACCTACCGGTGAGCTTCCTACTTGAACACCATGATACATAAATCCATGTTCAGTAACATAAATATTTTTGGATCTGTGGATGATATATATTTCATGATGAATTTCGATTGGCATATATATTTCTACTTTTTAATGTCTGTGTGTGTGTTCTGTGTGTATGTGTGTGTGTATATATACACACACACACACACACACACAATATACACAAACTCTCCAGATTTTTCAAAATATGAAATATATGTGTCTTAGTATACACTCCCTAAATTCATCCATGTTCATATATGTGGATTTATAATCAACTTTTCACAAGATTATTCTCAGAAATATTCATCCACCTGAAATACATATTTGTTTCCTAGTGCTGAAAACTAACTTCAGAGAATGGTGCATAGAGATCCTAATATTTCTACAGGAACTGACCCAGTTTAACATCAATGCCAGTAGATTCCTATGGGACATGATGTGTATTTTGACCTTCATTTTTATTCAACACTGATACATTACTATTTCTTCAGTTGATGCACATCATAGGATATGTATTTCATCCTCATGTTCACAAATTTCTAGGCATTTGGTTCACTTTCAATCACTTCCTGCTTCAGAACACATGTATTCCTCCACGTTTCTTGACTGGTCTTTTCATGAGACTTCTTTCCAAACACATTCTTTTCCATTTCCATAATCCCTTTTGAAGCCAAACTCACACCCCCTTCATGGTAAACCATCACCCTAATATCACCATTAGATGTATAACTGGTTGGAATGAATGGTTGTGTATCAATATTAGATTTCCTATATATTTTCAGATATCCATTCAATCCATTATTTAAATTGGAACCAGTTATAATATTTATTCACAGTAGGGTCTATTCATGCATTATCTCTATATTCATAGACCCAGGGTACACCTATTTGTACCCCCAAAGGCTAATTTATATGTCTTCAACATATTACTCCCAGAAATGGTGGAAGAAATACTCATGACACCTGATCTCCATATACATTGTATCACAGTGATATTCTGGACACAAAATGCAAAGGTCACACTTATGATTGTACCAAAGCCTCATTGGAAAGTGAGCATGGATTACTCAAAACATCCTTGTCCAGGTTGCCTAATGCTCTCAAATGTCAATCCTATTGGTGACTACACATTTGTTTCTTCCTAAGATGATATATTCAACCTCAACCCTGTTGAATATGTCTAATCCTCTCACTCACTTTATACTTTGCCTGATTTCCTAATGTCTCTATTGATATCTGCTTTCCTACATATGTTCCCCAGTTCATCATTGTGACTGACCCTTAACATGTGCTGACATTTACATTCACTCTCTAACCGACACCCTATTGCTAAAGAACTTTTGGTCCAAATTTTATACTCACTCTTCTTCCTAAACCTACCAACTATCTTCCTAATCCTACCTACTATCCCTTTTTGACTGGATGTTCTCTTCTACATTCAATCATCCAAGGTACAAGGTCCTGTGCCATTGTATATCGATTTATCTGAGACATCTGTGCAGAAAGTCATTCAAAGCTAAGTAACCCAATCAAGGGCCCAATGCCCTTCTGGCCTTCAAATCTTACTTGGATTTCTGTTTTCATACATATATTTCACCTATATATTATTATAAATATCACAGGTTCCCAATACCATTCATCATCCAGCAGAGTGATTCCTAACCCAAACCGAACAGGTTCTTAACCCTAACCATACACTGTTCCCTCAATCTAACTTTACAGAAGAGCAGGGACAGAGTTGGTCTTACAATACAGGAATGTAGGGGATCTTCCACCTGCTGAGAACCTCAAAGGTCCATGCAGAAATGATCCCTGGAGAAGATGTAGGCCGCTGTGAAGGACCTGAGAGAGCACAAGTCATCTTCCATGGCAAACCACCTGGTCAGGATGAAGGGATGTGTCTGAATGAGCCTCTCTCTTCTTAATGTAGACAAGATGGACCAAAGCAGGCCTGTGTGGAGAGCTGTCCCTTGGTGCCTATGGTTGATATTCCATTCTAACTTGTGAAAGTGTCAGAGGAAGGAGGGGCAGCCTCCATCTCATGGGAGCCCTGGAAGCAACTGTTAGGACACAGTGGTTGCCAAGGCAGTGACCTCATTCAGTTCCTGAAGGAAGTGACCTCACCTCACTTCCTTGGTGATGGAACTCTCTGAACTTGGGATCCAGGAAGCCAGGCACCCAGAGCCAGTCCCAGTCCCCGTCCCAGTGGGCTCACTTGTTTGGATTTACCAAGAACAGAGTCAGTCTTTCTTGGTACCTACTGATGTGAGGATGGCCAAATGCCAGGAAAGCTCTGCAGAGGGTCCTTTCCTGAGAAAGCAGGTAGTGGCTCACCGCTGGCTCCTGACAACTTCACAGAGTTGGCCAAGGAGGCCAGATGTGGGACAGGACAGGCCATTTCGCGGGAACATAGTATGGCCCACGAGTCAGACGGCACTCCGTGTAGTCACAGACCAACTTGGAAGAAGGAGGTGCCTTTGTGGGTGTGGGTGTGAGTTTGTGGTTTTGTCTCATGTTCTGAGAATAGGTAGGAAAGGCGGTTTGTTTGTTTTGGAGTGGACTGTTTCTAGTAAGTCTTTTGACGAGGCGAGTGTTTCTATGTTTGTGTATCCCACTGTGTCCCTGGTTGTAGACATTAGAAAAGAGAATGCATCAATGGATGTGTCCTGTCTAGTAGAAAGCTTCCCAGCATTCATCCTGCCCAATTCATGAATGGACTGCGGCTTGCCTTATGGATGGGCAACACCTACTATCTTCCTAAGTTCCTGTTTTCTTCCTGAATTCTGGCCACTCTCCAGAATAGGCTCATGGTTTTGTGTCCAAGATATGTACCACCTCCAAGCTCGGTGACATGGCCATGTACTGGAGAGCTGGAAGGAATGGTGAGCATCTCAGAAAACTCAGATATCAGTGTGACCAGTAAAGTCTCCCTGGAGAAACCCTGCTTTGGGCCTTTTGCTTACCTATTGTTCTGTTGCCCTGAATGTCAGGAAGGCCTTTGCCTCAGGGCACCCCTTTGTGAAGCCTGAAGAAAACAGTTTTCAAATGGAAATGCATGGGCATCACCTGTGGCTCTTTGCTTAATGGCTTTGCAAAGGGATGTGTCTGAATCAGCCTCTTGGCCCTGTGTGAGGCTGTGGCTTAGGTTGTCAGCACCTGACGGATCCAAAGAGAGATCCCATGTGTGCATCCAAAGCCAAATTGGCACAAAAGCAGTCATTGTGGATGATGTCTCTCGCCTTCCTCTGTAAGGTTCCTGACCTCCATCAAGTGAGAATAGGGATCCTTCGGGTCAAAGGAGTTCTTCAAAGCCCTGCAGAGGCTAGCCCATAGGTGCTTGGGTTTTCTCATGACTCCAATTCACACAAAGAATCTATACCCGGCAGTCAGTAGGCCTCCAATTGGAGAAGCGGAGCCAGTATTAACGGCAGGCCTATTGGATCACTCCAGGTTCACAGGAAGGGTGTCCAGGCCACCCTGACATTAGGCAAATGAGGGGCAAGGGAGCTTATTGTGGACACTGTCTTGGGCTGTGCCCCTCATGGAAACCTCCAGCCAGATGTTATGATGAGTGTCTATGTGGAAGAAGATGAGGGCCATGTGGCAGTGTTTTGGTTTGAATTGTGGTCATTGGTGTGGCGGTGGGAAGAGATGACTGGGTCCACCTGGGCTTGAACTCTGGTGTGATTCCCCTTGGAGACTGAGTTCTGGAACTGACCTCAGAGAAGTATTGCCGTGAATTGTGTTGGGATTTGAGGAGGCCATGCATGAGAGTCGCCCTTGGAAACTGAGATCTAGGCCCAGGCTGGCTTTCCACAGAGCACTGGGAATCTCAGCCCGGATATCACATGATTTTATTCTTAAAGACCTGGCAGCCATAGTTGAGAGTCAAAACACACATGGACCTCACATTTGTAGACCTCAATGGGCCTGGCTTCCTGTGACCTTTCGGCCACTCTTTGGGAAGCCTTGTTTGTGAGAGTTCTCCAGAGCTTTTGTTGAAATGAGCTTCCTCACCATTTAATGGTTCCTGAAGGAATGGAAACCCACAGTGCCTCTAACTTCATCCTTTAAAAATGGCTAGCTAGATAAATACCATGAGATTTTTGAAATTCCCATGACCAGGTGGCACTGGAGAACCTTTGGATGTCCTGTTCTGCTGATCATGAGTGTACCAGACAGTGCCTTGATTGACTGGGTTTCATGAAAATGGTGTAAAACAGAGATGCCAGTAAGTTGGGGCCTGCTGAGTAGCGGGCCTAGAGCAGTGGTGTGCAGGTGTGTGATAAAACATCTGTGGTGGGGCCATGTGGATCTGCCACTGGCTTCCAAATGGCTTGTGACTGACATGGTGCAGTGAGCAGACCCTTCTATGTAAAGGCATCTTGTTATATGGAGAGGTTTCAGGGCAGTGTTCAGAATCAGGTTGCTATGGTCAAGGGGGCAAGCTCTGTGGGATAGAAGCCTGGCTGGTGCATTCTCCTAGGACCTTGACCCACCACACGTGACAGAACTCCCTCCAGCACGGTGTCCCAGTTGAACTCCTTGTATTTCCTGAAGCAAATTCCAAACTCCCAGTGCAGCAGCAAGAAACACCACGAAAAGTGGAGGATGACCAAATGGCTTCAGAGTCCACACAGGGAGACACTTAGACCCCAGTGGCCACAGTTTACCTGCAAAGAGAGAATTCAGCACTTCTGCCTCATGTTCATTGGAAAATCAGAAACCATGTCCTCCAGGTCACATAGATGCAGACCCAGCTTTGATGGTCTCACTACAAAGGAAGCTAAAGCTCCTGACAACAACATATATTTCAAGTGCCCCACCTCAGAGGCAGTTTCTCACAAAGTCTTTAGGCCAGCAGAGCTCCATGTTTGTGGAGTGTTTACCCTGTCTCCCTTACTTATGGAAACTCCTCTACCACCTCCAAGGTTGTGAACTCCTGAGCATTGTCCATTCCACATACGTATTCACAGCTTTTCTAACTCTTCTCCATGAATTGCGTCTTACTTGTTGCGAAGGTAATGTCAAGGCATTGTTCTGGATGAGAGTGGGAAGGTTTTTGTGTAGCACATATTTGCCTACACATTGGATTCATTTTCCTATTTTCCGTTCGAAATACTGAATCCCTGACACTAACCCATACCCTACTAGATTCTGACTACGAATACTAATATGATGGAGAAAAATAACCCAAACACAATAGAAATACAGGCAGTTCAGAGCAGGCATGGTGTATAGTTGGACTTGCCTTTAGCATTACAATGGGTAGGTGTTTTAAATCTTGTCCAATTTAATAGAAGTAGTTCTCCATGTGTTTTGAGAGTTAACAAATGTGTGAAATTCTGTCTCCCTTTCTCTGTAGCCTATTCAGCAACATGTATTTTTACATGCACATATAGAATCTTACCTGCTATCCCACGTCCACTCTTGTGAGGTGGCTGACTTGGCAGATACAAATTGTGAGAAGAGATCACTCCTCCTAAATGCTGTTGGAACTGAAAATTCAACCTACCGGTGAGCTTCCTACTTGAACACCATGATACATAAATCCATGTTCAGTAACATAAATATTTTTGGATCTGTGGATGATATATATTTCATGATGAATTTCGATTGGCATATATATTTCTACTTTTTAATGTCTGTGTGTGTGTTCTGTGTGTATGTGTGTGTGTATATATACACACACACACACACACACACAATATACACAAACTCTCCAGATTTTTCAAAATATGAAATATATGTGTCTTAGTATACACTCCCTAAATTCATCCATGTTCATATATGTGGATTTATAATCAACTTTTCACAAGATTATTCTCAGAAATATTCATCCACCTGAAATACATATTTGTTTCCTAGTGCTGAAAACTAACTTCAGAGAATGGTGCATAGAGATCCTAATATTTCTACAGGAACTGACCCAGTTTAACATCAATGCCAGTAGATTCCTATGGGACATGATGTGTATTTTGACCTTCATTTTTATTCAACACTGATACATTACTATTTCTTCAGTTGATGCACATCATAGGATATGTATTTCATCCTCATGTTCACAAATTTCTAGGCATTTGGTTCACTTTCAATCACTTCCTGCTTCAGAACACATGTATTCCTCCACGTTTCTTGACTGGTCTTTTCATGAGACTTCTTTCCAAACACATTCTTTTCCATTTCCATAATCCCTTTTGAAGCCAAACTCACACCCCCTTCATGGTAAACCATCACCCTAATATCACCATTAGATGTATAACTGGTTGGAATGAATGGTTGTGTATCAATATTAGATTTCCTATATATTTTCAGATATCCATTCAATCCATTATTTAAATTGGAACCAGTTATAATATTTATTCACAGTAGGGTCTATTCATGCATTATCTCTATATTCATAGACCCAGGGTACACCTATTTGTACCCCCAAAGGCTAATTTATATGTCTTCAACATATTACTCCCAGAAATGGTGGAAGAAATACTCATGACACCTGATCTCCATATACATTGTATCACAGTGATATTCTGGACACAAAATGCAAAGGTCACACTTATGATTGTACCAAAGCCTCATTGGAAAGTGAGCATGGATTACTCAAAACATCCTTGTCCAGGTTGCCTAATGCTCTCAAATGTCAATCCTATTGGTGACTACACATTTGTTTCTTCCTAAGATGATATATTCAACCTCAACCCTGTTGAATATGTCTAATCCTCTCACTCACTTTATACTTTGCCTGATTTCCTAATGTCTCTATTGATATCTGCTTTCCTACATATGTTCCCCAGTTCATCATTGTGACTGACCCTTAACATGTGCTGACATTTACATTCACTCTCTAACCGACACCCTATTGCTAAAGAACTTTTGGTCCAAATTTTATACTCACTCTTCTTCCTAAACCTACCAACTATCTTCCTAATCCTACCTACTATCCCTTTTTGACTGGATGTTCTCTTCTACATTCAATCATCCAAGGTACAAGGTCCTGTGCCATTGTATATCGATTTATCTGAGACATCTGTGCAGAAAGTCATTCAAAGCTAAGTAACCCAATCAAGGGCCCAATGCCCTTCTGGCCTTCAAATCTTACTTGGATTTCTGTTTTCATACATATATTTCACCTATATATTATTATAAATATCACAGGTTCCCAATACCATTCATCATCCAGCAGAGTGATTCCTAACCCAAACTGAACAGGTTCTTAACCCTAACCATACACTGTTCCCTCAATCTAACTTTACAGAAGAGCAGGGACAGAGTTGGTCTTACAATACAGGAATGTAAGGGATCTTCCACCTGCTGAGAACCTCAAAGGTCCATGCAGAAATGATCCCTGGAGAAGATGTAGGCCGCTGTGAAGGACCTGAGAGAGCACAAGTCATCTTCCATGGCAAACCACCTGGTCAGGATGAAGGGATGTGTCTGAATGAGCCTCTCTCTTCTTAATGTAGACAAGATGGACCAAAGCAGGCCTGTGTGGAGAGCTGTCCCTTGGTGCCTATGGTTGATATTCCATTCTAACTTGTGAAATTGTCAGAGGAAGGAGGGGCAGCCTCCATCTCATGGGAGCCCTGGAAGCAACTGTTAGGACACAGTGGTTGCCAAGGCAGTGACCTCATTCAGTTCCTGAAGGAAGTGACCTCACCTCACTTCCTTGGTGATGGAACTCTCTGAACTTGGGATCCAGGAAGCCAGGCACCCAGAGCCAGTCCCAGTCCCAGTCCCAGTGGGCTCACTTGTTTGGATTTACCAAGGACAGAGTCAGTCTTTCTTGGTACCTACTGATGTGAGGATGGCCAAATGCCAGGAAAGCTCTGCAGAGGGGCCTTTCCTGAGAAAGCAGGTAGTGGCTCACCGCTGGCTCCTGACAACTTCACAGAGTTGGCCAAGGAGGCCAGATGTGGGACAGGACAGGCCATTTCACGGGAACATAGTATGGCCCACGAGTCAGACGGCACTCCGGGTAGTCACAGACCATCTTGGAAGAAGGAGGTGCCTTTGTGGGTGTGGGTGTGAGTTTGTGGTTTTGTCTCATGTTCTGAGAATAGGTAGGAAAGGCGGTTTGTTTGTTTTGGAGTGGACTGTTTCTAGTAAGTCTTTTGACGAGGCGAGTGTTTCTATGTTTGTGTATCCCACTGTGTCCCTGGTTGTAGACATTAGAAAAGAGAATGCATCAATGGATGTGTCCTGTCTAGTAGAAAGCTTCCCAGCATTCATCCTGCCCAATTCATGAATGGACTGCGGCTTGCCTTATGGATGGGCAACACCTACTATCTTCCTAAGTTCCTGTTTACTTCCTGAATTCTGGCCACTCTCCAGAATAGGCTCATGGTTTTGTGTCCAAGATATGTACCACCTCCAAGCTCGGTGACATGGCCATGTACTGGAGAGCTGGAAGGAATGGTGAGCATCTCAGAAAACTCAGATATCAGTGTGACCAGTAAAGTCTCCCTGGAGAAACCCTGCTTTGGGCCTTTTGCTTACCTATTGTTCTGTTGCCCTGAATGTCAGGAAGGCCTTTGCCTCAGGGCACCCCTTTGTGAAGCCTGAAGAAAACAGTTTTCAAATGGAAATGAATGGGCATCACCTGTGGCTCTTTGCTTAATGGCTTTGCAAAGGGATGTGTCTGAATCAGCCTCTTGGCCCTGTGTGAGGCTGTGGCTTCGGTTGTCAGCACCTGAGGGATCCAAAGAGAGATCCCATGTGTGCATCCAAAGCCAAATTGGCACAAAAGCAGTCATTGTGGATGATGTCTCTCGCCTTCCTCTGTAAGGTTCCTGACCTCCATCAAGTGAGAATAGGGATCCTTCAGGTCAAAGGAGTTCTTCAAAGCCCTGCAGAGGCTAGCCCATAGGTGCTTGGGTTTTCTCATGACTCCAATTCACACAAAGAATCTATACCCGGCAGTCAGTAGGCCTCCAATTGGAGAAGCGGAGCCAGTATTAACGGCAGGCCTATTGGATCACTCCAGGTTCACAGGAAGGGTGTCCAGGCCACCCTGACATTAGGCAAATGAGGGGCAAGGGAGCTTATTGTGGACACTGTCTTGGACTGTGCCCCTCATGGAAACCTCCAGCCAGATGTTATGATGAGTGTCTATGTGGAAGAAGATGAGGGCCATGTGGCAGTGTTTTGGTTTGAATTGTGGTCATTGGTGTGGCGGTGGGAAGAGATGACTGGGTCCACCTGGGCTTGAACTCTGGTGTGATTCCCCTTGGAGACTGAGTTCTGGAACTGACCTCAGAGAAGTATTGCCGTGAATTGTGTTGGGATTTGAGGAGGCCATGCATGAGAGTCGCCCTTGGAAACTGAGATCTAGGCCCAGGCTGGCTTTCCACAGAGCACTGGGAATCTCAGCCCGGATATCACATGATTTTATTCTTAAAGACCTGGCAGCCATAGTTGAGAGTCAAAACACACATGGACCTCACATTTGTAGACCTCAATGGGCCTGGCTTCCTGTGACCTTTCGGCCACTCTTTGGGAAGCCTTGTTTGTGAGAGTTCTCCAGAGCTTTCGTTGAAATGAGCTTCCTCACCATTTAATGGTTCCTGAAGGAATGGAAACCCACAGTGCCTCTAACTTCATCCTTTAAAAATGGCTAGCTAGATAAATACCATGAGATTTTTGAAATTCCCATGACCAGGTGGCACTGGAGAACCTTTGGATGTCCTGTTCTGCTGATCATGAGTGTACCAGACAGTGCCTTGATTGACTGGGTTTCATGAAAATGGTGTAAAACAGAGATGCCAGTAAGTTGGGGCCTGCTGAGTAGCGGGCCTAGAGCAGTGGTGTGCAGGTGTGTGATAAAACATCTGTGGTGGGGCCATGTGGATCTGCCACTGGCTTCCAAATGGCTTGTGACTGACATGGTGCAGTGAGCAGACCCTTCTATGTAAAGGCATCTTGTTATATGGAGAGGTTTCAGGGCAGTGTTCAGAATCAGGTTGCTATGGTCAAGGGGGCAAGCTCTGTGGGATTGAAGCCTGGCTGGTGCATTCTCCTAGGACCTTGACCCACCACACGTGACAGAACTCCCTCCAGCACGGTGTCCCAGTTGAACTCCTTGTATTTCCTGAAGCAAATTCCAAACTCCCAGTGCAGCAGCAAGAAACACCACGAAAAGTGGAGGATGACCAAATGGCTTCAGAGTCCACACAGGGAGACACTTAGACCCCAGTGGCCACAGTTTACCTGCAAAGAGAGAATTCAGCACTTCTGCCTCATGTTCATTGGAAAATCAGAAACCATGTCCTCCAGGTCACATAGATGCAGACCCAGCTTTGATGGTCTCACTACAAAGGAAGCTAAAGCTCCTGACAACAACATATATTTCAAGTGCCCCACCTCAGAGGCAGTTTCTCACAAAGTCTTTAGGCCAGCAGAGCTCCATGTTTGTGGAGTGTTTACCCTGTCTCCCTTACTTATGGAAACTCCTCTACCACCTCCAAGGTTGTGAACTCCTGAGCATTGTCCATTCCACATACGTATTCACAGCTTTTCTAACTCTTCTCCATGAATTGCGTCTTACTTGTTGCGAAGGTAATGTCAAGGCATTGTTCTGGATGAGAGTGGGAAGGTTTTTGTGTAGCACATATTTGCCTACACATTGGATTCATTTTCCTATTTTCCGTTCGAAATACTGAATCCCTGACACTAACACATACCCTACTAGATTCTGATTACGAATACTAATATGTTGGAGAAAAATAACCCAAACACAATAGAAATACAGGCATTTCAGAGCAGGCATGGTGTATAGTTGGACTTGCCTTTAGCATTACAATGGGTAGGTGTTTTAAATCTTGTCCAATTTAATAGAAGTAGTTCTCCATGTGTTTTGAGAGTTAACAAATGTGTGAAATTCTGTCTCCCTTTCTCTGTAGCCTATTCAGCAACATGTATTTTTACATGCACATATAGAATCTTACCTGCTATCCCACGTCCACTCTTGTGAGGTGGCTGACTTGGCAGATACAAATTGTGAGAAGAGATCACTCCTCCTAAATGCTGTTGGAACTGAAAATTCAACCTACCGGTGAGCTTCCTACTTGAACACCATGATACATAAATCCATGTTCAGTAACATAAATATTTTTGGATCTGTGGATGATATATATTTCATGATGAATTTCGATTGGCATATATATTTCTACTTTTTAATGTCTGTGTGTGTGTTCTGTGTGTATGTGTGTGTGTATATATACACACACACACACACACACACACACAATATACACAAACTCTCCAGATTTTTCAAAATATGAAATATATGTGTCTTAGTATACACTCCCTAAATTCATCCATGTTCATATATGTGGATTTATAATCAACTTTTCACAAGATTATTCTCAGAAATATTCATCCACCTGAAATACATATTTGTTTCCTAGTGCTGAAAACTAACTTCAGAGAATGGTGCATAGAGATCCTAATATTTCTACAGGAACTGACCCAGTTTAACATCAATGCCAGTAGATTCCTATGGGACATGATGTGTATTTTGACCTTCATTTTTATTCAACACTGATACATTACTATTTCTTCAGTTGATGCACATCATAGGATATGTATTTCATCCTCATGTTCACAAATTTCTAGGCATTTGGTTCACTTTCAATCACTTCCTGCTTCAGAACACATGTATTCCTCCACGTTTCTTGACTGGTCTTTTCATGAGACTTCTTTCCAAACACATTCTTTTCCATTTCCATAATCCCTTTTGAAGCCAAACTCACACCCCCTTCATGGTAAACCATCACCCTAATATCACCATTAGATGTATAACTGGTTGGAATGAATGGTTGTGTATCAATATTAGATTTCCTATATATTTTCAGATATCCATTCAATCCATTATTTAAATTGGAACCAGTTATAATATTTATTCACAGTAGGGTCTATTCATGCATTATCTCTATATTCATAGACCCAGGGTACACCTATTTGTACCCCCAAAGGCTAATTTATATGTCTTCAACATATTACTCCCAGAAATGGTGGAAGAAATACTCATGACACCTGATCTCCATATACATTGTATCACAGTGATATTCTGGACACAAAATGCAAAGGTCACACTTATGATTGTACCAAAGCCTCATTGGAAAGTGAGCATGGATTACTCAAAACATCCTTGTCCAGGTTGCCTAATGCTCTCAAATGTCAATCCTATTGGTGACTACACATTTGTTTCTTCCTAAGATGATATATTCAACCTCAACCCTGTTGAATATGTCTAATCCTCTCACTCACTTTATACTTTGCCTGATTTCCTAATGTCTCTATTGATATCTGCTTTCCTACATATGTTCCCCAGTTCATCATTGTGACTGACCCTTAACATGTGCTGACATTTACATTCACTCTCTAACCGACACCCTATTGCTAAAGAACTTTTGGTCCAAATTTTATACTCACTCTTCTTCCTAAACCTACCAACTATCTTCCTAATCCTACCTACTATCCCTTTTTGACTGGATGTTCTCTTCTACATTCAATCATCCAAGGTACAAGGTCCTGTGCCATTGTATATCGATTTATCTGAGACATCTGTGCAGAAAGTCATTCAAAGCTAAGTAACCCAATCAAGGGCCCAATGCCCTTCTGGCCTTCAAATCTTACTTGGATTTCTGTTTTCATACATATATTTCACCTATATATTATTATAAATATCACAGGTTCCCAATACCATTCATCATCCAGCAGAGTGATTCCTAACCCAAACTGAACAGGTTCTTAACCCTAACCATACACTGTTCCCTCAATCTAACTTTACAGAAGAGCAGGGACAGAGTTGGTCTTACAATACAGGAATGTAGGGGATCTTCCACCTGCTGAGAACCTCAAAGGTCCATGAAGAAATGATCCCTGGAGAAGATGTAGGCCGCTGTGAAGGACCTGAGAGAGCACAAGTCATCTTCCATGGCAAACCACCTGGTCAGGATGAAGGGATGTGTCTGAATGAGCCTCTCTCTTCTTAATGTAGACAAGATGGACCAAAGCAGGCCTGTGTGGAGAGCTGTTCCTTGGTGCCTATGGTTGATATTCCATTCTAACTTGTGAAAGTGTCAGAGGAAGGAGGGGCAGCCTCCATCTCATGGGAGCCCTGGAAGCAACTGTTAGGACACAGTGGTTGCCAAGGCAGTGACCTCATTCAGTTCCTGAAGGAAGTGACCTCACCTCACTTCCTTGGTGATGGAACTCTCTGAACTTGGGATCCAGGAAGCCAGGCACCCAGAGCCAGTCCCAGTCCCCGTCCCAGTGGGCTCACTTGTTTGGATTTACCAAGAACAGAGTCAGTCTTTCTTGGTACCTACTGATGTGAGGATGGCCAAATGCCAGGAAAGCTCTGCAGAGGGGCCTTTCCTGAGAAAGCAGGTAGTGGCTCACCGCTGGCTCCTGACAACTTCACAGAGTTGGCCAAGGAGGCCAGATGTGGGACAGGACAGGCCATTTCGCGGGAACATAGTATGGCCCACGAGTCAGACGGCACTCCGGGTAGTCACAGACCAACTTGGAAGAAGGAGGTGCCTTTGTGGGTGTGGGTGTGAGTTTGTGGTTTTGTCTCATGTTCTGAGAATAGGTAGGAAAGGCGGTTTGTTTGTTTTGGAGTGGACTGTTTCTAGTAAGTCTTTTGACGAGGCGAGTGTTTCTATGTTTGTGTATCCCACTCTGTCCCTGGTTGTAGACATTAGAAAAGAGAATGCATCAATGGATGTGTCCTGTCTAGTAGAAAGCTTCCCAGCATTCATCCTGCCCAATTCATGAATGGACTGCGGCTTGCCTTATGGATGGGCAACACCTACTATCTTCCTAAGTTCCTGTTTTCTTCCTGAATTCTGGCCACTCTCCAGAATAGGCTCATGGTTTTGTGTCCAAGATATGTACCACCTCCAAGCTCGGTGACATGGCCATGTACTGGAGAGCTGGAAGGAATGGTGAGCATCTCAGAAAACTCAGATATCAGTGTGACCAGTAAAGTCTCCCTGGAGAAACCCTGCTTTGGGCCTTTTGCTTACCTATTGTTCTGTTGCCCTGAATGTCAGGAAGGCCTTTGCCTCAGGGCACCCCTTTGTGAAGCCTGAAGAAAACAGTTTTCAAATGGAAATGCATGGGCATCACCTGTGGCTCTTTGCTTAATGGCTTTGCAAAGGGATGTGTCTGAATCAGCCTCTTGGCCCTGTGTGAGGCTGTGGCTTAGGTTGTCAGCACCTGAGGGATCCAAAGAGAGATCCCATGTGTGCATCCAAAGCCAAATTGGCACAAAAGCAGTCATTGTGGATGATGTCTCTCGCCTTCCTCTGTAAGGTTCCTGACCTCCATCAAGTGAGAATAGGGATCCTTCAGGTCAAAGGAGTTCTTCAAAGCCCTGCAGAGGCTAGCCCATAGGTGCTTGGGTTTTCTCATGACTCCAATTCACACAAAGAATCTATACCCGGCAGTCAGTAGGCCTCCAATTGGAGAAGCGGAGCCAGTATTAACGGCAGGCCTATTGGATCACTCCAGGTTCACAGGAAGGGTGTCCAGGCCACCCTGGCATTAGGCAAATGAGGGGCAAGGGAGCTTATTGTGGACACTGTCTTGGGCTGTGCCCCTCATGGAAACCTCCAGCCAGATGTTATGATGAGTGTCTATGTGGAAGAAGATGAGGGCCATGTGGCAGTGTTTTGGTTTGAATTGTGGTCATTGGTGTGGCGGTGGGAAGAGATGACTGGGTCCACCTGGGCTTGAACTCTGGTGTGATTCCCCTTGGAGACTGAGTTCTGGAACTGACCTCAGAGAAGTATTGCCGTGAATTGTGTTGGGATTTGAGGAGGCCATGCATGAGAGTCGCCCTTGGAAACTGAGATCTAGGCCCAGGCTGGCTTTCCACAGAGCACTGGGAATCTCAGCCCGGATATCACATGATTTTATTCTTAAAGACCTGGCAGCCATAGTTGAGAGTCAAAACACACATGGACCTCACATTTGTAGACCTCAGTGGGCCTGGCTTCCTGTGACCTTTCGGCCACTCTTTGGGAAGCCTTGTTTGTGAGAGTTCTCCAGAGCTTTCGTTGAAATGAGCTTCCTCACCATTTAATGGTTCCTGAAGGAATGGAAACCCACAGTGCCTCTAACTTCATCCTTTAAAAATGGCTAGCTAGATAAATACCATGAGATTTTTGAAATTCCCATGACCAGGTGGCACTGGAGAACCTTTGGATGTCCTGTTCTGCTGATCATGAGTGTACCAGACAGTGCCTTGATTGACTGGGTTTCATGAAAATGGTGTAAAACAGAGATGCCAGTAAGTTGGGGCCTGCTGAGTAGCGGGCCTAGAGCAGTGGTGTGCAGGTGTGTGATAAAACATCTGTGGTGGGGCCATGTGGATCTGCCACTGGCTTCCAAATGGCTTGTGACTGACATGGTGCAGTGAGCAGACCCTTCTATGTAAAGGCATCTTGTTATATGGAGAGGTTTCAGGGCAGTGTTCAGAATCAGGTTGCTATGGTCAAGGGGGCAAGCTCTGTGGGATAGAAGCCTGGCTGGTGCATTCTCCTAGGACCTTGACCCACCACACGTGACAGAACTCCCTCCAGCACGGTGTCCCAGTTGAACTCCTTGTATTTCCTGAAGCAAATTCCAAACTCCCAGTGCAGCAGCAAGAAACACCACGAAAAGTGGAGGATGACCAAATGGCTTCAGAGTCCACACAGGGAGACACTTAGACCCCAGTGGCCACAGTTTACCTGCAAAGAGAGAATTCAGCACTTCTGCCTCATGTTCATTGGAAAATCAGAAACCATGTCCTCCAGGTCACATAGATGCAGACCCAGCTTTGATGGTCTCACTACAAAGGAAGCTAAAGCTCCTGACAACAACATATATTTCAAGTGCCCCACCTCAGAGGCAGTTTCTCACAAAGTCTTTAGGCCAGCAGAGCTCCATGTTTGTGGAGTGTTTACCCTGTCTCCCTTACTTATGGAAACTCCTCTACCACCTCCAAGGTTGTGAACTCCTGAGCATTGTCCATTCCACATACGTATTCACAGCTTTTCTAACTCTTCTCCATGAATTGCGTCTTACTTGTTGCGAAGGTAATGTCAAGGCATTGTTCTGGATGAGAGTGGGAAGGTTTTTGTGTAGCACATATTTGCCTACACATTGGATTCATTTTCCTATTTTCCGTTCGAAATACTGAATCCCTGACACTAACCCATACCCTACTAGATTCTGACTACGAATACTAATATGATGGAGAAAAATAACCCAAACACAATAGAAATACAGGCAGTTCAGAGCAGGCATGGTGTATAGTTGGACTTGCCTTTAGCATTACAATGGGTAGGTGTTTTAAATCTTGTCCAATTTAATAGAAGTAGTTCTCCATGTGTTTTGAGAGTTAACAAATGTGTGAAATTCTGTCTCCCTTTCTCTGTAGCCTATTCAGCAACATGTATTTTTACATGCACATATAGAATCTTACCTGCTATCCCACGTCCACTCTTGTGAGGTGGCTGACTTGGCAGATACAAATTGTGAGAAGAGATCACTCCTCCTAAATGCTGTTGGAACTGAAAATTCAACCTACCGGTGAGCTTCCTACTTGAACAACATGATACATAAATCCATGTTCAGTAACATAAATATTTTTGGATCTGTGGATGATATATATTTCATGATGAATTTCGATTGGCATATATATTTCTACTTTTTAATGTCTGTGTGTGTGTTCTGTGTGTATGTGTGTGTGTATATATACACACACACACACACACACACACAATATACACAAACTCTCCAGATTTTTCAAAATATGAAATATATGTGTCTTAGTATACACTCCCTAAATTCATCCATGTTCATATATGTGGATTTATAATCAACTTTTCACAAGATTATTCTCAGAAATATTCATCCACCTGAAATACATATTTGTTTCCTAGTGCTGAAAACTAACTTCAGAGAATGGTGCATAGAGATCCTAATATTTCTACAGGAACTGACCCAGTTTAACATCAATGCCAGTAGATTCCTATGGGACATGATGTGTATTTTGACCTTCATTTTTATTCAACACTGATACATTACTATTTCTTCAGTTGATGCACATCATAGGATATGTATTTCATCCTCATGTTCACAAATTTCTAGGCATTTGGTTCACTTTCAATCACTTCCTGCTTCAGAACACATGTATTCCTCCACGTTTCTTGACTGGTCTTTTCATGAGACTTCTTTCCAAACACATTCTTTTCCATTTCCATAATCCCTTTTGAAGCCAAACTCACACCCCCTTCATGGTAAACCATCACCCTAATATCACCATTAGATGTATAACTGGTTGGAATGAATGGTTGTGTATCAATATTAGATTTCCTATATATTTTCAGATATCCATTCAATCCATTATTTAAATTGGAACCAGTTATAATATTTATTCACAGTAGGGTCTATTCATGCATTATCTCTATATTCATAGACCCAGGGTACACCTATTTGTACCCCCAAAGGCTAATTTATATGTCTTCAACATATTACTCCCAGAAATGGTGGAAGAAATACTCATGACACCTGATCTCCATATACATTGTATCACAGTGATATTCTGGACACAAAATGCAAAGGTCACAGTTATGATTGTACCAAAGCCTCATTGGAAAGTGAGCATGGATTACTCAAAACATCCTTGTCCAGGTTGCCTAATGCTCTCAAATGTCAATCCTATTGGTGACTACACATTTGTTTCTTCCTAAGATGATATATTCAACCTCAACCCTGTTGAATATGTCTAATCCTCTCACTCACTTTATACTTTGCCTGATTTCCTAATGTCTCTATTGATATCTGCTTTCCTACATATGTTCCCCAGTTCATCATTGTGACTGACCCTTAACATGTGCTGACATTTACATTCACTCTCTAACCGACACCCTATTGCTAAAGAACTTTTGGTCCAAATTTTATACTCACTCTTCTTCCTAAACCTACCAACTATCTTCCTAATCCTACCTACTATCCCTTTTTGACTGGATGTTCTCTTCTACATTCAATCATCCAAGGTACAAGGTCCTGTGCCATTGTATATCGATTTATCTGAGACATCTGTGCAGAAAGTCATTCAAAGCTAAGTAACCCAATCAAGGGCCCAATGCCCTTCTGGCCTTCAAATCTTACTTGGATTTCTGTTTTCATACATATATTTCACCTATATATTATTATAAATATCACAGGTTCCCAATACCATTCATCATCCAGCAGAGTGATTCCTAACCCAAACCGAACAGGTTCTTAACCCTAACCATACACTGTTCCCTCAATCTAACTTTACAGAAGAGCAGGGACAGAGTTGGTCTTACAATACAGGAATGTAGGGGATCTTCCACCTGCTGAGAACCTCAAAGGTCCATGCAGAAATGATCCCTGGAGAAGATGTAGGCCGCTGTGAAGGACCTGAGAGAGCACAAGTCATCTTCCATGGCAAACCACCTGGTCAGGATGAAGGGATGTGTCTGAATGAGCCTCTCTCTTCTTAATGTAGACAAGATGGACCAAAGCAGGCCTGTGTGGAGAGCTGTTCCTTGGTGCCTATGGTTGATATTCCATTCTAACTTGTGAAAGTGTCAGAGGAAGGAGGGGCAGCCTCCATCTCATGGGAGCCCTGGAAGCAACTGTTAGGACACAGTGGTTGCCAAGGCAGTGACCTCATTCAGTTCCTGAAGGAAGTGACCTCACCTCACTTCCTTGGTGATGGAACTCTCTGAACTTGGGATCCAGGAAGCCAGGCACCCAGAGCCAGTCCCAGTCCCCGTCCCAGTGGGCTCACTTGTTTGGATTTACCAAGAACAGAGTCAGTCTTTCTTGGTACCTACTGATGTGAGGATGGCCAAATGCCAGGAAAGCTCTGCAGAGGGGCCTTTCCTGAGAAAGCAGGTAGTGGCTCACCGCTGGCTCCTGACAACTTCACAGAGTTGGCCAAGGAGGCCAGATGTGGGACAGGACAGGCCATTTCGCGGGAACATAGTATGGCCCACGAGTCAGACGGCACTCCGGGTAGTCACAGACCAACTTGGAAGAAGGAGGTGCCTTTGTGGGTGTGGGTGTGAGTTTGTGGTTTTGTCTCATGTTCTGAGAATAGGTAGGAAAGGCGGTTTGTTTGTTTTGGAGTGGACTGTTTCTAGTAAGTCTTTTGACGAGGCGAGTGTTTCTATGTTTGTGTATCCCACTGTGTCCCTGGTTGTAGACATTAGAAAAGAGAATGCATCAATGGATGTGTCCTGTCTAGTAGAAAGCTTCCCAGCATTCATCCTGCCCAATTCATGAATGGACTGCGGCTTGCCTTATGGATGGGCAACACCTACTATCTTCCTAAGTTCCTGTTTTCTTCCTGAATTCTGGCCACTCTCCAGAATAGGCTCATGGTTTTGTGTCCAAGATATGTACCACCTCCAAGCTCGGTGACATGGCCATGTACTGGAGAGCTGGAAGGAATGGTGAGCATCTCAGAAAACTCAGATATCAGTGTGACCAGTAAAGTCTCCCTGGAGAAACCCTGCTTTGGGCCTTTTGCTTACCTATTGTTGTGTTGCCCTGAATGTCAGGAAGGCCTTTGCCTCAGGGCACCCCTTTGTGAAGCCTGAAGAAAACAGTTTTCAAATGGAAATGAATGGGCATCACCTGTGGCTCTTTGCTTAATGGCTTTGCAAAGGGATGTGTCTGAATCAGCCTCTTGGCCCTGTGTGAGGCTGTGGCTTAGGTTGTCAGCACCTGAGGGATCCAAAGAGAGATCCCATGTGTGCATCCAAAGCCAAATTGGCACAAAAGCAGTCATTGTGGATGATGTCTCTCGCCTTCCTCTGTAAGGTTCCTGACCTCCATCAAGTGAGAATAGGGATCCTTCGGGTCAAAGGAGTTCTTCAAAGCCCTGCAGAGGCTAGCCCATAGGTGCTTGGGTTTTCTCATGACTCCAATTCACACAAAGAATCTATACCCGGCAGTCAGTAGGCCTCCAATTGGAGAAGCGGAGCCAGTATTAACGGCAGGCCTATTGGATCACTCCAGGTTCACAGGAAGGGTGTCCAGGCCACCCTGACATTAGGCAAATGAGGGGCAAGGGAGCTTATTGTGGACACTGTCTTGGGCTGTGCCCCTCATGGAAACCTCCAGCCAGATGTTATGATGAGTGTCTATGTGGAAGAAGATGAGGGCCATGTGGCAGTGTTTTGGTTTGAATTGTGTTCATTGGTGTGGCGGTGGGAAGAGATGACTGGGTCCACCTGGGCTTGAACTCTGGTGTGATTCCCCTTGGAGACTGAGTTCTGGAACTGACCTCAGAGAAGTATTGCCGTGAATTGTGTTGGGATTTGAGGAGGCCATGCATGAGAGTCGCCCTTGGAAACTGAGATCTAGGCCCAGGCTGGCTTTCCACAGAGCACTGGGAATCTCAGCCCGGATATCACATGATTTTATTCTTAAAGACCTGGCAGCCATAGTTGAGAGTCAAAACACACATGGACCTCACATTTGTAGAACTCAATGGGCCTGGCTTCCTGTGACCTTTCGGCCACTCTTTGGGAAGCCTTGTTTGTGAGAGTTCTCCAGAGCTTTCGTTGAAATGAGCTTCCTCACCATTTAATGGTTCCTGAAGGAATGGAAACCCACAGTGCCTCTAACTTCATCCTTTAAAAATGGCTAGCTAGATAAATACCATGAGATTTTTGAAATTCCCATGACCAGGTGGCACTGGAGAACCTTTGGATGTCCTGTTCTGCTGATCATGAGTGTACCAGACAGTGCCTTGATTGACTGGGTTTCATGAAAATGGTGTAAAACAGAGATGCCAGTAAGTTGGGGCCTGCTGAGTAGCGGGCCTAGAGCAGTGGTGTGCAGGTGTGTGATAAAACATCTGTGGTGGGGCCATGTGGATCTGCCACTGGCTTCCAAATGGCTTGTGACTGACATGGTGCAGTGAGCAGACCCTTCTATGTAAAGGCATCTTGTTATATGGAGAGGTTTCAGGGCAGTGTTCAGAATCAGGTTGCTATGGTCAAGGGGGCAAGCTCTGTGGGATAGAAGCCTGGCTGGTGCATTCTCCTAGGACCTTGACCCACCACACGTGACAGAACTCCCTCCAGCACGGTGTCCCAGTTGAACTCCTTGTATTTCCTGAAGCAAATTCCAAACTCCCAGTGCAGCAGCAAGAAACACCACGAAAAGTGGAGGATGACCAAATGGCTTCAGAGTCCACACAGGGAGACACTTAGACCCCAGTGGCCACAGTTTACCTGCAAAGAGAGAATTCAGCACTTCTGCCTCATGTTCATTGGAAAATCAGAAACCATGTCCTCCAGGTCACATAGATGCAGACCCAGCTTTGATGGTCTCACTACAAAGGAAGCTAAAGCTCCTGACAACAACATATATTTCAAGTGCCCCACCTCAGAGGCAGTTTCTCACAAAGTCTTTAGGCCAGCAGAGCTCCATGTTTGTGGAGTGTTTACCCTGTCTCCCTTACTTATGGAAACTCCTCTACCACCTCCAAGGTTGTGAACTCCTGAGCATTGTCCATTCCACATACGTATTCACAGCTTTTCTAACTCTTCTCCATGAATTGCGTCTTACTTGTTGCGAAGGTAATGTCAAGGCATTGTTCTGGATGAGAGTGGGAAGGTTTTTGTGTAGCACATATTTGCCTACACATTGGATTCATTTTCCTATTTTCCGTTCGAAATACTGAATCCCTGACACTAACCCATACCCTACTAGATTCTGACTACGAATACTAATATGATGGAGAAAAATAACCCAAACACAATAGAAATACAGGCAGTTCAGAGCAGGCATGGTGTATAGTTGGACTTGCCTTTAGCATTACAATGGGTAGGTGTTTTAAATCTTGTCCAATTTAATAGAAGTAGTTCTCCATGTGTTTTGAGAGTTAACAAATGTGTGAAATTCTGTCTCCCTTTCTCTGTAGCCTATTCAGCAACATGTATTTTTACATGCACATATAGAATCTTACCTGCTATCCCACGTCCACTCTTGTGAGGTGGCTGACTTGGCAGATACAAATTGTGAGAAGAGATCACTCCTCCTAAATGCTGTTGGAACTGAAAATTCAACCTACCGGTGAGCTTCCTACTTGAACACCATGATACATAAATCCATGTTCAGTAACATAAATATTTTTGGATCTGTGGATGATATATATTTCATGATGAATTTCGATTGGCATATATATTTCTACTTTTTAATGTCTGTGTGTGTGTTCTGTGTGTATGTGTGTGTGTATATATACACACACACACACACACACACACAATATACACAAACTCTCCAGATTTTTCAAAATATGAAATATATGTGTCTTAGTATACACTCCCTAAATTCATCCATGTTCATATATGTGGATTTATAATCAACTTTTCACAAGATTATTCTCAGAAATATTCATCCACCTGAAATACATATTTGTTTCCTAGTGCTGAAAACTAACTTCAGAGAATGGTGCATAGAGATCCTAATATTTCTACAGGAACTGACCCAGTTTAACATCAATGCCAGTAGATTCCTATGGGACATGATGTGTATTTTGACCTTCATTTTTATTCAACACTGATACATTACTATTTCTTCAGTTGATGCACATCATAGGATATGTATTTCATCCTCATGTTCACAAATTTCTAGGCATTTGGTTCACTTTCAATCACTTCCTGCTTCAGAACACATGTATTCCTCCACGTTTCTTGACTGGTCTTTTCATGAGACTTCTTTCCAAACACATTCTTTTCCATTTCCATAATCCCTTTTGAAGCCAAACTCACACCCCCTTCATGGTAAACCATCACCCTAATATCACCATTAGATGTATAACTGGTTGGAATGAATGGTTGTGTATCAATATTAGATTTCCTATATATTTTCAGATATCCATTCAATCCATTATTTAAATTGGAACCAGTTATAATATTTATTCACAGTAGGGTCTATTCATGCATTATCTCTATATTCATAGACCCAGGGTACACCTATTTGTACCCCCAAAGGCTAATTTATATGTCTTCAACATATTACTCCCAGAAATGGTGGAAGAAATACTCATGACACCTGATCTCCATATACATTGTATCACAGTGATATTCTGGACACAAAATGCAAAGGTCACACTTATGATTGTACCAAAGCCTCATTGGAAAGTGAGCATGGATTACTCAAAACATCCTTGTCCAGGTTGCCTAATGCTCTCAAATGTCAATCCTATTGGTGACTACACATTTGTTTCTTCCTAAGATGATATATTCAACCTCAACCCTGTTGAATATGTCTAATCCTCTCACTCACTTTATACTTTGCCTGATTTCCTAATGTCTCTATTGATATCTGCTTTCCTACATATGTTCCCCAGTTCATCATTGTGACTGACCCTTAACATGTGCTGACATTTACATTCACTCTCTAACCGACACCCTATTGCTAAAGAACTTTGGTCCAAATTTTATACTCACTCTTCTTTCTAAACCTACCAACTATCTTCCTAATCCTACCTACTGTCCCTTTTTGACTGGATGTTCTCTTCTACATTCAATCATCCAAGGTACAAGGTCCTGTGCCATTGTATATCGATTTATCTGAGACATCTGTGCAGAAAGTCATTCAAAGCTAAGTAACCCAATCAAGGGCCCAATGCCCTTCTGGCCTTCAAATCTTACTTGGATTTCTGTTTTCATACATATATTTCACCTATATATTATTATAAATATCACAGGTTCCCAATACCATTCATCATCCAGCAGAGTGATTCCTAACCCAAACCGAACAGGTTCTTAACCCTAACCATACACTGTTCCCTCAATCTAACTTTACAGAAGAGCAGGGACAGAGTTGGTCTTACAATACAGGAATGTAGGGGATCTTCCACCTGCTGAGAACCTCAAAGGTCCATGCAGAAATGATCCCTGGAGAAGATGTAGGCCGCTGTGAAGGACCTGAGAGAGCACAAGTCATCTTCCATGGCAAACCACCTGGTCAGGATGAAGGGATGTGTCTGAATGAGCCTCTCTCTTCTTAATGTAGACAAGATGGACCAAAGCAGGCCTGTGTGGAGAGCTGTTCCTTGGTGCCTATGGTTGATATTCCATTCTAACTTGTGAAAGTGTCAGAGGAAGGAGGGGCAGCCTCCATCTCATGGGAGCCCTGGAAGCAACTGTTAGGACACAGTGTTTGCCAAGGCAGTGACCTCATTCAGTTCCTGAAGGAAGTGACCTCACCTCACTTCCTTGGTGATGGAACTCTCTGAACTTGGGATCCAGGAAGCCAGGCACCCAGAGCCAGTCCCAGTCCCAGTCCCAGTGGGCTCACTTGTTTGGATTTACCAAGGACAGAGTCAGTCTTTCTTGGTACCTACTGATGTGAGGATGGCCAAATGCCAGGAAAGCTCTGCAGAGGGGCCTTTCCTGAGAAAGCAGGTAGTGGCTCACCGCTGGCTCCTGACAACTTCACAGAGTTGGCCAAGGAGGCCAGATGTGGGACAGGACAGGCCATTTCGCGGGAACATAGTATGGCCCACGAGTCAGACGGCACTCCGGGTAGTCACAGACCATCTTGGAAGAAGGAGGTGCCTTTGTGGGTGTGGGTTTGAGTTTGTGGTTTTGTCTCATGTTCTGAGAATAGGTAGGAAAGGCGGTTTGTTTGTTTTGGAGTGGACTGTTTCTAGTAAGTCTTTTGACGAGGCGAGTGTTTCTATGTTTGTGTATCCCACTGTGTCCCTGGTTGTAGACATTAGAAAAGAGAATGCATCAATGGATGTGTCCTGTCTAGTAGAAAGCTTCCCAGCATTCATCCTGCCCAATTCATGAATGGACTGCGGCTTGCCTTATGGATGGGCAACACCTACTATCTTCCTAAGTTCCTGTTTTCTTCCTGAATTCTGGCCACTCTCCAGAATAGGCTCATGGTTTTGTGTCCAAGATATGTACCACCTCCAAGCTCGGTGACATGGCCATGTACTGGAGAGCTGGAAGGAATGGTGAGCATCTCAGAAAACTCAGATATCAGTGTGACCAGTAAAGTCTCCCTGGAGAAACCCTGCTTTGGGCCTTTTGCTTACCTATTGTTGTGTTGCCCTGAATGTCAGGAAGGCCTTTGCCTCAGGGCACCCCTTTGTGAAGCCTGAAGAAAACAGTTTTCAAATGGAAATGCATGGGCATCACCTGTGGCTCTTTGCTTAATGGCTTTGCAAAGGGATGTGTCTGAATCAGCCTCTTGGCCCTGTGTGAGGCTGTGGCTTAGGTTGTCAGCACCTGACGGATCCAAAGAGAGATCCCATGTGTGCATCCAAAGCCAAATTGGCACAAAAGCAGTCATTGTGGATGATGTCTCTCGCATTCCTCTGTAAGGTTCCTGACCTCCATCAAGTGAGAATAGGGATCCTTCGGGTCAAAGGAGTTCTTCAAAGCCCTGCAGAGGCTAGCCCATAGGTGCTTGGGTTTTCTCATGACTCCAATTCACACAAAGAATCTATACCCGGCAGTCAGTAGGCCTCCAATTGGAGAAGCGGAGCCAGTATTAACGGCAGGCCTATTGGATCACTCCAGGTTCACAGGAAGGGTGTCCAGGCCACCCTGACATTAGGCAAATGAGGGGCAAGGGAGCTTATTGTGGACACTGTCTTGGGCTGTGCCCCTCATGGAAACCTCCAGCCCAGCCAGAGGTTATGATGAGTGTCTATGTGGAAGAAGATGAGGGCCATGTGGCAGTGTTTTGGTTTGAATTGTGGTCATTGGTGTGGCGGTGGGAAGAGATGACTGGGTCCACCTGGGCTTGAACTCTGGTGTGATTCCCCTTGGAGACCGAGTTCTGGAACTGACCTCAGAGAAGTATTGCCGTGAATTGTGTTGGGATTTGAGGAGGCCATGCATGAGAGTCGCCCTTGGAAACTGAGATGTAGGCCCAGGCTGGCTTTCCACAGAGCACTGGGAATCTCAGCCCGGATATCACATGATTTTATTCTTAAAGACCTGGCAGCCATAGTTGAGAGTCAAAACACACATGGACCTCACATTTGTAGACCTCAATGGGCCTGGCTTCCTGTGACCTTTCGGCCACTCTTTGGGAAGCCTTGTTTGTGAGAGTTCTCCAGAGCTTTCGTTGAAATGAGCTTCCTCACCATTTAATGGTTCCTGAAGGAATGGAAACCCACAGTGCCTCTAACTTCATCCTTTAAAAATGGCTAGCTAGATAAATACCATGAGATTTTTGAAATTCCCATGACCAGGTGGCACTGGAGAACCTTTGGATGTCCTGTTCTGCTGATCATGAGTGTACCAGACAGTGCCTTGATTGACTGGGTTTCATGAAAATGGTGTAAAACAGAGATGCCAGTAAGTTGGGGCCTGCTGAGTAGCGGGCCTAGAGCAGTGGTGTGCAGGTGTGTGATAAAACATCTGTGGTGGGGCCATGTGGATCTGCCACTGGCTTCCAAATGGCTTGTGACTGACATGGTGCAGTGAGCAGACCCTTCTATGTAAAGGCATCTTGTTATATGGAGAGGTTTCAGGGCAGTGTTCAGAATCAGGTTGCTATGGTCAAGGGGGCAAGCTCTGTGGGATAGAAGCCTGGCTGGTGCATTCTCCTAGGACCTTGACCCACCACACGTGACAGAACTCCCTCCAGCACGGTGTCCCAGTTGAACTCCTTGTATTTCCTGAAGCAAATTCCAAACTCCCAGTGCAGCAGCAAGAAACACCACGAAAAGTGGAGGATGACCAAATGGCTTCAGAGTCCACACAGGGAGACACTTAGACCCCAGTGGCCACAGTTTACCTGCAAAGAGAGAATTCAGCACTTCTGCCTCATGTTCATTGGAAAATCAGAAACCATGTCCTCCAGGTCACATAGATGCAGACCCAGCTTTGATGGTCTCACTACAAAGGAAGCTAAAGCTCCTGACAACAACATATATTTCAAGTGCCCCACCTCAGAGGCAGTTTCTCACAAAGTCTTTAGGCCAGCAGAGCTCCATGTTTGTGGAGTGTTTACCCTGTCTCCCTTACTTATGGAAACTCCTCTACCACCTCCAAGGTTGTGAACTCCTGAGCATTGTCCATTCCACATACGTATTCACAGCTTTTCTAACTCTTCTCCATGAATTGCGTCTTACTTGTTGCGAAGGTAATGTCAAGGCATTGTTCTGGATGAGAGTGGGAAGGTTTTTGTGTAGCACATATTTGCCTACACATTGGATTCATTTTCCTATTTTCCGTTCGAAATACTGAATCCCTGACACTAACCCATACCCTACTAGATTCTGACTACGAATACTAATATGATGGAGAAAAATAACCCAAACACAATAGAAATACAGGCAGTTCAGAGCAGGCATGGTGTATAGTTGGACTTGCCTTTAGCATTACAAAGGGTAGGTGTTTTAAATCTTGTCCAATTTAATAGAAGTAGTTCTCCATGTGTTTTGAGAGTTAACAAATGTGTGAATTTCTGCCTCCCTTTCTCTGTAGCCTATTCAGCAACATGTATTTTTACATGCACATATAGAATCCTACCTGCTATCCCACGTCCACTCTTGTGAGGTGGCTGACTTGGCAGATACAAATTGTGAGAAGAGATCACTCCTCCTAAATGCTGTTGGAACTGAAAATTCAACCTACGGGTGAGCTTCCTACTTGAACAACATGATACATAAATCCATGTTCAGTAACATAAATATTTTTGGATCTGTGGATGATATATATTTCATGATGAATTTCGATTGGCATATATATTTCTATTTTTAATGTCTGTGTGTGTGTTCTGTGTGTATGTGTGTGTGTGTATATATACACACACACACACACACACAATATACACAAACTCTCCAGATTTTTCAAAATATGAAATATATGTGTCTTAGTATACACTCCCTAAATTCATCCATGTTCATATATGTGGATTTATAATCAACTTTTCACAAGATTATTCTCAGAAATATTCATCCACCTGAAATACATATTTGTTTCCTAGTGCTGAAAACTAACTTCAGAGAATGGTGCATAGAGATCCTAATATTTCTACAGGAACTGACCCAGTTTAACATCAATGCCAGTAGATTCCTATGGGACATGATGTGTATTTTGACCTTCATTTTTATTCAACACTGATACATTACTATTTCTTCAGTTGATGCACATCATAGGATATGTATTTCATCCTCATGTTCACAAATTTCTAGGCATTTGGTTCACTTTCAATCACTTCCTGCTTCAGAACACATGTATTCCTCCACGTTTCTTGACTGGTCTTTTCATGAGACTTCTTTCCAAACACATTCTTTTCCATTTCCATAATCCCTTTTGAAGCCAAACTCACACCCCCTTCATGGTAAACCATCACCCTAATATCACCATTAGATGTATAACTGGTTGGAATGAATGGTTGTGTATCAATATTAGATTTCCTATATATTTTCAGATATCCATTCAATCCATTATTTAAATTGGAACCAGTTATAATATTTATTCACAGTAGGGTCTATTCATGCATTATCTCTATATTCATAGACCCAGGGTACACCTATTTGTACCCCCAAAGGCTAATTTATATGTCTTCAACATATTACTCCCAGAAATGGTGGAAGAAATACTCATGACACCTGATCTCCATATACATTGTATCACAGTGATATTCTGGACACAAAATGCAAAGGTCACACTTATGATTGTACCAAAGCCTCATTGGAAAGTGAGCATGGATTACTCAAAACATCCTTGTCCAGGTTGCCTAATGCTCTCAAATGTCAATCCTATTGGTGACTACACATTTGTTTCTTCCTAAGATGATATATTCAACCTCAACCCTGTTGAATATGTCTAATCCTCTCACTCACTTTATACTTTGCCTGATTTCCTAATGTCTCTATTGATATCTGCTTTCCTACATATGTTCCCCAGTTCATCATTGTGACTGACCCTTAACATGTGCTGACATTTACATTCACTCTCTAACCGACACCCTATTGCTAAAGAACTTTGGTCCAAATTTTATACTCACTCTTCTTCCTAAACCTACCAACTATCTTCCTAATCCTACCTACTATCCCTTTTTGACTGGGTGTTCTCTTCTACATTCAATCATCCAAGGTACAAGGTCCTGTGCCATTGTATATCGATTTATCTGAGACATCTGTGCAGAAAGTCATTCAAAGCTAAGTAACCCAATCAAGGGCCCAATGCCCTTCTGGCCTTCAAATCTTACTTGGATTTCTGTTTTCATACATATATTTCACCTATATATTATTATAAATATCACAGGTTCCCAATACCATTCATCATCCAGCAGAGTGATTCCTAACCCAAACCGAACAGGTTCTTAACCCTAACCATACACTGTTCCCTCAATCTAACTTTACAGAAGAGCAGGGACAGAGTTGGTCTTACAATACAGGAATGTAGGGGATCTTCCACCTGCTGAGAACCTCAAAGGTCCATGCAGAAATGATCCCTGGAGAAGATGTAGGCCGCTGTGAAGGACCTGAGAGAGCACAAGTCATCTTCCATGGCAAACCACCTGGTCAGGATGAAGGGATGTGTCTGAATGAGCCTCTCTCTTCTTAATGTAGACAAGATGGACCAAAGCAGGCCTGTGTGGAGAGCTGTTCCTTGGTGCCTATGGTTGATATTCCATTCTAACTTGTGAAAGTGTCAGAGGAAGGAGGGGCAGCCTCCATCTCATGGGAGCCCTGGAAGCAACTGTTAGGACACAGTGGTTGCCAAGGCAGTGACCTCATTCAGTTCCTGAAGGAAGTGACCTCACCTCACTTCCTTGGTGATGGAACTCTCTGAACTTGGGATCCAGGAAGCCAGGCACCCAGAGCCAGTCCCAGTCCCAGTCCCAGTGGGCTCACTTGTTTGGATTTACCAAGGACAGAGTCAGTCTTTCTTGGTACCTACTGATGTGAGGATGGCCAAATGCCAGGAAAGCTCTGCAGAGGGGCCTTTCCTGAGAAAGCAGGTAGTGGCTCACCGCTGGCTCCTGACAACTTCACAGAGTTGGCCAAGGAGGCCAGATGTGGGACAGGACAGGCCATTTCGCGGGAACATAGTATGGCCCACGAGTCAGACGGCACTCCGGGTAGTCACAGACCAACTTGGAAGAAGGAGGTGCCTTTGTGGGTGTGGGTGTGAGTTTGTGGTTTTGTCTCATGTTCTGAGAATAGGTAGGAAAGGCGGTTTGTTTGTTTTGGAGTGGACTGTTTCTAGTAAGTCTTTTGACGAGGCGAGTGTTTCTATGTTTGTGTATCCCACTGTGTCCCTGGTTGTAGACATTAGAAAAGAGAATGCATCAATGGATGTGTCCTGTCTAGTAGAAAGCTTCCCAGCATTCATCCTGCCCAATTCATGAATGGACTGCGGCTTGCCTTATGGATGGGCAACACCTACTATCTTCCTAAGTTCCTGTTTTCTTCCTGAATTCTGGCCACTCTCCAGAATAGGCTCATGGTTTTGTGTCCAAGATATGTACCACCTCCAAGCTCGGTGACATGGCCATGTACTGGAGAGCTGGAAGGAATGGTGAGCATCTCAGAAAACTCAGATATCAGTGTGACCAGTAAAGTCTCCCTGGAGAAACCCTGCTTTGGGCCTTTTGCTTACCTATTGTTCTGTTGCCCTGAATGTCAGGAAGGCCTTTGCCTCAGGGCACCCCTTTGTGAAGCCTGAAGAAAACAGTTTTCAAATGGAAATGCATGGGCATCACCTGTGGCTCTTTGCTTAATGGCTTTGCAAAGGGATGTGTCTGAATCAGCCTCTTGGCCCTGTGTGAGGCTGTGGCTTCGGTTGTCAGCACCTGACGGATCCAAAGAGAGATCCCATGTGTGCATCCAAAGCCAAATTGGCACAAAAGCAGTCATTGTGGATGATGTCTCTCGCATTCCTCTGTAAGGTTCCTGACCTCCATCAAGTGAGAATAGGGATCCTTCAGGTCAAAGGAGTTCTTCAAAGACCTGCAGAGGCTAGCCCATAGGTGCTTGGGTTTTCTCATGACTCCAATTCACACAAAGAATCTATACCCGGCAGTTAGTAGGCCTCCAATTGGAGAAGCGGAGCCAGTATTAACGGCAGGCCTATTGGATCACTCCAGGTTCACAGGAAGGGTGTCCAGGCCACCCTGACATTAGGCAAATGAGGGGCAAGGGAGCTTATTGTGGACACTGTCTTGGGCTGTGCCCCTCATGGAAACCTCCAGCCCAGCCAGAGGTTATGATGAGTGTCTATGTGGAAGAAGATGAGGGCCATGTGGCAGTGTTTTGGTTTGAATTGTGGTCATTGGTGTGGCGGTGGGAAGAGATGACTGGGTCCACCTGGGCTTGAACTCTGGTGTGATTCCCCTTGGAGACCGAGTTCTGGAACTGACCTCAGAGAAGTATTGCCGTGAATTGTGTTGGGATTTGAGGAGGCCATGCATGAGAGTCGCCCTTGGAAACTGAGATGTAGGCCCAGGCTGGCTTTCCACAGAGCACTGGGAATCTCAGCCCGGATATCACATGATTTTATTCTTAAAGACCTGGCAGCCATAGTTGAGAGTCAAAACACACATGGACCTCACATTTGTAGACCTCAATGGGCCTGGCTTCCTGTGACCTTTCGGCCACTCTTTGGGAAGCCTTGTTTGTGAGAGTTCTCCAGAGCTTTCGTTGAAATGAGCTTCCTCACCATTTAATGGTTCCTGAAGGAATGGAAACCCACAGTGCCTCTAACTTCATCCTTTAAAAATGGCTAGCTAGATAAATACCATGAGATTTTTGAAATTCCCATGACCAGGTGGCACTGGAGAACCTTTGGATGTCCTGTTCTGCTGATCATGTGTGTACCAGACAGTGCCTTGATTGGCTGGGTTTCATGAAAATGGTGTAAAACAGAGATGCCAGTAAGTTGGGGCCTGCTGAGTAGCGGGCCTAGAGCAGTGGTGTGCAGGTGTGTGATAAAACATCTGTGGTGGGGCCATGTGGATCTGCCACTGGCTTCCAAATGGCTTGTGACTGACATGGTGCAGTGAGCAGACCCTTCTATGTAAAGGCATCTTGTTATATGGAGAGGTTTCAGGGCAGTGTTCAGAATCAGCCTGCTATGGTCAAGGGGGCAAGCTCTGTGGGATAGAAGCCTGGCTGGTGCATTCTCCTAGGACCTTGACCCACCACACGTGACAGAACTCCCTCCAGCACGGTGTCCCAGTTGAGCTCCTTGTATTTCCTGAAGCAAATTCCAAACTCCCAGTGCAGCAGCAAGAAACACCACGAAAAGTGGAGGATGACCAAATGGCTTCAGAGTCCACACAGGGAGACACTTAGACCCCAGTGGCCACAGTTTACCTGCAAAGAGAGAATTCAGCACTTCTGCCTCATGTTCATTGGAAAATCAGAAACCATGTCCTCCAGGTCACATAGATGCAGACCCAGCTTTGATGGTCTCACTACAAAGGAAGCTAAAGCTCCTGACAACAACATATATTTCAAGTGCCCCACCTCAGAGGCAGTTTCTCACAAAGTCTTTAGGCCAGCAGAGCTCCATGTTTGTGGAGTGTTTACCCTGTCTCCCTTACTTATGGAAACTCCTCTACCACCTCCAAGGTTGTGAACTCCTGAGCATTGTCCATTCCACATACGTATTCACAGCTTTTCTAACTCTTCTCCACGAATTGCGTCTTACTTGTTGCGAAGGTAATGTCAAGGCATTGTTCTGGATGAGAGTGGGAAGGTTTTTGTGTAGCACATATTTGCCTACACATTGGATTCATTTTCCTATTTTCCGTTCGAAATACTGAATCCCTGACACTAACCCATACCCTACTAGATTCTGACTACGAATACTAATATGATGGAGCAAAATAACCCAAACACAATAGAAATACAGGCAGTTCAGAGCAGGCATGGTGTATAGTTGGACTTGCCTTTAGCATTACAAAGGGTAGGTGTTTTAAATCTTGTCCAATTTAATAGAAGTAGTTCTCCATGTGTTTTGAGAGTTAACAAATGTGTGAATTTCTGTCTCCCTTTCTCTGTAGCCTATTCAGCAACATGTATTTTTACATGTACATATAGAATCTTACCTGCTATCCCACGTCCACTCTTGTGAGGTGGCTGACTTGGCAGATACAAATTGTGAGAAGAGATCACTCCTCCTAAATGCTGTTGGAACTGAAAATTCAACCTACCGGTGAGCTTCCTACTTGAACACCATGATACATAAATCCATGTTCAGTAACATAAATATTTTTGGATCTGTGGATGATATATATTTCATGATGAATTTCGATTGGCATATATATTTCTACTTTTTAATGTCTGTGTGTGTGTTCTGTGTGTATGTGTGTGTGTATATATATATACACACACACACACACACAATATACACAAACTCTCCAGATTTTTCAAAATATGAAATATATGTGTCTTATTATACACTCCCTAAATTCATCCATGTTCATATGTGTGGATTTATAATCAACTTTTCACAAGATTATTCTCAGAAATATTCATCCACCTGAAATACATATTTGTTTCCTAGTGCTGAAAACTAACTTCAGAGAATGGTGCATAGAGATCCTAATATTTCTACAGGAACTGACCCAGTTTAACATCAATGCCAGTAGATTCCTATGGGACATGATGTGTATTTTGACCTTCATTTTTATTCAACACTGATACATTACTATTTCTTCAGTTGATGCACATCATAGGATATGTATTTCATCCTCATGTTCACAAATTTCTAGGCATTTGGTTAACTTTCAATCACTTCCTGCTTCAGAACACATGTATTCCTCCACGTTTCTTGACTGGTCTTTTCATGAGACTTCTTTCCAAACACATTCTTTTCCATTTCCATAATCCCTTTTGAAGCCAAACTCACACCCCCTTCATGGTAAACCATCACCCTAATATCACCATTAGATGTATAACTGGTTGGTATGAATGGTTGTGTATCAATATTAGATTTCCTATATATTTTCAGATATCCATTCAATCCATTATTTAAATTGGAACCAGTTATAATATTTATTCACAGTAGGGTCTATTCATGCATTATCTCTATATTCATAGACCCAGGGTACACCTATTTGTACCCCCAAAGGCTAATTTATATGTCTTCAACATATTACTCCCAGAAATGGTGGAAGAAATACTCATGACACCTGATCTCCATATACATTGTATCACAGTGATATTCTGGACACAAAATGCAAAGGTCACACTTTGTACCAAAGCCTCATTGGAAAGTGAGCATGGATTACTCAAAAATCCTTGTCCAGGTTGCCTAATGCTCTCAAATGTCAATCCTATTGGTGACTACACATTTGTTTCTTCCTAAGATGATATATTCAACCTCAACCCTGTTGAATATGTCTAATCCTCTCACTCACTTTATACTTTGCCTGATTTCCTAATGTCTCTATTGATATCTGCTTTCCTACATATGTTCCCCAGTTCATCATTGTGACTGACCCTTAACATGTGCTGACATTTACATTCACTCTCTAACCGACACCCAATTGCTAAAGAACTTTGGTCCAAATTTTATACTCACTCTTCTTCCTAAACCTACCAACTATCTTCCTAATCCTACCTACTATCCCTTTTTGACTGGATGTTCTCTTCTACATTCAATCATCCAAGGTACAAGGTCCTGTGCCATTGTATATCGATTTATCTGAGACATCTGTGCAGAAAGTCATTCAAAGCTAAGTAACCCAATCAAGGGCCCAATGCCCTTCTGGCCTTCAAATCTTACTTGGATTTCTGTTTTCATACATATATTTCACCTATATATTATTATAAATATCACAGGTTCCCAATACCATTCATCATCCAGCAGAGTGATTCCTAACCCAAACCGAACAGGTTCTTAACCCTAACCATACACTGTTCCCTCAATCTAACTTTACAGAAGAGCAGGGACAGAGTTGGTCTTACAATACAGGAATGTAGGGGATCTTCCACCTGCTGAGAACCTCAAAGGTCCATGAAGAAATGATCCCTGGAGAAGATGTAGGCCGCTGTGAAGGACCTGAGAGAGCACAAGTCATCTTCCATGGCAAACCACCTGGTCAGGATGAAGGGATGTGTCTGAATGAGCCTCTCTCTTCTTAATGTAGACAAGATGGACCAAAGCAGGCCTGTGTGGAGAGCTGTTCCTTGGTGCCTATGGTTGATATTCCATTCTAACTTGTGAAAGTGTCAGAGGAAGGAGGGGCAGCCTCCATCTCATGGGAGCCCTGGAAGCAACTGTTAGGACACAGTGGTTGCCAAGGCAGTGACCTCATTCAGTTCCTGAAGGAAGTGACCTCACCTCACTTCCTTGGTGATGGAACTCTCTGAACTTGGGATCCAGGAAGCCAGGCACCCAGAGCCAGTCCCAGTCCCAGTCCCAGTGGGCTCACTTGTTTGGATTTACCAAGGACAGAGTCAGTCTTTCTTGGTACCTACTGATGTGAGGATGGCCAAATGGAGGAAAGCTCTGCAGAGGGGCCTTTCCTGAGAAAGCAGGTAGTGGCTCACCGCTGGCTCCTGACAACTTCACAGAGTTGGCCAAGGAGGCCAGATGTGGGACAGGACAGGCCATTTCGCGGGAACATAGTATGGCCCACGAGTCAGACGGCACTCCGGGTAGTCACAGACCAACTTGGAAGAAGGAGGTGCCTTTGTGGGTGTGGGTGTGAGTTTGTGGTTTTGTCTCATGTTCTGAGAATAGGTAGGAAAGGCGGTTTGTTTGTTTTGGAGTGGACTGTTTCTAGTAAGTCTTTTGACGAGGCGAGTGTTTCTATGTTTGTGTATCCCACTGTGTCCCTGGTTGTAGACATTAGAAAAGAGAATGCATCAATGGATGTGTCCTGTCTAGTAGAAAGCTTCCCAGCATTCATCCTGCCCAATTCATGAATGGACTGCGGCTTGCCTTATGGATGGGCAACACCTACTATCTTCCTAAGTTCCTGTTTTCTTCCTGAATTCTGGCCACTCTCCAGAATAGGCTCATGGTTTTGTGTCCAAGATATGTACCACCTCCAAGCTCGGTGACATGGCCATGTACTGGAGAGCTGGAAGGAATGGTGAGCATCTCAGAAAACTCAGATATCAGTGTGACCAGTAAAGTCTCCCTGGAGAAACCCTGCTTTGGGCCTTTTGCTTACCTATTGTTCTGTTGCCCTGAATGTCAGGAAGGCCTTTGCCTCAGGGCACCCCTTTGTGAAGCCTGAAGAAAACAGTTTTCAAATGGAAATGCATGGGCATCACCTGTGGCTCTTTGCTTAATGGCTTTGCAAAGGGATGTGTCTGAATCAGCCTCTTGGCCCTGTGTGAGGCTGTGGCTTAGGTTGTCAGCACCTGAGGGATCCAAAGAGAGATCCCATGTGTGCATCCAAAGCCAAATTGGCACAAAAGCAGTCATTGTGGATGATGTCTCTCGCATTCCTCTGTAAGGTTCCTGACCTCCATCAAGTGAGAATAGGGATCCTTCGGGTCAAAGGAGTTCTTCAAAGCCCTGCAGAGGCTAGCCCATAGGTGCTTGGGTTTTCTCATGACTCCAATTCACACAAAGAATCTATACCCGGCAGTCAGTAGGCCTCAAATTGGAGAAGCGGAGCCAGTATTAACGGCAGGCCTATTGGATCACTCCAGGTTCACAGGAAGGGTGTCCAGGCCACCCTGACATTAGGCAAATGAGGGGCAAGGGAGCTTATTGTGGACACTGTCTTGGGCTGTGCCCCTCATGGAAACCTCCAGCCCAGCCAGAGGTTATGATGAGTGTCTATGTGGAAGAAGATGAGGGCCATGTGGCAGTGTTTTGGTTTGAATTGTGGTCATTGGTGTGGCGGTGGGAAGAGATGACTGGGTCCACCTGGGCTTGAACTCTGGTGTGATTCCCCTTGGAGACCGAGTTCTGGAACTGACCTCAGAGAAGTATTGCCGTGAATTGTGTTGGGATTTGAGGAGGCCATGCATGAGAGTCGCCCTTGGAAACTGAGATCTAGGCCCAGGCTGGCTTTCCACAGAGCACTGGGAATCTCAGCCCGGATATCACATGATTTTATTCTTAAAGACCTGGCAGCCATAGTTGAGAGTCAAAACACACATGGACCTCACATTTGTAGACCTCAATGGGCCTGGCTTCCTGTGACCTTTTGGCCACTCTTTGGGAAGCCTTGTTTGTGAGAGTTCTCCAGAGCTTTCGTTGAAATGAGCTTCCTCACCATTTAATGGTTCCTGAAGGAATGGAAACCCACAGTGCCTCTAACTTCATCCTTTAAAAATGGCTAGCTAGATAAATACCATGAGATTTTTGAAATTCCCATGACCAGGTGGCACTGGAGAACCTTTGGATGTCCTGTTTTGCTGATCATGTGTGTACCAGACAGTGCCTTGATTGGCTGGGTTTCATGAAAATGGTGTAAAACAGAGATGCCAGTAAGTTGGGGCCTGCTGAGTAGCGGGCCTAGAGCAGTGGTGTGCAGGTGTGTGATAAAACATCTGTGGTGGGGCCATGTGGATCTGCCACTGGCTTCCAAATGGCTTGTGACTGACATGGTGCAGTGAGCAGACCCTTCTATGTAAAGGCATCTTGTTATATGGAGAGGTTTCAGGGCAGTGTTCAGAATCAGGCTGCTATGGTCAAGGGGGCAAGCTCTGTGGGATAGAAGCCTGGCTGGTGCATTCTCCTAGGACCTTGACCCACCACACGTGACAGAACTCCCTCCAGCACGGTGTCCCAGTTGAACTCCTTGTATTTCCTGAAGCAAATTCCAAACTCCCAGTGCAGCAGCAAGAAACACCACAAAAAGTGGAGGATGACCAAATGGCTTCAGAGTCCAAACAGGGAGACATTTAGACCCCAGTGGCCACAGTTTACCTGCAAAGAGAGAATTCAGCACTTCTGCCTCATGTTCATTGGAAAATCAGAAACCATGTCCTCCAGGTCACATAGATGCAGACCCAGCTTTGATGGTCTCACTACAAAGGAAGCTAAAGCTCCTGACAACAACATATATTTCAAGTGCCCCACCTCAGAGGCAGTTTCTCACAAAGTCTTTAGGCCAGCAGAGCTCCATGTTTGTGGAGTGTTTACCCTGTCTCCCTTACTTATGGAAAATCCTCTACCACCTCCAAGGTTGTGAACTCCTGAGCATTTTCCATTCCACATACGTATTCACAGCTTTTCTAACTCTTCTCCACGAATTGCGTCTTACTTGTTGCGAAGGTAATGTCAAGGCATTGTTCTGGATGAGAGTGGGAAGGTTTTTGTGTAGCACATATTTGCCTACACATTGGATTCATTTTCCTATTTTCCGTTTGAAATACTGAATCCCTGAGACTAACCCATACCCTACTAGATTCTGACTACGAATACTAATATGATGGAGAAAAATAACCCAAACACAATAGAAATACAGGCAGTTCAGAGCAGGCATGGTGTATAGTTGGACTTGCCTTTAGCATTACAAAGGGTAGGTGTTTTAAATCTTGTCCAATTTAATAGAAGTAGTTCTCCATGTGTTTTGAGAGTTAACAAATGTGTGAATTTCTGTCTCCCTTTCTCTGTAGCCTATTCAGCAACATGTATTTTTACATGCACATATAGAATCCTACCTGCTATCCCACGTCCACTCTTGTGAGGTGGCTGACTTGGCAGATACAAATTGTGAGAAGAGATCACTCCTCCTAAATCCTGTTGGAACTGAAAATTCAACCTACCGGTGAGCTTCCTACTTGAACAACATGATACATAAATCCATGTTCAGTAACATAATTTTTTTTGGATCTGTGGATGATATATATTTCATGATGAATTTCGATTGGCATATATATTTCTACTTTTTAATGTCTGTGTGTGTGTTCTGTGTGTATGTGTGTGTGTATATATATACACACACACACACACACAATATACACAAACTCTCCAGATTTTTCAAAATATGAAATATATGTGTCTTATTATACACTCCCTAAATTCATCCATGTTCATATATGTGGATTTATAATCAACTTTTCACAAGATTATTCTCAGAAATATTCATCCACCTGAAATACATATTTGTTTCCTAGTGCTGAAAACTAACTTCAGAGAATGGTGCATAGAGATCCTAATATTTCTACAGGAACTGACCCAGTTTAACATCAATGCCAGTAGATTCCTATGGGACATGATGTGTATTTTGACCTTCATTTTTATTCAACACTGATACATTACTATTTCTTCAGTTGATGCACATCATAGGATATGTATTTCATCCTCATGTTCACAAATTTCTAGGCATTTGGTTCACTTTCAATCACTTCCTGCTTCAGAACACATGTATTCCTCCACGTTTCTTGACTGGTCTTTTCATGAGACTTCTTTCCAAACACATTCTTTTCCATTTCCATAATCCCTTTTGAAGCCAAACTCACACCCCCTTCATGGTAAACCATCACCCTAATATCACCATTAGATGTATAACTGGTTGGAATGAATGGTTGTGTATCAATATTAGATTTCCTATATATTTTCAGATATCCATTCAATCCATTATTTAAATTGGAACCAGTTATAATATTTATTCACAGTAGGGTCTATTCATGCATTATCTCTATATTCATAGACCCAGGGTACACCTATTTGTACCCCCAAAGGCTAATTTATATGTCTTCAACATATTACTCCCAGAAATGGTGGAAGAAATACTCATGACACCTGATCTCCATATACATTGTATCACAGTGATATTCTGGACACAAAATGCAAAGGTCACACTTATGATTGTACCAAAGCCTCATTGGAAAGTGAGCATGGATTACTCAAAACATCCTTGTCCAGGTTGCCTAATGCTCTCAAATGTCAATCCTATTGGTGACTACACATTTGTTTCTTCCTAAGATGATATATTCAACCTCAACCCTGTTGAATATGTCTAATCCTCTCACTCACTTTATACTTTGCCTGATTTCCTAATGTCTCTATTGATATCTGCTTTCCTACATATGTTCCCCAGTTCATCATTGTGACTGACCCTTAACATGTGCTGACATTTACATTCACTCTCTAACCGACACCCTATTGCTAAAGAACTTTTGGTCCAAATTTTATACTCACTCTTCTTCCTAAACCTACCAACTATCTTCCTAATCCTACCTACTATCCCTTTTTGACTGGATGTTCTCTTCTACATTCAATCATCCAAGGTACAAGGTCCTGTGCCATTGTATATCGATTTATCTGAGACATCTGTGCAGAAAGTCATTCAAAGCTAAGTAACCCAATCAAGGGCCCAATGCCCTTCTGGCCTTCAAATCTTACTTGGATTTCTGTTTTCATACATATATTTCACCTATATATTATTATAAATATCACAGGTTCCCAATACCATTCATCATCCAGCAGAGTGATTCCTAACCCAAACCGAACAGGTTCTTAACCCTAACCATACACTGTTCCCTCAATCTAACTTTACAGAAGAGCAGGGACAGAGTTGGTCTTACAATACAGGAATGTAGGGGATCTTCCACCTGCTGAGAACCTCAAAGGTCCATGCAGAAATGATCCCTGGAGAAGATGTAGGCCGCTGTGAAGGACCTGAGAGAGCACAAGTCATCTTCCATGGCAAACCACCTGGTCAGGATGAAGGGATGTGTCTGAATGAGCCTCTCTCTTCTTAATGTAGACAAGATGGACCAAAGCAGGCCTGTGTGGAGAGCTGTCCCTTGGTGCCTATGGTTGATATTCCATTCTAACTTGTGAAAGTGTCACAGGAAGGAGGGGCAGCCTCCATCTCATGGGAGCCCTGGAAGCAACTGTTAGGACACAGTGGTTGCCAAGGCAGTGACCTCATTCAGTTCCTGAAGGAAGTGACCTCACCTCACTTCCTTGGTGATGGAACTCTCTGAACTTGGGATCCAGGAAGCCAGGCACCCAGAGCCAGTCCCAGTCCCAGTCCCAGTGGGCTCACTTGTTTGGATTTACCAAGGACAGAGTCAGTCTTTCTTGGTACCTACTGATGTGAGGATGGCCAAATGCCAGGAAAGCTCTGCAGAGGGGCCTTTCCTGAGAAAGCAGGTAGTGGCTCACCGCTGGCTCCTGACAACTTCACAGAGTTGGCCAAGGAGGCCAGATGTGGGACAGGACAGGCCATTTCGCGGGAACATAATATGGCCCACGAGTCAGACGGCACTCCGGGTAGTCACAGACCAACTTGGAAGAAGGAGGTGCCTTTGTGGGTGTGGGTGTGAGTTTGTGGTTTTGTCTCATGTTCTGAGAATAGGTAGGAAAGGCGGTTTGTTTGTTTTGGAGTGGACTGTTTCTAGTAAGTCTTTTGACGAGGCGAGTGTTTCTATGTTTGTGTATCCCACTGTGTCCCTGGTTGTAGACATTAGAAAAGAGAATGCATCAATGGATGTGTCCTGTCTAGTAGAAAGCTTCCCAGCATTCATCCTGCCCAATTCATGAATGGACTGCGGCTTGCCTTATGGATGGGCAACACCTACTATCTTCCTAAGTTCCTGTTTTCTTCCTGAATTCTGGCCACTCTCCAGAATAGGCTCATGGTTTTGTGTCCAAGATATGTACCACCTCCAAGCTCGGTGACATGGCCATGTACTGGAGAGCTGGAAGGAATGGTGAGCATCTCAGAAAACTCAGATATCAGTGTGACCAGTAAAGTCTCCCTGGAGAAACCCTGCTTTGGGCCTTTTGCTTACCTATTGTTGTGTTGCCCTGAATGTCAGGAAGGCCTTTGCCTCAGGGCACCCCTTTGTGAAGCCTGAAGAAAACAGTTTTCAAATGGAAATGCATGGGCATCACCTGTGGCTCTTTGCTTAATGGCTTTGCAAAGGGATGTGTCTGAATCAGCCTCTTGGCCCTGTGTGAGGCTGTGGCTTAGGTTGTCAGCACCTGAGGGATCCAAAGAGAGATCCCATGTGTGCATCCAAAGCCAAATTGGCACAAAAGCAGTCATTGTGGATGATGTCTCTCGCATTCCTCTGTAAGGTTCCTGACCTCCATCAAGTGAGAATAGGGATCCTTCGGGTCAAAGGAGTTCTTCAAAGCCCTGCAGAGGCTAGCCCATAGGTGCTTGGGTTTTCTCATGACTCCAATTCACACAAAGAATCTATACCCGGCAGTCAGTAGGCCTCAAATTGGAGAAGCGGAGCCAGTATTAACGGCAGGCCTATTGGATCACTCCAGGTTCACAGGAAGGGTGTCCAGGCCACCCTGACATTAGGCAAATGAGGGGCAAGGGAGCTTATTGTGGACACTGTCTTGGGCTGTGCCCCTCATGGAAACCTCCAGCCCAGCCAGAGGTTATGATGAGTGTCTATGTGGAAGAAGATGAGGGCCATGTGGCAGTGTTTTGGTTTGAATTGTGGTCATTGGTGTGGCGGTGGGAAGAGATGACTGGGTCCACCTGGGCTTGAACTCTGGTGTGATTCCCCTTGGAGACTGAGTTCTGGAACTGACCTCAGAGAAGTATTGCCGTGAATTGTGTTGGGATTTGAGGAGGCCATGCATGAGAGTCGCCCTTGGAAACTGAGATGTAGGCCCAGGCTGGCTTTCCACAGAGCACTGGGAATCTCAGCCCGGATATCACATGATTTTATTCTTAAAGACCTGGCAGCCATAGTTGAGAGTCAAAACACACATGGACCTCACATTTGTAGACCTCAATGGGCCTGGCTTCCTGTGACCTTTTGGCCACTCTTTGGGAAGCCTTGTTTGTGAGAGTTCTCCAGAGCTTTTGTTGAAATGAGCTTCCTCACCATTTAATGGTTCCTGAAGGAATGGAAACCCACAGTGCCTCTAACTTCATCCTTTAAAAATGGCTAGCTAGATAAATACCATGAGATTTTTGAAATTCCCATGACCAGGTGGCACTGGAGAACCTTTGGATGTCCTGTTTTGCTGATCATGTGTGTACCAGACAGTGCCTTGATTGGCTGGGTTTCATGAAAATGGTGTAAAACAGAGATGCCAGTAAGTTGGGGCCTGCTGAGTAGCGGGCCTAGAGCAGTGGTGTGCAGGTGTGTGATAAAACATCTGTGGTGGGGCCATGTGGATCTGCCACTGGCTTCCAAATGGCTTGTGACTGACATGGTGCAGTGAGCAGACCCTTCTATGTAAAGGCATCTTGTTATATGGAGAGGTTTCAGGGCAGTGTTCAGAATCAGGCTGCTATGGTCAAGGGGGCAAGCTCTGTGGGATAGAAGCCTGGCTGGTGCATTCTCCTAGGACCTTGACCCACCACACGTGACAGAACTCCCTCCAGCACGGTGTCCCAGTTGAACTCCTTGTATTTCCTGAAGCAAATTCCAAACTCCCAGTGCAGCAGCAAGAAACACCACAAAAAGTGGAGGATGACCAAATGGCTTCAGAGTCCAAACAGGGAGACATTTAGACCCCAGTGGCCACAGTTTACCTGCAAAGAGAGAATTCAGCACTTCTGCCTCATGTTCATTGGAAAATCAGAAACCATGTCCTCCAGGTCACATAGATGCAGACCCAGCTTTGATGGTCTCACTACAAAGGAAGCTAAAGCTCCTGACAACAACATATATTTCAAGTGCCCCACCTCAGAGGCAGTTTCTCACAAAGTCTTTAGGCCAGCAGAGCTCCATGTTTGTGGAGTGTTTACCCTGTCTCCCTTACTTATGGAAAATCCTCTACCACCTCCAAGGTTGTGAACTCCTGAGCATTTTCCATTCCACATACGTATTCACAGCTTTTCTAACTCTTCTCCACGAATTGCGTCTTACTTGTTGCGAAGGTAATGTCAAGGCATTGTTCTGGATGAGAGTGGGAAGGTTTTTGTGTAGCACATATTTGCCTACACATTGGATTCATTTTCCTATTTTCCGTTTGAAATACTGAATCCCTGAGACTAACCCATACCCTACTAGATTCTGACTACGAATACTAATATGATGGAGAAAAATAACCCAAACACAATAGAAATACAGGCAGTTCAGAGCAGGCATGGTGTATAGTTGGACTTGCCTTTAGCATTACAAAGGGTAGGTGTTTTAAATCTTGTCCAATTTAATAGAAGTAGTTCTCCATGTGTTTTGAGAGTTAACAAATGTGTGAATTTCTGTCTCCCTTTCTCTGTAGCCTATTCAGCAACATGTATTTTTACATGCACATATAGAATCCTACCTGCTATCCCACGTCCACTCTTGTGAGGTGGCTGACTTGGCAGATACAAATTGTGAGAAGAGATCACTCCTCCTAAATCCTGTTGGAACTGAAAATTCAACCTACCGGTGAGCTTCCTACTTGAACAACATGATACATAAATCCATGTTCAGTAACATAATTTTTTTTGGATCTGTGGATGATATATATTTCATGATGAATTTCGATTGGCATATATATTTCTACTTTTTAATGTCTGTGTGTGTGTTCTGTGTGTATGTGTGTGTGTATATATATACACACACACACACACACAATATACACAAACTCTCCAGATTTTTCAAAATATGAAATATATGTGTCTTATTATACACTCCCTAAATTCATCCATGTTCATATATGTGGATTTATAATCAACTTTTCACAAGATTATTCTCAGAAATATTCATCCACCTGAAATACATATTTGTTTCCTAGTGCTGAAAACTAACTTCAGAGAATGGTGCATAGAGATCCTAATATTTCTACAGGAACTGACCCAGTTTAACATCAATGCCAGTAGATTCCTATGGGACATGATGTGTATTTTGACCTTCATTTTTATTCAACACTGATACATTACTATTTCTTCAGTTGATGCACATCATAGGATATGTATTTCATCCTCATGTTCACAAATTTCTAGGCATTTGGTTCACTTTCAATCACTTCCTGCTTCAGAACACATGTATTCCTCCACGTTTCTTGACTGGTCTTTTCATGAGACTTCTTTCCAAACACATTCTTTTCCATTTCCATAATCCCTTTTGAAGCCAAACTCACACCCCCTTCATGGTAAACCATCACCCTAATATCACCATTAGATGTATAACTGGTTGGAATGAATGGTTGTGTATCAATATTAGATTTCCTATATATTTTCAGATATCCATTCAATCCATTATTTAAATTGGAACCAGTTATAATATTTATTCACAGTAGGGTCTATTCATGCATTATCTCTATATTCATAGACCCAGGGTACACCTATTTGTACCCCCAAAGGCTAATTTATATGTCTTCAACATATTACTCCCAGAAATGGTGGAAGAAATACTCATGACACCTGATCTCCATATACATTGTATCACAGTGATATTCTGGACACAAAATGCAAAGGTCACACTTATGATTGTACCAAAGCCTCATTGGAAAGTGAGCATGGATTACTCAAAACATCCTTGTCCAGGTTGCCTAATGCTCTCAAATGTCAATCCTATTGGTGACTACACATTTGTTTCTTCCTAAGATGATATATTCAACCTCAACCCTGTTGAATATGTCTAATCCTCTCACTCACTTTATACTTTGCCTGATTTCCTAATGTCTCTATTGATATCTGCTTTCCTACATATGTTCCCCAGTTCATCATTGTGACTGACCCTTAACATGTGCTGACATTTACATTCACTCTCTAACCGACACCCTATTGCTAAAGAACTTTTGGTCCAAATTTTATACTCACTCTTCTTCCTAAACCTACCAACTATCTTCCTAATCCTACCTACTATCCCTTTTTGACTGGATGTTCTCTTCTACATTCAATCATCCAAGGTACAAGGTCCTGTGCCATTGTATATCGATTTATCTGAGACATCTGTGCAGAAAGTCATTCAAAGCTAAGTAACCCAATCAAGGGCCCAATGCCCTTCTGGCCTTCAAATCTTACTTGGATTTCTGTTTTCATACATATATTTCACCTATATATTATTATAAATATCACAGGTTCCCAATACCATTCATCATCCAGCAGAGTGATTCCTAACCCAAACCGAACAGGTTCTTAACCCTAACCATACACTGTTCCCTCAATCTAACTTTACAGAAGAGCAGGGACAGAGTTGGTCTTACAATACAGGAATGTAGGGGATCTTCCACCTGCTGAGAACCTCAAAGGTCCATGCAGAAATGATCCCTGGAGAAGATGTAGGCCGCTGTGAAGGACCTGAGAGAGCACAAGTCATCTTCCATGGCAAACCACCTGGTCAGGATGAAGGGATGTGTCTGAATGAGCCTCTCTCTTCTTAATGTAGACAAGATGGACCAAAGCAGGCCTGTGTGGAGAGCTGTCCCTTGGTGCCTATGGTTGATATTCCATTCTAACTTGTGAAAGTGTCACAGGAAGGAGGGGCAGCCTCCATCTCATGGGAGCCCTGGAAGCAACTGTTAGGACACAGTGGTTGCCAAGGCAGTGACCTCATTCAGTTCCTGAAGGAAGTGACCTCACCTCACTTCCTTGGTGATGGAACTCTCTGAACTTGGGATCCAGGAAGCCAGGCACCCAGAGCCAGTCCCAGTCCCAGTCCCAGTGGGCTCACTTGTTTGGATTTACCAAGGACAGAGTCAGTCTTTCTTGGTACCTACTGATGTGAGGATGGCCAAATGCCAGGAAAGCTCTGCAGAGGGGCCTTTCCTGAGAAAGCAGGTAGTGGCTCACCGCTGGCTCCTGACAACTTCACAGAGTTGGCCAAGGAGGCCAGATGTGGGACAGGACAGGCCATTTCGCGGGAACATAATATGGCCCACGAGTCAGACGGCACTCCGGGTAGTCACAGACCAACTTGGAAGAAGGAGGTGCCTTTGTGGGTGTGGGTGTGAGTTTGTGGTTTTGTCTCATGTTCTGAGAATAGGTAGGAAAGGCGGTTTGTTTGTTTTGGAGTGGACTGTTTCTAGTAAGTCTTTTGACGAGGCAAGTGTTTCTATGTTTGTGTATCCCACTGTGTCCCTGGTTGTAGACATTAGAAAAGAGAATGCATCAATGGATGTGTCCTGTCTAGTAGAAAGCTTCCCAGCATTCATCCTGCCCAATTCATGAATGGACTGCGGCTTGCCTTATGGATGGGCAACACCTACTATCTTCCTAAGTTCCTGTTTTCTTCCTGAATTCTGGCCACTCTCCAGAATAGGCTCATGGTTTTGTGTCCAAGATATGTACCACCTCCAAGCTCGGTGACATGGCCATGTACTGGAGAGCTGGAAGGAATGGTGAGCATCTCAGAAAACTCAGATATCAGTGTGACCAGTAAAGTCTCCCTGGAGAAACCCTGCTTTGGGCCTTTTGCTTACCTATTGTTCTGTTGCCCTGAATGTCAGGAAGGCCTTTGCCTCAGGGCACCCCTTTGTGAAGCCTGAAGAAAACAGTTTTCAAATGGAAATGATTGGGCATCACCTGTGGCTCTTTGCTTAATGGCTTTGCAAAGGGATGTGTCTGAATCAGCCTCTTGGCCCTGTGTGAGGCTGTGGCTTCGGTTGTCAGCACCTGACGGATCCAAAGAGAGATCCCATGTGTGCATCCAAAGCCAAATTGGCACAAAAGCAGTCATTGTGTATGATGTCTCTCGCATTCCTCTGTAAGGTTCCTGACCTCCATCAAGTGAGAATAGGGATCCTTCGGGTCAAAGGAGTTCTTCAAAGCCCTGCAGAGGCTAGCCCATAGGTGCTTGGGTTTTCTCATGACTCCAATTCACACAAAGAATCTATACCCGGCAGTCAGTAGGCCTCCAATTGGAGAAGCAGAGCCAGTATTAACGGCAGGCCTATTGGATCACTCCAGGTTCACAGGAAGGGTGTCCAGGCCACCCTGACATTAGGCAAATGAGGGGCAAGGGAGCTTATTGTGGACACTGTCTTGGGCTGTGCCCCTCATGGAAACCTCCAGCCCAGCCAGAGGTTATGATGAGTGTCTATGTGGAAGAAGATGAGGGCCATGTGGCAGTGTTTTGGTTTGAATTGTGGTCATTGGTGTGGCGGTGGGAAGAGATGACTGGGTCCACCTGGGCTTGAACTCTGGTGTGATTCCCCTTGGAGACTGAGTTCTGGAACTGACCTCAGAGAAGTATTGCCGTGAATTGTGTTGGGATTTGAGGAGGCCATGCATGAGAGTCGCCCTTGGAAACTGAGATGTAGGCCCAGGCTGGCTTTCCACAGAGCACTGGGAATCTCAGCCCGGATATCACATGATTTTATTCTTAAAGACCTGGCAGCCATAGTTGAGAGTCAAAACACACATGGACCTCACATTTGTAGACCTCAATGGGCCTGGCTTCCTGTGACCTTTTGGCCACTCTTTGGGAAGCCTTGTTTGTGAGAGTTCTCCAGAGCTTTTGTTGAAATGTGCTTCCTCACCATTTAATGGTTCCTGAAGGAATGGAAACCCACAGTGCCTCTAACTTCATCCTTTAAAAATGGCTAGCTAGATAAATACCATGAGATTTTTGAAATTCCCATGACCAGGTGGCACTGGAGAACCTTTGGATGTCCTGTTTTGCTGATCATGTGTGTACCAGACAGTGCCTTGATTGGCTGGGTTTCATGAAAATGGTGTAAAACAGAGATGCCAGTAAGTTGGGGCCTGCTGAGTAGCGGGCCTAGAGCAGTGGTGTGCAGGTGTGTGATAAAACATCTGTGGTGGGGCCATGTGGATCTGCCACTGGCTTCCAAATGGCTTGTGACTGACATGGTGCAGTGAGCAGACCCTTCTATGTAAAGGCATCTTGTTATATGGAGAGGTTTCAGGGCAGTGTTCAGAATCAGGTTGCTATGGTCAAGGGGGCAAGCTCTGTGGGATAGAAGCCTGGCTGGTGCATTGTCCTAGGACCTTGACCCACCACACGTGACAGAACTCCCTCCAGCACGGTGTCCCAGTTGAACTCCTTGTATTTCCTGAAGCAAATTCCAAACTCCCAGTGCAGCAGCAAGAAACACAGTGAAAAGTGGAGGATGACCAAACGGCTTCACAGTCCACACAGGGAGACACTTAGACCCCAGTGGCCACAGTTTACCTGCAAAGAGAGAATTCAGCACTTCTGCCTCATGTTCATTGGAAAATCAGAAACCATGTCCTCCAGGTCACATAGATGCAGACCCAGCTTTGATGGTCTCACTACAAAGGAAGCTAAAGCTCCTGACAACAACATATATTTCAAGTGCCCCACCTCAGAGGCAGTTTCTCACAAAGTCTTTAGGCCAGCAGAGCTCCATGTTTGTGGAGTGTTTACCCTGTCTCCCTTACTTATGGAAACTCCTCTACCACCTCCAAGGTTGTGAACTCCTGAGCATTGTCCATTCCACATACGTATTCACAGCTTTTCTAACTCTTCTCCACGAATTGCGTCTTACTTGTTGCGAAGGTAATGTCAAGGCATTGTTCTGGATGAGAGTGGGAAGGTTTTTGTGTAGCACATATTTGCCTACACATTGGATTCATTTTCCTATTTTCCGTTCGAAATACTGAATCCCTGACACTAACCCATACCCTACTAGATTCTGACTACGAATACTAATATGATGGAGAAAAATAACCCAAACACAATAGAAATACAGGCAGTTCAGAGCAGTCATGGTGTATAGTTGGACTTGCCTTTAGCATTACAAAGGGTAGGTGTTTTAAATCTTGTCCAATTTAATAGAAGTAGTTCTCCATGTGTTTTAAGAGTTAACAAATGTGTGAATTTCTGTCTCCCTTTCTCTGTAGCCTATTCAGCAACATGTATTTTTACATGCACATATAGAATCCTACCTGCTATCCCACGTCCACTCTTGTGAGGTGGCTGACTTGGCAGATACAAATTGTGAGAAGAGATCACTCCTCCTAAATGCTGTTGGAACTGAAAATTCAACCTACCGGTGAGCTTCCTACTTGAACAACATGATACATAAATCCATGTTCAGTAACATAATTTTTTTTGGATCTGTGGATGATATATATTTCATGATGAATTTCGATTGGCATATATATTTCTACTTTTTAATGTCTGTGTGTGTGTTCTGTGTGTATGTGTGTGTGTATATATATACACACACACACACACACAATATACACAAACTCTCCAGATTTTTCAAAATATGAAATATATGTGTCTTATTATACACTCCCTAAATTCATCCATGTTCATATATGTGGATTTATAATCAACTTTTCACAAGATTATTCTCAGAAATATTCATCCACCTGAAATACATATTTGTTTCCTAGTGCTGAAAACTAACTTCAGAGAATGGTGCATAGAGATCCTAATATTTCTACAGGAACTGACCCAGTTTAACATCAATTCCAGTAGATTCCTATGGGACATGATGTGTATTTTGACCTTCATTTTTATTCTACACTGATACATTACTATTTCTTCAGTTGATGCACATCATAGGATATGTATTTCATCCTCATGTTCACAAATTTCTAGGCATTTGGTTCCCTTTCAATCACTTCCTGCTTCAGAACACATGTATTCCTCCACGTTTCTTGACTGGTCTTTTCATGAGACTTCTTTCCAAACACATTCTTTTCCATTTCCATAATCCCTTTTGAAGCCAAACTCACACCCCCTTCATGGTAAACCATCACCCTAATATCACCATTAGATGTATAACTGGTTGGAATGAATGGTTGTGTATCAATATTAGATTTCCTATATATTTTCAGATATCCATTCAATCCATTATTTAAATTGGAACCAGTTATAATATTTATTCACAGTAGGGTCTATTCATGCATTATCTCTATATTCATAGACCCAGGGTACACCTATTTGTACCCCCAAAGGCTAATTTATATGTCTTCAACATATTACTCCCAGAAATGGTGGAAGAAATACTCATGACACCTGATCTCCATATACATTGTATCACAGTGATATTCTGGACACAAAATGCAAAGGTCACACTTATGATTGTACCAAAGCCTCATTGGAAAGTGAGCATGGATTACTCAAAACATCCTTGTCCAGGTTGCCTAATGCTCTCAAATGTCAATCCTATTGGTGACTACACATTTGTTTCTTCCTAAGATGATATATTCAACCTCAACCCTGTTGAATATGTCTAATCCTCTCACTCACTTTATACTTTGCCTGATTTCCTAATGTCTCTATTGATATCTGCTTTCCTACATATGTTCCCCAGTTCATCATTGTGACTGACCCTTAACATGTGCTGACATTTACATTCACTCTCTAACCGACACCCTATTGCTAAAGAACTTTTGGTCCAAATTTTATACTCACTCTTCTTCCTAAACCTACCAACTATCTTCCTAATCCTACCTACTATCCCTTTTTGACTGGATGTTCTCTTCTACATTCAATAATCCAAGGTACAAGGTCCTGTGCCATTGTATATCGATTTATCTGAGACATCTGTGCAGAAAGTCATTCAAAGCTAAGTAACCCAATCAAGGGCCCAATGCCCTTCTGGCCTTCAAATCTTACTTGGATTTCTGTTTTCATACATATATTTCACCTATATATTATTATAAATATCACAGGTTCCCAATACCATTCATCATCCAGCAGAGTGATTCCTAACCCAAACCGAACAGGTTCTTAACCCTAACCATACACTGTTCCCTCAATCTAACTTTACAGAAGAGCAGGGACAGAGTTGGTCTTACAATACAGGAATGTAGGGGATCTTCCACCTGCTGAGAACCTCAAAGGTCCATGCAGAAATGATCCCTGGAGAAGATGTAGGCCGCTGTGAAGGACCTGAGAGAGCACAAGTCATCTTCCATGGCAAACCACCTGGTCAGGATGAAGGGATGTGTCTGAATGAGCCTCTCTCTTCTTAATGTAGACAAGATGGACCAAAGCAGGCCTGTGTGGAGAGCTGTCCCTTGGTGCCTATGGTTGATATTCCATTCTAACTTGTGAAAGTGTCACAGGAAGGAGGGGCAGCCTCCATCTCATGGGAGCCCTGGAAGCAACTGTTAGGACACAGTGGTTGCCAAGGCAGTGACCTCATTCAGTTCCTGAAGGAAGTGACCTCACCTCACTTCCTTGGTGATGGAACTCTCTGAACTTGGGATCCAGGAAGCCAGGCACCCAGAGCCAGTCCCAGTCCCAGTCCCAGTGGGCTCACTTGTTTGGATTTACCAAGGACAGAGTCAGTCTTTCTTGGTACCTACTGATGTGAGGATGGCCAAATGCCAGGAAAGCTCTGCAGAGGGGCCTTTCCTGAGAAAGCAGGTAGTGGCTCACCGCTGGCTCCTGACAACTTCACAGAGTTGGCCAAGGAGGCCAGATGTGGGACAGGACAGGCCATTTCGCGGGAACATAGTATGGCCCACGAGTCAGACGGCACTCCGGGTAGTCACAGACCAACTTGGAAGAAGGAGGTGCCTTTGTGGGTGTGGGTGTGAGTTTGTGGTTTTGTCTCATGTTCTGAGAATAGGTAGGAAAGGCGGTTTGTTTGTTTTGGAGTGGACTGTTTCTAGTAAGTCTTTTGACGAGGCGAGTGTTTCTATGTTTGTGTATCCCACTGTGTCCCTGGTTGTAGACATTAGAAAAGAGAATGCATCAATGGATGTGTCCTGTCTAGTAGAAAGCTTCCCAGCATTCATCCTGCCCAATTCATGAATGGACTGCGGCTTGCCTTATGGATGGGCAACACCTACTATCTTCCTAAGTTCCTGTTTTCTTCCTGAATTCTGGCCACTCTCCAGAATAGGCTCATGGTTTTGTGTCCAAGATATGTACCACCTCCAAGCTCGGTGACATGGCCATGTACTGGAGAGCTGGAAGGAATGGTGAGCATCTCAGAAAACTCAGATATCAGTGTGACCAGTAAAGTCTCCCTGGAGAAACCCTGCTTTGGGCCTTTTGCTTACCTATTGTTCTGTTGCCCTGAATGTCAGGAAGGCCTTTGCCTCAGGGCACCCCTTTGTGAAGCCTGAAGAAAACAGTTTTCAAATGGAAATGAATGGGCATCACCTGTGGCTCCTTGCTTAATGGCTTTGCAAAGGGATGTGTCTGAATCAGCCTCTTGGCCCTGTGTGAGGCTGTGGCTTAGGTTGTCAGCACCTGACGGATCCAAAGAGAGATCCCATGTGTGCATCCAAAGCCAAATTGGCACAAAAGCAGTCATTGTGGATGATGTCTCTCGCATCCCTCTGTAAGGTTCCTGACCTCCATCAAGTGAGAATAGGGATCCTTCGGGTCAAAGGAGTTCTTCAAAGCCCTGCAGAGGCTAGCCCATAGGTGCTTGGGTTTTCTCATGACTCCAATTCACACAAAGAATCTATACCCGGCAGTCAGTAGGCCTCCAATTGGAGAAGCGGAGCCAGTATTAACGGCAGGCCTATTGGATCACTCCAGGTTCACAGGAAGGGTGTCCAGGCCACCCTGACATTAGGCAAATGAGGGGCAAGGGAGCTTATTGTGGACACTGTCTTGGGCTGTGCCCCTCATGGAAACCTCCAGCCCAGCCAGAGGTTATGATGAGTGTCTATGTGGAAGAAGATGAGGGCCATGTGGCAGTGTTTTGGTTTGAATTGTGGTCATTGGTGTGGCGGTGGGAAGAGATGACTGGGTCCACCTGGGCTTGAACTCTGGTGTGATTCCCCTTGGAGACTGAGTTCTGGAACTGACCTCAGAGAAGTATTGCCGTGAATTGTGTTGGGATTTGAGGAGGCCATGCATGAGAGTCGCCCTTGGAAACTGAGATGTAGGCCCAGGCTGGCTTTCCACAGAGCACTGGGAATCTCAGCCCGGATATCACATGATTTTATTCTTAAAGACCTGGCAGCCATAGTTGAGAGTCAAAACACACATGGACCTCACATTTGTAGACCTCAATGGGCCTGGCTTCCTGTGACCTTTTGGCCACTCTTTGGGAAGCCTTGTTTGTGAGAGTTCTCCAGAGCTTTCGTTGAAATGAGCTTCCTCACCATTTAATGGTTCCTGAAGGAATGGAAACCCACAGTGCCTCTAACTTCATCCTTTAAAAATGGCTAGCTAGATAAATACCATGAGATTTTTGAAATTCCCATGACCAGGTGGCACTGGAGAACCTTTGGATGTCCTGTTCTGCTGATCATGAGTGTACCAGACAGTGCCTTGATTGACTGGGTTTCATGAAAATGGTGTAAAACAGAGATGCCAGTAAGTTGGGGCCTGCTGAGTAGCGGGCCTAGAGCAGTGGTGTGCAGGTGTGTGATAAAACATCTGTGGTGGGGCCATGTGGATCTGCCACTGGCTTCCAAATGGCTTGTGACTGACATGGTGCAGTGAGCAGACCCTTCTATGTAAAGGCATCTTGTTATATGGAGAGGTTTCAGGGCAGTGTCCAGAATCAGGTTGCTATGGTCAAGGGGGCAAGCTCTGTGGGATAGAAGCCTGGCTGGTGCATTCTCCTAGGACCTTGACCCACCACACGTGACAGAACTCCCTCCAGCACGGTGTCCCAGTTGAACTCCTTGTATTTCCTGAAGCAAATTCCAAACTCCCAGTGCAGCAGCAAGAAACACAGTGAAAAGTGGAGGATGACCAAACGGCTTCACAATCCACACAGGGAGACACTTAGACCCCAGTGGCCACAGTTTACCTGCAAAGAGAGAATTCAGCACTTCTGCCTCATGTTCATTGGAAAATCAGAAACCATGTCCTCCAGGTCACATAGATGCAGACCCAGCTTTGATGGTCTCACTACAAAGGAAGCTAAAGCTCCTGACAACAACATATATTTCAAGTGCCCCACCTCAGAGGCAGTTTCTCACAAAGTCTTTAGGCCAGCAGAGCTCCATGTTTGTGGAGTGTTTACCCTGTCTCCCTTACTTATAGAAACTCCTCTACCACCTCCAAGGTTGTGAACTCCTGAGCATTTTCCATTCCACATACGTATTCACAGCTTTTCTAACTCTTCTCCACGAATTGCGTCTTACTTGTTGCGAAGGTAATGTCAAGGCATTGTTCTGGATGAGAGTGGGAAGGTTTTTGTGTAGCACATATTTGCCTACACATTGGATTCATTTTCCTATTTTCCGTTTGAAATACTGAATTCCTGACACTAACCCATACCCTACTAGATTCTGACTAGGAATACTAATATGATGGAGAAAAATAACCCAAACACAATAGAAATACAGGCATTTCAGAGCAGGCATGGTGTATAGTTGGACTTGCCTTTAGCATTACAAAGGGTAGGTGTTTTAAATCTTGTCCAATTTAATAGAAGTAGTTCTCCATGTGTTTTGAGAGTTAACAAATGTGTGAATTTCTGTTTCCCTTTCTCTGTAGCCTATTCAGCAACATGTATTTTTACATGCACATATAGAATCCTACCTGCTATCCCACGTCCACTCTTGTGAGGTGGCTGACTTGGCAGATACAAATTGTGAGAAGAGATCACTCCTCCTAAATGCTGTTGGAACTGAAAATTCAACCTACCGGTGAGCTTCCTACATGAACAACATGATACATAAATCCATGTTCAGTAACATAATTTTTTTTGGATCTGTGGATGATATATATTTCATGATGAATTTCGATTGGCATATATATTTCTACTTTTTAATGTCTGTGTGTGTGTTCTGTGTGTATGTGTGTGTGTATATATATATACACACACACACACACAATATACACAAACTCTCCAGATTTTTCAAAATATGAAATATATGTGTCTTAGTATACACTCCCTAAATTCATCCATGTTCATATATGTGGATTTATAATCAACTTTTCACAAGATTATTCTCAGAAATATTCATCCACCTGAAATACATATTTGTTTCCTAGTGCTGAAAACTAACTTCAGAGAATGGGGCATAGAGATCCTAATATTTCTACAGGAACTGACCCAGTTTAACATCAATGCCAGTAGATTCCTATGGGACATGATGTGTATTTTGACCTTCATTTTTATTCAACACTGATACATTACTATTTCTTCAGTTGATGCACATCATAGGATATGTATTTCATCCTCATGTTCACAAATTTCTAGGCATTTGGTTCACTTTCAATCACTTCCTGCTTCAGAACACATGTATTCCTCCACGTTTCTTGACTGGTCTTTTCATGAGACTTCTTTCCAAACACATTCTTTTCCATTTCCATAATCCCTTTTGAAGCCAAACTCACACCCCCTTCATGGTAAACCATCACCCTAATATCACCATTAGATGTATAACTGGTTGGAATGAATGGTTGTGTATCAATATTAGATTTCCTATATATTTTCAGATATCCATTCAATCCATTATTTAAATTGGAACCAGTTATAATATTTATTCACAGTAGGGTCTATTCATGCATTATCTCTATATTCATAGACCCAGGGTACACCTATTTGTACCCCCAAAGGCTAATTTATATGTCTTCAACATATTACTCCCAGAAATGGTGGAAGAAATACTCATGACACCTGATCTCCATATACATTGTATCACAGTGATATTCTGGACACAAAATGCAAAGGTCACACTTATGATTGTACCAAAGCCTCATTGGAAAGTGAGCATGGATTACTCAAAACATCCTTGTCCAGGTTGCCTAATGCTCTCAAATGTCAATCCTATTGGTGACTACACATTTGTTTCTTCCTAAGATGATATATTCAACCTCAACCCTGTTGAATATGTCTAATCCTCTCACTCACTTTATACTTTGCCTGATTTCCTAATGTCTCTATTGATATCTGCTTTCCTACATATGTTCCCCAGTTCATCATTGTGACTGACCCTTAACATGTGCTGACATTTACATTCACTCTCTAACCGACACCCTATTGCTAAAGAACTTTTGGTCCAAATTTTATACTCACTCTTCTTCCTAAACCTACCAACTATCTTCCTAATCCTACCTACTATCCCTTTTTGACTGGATGTTCTCTTCTACATTCAATCATCCAAGGTACAAGGTCCTGTGCCATTGTATATCGATTTATCTGAGACATCTGTGCAGAAAGTCATTCAAAGCTAAGTAACCCAATCAAGGGCCCAATGCCCTTCTGGCCTTCAAATCTTACTTGGATTTCTGTTTACATACATATATTTCACCTATATATTATTATAAATATCACAGGTTCCCAATACCATTCATCATCCAGCAGAGTGATTCCTAACCCAAACCGAACAGGTTCTTAACCCTAACCATACACTGTTCCCTCAATCTAACTTTACAGAAGAGCAGGGACAGAGTTGGTCTTACAATACAGGAATGTAGGGGATCTCCCACCTGCTGAGAACCTCAAAGGTCCATGCAGAAATGATCCCTGGAGAAGATGTAGGCCGCTGTGAAGGACCTGAGAGAGCACAAGTCATCTTCCATGGCAAACCACCTGGTCAGGATGAAGGGATGTGTCTGAATGAGCCTCTCTCTTCTTAATGTAGACAAGATGGACCAAAGCAGGCCTGTGTGGAGAGCTGTCCCTTGGTGCCTATGGTTGATATTCCATTCTAACTTGTGAAAGTGTCACAGGAAGGAGGGGCAGCCTCCATCTCATGGGAGCCCTGGAAGCAACTGTTAGGACACAGTGGTCGCCAAGGCAGTGACCTCATTCAGTTCCTGAAGGAAGTGACCTCACCTCACTTCCTTGGTGATGGAACTCTCTGAACTTGGGATCCAGGAAGCCAGGCACCCAGAGCCAGTCCCAGTCCCAGTCCCAGTGGGCTCACTTGTTTGGATTTACCAAGGACAGAGTCAGTCTTTCTTGGTACCTACTGATGTGAGGATGGCCAAATGCCAGGAAAGCTCTGCAGAGGGGCCTTTCCTGAGAAAGCAGGTAGTGGCTCACCGCTGGCTCCTGACAACTTCACAGAGTTGGCCAAGGAGGCCAGATGTGGGACAGGACAGGCCATTTCGCGGGAACATAGTATGGCCCACGAGTCAGACGGCACTCCGGGTAGTCACAGACCAACTTGGAAGAAGGAGGTGCCTTTGTGGGTGTGGGTGTGAGTTTGTGGTTTTGTCTCATGTTCTGAGAATAGGTAGGAAAGGCGGTTTGTTTGTTTTGGAGTGGACTGTTTCTAGTAAGTCTTTTGACGAGGCGAGTGTTTCTATGTTTGTGTATCCCACTGTGTCCCTGGTTGTAGACATTAGAAAAGAGAATGCATCAATGGATGTGTCCTGTCTAGTAGAAAGCTTCCCAGCATTCATCCTGCCCAATTCATGAATGGACTGCGGCTTGCCTTATGGATGGGCAACACCTACTATCTTCCTAAGTTCCTGTTTTCTTCCTGAATTCTGGCCACTCTCCAGAATAGGCTCATGGTTTTGTGTCCAAGATATGTACCACCTCCAAGCTCGGTGACATGGCCATGTACTGGAGAGCTGGAAGGAATGGTGAGCATCTCAGAAAACTCAGATATCAGTGTGACCAGTAAAGTCTCCCTGGAGAAACCCTGCTTTGGGCCTTTTGCTTACCTATTGTTCTGTTGCCCTGAATGTCAGGAAGGCCTTTGCCTCAGGGCACCCCTTTGTGAAGCCTGAAGAAAACAGTTTTCAAATGGAAATGAATGGGCATCACCTGTGGCTCTTTGCTTAATGGCTTTGCAAAGGGATGTGTCTGAATCAGCCTCTTGGCCCTGTGTGAGGCTGTGGCTTCGGTTGTCAGCACCTGACGGATCCAAAGAGAGATCCCATGTGTGCATCCAAAGCCAAATTGGCACAAAAGCAGTCATTGTGGATGATGTCTCTCGCATTCCTCTGTAAGGTTCCTGACCTCCATCAAGTGAGAATAGGGATCCTTCGGGTCAAAGGAGTTCTTCAAAGCCCTGCAGAGGCTAGCCCATAGGTGCTTGGGTTTTCTCATGACTCCAATTCACACAAAGAATCTATACCCGGCAGTCAGTAGGCCTCCAATTGGAGAAGCGGAGCCAGTATTAACGGCAGGCCTATTGGATCACTCCAGGTTCACAGGAAGGGTGTCCAGGCCACCCTGACATTAGGCAAATGAGGGGCAAGGGAGCTTATTGTGGACACTGTCTTGGGCTGTGCCCCTCATGGAAACCTCCAGCCCAGCCAGAGGTTATGATGAGTGTCTATGTGGAAGAAGATGAGGGCCATGTGGCAGTGTTTTGGTTTGAATTGTGGTCATTGGTGTGGCGGTGGGAAGAGATGACTGGGTCCACCTGGGCTTGAACTCTGGTGTGATTCCCCTTGGAGACTGAGTTCTGGAACTGACCTCAGAGAAGTATTGCCGTGAATTGTGTTGGGATTTGAGGAGGCCATGCATGAGAGTCGCCCTTGGAAACTGAGATGTAGGCCCAGGCTGGCTTTCCACAGAGCACTGGGAATCTCAGCCCGGATATCACATGATTTTATTCTTAAAGACCTGGCAGCCATAGTTGAGAGTCAAAACACACATGGACCTCACATTTGTAGACCTCAATGGGCCTGGCTTCCTGTGACCTTTTGGCCACTCTTTGGGAAGCCTTGTTTGTGAGAGTTCTCCAGAGCTTTCGTTGAAATGAGCTTCCTCACCATTTAATGGTTCCTGAAGGAATGGAAACCCACAGTGCCTCTAACTTCATCCTTTAAAAATGGCTAGCTAGATAAATACCATGAGATTTTTGAAATTCCCATGACCAGGTGGCACTGGAGAACCTTTGGATGTCCTGTTCTGCTGATCATGAGTGTACCAGACAGTGCCTTGATTGACTGGGTTTCATGAAAATGGTGTAAAACAGAGATGCCAGTAAGTTGGGGCCTGCTGAGTAGCGGGCCTAGAGCAGTGGTGTGCAGGTGTGTGATAAAACATCTGTGGTGGGGCCATGTGGATCTGCCACTGGCTTCCAAATGGCTTGTGACTGACATGGTGCAGTGAGCAGACCCTTCTATGTAAAGGCATCTTGTTATATGGAGAGGTTTCAGGGCAGTGTTCAGAATCAGGTTGCTATGGTCAAGGGGGCAAGCTCTGTGGGATAGAAGCCTGGCTGGTGCATTCTCCTAGGACCTTGACCCACCACACGTGACAGAACTCCCTCCAGCACGGTGTCCCAGTTGAACTCCTTGTATTTCCTGAAGCAAATTCCAAACTCCCAGTGCAGCAGCAAGAAACACAGTGAAAAGTGGAGGATGACCAAACGGCTTCACAGTCCACACAGGGAGACACTTAGACCCCAGTGGCCACAGTTTACCTGCAAAGAGAGAATTCAGCACTTCTGCCTCATGTTCATTGGAAAATCAGAAACCATGTCCTCCAGGTCACATAGATGCAGACCCAGCTTTGATGGTCTCACTACAAAGGAAGCTAAAGCTCCTGACAACAACATATATTTCAAGTGCCCCACCTCAGAGGCAGTTTCTCACAAAGTCTTTAGGCCAGCAGAGCTCCATGTTTGTGGAGTGTTTACCCTGTCTCCCTTACTTATAGAAACTCCTCTACCACCTCCAAGGTTGTGAACTCCTGAGCATTTTCCATTCCACATACGTATTCACAGCTTTTCTAACTCTTCTCCACGAATTGCGTCTTACTTGTTGCGAAGGTACTGTCAAGGCATTGTTCTGGATGAGAGTGGGAAGGTTTTTGTGTAGCACATATTTGCCTACACATTGGATTCATTTTCCTATTTTCCGTTTGAAATACTGAATCCCTGACACTAACCCATACCCTACTAGATTCTGACTACGAATACTAATATGATGGAGAAAAATAACCCAAACACAATAGAAATACAGGCAGTTCAGAGCAGGCATGGTGTATAGTTGGACTTGCCTTTAGCATTACAAAGGGTAGGTGTTTTAAATCTTGTCCAATTTAATAGAAGTAGTTCTCCATGTGTTTTGAGAGTTAACAAATGTGTGAATTTCTGTCTCCCTTTCTCTGTAGCCTATTCAGCAACATGTATTTTTACATGCACATATAGAATCCTACCTGCTATCCCTCGTCCACTCTTGTGAGGTGGCTGACTTGGCAGATACAAATTGTGAGAAGAGATCACTCCTCCTAAATGCTGTTGGAACTGAAAATTCAACCTACCGGTGAGCTTCCTACTTGAAAAACATGATACATAAATCCATGTTCAGTAACATAATTTTTTTTGGATCTGTGGATGATATATATTTCATGATGAATTTCGATTGGCATATATATTTCTACTTTTTAATGTCTGTGTGTGTGTTCTGTGTGTATGTGTGTGTGTATATATACACACACACACACACACACACACAATATACACAAACTCTCCAGATTTTTCAAAATATGAAATATATGTGTCTTAGTATACACTCCCTAAATTCATCCATGTTCATATATGTGGATTTATAATCAACTTTTCACAAGATTATTCTCAGAAATATTCATCCACCTGAAATACATATTTGTTTCCTAGTGCTGAAAACTAACTTCAGAGAATGGTGCATAGAGATCCTAATATTTCTACAGGAACTGACCCAGTTTAACATCAATGCCAGTAGATTCCTATGGGACATGATGTGTATTTTGACCTTCATTTTTATTCAACACTGATACATTACTATTTCTTCAGTTGATGCACATCATAGGATATGTATTTCATCCTCATGTTCACAAATTTCTAGGCATTTGGTTCCCTTTCAATCACTTCCTGCTTCAGAACACATGTATTCCTCCACGTTTCTTGACTGGTCTTTTCATGAGACTTCTTTCCAAACACATTCTTTTCCATTTCCATAATCCCTTTTGAAGCCAAACTCACACCCCCTTCATGGTAAACCATCACCCTAATATCACCATTAGATGTATAACTGGTTGGAATGAATGGTTGTGTATCAATATTAGATTTCCTATATATTTTCAGATATCCATTCAATCCATTATTTAAATTGAAACCAGTTATAATATTTATTCACAGTAGGGTCTATTCATGCATTATCTGTATATTCATAGACCCAGGGTACACCTATTTGTACCCCCAAAGGCTAATTTATATGTCTTCACCATATTACTCCCAGAAATGGTGGAAGAAATACACATGACACCTGATCTCCATATACATTGTATCACAGTGATATTCTGGACACAAAATGCAAAGGTCACACTTATGATTGTACCAAAGCCTCATTGGAAAGTGAGCATGGATTACTCAAAACATCCTTGTCCAGGTTGCCTAATGCTCTCAAATGTCAATCCTATTGGTGACTACACATTTGTTTCTTCCTAAGATGATATATTCAACCTCAACCCTGTTGAATATGTCTAATCCTCTCACTCACTTTATACTTTGCCTGATTTCCTAATGTCTCTATTGATATCTGCTTTCCTACATATGTTCCCCAGTTCATCATTGTGACTGACCCTTAACATGTGCTGACATTTACATTCACTCTCTAACTGACACCCTATTGCTAAAGAACTTTTGGTCCAAATTTTATACTCACTCTTCTTCCTAAACCTACCAACTATCTTCCTAATCCTACCTACTATCCCTTTTTGACTGGATGTTCTCTTCTACATTCAATCATCCAAGGTACAAGGTCCTGTGCCATTGTATATCGATTTATCTGAGACATCTGTGCAGAAAGTCATTCAAAGCTAAGTAACCCAATCAAGGGCCCAATGCCCTTCTGGCCTTCAAATCTTACTTGGATTTCTGTTTCCATACATATGTTTCACCTATATATTATTATAAATATCACAGGTTCCCAATACCATTCATCATCCAGCAGAGTGATTCCTAACCCAAACCGAACAGGTTCTTAACCCTAACCATACACTGTTCCCTCAATCTAACTTTACAGAAGAGCAGGGACAGAGTTGGTCTTACAATACAGGAATGTAGGGGATCTTCCACCTGCTGAGAACCTCAAAGGTCCATGCAGAAATGATCCCTGGAGAAGATGTAGGCCGCTGTGAAGGACCTGAGAGAGCACAAGTCATCTTCCATGGCAAACCACCTGGTCAGGATGAAGGGATGTGTCTGAATGAGCCTCTCTCTTCTTAATGTAGACAAGATGGACCAAAGCAGGCCTGTGTGGAGAGCTGTTCCTTGGTGCCTATGGTTGATATTCCATTCTAACTTGTGAAAGTGTCAGAGGAAGGAGGGGCAGCCTCCATCTCATGGGAGCCCTGGAAGCAACTGTTAGGACACAGTGGTTGCCAAGGCAGTGACCTCATTCAGTTCCTGAAGGAAGTGACCTCACCTCACTTCCTTGGTGATGGAACTCTCTGAACTTGGGATCCAGGAAGCCAGGCACCCAGAGCCAGTCCCAGTCCCAGTCCCAGTGGGCTCACTTGTTTGGATTTACCAAGGACAGAGTCAGTCTTTCTTGGTACCTACTGATGTGAGGATGGCCAAATGCCAGGAAAGCTCTGCAGAGGGGCCTTTCCTGAGAAAGCAGGTAGTGGCTCACCGCTGGCTCCTGACAACTTCACAGAGTTGGCCAAGGAGGCCAGATGTGGGACAGGACAGGCCATTTCGCGGGAACATAGTATGGCCCACGAGTCAGACGGCACTCCGGGTAGTCACAGACCAACTTGGAAGAAGGAGGTGCCTTTGTGGGTGTGGGTGTGAGTTTGTGGTTTTGTCTCATGTTCTGAGAATAGGTAGGAAAGGCGGTTTGTTTGTTTTGGAGTGGACTGTTTCTAGTAAGTCTTTTGACGAGGCGAGTGTTTCTATGTTTGTGTATCCCACTGTGTCCCTGGTTGTAGACATTAGAAAAGAGAATGCATCAATGGATGTGTCCTGTCTAGTAGAAAGCTTCCCAGCATTCATCCTGCCCAATTCATGAATGGACTGCGGCTTGCCTTATGGATGGGCAACACCTACTATCTTCCTAAGTTCCTGTTTTCTTCCTGAATTCTGGCCACTCTCCAGAATAGGCTCATGGTTTTGTGTCCAAGATATGTACCACCTCCAAGCTCGGTGACATGGCCATGTACTGGAGAGCTGGAAGGAATGGTGAGCATCTCAGAAAACTCAGATATCAGTGTGACCAGTAAAGTCTCCCTGGAGAAACCCTGCTTTGGGCCTTTTGCTTACCTATTGTTCTGTTGCCCTGAATGTCAGGAAGGCCTTTGCCTCAGGGCACCCCTTTGTGAAGCCTGAAGAAAACAGTTTTCAAATGGAAATGAATGGGCATCACCTGTGGCTCCTTGCTTAATGGCTTTGCAAAGGGATGTGTCTGAATCAGCCTCTTGGCCCTGTGTGAGGCTGTGGCTTAGGTTGTCAGCACCTGACGGATCCAAAGAGAGATCCCATGTGTGCATCCAAAGCCAAATTGGCACAAAAGCAGTCATTGTGGATGATGTCTCTCGCATCCCTCTGTAAGGTTCCTGACCTCCATCAAGTGAGAATAGGGATCCTTCGGGTCAAAGGAGTTCTTCAAAGCCCTGCAGAGGCTAGCCCATAGGTGCTTGGGTTTTCTCATGACTCCAATTCACACAAAGAATCTATACCCGGCAGTCAGTAGGCCTCCAATTGGAGAAGCGGAGCCAGTATTAACGGCAGGCCTATTGGATCACTCCAGGTTCACAGGAAGGGTGTCCAGGCCACCCTGACATTAGGCAAATGAGGGGCAAGGGAGCTTATTGTGGACACTGTCTTGGGCTGTGCCCCTCATGGAAACCTCCAGCCCAGCCAGAGGTTATGATGAGTGTCTATGTGGAAGAAGATGAGGGCCATGTGGCAGTGTTTTGGTTTGAATTGTGGTCATTGGTGTGGCGGTGGGAAGAGATGACTGGGTCCACCTGGGCTTGAACTCTGGTGTGATTCCCCTTGGAGACTGAGTTCTGGAACTGACCTCAGAGAAGTATTGCCGTGAATTGTGTTGGGATTTGAGGAGGCCATGCATGAGAGTCGCCCTTGGAAACTGAGATGTAGGCCCAGGCTGGCTTTCCACAGAGCACTGGGAATCTCAGCCCGGATATCACATGATTTTATTCTTAAAGACCTGGCAGCCATAGTTGAGAGTCAAAACACACATGGACCTCACATTTGTAGACCTCAATGGGCCTGGCTTCCTGTGACCTTTTGGCCACTCTTTGGGAAGCCTTGTTTGTGAGAGTTCTCCAGAGCTTTCGTTGAAATGAGCTTCCTCACCATTTAATGGTTCCTGAAGGAATGGAAACCCACAGTGCCTCTAACTTCATCCTTTAAAAATGGCTAGCTAGATAAATACCATGAGATTTTTGAAATTCCCATGACCAGGTGGCACTGGAGAACCTTTGGATGTCCTGTTCTGCTGATCATGAGTGTACCAGACAGTGCCTTGATTGACTGGGTTTCATGAAAATGGTGTAAAACAGAGATGCCAGTAAGTTGGGGCCTGCTGAGTAGCGGGCCTAGAGCAGTGGTGTGCAGGTGTGTGATAAAACATCTGTGGTGGGGCCATGTGGATCTGCCACTGGCTTCCAAATGGCTTGTGACTGACATGGTGCAGTGAGCAGACCCTTCTATGTAAAGGCATCTTGTTATATGGAGAGGTTTCAGGGCAGTGTCCAGAATCAGGTTGCTATGGTCAAGGGGGCAAGCTCTGTGGGATAGAAGCCTGGCTGGTGCATTCTCCTAGGACCTTGACCCACCACACGTGACAGAACTCCCTCCAGCACGGTGTCCCAGTTGAACTCCTTGTATTTCCTGAAGCAAATTCCAAACTCCCAGTGCAGCAGCAAGAAACACAGTGAAAAGTGGAGGATGACCAAACGGCTTCACAATCCACACAGGGAGACACTTAGACCCCAGTGGCCACAGTTTACCTGCAAAGAGAGAATTCAGCACTTCTGCCTCATGTTCATTGGAAAATCAGAAACCATGTCCTCCAGGTCACATAGATGCAGACCCAGCTTTGATGGTCTCACTACAAAGGAAGCTAAAGCTCCTGACAACAACATATATTTCAAGTGCCCCACCTCAGAGGCAGTTTCTCACAAAGTCTTTAGGCCAGCAGAGCTCCATGTTTGTGGAGTGTTTACCCTGTCTCCCTTACTTATAGAAACTCCTCTACCACCTCCAAGGTTGTGAACTCCTGAGCATTTTCCATTCCACATACGTATTCACAGCTTTTCTAACTCTTCTCCACGAATTGCGTCTTACTTGTTGCGAAGGTAATGTCAAGGCATTGTTCTGGATGAGAGTGGGAAGGTTTTTGTGTAGCACATATTTGCCTACACATTGGATTCATTTTCCTATTTTCCGTTTGAAATACTGAATTCCTGACACTAACCCATACCCTACTAGATTCTGACTAGGAATACTAATATGATGGAGAAAAATAACCCAAACACAATAGAAATACAGGCATTTCAGAGCAGGCATGGTGTATAGTTGGACTTGCCTTTAGCATTACAAAGGGTAGGTGTTTTAAATCTTGTCCAATTTAATAGAAGTAGTTCTCCATGTGTTTTGAGAGTTAACAAATGTGTGAATTTCTGTTTCCCTTTCTCTGTAGCCTATTCAGCAACATGTATTTTTACATGCACATATAGAATCCTACCTGCTATCCCACGTCCACTCTTGTGAGGTGGCTGACTTGGCAGATACAAATTGTGAGAAGAGATCACTCCTCCTAAATGCTGTTGGAACTGAAAATTCAACCTACCGGTGAGCTTCCTACATGAACAACATGATACATAAATCCATGTTCAGTAACATAATTTTTTTTGGATCTGTGGATGATATATATTTCATGATGAATTTCGATTGGCATATATATTTCTACTTTTTAATGTCTGTGTGTGTGTTCTGTGTGTATGTGTGTGTGTATATATATATACACACACACACACACAATATACACAAACTCTCCAGATTTTTCAAAATATGAAATATATGTGTCTTAGTATACACTCCCTAAATTCATCCATGTTCATATATGTGGATTTATAATCAACTTTTCACAAGATTATTCTCAGAAATATTCATCCACCTGAAATACATATTTGTTTCCTAGTGCTGAAAACTAACTTCAGAGAATGGGGCATAGAGATCCTAATATTTCTACAGGAACTGACCCAGTTTAACATCAATGCCAGTAGATTCCTATGGGACATGATGTGTATTTTGACCTTCATTTTTATTCAACACTGATACATTACTATTTCTTCAGTTGATGCACATCATAGGATATGTATTTCATCCTCATGTTCACAAATTTCTAGGCATTTGGTTCACTTTCAATCACTTCCTGCTTCAGAACACATGTATTCCTCCACGTTTCTTGACTGGTCTTTTCATGAGACTTCTTTCCAAACACATTCTTTTCCATTTCCATAATCCCTTTTGAAGCCAAACTCACACCCCCTTCATGGTAAACCATCACCCTAATATCACCATTAGATGTATAACTGGTTGGAATGAATGGTTGTGTATCAATATTAGATTTCCTATATATTTTCAGATATCCATTCAATCCATTATTTAAATTGGAACCAGTTATAATATTTATTCACAGTAGGGTCTATTCATGCATTATCTCTATATTCATAGACCCAGGGTACACCTATTTGTACCCCCAAAGGCTAATTTATATGTCTTCAACATATTACTCCCAGAAATGGTGGAAGAAATACTCATGACACCTGATCTCCATATACATTGTATCACAGTGATATTCTGGACACAAAATGCAAAGGTCACACTTATGATTGTACCAAAGCCTCATTGGAAAGTGAGCATGGATTACTCAAAACATCCTTGTCCAGGTTGCCTAATGCTCTCAAATGTCAATCCTATTGGTGACTACACATTTGTTTCTTCCTAAGATGATATATTCAACCTCAACCCTGTTGAATATGTCTAATCCTCTCACTCACTTTATACTTTGCCTGATTTCCTAATGTCTCTATTGATATCTGCTTTCCTACATATGTTCCCCAGTTCATCATTGTGACTGACCCTTAACATGTGCTGACATTTACATTCACTCTCTAACCGACACCCTATTGCTAAAGAACTTTTGGTCCAAATTTTATACTCACTCTTCTTCCTAAACCTACCAACTATCTTCCTAATCCTACCTACTATCCCTTTTTGACTGGATGTTCTCTTCTACATTCAATCATCCAAGGTACAAGGTCCTGTGCCATTGTATATCGATTTATCTGAGACATCTGTGCAGAAAGTCATTCAAAGCTAAGTAACCCAATCAAGGGCCCAATGCCCTTCTGGCCTTCAAATCTTACTTGGATTTCTGTTTTCATACATATATTTCACCTAATATCACAGGTTCCCAATACCATTCATCATCCAGCAGAGTGATTCCTAACCCAAACCGAACAGGTTCTTAACCCTAACCATACACTGTTCCCTCAATCTAACTTTACAGAAGAGCAGGGACAGAGTTGGTCTTACAATACAGGAATGTAGGGGATCTTCCACCTGCTGAGAACCTCAAAGGTCCATGCAGAAATGATCCCTGGAGAAGATGTAGGCCGCTGTGAAGGACCTGAGAGAGCACAAGTCATCTTCCATGGCAAACCACCTGGTCAGGATGAAGGGATGTGTCTGAATGAGCCTCTCTCTTCTTAATGTAGACAAGATGGACCAAAGCAGGCCTGTGTGGAGAGCTGTCCCTTGGTGCCTATGGTTGATATTCCATTCTAACTTGTGAAAGTGTCAGAGGAAGGAGGGGCAGCCTCCATCTCATGGGAGCCCTGGAAGCAACTGTTAGGACACAGTGGTTGCCAAGGCAGTGACCTCATTCAGTTCCTGAAGGAAGTGACCTCACCTCACTTCCTTGGTGATGGAACTCTCTGAACTTGGGATCCAGGAAGCCAGGCACCCAGAGCCAGTCCCAGTCCCAGTCCCAGTGGGCTCACTTGTTTGGATTTACCAAGGACAGAGTCAGTCTTTCTTGGTACCTACTGATGTGAGGCTGGCCAAATGCCAGGAAAGCTCTGCAGAGGGGCCTTTCCTGAGAAAGCAGGTAGTGGCTCACCGCTGGCTCCTGACAACTTCACAGAGTTGGCCAAGGAGGCCAGATGTGGGACAGGACAGGCCATTTCGCGGGAACATAGTATGGCCCACGAGTCAGACGGCACTCCGGGTAGTCACAGACCAACTTGGAAGAAGGAGGTGCCTTTGTGGGTGTGGGTGTGAGTTTGTGGTTTTGTCTCATGTTCTGAGAATAGGTAGGAAAGGCGGTTTGTTTGTTTTGGAGTGGACTGTTTCTAGTAAGTCTTTTGACGAGGCGAGTGTTTCTATGTTTGTGTATCCCACTGTGTCCCTGGTTGTAGACATTAGAAAAGAGAATGCATCAATGGATGTGTCCTGTCTAGTAGAAAGCTTCCCAGCATTCATCCTGCCCAATTCATGAATGGACTGCGGCTTGCCTTATGGATGGGCAACACCTACTATCTTCCTAAGTTCCTGTTTTCTTCCTGAATTCTGGCCACTCTCCAGAATAGGCTCATGGTTTTGTGTCCAAGATATGTACCACCTCCAAGCTCGGTGACATGGCCATGTACTGGAGAGCTGGAAGGAATGGTGAGCATCTCAGAAAACTCAGATATCAGTGTGACCAGTAAAGTCTCCCTGGAGAAACCCTGCTTTGGGCCTTTTGCTTACCTATTGTTCTGTTGCCCTGAATGTCAGGAAGGCCTTTGCCTCAGGGCACCCCTTTGTGAAGCCTGAAGAAAACAGTTTTCAAATGGAAATGAATGGGCATCACCTGTGGCTCTTTGCTTAATGGCTTTGCAAAGGGATGTGTCTGAATCAGCCTCTTGGCCCTGTGTGAGGCTGTGGCTTAGGTTGTCAGCACCTGTCGGATCCAAAGAGAGATCCCATGTGTGCATCCAAAGCCAAATTGGCACAAAAGCAGTCATTGTGTATGATGTCTCTCGCATTCCTCTGTAAGGTTCCTGACCTCCATCAAGTGAGAATAGGGATCCTTCCGGTCAAAGGAGTTCTTCAAAGCCCTGCAGAGGCTAGCCCATAGGTGCTTGGGTTTTCTCATGACTCCAATTCACACAAAGAATCTATACCCGGCAGTCAGTAGGCCTCCAATTGGAGAAGCAGAGCCAGTATTAACGGCAGGCCTATTGGATCACTCCAGGTTCACAGGAAGGGTGTCCAGGCCACCCTGACATTAGGCAAATGAGGGGCAAGGGAGCTTATTGTGGACACTGTCTTGGGCTGTGCCCCTCATGGAAACCTCCAGCCCAGCCAGAGGTTATGATGAGTGTCTATGTGGAAGAAGATGAGGGCCATGTGGCAGTGTTTTGGTTTGAATTGTGGTCATTGGTGTGGCGGTGGGAAGAGATGACTGGGTCCACCTGGGCTTGAACTCTGGTGTGATTCCCCTTGGAGACCCAGTTCTGGAACTGAACTCAGAGAAGTATTGCCGTGAATTGTGTTGGGATTTGAGGAGGCCATGCATGAGAGTCGCCCTTGGAAACTGAGATGTAGGCCCAGGCTGGCTTTCCACAGAGCACTGGGAATCTCAGCCCGGATATCACATGATTTTATTCTTAAAGACCTGGCAGCCATAGTTGAGAGTCAAAACACACATGGACCTCACATTTGTAGACCTCAATGGGCCTGGCTTCGTGTGACCTTTTGGCCACTCTTTGGGAAGCCTTGTTTGTGAGAGTTCTCCAGAGCTTTCGTTGAAATGAGCTTCCTCACCATTTAATGGTTCCTGAAGGAATGGAAACCCACAGTGCCTCTAACTTCATCCTTTAAAAATGGCTAGCTAGATAAATACCATGAGATTTTTGAAATTCCCATGACCAGGTGGCACTGGAGAACCTTTGGATGTCCTGTTCTGCTGATCATGAGTGTACCAGACAGTGCCTTGATTGACTGGGTTTCATGAAAATGGTGTAAAACAGAGATGCCAGTAAGTTGGGGCCTGCTGAGTAGCGGGCCTAGAGCAGTGGTGTGCAGGTGTGTGATAAAACATCTGTGGTGGGGCCATGTGGATCTGCCACTGGCTTCCAAATGGCTTGTGACTGACATGGTGCAGTGAGCAGACCCTTCTATGTAAAGGCATCTTGTTATATGGAGAGGTTTCAGGGCAGTGTTCAGAATCAGGTTGCTATGGTCAAGGGGGCAAGCTCTGTGGGATAGAAGCCTGGCTGGTGCATTCTCCTAGGACCTTGACCCACCACACGTGACAGAACTCCCTCCAGCACGGTGTCCCAGTTGAACTCCTTGTATTTCCTGAAGCAAATTCCAAACTCCCAGTGCAGCAGCAAGAAACACAGTGAAAAGTGGAGGATGTCCAAACGGCTTCACAATCCACACAGGGAGACACTTAGACCCCAGTGGCCACAGTTTACCTGCAAAGAGAGAATTCAGCACTTCTGCCTCATGTTCATTGGAAAATCAGAAACCATGTCCTCCAGGTCACATAGATGCAGACCCAGCTTTGATGGTCTCACTACAAAGGAAGCTAAAGCTCCTGACAACAACATATATTTCAAGTGCCCCACCTCAGAGGCAGTTTCTCACAAAGTCTTTAGGCCAGCAGAGCTCCATGTTTGGGGAGTGTTTACCCTGTCTCCCTTACTTATGGAAACTCCTCTACCACCTCCAAGGTTGTGAACTCCTGAGCATTGTCCATTCCACATACGTATTCACAGCTTTTCTAACTCTTCTCCATGAATTGCGTCTTACTTGTTGCGAAGGTAATGTCAAGGCATTGTTCTGGATGAGAGTGGGAAGGTTTTTGTGTAGCACATATTTGCCTACACATTGGATTCATTTTCCTATTTTCCGTTCGAAATACTGAATCCCTGACACTAACCCATACCCTACTAGATTCTGACTACGAATACTAATATGATGGAGAAAAATAACCCAAACACAATAGAAATACAGGCAGTTCAGAGCAGGCATGGTGTATAGTTGGACTTGCCTTTAGCATTACAAAGGGTAGGTGTTTTAAATCTTGTCCAATTTAATAGAAGTAGTTCTCCATGTGTTTTGAGAGTTAACAAATGTGTGAATTTCTGCCTCCCTTTCTCTGTAGCCTATTCAGCAACATGTATTTTTACATGCACATATAGAATCCTACCTGCCCTCCCACGTCCACTCTTGTGAGGTGGCTGACTTGGCAGATACAAATTGTGAGAAGAGATCACTCCTCCTAAATGCTGTTGGAACTGAAAATTCAACCTACGGGTGAGCTTCCTACTTGAACAACATGATACATAAATCCATGTTCAGTAACATAAATATTTTTGGATCTGTGGATGATATATATTTCATGATGAATTTCGATTGGCATATATATTTCTACTTTTTAATGTCTGTGTGTGTGTTCTGTGTGTATGAGTGTGTGTATATATACACACACACACACACACAATATACACAAACTCTCCAGATTTTTCAAAATATGAAATATATGTGTCTTAGTATACACTCCCTAAATTCATCCATGTTCATATATGTGGATTTATAATCAACTTTTCACAAGATTATTCTCAGAAATATTCATCCACCTGAAATACATATTTGTTTCCTAGTGCTGAAAACTAACTTCAGATTATGGTGCATAGAGATCCTAATATTTCTACAGGAACTGACCCAGTTTAACATCAATGCCAGTAGATTCCTATGGGACATGATGTGTATTTTGACCTTCATTTTTATTCAACACTGATACATTACTATTTCTTCAGTTGATGCACATCATAGGATATGTATTTCATCCTCATGTTCACAAATTTCTAGGCATTTGGTTCCCTTTCAATCACTTCCTGCTTCAGAACACATGTATTCCTCCACGTTTCTTGACTGGTCTTTTCATGAGACTTCTTTCCAAACACATTCTTTTCCATTTCCATAATCCCTTTTGAAGCCAAACTCACACCCCCTTCATGGTAAACCATCACCCTAATATCACCATTAGATGTAAAACTGGTTGGAATGAATGGTTGTGTATCAATATTAGATTTCCTATATATTTTCAGATATCCATTCAATCCATTATTTAAATTGGAACCAGTTATAATATTTATTCACAGTAGGGTCTATTCATGCATTATCTCTATATTCATAGACCCAGGGTACACCTATTTGTACCCCCAAAGGCTAATTTATATGTCTTCACCATATTACTCCCAGAAATGGTGGAAGAAATACACATGACACCTGATCTCCATATACATTGTATCACAGTGATATTCTGGACACAAAATGCAAAGGTCACACTTATGATTGTACCAAAGCCTCATTGGTAAGTGAGCATGGATTACTCAAAACATCCTTGTCCAGGTTGCCTAATGCTCTCAAATGTCAATCCTATTGGTGACTACACATTTGTTTCTTCCTAAGATGATATATTCAACCTCAACCCTGTTGAATATGTCTAATCCTCTCACTCACTTTATACTTTGCCTGATTTCCTAATGTCTCTATTGATATCTGCTTTCCTACATATGTTCCCCAGTTCATCATTGTGACTGACCCTTAACATGTGCTGACATTTACATTCACTCTCTAACCGACACCCTATTGCTAAAGAACTTTTGGTCCAAATTTTATACTCACTCTTCTTCCTAAACCTACCAACTATCTTCCTAATCCTACCTACTATCCCTTTTTGACTGGATGTTCTCTTCTACATTCAATCATCCAAGGTACAAGGTCCTGTGCCATTGTATATCGATTTATCTGAGACATCTGTGCAGAAAGTCATTCAAAGCTAAGTAACCCAATCAAGGGCCCAATGCCCTTCTGGCCTTCAAATCTTACTTGGATTTCTGTTTACATACATATATTTCACCTATATATTATTATAAATATCACAGGTTCCCAATACCATTCATCATCCAGCAGAGTGATTCCTAACCCAAACCGAACAGGTTCTTAACCCTAACCATACACTGTTCCCTCAATCTAACTTTACAGAAGAGCAGGGACAGAGTTGGTCTTACAATACAGGAATGTAGGGGATCTTCCACCTGCTGAGAACCTCAAAGGTCCATGAAGAAATGATCCCTGGAGAAGATGTAGGCCGCTGTGAAGGACCTGAGAGAGCACAAGTCATCTTCCATGGCAAACCACCTGGTCAGGATGAAGGGATGTGTCTGAATGAGCCTCTCTCTTCTTAATGTAGACAAGATGGACCAAAGCAGGCCTGTGTGGAGAGCTGTTCCTTGGTGCCTATGGTTGATATTCCATTCTAACTTGTGAAAGTGTCAGAGGAAGGAGGGGCAGCCTCCATCTCATGGGAGCCCTGGAAGCAACTGTTAGGACACAGTGGTTGCCAAGGCAGTGACCTCATTCAGTTCCTGAAGGAAGTGACCTCACCTCACTTCCTTGGTGATGGAACTCTCTGAACTTGGGATCCAGGAAGCCAGGCACCCAGAGCCAGTCCCAGTCCCAGTCCCAGTGGGCTCACTTGTTTGGATTTACCAAGGACAGAGTCAGTCTTTCTTGGTACCTACTGATGTGAGGATGGCCAAATGCCAGGAAAGCTCTGCAGAGGGGCCTTTCCTGAGAAAGCAGGTAGTGGCTCACCACTGGCTCCTGACAACTTCACAGAGTTGGCCAAGGAGGCCAGATGTGGGACAGGACAGGCCATTTCGCGGGAACATAGTATGGCCCACGAGTCAGACGGCACTCCGGGTAGTCACAGACCAACTTGGAAGAAGGAGGTGCCTTTGTGGGTGTGGGTGTGAGTTTGTGGTTTTGTCTCATGTTCTGAGAATAGGTAGGAAAGGCGGTTTGTTTGTTTTGGAGTGGACTGTTTCTAGTAAGTCTTTTGACGAGGCGAGTGTTTCTATGTTTGTGTATCCCACTGTGTCCCTGGTTGTAGACATTAGAAAAGAGAATGCATCAATGGATGTGTCCTGTCTAGTAGAAAGCTTCCCAGCATTCATCCTGCCCAATTCATGAATGGACTGCGGCTTGCCTTATGGATGGGCAACACCTACTATCTTCCTAAGTTCCTGTTTTCTTCCTGAATTCTGGCCACTCTCCAGAATAGGCTCATGGTTTTGTGTCCAAGATATGTACCACCTCCAAGCTCGGTGACATGGCCATGTACTGGAGAGCTGGAAGGAATGGTGAGCATCTCAGAAAACTCAGATATCAGTGTGACCTGTAAAGTCTCCCTGGAGAAACCCTGCTTTGGGCCTTTTGCTTACCTATTGTTGTGTTGCCCTGAATGTCAGGAAGGCCTTTGCCTCAGGGCACCCCTTTGTGAAGCCTGAAGAAAACAGTTTTCAAATGGAAATGAATGGGCATCACCTGTGGCTCTTTGCTTAATGGCTTTGCAAAGGGATGTGTCTGAATCAGCCTCTTGGCCCTGTGTGAGGCTGTGGCTTAGGTTGTCAGCACCTGAGGGATCCAAAGAGAGATCCCATGTGTGCATCCAAAGCCAAATTGGCACAAAAGCAGTCATTGTGGATGATGTCTCTCGCATTCCTCTGTAAGGTTCCTGACCTCCATCAAGTGAGAATAGGGATCCTTCGGGTCAAAGGAGTTCTTCAAAGCCCTGCAGAGGCTAGCCCATAGGTGCTTGGGTTTTCTCATGACTCCAATTCACACAAAGAATCTATACCCGGCAGTCAGTAGGCCTCCAATTGGAGAAGCGGAGCCAGTATTAACGGCAGGCCTATTGGATCACTCCAGGTTCACAGGAAGGGTGTCCAGGCCACCCTGACATTAGGCAAATGAGGGGCAAGGGAGCTTATTGTGGACACTGTCTTGGGCTGTGCCCCTCATGGAAACCTCCAGCCCAGCCAGAGGTTATGATGAGTGTCTATGTGGAAGAAGATGAGGGCCATGTGGCAGTGTTTTGGTTTGAATTGTGGTCATTGGTGTGGCGGTGGGAAGAGATGACTGGGTCCACCTGGGCTTGAACTCTGGTGTGATTCCCCTTGGAGACCGAGTTCTGGAACTGACCTCAGAGAAGTATTGCCGTGAATTGTGTTGGGATTTGAGGAGGCCATGCATGAGAGTCGCCCTTGGAAACTGAGATGTAGGCCCAGGCTGGCTTTCCACAGAGCACTGGGAATCTCAGCCCGGATATCACATGATTTTATTCTTAAAGACCTGGCAGCCATAGTTGAGAGTCAAAACACACATGGACCTCACATTTGTAGACCTCAATGGGCCTGGCTTCGTGTGACCTTTTGGCCACTCTTTGGGAAGCCTTGTTTGTGAGAGTTCTCCAGAGCTTTCGTTGAAATGAGCTTCCTCACCATTTAATGGTTCCTGAAGGAATGGAAACCCACAGTGCCTCTAACTTCATCCTTTAAAAATGGCTAGCTAGATAAATACCATGAGATTTTTGAAATTCCCATGACCAGGTGGCACTGGAGAACCTTTGGATGTCCTGTTCTGCTGATCATGAGTGTACCAGACAGTGCCTTGATTGACTGGGTTTCATGAAAATGGTGTAAAACAGAGATGCCAGTAAGTTGGGGCCTGCTGAGTAGCGGGCCTAGAGCAGTGGTGTGCAGGTGTGTGATAAAACATCTGTGGTGGGGCCATGTGGATCTGCCACTGGCTTCCAAATGGCTTGTGACTGACATGGTGCAGTGAGCAGACCCTTCTATGTAAAGGCATCTTGTTATATGGAGAAGTTTCAGGGCAGTGTTCAGAATCAGGTTGCTATGGTCAAGGGGGCAAGCTCTGTGGGATAGAAGCCTGGCTGGTGCATTCTCCTAGGACCTTGACCCACCACACGTGACAGAACTCCCTCCAGCACGGTGTCCCAGTTGAACTCCTTGTATTTCCTGAAGCAAATTCCAAACTCCCAGTGCAGCAGCAAGAAACACCACGAAAAGTGGAGGATGACCAAATGGCTTCAGAGTCCACACAGGGAGACACTTAGACCCCAGTGGCCACAGTTTACCTGCAAAGAGAGAATTCAGCACTTCTGCCTCATGTTCATTGGAAAATCAGAAACCATGTCCTCCAGGTCACATAGATGCAGACCCAGCTTTGATGGTCTCACTACAAAGGAAGCTAAAGCTCCTGACAACAACATATATTTCAAGTGCCCCACCTCAGAGGCAGTTTCTCACAAAGTCTTTAGGCCAGCAGAGCTCCATGTTTGTGGAGTGTTTACCCTGTCTCCCTTACTTATGGAAACTCCTCTACCACCTCCAAGGTTGTGAACTCCTGAGCATTTTCCATTCCACATACGTATTCACAGCTTTTCTAACTCTTCTCCACGAATTGCGTCTTACTTGTTGCGAAGGTAATGTCAAGGCATTGTTCTGGATGAGAGTGGGAAGGTTTTTGTGTAGCACATATTTGCCTACACATTGGATTCATTTTCCTATTTTCCGTTTGAAATACTGAATCCCTGACACTAACCCATACCCTACTAGATTCTGACTACAAATACTAATATGATGGAGAAAAATAACCCAAACACAATAGAAATACAGGCAGTTCAGAGCAGGCATGGTGTATAGTTGGACTTGCCTTTAGCATTACAAAGGGTAGGTGTTTTAAATCTTGTCCAATTTAATAGAAGTAGTTCTCCATGTGTTTTGAGAGTTAACAAATGTGTGAATTTCTGCCTCCCTTTCTCTGTAGCCTATTCAGCAACATGTATTTTTACATGCACATATAGAATCCTACCTCCTATCCCACGTCCACTCTTGTGAGGTGGCTGACTTGGCAGATACAAATTGTGAGAAGAGATCACTCCTCCTAAATGTTGTTGGAACTGAAAATTCAACCTACGGGTGAGCTTCCTACTTGAACAACATGATACATAAATCCATGTTCAGTAACATAAATATTTTTGGATCTGTGGATGATATATATTTCATGATGAATTTCGATTGGCATATATATTTCTACTTTTTAATGTCTGTGTGTGTGTTCTGTGTGTATGTGTGTGTGTATATATATACACACACACACACACACACAATATACACAAACTCTCCAGATTTTTCAAAATATGAAATATATATGTCTTAGTATACACTCCCTAAATTCATCCATGTTCATATATGTGGATTTATAATCAACTTTTCACAAGATTATTCTCAGAAATATTCATCCACCTGAAATACATATTTGTTTCCTAGTGCTGAAAACTAACTTCAGAGAATGGTGCATAGAGATCCTAATATTTCTACAGGAACTGACCCAGTTTAACATCAATGCCAGTAGATTCCTATGGGACATGATGTGTATTTTGACCTTCATTTTTATTCAACACTGATACATTACTATTTCTTCAGTTGATGCACATCATAGGATATGTATTTCATCCTCATGTTCACAAATTTCTAGGCATTTGGTTCACTTTCAATCACTTCCTGCTTCAGAACACATGTATTCCTCCACGTTTCTTGACTGGTCTTTTCATGAGACTTCTTTCCAAACACATTCTTTTCCATTTCCATAATCCCTTTTGAAGCCAAACTCACACCCCCTTCATGGTAAACCATCACCCTAATATCACCATTAGATGTATAACTGGTTGGAATGAATGGTTGTGTATCAATATTAGATTTCCTATATATTTTCAGATATCCATTCAATCCATTATTTAAATTGGAACCAGTTATAATATTTATTCACAGTAGGGTCTATTCATGCATTATCTCTATATTCATAGACCCAGGGTACACCTATTTGTACCCCCAAAGGCTAATTTATATGTCTTCAACATATTACTCCCAGAAATGGTGGAAGAAATACTCATGACACCTGATCTCCATATACATTGTATCACAGTGATATTCTGGACACAAAATGCAAAGGTCACACTTATGATTGTACCAAAGCCTCATTGGAAAGTGAGCATGGATTACTCAAAACATCCTTGTCCAGGTTGCCTAATGCTCTCAAATGTCAATCCTATTGGTGACTACACATTTGTTTCTTCCTAAGATGATATATTCAACCTCAACCCTGTTGAATATGTCTAATCCTCTCACTCACTTTATACTTTGCCTGATTTCCTAATGTCTCTATTGATATCTGCTTTCCTACATATGTTCCCCAGTTCATCATTGTGACTGACCCTTAACATGTGCTGACATTTACATTCACTCTCTAACCGACACCCTATTGCTAAAGAACTTTTGGTCCAAATTTTATACTCACTCTTCTTCCTAAACCTACCAACTATCTTCCTAATCCTACCTACTATCCCTTTTTGACTGGATGTTCTCTTCTACATTCAATCATCCAAGGTACAAGGTCCTGTGCCATTGTATATCGATTTATCTGAGACATCTGTGCAGAAAGTCATTCAAAGCTAAGTAACCCAATCAAGGGCCCAATGCCCTTCTGGCCTTCAAATCTTACTTGGATTTCTGTTTTCATACATATATTTCACCTATATATTATTATAAATATCACAGGTTCCCAATACCATTCATCATCCAGCAGAGTGATTCCTAACCCAAACCGAACAGGTTCTTAACCCTAACCATACACTGTTCCCTCAATCTAACTTTACAGAAGAGCAGGGACAGAGTTGGTCTTACAATACAGGAATGTAGGGGATCTTCCACCTGCTGAGAACCTCAAAGGTCCATGAAGAAATGATCCCTGGAGAAGATGTAGGCCGCTGTGAAGGACCTGAGAGAGCACAAGTCATCTTCCATGGCAAACCACCTGGTCAGGATGAAGGGATGTGTCTGAATGAGCCTCTCTCTTCTTAATGTAGACAAGATGGACCAAAGCAGGCCTGTGTGGAGAGCTGTTCCTTGGTGCCTATGGTTGATATTCCATTCTAACTTGTGAAAGTGTCAGAGGAAGGAGGGGCAGCCTCCATCTCATGGGAGCCCTGGAAGCAACTGTTAGGACACAGTGGTTGCCAAGGCAGTGACCTCATTCAGTTCCTGAAGGAAGTGACCTCACCTCACTTCCTTGGTGATGGAACTCTCTGAACTTGGGATCCAGGAAGCCAGGCACCCAGAGCCAGTCCCAGTCCCAGTCCCAGTGGGCTCACTTGTTTGGATTTACCAAGGACAGAGTCAGTCTTTCTTGGTACCTACTGATGTGAGGATGGCCAAATGCCAGGAAAGCTCTGCAGAGGGGCCTTTCCTGAGAAAGCAGGTAGTGGCTCACCGCTGGCTCCTGACAACTTCACAGAGTTGGCCAAGGAGGCCAGATGTGGGACAGGACAGGCCATTTCGCGGGAACATAGTATGGCCCACGAGTCAGACGGCACTCCGGGTAGTCACAGACCAACTTGGAAGAAGGAGGTGCCTTTGTGGGTGTGGGTGTGAGTTTGTGGTTTTGTCTCATGTTCTGAGAATAGGTAGGAAAGGCGGTTTGTTTGTTTTGGAGTGGACTGTTTCTAGTAAGTCTTTTGACGAGGCGAGTGTTTCTATGTTTGTGTATCCCACTGTGTCCCTGGTTGTAGACATTAGAAAAGAGAATGCATCAATGGATGTGTCCTGTCTAGTAGAAAGCTTCCCAGCATTCATCCTGCCCAATTCATGAATGGACTGCGGCTTGCCTTATGGATGGGCAACACCTACTATCTTCCTAAGTTCCTGTTTTCTTCCTGAATTCTGGCCACTCTCCAGAATAGGCTCATGGTTTTGTGTCCAAGATATGTACCACCTCCAAGCTCGGTGACATGGCCATGTACTGGAGAGCTGGAAGGAATGGTGAGCATCTCAGAAAACTCAGATATCAGTGTGACCAGTAAAGTCTCCCTGGAGAAACCCTGCTTTGGGCCTTTTGCTTACCTATTGTTGTGTTGCCCTGAATGTCAGGAAGGCCTTTGCCTCAGGGCACCCCTTTGTGAAGCCTGAAGAAAACAGTTTTCAAATGGAAATGCATGGGCATCACCTGTGGCTCTTTGCTTAATGGCTTTGCAAAGGGATGTGTCTGAATCAGCCTCTTGGCCCTGTGTGAGGCTGTGGCTTAGGTTGTCAGCACCTGACGGATCCAAAGAGAGATCCCATGTGTGCATCCAAAGCCAAATTGGCACAAAAGCAGTCATTGTGGATGATGTCTCTCGCATCCCTCTGTAAGGTTCCTGACCTCCATCAAGTGAGAATAGGGATCCTTCGGGTCAAAGGAGTTCTTCAAAGCCCTGCAGAGGCTAGCCCATAGGTGCTTGGGTTTTCTCATGACTCCAATTCACACAAAGAATCTATACCCGGCAGTCAGTAGGCCTCAAATTGGAGAAGCGGAGCCAGTATTAACGGCAGGCCTATTGGATCACTCCAGGTTCACAGGAAGGGTGTCCAGGCCACCCTGACATTAGGCAAATGAGGGGCAAGGGAGCTTATTGTGGACACTGTCTTGGGCTGTGCCCCTCATGGAAACCTCCAGCCCAGCCAGAGGTTATGATGAGTGTCTATGTGGAAGAAGATGAGGGCCATGTGGCAGTGTTTTGGTTTGAATTGTGGTCATTGGTGTGGCGGTGGGAAGAGATGACTGGGTCCACCTGGGCTTGAACTCTGGTGTGATTCCCCTTGGAGACTGAGTTCTGGAACTGACCTCAGAGAAGTATTGCCGTGAATTGTGTTGGGATTTGAGGAGGCCATGCATGAGAGTCGCCCTTGGAAACTGAGATGTAGGCCCAGGCTGGCTTTCCACAGAGCACTGGGAATCTCAGCCCGGATATCACATGATTTTATTCTTAAAGACCTGGCAGCCATAGTTGAGTGTCAAAACACACATGGACCTCACATTTGTAGACCTCAATGGGCCTGGCTTCGTGTGACCTCTTGGCCACTCTTTGGGAAGCCTTGTTTGTGAGAGTTCTCCAGAGCTTTCGTTGAAATGAGCTTCCTCACCATTTAATGGTTCCTGAAGGAATGGAAACCCACAGTGCCTCTAACTTCATCCTTTAAAAATGGCTAGCTAGATAAATACCATGAGATTTTTGAAATTCCCATGACCAGGTGGCACTGGAGAACCTTTGGATGTCCTGTTTTGCTGATCATGTGTGTACCAGACAGTGCCTTGATTGACTGGGTTTCATGAAAATGGTGTAAAACAGAGATGCCAGTAAGTTGGGGCCTGCTGAGTAGCGGGCCTAGAGCAGTGGTGTGCAGGTGTGTGATAAAACATCTGTGGTGGGGCCATGTGGATCTGCCACTGGCTTCCAAATGGCTTGTGACTGACATGGTGCAGTGAGCAGACCCTTCTATGTAAAGGCATCTTGTTATATGGAGAGGTTTCAGGGCAGTGTTCAGAATCAGGTTGCTATGGTCAAGGGGGCAAGCTCTGTGGGATAGAAGCCTGGCTGGTGCATTCTCCTAGGACCTTGACCCACCACACGTGACAGAACTCCCTCCAGCACGGTGTCCCAGTTGAACTCCTTGTATTTCCTGAAGCAAATTCCAAACTCCCAGTGCAGCAGCAAGAAACACCACGAAAAGTGGAGGATGACCAAATGGCTTCAGAGTCCACACAGGGAGACACTTAGACCCCAGTGGCCACAGTTTACCTGCAAAGAGAGAATTCAGCACTTCTGCCTCATGTTCATTGGAAAATCAGAAACCATGTCCTCCAGGTCACATAGATGCAGACCCAGCTTTGATGGTCTCACTACAAAGGAAGCTAAAGCTCCTGACAACAACATATATTTCAAGTGCCCCACCTCAGAGGCAGTTTCTCACAAAGTCTTTAGGCCAGCAGAGCTCCATGTTTGTGGAGTGTTTACCCTGTCTCCCTTACTTATGGAAACTCCTCTACCACCTCCAAGGTTGTGAACTCCTGAGCATTTTCCATTCCACATACGTATTCACAGCTTTTCTAACTCTTCTCCACGAATTGCGTCTTACTTGTTGCGAAGGTAATGTCAAGGCATTGTTCTGGATGAGAGTGGGAAGGTTTTTGTGTAGCACATATTTGCCTACACATTGGATTCATTTTCCTATTTTCCGTTTGAAATACTGAATCCCTGACACTAACCCATACCCTACTAGATTCTGACTACGAATACTAATATGATGGAGAAAAATAACCCAAACAGAATAGAAATACAGGCAGTTCAGAGCAGGCATGGTGTATAGTTGGACTTGCCTTTAGCATTACAAAGGGTAGGTGTTTTAAATCTTGTCCAATTTAATAGAAGTAGTTCTCCATGTGTTTTGAGAGTTAACAAATGTGTGAATTTCTGTCTCCCTTTCTCTGTAGCCTATTCAGCAACATGTATTTTTACATGCACATATAGAATCCTACCTGCTATCCCACGTCCACTCTTGTGAGGTGGCTGACTTGGCAGATACAAATTGTGAGAAGAGATCACTCCTCCTAAATGCTGTTGGAACTGAAAATTCAACCTACTGGTGAGCTTCCTACTTGAACAACATGATACATAAATCCATGTTCAGTAACATAAATATTTTTGGATCTGTGGATGATATATATTTCATGATGAATTTCGATTGGCATATATATTTCTACTTTTTAATGTCTGTGTGTGTGTTCTGTGTGTATGTGTGTGTGTATATATATACACACACACACACACACACAATATACACAAACTCTCCAGATTTTTCAAAATATGAAATATATGTGTCTTAGTATACACTCCCTAAATTCATCCATGTTCATATATGTGGATTTATAATCAACTTTTCACAAGATTATTCTCAGAAATATTCATCCACCTGAAATACATATTTGTTTCCTAGTGCTGAAAACTAACTTCAGAGAATGGTGCATAGAGATCCTAATATTTCTACAGGAACTGACCCAGTTTAACATCAATGCCAGTAGATTCCTATGGAACATGATGTGTATTTTGACCTTCATTTTTATTCAACACTGATACATTACTATATCTTCAGTAGATGCACATCGTTGGATATGTATTTCATCTTCAAGTTCACAAATTTCTAGGCATTTGGTTCACTTTCAATCACTTCCTGCTTCAGAAAACATGTGTTCCTCCACGTTTCTTGACTGGTCTTTTCATGAGACTTCTTTCCAAACACATTCTTTTCCATTTCCATAATCCCTTTTGAAGCCAAACTCACACCCCCTTCATGGTAAACCATCACCCTAATATCACCATTAGATGTATAACTGGTTGGAATGAATGGTTGTGTATCAATATTAGATTTCCTATATATTTTTAGATATCCATTCAATCCATTATTTAAATTGGAACCAGTTATAATATTTATTCACAGTAGGGTCTATTCATGCATTATCTCTACATTCATAGACCCAGGGTACACCTGTTTGTACCCCCAAAGGCTACTTTATATGTCTTCAACATATTACTCCCAGAAATGGTGGAAGAAATACTCATGACACCTGATCTCCATATACATTGTATCACAGTGATATTCTGGACACAAAATTCAAAGGTCACACTTATGATTGTACCAAAGCCTCATTGGAAAGTGAGCATGGATTACTCAAAACATCCTTGTCCAGGTTGCCTAATGCTCTCAAATGTCAATCCTATTGGTGACTACACATTTGTTTCTTCCTAAGATGATATATTCAACCTCAACCCTGTTGAATATGTCTAATCCTCTCACTCACTTTATACTTTGCCTGATTTCCTAATGTCTCTATTGATATCTGCTTTCCTACATATGTTCCCCAGTTCATCATTCTGACTGACCCTTAACATGTGCTGACATTTACATTCACTCTCTAACCGACACCCTATTGCTAAAGAACTTTTGGTCCAAATTTTATACTCACTCTTCTTCCTAAACCTACCAACTATCTTCCTAATCCTACCTACTATCCCTTTTTGACTGGATGTTCTCTTCTACATTCAATCATCCAAGGTACAAGGTCCTGTGCCATTGTATATCGATTTATCTGAGACATCTGTGCAGAAAGTCATTCAAAGCTAAGTAACCCAATCAAGGGCCCAATGCCCTTCTGGCCTTCAAATCTTACTTGGATTTCTGTTTTCATACATATATTTCACCTATATATTATTATAAATATCACAGGTTCCCAATACCATTCATCATCCAGCAGAGTGATTCCTAACCCAAACCGAACAGGTTCTTAACCCTAACCATACACTGTTCCCTCAATCTAACTTTACAGAAGAGCAGGGACAGAGTTGGTCTTACAATACAGGAATGTAGGGGATCTTCCACCTGCTGAGAACCTCAAAGGTCCATGAAGAAATGATCCCTGGAGAAGATGTAGGCCGCTGTGAAGGACCTGAGAGAGCACAAGTCATCTTCCATGGCAAACCACCTGGTCAGGATGAAGGGATGTGTCTGAATGAGCCTCTCTCTTCTTAATGTAGACAAGATGGACCAAAGCAGGCCTGTGTGGAGAGCTGTTCCTTGGTGCCTATGGTTGATATTCCATTCTAACTTGTGAAAGTGTCAGAGGAAGGAGGGGCAGCCTCCATCTCATGGGAGCCCTGGAAGCAACTGTTAGGACACAGTGGTTGCCAAGGCAGTGACCTCATTCAGTTCCTGAAGGAAGTGACCTCACCTCACTTCCTTGGTGATGGAACTCTCTGAACTTGGGATCCAGGAAGCCAGGCACCCAGAGCCAGTCCCAGTCCCAGTCCCAGTGGGCTCACTTGTTTGGATTTACCAAGGACAGAGTCAGTCTTTCTTGGTACCTACTGATGTGAGGATGGCCAAATGCCAGGAAAGCTCTGCAGAGGGGCCTTTCCTGAGAAAGCAGGTAGTGGCTCACCGCTGGCTCCTGACAACTTCACAGAGTTGGCCAAGGAGGCCAGATGTGGGACAGGACAGGCCATTTCGCGGGAACATAGTATGGCCCACAAGTCAGACGGCACTCCGGGTAGTCACAGACCAACTTGGAAGAAGGAGGTGCCTTTGTGGGTGTGGGTGTGAGTTTGTGGTTTTGTCTCATGTTCTGAGAATAGGTAGGAAAGGCGGTTTGTTTGTTTTGGAGTGGACTGTTTCTAGTAAGTCTTTTGACGAGGCGAGTGTTTCTATGTTTGTGTATCCCACTGTGTCCCTGGTTGTAGACATTAGAAAAGAGAATGCATCAATGGATGTGTCCTGTCTAGTAGAAAGCTTCCCAGCATTCATCCTGCCCAATTCATGAATGGACTGCGGCTTGCCTTATGGATGGGCAACACCTACTATCTTCCTAAGTTCCTGTTTTCTTCCTGAATTCTGGCCACTCTCCAGAATAGGCTCATGGTTTTGTGTCCAAGATATGTACCACCTCCAAGCTCGGTGACATGGCCATGTACTGGAGAGCTGGAAGGAATGGTGAGCATCTCAGAAAACTCAGATATCAGTGTGACCAGTAAAGTCTCCCTGGAGAAACCCTGCTTTGGGCCTTTTGCTTACCTATTGTTGTGTTGCCCTGAATGTCAGGAAGGCCTTTGCCTCAGGGCACCCCTTTGTGAAGCCTGAAGAAAACAGTTTTCAAATGGAAATGCATGGGCATCACCTGTGGCTCTTTGCTTAATGGCTTTGCAAAGGGATGTGTCTGAATCAGCCTCTTGGCCCTGTGTGAGGCTGTGGCTTAGGTTGTCAGCACCTGACGGATCCAAAGAGAGATCCCATGTGTGCATCCAAAGCCAAATTGGCACAAAAGCAGTCATTGTGGATGATGTCTCTCGCATCCCTCTGTAAGGTTCCTGACCTCCATCAAGTGAGAATAGGGATCCTTCGGGTCAAAGGAGTTCTTCAAAGCCCTGCAGAGGCTAGCCCATAGGTGCTTGGGTTTTCTCATGACTCCAATTCACACAAAGAATCTATACCCGGCAGTCAGTAGGCCTCAAATTGGAGAAGCGGAGCCAGTATTAACGGCAGGCCTATTGGATCACTCCAGGTTCACAGGAAGGGTGTCCAGGCCACCCTGACATTAGGCAAATGAGGGGCAAGGGAGCTTATTGTGGACACTGTCTTGGGCTGTGCCCCTCATGGAAACCTCCAGCCCAGCCAGAGGTTATGATGAGTGTCTATGTGGAAGAAGATGAGGGCCATGTGGCAGTGTTTTGGTTTGAATTGTGGTCATTGGTGTGGCGGTGGGAAGAGATGACTGGGTCCACCTGGGCTTGAACTCTGGTGTGATTCCCCTTGGAGACTGAGTTCTGGAACTGACCTCAGAGAAGTATTGCCGTGAATTGTGTTGGGATTTGAGGAGGCCATGCATGAGAGTCGCCCTTGGAAACTGAGATCTAGGCCCAGGCTGGCTTTCCACAGAGCACTGGGAATCTCAGCCCGGATATCACATGATTTTATTCTTAAAGACCTGGCAGCCATAGTTGAGAGTCAAAACACACATGGACCTCACATTTGTAGACCTCAGTGGGCCTGGCTTCCTGTGACCTTTCGGCCACTCTTTGGGAAGCCTTGTTTGTGAGAGTTCTCCAGAGCTTTCGTTGAAATGAGCTTCCTCACCATTTAATGGTTCCTGAAGGAATGGAAACCCACAGTGCCTCTAACTTCATCCTTTAAAAATGGCTAGCTAGATAAATACCATGAGATTTTTGAAATTCCCATGACCAGGTGGCACTGGAGAACCTTTGGATGTCCTGTTCTGCTGATCATGAGTGTACCAGACAGTGCCTTGATTGACTGGGTTTCATGAAAATGGTGTAAAACAGAGATGCCAGTAAGTTGGGGCCTGCTGAGTAGCGGGCCTAGAGCAGTGGTGTGCAGGTGTGTGATAAAACATCTGTGGTGGGGCCATGTGGATCTGCCACTGGCTTCCAAATGGCTTGTGACTGACATGGTGCAGTGAGCAGACCCTTCTATGTAAAGGCATCTTGTTATATGGAGAGGTTTCAGGGCAGTGTTCAGAATCAGGTTGCTATGGTCAAGGGGGCAAGCTCTGTGGGATAGAAGCCTGGCTGGTGCATTCTCCTAGGACCTTGACCCACCACACGTGACAGAACTCCCTCCAGCACGGTGTCCCAGTTGAACTCCTTGTATTTCCTGAAGCAAATTCCAAACTCCCAGTGCAGCAGCAAGAAACACCACGAAAAGTGGAGGATGACCAAATGGCTTCAGAGTCCACACAGGGAGACACTTAGACCCCAGTGGCCACAGTTTACCTGCAAAGAGAGAATTCAGCACTTCTGCCTCATGTTCATTGGAAAATCAGAAACCATGTCCTCCAGGTCACATAGATGCAGACCCAGCTTTGATGGTCTCACTACAAAGGAAGCTAAAGCTCCTGACAACAACATATATTTCAAGTGCCCCACCTCAGAGGCAGTTTCTCACAAAGTCTTTAGGCCAGCAGAGCTCCATGTTTGTGGAGTGTTTACCCTGTCTCCCTTACTTATGGAAACTCCTCTACCACCTCCAAGGTTGTGAACTCCTGAGCATTTTCCATTCCACATACGTATTCACAGCTTTTCTAACTCTTCTCCACGAATTGCGTCTTACTTGTTGCGAAGGTAATGTCAAGGCATTGTTCTGGATGAGAGTGGGAAGGTTTTTGTGTAGCACATATTTGCCTACACATTGGATTCATTTTCCTATTTTCCGTTTGAAATACTGAATCCCTGACACTAACCCATACCCTACTAGATTCTGACTACGAATACTAATATGATGGAGAAAAATAACCCAAACACAATAGAAATACAGGCAGTTCAGAGCAGGCATGGTGTATAGTTGGACTTGCCTTTAGCATTACAAAGGGTAGGTGTTTTAAATCTTGTCCAATTTAATAGAAGTAGTTCTCCATGTGTTTTGAGAGTTAACAAATGTGTGAATTTCTGTCTCCCTTTCTCTGTAGCCTATTCAGCAACATGTATTTTTACATGCACATATAGAATCCTACCTGCTATCCCACGTCCACTCTTGTGAGGTGGCTGACTTGGCAGATACAAATTGTGAGAAGAGATCACTCCTCCTAAATGCTGTTGGAACTGAAAATTCAACCTACTGGTGAGCTTCCTACTTGAACAACATGATACATAAATCCATGTTCAGTAACATAAATATTTTTGGATCTGTGGATGATATATATTTCATGATGAATTTCGATTGGCATATATATTTCTACTTTTTAATGTCTGTGTGTGTGTTCTGTGTGTATGTGTGTGTGTATATATATACACACACACACACACACAATATACACAAACTCTCCAGATTTTTCAAAATATGAAATATATGTGTCTTAGTATACACTCCCTAAATTCATCCATGTTCATATATGTGGATTTATAATCAACTTTTCACAAGATTATTCTCAGAAATATTCATCCACCTGAAATACATATTTGTTTCCTAGTGCTGAAAACTAACTTCAGAGAATGGTGCATAGAGATCCTAATATTTCTACAGGAACTGACCCAGTTTAACATCAATGCCAGTAGATTCCTATGGGACATGATGTGTATTTTGACCTTCATTTTTATTCAACACTGATACATTACTATATCTTCAGTAGATGCACATCGTTGGATATGTATTTCATCTTCAAGTTCACAAATTTCTAGGCATTTGGTTCACTTTCAATCACTTCCTGCTTCAGAAAACATGTGTTCCTCCACGTTTCTTGACTGGTCTTTTCATGAGACTTCTTTCCAAACACATTCTTTTCCATTTCCATAATCCCTTTTGAAGCCAAACTCACACCCCCTTCATGGTAAACCATCACCCTAATATCACCATTAGATGTATAACTGGTTGGAATGAATGGTTGTGTATCAATATTAGATTTCCTATATATTTTTAGATATCCATTCAATCCATTATTTAAATTGGAACCAGTTATAATATTTATTCACAGTAGGGTCTATTCATGCATTATCTCTACATTCATAGACCCAGGGTACACCTGTTTGTACCCCCAAAGGCTACTTTATATGTCTTCAACATATTACTCCCAGAAATGGTGGAAGAAATACTCATGACACCTGATCTCCATATACATTGTATCACAGTGATATTCTGGACACAAAATTCAAAGGTCACACTTATGATTGTACCAAAGCCTCATTGGAAAGTGAGCATGGATTACTCAAAACATCCTTGTCCAGGTTGCCTAATGCTCTCAAATGTCAATCCTATTGGTGACTACACATTTGTTTCTTCCTAAGATGATATATTCAACCTCAACCCTGTTGAATATGTCTAATCCTCTCACTCACTTTATACTTTGCCTGATTTCCTAATGTCTCTATTGATATCTGCTTTCCTACATATGTTCCCCAGTTCATCATTGTGACTGACCCTTAACATGTGCTGACATTTACATTCACTCTCTAACCGACACCCTATTGCTAAAGAACTTTTGGTCCAAATTTTATACTCACTCTTCTTCCTAAACCTACCAACTATCTTCCTAATCCTACCTACTATCCCTTTTTGACTGGATGTTCTCTTCTACATTCAATCATCCAAGGTACAAGGTCCTGTGCCATTGTATATCGATTTATCTGAGACATCTGTGCAGAAAGTCATTCAAAGCTAAGTAACCCAATCAAGGGCCCAATGCCCTTCTGGCCTTCAAATCTTACTTGGATTTCTGTTTTCATACATATATTTCACCTATATATTATTATAAATATCACAGGTTCCCAATACCATTCATCATCCAGCAGAGTGATTCCTAACCCAAACCGAACAGGTTCTTAACCCTAACCATACACTGTTCCCTCAATCTAACTTTACAGAAGAGCAGGGACAGAGTTGGTCTTACAATACAGGAATGTAGGGGATCTTCCACCTGCTGAGAACCTCAAAGGTCCATGCAGAAATGATCCCTGGAGAAGATGTAGGCCGCTGTGAAGGACCTGAGAGAGCACAAGTCATGTTCCATGGCAAACAACCTGGTCAGGATGAAGGGATGTGTCTGAATGAGCCTCTCTCTTCTTAATGTAGACAAGATGGACCAAAGCAGGCCTGTGTGGAGAGCTGTTCCTTGGTGCCTATGGTTGATATTCCATTCTAACTTGTGAAAGTGTCAGAGGAAGGAGGGGCAGCCTCCATCTCATGGGAGCCCTGGAAGCAACTGTTAGGACACAGTGGTTGCCAAGGCAGTGACCTCATTCAGTTCCTGAAGGAAGTGACCTCACCTCACTTCCTTGGTGATGGAACTCTCTGAACTTGGGATCCAGGAAGCCAGGCACCCAGAGCCAGTCCCAGTCCCAGTCCCAGTGGGCTCACTTGTTTGGATTTACCAAGGACAGAGTCAGTCTTTCTTGGTACCTACTGATGTGAGGATGGCCAAATGCCAGGAAAGCTCTGCAGAGGGGCCTTTCCTGAGAAAGCAGGTAGTGGCTCACCGCTGGCTCCTGACAACTTCACAGAGTTGGCCAAGGAGGCCAGATGTGGGACAGGACAGGCCATTTCGCGGGAACATAGTATGGCCCACGAGTCAGACGGCACTCCGGGTAGTCACAGACCAACTTGGAAGAAGGAGGTGCCTTTGTGGGTGTGGGTGTGAGTTTGTGGTTTTGTCTCATGTTCTGAGAATAGGTAGGAAAGGCGGTTTGTTTGTTTTGGAGTGGACTGTTTCTAGTAAGTCTTTTGACGAGGCGAGTGTTTCTATGTTTGTGTATCCCACTGTGTCCCTGGTTGTAGACATTAGAAAAGAGAATGCATCAATGGATGTGTCCTGTCTAGTAGAAAGCTTCCCAGCATTCATCCTGCCCAATTCATGAATGGACTGCGGCTTGCCTTATGGATGGGCAACACCTACTATCTTCCTAAGTTCCTGTTTTCTTCCTGAATTCTGGCCACTCTCCAGAATAGGCTCATGGTTTTGTGTCCAAGATATGTACCACCTCCAAGCTCGGTGACATGGCCATGTACTGGAGAGCTGGAAGGAATGGTGAGCATCTCAGAAAACTCAGATATCAGTGTGACCAGTAAAGTCTCCCTGGAGAAACCCTGCTTTGGGCCTTTTGCTTACCTATTGTTGTGTTGCCCTGAATGTCAGGAAGGCCTTTGCCTCAGGGCACCCCTTTGTGAAGCCTGAAGAAAACAGTTTTCAAATGGAAATGAATGGGCATCACCTGTGGCTCCTTGCTTAATGGCTTTGCAAAGGGATGTGTCTGAATCAGCCTCTTGGCCCTGTGTGAGGCTGTGGCTTAGGTTGTCAGCACCTGACGGATCCAAAGAGAGATCCCATGTGTGCATCCAAAGCCAAATTGGCACAAAAGCAGTCATTGTGGATGAAGTCTCTCGCCTTCCTCTGTAAGGTTCCTGACCTCCATCAAGTGAGAATAGGGATCCTTCCGGTCAAAGGAGTTCTTCAAAGCCCTGCAGAGGCTAGCCCATAGGTGCTTGGGTTTTCTCATGACTCCAATTCACACAAAGAATCTATACCCGGCAGTCAGTAGGCCTCCAATTGGAGAAGCGGAGCCAGTATTAACGGCAGGCCTATTGGATCACTCCAGGTTCACAGGAAGGGTGTCCAGGCCACCCTGACATTAGGCAAATGAGGGGCAAGGGAGCTTATTGTGGACACTGTCTTGGGCTGTGCCCCTCATGGAAACCTCCAGCCCAGCCAGAGGTTATGATGAGTGTCTATGTGGAAGAAGATGAGGGCCATGTGGCAGTGTTTTGGTTTGAATTGTGGTCATTGGTGTGGCGGTGGGAAGAGATGACTGGGTCCACCTGGGCTTGAACTCTGGTGTGATTCCCCTTGGAGACTGAGTTCTGGAACTGACCTCAGAGAAGTATTGCCGTGAATTGTGTTGGGATTTGAGGAGGCCATGCATGAGAGTCGCCCTTGGAAACTGAGATGTAGGCCCAGGCTGGCTTTCCACAGAGCACTGGGAATCTCAGCCCGGATATCACATGATTTTATTCTTAAAGACCTGGCAGCCATAGTTGAGTGTCAAAACACACATGGACCTCACATTTGTAGACCTCAATGGGCCTGGCTTCGTGTGACCTTTTGGCCACTCTTTGGGAAGCCTTGTTTGTGAGAGTTCTCCAGAGCTTTCGTTGAAATGAGCTTCCTCACCATTTAATGGTTCCTGAAGGAATGGAAACCCACAGTGCCTCTAACTTCATCCTTTAAAAATGGCTAGCTAGATAAATACCATGAGATTTTTGAAATTCCCATGACCAGGTGGCACTGGAGAACCTTTGGATGTCCTGTTTTGCTGATCATGTGTGTACCAGACAGTGCCTTGATTGGCTGGGTTTCATGAAAATGGTGTAAAACAGAGATGCCAGTAAGTTGGGGCCTGCTGAGTAGCGGGCCTAGAGCAGTGGTGTGCAGGTGTGTGATAAAACATCTGTGGTGGGGCCATGTGGATCTGCCACTGGCTTCCAAATGGCTTGTGACTGACATGGTGCAGTGAGCAGACCCTTCTATGTAAAGGCATCTTGTTATATGGAGAGGTTTCAGGGCAGTGTTCAGAATCAGGTTGCTATGGTCAAGGGGGCAAGCTCTGTGGGATAGAAGCCTGGCTGGTGCATTCTCCTAGGACCTTGACCCACCACACGTGACAGAACTCCCTCCAGCACGGTGTCCCAGTTGAACTCCTTGTATTTCCTGAAGCAAATTCCAAACTCCCAGTGCAGCAGCAAGAAACACCACGAAAAGTGGAGGATGACCAAATGGCTTCAGAGTCCACACAGGGAGACACTTAGACCCCAGTGGCCACAGTTTACCTGCAAAGAGAGAATTCAGCACTTCTGCCTCATGTTCATTGGAAAATCAGAAACCATGTCCTCCAGGTCACATAGATGCAGACCCAGCTTTGATGGTCTCACTACAAAGGAAGCTAAAGCTCCTGACAACAACATATATTTCAAGTGCCCCACCTCAGAGGCAGTTTCTCACAAAGTCTTTAGGCCAGCAGAGCTCCATGTTTGTGGAGTGTTTACCCTGTCTCCCTTACTTATGGAAACTCCTCTACCACCTCCAAGGTTGTGAACTCCTGAGCATTGTCCATTCCACATACGTATTCACAGCTTTTCTAACTCTTCTCCATGAATTGCGTCTTACTTGTTGCGAAGGTAATGTCAAGGCATTGTTCTGGATGAGAGTGGGAAGGTTTTTGTGTAGCACATATTTGCCTACACATTGGATTCATTTTCCTATTTTCCGTTCGAAATACTGAATCCCTGACACTAACCCATACCCTACTAGATTCTGACTACGAATACTAATATGATGGAGAAAAATAACCCAAACACAATAGAAATACAGGCAGTTCAGAGCAGGCATGGTGTATAGTTGGACTTGCCTTTAGCATTACAATGGGTAGGTGTTTTAAATCTTGTCCAATTTAATAGAAGTAGTTCTCCATGTGTTTTGAGAGTTAACAAATGTGTGAAATTCTGTCTCCCTTTCTCTGTAGCCTATTCAGCAACATGTATTTTTACATGCACATATAGAATCTTACCTGCTATCCCACGTCCACTCTTGTGAGGTGGCTGACTTGGCAGATACAAATTGTGAGAAGAGATCACTCCTCCTAAATGCTGTTGGAACTGAAAATTCAACCTACCGGTGAGCTTCCTACTTGAACACCATGATACATAAATCCATGTTCAGTAACATAAATATTTTTGGATCTGTGGATGATATATATTTCATGATGAATTTCGATTGGCATATATATTTCTACTTTTTAATGTCTGTGTGTGTGTTCTGTGTGTATGTGTGTGTGTATATATATATACACACACACACACACACACAATATACACAAACTCTCCAGATTTTTCAAAATATGAAATATATGTGTCTTAGTATACACTCCCTAAATTCATCCATGTTCATATATGTGGATTTATAATCAACTTTTCACAAGATTATTCTCAGAAATATTCATCCACCTGAAATACATATTTGTTTCCTAGTGCTGAAAACTAACTTCAGAGAATGGTGCATAGAGATCCTAATATTTCTACAGGAACTGACCCAGTTTAACATCAATGCCAGTAGATTCCTATGGGACATGATGTGTATTTTGACCTTCATTTTTATTCAACACTGATACATTACTATTTCTTCAGTTGATGCACATCATAGGATATGTATTTCATCCTCATGTTCACAAATTTCTAGGCATTTGGTTCACTTTCAATCACTTCCTGCTTCAGAACACATGTATTCCTCCACGTTTCTTGACTGGTCTTTTCATGAGACTTCTTTCCAAACACATTCTTTTCCATTTCCATAATCCCTTTTGAAGCCAAACTCACACCCCCTTCATGGTAAACCATCACCCTAATATCACCATTAGATGTATAACTGGTTGGAATGAATGGTTGTGTATCAATATTAGATTTCCTATATATTTTCAGATATCCATTCAATCCATTATTTAAATTGGAACCAGTTATAATATTTATTCACAGTAGGGTCTATTCATGCATTATCTCTATATTCATAGACCCAGGGTACACCTATTTGTACCCCCAAAGGCTAATTTATATGTCTTCAACATATTACTCCCAGAAATGGTGGAAGAAATACTCATGACACCTGATCTCCATATACATTGTATCACAGTGATATTCTGGACACAAAATGCAAAGGTCACACTTATGATTGTACCAAAGCCTCATTGGAAAGTGAGCATGGATTACTCAAAACATCCTTGTCCAGGTTGCCTAATGCTCTCAAATGTCAATCCTATTGGTGACTACACATTTGTTTCTTCCTAAGATGATATATTCAACCTCAACCCTGTTGAATATGTCTAATCCTCTCACTCACTTTATACTTTGCCTGATTTCCTAATGTCTCTATTGATATCTGCTTTCCTACATATGTTCCCCAGTTCATCATTGTGACTGACCCTTAACATGTGCTGACATTTACATTCACTCTCTAACCGACACCCTATTGCTAAAGAACTTTTGGTCCAAATTTTATACTCACTCTTCTTCCTAAACCTACCAACTATCTTCCTAATCCTACCTACTATCCCTTTTTGACTGGATGTTCTCTTCTACATTCAATCATCCAAGGTACAAGGTCCTGTGCCATTGTATATCGATTTATCTGAGACATCTGTGCAGAAAGTCATTCAAAGCTAAGTAACCCAATCAAGGGCCCAATGCCCTTCTGGCCTTCAAATCTTACTTGGATTTCTGTTTTCATACATATATTTCACCTATATATTATTATAAATATCACAGGTTCCCAATACCATTCATCATCCAGCAGAGTGATTCCTAACCCAAACCGAACAGGTTCTTAACCCTAACCATACACTGTTCCCTCAATCTAACTTTACAGAAGAGCAGGGACAGAGTTGGTCTTACAATACAGGAATGTAGGGGATCTTCCACCTGCTGAGAACCTCAAAGGTCCATGCAGAAATGATCCCTGGAGAAGATGTAGGCCGCTGTGAAGGACCTGAGAGAGCACAAGTCATGTTCCATGGCAAACCACCTGGTCAGGATGAAGGGATGTGTCTGAATGAGCCTCTCTCTTCTTAATGTAGACAAGATGGACCAAAGCAGGCCTGTGTGGAGAGCTGTTCCTTGGTGCCTATGGTTGATATTCCATTCTAACTTGTGAAAGTGTCAGAGGAAGGAGGGGCAGCCTCCATCTCATGGGAGCCCTGGAAGCAACTGTTAGGACACAGTGGTTGCCAAGGCAGTGACCTCATTCAGTTCCTGAAGGAAGTGACCTCACCTCACTTCCTTGGTGATGGAACTCTCTGAACTTGGGATCCAGGAAGCCAGGCACCCAGAGCCAGTCCCAGTCCCAGTCCCAGTGGGCTCACTTGTTTGGATTTACCAAGGACAGAGTCAGTCTTTCTTGGTACCTACTGATGTGAGGATGGCCAAATGCCAGGAAAGCTCTGCAGAGGGGCCTTTCCTGAGAAAGCAGGTAGTGGCTCACCGCTGGCTCCTGACAACTTCACAGAGTTGGCCAAGGAGGCCAGATGTGGGACAGGACAGGCCATTTCGCGGGAACATAGTATGGCCCACGAGTCAGACGGCACTCCGGGTAGTCACAGACCAACTTGGAAGAAGGAGGTGCCTTTGTGGGTGTGGGTGTGAGTTTGTGGTTTTGTCTCATGTTCTGAGAATAGGTAGGAAAGGCGGTTTGTTTGTTTTGGAGTGGACTGTTTCTAGTAAGTCTTTTGACGAGGCGAGTGTTTCTATGTTTGTGTATCCCACTGTGTCCCTGGTTGTAGACATTAGAAAAGAGAATGCATCAATGGATGTGTCCTGTCTAGTAGAAAGCTTCCCAGCATTCATCCTGCCCAATTCATGAATGGACTGCGGCTTGCCTTATGGATGGGCAACACCTACTATCTTCCTAAGTTCCTGTTTTCTTCCTGAATTCTGGCCACTCTCCAGAATAGGCTCATGGTTTTGTGTCCAAGATATGTACCACCTCCAAGCTCGCTGACATGGCCATGTACTGGAGAGCTGGAAGGAATGGTGAGCATCTCAGAAAACTCAGATATCAGTGTGACCAGTAAAGTCTCCCTGGAGAAACCCTGCTTTGGGCCTTTTGCTTACCTATTGTTCTGTTGCCCTGAATGTCAGGAAGGCCTTTGCCTCAGGGCACCCCTTTGTGAAGCCTGAAGAAAACAGTTTTCAAATGGAAATGAATGGGCATCACCTGTGGCTCTTTGCTTAATGGCTTTGCAAAGGGATGTGTCTGAATCAGCCTCTTGGCCCTGTGTGAGGCTGTGGCTTAGGTTGTCAGCACCTGACGGATCCAAAGAGAGATCCCATGTGTGCATCCAAAGCCAAATTGGCACAAAAGCAGTCATTGTGGATGATGTCTCTCGCATTCCTCTGTAAGGTTCCTGACCTCCATCAAGTGAGAATAGGGATCCTTCGGGTCAAAGGAGTTCTTCAAAGCCCTGCAGAGGCTAGCCCATAGGTGCTTGGGTTTTCTCATGACTCCAATTCACACAAAGAATCTATACCCGGCAGTCAGTAGGCCTCCAATTGGAGAAGCGGAGCCAGTATTAACGGCAGGCCTATTGGATCACTCCAGGTTCACAGGAAGGGTGTCCAGGCCACCCTGACATTAGGCAAATGAGGGGCAAGGGAGCTTATTGTGGACACTGTCTTGGGCTGTGCCCCTCATGGAAACCTCCAGCCCAGCCAGAGGTTATGATGAGTGTCTATGTGGAAGAAGATGAGGGCCATGTGGCAGTGTTTTGGTTTGAATTGTGGTCATTGGTGTGGCGGTGGGAAGAGATGACTGGGTCCACCTGGGCTTGAACTCTGGTGTGATTCCCCTTGGAGACCCAGTTCTGGAACTGACCTCAGAGAAGTATTGCCGTGAATTGTGTTGGGATTTGAGGAGGCCATGCATGAGAGTCGCCCTTGGAAACTGAGATGTAGGCCCAGGCTGGCTTTCCACAGAGCACTGGGAATCTCAGCCCGGATATCACATGATTTTATTCTTAAAGACCTGGCAGCCATAGTTGAGAGTCAAAACACACATGGACCTCACATTTGTAGACCTCAATGGGCCTGGCTTCCTGTGACATTTCGGCCACTCTTTGGGAAGCCTTGTTTGTGAGAGTTCTCCAGAGCTTTTGTTGAAATGAGCTTCCTCACCATTTAATGGTTCCTGAAGGAATGGAAACCCACAGTGCCTCTAACTTCATCCTTTAAAAATGGCTAGCTAGATAAATACCATGAGATTTTTGAAATTCCCATGACCAGGTGGCACTGGAGAACCTTTGGATGTCCTGTTCTGCTGATCATGAGTGTACCAGACAGTGCCTTGATTGACTGGGTTTCATGAAAATGGTGTAAAACAGAGATGCCAGTAAGTTGGGGCCTGCTGAGTAGCGGGCCTAGAGCAGTGGTGTGCAGGTGTGTGATAAAACATCTGTGGTGGGGCCATGTGGATCTGCCACTGGCTTCCAAATGGCTTGTGACTGACATGGTGCAGTGAGCAGACCCTTCTATGTAAAGGCATCTTGTTATATGGAGAGGTTTCAGGGCAGTGTTCAGAATCAGGTTGCTATGGTCAAGGGGGCAAGCTCTGTGGGATTGAAGCCTGGCTGGTGCATTCTCCTAGGACCTTGACCCACCACACGTGACAGAACTCCCTCCAGCACGGTGTCCCAGTTGAACTCCTTGTATTTCCTGAAGCAAATTCCAAACTCCCAGTGCAGCAGCAAGAAACACCACGAAAAGTGGAGGATGACCAAATGGCTTCAGAGTCCACACAGGGAGACATTTAGACCACAGTGGCCACAGTTTACCTGCAAAGAGAGAATTCAGCACTTCTGCCTCATGTTCATTGGAAAATCAGAAACCATGTCCTCCAGGTCACATAGATGCAGACCCAGCTTTGATGGTCTCACTACAAAGGAAGCTAAAGCTCCTGACAACAACATATATTTCAAGTGCCCCACCTCAGAGGCCGTTTCTCACAAAGTCTTTAGGCCAGCAGAGCTCCATGTTTGTGGAGTGTTTACCCTGTCTCCCTTACTTATGGAAACTCCTCTACCACCTCCAAGGTTGTGAACTCCTGAGCATTTTCCATTCCACATACGTATTCACAGCTTTTCTAACTCTTCTCCACGAATTGCATCTTACTTGTTGCGAAGGTAATGTCAAGGCATTGTTCTGGATGAGAGTGGGAAGGTTTTTGTGTAGCACATATTTGCCTACACATTGGATTCATTTTCCTATTTTCCGTTTGAAATACTGAATCCCTGACACTAACCCATACCCTACTAGATTCTGACTACGAATACTAATATGATGGAGAAAAATAACCCAAACACAATAGAAATACGGGCAGTTCAGAGCAGGCATGGTGTATAGTTGGACTTGCCTTTAGCATTACAAAGGGTAGGTGTTTTAAATCTTGTCCAATTTAATAGAAGTAGTTCTCCATGTGTTTTGAGAGTTAACAAATGTGTGAATTTCTGTCTCCCTTTCTCTGTAGCCTATTCAGCAACATGTATTTTTACATGCACATATAGAATCCTACCTGCTATCCCACGTCCACTCTTGTGAGGTGGCTGACTTGGCAGATACAAATTGTGAGAAGAGATCACTCCTCCTAAATGCTGTTGGAACTGAAAATTCAACCTACCGGTGAGCTTCCTACTTGAACAACATGATACATAAATCCATGTTCAGTAACATAATTTTTTTTGGATCTGTGGATGATATATATTTCATGATGAATTTCGATTGGCATATATATTTCTACTTTTTAATGTCTGTGTGTGTGTTCTGTGTGTATGTGTGTGTGTATATATATACCCACACACACACAATATACACAAACTCTCCAGATTTTTCAAAATATGAAATATATGTGTCTTAGTATACACTCCCTAAATTCATCCATGTTCATATATGTGGATTTATAATCAACTTTTCACAAGATTATTCTCAGAAATATTCATCCACCTGAAATACATATTTGTTTCCTAGTGCTGAAAACTAACTTCAGAGAATGGTGCATAGAGATCCTAATATTTCTACAGGAACTGACCCTGTTTAACATCAATGCCAGTAGATTCCTATGGGACATGATGTGTATTTTGACCTTCATTTTTATTCAACACTGATACATTACTATTTCTTCAGTTGATGCACATCATAGGATATGTATTTCATCCTCATGTTCACAAATTTCTAGGCATTTGGTTCACTTTCAATCACTTCCTGCTTCAGAACACATGTATTCCTCCACGTTTCTTGACTGGTCTTTTCATGAGACTTCTTTCCAAACACATTCTTTTCCATTTCCATAATCCCTTTTGAAGCCAAACTCACACCCCCTTCATGGTAAACCATCACCCTAATATCACCATTAGATGTATAACTGGTTGGAATGAATGGTTGTGTATCAATATTAGATTTCCTATATATTTTCAGATATCCATTCAATCCATTATTTAAATTGGAACCAGTTATAATATTTATTCACAGTAGGGTCTATTCATGCATTATCTCTATATTCATAGACCCAGGGTACACCTATTTGTACCCCCAAAGGCTAATTTATATGTCTTCAACATATTACTCCCAGAAATGGTGGAAGAAATACTCATGACACCTGATCTCCATATACATTGTATCACAGTGATATTCTGGACACAAAATGCAAAGGTCACACTTATGATTGTACCAAAGCCTCATTGGAAAGTGAGCATGGATTACTCAAAACATCCTTGTCCAGGTTGCCTAATGCTCTCAAATGTCAATCCTATTGGTGACTACACATTTGTTTCTTCCTAAGATGATATATTCAACCTCAACCCTGTTGAATATGTCTAATCCTCTCACTCACTTTATACTTTGCCTGATTTCCTAATGTCTCTATTGATATCTGCTTTCCTACATATGTTCCCCAGTTCATCATTGTGACTGACCCTTAACATGTGCTGACATTTACATTCACTCTCTAACCGACACCCTATTGCTAAAGAACTTTTGGTCCAAATTTTATACTCACTCTTCTTCCTAAACCTACCAACTATCTTCCTAATCCTACCTACTATCCCTTTTTGACTGGATGTTCTCTTCTACATTCAATCATCCAAGGTACAAGGTCCTGTGCCATTGTATATCGATTTATCTGAGACATCTGTGCAGAAAATCATTCAAAGCTAAGTAACCCAATCAAGGGCCCAATGCCCTTCTGGCCTTCAAATCTTACTTGGATTTCTGTTTTCATACATATATTTCACCTATATATTATTATAAATATCACAGGTTCCCAATACCATTCATCATCCAGCAGAGTGATTCCTAACCCAAACCGAACAGGTTCTTAACCCTAACCATACACTGTTCCCTCAATCTAACTTTACAGAAGAGCAGGGACAGAGTTGGTCTTACAATACAGGAATGCAGGGGATCTTCCACCTGCTGAGAACCTCAAAGGTCCATGCAGAAATGATCCCTGGAGAAGATGTAGGCCGCTGTGAAGGACCTGAGAGAGCACAAGTCATCTTCCATGGCAAACCACCTGGTCAGGATGAAGGGATGTGTCTGAATGAGCCTCTCTCTTCTTAATGTAGACAAGATGGACCAAAGCAGGCCTGTGTGGAGAGCTGTTCCTTGGTGCCTATGGTTGATATTTCATTCTAACTTGTGAAAGTGTCACAGGAAGGAGGGGAAGCCTCCATCTCATGGGAGCCCTGGAAGCAACTGTTAGGACACAGTGGTTGCCAAGGCAGTGACCTCATTCAGTTCCTGAAGGAAGTGACCTCACCTCACTTCCTTGGTGATGGAACTCTCTGAACTTGGGATCCAGGAAGCCAGGCACCCAGAGCCAGTCCCAGTCCCCGTCCCAGTGGGCTCACTTGTTTGGATTTACCAAGAATAGAGTCAGTCTTTCTTGGTACCTACTGATGTGAGGATGGCCAAACGCCAGGAAAGCTCTGCAGAGGGGCCTTTCCTGAGAAAGCAGGTAGTGGCTCACCGCTGGCTCCTGACAACTTCACAGAGTTGGCCAAGGAGGCCAGATGTGGGACAGGACAGGCCATTTCGCGGGAACATAGTATGGCCCACGAGTCAGACGGCACTCCGGGTAGTCACAGACCAACTTGGAAGAAGGAGGTGCCTTTGTGGGTGTGGGTGTGAGTTTGTGGTTTTGTCTCATGTTCTGAGAATAGGTAGGAAAGGCGGTTTGTTTGTTTTGGAGTGGACTGTTTCTAGTAAGTCTTTTGACGAGGCGAGTGTTTCTATGTTTGTGTATCCCACTGTGTCCCTGGTTGTAGACATTAGAAAAGAGAATGCATCAATGGATGTGTCCTGTCTAGTAGAAAGCTTCCCAGCATTCATCCTGCCCAATTCATGAATGGACTGCGGCTTGCCTTATGGATGGGCAACACCTACTATCTTCCTAAGTTCCTGTTTTCTTCCTGAATTCTGGCCACTCTCCAGAATAGGCTCATGGTTTTGTGTCCAAGATATGTACCACCTCCAAGCTCGGTGACATGGCCATGTACTGGAGAGCTGGAAGGAATGGTGAGCATCTCAGAAAACTCAGATATCAGTGTGACCAGTAAAGTCTCCCTGGAGAAACCCTGCTTTGGGCCTTTTGCTTACCTATTGTTGTGTTTCCCTGAATGTCAGGAAGGCCTTTGCCTCAGGGCACCCCTTTGTGAAGCCTGAAGAAAACAGTTTTCAAATGGAAATGAATGGGCATCACCTGTGGCTCTTTGCTTAATGGCTTTGCAAAGGGATGTGTCTGAATCAGCCTCTTGGCCCTGTGTGAGGCTGTGGCTTAGGTTGTCAGCACCTGACGGATCCAAAGAGAGATCCCATGTGTGCATCCAAAGCCAAATTGGCACAAAAGCAGTCATTGTGGATGAAGTCTCTCGCCTTCCTCTGTAAGGTTCCTGACCTCCATCAAGTGAGAATAGGGATCCTTCGGGTCAAAGGAGTTCTTCAAAGCCCTGCAGAGGCTAGCCCATAGGTGCTTGGGTTTTCTCATGACTCCAATTCACACAAAGAATCTATACCCGGCAGTCAGTAGGCCTCCAATTGGAGAAGCGGAGCCAGTATTAACGGCAGGCCTATTGGATCACTCCAGGTTCACAGGAAGGGTGTCCAGGCCACCCTGACATTAGGCAAATGAGGGGCAAGGGAGCTTATTGTGGACACTGTCTTGGGCTGTGCCCCTCATGGAAACCTCCAGCCCAGCCAGAGGTTATGATGAGTGTCTATGTGGAAGAAGATGAGGGCCATGTGGCAGTGTTTTGGTTTGAATTGTGGTCATTGGTGTGGCGGTGGGAAGAGATGACTGGGTCCACCTGGGCTTGAACTCTGGTGTGATTCCCCTTGGAGACCGAGTTCTGGAACTGACCTCAGAGAAGTATTGCCGTGAATTGTGTTGGGATTTGAGGAGGCCATGCATGAGAGTCGCCCTTGGAAACTGAGATGTAGGCCCAGGCTGGCTTTCCACAGAGCACTGGGAATCTCAGCCCGGATATCACATGATTTTATTCTTAAAGACCTGGCAGCCATAGTTGAGAGTCAAAACACACATGGACCTCACATTTGTAGACCTCAATGGGCCTGGCTTCGTGTGACCTTTCGGCCACTCTTTGGGAAGCCTTGTTTGTGAGAGTTCTCCAGAGCTTTTGTTGAAATGAGCTTCCTCACCATTTAATGGTTCCTGAAGGAATGGAAACCCACAGTGCCTCTAACTTCATCCTTTAAAAATGGCTAGCTAGATAAATACCATGAGATTTTTGAAATTCCCATGACCAGGTGGCACTGGAGAACCTTTGGATGTCCTGTTCTGCTGATCATGAGTGTACCAGACAGTGCCTTGATTGACTGGGTTTCATGAAAATGGTGTAAAACAGAGATGCCAGTAAGTTGGGGCCTGCTGAGTAGCGGGCCTAGAGCAGTGGTGTGCAGGTGTGTGATAAAACATCTGTGGTGGGGCCATGTGGATCTGCCACTGGCTTCCAAATGGCTTGTGACTGACATGGTGCAGTGAGCAGACCCTTCTATGTAAAGGCATCTTGTTATATGGAGAGGTTTCAGGGCAGTGTTCAGAATCAGGTTGCTATGGTCAAGGGGGCAAGCTCTGTGGGATAGAAGCCTGGCTGGTGCATTCTCCTAGGACCTTGACCCACCACACGTGACAGAACTCCCTCCAGCACGGTGTCCCAGTTGAACTCCTTGTATTTCCTGAAGCAAATTCCAAACTCCCAGTGCAGCAGCAAGAAACACCAGGAAAAGTGGAGGATGACCAAATGGCTTCAGAGTCCACACAGGGAGACACTTAGACCCCAGTGGCCACAGTTTACCTGCAAAGAGAGAATTCAGCACTTCTGCCTCATGTTCATTGGAAAATCAGAAACCATGTCCTCCAGGTCACATAGATGCAGACCCAGCTTTGATGGTCTCACTACAAAGGAAGCTAAAGCTCCTGACAACAACATATATTTCAAGTGCCCCACCTCAGAGGCAGTTTCTCACAAAGTCTTTAGGCCAGCAGAGCTCCATGTTTGTGGAGTGTTTACCCTGTCTCCCTTACTTATGGAAACTCCTCTACCACCTCCAAGGTTGTGAACTCCTGAGCATTGTCCATTCCACATACGTATTCACAGCTTTTCTAACTCTTCTCCATGAATTGCGTCTTACTTGTTGCGAAGGTAATGTCAAGGCATTGTTCTGGATGAGAGTGGGAAGGTTTTTGTGTAGCACATATTTGCCTACACATTGGATTCATTTTCCTATTTTCCGTTCGAAATACTGAATCCCTGACACTAACCCATACCCTACTAGATTCTGACTACGAATACTAATATGATGGAGAAAAATAACCCAAACACAATAGAAATACAGGCAGTTCAGAGCAGGCATGGTGTATAGTTGGACTTGCCTTTAGCATTACAATGGGTAGGTGTTTTAAATCTTGTCCAATTTAATAGAAGTAGTTCTCCATGTGTTTTGAGAGTTAACAAATGTGTGAAATTCTGTCTCCCTTTCTCTGTAGCCTATTCAGCAACATGTATTTTTACATGCACATATAGAATCTTACCTGCTATCCCATGTCCACTCTTGTGAGGTGGCTGACTTGGCAGATACAAATTGTGAGAAGAGATCACTCCTCCTAAATGCTGTTGGAACTGAAAATTCAACCTACCGGTGAGCTTCCTACTTGAACACCATGATACATAAATCCATGTTCAGTAACATAAATATTTTTGGATCTGTGGATGATATATATTTCATGATGAATTTCGATTGGCATATATATTTCTACTTTTTAATGTCTGTGTGTGTGTTCTGTGTGTATGTGTGTGTGTATATATATACACACACACACACACACACAATATACACAAACTCTCCAGATTTTTCAAAATATGAAATATATGTGTCTTAGTATACACTCCCTAAATTCATCCATGTTCATATATGTGGATTTATAATCAACTTTTCACAAGATTATTCTCAGAAATATTCATCCACCTGAAATACATATTTGTTTCCTAGTGCTGAAAACTAACTTCAGAGAATGGTGCATAGAGATCCTAATATTTCTACAGGAACTGACCCAGTTTAACATCAATGCCAGTAGATTCCTATGGGACATGATGTGTATTTTGACCTTCATTTTTATTCAACACTGATACATTACTATTTCTTCAGTTGATGCACATCATAGGATATGTATTTCATCCTCATGTTCACAAATTTCTAGGCATTTGGTTCACTTTCAATCACTTCCTGCTTCAGAACACATGTATTCCTCCACGTTTCTTGACTGGTCTTTTCATGAGACTTCTTTCCAAACACATTCTTTTCCATTTCCATAATCCCTTTTGAAGCCAAACTCACACCCCCTTCATGGTAAACCATCACCCTAATATCACCATTAGATGTATAACTGGTTGGAATGAATGGTTGTGTATCAATATTAGATTTCCTATATATTTTCAGATATCCATTCAATCCATTATTTAAATTGGAACCAGTTATAATATTTATTCACAGTAGGGTCTATTCATGCATTATCTCTATATTCATAGACCCAGGGTACACCTATTTGTACCCCCAAAGGCTAATTTATATGTCTTCAACATATTACTCCCAGAAATGGTGGAAGAAATACTCATGACACCTGATCTCCATATACATTGTATCACAGTGATATTCTGGACACAAAATGCAAAGGTCACACTTATGATTGTACCAAAGCCTCATTGGAAAGTGAGCATGGATTACTCAAAACATCCTTGTCCAGGTTGCCTAATGCTCTCAAATGTCAATCCTATTGGTGACTACACATTTGTTTCTTCCTAAGATGATATATTCAACCTCAACCCTGTTGAATATGTCTAATCCTCTCACTCACTTTATACTTTGCCTGATTTCCTAATGTCTCTATTGATATCTGCTTTCCTACATATGTTCCCCAGTTCATCATTGTGACTGACCCTTAACATGTGCTGACATTTACATTCACTCTCTAACCGACACCCTATTGCTAAAGAACTTTTGGTCCAAATTTTATACTCACTCTTCTTCCTAAACATACCAACTATCTTCCTAATCCTACCTACTATCCCTTTTTGACTGGATGTTCTCTTCTACATTCAATCATCCAAGGTACAAGGTCCTGTGCCATTGTATATCGATTTATCTGAGACATCTGTGCAGAAAGTCATTCAAAGCTAAGTAACCCAATCAAGGGCCCAATGCCCTTCTGGCCTTCAAATCTTACTTGGATTTCTGTTTTCATACATATATTTCACCTATATATTATTATAAATATCACAGGTTCCCAATACCATTCATCATCCAGCAGAGTGATTCCTAACCCAAACCGAACAGGTTCTTAACCCTAACCATACACTGTTCCCTCAATCTAACTTTACAGAAGAGCAGGGACAGAGTTGGTCTTACAATACAGGAATGTAGGGGATCTTCCACCTGCTGAGAACCTCAAAGGTCCATGAAGGAATGATCCCTGGAGAAGATGTAGGCCGCTGTGAAGGACCTGAGAGAGCACAAGTCATCTTCCATAGCAAACCACCTGGTCAGGATGAAGGGATGTGTCTGAATGAGCCTCTCTCTTCTTAATGTAGACAAGATGGACCAAAGCAGGCCTGTGTGGAGAGCTGTCCCTTGGTGCCTATGGTTGATATTCCATTCTAACTTGTGAAAGTGTCAGAGGAAGGAGGGGCAGCCTCCATCTCATGGGAGCCCTGGAAGCAACTGTTAGGACACAGTGGTTGCCAAGGCAGTGACCTCATTCAGTTCCTGAAGGAAGTGACCTCACCTCACTTCCTTGGTGATGGAACTCTCTGAACTTGGGATCCAGGAAGCCAGGCACCCAGAGCCAGTCCCAGTCCCAGTCCCAGTGGGCTCACTTGTTTGGATTTACCAAGGACAGAGTCAGTCTTTCTTGGTACCTACTGATGTGAGGATGGCCAAATGCCAGGAAAGCTCTGCAGAGGGGCCTTTCCTGAGAAAGCAGGTAGTGGCTCACCGCTGGCTCCTGACAACTTCACAGAGTTGGCCAAGGAGGCCAGATGTGGGACAGGACAGGCCATTTCGTGGGAACATAGTATGGCCCACGAGTCAGACGGCACTCCGGGTAGTCACAGACCAACTTGGAAGAAGGAGGTGCCTTTGTGGGTGTGGGTGTGCGTTTGTGGTTTTGTCTCATGTTCTGAGAATAGGTAGGAAACGCGGTTTGTTTGTTTTGGAGTGGACTGTTTCTAGTAAGTCTTTTGACGAGGCGAGTGTTTCTATGTTTGTGTATCCCACTGTGTCCCTGGTTGTAGACATTAGAAAAGAGAATGCATCAATGGATGTGTCCTGTCTAGTAGAAAGCTTCCCAGCATTCATCCTGCCCAATTCATGAATGGACTGCGGCTTGCCTTATGGATGGGCAACACCTACTATCTTCCTAAGTTCCTGTTTTCTTCCTGAATTCTGGCCACTCTCCAGAATAGGCTCATGGTTTTGTGTCCAAGATATGTACCACCTCCAAGCTCGGTGACATGGCCATGTACTGGAGAGCTGGAAGGAATGGTGAGCATCTCAGAAAACTCAGATATCAGTGTGACCAGTAAAGTCTCCCTGGAGAAACCCTGCTTTGGGCCTTTTGCTTACCTATTGTTCTGTTGCCCTGAATGTCAGGAAGGCCTTTGCCTCAGGGCACCCCTTTGTGAAGCCTGAAGAAAACAGTTTTCAAATGGAAATGAATGGGCATCACCTGTGGCTCTTTGCTTAATGGCTTTGCAAAGGGATGTGTCTGAATCAGCCTCTTGGCCCTGTGTGAGGCTGTGGCTTAGGTTGTCAGCACCTGACGGATCCAAAGAGAGATCCCATGTGTGCATCCAAAGCCAAATTGGCACAAAAGCAGTCATTGTGGATGATGTCTCTCGCCTTCCTCTGTAAGGTTCCTGACCTCCATCAAGTGAGAATAGGGATCCTTCCGGTCAAAGGAGTTCTTCAAAGCCCTGTAGAGGCTAGCCCATAGGTGCTTGGGTTTTCTCATGACTCCAATTCACACAAAGAATCTATACCCGGCAGTCAGTAGGCCTCCAATTGGAGAAGCGGAGCCAGTATTAACGGCAGGCCTATTGGATCACTCCAGGTTCACAGGAAGGGTGTCCAGGCCACCCTGATATTAGGCAAATGAGGGGCAAGGGAGCTTATTGTGGACACTGTCTTGGGCTGTGCCCCTCATGGAAACCTCCAGCCCAGCCAGAGGTTATGATGAGTGTCTATGTGGAAGAAGATGAGGGCCATGTGGCAGTGTTTTGGTTTGAATTGTGGTCATTGGTGTGGCGGTGGGAAGAGATGACTGGGTCCACCTGGGCTTGAACTCTGGTGTGATTCCCCTTGGAGACTGAGTTCTGGAACTGACCTTAGAGAAGTATTGCCGTGAATTGTGTTGGGATTTGAGGAGGCCATGCATGAGAGTCGCCCTTGGAAACTGAGATGTAGGCCCAGGCTGGCTTTCTACAGAGCACTGGGAATCTCAGCCCGGATATCACATGATTTTATTCTTAAAGACCTGGCAGCCATAGTTGAGAGTCAAAACACACATGGACCTCACATTTGTAGACCTCAATGGGCCTGGCTTCGTGTGACCTTTTGGCCACTCTTTGGGAAGCCTTGTTTGTGAGAGTTCTCCAGAGCTTTCGTTGAAATGAGCTTCCTCACCATTTAATGGTTCCTGAAGGAATGGAAACCCACAGTGCCTCTAACTTCATCCTTTAAAAATGGCTAGCTAGATAAATACCATGAGATTTTTGAAATTCCCATGACCAGGTGGCACTGGAGAACCTTTGGATGTCCTGTTTTGCTGATCATGTGTGTACCAGACAGTGCCTTGATTGACTGGGTTTCATGAAAATGGTGTAAAACAGAGATGCCAGTAAGTTGGGGCCTGCTGAGTAGCGGGCCTAGAGCAGTGGTGTGCAGGTGTGTGATAAAACATCTGTGGTGGGGCCATGTGGATCTGCCACTGGCTTCCAAATGGCTTGTGACTGACATGGTGCAGTGAGCAGACCCTTCTATGTAAAGGCATCTTGTTATATGGAGAGGTTTCAGGGCAGTGTTCAGAATCAGGCTGCTATGGTCAAGGGGGCAAGCTCTGTGGGATAGAAGCCTGGCTGGTGCATTCTCCTAGGACCTTGACCCACCACACGTGACAGAACTCCCTCCAGCACGGTGTCCCAGTTGAACTCCTTGTATTTCCTGAAGCAAATTCCAAACTCCCAGTGCAGCAGCAAGAAACACCACGAAAAGTGGAGGATGACCAAATGGCTTCAGAGTCCACACAGGGAGACATTTAGACCCCAGTGGCCACAGTTTACCTGCAAAGAGAGAATTCAGCACTTCTGCCTCATGTTCATTGGAAAATCAGAAACCATGTCCTCCAGGTCACATAGATGCAGACCCAGCTTTGATGGTCTCACTACAAAGGAAGCTAAAGCTCCTGACAACAACATATATTTCAAGTGCCCCACCTCAGAGGCAGTTTCTCACAAAGTCTTTAGGCCAGCAGAGCTCCATGTTTGTGGAGTGTTTACCCTGTCTCCCTTACTTATGGAAACTCCTCTACCACCTCCAAGGTTGTGAACTCCTGAGCATTTTCCATACCACATACGTATTCACAGCTTTTCTAACTCTTCTCCACGAATTGCGTCTTACTTGTTGCGAAGGTAATGTCAAGGCATTGTTCTGGATGAGAGGGGGAAGGTTTTTGTGTAGCACATATTTGCCTACACATTGGATTCATTTTCCTATTTTCCGTTTGAAATACTGAATCCCTGACACTAACCCATACCCTACTAGATTCTGACTACGAATACTAATATAATGGAGAAAAATAACCCAAACACAATAGAAATACAGGCAGTTCAGAGCAGGCATGGTGTATAGTTGGACTTGCCTTTAGCATTACAAAGGGTAGGTGTTTTAAATCTTGTCCAATTTAATAGAAGTAGTTCTCCATGTGTTTTGAGAGTTAACAAATGTGTGAATTTCTGTCTCCCTTTCTCTGTAGCCTATTCAGCAACATGTATTTTTACATGCACATATAGAATCCTACCTGCTATCCCTCGTCCACTCTTGTGAGGTGGCTGACTTGGCAGATACAAATTGTGAGAAGAGATCACTCCTCCTAAATGCTGTTGGAACTGAAAATTCAACCTACCGGTGAGCTTCCTACTTGAACAACATGATACATAAATCCATGTTCAGTAACATAATTTTTTTTGGAACTGTGGATGATATATATTTCATGATGAATTTCGATTGGCATATATATTTCTACTTTTTAATGTCTGTGTGTGTGTTCTGTGTGTATGTGTGTGTGTATATATATATATACACACACACACACACACAATATACACAAACTCTCCAGATTTTTCAAAATATGAAATATATGTGTCTTATTATACACTCCCTAAATTCATCCATGTTCATATATGTGGATTTATAATCAACTTTTCACAAGATTATTCTCAGAAATATTCATCCACCTGAAATACATATTTGTTTCCTAGTGCTGAAAACTAACTTCAGAGAATGGTGCATAGAGATCCTAATATTTCTACAGGAACTGACCCAGTTTAACATCAATGCCAGTAGATTCCTATGGGACATGATGTGTATTTTGACCTTCATTTTTATTCAACACTGATACATTACTATTTCTTCAGTTGATGCACATCATAGAATATGTATTTCATCCTCATGTTCACAAATTTCTAGGCATTTGGTTCACTTTCAATCACTTCCTGCTTCAGAACACATGTATTCCTCCACGTTTCTTGACTGGTCTTATCATGAGACTTCTTTCCAAACACATTCTTTTCCATTTCCATAATCCCTTTTGAAGCCAAACTCACACCCCCTTCATGGTAAACCATCACCCTAATATCACCATTAGATGTATAACTGGTTGGAATGAATGGTTGTGTATCAATATTAGATTTCCTATATATTTTCAGATATCCATTCAATCCATTATTTAAATTGGAACCAGTTATAATATTTATTCACAGTAGGGTCTATTCATGCATTATCTCTATATTCATAGACCCAGGGTACACCTATTTGTACCCCCAAAGGCTACTTTATATGTCTTCAACATATTACTCCCAGAAATGGTGGAAGAAATACTCATGACACCTGATCTCCATATACATTGTATCACAGTGATATTCTGGACACAAAATGCAAAGGTCACACTTATGATTGTACCAAAGCCTCATTGGAAAGTGAGCATGGATTACTCAAAACATCCTTGTCCAGGTTGCCTAATGCTCTCAAATGTCAATCCTATTGGTGACTACACATTTGTTTCTTCCTAAGATGATATATTCAACCTCAACCCTGTTGAATATGTCTAATCCTCTCACTCACTTTATACTTTGCCTGATTTCCTAATGTCTCTATTGATATCTGCTTTCCTACATATGTTCCCCAGTTCATCATTGTGACTGACCCTTAACATGTGCTGACATTTACATTCACTCTCTAACCGACACCCTATTGCTAAAGAACTTTTGGTCCAAATTTTATACTCACTCTTCTTCCTAAACCTACCAACTATCTTCCTAATCCTACCTACCATCCCTTTTTGACTGGATGTTCTCTTCTACATTCAATCATCCAAGGTACAAGGTCCTGTGCCATTGTATATCGATTTATCTGAGACATATGTGCAGAAAGTCATTCAAAGCTAAGTAACCCAATCAAGGGCCCAATGCCCTTCTGGCCTTCAAATCTTACTTGGATTTCTGTTTTCATACATATATTTCACCTATATATTATTATAAATATCACAGGTTCCCAATACCATTCATCATCCAGCAGAGTGATTCCTAACCCAAACCGAACAGGTTCTTAACCCTAACCATACACTGTTCCCTCAATCTAACTTTACAGAAGAGCAGGGACAGAGTTGGTCTTACAATACAGGAATGTAGGGGATCTTCCACCTGCTGAGAACCTCAAAGGTCCATGCAGAAATGATCCCTGGAGAAGATGTAGGCCACTGTGAAGGACCTGAGAGAGCACAAGTCATCTTCCATGCAAACCACCTGGTCAGGATGAAGGGATGTGTCTGAATGAGCCTCTCTCTTCTTAATGTAGACAAGATGGACCAAAGCAGGCCTGTGTGGAGAGCTGTCCCTTGGTGCCTATGGTTGATATTCCATTCTAACTTGTGAAAGTGTCAGAGGAAGGAGGGGCAGCCTCCATCTCATGGGAGCCCTGGAAGCAACTGTTAGGACACAGTGGTTGCCAAGGCAGTGACCTCATTCAGTTCCTGAAGGAAGTGACCTCACCTCACTTCCTTGGTGATGGAACTCTCTGAACTTGGGATCCAGGAAGCCAGGCACCCAGAGCCAGTCCCAGTCCCAGTCCCAGTGGGCTCACTTGTTTGGATTTACCAAGGACAGAGTCAGTCTTTCTTGGTACCTACTGATGTGAGGCTGGCCAAATGCCAGGAAAGCTCTGCAGAGGGGCCTTTCCTGAGAAAGCAGGTAGTGGCTCACCGCTGGCTCCTGACAACTTCACAGAGTTGGCCAAGGAGGCCAGATGTGGGACAGGACAGGCCATTTCGCGGGAACATAGTATGGCCCACGAGTCAGACGGCACTCCGGGTAGTCACAGACCAACTTGGAAGAAGGAGGTGCCTTTGTGGGTGTGGGTGTGAGTTTGTGGTTTTGTCTCATGTTCTGAGAATAGGTAGGAAAGGCGGTTTGTTTGTTTTGGAGTGGACTGTTTCTAGTAAGTCTTTTGACGAGGCGAGTGTTTCTATGTTTGTGTATCCCACTGTGTCCCTGGTTGTAGACATTAGAAAAGAGAATGCATCAATGGATGTGTCCTGTCTAGTAGAAAGCTTCCCAGCATTCATCCTGCCCAATTCATGAATGGACTGCGGCTTGCCTTATGGATGGGCAACACCTACTATCTTCCTAAGTTCCTGTTTTCTTCCTGAATTCTGGCCACTCTCCAGAATAGGCTCATGGTTTTGTGTCCAAGATATGTACCACCTCCAAGCTCGGTGACATGGCCATGTAATGGAGAGCTGGAAGGAATGGTGAGCATCTCAGAAAACTCAGATATCAGTGTGACCAGTAAAGTCTCCCTGGAGAAACCCTGCTTTGGGCCTTTTGCTTACCTATTGTTGTGTTGCCCTGAATGTCAGGAAGGCCTTTGCCTCAGGGCACCCCTTTGTGAAGCCTGAAGAAAACAGTTTTCAAATGGAAATGAATGGGCATCACCTGTGGCTCCTTGCTTAATGGCTTTGCAAAGGGATGTGTCTGAATCAGCCTCTTGGCCCTGTGTGAGGCTGTGGCTTAGGTTGTCAGCACCTGACGGATCCAAAGAGAGATCCCATGTGTGCATCCAAAGCCAAATTGGCACAAAAGCAGTCATTGTGGATGATGTCTCTCGCATTCCTCTGTAAGGTTCCTGACCTCCATCAAGTGTGAATAGGGATCCTTCGGGTCAAAGGAGTTCTTCAAAGCCCTGCAGAGGCTAGCCCATAGGTGCTTGGGTTTTCTCATGACTCCAATTCACACAAAGAATCTATACCCGGCAGTCAGTAGGCCTCCAATTGGAGAAGCGGAGCCAGTATTAACGGCAGGCCTATTGGATCACTCCAGGTTCACAGGAAGGGTGTCCAGGCCACCCTGACATTAGGCAAATGAGGGGCAAGGGAGCTTATTGTGGACACTGTCTTGGGCTGTGCCCCTCATGGAAACCTCCAGCCCAGCCAGAGGTTATGATGAGTGTCTATGTGGAAGAAGATGAGGGCCATGTGGCAGTGTTTTGGTTTGAATTGTGGTCATTGGTGTGGCGGTGGGAAGAGATGACTGGGTCCACCTGGGCTTGAACTCTGGTGTGATTCCCCTTGGAGACTGAGTTCTGGAACTGACCTCAGAGAAGTATTGCCGTGAATTGTGTTGGGATTTGAGGAGGCCATGCATGAGAGTCGCCCTTGGAAACTGAGATGTAGGCCCAGGCTGGCTTTCCACAGAGCACTGGGAATCTCAGCCCGGATATCACATGATTTTATTCTTAAAGACCTGGCAGCCATAGTTGAGAGTCAAAACACACATGGACCTCACATTTGTAGACCTCAATGGGCCTGGCTTCGTGTGACCTTTTGGCCACTCTTTGGGAAGCCTTGTTTGTGAGAGTTCTCCAGAGCTTTCGTTGAAATGAGCTTCCTCACCATTTAATGGTTCCTGAAGGAATGGAAACCCACAGTGCCTCTAACTTCATCCTTTAAAAATGGCTAGCTAGATAAATACCATGAGATTTTTGAAATTCCCTTGACCAGGTGGCACTGGAGAACCTTTGGATGTCCTGTTCTGCTGATCATGAGTGTACCAGACAGTGCCTTGATTGACTGGGTTTCATGAAAATGGTGTAAAACAGAGATGCCAGTAAGTTGGGGCCTGCTGAGTAGCGGGCCTAGAGCAGTGGTGTGCAGGTGTGTGATAAAACATCTGTGGTGGGGCCATGTGGATCTGCCACTGGCTTCCAAATGGCTTGTGACTGACATGGTGCAGTGAGCAGACCCTTCTATGTAAAGGCATCTTGTTATATGGAGAGGTTTCAGGGCAGTGTCCAGAATCAGGTTGCTATGGTCAAGGGGGCAAGCTCTGTGGGATAGAAGCCTGGCTGGTGCATTCTCCTAGGACCTTGACCCACCACACGTGACAGAACTCCCTCCAGCACGGTGTCCCAGTTGAACTCCTTGTATTTCCTGAAGCAAATTCCAAACTCCCAGTGCAGCAGCAAGAAACACAGTGAAAAGTGGAGGATGACCAAACGGCTTCACAATCCACACAGGGAGACACTTAGACCCCAGTGGCCACAGTTTACCTGCAAAGAGAGAATTCAGCACTTCTGCCTCATGTTCATTGGAAAATCAGAAACCATGTCCTCCAGGTCACATAGATGCAGACCCAGCTTTGATGGTCTCACTACAAAGGAAGCTAAAGCTCCTGACAACAACATATATTTCAAGTGCCCCACCTCAGAGGCAGTTTCTCACAAAGTCTTTAGGCCAGCAGAGCTCCATGTTTGTGGAGTGTTTACCCTGTCTCCCTTACTTATAGAAACTCCTCTACCACCTCCAAGGTTGTGAACTCCTGAGCATTGTCCATTCCACATACGTATTCACAGCTTTTCTAACTCTTCTCCACGAATTGCGTCTTACTTGTTGCGAAGGTAATGTCAAGGCATTGTTCTGGATGAGAGGGGGAAGGTTTTTGTGTAGCACATATTTGCCTACACATTGGATTCATTTTCCTATTTTCCGTTTGAAATACTGAATCCCTGACACTAACCCATACCCTACTAGATTCTGACTACGAATACTAATATGATGGAGAAAAATAACCCAAACACAATAGAAATACAGGCATTTCAGAGCAGGCATGGTGTATAGTTGGACTTGCCTTTAGCATTACAAAGGGTAGGTGTTTTAAATCTTGTCCAATTTAATAGAAGTAGTTCTCCATGTGTTTTGAGAGTTAACAAATGTGTGAATTTCTGCCTCCCTTTCTCTGTAGCCTATTCAGCAACATGTATTTTTACATGCACATATAGAATCCTACCTGCTATCCCACGTCCACTCTTGTGAGGTGGCTGACTTGGCAGATACAAATTGTGAGAAGAGATCACTCCTCCTAAATGCTGTTGGAACTGAAAATTCAACCTACGGGTGAGCTTCCTACTTGAACAACATGATACATAAATCCATGTTCAGTAACATAAATATTTTTGGATCTGTGGATGATATATATTTCATGATGAATTTCGATTGGCATATATATTTCTACTTTTTAATGTCTGTGTGTGTGTTCTGTGTGTGTGTGTGTGTGTATATATACACACACACACACACACACACAATATACACAAACTCTCCAGATTTTTCAAAATATGAAATATATGTGTCTTAGTATACACTCCCTAAATTCATCCATGTTCATATATGTGGATTTATAATCAACTTTTCACAAGATTATTCTCAGAAATATTCATCCACCTGAAATACATATTTGTTTCCTAGTGCTGAAAACTAACTTCAGAGAATGGTGCATAGAGATCCTAATATTTCTACAGGAACTGACCCAGTTTAACATCAATGCCAGTAGATTCCTATGGGACATGATGTGTATTTTGACCTTCATTTTTATTCAACACTGATACATTACTATTTCTTCAGTTGATGCACATCATAGGATATGTATTTCATCCTCATGTTCACAAATTTCTAGGCATTTGGTTCACTTTCAATCACTTCCTGCTTCAGAACACATGTATTCCTCCACGTTTCTTGACTGGTCTTTTCATGAGACTTCTTTCCAAACACATTCTTTTCCATTTCCATAATCCCTTTTGAAGCCAAACTCACACCCCCTTCATGGTAAACCATCACCCTAATATCACCATTAGATGTATAACTGGTTGGAATGAATGGTTGTGTATCAATATTAGATTTCCTATATATTTTCAGATATCCATTCAATCCATTATTTAAATTGGAACCAGTTATAATATTTATTCACAGTAGGGTCTATTCATGCATTATCTCTATATTCATAGACCCAGGGTACACCTATTTGTACCCCCAAAGGCTACTTTATATGTCTTCAACATATTACTCCCAGAAATGGTGGAAGAAATACTCATGACACCTGATCTCCATATACATTGTATCACAGTGATATTCTGGACACAAAATGCAAAGGTCACACTTATGATTGTACCAAAGCCTCATTGGAAAGTGAGCATGGATTACTCAAAACATCCTTGTCCAGGTTGCCTAATGCTCTCAAATGTCAATCCTATTGGTGACTACACATTTGTTTCTTCCTAAGATGATATATTCAACCTCAACCCTGTTGAATATGTCTAATCCTCTCACTCACTTTATACTTTGCCTGATTTCCTAATGTCTCTATTGATATCTGCTTTCCTACATATGTTCCCCAGTTCATCATTGTGACTGACCCTTAACATGTGCTGACATTTACATTCACTCTCTAACCGACACCCTATTGCTAAAGAACTTTTGGTCCAAATTTTATACTCACTCTTCTTCCTAAACCTACCAACTATCTTCCTAATCCTACCTACCATCCCTTTTTGACTGGATGTTCTCTTCTACATTCAATCATCCAAGGTACAAGGTCCTGTGCCATTGTATATCGATTTATCTGAGACATCTGTGCAGAAAGTCATTCAAAGCTAAGTAACCCAATCAAGGGCCCAATGCCCTTCTGGCCTTCAAATCTTACTTGGATTTCTGTTTTCATACATATATTTCACCTATATATTATTATAAATATCACAGGTTCCCAATACCATTCATCATCCAGCAGAGTGATTCCTAACCCAAACCGAACAGGTTCTTAACCCTAACCATACACTGTTCCCTCAATCTAACTTTACAGAAGAGCAGGGACAGAGTTGGTCTTACAATACAGGAATGTAGGGGATCTTCCACCTGCTGAGAACCTCAAAGGTCCATGCAGAAATGATCCCTGGAGAAGATGTAGGCCACTGTGAAGGACCTGAGAGAGCACAAGTCATCTTCCATGGCAAACCACCTGGTCAGGATGAAGGGATGTGTCTGAATGAGCCTCTCTCTTCTTAATGTAGACAAGATGGACCAAAGCAGGCCTGTGTGGAGAGCTGTCCCTTGGTGCCTATGGTTGATATTCCATTCTAACTTGTGAAAGTGTCAGAGGAAGGAGGGGCAGCCTCCATCTCATGGGAGCCCTGGAAGCAACTGTTAGGACACAGTGGTTGCCAAGGCAGTGACCTCATTCAGTTCCTGAAGGAAGTGACCTCACCTCACTTCCTTGGTGATGGAACTCTCTGAACTTGGGATCCAGGAAGCCAGGCACCCAGAGCCAGTCCCAGTCCCAGTCCCAGTGGGCTCACTTGTTTGGATTTACCAAGGACAGAGTCAGTCTTTCTTGGTACCTACTGATGTGAGGCTGGCCAAATGCCAGGAAAGCTCTGCAGAGGGGCCTTTCCTGAGAAAGCAGGTAGTGGCTCACCGCTGGCTCCTGACAACTTCACAGAGTTGGCCAAGGAGGCCAGATGTGGGACAGGACAGGCCATTTCGCGGGAACATAGTATGGCCCACGAGTCAGACGGCACTCCGGGTAGTCACAGACCAACTTGGAAGAAGGAGGTGCCTTTGTGGGTGTGGGTGTGAGTTTGTGGTTTTGTCTCATGTTCTGAGAATAGGTAGGAAAGGCGGTTTGTTTGTTTTGGAGTGGACTGTTTCTAGTAAGTCTTTTGACGAGGCGAGTGTTTCTATGTTTGTGTATCCCACTGTGTCCCTGGTTGTAGACATTAGAAAAGAGAATGCATCAATGGATGTGTCCTGTCTAGTAGAAAGCTTCCCAGCATTCATCCTGCCCAATTCATGAATGGACTGCGGCTTGCCTTATGGATGGGCAACACCTACTATCTTCCTAAGTTCCTGTTTTCTTCCTGAATTCTGGCCACTCTCCAGAATAGGCTCATGGTTTTGTGTCCAAGATATATACCACCTCCAAGCTCGCTGACATGGCCATGTACTGGAGAGCTGGAAGGAATGGTGAGCATCTCAGAAAACTCAGATATCAGTGTGACCAGTAAAGTCTCCCTGGAGAAACCCTGCTTTGGGCCTTTTGCTTACCTATTGTTGTGTTGCCCTGAATGTCAGGAAGGCCTTTGCCTCAGGGCACCCCTTTGTGAAGCCTGAAGAAAACAGTTTTCAAATGGAAATGAATGGGCATCACCTGTGGCTCCTTGCTTAATGGCTTTGCAAAGGGATGTGTCTGAATCAGCCTCTTGGCCCTGTGTGAGGCTGTGGCTTAGGTTGTCAGCACCTGACGGATCCAAAGAGAGATCCCATGTGTGCATCCAAAGCCAAACTGGCACAAAAGCAGTCATTGTGGATGATGTCTCTCGCATTCCTCTGTAAGGTTCCTGACCTCCATCAAGTGAGAATAGGGATCCTTCGGGTCAAAGGAGTTCTTCAAAGCCCTGCAGAGGCTAGCCCATAGGTGCTTGGGTTTTCTCATGACTCCAATTCACACAAAGAATCTATACCCGGCAGTCAGTAGGCCTCCAATTGGAGAAGCGGAGCCAGTATTAACGGCAGGCCTATTGGATCACTCCAGGTTCACAGGAAGGGTGTCCAGGCCACCCTGACATTAGGCAAATGAGGGGCAAGGGAGCTTATTGTGGACACTGTCTTGGGCTGTGCCCCTCATGGAAACCTCCAGCCCAGCCAGAGGTTATGATGAGTGTCTATGTGGAAGAAGACGAGGGCCATGTGGCAGTGTTTTGGTTTGAATTGTGGTCATTGGTGTGGCGGTGGGAAGAGATGACTGGGTCCACCTGGGCTTGAACTCTGGTGTGATTCCCCTTGGAGACTGAGTTCTGGAACTGACCTCAGAGAAGTATTGCCGTGAATTGTGTTGGGATTTGAGGAGGCCATGCATGAGAGTCGCCCTTGGAAACTGAGATGTAGGCCCAGGCTGGCTTTCCACAGAGCACTGGGAATCTCAGCCCGGATATCACATGATTTTATTCTTAAAGACCTGGCAGCCATAGTTGAGAGTCAAAACACACATGGACCTCACATTTGTAGACCTCAATGGGCCTGGCTTCGTGTGACCTTTTGGCCACTCTTTGGGAAGCCTTGTTTGTGAGAGTTCTCCAGAGCTTTCGTTGAAATGAGCTTCCTCACCATTTAATGGTTCCTGAAGGAATGGAAACCCACAGTGCCTCTAACTTCATCCTTTAAAAATGGCTAGCTAGATAAATACCATGAGATTTTTGAAATTCCCTTGACCAGGTGGCACTGGAGAACCTTTGGATGTCCTGTTCTGCTGATCATGAGTGTACCAGACAGTGCCTTGATTGACTGGGTTTCATGAAAATGGTGTAAAACAGAGATGCCAGTAAGTTGGGGCCTGCTGAGTAGCGGGCCTAGAGCAGTGGTGTGCAGGTGTGTGATAAAACATCTGTGGTGGGGCCATGTGGATCTGCCACTGGCTTCCAAATGGCTTGTGACTGACATGGTGCAGTGAGCAGACCCTTCTATGTAAAGGCATCTTGTTATATGGAGAGGTTTCAGGGCAGTGTCCAGAATCAGGTTGCTATGGTCAAGGGGGCAAGCTCTGTGGGATAGAAGCCTGGCTGGTGCATTCTCCTAGGACCTTGACCCACCACACGTGACAGAACTCCCTCCAGCACGGTGTCCCAGTTGAACTCCTTGTATTTCCTGAAGCAAATTCCAAACTCCCAGTGCAGCAGCAAGAAACACAGTGAAAAGTGGAGGATGACCAAACGGCTTCACAATCCACACAGGGAGACACTTAGACCCCAGTGGCCACAGTTTACCTGCAAAGAGAGAATTCAGCACTTCTGCCTCATGTTCATTGGAAAATCAGAAACCATGTCCTCCAGGTCACATAGATGCAGACCCAGCTTTGATGGTCTCACTACAAAGGAAGCTAAAGCTCCTGACAACAACATATATTTCAAGTGCCCCACCTCAGAGGCAGTTTCTCACAAAGTCTTTAGGCCAGCAGAGCTCCATGTTTGTGGAGTGTTTACCCTGTCTCCCTTACTTATAGAAACTCCTCTACCACCTCCAAGGTTGTGAACTCCTGAGCATTGTCCATTCCACATACGTATTCACAGCTTTTCTAACTCTTCTCCACGAATTGCGTCTTACTTGTTGCGAAGGTAATGTCAAGGCATTGTTCTGGATGAGAGGGGGAAGGTTTTTGTGTAGCACATATTTGCCTACACATTGGATTCATTTTCCTATTTTCCGTTTGAAATACTGAATCCCTGACACTAACCCATACCCTACTAGATTCTGACTACGAATACTAATATGATGGAGAAAAATAACCCAAACACAATAGAAATACAGGCATTTCAGAGCAGGCATGGTGTATAGTTGGACTTGCCTTTAGCATTACCAAGGGTAGGTGTTTTAAATCTTGTCCAATTTAATAGAAGTAGTTCTCCATGTGTTTTGAGAGTTAACAAATGTGTGAATTTCTGCCTCCCTTTCTCTGTAGCCTATTCAGCAACATGTATTTTTACATGCACATATAGAATCCTACCTGCTATCCCACGTCCACTCTTGTGAGGTGGCTGACTTGGCAGATACAAATTGTGAGAAGAGATCACTCCTCCTAAATGCTGTTGGAACTGAAAATTCAACCTACGGGTGAGCTTCCTACTTGAACAACATGATACATAAATCCATGTTCAGTAACATAAATATTTTTGGATCTGTGGATGATATATATTTCATGATGAATTTCGATTGGCATATATATTTCTACTTTTTAATGTCTGTGTGTGTGTTCTGTGTGTATGTGTGTGTGTATATATACACACACACACACACACAATATACACAAACTCTCCAGATTTTTCAAAATATGAAATATATGTGTCTTATTATACACTCCCTAAATTCATCCATGTTCATATATGTGGATTTATAATCAACTTTTCACAAGATTATTCTCAGAAATATTCATCCACCTGAAATACATATTTGTTTCCTAGTGCTGAAAACTAACTTCAGAGAATGGTGCATAGAGATCCTAATATTTCTACAGGAACTGACCCAGTTTAACATCAATGCCAGTAGATTCCTATGGGACATGATGTGTATTTTGACCTTCATTTTTATTCAACACTGATACATTACTATTTCTTCAGTTGATGCACATCATAGGATATGTATTTCATCCTCATGTTCACAAATTTCTAGGCATTTGGTTCACTTTCAATCACTTCCTGCTTCAGAACACATGTATTCCTCCACGTTTCTTGACTGGTCTTTTCATGAGACTTCTTTCCAAACACATTCTTTTCCATTTCCATAATCCCTTTTGAAGCCAAACTCACACCCCCTTCATGGTAAACCATCACCCTAATATCACCATTAGATGTATAACTGGTTGGAATGAATGGTTGTGTATCAATATTAGATTTCCTATATATTTTCAGATATCCATTCAATCCATTATTTAAATTGGAACCAGTTATAATATTTATTCACAGTAGGGTCTATTCATGCATTATCTCTATATTCATAGACCCAGGGTACACCTATTTGTACCCCCAAAGGCTAATTTATATGTCTTCAACATATTACTCCCAGAAATGGTGGAAGAAATACTCATGACACCTGATCTCCATATACATTGTATCACAGTGATATTCTGGACACAAAATGCAAAGGTCACACTTATGATTGTACCAAAGCCTCATTGGAAAGTGAGCATGGATTACTCAAAACATCCTTGTCCAGGTTGCCTAATGCTCTCAAATGTCAATCCTATTGGTGACTACACATTTGTTTCTTCCTAAGATGATATATTCAACCTCAACCCTGTTGAATATGTCTAATCCTCTCACTCACTTTATACTTTGCCTGATTTCCTAATGTCTCTATTGATATCTGCTTTCCTACATATGTTCCCCAGTTCATCATTGTGACTGACCCTAAACATGTGCTGACATTTACATTCACTCTCTAACCGACACCCTATTGCTAAAGATCTTTTGGTCCAAATTTTATACTCACTCTTCTTCCTAAACCTACAAACTATCTTCCTAATCCTACCTACCATCCCTTTTTGACTGGATGTTCTCTTCTACATTCAATCATCCAAGGTACAAGGTCCTGTGCCATTGTATATCGATTTATCTGAGACATCTGTGCAGAAAGTCATTCAAAGCTAAGTAACCCAATCAAGGGCCCAATGCCCTTCTGGCCTTCAAATCTTACTTGGATTTCTGTTTTCATACATATATTTCACCTATATATTATTATAAATATCACAGGTTCCCAATACCATTCATCATCCAGCAGAGTGATTCCTAACCCAAACCGAACAGGTTCTTAACCCTAACCATACACTGTTCCCTCAATCTAACTTTACAGAAGAGCAGGGACAGAGTTGGTCTTACAATACAGGAATGTAGGGGATCTTCTACCTGCTGAGAACCTCAAAGATCCATGCAGAAATGATCCCTGGAGAAGATGTAGGCCGCTGTGAAGGACCTGAGAGAGCACAAGTCATCTTCCATGGCAAACCACCTGGTCAGGATGAAGGGATGTGTCTGAATGAGCCTCTCTCTTCTTAATGTAGACAAGATGGACCAAAGCAGGCCTGTGTGGAGAGCTGTCCCTTGGTGCCTATGGTTGATATTCCATTCTAACTTGTGAAAGTGTCAGAGGAAGGAGGGGCAGCCTCCATCTCATGGGAGCCCTGGAAGCAACTGTTAGGACACAGTGGTTGCCAAGGCAGTGACCTCATTCAGTTCCTGAAGGAAGTGACCTCACCTCACTTCCTTGGTGATGGAACTCTCTGAACTTGGGATCCAGGAAGCCAGGCACCCAGAGCCAGTCCCAGTCCCAGTCCCAGTGGGCTCACTTGTTTGGATTTACCAAGAACAGAGTCAGTCTTTCTTGGTACCTACTGATGTGAGGATGGCCAAATGCCAGGAAAGCTCTGCAGAGGGGCCTTTCCTGAGAAAGCAGGTAGTGGCTCACCGCTGGCTCCTGACAACTTCACAGAGTTGGCCAAGGAGGCCAGATGTGGGACAGGACAGGCCATTTCGCGGGAACATAGTATGGCCCACGAGTCAGACGGCACTCCGGGTAGTCACAGACCAACTTGGAAGAAGGAGGTGCCTTTGTGGGTGTGGGTGTGAGTTTGTGGTTTTGTCTCATGTTCTGAGAATAGGTAGGAAAGGCGGTTTGTTTGTTTTGGAGTGGACTGTTTCTAGTAAGTCTTTTGACGAGGCGAGTGTTTCTATGTTTGTGTATCCCACTGTGTCCCTGGTTGTAGACATTAGAAAAGAGAATGCATCAATGGATGTGTCCTGTCTAGTAGAAAGCTTCCCAGCATTCATCCTGCCCAATTCATGAATGGACTGCGGCTTGCCTTATGGATGGGCAACACCTACTATCTTCCTAAGTTCCTGTTTTCTTCCTGAATTCTGGCCACTCTCCAGAATAGGCTCATGGTTTTGTGTCCAAGATATGTACCACCTCCAAGCTCGCTGACATGGCCATGTACTGGAGAGCTGGAAGGAATGGTGAGCATCTCAGAAAACTCAGATATCAGTGTGACCAGTAAAGTCTCCCTGGAGAAACCCTGCTTTGGGCCTTTTGCTTACCTATTGTTGTGTTGCCCTGAATGTCAGGAAGGCCTTTGCCTCAGGGCACCCCTTTGTGAAGCCTGAAGAAAACAGTTTTCAAATGGAAATGAATGGGCATCACCTGTGGCTCCTTGCTTAATGGCTTTGCAAAGGGATGTGTCTGAATCAGCCTCTTGGCCCTGTGTGAGGCTGTGGCTTAGGTTGTCAGCACCTGACGGATCCAAAGAGAGATCCCATGTGTGCATCCAAAGCCAAATTGGCACAAAAGCAGTCATTGTGGATGATGTCTCTCGCATTCCTCTGTAAGGTTCCTGACCTCCATCAAGTGAGAATAGGGATCCTTCGGGTCAAAGGAGTTCTTCAAAGCCCTGCAGAGGCTAGCCCATAGGTGCTTGGGTTTTCTCATGACTCCAATTCACACAAAGAATCTATACCCGGCAGTCAGTAGGCCTCCAATTGGAGAAGCGGAGCCAGTATTAACGGCAGGCCTATTGGATCACTCCAGGTTCACAGGAAGGGTGTCCAGGCCACCCTGACATTAGGCAAATGAGGGGCAAGGGAGCTTATTGTGGACACTGTCTTGGGCTGTGCCCCTCATGGAAACCTCCAGCCCAGCCAGAGGTTATGATGAGTGTCTATGTGGAAGAAGACGAGGGCCATGTGGCAGTGTTTTGGTTTGAATTGTGGTCATTGGTGTGGCGGTGGGAAGAGATGACTGGGTCCACCTGGGCTTGAACTCTGGTGTGATTCCCCTTGGAGACTGAGTTCTGGAACTGACCTCAGAGAAGTATTGCCGTGAATTGTGTTGGGATTTGAGGAGGCCATGCATGAGAGTCGCCCTTGGAAACTGAGATGTAGGCCCAGGCTGGCTTTCCACAGAGCACTGGGAATCTCAGCCCGGATATCACATGATTTTATTCTTAAAGACCTGGCAGCCATAGTTGAGAGTCAAAACACACATGGACCTCACATTTGTAGACCTCAATGGGCCTGGCTTCGTGTGACCTTTTGGCCACTCTTTGGGAAGCCTTGTTTGTGAGAGTTCTCCAGAGCTTTCGTTGAAATGAGCTTCCTCACCATTTAATGGTTCCTGAAGGAATGGAAACCCACAGTGCCTCTAACTTCATCCTTTAAAAATGGCTAGCTAGATAAATACCATGAGATTTTTGAAATTCCCTTGACCAGGTGGCACTGGAGAACCTTTGGATGTCCTGTTCTGCTGATCATGAGTGTACCAGACAGTGCCTTGATTGACTGGGTTTCATGAAAATGGTGTAAAACAGAGATGCCAGTAAGTTGGGGCCTGCTGAGTAGCGGGCCTAGAGCAGTGGTGTGCAGGTGTGTGATAAAACATCTGTGGTGGGGCCATGTGGATCTGCCACTGGCTTCCAAATGGCTTGTGACTGACATGGTGCAGTGAGCAGACCCTTCTATGTAAAGGCATCTTGTTATATGGAGAGGTTTCAGGGCAGTGTCCAGAATCAGGTTGCTATGGTCAAGGGGGCAAGCTCTGTGGGATAGAAGCCTGGCTGGTGCATTCTCCTAGGACCTTGACCCACCACACGTGACAGAACTCCCTCCAGCACGGTGTCCCAGTTGAACTCCTTGTATTTCCTGAAGCAAATTCCAAACTCCCAGTGCAGCAGCAAGAAACACAGTGAAAAGTGGAGGATGACCAAACGGCTTCACAATCCACACAGGGAGACACTTAGACCCCAGTGGCCACAGTTTACCTGCAAAGAGAGAATTCAGCACTTCTGCCTCATGTTCATTGGAAAATCAGAAACCATGTCCTCCAGGTCACATAGATGCAGACCCAGCTTTGATGGTCTCACTACAAAGGAAGCTAAAGCTCCTGACAACAACATATATTTCAAGTGCCCCACCTCAGAGGCAGTTTCTCATAAAGTCTTTAGGCCAGCAGAGCTCCATGTTTGTGGAGTGTTTACCCTGTCTCCCTTACTTATGGAAACTCCTCTACCACCTCCAAGGTTGTGAACTCCTGAGCATTGTCCATTCCACATACGTATTCACAGCTTTTCTAACTCTTCTCCACGAATTGCGTCTTACTTGTTGCGAAGGTAATGTCAAGGCATTGTTCTGGATGAGAGTGGGAAGGTTTTTGTGTAGCACATATTTGCCTACACATTGGATTCATTTTCCTATTTTCCGTTCGAAATACTGAATCCCTGACACTAACCCATACCCTACTAGATTCTGACTACGAATACTAATATGATGGAGAAAAATAACCCAAACACAATAGAAATACAGGCAGTTCAGAGCAGGCATGGTGTATAGTTGGACTTGCCTTTAGCATTACAAAGGGTAGGTGTTTTAAATCTTGTCCAATTTAATAGAAGTAGTTCTCCATGTGTTTTGAGAGTTAACAAATGTGTGAATTTCTGTCTCCCTTTCTCTGTAGCCTATTTAGCAACATGTATTTTTACATGCACATATAGAATCCTACCTGCTATCCCACGTCCACTCTTGTGAGGTGGCTGACTTGGCAGATACAAATTGTGAGAAGAGATCACTCCTCCTAAATGCTGTTGGAACTGAAAATTCAACCTACCGGTGAGCTTCCTACTTGAACAACATGATACATAAATCCATGTTAAGTAACATAATTTTTTTTGGATCTGTGGATGATATATATTTCATGATGAATTTCGATTGGCATATATATTTCTACTTTTTAATGTCTGTGTGTGTGTTCTGTGTATATGTGTGTGTGTATATATATATATACACACACACACACACACAATATACACAAACTCTCCAGATTTTTCAAAATATGAAATATATGTGTCTTAGTATACACTCCCTAAATTCATCCATGTTCATATATGTGGATTTATAATCAACTTTTCACAAGATTATTCTCAGAAATATTCATCCACCTGAAATACATATTTGTTTCCTAGTGCTGAAAACTAACTTCAGAGAATGGTGCATAGAGATCCTAATATTTCTACAGGAACTGACCCAGTTTAACATCAATGCCAGTAGATTCCTATGGGACATGATGTGTATTTTGACCTTCATTTTTATTCAACACTGATACATTACTATTTCTTCAGTTGATGCACATCATAGGATATGTATTTCATCCTCATGTTCACAAATTTCTAGGCATTTGGTTCACTTTCAATCACTTCCTGCTTCAGAACACATGTATTCCTCCACGTTTCTTGACTGGTCTTTTCATGAGACTTCTTTCCAAACACATTCTTTTCCATTTCCATAATCCCTTTTGAAGCCAAACTCACACCCCCTTCATGGTAAACCATCACCCTAATATCACCATTAGATGTATAACTGGTTGGAATGAATGGTTGTGTATCAATATTAGATTTCCTATATATTTTCAGATATCCATTCAATCCATTATTTAAATTGGAACCAGTTATAATATTTATTCACAGTAGGGTCTATTCATGCATTATCTCTATATTCATAGACCCAGGGTACACCTATTTGTACCCCCAAAGGCTACTTTATATGTCTTCAACATATTACTCCCAGAAATGGTGGAAGAAATACTCATGACACCTGATCTCCATATACATTGTATCACAGTGATATTCTGGACACAAAATGCAAAGGTCACACTTATGATTGTACCAAAGCCTCATTGGAAAGTGAGCATGGATTACTCAAAACATCCTTGTCCAGGTTGCCTAATGCTCTCAAATGTCAATCCTATTGGTGACTACACATTTGTTTCTTCCTAAGATGATGTATTCAACCTCAACCCTGTTGAATATGTCTAATCCTCTCACTCACTTTATACTTTGCCTGATTTCCTAATGTCTCTATTGATATCTGCTTTCCTACATATGTTCCCCAGTTCATCATTGTGACTGACCCTTAACATGTGCTGACATTTACATTCACTCTCTAACCGACACCCTATTGCTAAAGAACTTTTGGTCCAAATTTTATACTCACTCTTCTTCCTAAACCTACCAACTATCTTCCTAATCCTACCTACTATCACTTTTTGACTGGATGTTCTCTTCTACATTCAATCATCCAAGGTACAAGGTCCTGTGCCATTGTATATCGATTTATCTGAGACATCTGTGCAGAAAGTCATTCAAAGCTAAGTAACCCAATCAAGGGCCCAATGCCCTTCTGGCCTTCAAATCTTACTTGGATTTCTGTTTTCATACATATATTTCACCTATATATTATTATAAATATCACAGGTTCCCAATACCATTCATCATCCAGCAGAGTGATTCCTAACCCAAACCGAACAGGTTCTTAACCCTAACCATACACTGTTCCCTCAATCTAACTTTACAGAAGAGCAGGGACAGAGTTGGTCTTACAATACAGGAATGTAGGGGATCTTCCACCTGCTGAGAACCTCAAAGGTCCATGCAGAAATGATCCCTGGAGAAGATGTAGGCTGCTGTGAAGGACCTGAGAGAGCACAAGTCATGTTCCATGGCAAACAACCTGGTCAGGATGAAGGGATGTGTCTGAATGAGCCTCTCTCTTCTTAATTTAGACAAGATGGACAAAAGCAGGCCTGTGTGGAGAGCTGTTCCTTGGTGCCTATGGTTGATATTCCATTCTAACTTGTGAAAGTGTCACAGGAAGGAGGGGCAGCCTCCATCTCATGGGAGCCCTGGAAGCAACTGTTAGGACACAGTGGTCGCCAAGGCAGTGACCTCATTCAGTTCCTGAAGGAAGTGACCTCACCTCACTTCCTTGGTGATGGAACTCTCTGAACTTGGAATCCAGGAAGCCAGGCACACAGAGCCAGTCCCAGTCCCAGTCCCAGTGGGATCACTTGTTTGGATTTACCAAAAACAGAGTCAGTCTTTCTTGGTACCTACTGATGTGAGGATGGCCAAATGCCAGAAAAGCTCTGCAGAGGGGCCTTTACTGAGAAAGCAGGTAGTGGTTCAGTGCTGGCTCCTGACAACTTCACAGAGTTGGCCAAGGAGGCCAGATATGGGACAGGACAGGCCATTTCGCGGGAACATAGTATGGCCCACGAGTCAGAAGGCACTCCGGGTAGTCACAGACCAACTTGGAAGAAGGAGGTGCCTTTGTGGGTGTGGGTGTGAGTTTGTGGTTTTGTCTCATGTTCTGAGAATAGGTAGGAAAGGCGGTTTGTTTGTTTTGGAGTGGACTGTTTCTAGTAAGTCTTTTGACGAGGCGAGTGTTTCTATGTTTGTGTATCCCACTGTGTCCCTGGTTGTAGACATTAGAAAAGAGAATGCATCAATGGATGTGTCCTGTCTAGTAGAAAGCTTCCCAGCATTCATCCTGCCCAATTCATGAATGGACTGCGGCTTGCCTTATGGATGGGCAACACCTACTATCTTCCTAAGTTCCTGTTTTCTTCCTGAATTCTGGCCACTCTCCAGAATAGGCTCATGGTTTTGTGTCCAAGATATGTACCACCTCCAAGCTCGGTGACATGGCCATGTACTGGAGAGCTGGAAGGAATGGTGAGCATCTCAGAAAACTCAGATATCAGTGTGACCAGTAAAGTCTCCCTGGAGAAACCCTGCTTTGGGCCTTTTGCTTACCTATTGTTGTGTTGCCCTGAATGTCAGGAAGGCCTTTGCCTCAGGGCACCCCTTTGTGAAGCCTGAAGAAAACAGTTTTCAAATGGAAATGCATGGGCATCACCTGTGGCTCTTTGCTTAATGGCTTTGCAAAGGGATGTGTCTGAATCAGCCTCTTGGCCCTGTGTGAGGCTGTGGCTTAGGTTGTCAGCACCTGACGGATCCAAAGAGAGATCCCATGTGTGCATCCAAAGCCAAATTGGCACAAAAGCAGTCATTGTGGATGAAGTCTCTCGCCTTCCTCTGTAAGGTTCCTGACCTCCATCAAGTGAGAATAGGGATCCTTCGGGTCAAAGGAGTTCTTCAAAGCCCTGCAGAGGCTAGCCCATAGGTGCTTGGGTTTTCTCATGACTCCAATTCACACAAAGAATCTATACCCGGCAGTCAGTAGGCCTCCAATTGGAGAAGCGGAGCCAGTATTAACGGCAGGCCTATTGGATCACTCCAGGTTCACAGGAAGGGTGTCCAGGCCACCCTGACATTAGGCAAATGAGGGGCAGGGGAGCTTATTGTGGACACTGTCTTGGGCTGTGCCCCTCATGGAAACCTCCAGCCCAGCCAGAGGTTATGATGAGTGTCTATGTGGAAGAAGATGAGGGCCATGTGGCAGTGTTTTGGTTTGAATTGTGGTCATTGGTGTGGCGGTGGGAAGAGATGACTGGGTCCACCTGGGCTTGAACTCTGGTGTGATTCCCCTTGGAGACTGAGTTCTGGAACTGACCTCAGAGAAGTATTGCCGTGAATTGTGTTGGGATTTGAGGAGGCCATGCATGAGAGTCGCCCTTGGAAACTGAGATGTAGGCCCAGGCTGGCTTTCCACAGAGCACTGGGAATCTCAGCCCGGATATCACATGATTTTATTCTTAAAGACCTGGCAGCCATAGTTGAGAGTCAAAACACACATGGACCTCACATTTGTAGACCTCAATGGGCCTGGCTTCGTGTGACCTTTTGGCCACTCTTTGGGAAGCCTTGTTTGTGAGAGTTCTCCAGAGCTTTCGTTGAAATGAGCTTCCTCACCATTTAATGGTTCCTGAAGGAATGGAAACCCACAGTGCCTCTAACTTCATCCTTTAAAAATGGCTAGCTAGATAAATACCATGAGATTTTTGAAATTCCCCCTGACCAGGTGGCACTGGAGAACCTTTGGATGTCCTGTTTTGCTGATCATGTGTGTACCAGACAGTGCCTTGATTGACTGGGTTTCATGAAAATGGTGTAAAACAGAGATGCCAGTAAGTTGGGGCCTGCTGAGTAGCGGGCCTAGAGCAGTGGTGTGCAGGTGTGTGATAAAACATCTGTGGTGGGGCCATGTGGATCTGCCACTGGCTTCCAAATGGCTTGTGACTGACATGGTGCAGTGAGCAGACCCTTCTATGTAAAGGCATCTTGTTATATGGAGAGGTTTCAGGGCAGTGTTCAGAATCAGGTTGCTATGGTCAAGGGGGCAAGCTCTGTGGGATAGAAGCCTGGCTGGTGCATTCTCCTAGGACCTTGACCCACTACAGGTGACAGAACTCCCTCCAGCACGGTGTCCCAGTTGAACTCCTTGTATTTCCTGAAGCAAATTCCAAACTCCCAGTGCAGCAGCAAGAAACACCACGAAAAGTGCAGGATGACCAAATGGCTTCAGAGTCCACACAGGGAGACACTTAGTCCCCAGTGGCCACAGTTTACCTGCAAAGAGAGAATTCAGCACTTCTGCCTCATGTTCATTGGAAAATCAGAAACCATGTCCTCCAGGTCATATATATGCAGACCCAGCTTTGATGGTCTCACTACAAAGGAAGCTAAAGCTCCTGACAACAACATATATTTCAAGTGCCCCACCTCAGAGGCAGTTTCTCACAAAGTCTTTAGGCCAGCAGAGCTCCATGTTTGTGGAGTGTTTACCCTGTCTCCCTTACTTATGGAAACTCCTCTACCACCTCCAAGGTTGTGAACTCCTGAGCATTTTCCATTCCACATACGTATTCACAGCTTTTCTAACTCTTCTCCATGAATTGCGTCTTACTTGTTGCGAAGGTAATGTCAAGGCATTGTTCTGGATGAGAGTGGGAAGGTTTTTGTGTAGCACATATTTGCCTACACATTGGATTCATTTTCCTATTTTCCGTTTGAAATACTGAATCCCTGACACTAACCCATACCCTACTAGATTCTGACTACGAATACTAATATGATGGAGAAAAATAACCCAAACAGAATAGAAATACAGGCAGTTCAGAGCAGGCATGGTGTATAGTTGGACTTGCCTTTAGCATTACAAAGGGTAGGTGTTTTAAATCTTGTCCAATTTAATAGAAGTAGTTCTCCATGTGTTTTGAGAGTTAACAAATGTGTGAATTTCTGTCTCCCTTTCTCTGTAGCCTATTCAGCAACATGTATTTTTACATGCACATATAGAATCCTACCTGCTATCCCACGTCCACTCTTGTGAGGTGGCTGACTTGGCAGATACAAATTGTGAGAAGAGATCACTCCTCCTAAATGCTGTTGGAACTGAAAATTCAACCTACCGGTGAGCTTCCTACTTGAACAACATGATATATAAATCCATGTTCAGTAACATAATTTTTTTTGGATCTGTGGATGATATATATTTCAGGATGAATTTCGATTGGCATATATATTTCTACTTTTTAATGTCTGTGTGTGTGTTCTGTGTGTATGTGTGTGTGTATATATATACACACACACACACAATATACACAAACTCTCCAGATTTTTCAAAATATGAAATATATGTGTCTTATTATACACTCCCTAAATTCATCCATGTTCATATATGTGGATTTATATTCAACTTTTCACAAGATTATTCTCAGAAATATTCATCCACCTGAAATACATATTTGTTTTTTAGTGCTGAAAACTAACTTCAGAGAATGGTGCATAGAGATCCCAATATTTCTACAGGAACTGACCCAGTTTAACATCAATGCCAGTAGATTCCTATGGGACATGATGTGTATTTTGACCTTCATTTTTATTCAACACTGATACATTACTATTTCTTCAGTTGATGCACATCATAGGATATGTATTTCATCCTCATGTTCACAAATTTCTAGGCATTTGGTTCACTTTCAATCACTTCCTGCTTCAGAACACATGTATTCCTCCACGTTTCTTGACTGGTCTTTTCATGAGACTTCTTTCCAAACACATTCTTTTCCATTTCCATAATCCCTTTTGAAGCCAAATTCACACCCCCTTCATGGTAAACCATCACCCTAATATCACCATTAGATGTATAACTGGTTGGAATGAATGGTTGTGTATCAATATTAGATTTCCTATATATTTTCAGATATCCATTCAATCCATTATTTAAATTGGAACCAGTTATAATATTTATTCACAGTAGGGTCTATTCATGCATTATCTCTATATTCATAGACCCAGGTTACACCTATTTGTACCCCCAAAGGCTAATTTATATGTCTTCAACATATTACTCCCAGAAATGGTGGAAGAAATACTCATGACACCTGATCTCCATATACATTGTATCACAGTGATATTCTGGACACAAAATGCAAAGGTCACACTTATGATTGTACCAAAGCCTCATTGGAAAGTGAGCATGGATTACTCAAAACATCCTTGTCCAGGTTGCCTAATGCTCTCAAATGTCAATCCTATTGGTGACTACACATTTGTTTCTTCCTAAGATGATATATTCAACCTCAACCCTGTTGAATATGTCTAATCCTCTCACTCACTTTATACTTTGCCTGATTTCCTAATGTCTCTATTGATATCTGCTTTCCTACATATGTTCCCCAGTTCATCATTGTGACTGACCCTTAACATGTGCTGACATTTACATTCACTCTCTAACCGACACCCTATTGCTAAAGAACTTTGGTCCAAATTTTATACTCACTCTTCTTCCTAAACCTACCAACTATCTTCCTAATCCTACCTACTATCCCTTTTTGACTGGATGTTCTCTTCTACATTCAATCATCCAAGGTACAAGGTCCTGTGCCATTGTATATCGATTTATCTGAGACATATGTGCAGAAAGTCATTCAAAGCTAAGTAACCCAATCAAGGGCCCAATGCCCTTCTGGCCTTCAAATCTTACTTGGATTTCTGTTTTCATACATATATTTCACCTATATATTATTATAAATATCACAGGTTCCCAATACCATTCATCATCCAGCAGAGTGATTCCTAACCCAAACCGAACAGGTTCTTAACCCTAACCATACACTATTCCCTCAATCTAACTTTACAGAAGAGCAGGGACAGAGTTGGTCTTACAATACAGGAATGTAGGGGATCTTCCACCTGCTGAGAAACTCAAAGGTCCATGCAGAAATGATCCCTGGAGAAGATGTAGGCCGCTGTGAAGGACCTGAGAGAGCACAAGTCATCTTCCATGGCAAACCACCTGGTCAGGATGAAGGGATGTGTCTGAATGAGCCTCTCTCTTCTTAATGTAGACAAGATGGACCAAAGCAGGCCTGGGTGGAGAGCTGTCCCTTGGTGCCTATGGTTGATATTCCATTCTAACTTGTGAAAGTGTCAGAGGAAGGAGGGGCAGCCTCCATCTCATGAGAGCCCTGGAAGCAACTGTTAGGACACAGTGGTTGCCAAGGCAGTGACCTCATTCAGTTCCTGAAGGAAGTGACCTCACCTCACTTCCTTGGTGATGGAACTCTCTGAACTTTGGATCCAGGAAGCCAGGCACCCAGTGCCAGTCCCAGTCCCAGTCCCAGTGGGCTCACTTGTTTGGATTTACCAAGGACAGAGTCAGTCTTTCTTGGTACCTACTGATGTGAGGATGGCCAAATGCCAGGAAAGCTCTGCAGAGGGGCCTTTCCTGAGAAAGCAGGTAGTGGCTCACCACTGGCTCCTGACAACTTCACAGAGTTGGCCAAGGAGGCCAGATGTGGGACAGGACAGGCCATTTTGCGGGAACATAGTATGGCCCACGAGTCAGACGGCACTCTGGGTAGTCACAGACCAACTTGGAAGAAGGAGGTGCCTTTGTGGGTGTGGGTGTGAGTTTGTGGTTTTGTCTCATGTTCTGAGAATAGGTAGGAAAGGCGGTTTGTTTGTTTTGGAGTGGACTGTTTCTAGTAAGTCTTTTGACGAGGCGAGTGTTTCTATGTTTGTGTATCCCACTGTGTCCCTGGTTGTAGACATTAGAAAAGAGAATGCATCAATGGATGTGTCCTGTCTAGTAGAAAGCTTCCCAGCATTCATCCTGCCCAATTCATGAATGGACTGCGGCTTGCCTTATGGATGGGCAACACCTACTATCTTCCTAAGTTCCTGTTTTCTTCCTGAATTCTGGCCACTCTCCAGAATAGGCTCATGGTTTTGTGTCCAAGATATGTACCACCTCCAAGCTCGCTGACATGGCCATGTACTGGAGAGCTGGAAGGAATGGTGAGCATCTCAGAAAACTCAGATATCAGTGTGACCAGTAAAGTCTCCCTGGAGAAACCCTGCTTTGGGCCTTTTGCTTACCTATTGTTCTGTTGCCCTGAATGTCAGGAAGGCCTTTGCCTCAGGGCACCCCTTTGTGAAGCCTGAAGAAAACAGTTTTCAAATGGAAATGAATGGGCATCACCTGTGGCTCTTTGCTTAATGGCTTTGCAAAGGGATGTGTCTGAATCAGCCTCTTGGCCCTGTGTGAGGCTGTGGCTTAGGTTGTCAGCACCTGACGGATCCAAAGAGAGATCCCATGTGTGCATCCAAAGCCAAATTGGCACAAAAGCAGTCATTGTGGATGAAGTCTCTCGCCTTCCTCTGTAAGGTTCCTGACCTCCATCAAGTGAGAATAGGGATCCTTCGGGTCAAAGGAGTTCTTCAAAGCCCTGCAGAGGCTAGCCCATAGGTGCTTGGGTTTTCTCATGACTCCAATTCACACAAAGAATCTATACCCGGCAGTCAGTAGGCCTCCAATTGGAGAAGCGGAGCCAGTATTAACGGCAGGCCTATTGGATCACTCCAGGTTCACAGGAAGGGTGTCCAGGCCACCCTGACATTAGGCAAATGAGGGGCAAGGGAGCTTATTGTGGACACTGTCTTGGGCTGTGCCCCTCATGGAAACCTCCAGCCCAGCCAGAGGTTATGATGAGTGTCTATGTGGAAGAAGATGAGGGCCATGTGGCAGTGTTTTGGTTTGAATTGTGGTCATTGGTGTGGCGGTGGGAAGAGATGACTGGGTCCACCTGGGCTTGAACTCTGGTGTGATTCCCCTTGGAGACTGAGTTCTGGAACTGACCTCAGAGAAGTATTGCCGTGAATTGTGTTGGGATTTGAGGAGGCCATGCATGAGAGTCGCCCTTGGAAACTGAGATGTAGGCCCAGGCTGGCTTTCCACAGAGCACTGGGAATCTCAGCCCGGATATCACATGATTTTATTCTTAAAGACCTGGCAGCCATAGTTGAGAGTCAAAACACACATGGACCTCACATTTGTAGACCTCAATGGGCCTGGCTTCGTGTGACCTTTTGGCCACTCTTTGGGAAGCCTTGTTTGTGAGAGTTCTCCAGAGCTTTCGTTGAAATGAGCTTCCTCACCATTTAATGGTTCCTGAAGGAATGGAAACCCACAGTGCCTCTAACTTCATCCTTTAAAAATGGCTAGCTAGATAAATACCATGAGATTTTTGAAATTCCCATGACCAGGTGGCACTGGAGAACCTTTGGATATCCTGTTCTGCTGATCATGTGTGTACCAGACAGTGCCTTGATTGACTGGGTTTCATGAAAATGGTGTAAAACAGAGATGCCAGTAAGTTGGGGCCTGCTGAGTAGCGGGCCTAGAGCAGTGGTGTGCAGGTGTGTGATAAAACATCTGTGGTGGGGCCATGTGGATCTGCCACTGGCTTCCAAATGGCTTGTGACTGACATGGTGCAGTGAGCAGACCCTTCTATGTAAAGGCATCTTGTTATATGGAGAGGTTTCAGGGCAGTGTTCAGAATCAGGTTGCTATGGTCAAGGGGGCAAGCTCTGTGGGATAGAAGCCTGGCTGGTGCATTCTCCTAGGACCTTGACCCACCACACGTGACAGAACTCCCTCCAGCACGGTGTCCCAGTTGAACTCCTTGTATTTCCTGAAGCAAATTCCAAACTCCCAGTGCAGCAGCAAGAAACACCACGAAAAGTGGAGGATGACCAAATGGCTTCAGAGTCCACACAGGGAGACATTTAGACCCCAGTGGCCACAGTTTACCTGCAAAGAGAGAATTCAGCACTTCTGCCTCATGTTCATTGGAAAATCAGAAACCATGTCCTCCAGGTCACATAGATGCAGACCCAGCTTTGATGGTCTCACTACAAAGGAAGCTAAAGCTCCTGACAACAACATATATTTCAAGTGCCCCACCTCAGAGGCAGTTTCTCATAAAGTCTTTAGGCCAGCAGAGCTCCATGTTTGTGGAGTGTTTACCCTGTCTCCCTTACTTATGGAAACTCCTCTACCACCTCCAAGGTTGTGAACTCCTGAGCATTGTCCATTCCACATACGTATTCACAGCTTTTCTCTCTTCTCCACGAATTGTGTCTTACTTGTTGCGAAGGTAATGTCAAGGCATTGTTCTGGATGAGAGTGGGAAGGTTTTTGTGTAGCACATATTTGCCTACACATTGGATTCATTTTCCTATTTTCCGTTTGAAATACTGAATCCCTGACACTAACCCATACCCTACTAGATTCTGACTACGAATACTAATATGATGGAGAAAAATAACCCAAACACAATAGAAATACAGGCAGTTCAGAGCAGGCATGGTGTATAGTTGGACTTGCCTTTAGCATTACAAAGGGTAGGTGTTTTAAATCTTGTCCAATTTAATAGAAGTAGTTCTCCATGTGTTTTGAGAGTTAACAAATGTGTGAATTTCTGTCTCCCTTTCTCTGTAGCCTATTCAGCAACATGTATTTTTACATGCACATATAGAATCCTACCTGCTATCCCACGTCCACTCTTGTGAGGTGGCTGACTTGGCAGATACAAATTGTGAGAAGAGATCACTCCTCCTAAATGCTGTTGGAACTGAAAATTCAACCTACCGGTGAGCTTCCTACTTGAACAACATGATACATAAATCCATGTTCAGTAACATAATTTTTTTTGGATCTGTGGATGATATATATTTCATGATGAATTTCGATTGGCAAATATATTTCTACTTTTTAATGTCTGTGTGTGTGTTCTGTGTGTATGTGTGTGTGTATATATATACACACACACACACACACAATATACACAAACTCTCCAGATTTTTCAAAATATGAAATATATGTGTCTTATTATACACTCCCTAAATTCATCCATGTTCATATATGTGGATTTATAATCAACTTTTCACAAGATTATTCTCAGAAATATTCATCCACCTGAAATACATATTTGTTTCCTAGTGCTGAAAACTAACTTCAGAGAATGGTGCATAGAGATCCTAATATTTCTACAGGAACTGACCCAGTTTAACATCAATGCCAGTAGATTCCTATGGGACATGATGTGTATTTTGACCTTCATTTTTATTCAACACTGATACATTATTATTTCTTCAGTTGATGCACATCATAGGATATGTATTTCATCCTCATGTTCACAAATTTCTAGGCATTTGGTTCACTTTCAATCACTTCCTGCTTCAGAACACATGTATTCCTCCACGTTTCTTGACTGGTCTTATCATGAGACTTCTTTCCAAACACATTCTTTTCCATTTCCACAATCCGTTTTGAAGCCAAACTCACACCCCCTTCATGGTAAACCATCACCCTAATATCACCATTAGATGTATAACTGGTTGGAATGAATGGTTGTGTATCAATATTAGATTTCCTATATATTTTCTGATATCCATTCAATCCATTATTTAAATTGGAACCAGTTATAATATTTATTCACAGTAGGGTCTATTCATGCATTATCTCTATATTCATAGACCCAGGGTACACCTATTTGTACCCCCAAAGGCTAATTTATATGTCTTCAACATATTACTCCCAGAAATGGTGGAAGAAATACTCATGACACCTGATCTCCATATACATTGTATCACAGTGATATTCTGGACACAAAATGCAAAGGTCACACTTATGATTGTACCAAAGCCTCATTGGAAAGTGAGCATGGATTACTCAAAACATCCTTGTCCAGGTTGCCTAATGCTCTCAAATGTCAATCCTATTGGTGACTACACATTTGTTTCTTCCTAAGATGATATATTCAACCTCAACCCTGTTGAATATGTCTAATCCTCTCACTCACTTTATACTTTGCCTGATTTCCTAATGTCTCTATTGATATCTGCTTTCCTACATATGTTCCCCAGTTCATCATTGTGACTGACCCTTAACATGTGCTGACATTTACATTCACTCTCTAACCGACACCCTATTGCTAAAGAACTTTTGGTCCAAATTTTATACTCACTCTTCTTCCTAAACCTACCAACTATCTTCCTAATCCTACCTACTATCCCTTTTTGACTGGATGTTCTCTTCTACATTCAATCATCCAAGGTACAAGGTCCTGTGCCATTGTATATCGATTTATCTGAGACATCTGTGCAGAAAGTCATTCAAAGCTAAGTAACCCAATCAAGGGCCCAATGCCCTTCTGGCCTTCAAATCTTACTTGGATTTCTGTTTTCATACATATATTTCACCTATATATTATTATAAATATCACAGGTTCCCAATACCATTCATCATCCAGCAGAGTGATTCCTAACCCAAACCGAACAGGTTCTTAACCCTAACCATACACTGTTCCCTCAATCTAACTTTACAGAAGAGCAGGGACAGAGTTGGTCTTACAATACAGGAATGTAGGGGATCTTCCACCTGCTGAGAACCTCAAAGGTCCATGCAGAAATGATCCCTGGAGAAGATGTAGGCCGCTGTGAAGGACCTGAGAGAGCACAAGTCATGTTCCATGGCAAACAACCTGGTCAGGATGAAGGGATGTGTCTGAATGAGCCTCTGTCTTCTTAATGTAGACAAGATGGACCAAAGCAGGCCTGTGTGGAGAGCTGTTCCTTGGTGCCTATGGTTGATATTCCATTCTAACTTGTGAAAGTGTCAGAGGAAGGAGGGGCAGCCTCCATCTCATGGGAGCCCTGGAAGCAACTGTTAGGACACAGTGGTTGCCAAGGCAGTGACCTCATTCAGTTCCTGAAGGAAGTGACCTCACCTCACTTCCTTGGTGATGGAACTCTCTGAACTTGGGATCCAGGAAGCCAGGCACCCAGAGCCAGTCCCAGTCCCAGTCCCAGTGGGCTCACTTGTTTGGATTTACCAAGGACAGAGTCAGTCTTTCTTGGTACCTACTGATGTGAGGATAGCCAAATGCCAGGAAAGCTCTGCAGAGGGGCCTTCCTGAGAAAGCAGGTAGTGGCTCACCGCTGGCTCCTGACAACTTCACAGAGTTGGCCAAGGAGGCCAGATGTGGGTCAGGACAGGCCATTTCGCGGGAACATAGTATGGCCCACGAGTCAGACGGCACTCCGGGTAGTCACAGACCAACTTGGAAGAAGGAGGTGCCTTTGTGGGTGTGGGTGTGAGTTTGTGGTTTTGTCTCATGTTCTGAGAATAGGTAGGAAAGGCGGTTTGTTTGTTTTGGAGTGGACTGTTTCTAGTAAGTCTTTTGACGAGGCGAGTGTTTCTATGTTTGTGTATCCCACTGTGTCCCTGGTTGTAGACATTAGAAAAGAGAATGCATCAATGGATGTGTCCTGTCTAGTAGAAAGCTTCCCAGCATTCATCCTGCCCAATTCATGAATGGACTGCGGCTTGCCTTATGGATGGGCAACACCTACTATCTTCCTAAGTTCCTGTTTTCTTCCTGAATTCTGGCCACTCTCCAGAATAGGCTCATGGTTTTGTGTCCAAGATATGTACCACCTCCAAGCTCGGTGACATGGCCATGTACTGGAGAGCTGGAAGGAATGGTGAGCATCTCAGAAAACTCAGATATCAGTGTGACCAGTAAAGTCTCCCTGGAGAAACCCTGCTTTGGGCCTTTTGCTTACCTATTGTTCTGTTGCCCTGAATGTCAGGAAGGCCTTTGCCTCAGGGCACCCCTTTGTGAAGCCTGAAGAAAACAGTTTTCAAATGGAAATGAATGGGCATCACCTGTGGCTCTTTGCTTAATGGCTTTGCAAAGGGATGTGTCTGAATCAGCCTCTTGGCCCTGTGTGAGGCTGTGGCTTAGGTTGTCAGCACCTGACGGATCCAAAGAGAGATCCCATGTGTGCATCCAAAGCCAAATTGGCACAAAAGCAGTCATTGTGGATGATGTCTCTTGCATCCCTCTGTAAGGTTCCTGACCTCCATCAAGTGAGAATAGGGATCCTTCGGGTCAAAGGAGTTCTTCAAAGCCCTGCAGAGGCTAGCCCATAGGTGCTTGGGTTTTCTCATGACTCCAATTCACACAAAGAATCTATACCCGGCAGTCAGTAGGCCTCCAATTGGAGAAGCGGAGCCAGTATTAACGGCAGGCCTATTGGATCACTCCAGGTTCACAGGAAGGGTGTCCAGGCCACCCTGACATTAGGCAAATGAGGGGCAAGGGAGCTTATTGTGGACACTGTCTTGGGCTGTGCCCCTCATGGAAACCTCCAGCCCAGCCAGAGGTTATGATGAGTGTCTATGTGGAAGAAGATGAGGGCCATGTGGCAGTGTTTTGGTTTGAATTGTGGTCATTGGTGTGGCGGTGGGAAGAGATGACTGGGTCCACCTGGGCTTGAACTCTGGTGTGATTCCCCTTGGAGACTGAGTTCTGGAACTGACCTCAGAGAAGTATTGCCGTGAATTGTGTTGGGATTTGAGGAGGCCATGCATGAGAGTCGCCCTTGGAAACTGAGATGTAGGCCCAGGCTGGCTTTCCACAGAGCACTGGGAATCTCAGCCCGGATATCACATGATTTTATTCTTAAAGACCTGGCAGCCATAGGTGAGAGTCAAAACACACATGGACCTCACATTTGTAGACCTCAATGGGCCTGGCTTCCTGTGACCTTTTGGCCACTCTTTGGGAAGCCTTGTTTGTGAGAGTTCTCCAGAGCTTTTGTTGAAATGAGCTTCCTCACCATTTAATGGTTCCTGAAGGAATGGAAACCCACAGTGCCTCTAACTTCATCCTTTAAAAATGGCTAGCTAGATAAATACCATGAGATTTTTGAAATTCCCATGACCAGGTGGCACTGGAGAACCTTTGGATGTCCTGTTTTGCTGATCATGTGTGTACCAGACAGTGCCTTGATTGGCTGGGTTTCATGAAAATGGTGTAAAACAGAGATGCCAGTAAGTTGGGGCCTGCTGAGTAGCGGGCCTAGAGCAGTGGTGTGCAGGTGTGTGATAAAACATCTGTGGTGGGGCCATGTGGATCTGCCACTGGCTTCCAAATGGCTTGTGACTGACATGGTGCAGTGAGCAGACCCTTCTATGTAAAGGCATCTTGTTATATGGAGAGGTTTCAGGGCAGTGTCCAGAATCAGGTTGCTATGGTCAAGGGGGCAAGCTCTGTGGGATAGAAGCCTGGCTGGTGCATTCTCCTAGGACCTTGACCCACCACACGTGACAGAACTCCCTCCAGCACGGTGTCCCAGTTGAACTCCTTGTATTTCCTGAAACAAATTCCAAACTCCCAGTGCAGCAGCAAGAAACACCACGAAAAGTGGAGGATGACCAAATGGCTTCAGAGTCCAAACAGGGAGACATTTAGACCCCAGTGGCCACAGTTTACCTGCAAAGAGAGAATTCAGCACTTCTGCCTCATGTTCATTGGAAAATCAGAAACCATGTCCTCCAGGTCACATAGATGCAGACCCAGCTTTGATGGTCTCACTACAAAGGAAGCTAAAGCTCCTGACAACAACATATATTTCAAGTGCCCCACCTCAGAGGCAGTTTCTCACAAAGTCTTTAGGCCAGCAGAGCTCCATGTTTGTGGAGTGTTTACCCTGTCTCCCTTACTTATGGAAACTCCTCTACCACCTCCAAGGTTGTGAACTCCTGAGCATTTTCCATTCCACATACGTATTCACAGCTTTTCTAACTCTTCTCCACGAATTGCGTCTTACTTGTTGCGAAGGTAATGTCAAGGCATTGTTCTGGATGAGAGTGGGAAGGTTTTTGTGTAGCACATATTTGCCTACACATTGGATTCATTTTCCTATTTTCCGTTTGAAATACTGAATCCCTGACACTAACCCATACCCTACTAGATTCTGACTACAAATACTAATATGATGGAGAAAAATAACCCAAACACAATAGAAATACAGGCATTTCAGAGCAGGCATGGTGTATAGTTGGACTTGCCTTTAGCATTACAAAGGGTAGGTGTTTTAAATCTTGTCCAATTTAATAGAAGTAGTTCTCCATGTGTTTTGAGAGTTAACAAATGTGTGAATTTCTGTCTCCCTTTCTCTGTAGCCTATTCAGCAACATGTATTTTTACATGCACATATAGAATCTTACCTGCTATCCCACGTCCACTCTTGTGAGGTGGCTGACTTGGCAGATACAAATTGTGAGAAGAGATCACTCCTCCTAAATGCTGTTGGAACTGAAAATTCAACCTACCGGTGAGCTTCCTACTTGAACAACATGATACATAAATCCATGTTCAGTAACATAATTTTTTTTGGATCTGTGGATGATATATATTTCATGATGAATTTCGATTGGCATATATATTTCTACTTTTTAATGTCTGTGTGTGTGTTCTGTGTGTATGTGTGTGTGTATATATATACACACACACACACACACAATATACACAAACTCTCCAGATTTTTCAAAATATGAAATATATGTGTCTTAGTATACACTCCCTAAATTCATCCATGTTCATATATGTGGATTTATAATCAACTTTTCACAAGATTATTCTCAGAAATATTCATCCACCTGAAATACATATTTGTTTCCTAGTGCTGAAAACTAACTTCAGAGAATGGTGCATAGAGATCCTAATATTTCTACAGGAACTGACCCAGTTTAACATCAATGCCAGTAGATTCCTATGGGACATGATGTGTATTTTGACCTTCATTTTTATTCAACACTGGTACATTACTATTTCTTCAGTTGATGCACATCATAGGATATGTATTTCATCCTCATGTTCACAAATTTCTAGGCATTTGGTTCACTTTCAATCACTTCCTGCTTCAGAACACATGTATTCCTCCACGTTTCTTGACTGGTCTTTTCATGAGACTTCTTTCCAAACACATTCTTTTCCATTTCCATAATCCCTTTTGAAGCCAAACTCACACCCCCTTCATGGTAAACCATCACCCTAATATCACCATTAGATGTATAACTGGTTGGAATGAATGGTTGTGTATCAATATTAGATTTCCTATATATTTTCAGATATCCATTCAATCCATTATTTAAATTGGAACCAGTTATAATATTTATTCACAGTAGGGTCTATTCATGCATTATCTCCATATTCATAGACCCAGGGTACACCTGTTTGTACCCCCAAAGGCTAATTTATATGTCTTCAATATATTACTCCCAGAAATGGTGGAAGAAATACTCATGACACCTGATCTCCATATACATTGTATCACAGTGATATTCTGGACACAAAATGCAAAGGTCACACTTATGATTGTACCAAAGCCTCATTGGAAAGTGAGCATGGATTACTCAAAACATCCTTGTCCAGGTTGCCTAATGCTCTCAAATGCCAATCCTATTGGTGACTACACATTTGTTTCTTCCTAAGATGATATATTCAACCTCAACCCTGTTGAATATGTCTAATCCTCTCACTCACTTTATACTTTGCCTGATTTCCTAATGTCTCTATTGATATCTGCTTTCCTACATATGTTCCCCAGTTCATCATTGTGACTGACCCTTAACATGTGCTGACATTTACATTCACTCTCTAACCGACACCCTATTGCTAAAGAACTTTTGGTCCAAATTTTATACTCACTCTTCTTCCTAAACCTACCAACTATCTTCCTAATCCTACCTACCATCCCTTTTTGACTGGATGTTCTCTTCTACATTCAATCATCCAAGGTACAAGGTCCTGTGCCATTGTATATCGATTTATCTGAGACATCTGTGCAGAAAGTCATTCAAAGCTAAGTAACCCAATCAAGGGCCCAATGCCCTTCTGGCCTTCAAATCTTACTTGGATTTCTGTTTTCATACATATATTTCACCTATATATTATTATAAATATCACAGGTTCCCAATACCATTCATCATCCAGCAGAGTGATTCCTAACCCAAACCGAACAGGTTCTTAACCCTAACCATACACTGTTCCCTCAATCTAACTTTACAGAAGAGCAGGGACAGAGTTGGTCTTACAATACAGGAATGTAGGGGATCTTCCACCTGCTGAGAACCTCAAAGGTCCATGCAGAAACGATCCCTGGAGAAGATGTAGGCCGCTGTGAAGGACCTGAGAGAGCACAAGTCATCTTCCATGGCAAACCACCTGGTCAGGATGAAGGGATGTGTCTGAATGAGCCTCTCTCTTCTTAATGTAGACAAGATGGACCAAAGCAGGCCTGTGTGGAGAGCTGTCCCTTGGTGCCTATGGTTGATATTCCATTCTAACTTGTGAAAGTGTCAGAGGAAGGAGGGGCAGCCTCCATCTCATGGGAGCCCTGGAAGCAACTGTTAGGACACAGTGGTTGCCAAGGCAGTGACCTCATTCAGTTCCTGAAGGAAGTGACCTCACCTCACTTCCTTGGTGATGGAACTCTCTGAACTTGGGATCCAGGAAGCCAGGCACCCAGAGCCAGTCCCAGTCCCCGTCCCAGTGGGCTCACTTGTTTGGATTTACCAAGAACAGAGTCAGTCTTTCTTGGTACCTACTGATGTGAGGATGGCCAAATGCCAGGAAAGCTCTGCAGAGGGGCCTTTCCTGAGAAAGCAGGTAGTGGCTCACCGCTGGCTCCTGACAACTTCACAGAGTTGGCCAAGGAGGCCAGATGTGGGACAGGACAGGCCATTTCGCGGGAACATAGTATGGCCCACGAGTCAGACGGCACTCCGGGTAGTCACAGACCAACTTGGAAGAAGGAGGTGCCTTTGTGGGTGTGGGTGTGAGTTTGTGGTTTTGTCTCATGTTCTGAGAATAGGTAGGAAAGGCGGTTTGTTTGTTTTGGAGTGGACTGTTTCTAGTAAGTCTTTTGACGAGGCGAGTGTTTCTATGTTTGTGTATCCCACTGTGTCCCTGGTTGTAGACATTTGAAAAGAGAATGCATCAATGGATGTGTCCTGTCTAGTAGAAAGCTTCCCAGCATTCATCCTGCCCAATTCATGAATGGACTGCGGCTTGCCTTATGGATGGGCAACACCTACTATCTTCCTAAGTTCCTGTTTTCTTCCTGAATTCTGGCCACTCTCCAGAATAGGCTCATGGTTTTGTGTCCAAGATATGTACCACCTCCAAGCTCGGTGACATGGCCATGTACTGGAGAGCTGGAAGGAATGGTGAGCATCTCAGAAAACTCAGATATCAGTGTGACCAGTAAAGTCTCCCTGGAGAAACCCTGCTTTGGGCCTTTTGCTTACCTATTGTTGTGTTGCCCTGAATGTCAGGAAGGCCTTTGCCTCAGGGCACCCCTTTGTGAAGCCTGAAGAAAACAGTTTTCAAATGGAAATGCATGGGCATCACCTGTGGCTCTTTGCTTAATGGCTTTGCAAAGGGATGTGTCTGAATCAGCCTCTTGGCCCTGTGTGAGGCTGTGGCTTAGGTTGTCAGCACCTGACGGATCCAAAGAGAGATCCCATGTGTGCATCCAAAGCCAAATTGGCACAAAAGCAGTCATTGTGGATGAAGTCTGTCGCCTTCCTCTGTAAGGTTCCTGACCTCCATCAAGTGAGAATAGGGATCCTTCGGGTCAAAGGAGTTCTTCAAAGCCCTGCAGAGGCTAGCCCATAGGTGCTTGGGTTTTCTCATGACTCCAATTCACACAAAGAATCTATACCCGGCAGTCAGTAGGCCTCCAATTGGAGAAGCGGAGCCAGTATTAACGGCAGGCCTATTGGATCACTCCAGGTTCACAGGAAGGGTGTCCAGGCCACCCTGACATTAGGCAAATGAGGGGCAAGGGAGCTTATTGTGGACACTGTCTTGGGCTGTGCCCCTCATGGAAACCTCCAGCCCAGCCAGAGGTTATGATGAGTGTCTATGTGGAAGAAGATGAGGGCCATGTGGCAGTGTTTTGGTTTGAATTGTGGTCATTGGTGTGGCGGTGGGAAGAGATGACTGGGTCCACCTGGGCTTGAACTCTGGTGTGATTCCCCTTGGAGACTGAGTTCTGGAACTGACCTCAGAGAAGTATTGCCGTGAATTGTGTTGGGATTTGAGGAGGCCATGCATGAGAGTCGCCCTTGGAAACTGAGATGTAGGCCCAGGCTGGCTTTCCACAGAGCACTGGGAATCTCAGCCCGGATATCACATGATTTTATTCTTAAAGACCTGGCAGCCATAGTTGAGTGTCAAAACACACATGGACCTCACATTTGTAGACCTCAATGGGCCTGGCTTCGTGTGACCTCTTGGCCACTCTTTGGGAAGCCTTGTTTGTGAGAGTTCTCCAGAGCTTTTGTTGAAATGAGCTTCCTCACCATTTAATGGTTCCTGAAGGAATGGAAACCCACAGTGCCTCTAACTTCATCCTTTAAAAATGGCTAGCTAGATAAATACCATGAGATTTTTGAAATTCCCATGACCAGGTGGCACTGGAGAACCTTTGGATGTCCTGTTTTGCTGATCATGTGTGTACCAGACAGTGCCTTGATTGGCTGGGTTTCATGAAAATGGTGTAAAACAGAGATGCCAGTAAGTTGGGGCCTGCTGAGTAGCGGGCCTAGAGCAGTGGTGTGCAGGTGTGTGATAAAACATCTGTGGTGGGGCCATGTGGATCTGCCACTGGCTTCCAAATGGCTTGTGACTGACATGGTGCAGTGAGCAGACCCTTCTATGTAAAGGCATCTTGTTATATGGAGAGGTTTCAGGGCAGTGTTCAGAATCAGGTTGCTATGGTCAAGGGGGCAAGCTCTGTGGGATAGAAGCCTGGCTGGTGCATTCTCCTAGGACCTTGACCCACCACACGTGACAGAACTCCCTCCAGCACGGTGTCCCAGTTGAACTCCTTGTATTTCCTGAAGCAAATTCCAAACTCCCAGTGCAGCAGCAAGAAACACCACGAAAAGTGGAGGATGACCAAATGGCTTCAGAGTCCACACAGGGAGACACTTAGACCCCAGTGGCCACAGTTTACCTGCAAAGAGAGAATTCAGCACTTCTGCCTCATGTTCATTGGAAAATCAGAAACCATGTCCTCCAGGTCACATAGATGCAGACCCAGCTTTGATGGTCTCACTACAAAGGAAGCTAAAGCTCCTGACAACAACATATATTTCAAGTGCCCCACCTCAGAGGCAGTTTCTCACAAAGTCTTTAGGCCAGCAGAGCTCCATGTTTGTGGAGTGTTTACCCTGTCTCCCTTACTTATGGAAACTCCTCTACCACCTCCAAGGTTGTGAACTCCTGAGCATTGTCCATTCCACATACGTATTCACAGCTTTTCTAACTCTTCTCCATGAATTGCGTCTTACTTGTTGCGAAGGTAATGTCAAGGCATTGTTCTGGATGAGAGTGGGAAGGTTTTTGTGTAGCACATATTTGCCTACACATTGGATTCATTTTCCTATTTTCCGTTCGAAATACTGAATCCCTGACACTAACCCATACCCTACTAGATTCTGACTACGAATACTAATATGATGGAGAAAAATAACCCAAACACAATAGAAATACAGGCAGTTCAGAGCAGGCATGGTGTATAGTTGGACTTGCCTTTAGCATTACAATGGGTAGGTGTTTTAAATCTTGTCCAATTTAATAGAAGTAGTTCTCCATGTGTTTTGAGAGTTAACAAATGTGTGAAATTCTGTCTCCCTTTCTCTGTAGCCTATTCAGCAACATGTATTTTTACATGCACATATAGAATCTTACCTGCTATCCCACGTCCACTCTTGTGAGGTGGCTGACTTGGCAGATACAAATTGTGAGAAGAGATCACTCCTCCTAAATGCTGTTGGAACTGAAAATTCAACCTACCGGTGAGCTTCCTACTTGAACACCATGATACATAAATCCATGTTCAGTAACATAAATATTTTTGGATCTGTGGATGATATATATTTCATGATGAATTTCGATTGGCATATATATTTCTACTTTTTAATGTCTGTGTGTGTGTTCTGTGTGTATGTGTGTGTGTATATATATACACACACACACACACACACACAATATACACAAACTCTCCAGATTTTTCAAAATATGAAATATATGTGTCTTAGTATACACTCCCTAAATTCATCCATGTTCATATATGTGGATTTATAATCAACTTTTCACAAGATTATTCTCAGAAATATTCATCCACCTGAAATACATATTTGTTTCCTAGTGCTGAAAACTAACTTCAGAGAATGGTGCATAGAGATCCTAATATTTCTACAGGAACTGACCCAGTTTAACATCAATGCCAGTAGATTCCTATGGGACATGATGTGTATTTTGACCTTCATTTTTATTCAACACTGATACATTACTATTTCTTCAGTTGATGCACATCATAGGATATGTATTTCATCCTCATGTTCACAAATTTCTAGGCATTTGGTTCACTTTCAATCACTTCCTGCTTCAGAACACATGTATTCCTCCACGTTTCTTGACTGGTCTTTTCATGAGACTTCTTTCCAAACACATTCTTTTCCATTTCCATAATCCCTTTTGAAGCCAAACTCACACCCCCTTCATGGTAAACCATCACCCTAATATCACCATTAGATGTATAACTGGTTGGAATGAATGGTTGTGTATCAATATTAGATTTCCTATATATTTTCAGATATCCATTCAATCCATTATTTAAATTGGAACCAGTTATAATATTTATTCACAGTAGGGTCTATTCATGCATTATCTCTATATTCATAGACCCAGGGTACACCTATTTGTACCCCCAAAGGCTAATTTATATGTCTTCAACATATTACTCCCAGAAATGGTGGAAGAAATACTCATGACACCTGATCTCCATATACATTGTATCACAGTGATATTCTGGACACAAAATGCAAAGGTCACACTTATGATTGTACCAAAGCCTCATTGGAAAGTGAGCATGGATTACTCAAAACATCCTTGTCCAGGTTGCCTAATGCTCTCAAATGTCAATCCTATTGGTGACTACACATTTGTTTCTTCCTAAGATGATATATTCAACCTCAACCCTGTTGAATATGTCTAATCCTCTCACTCACTTTATACTTTGCCTGATTTCCTAATGTCTCTATTGATATCTGCTTTCCTACATATGTTCCCCAGTTCATCATTGTGACTGACCCTTAACATGTGCTGACATTTACATTCACTCTCTAACCGACACCCTATTGCTAAAGAACTTTTGGTCCAAATTTTATACTCACTCTTCTTCCTAAACCTACCAACTATCTTCCTAATCCTACCTACTATCCCTTTTTGACTGGATGTTCTCTTCTACATTCAATCATCCAAGGTACAAGGTCCTGTGCCATTGTATATCGATTTATCTGAGACATCTGTGCAGAAAGTCATTCAAAGCTAAGTAACCCAATCAAGGGCCCAATGCCCTTCTGGCCTTCAAATCTTACTTGGATTTCTGTTTTCATACATATATTTCACCTATATATTATTATAAATATCACAGGTTCCCAATACCATTCATCATCCAGCAGAGTGATTCCTAACCCAAACCGAACAGGTTCTTAACCCTAACCATACACTGTTCCCTCAATCTAACTTTACAGAAGAGCAGGGACAGAGTTGGTCTTACAATACAGGAATGTAGGGGATCTTCCACCTGCTGAGAACCTCAAAGGTCCATGCAGAAATGATCCCTGGAGAAGATGTAGGCCGCTGTGAAGGACCTGAGAGAGTACAAGTCATCTTCCATGGCAAACCACCTGGTCAGGATGAAGGGATGTGTCTGAATGAGCCTCTCTCTTCTTAATGTAGACAAGATGGACCAAAGCAGGCCTGTGTGGAGAGCTGTCCCTTGGTGCCTATGGTTGATATTCCATTCTAACTTGTGAAAGTGTCAGAGGAAGGAGGGGCAGCCTCCATCTCATGGGAGCCCTGGAAGCAACTGTTAGGACACAGTGGTTGCCAAGGCAGTGACCTCATTCAGTTCCTGAAGGAAGTGACCTCACCTCACTTCCATGGTGATGGAACTCTCTGAACTTGGGATCCAGGAAGCCAGGCACCCAGAGCCAGTCCCAGTCCCAGTCCCAGTGGGCTCACTTGTTTGGATTTACCAAGGACAGAGTCAGTCTTTCTTGGTACCTACTGATGTGAGGATGGCCAAATGCCAGGAAAGCTCTGCAGAGGGTCCTTTCCTGAGAAAGCAGGTAGTGGCTCACCGCTGGCTCCTGACAACTTCACAGAGTTGGCCAAGGAGGCCAGATGTGGGACAGGACAGGCCATTTCGCGGGAACATAGTATGGCCCACGAGTCAGACGGCACTCCGGGTAGTCACAGACCAACTTGGAAGAAGGAGGTGCCTTTGTGGGTGTGGGTGTGAGTTTGTGGTTTTGTCTCATGTTCTGAGAATAGGTAGGAAAGGCGGTTTGTTTGTTTTGGAGTGGACTGTTTCTAGTAAGTCTTTTGACGAGGCGAGTGTTTCTATGTTTGTGTATCCCACTGTGTCCCTGGTTGTAGACATTAGAAAAGAGAATGCATCAATGGATGTGTCCTGTCTAGTAGAAAGCTTCCCAGCATTCATCCTGCCCAATTCATGAATGGACTGCGGCTTGCCTTATGGATGGGCAACACCTACTATCTTCCTAAGTTCCTGTTTTCTTCCTGAATTCTGGCCACTCTCCAGAATAGGCTCATGGTTTTGTGTCCAAGATATGTACCACCTCCAAGCTCAGTGACATGGCCATGTACTGGAGAGCTCGAAGGAATGGTGAGCATCTCAGAAAACTCAGATATCAGTGTGACCAGTAAAGTCTCCCTGGAGAAACCCTGCTTTGGGCCTTTTGCTTACCTATTGTTGTGTTGCCCTGAATGTCAGGAAGGCCTTTGCCTCAGGGCACCCCTTTGTGAAGCCTGAAGAAAACAGTTTTCAAATGGAAATGAATGGGCATCACCTGTGGCTCTTTGCTTAATGGCTTTGCAAAGGGATGTGTCTGAATCAGCCTCTTGGCCCTGTGTGAGGCTGTGGCTTAGGTTGTCAGCACCTGACGGATCCAAAGAGAGATCCCATGTGTGCATCCAAAGCCAAATTGGCACAAAAGCAGTCATTGTGGATGAAGTCTCTCGCCTTCCTCTGTAAGGTTCCTGACCTCCATCAAGTGAGAATAGGGATCCTTCGGGTCAAAGGAGTTCTTCAAAGCCCTGCAGAGGCTAGCCCATAGGTGCTTGGGTTTTCTCATGACTCCAATTCACACAAAGAATCTATACCCGGCAGTCAGTAGGCCTCCAATTGGAGAAGCGGAGCCAGTATTTACGTCAGGCCTATTGGATCACTCCAGGTTCACAGGAAGGGTGTCCAGGCCACCCTGACATTAGGCAAATGAGGGGCAAGGGAGCTTATTGTGGACACTGTCTTGGGCTGTGCCCCTCATGGAAACCTCCAGCCCAGCCAGAGGTTATGATGAGTGTCTATGTGGAAGAAGATGAGGGCCATGTGGCAGTGTTTTGGTTTGAATTGTGGTCATTGGTGTGGCGGTGGGAAGAGATGACTGGGTCCACCTGGGCTTGAACTCTGGTGTGATTCCCCTTGGAGACTGAGTTCTGGAACTGACCTCAGAGAAGTATTGCCGTGAATTGTGTTGGGATTTGAGGAGGCCATGCATGAGAGTCGCCCTTGGAAACTGAGATGTAGGCCCAGGCTGGCTTTCCACAGAGCACTGGGAATCTCAGCCCGGATATCACATGATTTTATTCTTAAAGACCTGGCAGCCATAGTTGAGTGTCAAAACACACATGGACCTCACATTTGTAGACCTCAATGGGCCTGGCTTCGTGTGACCTTTTGGCCACTCTTTGGGAAGCCTTGTTTGTGAGAGTTCTCCAGAGCTTTTGTTGAAATGAGCTTCCTCACCATTTAATGGTTCCTGAAGGAATGGAAACCCACAGTGCCTCTAACTTCATCCTTTAAAAATGGCTAGCTAGATAAATACCATGAGATTTTTGAAATTCCCATGACCAGGTGGCACTGGAGAACCTTTGGATGTCCTGTTTTGCTGATCATGTGTGTACCAGACAGTGCCTTGATTGGCTGGGTTTCATGAAAATGGTGTAAAACAGAGATGCCAGTAAGTTGGGGCCTGCTGAGTAGCGGGCCTAGAGCAGTGGTGTGCAGGTGTGTGATAAAACATCTGTGGTGGGGCCATGTGGATCTGCCACTGGCTTCCAAATGGCTTGTGACTGACATGGTGCAGTGAGCAGACCCTTCTATGTAAAGGCATCTTGTTATATGGAGAGGTTTCAGGGCAGTGTTCAGAATCAGGTTGCTATGGTCAAGGGGGCAAGCTCTGTGGGATAGAAGCCTGGCTGGTGCATTCTCCTAGGACCTTGACCCACCACACGTGACAGAACTCCCTCCAGCACGGTGTCCCAGTTGAACTCCTTGTATTTCCTGAAGCAAATTCCAAACTCCCAGTGCAGCAGCAAGAAACACCACGAAAAGTGGAGGATGACCAAATGGCTTCAGAGTCCACACAGGGAGACACTTAGACCCCAGTGGCCACAGTTTACCTGCAAAGAGAGAATTCAGCACTTCTGCCTCATGTTCATTGGAAAATCAGAAACCATGTCCTCCAGGTCACATAGATGCAGACCCAGCTTTGATGGTCTCACTACAAAGGAAGCTAAAGCTCCTGACAACAACATATATTTCAAGTGCCCCACCTCAGAGGCAGTTTCTCACAAAGTCTTTAGGCCAGCAGAGCTCCATGTTTGTGGAGTGTTTACCCTGTCTCCCTTACTTATGGAAACTCCTCTACCACCTCCAAGGTTGTGAACTCCTGAGCATTGTCCATTCCACATACGTATTCACAGCTTTTCTAACTCTTCTCCATGAATTGCGTCTTACTTGTTGCGAAGGTAATGTCAAGGCATTGTTCTGGATGAGAGTGGGAAGGTTTTTGTGTAGCACATATTTGCCTACACATTGGATTCATTTTCCTATTTTCCGTTCGAAATACTGAATCCCTGACACTAACCCATACCCTACTAGATTCTGACTACGAATACTAATATGATGGAGAAAAATAACCCAAACACAATAGAAATACAGGCAGTTCAGAGCAGGCATGGTGTATAGTTGGACTTGCCTTTAGCATTACAATGGGTAGGTGTTTTAAATCTTGTCCAATTTAATAGAAGTAGTTCTCCATGTGTTTTGAGAGTTAACAAATGTGTGAAATTCTGTCTCCCTTTCTCTGTAGCCTATTCAGCAACATGTATTTTTACATGCACATATAGAATCTTACCTGCTATCCCACGTCCACTCTTGTGAGGTGGCTGACTTGGCAGATACAAATTGTGAGAAGAGATCACTCCTCCTAAATGCTGTTGGAACTGAAAATTCAACCTACCGGTGAGCTTCCTACTTGAACACCATGATACATAAATCCATGTTCAGTAACATAAATATTTTTGGATCTGTGGATGATATATATTTCATGATGAATTTCGATTGGCATATATATTTCTACTTTTTAATGTCTGTGTGTGTGTTCTGTGTGTATGTGTGTGTGTATATATATACACACACACACACACACACACAATATACACAAACTCTCCAGATTTTTCAAAATATGAAATATATGTGTCTTAGTATACACTCCCTAAATTCATCCATGTTCATATATGTGGATTTATAATCAACTTTTCACAAGATTATTCTCAGAAATATTCATCCACCTGAAATACATATTTGTTTCCTAGTGCTGAAAACTAACTTCAGAGAATGGTGCATAGAGATCCTAATATTTCTACAGGAACTGACCCAGTTTAACATCAATGCCAGTAGATTCCTATGGGACATGATGTGTATTTTGACCTTCATTTTTATTCAACACTGATACATTACTATTTCTTCAGTTGATGCACATCATAGGATATGTATTTCATCCTCATGTTCACAAATTTCTAGGCATTTGGTTCACTTTCAATCACTTCCTGCTTCAGAACACATGTATTCCTCCACGTTTCTTGACTGGTCTTTTCATGAGACTTCTTTCCAAACACATTCTTTTCCATTTCCATAATCCCTTTTGAAGCCAAACTCACACCCCCTTCATGGTAAACCATCACCCTAATATCACCATTAGATGTATAACTGGTTGGAATGAATGGTTGTGTATCAATATTAGATTTCCTATATATTTTCAGATATCCATTCAATCCATTATTTAAATTGGAACCAGTTATAATATTTATTCACAGTAGGGTCTATTCATGCATTATCTCTATATTCATAGACCCAGGGTACACCTATTTGTACCCCCAAAGGCTAATTTATATGTCTTCAACATATTACTCCCAGAAATGGTGGAAGAAATACTCATGACACCTGATCTCCATATACATTGTATCACAGTGATATTCTGGACACAAAATGCAAAGGTCACACTTATGATTGTACCAAAGCCTCATTGGAAAGTGAGCATGGATTACTCAAAACATCCTTGTCCAGGTTGCCTAATGCTCTCAAATGTCAATCCTATTGGTGACTACACATTTGTTTCTTCCTAAGATGATATATTCAACCTCAACCCTGTTGAATATGTCTAATCCTCTCACTCACTTTATACTTTGCCTGATTTCCTAATGTCTCTATTGATATCTGCTTTCCTACATATGTTCCCCAGTTCATCATTGTGACTGACCCTTAACATGTGCTGACATTTACATTCACTCTCTAACCGACACCCTATTGCTAAAGAACTTTTGGTCCAAATTTTATACTCACTCTTCTTCCTAAACCTACCAACTATCTTCCTAATCCTACCTACTATCCCTTTTTGACTGGATGTTCTCTTCTACATTCAATCATCCAAGGTACAAGGTCCTGTGCCATTGTATATCGATTTATCTGAGACATCTGTGCAGAAAGTCATTCAAAGCTAAGTAACCCAATCAAGGGCCCAATGCCCTTCTGGCCTTCAAATCTTACTTGGATTTCTGTTTTCATACATATATTTCACCTATATATTATTATAAATATCACAGGTTCCCAATACCATTCATCATCCAGCAGAGTGATTCCTAACCCAAACCGAACAGGTTCTTAACCCTAACCATACACTGTTCCCTCAATCTAACTTTACAGAAGAGCAGGGACAGAGTTGGTCTTACAATACAGGAATGTAGGGGATCTTCCACCTGCTGAGAACCTCAAAGGTCCATGAAGAAATGATCCCTGGAGAAGATGTAGGCCGCTGTGAAGGACCTGAGAGAGCACAAGTCATCTTCCATGGCAAACCACCTGGTCAGGATGAAGGGATGTGTCTGAATGAGCCTCTCTCTTCTTAATGTAGACAAGATGGACCAAAGCAGGCCTGTGTGGAGAGCTGTCCCTTGGTGCCTATGGTTGATATTTCATTCTAACTTGTGAAAGTGTCAGAGGAAGGAGGGGCAGCCTCCATCTCATGGGAGCCCTGGAAGCAACTGTTAGGACACAGTGGTTGCCAATGCAGTGACCTCATTCAGTTCCTGAAGGAAGTGACCTCACCTCACTTCCTTGGTGATGGAACTCTCTGAACTTGGGATCCAGGAAGCCAGGCACCCAGAGCCAGTCCCAGTCCCAGTCCCAGTGGGCTCACTTGTTTGGATTTACCAAGGACAGAGTCAGTCTTTCTTGGTACCTACTGATGTGAGGATGGCCAAATGCCAGGAAAGCTCTGCAGAGGGGCCTTTCCTGAGAAAGCAGGTAGTGGCTCACCGCTGGCTCCTGACAACTTCACAGAGTTGGCCAAGGAGGCCAGATGTGGGACAGGACAGGCCATTTCGCGGGAACATAGTATGGCCCACGAGTCAGAAGGCACTCCGGGTAGTCACAGACCAACTTGGAAGAAGGAGGTGCCTTTGTGGGTGTGGGTGTGAGTTTGTGGTTTTGTCTCATGTTCTGAGAATAGGTAGGAAAGGCGGTTTGTTTGTTTTGGAGTGGACTGTTTCTAGTAAGTCTTTTGACGAGGCGAGTGTTTCTATGTTTGTGTATCCCACTGTGTCCCTGGTTGTAGACATTAGAAAAGAGAATGCATCAATGGATGTGTCCTGTCTAGTAGAAAGCTTCCCAGCATTCATCCTGCCCAATTCATGAATGGACTGCGGCTTGCCTTATGGATGGGCAACACCTACTATCTTCCTAAGTTCCTGTTTTCTTCCTGAATTCTGGCCACTCTCCAGAATAGGCTCATGGTTTTGTGTCCAAGATATGTACCACCTCCAAGCTCGGTGACATGGCCATGTACTGGAGAGCTGGAAGGAATGGTGAGCATCTCAGAAAACTCAGATATCAGTGTGACCAGTAAAGTCTCCCTGGAGAAACCCTGCTTTGGGCCTTTTGCTTACCTATTGTTGTGTTGCCCTGAATGTCAGGAAGGCCTTTGCCTCAGGGCACCCCTTTGTGAAGCCTGAAGAAAACAGTTTTCAAATGGAAATGAATGGGCATCACCTGTGGCTCTTTGCTTAATGGCTTTGCAAAGGGATGTGTCTGAATCAGCCTCTTGGCCCTGTGTGAGGCTGTGGCTTAGGTTGTCAGCACCTGACGGATCCAAAGAGAGATCCCATGTGTGCATCCAAAGCCAAATTGGCACAAAAGCAGTCATTGTGGATGAAGTCTCTCGCCTTCCTCTGTAAGGTTCCTGACCTCCATCAAGTGAGAATAGGGATCCTTCGGGTCAAAGGAGTTCTTCAAAGCCCTGCAGAGGCTAGCCCATAGGTGCTTGGGTTTTCTCATGACTCCAATTCACACAAAGAATCTATACCCGGCAGTCAGTAGGCCTCCAATTGGAGAAGCGGAGCCAGTATTAACGGCAGGCCTATTGGATCACTCCAGGTTCACAGGAAGGGTGTCCAGGCCACCCTGACATTAGGCAAATGAGGGGCAAGGGAGCTTATTGTGGACACTGTCTTGGGCTGTGCCCCTCATGGAAACCTCCAGCCCAGCCAGAGGTTATGATGAGTGTCTATGTGGAAGAAGATGAGGGCCATGTGGCAGTGTTTTGGTTTGAATTGTGGTCATTGGTGTGGTGGTGGGAAGAGATGACTGGGTCCACCTGGGCTTGAACTCTGGTGTGATTCCCCTTGGAGACTGAGTTCTGGAACTGACCTCAGAGAAGTATTGCCGTGAATTGTGTTGGGATTTGAGGAGGCCATGCATGAGAGTCGCCCTTGGAAACTGAGATGTAGGCCCAGGCTGGCTTTCCACAGAGCACTGGGAATCTCAGCCCGGATATCACATGATTTTATTCTTAAAGACCTGGCAGCCATAGTTGAGAGTCAAAACACACATGGACCTCACATTTGTAGACCTCAATGGGCCTGGCTTCCTGTGACCTTTCGGCCACTCTTTGGGAAGCCTTGTTTGTGAGAGTTCTCCAGAGCTTTTGTTGAAATGAGCTTCCTCACCATTTAATGGTTCCTGAAGGAATGGAAACCCACAGTGCCTCTAACTTCATCCTTTAAAAATGGCTAGCTAGATAAATACCATGAGATTTTTGAAATTCCCATGACCAGGTGGCACTGGAGAACCTTTGGATGTCCTGTTTTGCTGATCATGAGTGTACCAGACAGTGCCTTGATTGACTGGGTTTCATGAAAATGTTGTAAAACAGAGATGCCAGTAAGTTGGGGCCTGCTGAGTAGCGGGCCTAGAGCAGTGGTGTGCAGGTGTGTGATAAAACATCTGTGGTGGGGCCATGTGGATCTGCCACTGGCTTCCAAATGGCTTGTGACTGACATGGTGCAGTGAGCAGACCCTTCTATGTAAAGGCATCTTGTTATATGGAGAGGTTTCAGGGCAGTGTTCAGAATCAGGTTGCTATGGTCAAGGGGGCAAGCTCTGTGGGATAGAAGCCTGGCTGGTGCATTCTCCTAGGACCTTGACCCACCACACGTGACAGAACTCCCTCCAGCACGGTGTCCCAGTTGAACTCCTTGTATTTCCTGAAGCAAATTCCAAACTCCCAGTGCAGCAGCAAGAAACACCACGAAAAGTGGAGGATGACCAAATGGCTTCAGAGTCCACACAGGGAGACACTTAGACCCCAGTGGCCACAGTTTACCTGCAAAGAGAGAATTCAGCACTTCTGCCTCATGTTCATTGGAAAATCAGAAACCATGTCCTCCAGGTCACATAGATGCAGACCCAGCTTTGATGGTCTCACTACAAAGGAAGCTAAAGCTCCTGACAACAACATATATTTCAAGTGCCCCACCTCAGAGGCAGTTTCTCACAAAGTCTTTAGGCCAGCAGAGCTCCATGTTTGTGGAGTGTTTACCCTGTCTCCCTTACTTATGGAAACTCCTCTACCACCTCCAAGGTTGTGAACTCCTGAGCATTGTCCATTCCACATACGTATTCACAGCTTTTCTAACTCTTCTCCATGAATTGCGTCTTACTTGTTGCGAAGGTAATGTCAAGGCATTGTTCTGGATGAGAGTGGGAAGGTTTTTGTGTAGCACATATTTGCCTACACATTGGATTCATTTTCCTATTTTCCGTTCGAAATACTGAATCCCTGACACTAACCCATACCCTACTAGATTCTGACTACGAATACTAATATGATGGAGAAAAATAACCCAAACACAATAGAAATACAGGCAGTTCAGAGCAGGCATGGTGTATAGTTGGACTTGCCTTTAGCATTACAATGGGTAGGTGTTTTAAATCTTGTCCAATTTAATAGAAGTAGTTCTCCATGTGTTTTGAGAGTTAACAAATGTGTGAAATTCTGTCTCCCTTTCTCTGTAGCCTATTCAGCAACATGTATTTTTACATGCACATATAGAATCTTACCTGCTATCCCACGTCCACTCTTGTGAGGTGGCTGACTTGGCAGATACAAATTGTGAGAAGAGATCACTCCTCCTAAATGCTGTTGGAACTGAAAATTCAACCTACCGGTGAGCTTCCTACTTGAACACCATGATACATAAATCCATGTTCAGTAACATAAATATTTTTGGATCTGTGGATGATATATATTTCATGATGAATTTCGATTGGCATATATATTTCTACTTTTTAATGTCTGTGTGTGTGTTCTGTGTGTATGTGTGTGTGTATATACACACACACACACACACACACACACAATATACACAAACTCTCCAGATTTTTCAAAATATGAAATATATGTGTCTTAGTATACACTCCCTAAATTCATCCATGTTCATATATGTGGATTTATAATCAACTTTTCACAAGATTATTCTCAGAAATATTCATCCACCTGAAATACATATTTGTTTCCTAGTGCTGAAAACTAACTTCAGAGAATGGTGCATAGAGATCCTAATATTTCTACAGGAACTGACCCAGTTTAACATCAATGCCAGTAGATTCCTATGGGACATGATGTGTATTTTGACCTTCATTTTTATTCAACACTGATACATTACTATTTCTTCAGTTGATGCACATCATAGGATATGTATTTCATCCTCATGTTCACAAATTTCTAGGCATTTGGTTCACTTTCAATCACTTCCTGCTTCAGAACACATGTATTCCTCCACGTTTCTTGACTGGTCTTTTCATGAGACTTCTTTCCAAACACATTCTTTTCCATTTCCATAATCCCTTTTGAAGCCAAACTCACACCCCCTTCATGGTAAACCATCACCCTAATATCACCATTAGATGTATAACTGGTTGGAATGAATGGTTGTGTATCAATATTAGATTTCCTATATATTTTCAGATATCCATTCAATCCATTATTTAAATTGGAACCAGTTATAATATTTATTCACAGTAGGGTCTATTCATGCATTATCTCTATATTCATAGACCCAGGGTACACCTATTTGTACCCCCAAAGGCTAATTTATATGTCTTCAACATATTACTCCCAGAAATGGTGGAAGAAATACTCATGACACCTGATCTCCATATACATTGTATCACAGTGATATTCTGGACACAAAATGCAAAGGTCACACTTATGATTGTACCAAAGCCTCATTGGAAAGTGAGCATGGATTACTCAAAACATCCTTGTCCAGGTTGCCTAATGCTCTCAAATGTCAATCCTATTGGTGACTACACATTTGTTTCTTCCTAAGATGATATATTCAACCTCAACCCTGTTGAATATGTCTAATCCTCTCACTCACTTTATACTTTGCCTGATTTCCTAATGTCTCTATTGATATCTGCTTTCCTACATATGTTCCCCAGTTCATCATTGTGACTGACCCTTAACATGTGCTGACATTTACATTCACTCTCTAACCGACACCCTATTGCTAAAGAACTTTTGGTCCAAATTTTATACTCACTCTTCTTCCTAAACCTACCAACTATCTTCCTAATCCTACCTACTATCCCTTTTTGACTGGATGTTCTCTTCTACATTCAATCATCCAAGGTACAAGGTCCTGTGCCATTGTATATCGATTTATCTGAGACATCTGTGCAGAAAGTCATTCAAAGCTAAGTAACCCAATCAAGGGCCCAATGCCCTTCTGGCCTTCAAATCTTACTTGGATTTCTGTTTTCATACATATATTTCACCTATATATTATTATAAATATCACAGGTTCCCAATACCATTCATCATCCAGCAGAGTGATTCCTAACCCAAACCGAACAGGTTCTTAACCCTAACCATACACTGTTCCCTCAATCTAACTTTACAGAAGAGCAGGGACAGAGTTGGTCTTACAATACAGGAATGTAGGGGATCTTCCACCTGCTGAGAACCTCAAAGGTCCATGAAGAAATGATCCCTGGAGAAGATGTAGGCCGCTGTGAAGGACCTGAGAGAGCACAAGTCATCTTCCATGGCAAACCACCTGGTCAGGATGAAGGGATGTGTCTGAATGAGCCTCTCTCTTCTTAATGTAGACAAGATGGACCAAAGCAGGCCTGTGTGGAGAGCTGTTCCTTGGTGCCTATGGTTGATATTCCATTCTAACTTGTGAAAGTGTCACAGGAAGGAGGGGCAGCCTCCATCTCATGGGAGCCCTGGAAGCAACTGTTAGGACACAGTGGTTGCCAAGGCAGTGACCTCATTCAGTTCCTGAAGGAAGTGACCTCACCTCACTTCCTTGGTGATGGAACTCTCTGAACTTGGGATCCAGGAAGCCAGGCACCCAGAGCCAGTCCCAGTCCCAGTCCCAGTGGGCTCACTTGTTTGGATTTACCAAGGACAGAGTCAGTCTTTCTTGGTACCTACTGATGTGAGGATGGCCAAATGCCAGGAAAGCTCTGCAGAGGGGCCTTTCCTGAGAAAGCAGGTAGTGGCTCACCGCTGGCTCCTGACAACTTCACAGAGTTGGCCAAGGAGGCCAGATGTGGGACAGGACAGGCCATTTCGCGGGAACATAGTATGGCCCACGAGTCAGACGGCACTCCGGGTAGTCACAGACCAACTTGGAAGAAGGAGGTGCCTTTGTGGGTGTGGGTGTGAGTTTGTGGTTTTGTCTCATGTTCTGAGAATAGGTAGGAAAGGCGGTTTGTTTGTTTTGGAGTGGACTGTTTCTAGTAAGTCTTTTGACGAGGCGAGTGTTTCTATGTTTGTGTATCCCACTGTGTCCCTGGTTGTAGACATTAGAAAAGAGAATGCATCAATGGATGTGTCCTGTCTAGTAGAAAGCTTCCCAGCATTCATCCTGCCCAATTCATGAATGGACTGCGGCTTGCCTTATGGATGGGCAACACCTACTATCTTCCTAAGTTCCTGTTTTCTTCCTGAATTCTGGCCACTCTCCAGAATAGGCTCATGGTTTTGTGTCCAAGATATGTACCACCTCCAAGCTCGGTGACATGGCCATGTACTGGAGAGCTGGAAGGAATGGTGAGCATCTCAGAAAACTCAGATATCAGTGTGACCAGTAAAGTCTCCCTGGAGAAACCCTGCTTTGGGCCTTTTGCTTACCTATTGTTCTGTTGCCCTGAATGTCAGGAAGGCCTTTGCCTCAGGGCACCCCTTTGTGAAGCCTGAAGAAAACAGTTTTCAAATGGAAATGCATGGGCATCACCTGTGGCTCTTTGCTTAATGGCTTTGCAAAGGGATGTGTCTGAATCAGCCTCTTGGCCCTGTGTGAGGCTGTGGCTTAGGTTGTCAGCACCTGACGGATCCAAAGAGAGATCCCATGTGTGCATCCAAAGCCAAATTGGCACAAAAGAAGTCATTGTGGATGATGTCTCTCGCATTCCTCTGTAAGGTTCCTGACCTCCATCAAGTGAGAATAGGGATCCTTCGGGTCAAAGGAGTTCTTCAAAGCCCTGCAGAGGCTAGCCCATAGGTGCTTGGGTTTTCTCATGACTCCAATTCACACAAAGAATCTATACCCGGCAGTCAGTAGGCCTCCAATTGGAGAAGCGGAGCCAGTATTAACGGCAGGCCTATTGGATCACTCCAGGTTCACAGGAAGGGTGTCCAGGCCACCCTGACATTAGGCAAATGAGGGGCAAGGGAGCTTATTGTGGACACTGTCTTGGGCTGTGCCCCTCATGGAAACCTCCAGCCAGATGTTATGATGAGTGTCTATGTGGAAGAAGATGAGGGCCATGTGGCAGTGTTTTGGTTTGAATTGTGGTCATTGGTGTGGCGGTGGGAAGAGATGACTGGGTCCACCTGGGCTTGAACTCTGGTGTGATTCCCCTTGGAGACTGAGTTCTGGAACTGACCTCAGAGAAGTATTGCCATGAATTGTGTTGGGATTTGAGGAGGCCATGCATGAGAGTCGCCCTTGGAAACTGAGATGTAGGCCCAGGCTGGCTTTCCACAGAGCACTGGGAATCTCAGCCCGGATATCACATGATTTTATTCTTAAAGACCTGGCAGCCATAGTTGAGAGTCAAAACACACATGGACCTCACATTTGTAGACCTCAATGGGCCTGGCTTCCTGTGACCTTTCGGCCACTCTTTGGGAAGCCTTGTTTGTGAGAGTTCTCCAGAGCTTTTGTTGAAATGAGCTTCCTCACCATTTAATGGTTCCTGAAGGAATGGAAACCCTCAGTGCCTCTAACTTCATCCTTTAAAAATGGCTAGCTAGATAAATACCATGAGGTTTTTGAAATTCCCATGACCAGGTGACACTGGAGAACCTTTGGATGTCCTGTTCTGCTGATCATGAGTGTACCAGACAGTGCCTTGATTGACTGGGTTTCATGAAAATGGTGTAAAACAGAGATGCCAGTAAGTTGGGGCCTGCTGAGTAGCGGGCCTAGAGCAGTGGTGTGCAGGTGTGTGATAAAACATCTGTGGTGGGGCCATGTGGATCTGCCACTGGCTTCCAAATGGCTTGTGACTGACATGGTGCAGTGAGCAGACCCTTCTATGTAAAGGCATCTTGTTATATGGAGAGGTTTCAGGGCAGTGTTCAGAATCAGGTTGCTATGGTCAAGGGGGCAAGCTCTGTGGGATAGAAGCCTGGCTGGTGCATTCTCCTAGGACCTTGACCCACCACACGTGACAGAACTCCCTCCAGCACGGTGTCCCAGTTGAACTCCTTGTATTTCCTGAAGCAAATTCCAAACTCCCAGTGCAGCAGCAAGAAACACCACGAAAAGTGGAGGATGACCAAATGGCTTCAGAGTCCACACAGGGAGACACTTAGACCCCAGTGGCCACAGTTTACCTGCAAAGAGAGAATTCAGCACTTCTGCCTCATGTTCATTGGAAAATCAGAAACCATGTCCTCCAGGTCACATAGATGCAGACCCAGCTTTGATGGTCTCACTACAAAGGAAGCTAAAGCTCCTGACAACAACATATATTTCAAGTGCCCCACCTCAGAGGCAGTTTCTCACAAAGTCTTTAGGCCAGCAGAGCTCCATGTTTGTGGAGTGTTTACCCTGTCTCCCTTACTTATGGAAACTCCTCTACCACCTCCAAGGTTGTGAACTCCTGAGCATTGTCCATTCCACATACGTATTCACAGCTTTTCTAACTCTTCTCCATGAATTGCGTCTTACTTGTTGCGAAGGTAATGTCAAGGCATTGTTCTGGATGAGAGTGGGAAGGTTTTTGTGTAGCACATATTTGCCTACACATTGGATTCATTTTCCTATTTTCCGTTCGAAATACTGAATCCCTGACACTAACCCATACCCTACTAGATTCTGACTACGAATACTAATATGATGGAGAAAAATAACCCAAACACAATAGAAATACAGGCAGTTCAGAGCAGGCATGGTGTATAGTTGGACTTGCCTTTAGCATTACAATGGGTAGGTGTTTTAAATCTTGTCCAATTTAATAGAAGTAGTTCTCCATGTGTTTTGAGAGTTAACAAATGTGTGAAATTCTGTCTCCCTTTCTCTGTAGCCTATTCAGCAACATGTATTTTTACATGCACATATAGAATCTTACCTGCTATCCCACGTCCACTCTTGTGAGGTGGCTGACTTGGCAGATACAAATTGTGAGAAGAGATCACTCCTCCTAAATGCTGTTGGAACTGAAAATTCAACCTACCGGTGAGCTTCCTACTTGAACACCATGATACATAAATCCATGTTCAGTAACATAAATATTTTTGGATCTGTGGATGATATATATTTCATGATGAATTTCGATTGGCATATATATTTCTACTTTTTAATGTCTGTGTGTGTGTTCTGTGTGTATGTGTGTGTGTATATATATATACACACACACACACACACAATATACACAAACTCTCCAGATTTTTCAAAATATGAAATATATGTGTCTTAGTATACACTCCCTAAATTCATCCATGTTCATATATGTGGATTTATAATCAACTTTTCACAAGATTATTCTCAGAAATATTCATCCACCTGAAATACATATTTGTTTCCTAGTGCTGAAAACTAACTTCAGAGAATGGTGCATAGAAATCCTAATATTTCTACAGGAACTGACCCAGTTTAACATCAATGCCAGTAGATTCCTATGGGACATGATGTGTATTTTGACCTTCATTTTTATTCAACACTGATACATTACTATTTCTTCAGTTGATGCACATCATAGGATATGTATTTCATCCTCATGTTCACAAATTTCTAGGCATTTGGTTCACTTTCAATCACTTCCTGCTTCAGAACACATGTATTCCTCCACGTTTCTTGACTGGTCTTTTCATGAGACTTCTTTCCAAACACATTCTTTTCCATTTCCATAATCCCTTTTGAAGCCAAACTCACACCCCCTTCATGGTAAACCATCACCCTAATATCACCATTAGATGTATAACTGGTTGGAATGAATGGTTGTGTATCAATATTAGATTTCCTATATATTTTCAGATATCCATTCAATCCATTATTTAAATTGGAACCAGTTATAATATTTATTCACAGTAGGGTCTATTCATGCATTATCTCTATATTCATAGACCCAGGGTACACCTATTTGTACCCCCAAAGGCTAATTTATATGTCTTCAACATATTACTCCCAGAAATGGTGGAAGAAATACTCATGACACCTGATCTCCATATACATTGTATCACAGTGATATTCTGGACACAAAATGCAAAGGTCACACTTATGATTGTACCAAAGCCTCATTGGAAAGTGAGCATGGATTACTCAAAACATCCTTGTCCAGGTTGCCTAATGCTCTCAAATGTCAATCCTATTGGTGACTACACATTTGTTTCTTCCTAAGATGATATATTCAACCTCAACCCTGTTGAATATGTCTAATCCTCTCACTCACTTTATACTTTGCCTGATTTCCTAATGTCTCTATTGATATCTGCTTTCCTACATATGTTCCCCAGTTCATCATTGTGACTGACCCTTAACATGTGCTGACATTTACATTCACTCTCTAACCGACACCCTATTGCTAAAGAACTTTTGGTCCAAATTTTATACTCACTCTTCTTCCTAAACCTACCAACTATCTTCCTAATCCTACCTACTATCCCTTTTTGACTGGATGTTCTCTTCTACATTCAATCATCCAAGGTACAAGGTCCTGTGCCATTGTATATCGATTTATCTGAGACATCTGTGCAGAAAGTCATTCAAAGCTAAGTAACCCAATCAAGGGCCCAATGCCCTTCTGGCCTTCAAATCTTACTTGGATTTCTGTTTACATACATATATTTCACCTATATATTATTATAAATATCACAGGTTCCCAATACCATTCATCATCCAGCAGAGTGATTCCTAACCCAAACCGAACAGGTTCTTAACCCTAACCATACACTGTTCCCTCAATCTAACTTTACAGAAGAGCAGGGACAGAGTTGGTCTTACAATACAGGAATGTAGGGGATCTTCCACCTGCTGAGAACTTCAAAGGTCCATGAAGAAATGATCCCTGGAGAAGATGTAGGCCGCTGTGAAGGACCTGAGAGAGCACAAGTCATCTTCCATGGCAAACCACCTGGTCAGGATGAAGGGATGTGTCTGAATGAGCCTCTCTCTTCTTAATGTAGACAAGATGGACCAAAGCAGGCCTGTGTGGAGAGCTGTTCCTTGGTGCCTATGGTTGATATTCCATTCTAACTTGTGAAAGTGTCACAGGAAGGAGGGGCAGCCTCCATCTCATGGGAGCCCTGGAAGCAACTGTTAGGACACAGTGGTTGCCAAGGCAGTGACCTCATTCAGTTCCTGAAGGAAGTGACCTCACCTCACTTCCTTGGTGATGGAACTCTCTGAACTTGGGATCCAGGAAGCCAGGCACCCAGAGCCAGTCCCAGTCCCCGTCCCAGTGGGCTCACTTGTTTGGATTTACCAAGAACAGAGTCAGTCTTTCTTGGTACCTACTGATGTGAGGATGGCCAAATGCCAGGAAAGCTCTGCAGAGGGGCCTTTCCTGAGAAAGCAGGTAGTGGCTCACCGCTGGCTCCTGACAACTTCACAGAGTTGGCCAAGGAGGCCAGATGTGGGACAGGACAGGCCATTTCGCGGGAACATAGTATGGCCCACGAGTCAGACGGCACTCCGGGTAGTCACAGACCAACTTGGAAGAAGGAGGTGCCTTTGTGGGTGTGGGTGTGAGTTTGTGGTTTTGTCTCATGTTCTGAGAATAGGTAGGAAAGGCGGTTTGTTTGTTTTGGAGTGGACTGTTTCTAGTAAGTCTTTTGACGAGGCGAGTGTTTCTATGTTTGTGTATCCCACTGTGTCCCTGGTTGTAGACATTAGAAAAGAGAATGCATCAATGGATGTGTCCTGTCTAGTAGAAAGCTTCCCAGCATTCATCCTGCCCAATTCATGAATGGACTGCGGCTTGCCTTATGGATGGGCAACACCTACTATCTTCCTAAGTTCCTGTTTTCTTCCTGAATTCTGGCCACTCTCCAGAATAGGCTCATGGTTTTGTGTCCAAGATATGTACCACCTCCAAGCTCGGTGACATGGCCATGTACTGGAGAGCTGGAAGGAATGGTGAGCATCTCAGAAAACTCAGATATCAGTGTGACCAGTAAAGTCTCCCTGGAGAAACCCTGCTTTGGGCCTTTTGCTTACCTATTGTTCTGTTGCCCTGAATGTCAGGAAGGCCTTTGCCTCAGGGCACCCCTTTGTGAAGCCTGAAGAAAACAGTTTTCAAATGGAAATGCATGGGCATCACCTGTGGCTCTTTGCTTAATGGCTTTGCAAAGGGATGTGTCTGAATCAGCCTCTTGGCCCTGTGTGAGGCTGTGGCTTAGGTTGTCAGCACCTGAGGGATCCAAAGAGAGATCCCATGTGTGCATCCAAAGCCAAATTGGCACAAAAGCAGTCATTGTGGATGATGTCTCTCGCCTTCCTCTGTAAGGTTCCTGACCTCCATCAAGTGAGAATAGGGATCCTTCGGGTCAAAGGAGTTCTTCAAAGCCCTGCAGAGGCTAGCCCATAGGTGCTTGGGTTTTCTCATGACTCCAATTCACACAAAGAATCTATACCCGGCAGTCAGTAGGCCTCCAATTGGAGAAGCGGAGCCAGTATTAACGGCAGGCCTATTGGATCACTCCAGGTTCACAGGAAGGGTGTCCAGGCCACCCTGACATTAGGCAAATGAGGGGCAAGGGAGCTTATTGTGGACACTGTCTTGGGCTGTGCCCCTCATGGAAACCTCCAGCCAGATGTTATGATGAGTGTCTATGTGGAAGAAGATGAGGGCCATGTGGCAGTGTTTTGGTTTGAATTGTGGTCATTGGTGTGGCGGTGGGAAGAGATGACTGGGTCCACCTGGGCTTGAACTCTGGTGTGATTCCCCTTGGAGACTGAGTTCTGGAACTGACCTCAGAGAAGTATTGCCGTGAATTGTGTTGGGATTTGAGGAGGCCATGCATGAGAGTCGCCCTTGGAAACTGAGATCTAGGCCCAGGCTGGCTTTCCACAGAGCACTGGGAATCTCAGCCCGGATATCACATGATTTTATTCTTAAAGACCTGCCAGCCATAGTTGAGAGTCAAAACACACATGGACCTCACATTTGTAGACCTCAATGGGCCTGGCTTCGTGTGACCTTTTGGCCACTCTTTGGGAAGCCTTGTTTGTGAGAGTTCTCCAGAGCTTTTGTTGAAATGAGCTTCCTCACCATTTAATGGTTCCTGAAGGAATGGAAACCCACAGTGCCTCTAACTTCATCCTTTAAAAATGGCTAGCTAGATAAATACCATGAGATTTTTGAAATTCCCATGACCAGGTGGCACTGGAGAACCTTTGGATGCCCTGTTCTGCTGATCATGAGTGTACCAGACAGTGCCTTGATTGACTGGGTTTCATGAAAATGGTGTAAAACAGAGATGCCAGTAAGTTGGGGCCTGCTGAGTAGCGGGCCTAGAGCAGTGGTGTGCAGGTGTGTGATAAAACATCTGTGGTGGGGCCATGTGGATCTGCCACTGGCTTCCAAATGGCTTGTGACTGACATGGTGCAGTGAGCAGACCCTTCTATGTAAAGGCATCTTGTTATATGGAGAGGTTTCAGGGCAGTGTTCAGAATCAGGTTGCTATGGTCAAGGGGGCAAGCTCTGTGGGATAGAAGCCTGGCTGGTGCATTCTCCTAGGACCTTGACCCACCACACGTGACAGAACTCCCTCCAGCACGGTGTCCCAGTTGAACTCCTTGTATTTCCTGAAGCAAATTCCAAACTCCCAGTGCAGCAGCAAGAAACACCACGAAAAGTGGAGGATGACCAAATGGCTTCAGAGTCCACACAGGGAGACACTTAGACCCCAGTGGCCACAGTTTACCTGCAAAGAGAGAATTCAGCACTTCTGCCTCATGTTCATTGGAAAATCAGAAACCATGTCCTCCAGGTCACATAGATGCAGACCCAGCTTTGATGGTCTCACTACAAAGGAAGCTAAAGCTCCTGACAACAACATATATTTCAAGTGCCCCACCTCAGAGGCAGTTTCTCACAAAGTCTTTAGGCCAGCAGAGCTCCATGTTTGTGGAGTGTTTACCCTGTCTCCCTTACTTATGGAAACTCCTCTACCACCTCCAAGGTTGTGAACTCCTGAGCATTGTCCATTCCACATACGTATTCACAGCTTTTCTAACTCTTCTCCATGAATTGCGTCTTACTTGTTGCGAAGGTAATGTCAAGGCATTGTTCTGGATGAGAGTGGGAAGGTTTTTGTGTAGCACATATTTGCCTACACATTGGATTCATTTTCCTATTTTCCGTTCGAAATACTGAATCCCTGACACTAACCCATACCCTACTAGATTCTGACTACGAATACTAATATGATGGAGAAAAATAACCCAAACACAATAGAAATACAGGCAGTTCAGAGCAGGCATGGTGTATAGTTGGACTTGCCTTTAGCATTACAATGGGTAGGTGTTTTAAATCTTGTCCAATTTAATAGAAGTAGTTCTCCATGTGTTTTGAGAGTTAACAAATGTGTGAAATTCTGTCTCCCTTTCTCTGTAGCCTATTCAGCAACATGTATTTTTACATGCACATATAGAATCTTACCTGCTATCCCACGTCCACTCTTGTGAGGTGGCTGACTTGGCAGATACAAATTGTGAGAAGAGATCACTCCTCCTAAATGCTGTTGGAACTGAAAATTCAACCTACCGGTGAGCTTCCTACTTGAACACCATGATACATAAATCCATGTTCAGTAACATAAATATTTTTGGATCTGTGGATGATATATATTTCATGATGAATTTCGATTGGCATATATATTTCTACTTTTTAATGTCTGTGTGTGTGTTCTGTGTGTATGTGTGTGTGTATATATATATACACACACACACACACACAATATACACAAACTCTCCAGATTTTTCAAAATATGAAATATATGTGTCTTAGTATACACTCCCTAAATTCATCCATGTTCATATATGTGGATTTATAATCAACTTTTCACAAGATTATTCTCAGAAATATTCATCCACCTGAAATACATATTTGTTTCCTAGTGCTGAAAACTAACTTCAGAGAATGGTGCATAGAGATCCTAATATTTCTACAGGAACTGACCCAGTTTAACATCAATGCCAGTAGATTCCTATGGGACATGATGTGTATTTTGACCTTCATTTTTATTCAACACTGATACATTACTATTTCTTCAGTTGATGCACATCATAGGATATGTATTTCATCCTCATGTTCACAAATTTCTAGGCATTTGGTTCACTTTCAATCACTTCCTGCTTCAGAACACATGTATTCCTCCACGTTTCTTGACTGGTCTTTTCATGAGACTTCTTTCCAAACACATTCTTTTCCATTTCCATAATCCCTTTTGAAGCCAAACTCACACCCCCTTCATGGTAAACCATCACCCTAATATCACCATTAGATGTATAACTGGTTGGAATGAATGGTTGTGTATCAATATTAGATTTCCTATATATTTTCAGATATCCATTCAATCCATTATTTAAATTGGAACCAGTTATAATATTTATTCACAGTAGGGTCTATTCATGCATTATCTCTATATTCATAGACCCAGGGTACACCTATTTGTACCCCCAAAGGCTAATTTATATGTCTTCAACATATTACTCCCAGAAATGGTGGAAGAAATACTCATGACACCTGATCTCCATATACATTGTATCACAGTGATATTCTGGACACAAAATGCAAAGGTCACACTTATGATTGTACCAAAGCCTCATTGGAAAGTGAGCATGGATTACTCAAAACATCCTTGTCCAGGTTGCCTAATGCTCTCAAATGTCAATCCTATTGGTGACTACACATTTGTTTCTTCCTAAGATGATATATTCAACCTCAACCCTGTTGAATATGTCTAATCCTCTCACTCACTTTATACTTTGCCTGATTTCCTAATGTCTCTATTGATATCTGCTTTCCTACATATGTTCCCCAGTTCATCATTGTGACTGACCCTTAACATGTGCTGACATTTACATTCACTCTCTAACCGACACCCTATTGCTAAAGAACTTTTGGTCCAAATTTTATACTCACTCTTCTTCCTAAACCTACCAACTATCTTCCTAATCCTACCTACTATCCCTTTTTGACTGGATGTTCTCTTCTACATTCAATCATCCAAGGTACAAGGTCCTGTGCCATTGTATATCGATTTATCTGAGACATCTGTGCAGAAAGTCATTCAAAGCTAAGTAACCCAATCAAGGGCCCAATGCCCTTCTGGCCTTCAAATCTTACTTGGATTTCTGTTTACATACATATATTTCACCTATATATTATTATAAATATCACAGGTTCCCAATACCATTCATCATCCAGCAGAGTGATTCCTAACCCAAACCGAACAGGTTCTTAACCCTAACCATACACTGTTCCCTCAATCTAACTTTACAGAAGAGCAGGGACAGAGTTGGTCTTACAATACAGGAATGTAGGGGATCTTCCACCTGCTGAGAACTTCAAAGGTCCATGAAGAAATGATCCCTGGAGAAGATGTAGGCCGCTGTGAAGGACCTGAGAGAGCACAAGTCATCTTCCATGGCAAACCACCTGGTCAGGATGAAGGGATGTGTCTGAATGAGCCTCTCTCTTCTTAATGTAGACAAGATGGACCAAAGCAGGCCTGTGTGGAGAGCTGTTCCTTGGTGCCTATGGTTGATATTCCATTCTAACTTGTGAAAGTGTCACAGGAAGGAGGGGCAGCCTCCATCTCATGGGAGCCCTGGAAGCAACTGTTAGGACACAGTGGTTGCCAAGGCAGTGACCTCATTCAGTTCCTGAAGGAAGTGACCTCACCTCACTTCCTTGGTGATGGAACTCTCTGAACTTGGGATCCAGGAAGCCAGGCACCCAGAGCCAGTCCCAGTCCCCGTCCCAGTGGGCTCACTTGTTTGGATTTACCAAGAACAGAGTCAGTCTTTCTTGGTACCTACTGATGTGAGGATGGCCAAATGCCAGGAAAGCTCTGCAGAGGGGCCTTTCCTGAGAAAGCAGGTAGTGGCTCACCGCTGGCTCCTGACAACTTCACAGAGTTGGCCAAGGAGGCCAGATGTGGGACAGGACAGGCCATTTCGCGGGAACATAGTATGGCCCACGAGTCAGACGGCACTCCGGGTAGTCACAGACCAACTTGGAAGAAGGAGGTGCCTTTGTGGGTGTGGGTGTGAGTTTGTGGTTTTGTCTCATGTTCTGAGAATAGGTAGGAAAGGCGGTTTGTTTGTTTTGGAGTGGACTGTTTCTAGTAAGTCTTTTGACGAGGCGAGTGTTTCTATGTTTGTGTATCCCACTGTGTCCCTGGTTGTAGACATTAGAAAAGAGAATGCATCAATGGATGTGTCCTGTCTAGTAGAAAGCTTCCCAGCATTCATCCTGCCCAATTCATGAATGGACTGCGGCTTGCCTTATGGATGGGCAACACCTACTATCTTCCTAAGTTCCTGTTTTCTTCCTGAATTCTGGCCACTCTCCAGAATAGGCTCATGGTTTTGTGTCCAAGATATGTACCACCTCCAAGCTCGGTGACATGGCCATGTACTGGAGAGCTGGAAGGAATGGTGAGCATCTCAGAAAACTCAGATATCAGTGTGACCAGTAAAGTCTCCCTGGAGAAACCCTGCTTTGGGCCTTTTGCTTACCTATTGTTGTGTTGCCCTGAATGTCAGGAAGGCCTTTGCCTCAGGGCACCCCTTTGTGAAGCCTGAAGAAAACAGTTTTCAAATGGAAATGCATGGGCATCACCTGTGGCTCTTTGCTTAATGGCTTTGCAAAGGGATGTGTCTGAATCAGCCTCTTGGCCCTGTGTGAGGCTGTGGCTTAGGTTGTCAGCACCTGACGGATCCAAAGAGAGATCCCATGTGTGCATCCAAAGCCAAATTGGCACAAAAGCAGTCATTGTGGATGATGTCTCTCGCATTCCTCTGTAAGGTTCCTGACCTCCATCAAGTGAGAATAGGGATCCTTCGGGTCAAAGGAGTTCTTCAAAGCCCTGCAGAGGCTAGCCCATAGGTGCTTGGGTTTTCTCATGACTCCAATTCACACAAAGAATCTATACCCGGCAGTCAGTAGGCCTCCAATTGGAGAAGTGGAGCCAGTATTAACGGCAGGCCTATTGGATCACTCCAGGTTCACAGGAAGGGTGTCCAGGCCACCCTGACATTAGGCAAATGAGGGGCAAGGGAGCTTATTGTGGACACTGTCTTGGGCTGTGCCCCTCATGGAAACCTCCAGCCAGATGTTATGATGAGTGTCTATGTGGAAGAAGATGAGGGCCATGGCAGTGTTTTGGTTTGAATTGTGGTCATTGGTGTGGCGGTGGGAAGAGATGACTGGGTCCACCTGGGCTTGAACTCTGGTGTGATTCCCCTTGGAGACTGAGTTCTGGAACTGACCTCAGAGAAGTATTGCCGTGAATTGTGTTGGGATTTGAGGAGGCCATGCATGAGAGTCGCCCTTGGAAACTGAGATCTAGGCCCAGGCTGGCTTTCCACAGAGCACTGGGAATCTCAGCCCGGATATCACATGATTTTATTCTTAAAGACCTGGCAGCCATAGTTGAGAGTCAAAACACACATGGACCTCACATTTGTAGACCTCAATGGGCCTGGCTTCCTGTGACCTTTCGGCCACTCTTTGGGAAGCCTTGTTTGTGAGAGTTCTCCAGAGCTTTTGTTGAAATGAGCTTCCTCACCATTTAATGGTTCCTGAAGGAATGGAAACCCACAGTGCCTCTAACTTCATCCTTTAAAAATGGCTAGCTAGATAAATACCATGAGATTTTTGAAATTCCCATGACCAGGTGACACTGGAGAACCTTTGGATGTCCTGTTCTGCTGATCATGAGTGTACCAGACAGTGCCTTGATTGACTGGGTTTCATGAAAATGGTGTAAAACAGAGATGCCAGTAAGTTGGGGCCTGCTGAGTAGCGGGCCTAGAGCAGTGGTGTGCAGGTGTGTGATAAAACATCTGTGGTGGGGCCATGTGGATCTGCCACTGGCTTCCAAATGGCTTGTGACTGACATGGTGCAGTGAGCAGACCCTTCTATGTAAAGGCATCTTGTTATATGGAGAGGTTTCAGGGCAGTGTTCAGAATCAGGTTGCTATGGTCAAGGGGGCAAGCTCTGTGGGATAGAAGCCTGGCTGGTGCATTCTCCTAGGACCTTGACCCACCACACGTGACAGAACTCCCTCCAGCACGGTGTCCCAGTTGAACTCCTTGTATTTCCTGAAGCAAATTCCAAACTCCCAGTGCAGCAGCAAGAAACACCAGGAAAAGTGGAGGATGACCAAATGGCTTCAGAGTCCACACAGGGAGACACTTAGACCCCAGTGGCCACAGTTTACCTGCAAAGAGAGAATTCAGCACTTCTGCCTCATGTTCATTGGAAAATCAGAAACCATGTCCTCCAGGTCACATAGATGCAGACCCAGCTTTGATGGTCTCACTACAAAGGAAGCTAAAGCTCCTGACAACAACATATATTTCAAGTGCCCCACCTCAGAGGCAGTTTCTCACAAAGTCTTTAGGCCAGCAGAGCTCCATGTTTGTGGAGTGTTTACCCTGTCTCCCTTACTTATGGAAACTCCTCTACCACCTCCAAGGTTGTGAACTCCTGAGCATTGTCCATTCCACATACGTATTCACAGCTTTTCTAACTCTTCTCCATGAATTGCGTCTTACTTGTTGCGAAGGTAATGTCAAGGCATTGTTCTGGATGAGAGTGGGAAGGTTTTTGTGTAGCACATATTTGCCTACACATTGGATTCATTTTCCTATTTTCCGTACGAAATACTGAATCCCTGACACTAACCCATACCCTACTAGATTCTGACTACGAATACTAATATGATGGAGAAAAATAACCCAAACACAATAGAAATACAGGCAGTTCAGAGCAGGCATGGTGTATAGTTGGACTTGCCTTTAGCATTACAATGGGTAGGTGTTTTAAATCTTGTCCAATTTAATAGAAGTAGTTCTCCATGTGTTTTGAGAGTTAACAAATGTGTGAAATTCTGTCTCCCTTTCTCTGTAGCCTATTCAGCAACATGTATTTTTACATGCACATATAGAATCTTACCTGCTATCCCACGTCCACTCTTGTGAGGTGGCTGACTTGGCAGATACAAATTGTGAGAAGAGATCACTCCTCCTAAATGCTGTTGGAACTGAAAATTCAACCTACCGGTGAGCTTCCTACTTGAACACCATGATACATAAATCCATGTTCAGTAACATAAATATTTTTGGATCTGTGGATGATATATATTTCATGATGAATTTCGATTGGCATATATATTTCTACTTTTTAATGTCTGTGTGTGTGTTCTGTGTGTATGTGTGTGTGTATATATATACACACACACACACACACACAATATACACAAACTCTCCAGATTTTTCAAAATATGAAATATATGTGTCTTAGTATACACTCCCTAAATTCATCCATGTTCATATATGTGGATTTATAATCAACTTTTCACAAGATTATTCTCAGAAATATTCATCCACCTGAAATACATATTTGTTTCCTAGTGCTGAAAACTAACTTCAGAGAATGGTGCATAGAGATCCTAATATTTCTACAGGAACTGACCCAGTTTAACATCAATGCCAGTAGATTCCTATGGGACATGATGTGTATTTTGACCTTCATTTTTATTCAACACTGATACATTACTATTTCTTCAGTTGATGCACATCATAGGATATGTATTTCATCCTCATGTTCACAAATTTCTAGGCATTTGGTTCACTTTCAATCACTTCCTGCTTCAGAACACATGTATTCCTCCACGTTTCTTGACTGGTCTTTTCATGAGACTTCTTTCCAAACACATTCTTTTCCATTTCCATAATCCCTTTTGAAGCCAAACTCACACCCCCTTCATGGTAAACCATCACCCTAATATCACCATTAGATGTATAACTGGTTGGAATGAATGGTTGTGTATCAATATTAGATTTCCTATATATTTTCAGATATCCATTCAATCCATTATTTAAATTGGAACCAGTTATAATATTTATTCACAGTAGGGTCTATTCATGCATTATCTCTATATTCATAGACCCAGGGTACACCTATTTGTACCCCCAAAGGCTAATTTATATGTCTTCAACATATTACTCCCAGAAATGGTGGAAGAAATACTCATGACACCTGATCTCCATATACATTGTATCACAGTGATATTCTGGACACAAAATGCAAAGGTCACAGTTATGATTGTACCAAAGCCTCATTGGAAAGTGAGCATGGATTACTCAAAACATCCTTGTCCAGGTTGCCTAATGCTCTCAAATGTCAATCCTATTGGTGACTACACATTTGTTTCTTCCTAAGATGATATATTCAACCTCAACCCTGTTGAATATGTCTAATCCTCTCACTCACTTTATACTTTGCCTGATTTCCTAATGTCTCTATTGATATCTGCTTTCCTACATATGTTCCCCAGTTCATCATTGTGACTGACCCTTAACATGTGCTGACATTTACATTCACTCTCTAACCGACACCCTATTGCTAAAGAACTTTTGGTCCAAATTTTATACTCACTCTTCTTCCTAAACCTACCAACTATCTTCCTAATCCTACCTACTATCCCTTTTTGACTGGATGTTCTCTTCTACATTCAATCATCCAAGGTACAAGGTCCTGTGCCATTGTATATCGATTTATCTGAGACATCTGTGCAGAAAGTCATTCAAAGCTAAGTAACCCAATCAAGGGCCCAATGCCCTTCTGGCCTTCAAATCTTACTTGGATTTCTGTTTTCATACATATATTTCACCTATATATTATTATAAATATCACAGGTTCCCAATACCATTCATCATCCAGCAGAGTGATTCCTAACCCAAACCGAACAGGTTCTTAACCCTAACCATACACTGTTCCCTCAATCTAACTTTACAGAAGAGCAGGGACAGAGTTGGTCTTACAATACAGGAATGTAGGGGATCTTCCACCTGCTGAGAACTTCAAAGGTCCATGAAGAAATGATCCCTGGAGAAGATGTAGGCCGCTGTGAAGGACCTGAGAGAGCACAAGTCATCTTCCATGGCAAACCACCTGGTCAGGATGAAGGGATGTGTCTGAATGAGCCTCTCTCTTCTTAATGTAGACAAGATGGACCAAAGCAGGCCTGTGTGGAGAGCTGTTCCTTGGTGCCTATGGTTGATATTCCATTCTAACTTGTGAAAGTGTCACAGGAAGGAGGGGCAGCCTCCATCTCATGGGAGCCCTGGAAGCAACTGTTAGGACACAGTGGTTGCCAAGGCAGTGACCTCATTCAGTTCCTGAAGGAAGTGACCTCACCTCACTTCCTTGGTGATGGAACTCTCTGAACTTGGGATCCAGGAAGCCAGGCACCCAGAGCCAGTCCCAGTCCCCGTCCCAGTGGGCTCACTTGTTTGGATTTACCAAGAACAGAGTCAGTCTTTCTTGGTACCTACTGATGTGAGGATGGCCAAATGCCAGGAAAGCTCTGCAGAGGGGCCTTTCCTGAGAAAGCAGGTAGTGGCTCACCGCTGGCTCCTGACAACTTCACAGAGTTGGCCAAGGAGGCCAGATGTGGGACAGGACAGGCCATTTCGCGGGAACATAGTATGGCCCACGAGTCAGACGGCACTCCGGGTAGTCACAGACCAACTTGGAAGAAGGAGGTGCCTTTGTGGGTGTGGGTGTGAGTTTGTGGTTTTGTCTCATGTTCTGAGAATAGGTAGGAAAGGCGGTTTGTTTGTTTTGGAGTGGACTGTTTCTAGTAAGTCTTTTGACGAGGCGAGTGTTTCTATGTTTGTGTATCCCACTGTGTCCCTGGTTGTAGACATTAGAAAAGAGAATGCATCAATGGATGTGTCCTGTCTAGTAGAAAGCTTCCCAGCATTCATCCTGCCCAATTCATGAATGGACTGCGGCTTGCCTTATGGATGGGCAACACCTACTATCTTCCTAAGTTCCTGTTTTCTTCCTGAATTCTGGCCACTCTCCAGAATAGGCTCATGGTTTTGTGTCCAAGATATGTACCACCTCCAAGCTCGGTGACATGGCCATGTACTGGAGAGCTGGAAGGAATGGTGAGCATCTCAGAAAACTCAGATATCAGTGTGACCAGTAAAGTCTCCCTGGAGAAACCCTGCTTTGGGCCTTTTGCTTACCTATTGTTGTGTTGCCCTGAATGTCAGGAAGGCCTTTGCCTCAGGGCACCCCTTTGTGAAGCCTGAAGAAAACAGTTTTCAAATGGAAATGCATGGGCATCACCTGTGGCTCTTTGCTTAATGGCTTTGCAAAGGGATGTGTCTGAATCAGCCTCTTGGCCCTGTGTGAGGCTGTGGCTTAGGTTGTCAGCACCTGACGGATCCAAAGAGAGATCCCATGTGTGCATCCAAAGCCAAATTGGCACAAAAGCAGTCATTGTGGATGATGTCTCTCGCATTCCTCTGTAAGGTTCCTGACCTCCATCAAGTGAGAATAGGGATCCTTCGGGTCAAAGGAGTTCTTCAAAGCCCTGCAGAGGCTAGCCCATAGGTGCTTGGGTTTTCTCATGACTCCAATTCACACAAAGAATCTATACCCGGCAGTCAGTAGGCCTCTAATTGGAGAAGTGGAGCCAGTATTAACGGCAGGCCTATTGGATCACTCCAGGTTCACAGGAAGGGTGTCCAGGCCACCCTGACATTAGGCAAATGAGGGGCAAGGGAGCTTATTGTGGACACTGTCTTGGGCTGTGCCCCTCATGGAAACCTCCAGCCAGATGTTATGATGAGTGTCTATGTGGAAGAAGATGAGGGCCATGGCAGTGTTTTGGTTTGAATTGTGGTCATTGGTGTGGCGGTGGGAAGAGATGACTGGGTCCACCTGGGCTTGAACTCTGGTGTGATTCCCCTTGGAGACTGAGTTCTGGAACTGACCTCAGAGAAGTATTGCCGTGAATTGTGTTGGGATTTGAGGAGGCCATGCATGAGAGTCGCCCTTGGAAACTGAGATCTAGGCCCAGGCTGGCTTTCCACAGAGCACTGGGAATCTCAGCCCGGATATCACATGATTTTATTCTTAAAGACCTGGCAGCCATAGTTGAAAGTCAAAACACACATGGACCTCACATTTGTAGACCTCAATGGGCCTGGCTTCCTGTGACCTTTCGGCCACTCTTTGGGAAGCCTTGTTTGTGAGAGTTCTCCAGAGCTTTTGTTGAAATGAGCTTCCTCACCATTTAATGGTTCCTGAAGGAATGGAAACCCACAGTGCCTCTAACTTCATCCTTTAAAAATGGCTAGCTAGATAAATACCATGAGATTTTTGAAATTCCCATGACCAGGTGACACTGGAGAACCTTTGGATGTCCTGTTCTGCTGATCATGAGTGTACCAGACAGTGCCTTGATTGACTGGGTTTCATGAAAATGGTGTAAAACAGAGATGCCAGTAAGTTGGGGCCTGCTGAGTAGCGGGCCTAGAGCAGTGGTGTGCAGGTGTGTGATAAAACATCTGTGGTGGGGCCATGTGGATCTGCCACTGGCTTCCAAATGGCTTGTGACTGACATGGTGCAGTGAGCAGACCCTTCTATGTAAAGGCATCTTGTTATATGGAGAGGTTTCAGGGCAGTGTTCAGAATCAGGTTGCTATGGTCAAGGGGGCAAGCTCTGTGGGATAGAAGCCTGGCTGGTGCATTCTCCTAGGACCTTGACCCACCACACGTGACAGAACTCCCTCCAGCACGGTGTCCCAGTTGAACTCCTTGTATTTCCTGAAGCAAATTCCAAACTCCCAGTGCAGCAGCAAGAAACACCACGAAAAGTGGAGGATGACCAAATGGCTTCAGAGTCCACACAGGGAGACACTTAGACCCCAGTGGCCACAGTTTACCTGCAAAGAGAGAATTCAGCACTTCTGCCTCATGTTCATTGGAAAATCAGAAACCATGTCCTCCAGGTCACATAGATGCAGACCCAGCTTTGATGGTCTCACTACAAAGGAAGCTAAATCTCCTGACAACAACATATATTTCAAGTGCCCCACCTCAGAGGCAGTTTCTCACAAAGTCTTTAGGCCAGCAGAGCTCCATGTTTGTGGAGTGTTTACCCTGTCTCCCTTACTTATGGAAACTCCTCTACCACCTCCAAGGTTGTGAACTCCTGAGCATTGTCCATTCCACATACGTATTCACAGCTTTTCTAACTCTTCTCCATGAATTGCGTCTTACTTGTTGCGAAGGTAATGTCAAGGCATTGTTCTGGATGAGAGTGGGAAGGTTTTTGTGTAGCACATATTTACCTACACATTGGATTAATTTTCCTATTTTCCGTTCGAAATACTGAATCCCTGACACTAACCCATACCCTACTAGATTCTGACTACGAATACTAATATGATGGAGAAAAATAACCCAAACACAATAGAAATACAGGCAGTTCAGAGCAGGCATGGTGTATAGTTGGACTTGCCTTTAGCATTACAATGGGTAGGTGTTTTAAATCTTGTCCAATTTAATAGAAGTAGTTCTCCATGTGTTTTGAGAGTTAACAAATGTGTGAAATTCTGTCTCCCTTTCTCTGTAGCCTATTCAGCAACATGTATTTTTACATGCACATATAGAATCTTACCTGCTATCCCACGTCCACTCTTGTGAGGTGGCTGACTTGGCAGATACAAATTGTGAGAAGAGATCACTCCTCCTAAATGCTGTTGGAACTGAAAATTCAACCTACCGGTGAGCTTCCTACTTGAACACCATGATACATAAATCCATGTTCAGTAACATAAATATTTTTGGATCTGTGGATGATATATATTTCATGATGAATTTCGATTGGCATATATATTTCTACTTTTTAATGTCTGTGTGTGTGTTCTGTGTGTATGTGTGTGTGTATATACACACACACACACACACACACACACAATATACACAAACTCTCCAGATTTTTCAAAATATGAAATATATGTGTCTTATTATACACTCCCTAAATTCATCCATGTTCATATATGTGGATTTATAATCAACTTTTCACAAGATTATTCTCAGAAATATTCATCCACCTGAAATACATATTTGTTTCCTAGTGCTGAAAACTAACTTCAGAGAATGGTGCATAGAGATCCTAATATTTCTACAGGAACTGACCCAGTTTAACATCAATGCCAGTAGATTCCTATGGGACATGATGTGTATTTTGACCTTCATTTTTATTCAACACTGATACATTACTATTTCTTCAGTTGATGCACATCATAGGATATGTATTTCATCCTCATGTTCACAAATTTCTAGGCATTTGGTTCCCTTTCAATCACTTCCTGCTTCAGAACACATGTATTCCTCCACGTTTCTTGACTGGTCTTATCATGAGACTTCTTTCCAAACACATTCTTTTCCATTTCCATAATCCCTTTTGAAGCCAAACTCACACCCCCTTCATGGTAAACCATCACCCTAATATCACCATTAGATGTATAACTGGTTGGAATGAATGGTTGTGTATCAATATTAGATTTCCTATATATTTTCAGATATCCATTCAATCCATTATTTAAATTGGAACCAGTTATAATATTTATTCACAGTAGGGTCTATTCATGCATTATCTCTATATTCATAGACCCAGGGTACACCTATTTGTACCCCCAAAGGCTAATTTATATGTCTTCAACATATTACTCCCAGAAATGGTGGAAGAAATACTCATGACACCTGATCTCCATATACATTGTATCACAGTGATATTCTGGACACAAAATGCAAAGGTCACACTTATGATTGTACCAAAGCCTCATTGGAAAGTGAGCATGGATTACTCAAAACATCCTTGTCCAGGTTGCCTAATGCTCTCAAATGTCAATCCTATTGGTGACTACACATTTGTTTCTTCCTAAGATGATATATTCAACCTCAACCCTGTTGAATATGTCTAATCCTCTCACTCACTTTATACTTTGCCTGATTTCCTAATGTCTCTATTGATATCTGCTTTCCTACATATGTTCCCCAGTTCATCATTGTGACTGACCCTTAACATGTGCTGACATTTACATTCACTCTCTAACCGACACCCTATTGCTAAAGAACTTTTGGTCCAAATTTTATACTCACTCTTCTTCCTAAACCTACCAACTATCTTCCTAATCCTACCTACTATCACTTTTTGACTGGATGTTCTCTTCTACATTCAATCATCCAAGGTACAAGGTCCTGTGCCATTGTATATCGATTTATCTGAGACATCTGTGCAGAAAGTCATTCAAAGCTAAGTAACCCAATCAAGGGCCCAATGCCCTTCTGGCCTTCAAATCTTACTTGGATTTCTGTTTTCATACATATATTTCACCTATATAATATTATAAATATCACAGGTTCCCAATACCATTCATCATCCAGCAGAGTGATTCCTAACCCAAACCGAACAGGTTCTTAACCCTAACCATACACTGTTCCCTCAATCTAACTTTACAGAAGAGCAGGGACAGAGTTGGTCTTACAATACAGGAATGTAGGGGATCTTCCACCTGCTGAGAACCTCAAAGGTCCATGCAGAAATGATCCCTGGAGAAGATGTAGGCTGCTGTGAAGGACCTGAGAGAGCACAAGTCATGTTCCATGGCAAACAACCTGGTCAGGATGAAGGGATGTGTCTGAATGAGCCTCTCTCTTCTTAATTTAGACAAGATGGACCAAAGCAGGCCTGTGTGGAGAGCTGTTCCTTGGTGCCTATGGTTGATATTCCATTCTAACTTGTGAAAGTGTCACAGGAAGGAGGGGCAGCCTCCATCTCATGGGAGCCCTGGAAGCAACTGTTAGGACACAGTGGTCGCCAAGGCAGTGACCTCATTCAGTTCCTGAAGGAAGTGACCTCACCTCACTTCCTTGGTGATGGAACTCTCTGAACTTGGAATCCAGGAAGCCAAGCACACAGAGCCAGTCCCAGTCCCAGTCCCAGTGGGATCACTTGTTTGGATTTACCAAAAACAGAGTCAGTCTTTCTTGGTACCTACTGATGTGAGGATGGCCAAATGCCAGAAAAGCTCTGCAGAGGGGCCTTTACTGAGAAAGCAGGTAGTGGTTCAGTGCTGGCTCCTGACAACTTCACAGAGTTGGCCAAGGAGGCCAGATGTGGGACAGGACAGGCCATTTCGCGGGAACATAGTATGGCCCACGACTCAGAAGGCACTCCGGGTAGTCACAGACCAACTTGGAAGAAGGAGGTGCCTTTGTGGGTGTGGGTGTGAGTTTGTGGTTTTGTCTCATGTTCTGAGAATAGGTAGGAAAGGCAGTTTGTTTGTTTTGGAGTGGACTGTTTCTAGTAAGTCTTTTGACGAGGCGAGTGTTTCTATGTTTGTGTATCCCACTGTGTCCCTGGTTGTAGACATTTGAAAAGAGAATGCATCAATGGATGTGTCCTGTCTAGTAGAAAGCTTCCCAGCATTCATCCTGCCCAATTCATGAATGGACTGCGGCTTGCCTTATGGATGGGCAACACCTACTATCTTCCTAAGTTCCTGTTTTCTTCCTGAATTCTGGCCACTCTCCAGAATAGGCTCATGGTTTTGTGTCCAAGATATGTACCACCTCCAAGCTCGGTGACATGGCCATGTACTGGAGAGCTGGAAGGAATGGTGAGCATCTCAGAAAACTCAGATATCAGTGTGACCAGTAAAGTCTCCCTGGAGAAACCCTGCTTTGGGCCTTTTGCTTACCTATTGTTCTGTTGCCCTGAATGTCAGGAAGGCCTTTGCCTCAGGGCACCCCTTTGTGAAGCCTGAAGAAAACAGTTTTCAAATGGAAATGCATGGGCATCACCTGTGGCTCTTTGCTTAATGGCTTTGCAAAGGGATGTGTCTGAATCAGCCTCTTGGCCCTGTGTGAGGCTGTGGCTTAGGTTGTCAGCACCTGACGGATCCAAAGAGAGATCCCATGTGTGCATCCAAAGCCAAATTGGCACAAAAGCAGTCATTGTGGATGAAGTCTCTCGCCTTCCTCTGTAAGGTTCCTGACCTCCATCAAGTGAGAATAGGGATCCTTCGGGTCAAAGGAGTTCTTCAAAGCCCTGCAGAGGCTAGCCCATAGGTGCTTGGGTTTTCTCATGACTCCAATTCACACAAAGAATCTATACCCGGCAGTCAGTAGGCCTCCAATTGGAGAAGCGGAGCCAGTATTAACGGCAGGCCTATTGGATCACTCCAGGTTCACAGGAAGGGTGTCCAGGCCACCCTGACATTAGGCAAATGAGGGGCAAGGGAGCTTATTGTGGACACTGTCTTGGGCTGTGCCCCTCATGGAAACCTCCAGCCCAGCCAGAGGTTATGATGAGTGTCTATGTGGAAGAAGATGAGGGCCATGTGGCAGTGTTTTGGTTTGAATTGTGGTCATTGGTGTGGCGGTGGGAAGAGATGACTGGGTCCACCTGGGCTTGAACTCTGGTGTGATTCCCCTTGGAGACTGAGTTCTGGAACTGACCTCAGAGAAGTATTGCCGTGAATTGTGTTGGGATTTGAGGAGGCCATGCATGAGAGTCGCCCTTGGAAACTGAGATGTAGGCCCAGGCTGGCTTTCCACAGAGCACTGGGAATCTCAGCCCGGATATCACATGATTTTATTCTTAAAGACCTGGCAGCCATAGTTGAGAGTCAAAACACACATGGACCTCACATTTGTAGACCTCAATGGGCCTGGCTTCGTGTGACCTTTTGGCCACTCTTTGGGAAGCCTTGTTTGTGAGAGTTCTCCAGAGCTTTCGTTGAAATGAGCTTCCTCACCATTTAATGGTTCCTGAAGGAATGGAAACCCACAGTGCCTCTAACTTCATCCTTTAAAAATGGCTAGCTAGATAAATACCATGAGATTTTTGAAATTCCCTTGACCAGGTGGCACTGGAGAACCTTTGGATGTCCTGTTCTGCTGATCATGAGTGTACCAGACAGTGCCTTGATTGACTGGGTTTCATGAAAATGGTGTAAAACAGAGATGCCAGTAAGTTGGGGCCTGCTGAGTAGCGGGCCTAGAGCAGTGGTGTGCAGGTGTGTGATAAAACATCTGTGGTGGGGCCATGTGGATCTGCCACTGGCTTCCAAATGGCTTGTGACTGACATGGTGCAGTGAGCAGACCCTTCTATGTAAAGGCATCTTGTTATATGGAGAGGTTTCAGGGCAGTGTCCAGAATCAGGTTGCTATGGTCAAGGGGGCAAGCTCTGTGGGATAGAAGCCTGGCTGGTGCATTCTCCTAGGACCTTGACCCACCACACGTGACAGAACTCCCTCCAGCACGGTGTCCCAGTTGAACTCCTTGTATTTCCTGAAGCAAATTCCAAACTCCCAGTGCAGCAGCAAGAAACACAGTGAAAAGTGGAGGATGACCAAACGGCTTCACAATCCACACAGGGAGACACTTAGACCCCAGTGGCCACAGTTTACCTGCAAAGAGAGAATTCAGCACTTCTGCCTCATGTTCATTGGAAAATCAGAAACCATGTCCTCCAGGTCACATAGATGCAGACCCAGCTTTGATGGTCTCACTACAAAGGAAGCTAAAGCTCCTGACAACAACATATATTTCAAGTGCCCCACCTCAGAGGCAGTTTCTCACAAAGTCTTTAGGCCAGCAGAGCTCCATGTTTGTGGAGTGTTTACCCTGTCTCCCTTACTTATAGAAACTCCTCTACCACCTCCAAGGTTGTGAACTCCTGAGCATTGTCCATTCCACATACGTATTCACAGCTTTTCTAACTCTTCTCCACGAATTGCGTCTTACTTGTTGCGAAGGTAATGTCAAGGCATTGTTCTGGATGAGAGGGGGAAGGTTTTTGTGTAGCACATATTTGCCTACACATTGGATTCATTTTCCTATTTTCCGTTTGAAATACTGAATCCCTGACACTAACCCATACCCTACTAGATTCTGACTACGAATACTAATATGATGGAGAAAAATAACCCAAACACAATAGAAATACAGGCATTTCAGAGCAGGCATGGTGTATAGTTGGACTTGCCTTTAGCATTACAAAGGGTAGGTGTTTTAAATCTTGTCCAATTTAATAGAAGTAGTTCTCCATGTGTTTTGAGAGTTAACAAATGTGTGAATTTCTGCCTCCCTTTCTCTGTAGCCTATTCAGCAACATGTATTTTTACATGCACATATAGAATCCTACCTGCTATCCCACGTCCACTCTTGTGAGGTGGCTGACTTGGCAGATACAAATTGTGAGAAGAGATCACTCCTCCTAAATGCTGTTGGAACTGAAAATTCAACCTACGGGTGAGCTTCCTACTTGAACAACATGATACATAAATCCATGTTCAGTAACATAAATATTTTTGGATCTGTGGATGATATATATTTCATGATGAATTTCGATTGGCATATATATTTCTACTTTTTAATGTCTGTGTGTGTGTTCTGTGTGTATGTGTGTGTGTATATATACACACACACACACACACACAATATACACAAACTCTCCAGATTTTTCAAAATATGAAATATATGTGTCTTATTATACACTCCCTAAATTCATCCATGTTCATATATGTGGATTTATAATCAACTTTTCACAAGATTATTCTCAGAAATATTCATCCACCTGAAATACATATTTGTTTCCTAGTGCTGAAAACTAACTTCAGAGAATGGTGCATAGAGATCCTAATATTTCTACAGGAACTGACCCAGTTTAACATCAATGCCAGTAGATTCCTATGGGACATGATGTGTATTTTGACCTTCATTTTTATTCAACACTGATACATTACTATTTCTTCAGTTGATGCACATCATAGGATATGTATTTCATCCTCATGTTCACAAATTTCTAGGCATTTGGTTCACTTTCAATCACTTCCTGCTTCAGAACACATGTATTCCTCCACGTTTCTTGACTGGTCTTTTCATGAGACTTCTTTCCAAACACATTCTTTTCCATTTCCATAATCCCTTTTGAAGCCAAACTCACACCCCCTTCATGGTAAACCATCACCCTAATATCACCATTAGATGTATAACTGGTTGGAATGAATGGTTGTGTATCAATATTAGATTTCCTATATATTTTCAGATATCCATTCAATCCATTATTTAAATTGGAACCAGTTATAATATTTATTCACAGTAGGGTCTATTCATGCATTATCTCTATATTCATAGACCCAGGGTACACCTATTTGTACCCCCAAAGGCTAATTTATATGTCTTCAACATATTACTCCCAGAAATGGTGGAAGAAATACTCATGACACCTGATCTCCATATACATTGTATCACAGTGATATTCTGGACACAAAATGCAAAGGTCACACTTATGATTGTACCAAAGCCTCATTGGAAAGTGAGCATGGATTACTCAAAACATCCTTGTCCAGGTTGCCTAATGCTCTCAAATGTCAATCCTATTGGTGACTACACATTTGTTTCTTCCTAAGATGATATATTCAACCTCAACCCTGTTGAATATGTCTAATCCTCTCACTCACTTTATACTTTGCCTGATTTCCTAATGTCTCTATTGATATCTGCTTTCCTACATATGTTCCCCAGTTCATCATTGTGACTGACCCTTAACATGTGCTGACATTTACATTCACTCTCTAACCGACACCCTATTGCTAAAGAACTTTTGGTCCAAATTTTATACTCACTCTTCTTCCTAAACCTACCAACTATCTTCCTAATCCTACCTACTATCCCTTTTTGACTGGATGTTCTCTTCTACATTCAATCATCCAAGGTACAAGGTCCTGTGCCATTGTATATCGATTTATCTGAGACATCTGTGCAGAAAGTCATTCAAAGCTAAGTAACCCAATCAAGGGCCCAATGCCCTTCTGGCCTTCAAATCTTACTTGGATTTCTGTTTTCATACATATATTTCACCTATATATTATTATAAATATCACAGGTTCCCAATACCATTCATCATCCAGCAGAGTGATTCCTAACCCAAACCGAACAGGTTCTTAACCCTAACCATACACTGTTCCCTCAATCTAACTTTACAGAAGAGCAGGGACAGAGTTGGTCTTACAATACAGGAATGTAGGGGATCTTCCACCTGCTGAGAACCTCAAAGGTCCATGCAGAAATGATCCCTGGAGAAGATGTAGGCCGCTGTGAAGGACCTGAGAGAGCAAAAGTCATCTTCCATGGCAAACCACCTGGTCAGGATGAAGGGATGTGTCTGAATGAGCCTCTCTCTTCTTAATGTAGACAAGATGGACCAAAGCAGGCCTGTGTGGAGAGCTGTCCCTTGGTGCCTATGGTTGATATTCCATTCTAACTTGTGAAAGTGTCAGAGGAAGGAGGGGCAGCCTCCATCTCATGGGAGCCCTGGAAGCAACTGTTAGGACACAGTGGTTGCCAAGGCAGTGACCTCATTCAGTTCCTGAAGGAAGTGACCTCACCTCACTTCCTTGGTGATGGAACTCTCTGAACTTGGGATCCAGGAAGCCAGGCACCCAGAGCCAGTCCCAGTCCCAGTCCCAGTGGGCTCACTTGTTTGGATTTACCAAGGACAGAGTCAGTCTTTCTTGGTACCTACTGATGTGAGGATGGCCAAATGCCAGGAAAGCTCTGCAGAGGGGCCTTTCCTGAGAAAGCAGGTAGTGGCTCACCGCTGGCTCCTGACAACTTCACAGAGTTGGCCAAGGAGGCCAGATGTGGGACAGGACAGGCCATTTCGCGGGAACATAGTATGGCCCACGAGTCAGACGGCACTCCGGGTAGTCACAGACCAACTTGGAAGAAGGAGGTGCCTTTGTGGGTGTGGGTGTGAGTTTGTGGTTTTGTCTCATGTTCTGAGAATAGGTAGGAAAGGCGGTTTGTTTGTTTTGGAGTGGACTGTTTCTAGTAAGTCTTTTGACGAGGCGAGTGTTTCTATGTTTGTGTATCCCACTGTGTCCCTGGTTGTAGACATTAGAAAAGAGAATGCATCAATGGATGTGTCCTGTCTAGTAGAAAGCTTCCCAGCATTCATCCTGCCCAATTCATGAATGGACTGCGGCTTGCCTTATGGATGGGCAACACCTACTATCTTCCTAAGTTCCTGTTTTCTTCCTGAATTCTGGCCACTCTCCAGAATAGGCTCATGGTTTTGTGTCCAAGATATGTACCACCTCCAAGCTCGGTGACATGGCCATGTACTGGAGAGCTGGAAGGAATGGTGAGCATCTCAGAAAACTCAGATATCAGTGTGACCAGTAAAGTCTCCCTGGAGAAACCCTGCTTTGGGCCTTTTGCTTACCTATTGTTCTGTTGCCCTGAATGTCAGGAAGGCCTTTGCCTCAGGGCACCCCTTTGTGAAGCCTGAAGAAAACAGTTTTCAAATGGAAATGCATGGGCATCACCTGTGGCTCTTTGCTTAATGGCTTTGCAAAGGGATGTGTCTGAATCAGCCTCTTGGCCCTGTGTGAGGCTGTGGCTTAGGTTGTCAGCACCTGACGGATCCAAAGAGAGATCCCATGTGTGCATCCAAAGCCAAATTGGCACAAAAGCAGTCATTGTGGATGATGTCTCTCGCATCCCTCTGTAAGGTTCCTGACCTCCATCAAGTGAGAATAGGGATCCTTCGGGTCAAAGGAGTTCTTCAAAGCCCTGCAGAGGCTAGCCCATAGGTGCTTGGGTTTTCTCATGACTCCAATTCACACAAAGAATCTATACCCGGCAGTCAGTAGGCCTCCAATTGGAGAAGCGGAGCCAGTATTAACGGCAGGCCTATTGGATCACTCCAGGTTCACAGGAAGGGTGTCCAGGCCACCCTGACATTAGGCAAATGAGGGGCAAGGGAGCTTATTGTGGACACTGTCTTGGGCTGTGCCCCTCATGGAAACCTCCAGCCCAGCCAGAGGTTATGATGAGTGTCTATGTGGAAGAAGATGAGGGCCATGTGGCAGTGTTTTGGTTTGAATTGTGGTCATTGGTGTGGCGGTGGGAAGAGATGACTGGGTCCACCTGGGCTTGAACTCTGGTGTGATTCCCCTTGGAGACTGAGTTCTGGAACTGACCTCAGAGAAGTATTGCCGTGAATTGTGTTGGGATTTGAGGAGGCCATGCATGAGAGTCGCCCTTGGAAACTGAGATCTAGGCCCAGGCTGGCTTTCCACAGAGCACTGGGAATCTCAGCCCAGATATCACATGATTTTATTCTTAAAGACCTGGCAGCCATAGTTGAGTGTCAAAACACACATGGACCTCACATTTGTAGACCTCAATGGGCCTGGCTTCGTGTGACCTTTTGGCCACTCTTTGGGAAGCCTTGTTTGTGAGAGTTCTCCAGAGCTTTCGTTGAAATGAGCTTCCTCACCATTTAATGGTTCCTGAAGGAATGGAAACCCACAGTGCCTCTAACTTCATCCTTTAAAAATGGCTAGCTAGATAAATACCATGAGATTTTTGAAATTCCCATGACCAGGTGGCACTGGAGAACCTCTGGATGTCCTGTTTTGCTGATCATGTGTGTACCAGACAGTGCCTTGATTGGCTGGGTTTCATGAAAATGGTGTAAAACAGAGATGCCAGTAAGTTGGGGCCTGCTGAGTAGCGGGCCTAGAGCAGTGGTGTGCAGGTGTGAGATAAAACATCTGTGGTGGGGCCATGTGGATCTGCCACTGGCTTCCAAATGGCTTGTGACTGACATGGTGCAGTGAGCAGACCCTTCTATGTAAAGGCATCTTGTTATATGGAGAGGTTTCAGGGCAGTGTTCAGAATCAGGTTGCTATGGTCAAGGGGGCAAGCTCTGTGGGATAGAAGCCTGGCTGGTGCATTCTCCTAGGACCTTGACCCACCACACGTGACAGAACTCCCTCCAGCACGGTGTCCCAGTTGAACTCCTTGTATTTCCTGAAGCAAATTCCAAACTCCCAGTGCAGCAGCAAGAAACACCACGAAAAGTGGAGGATGACCAAATGGCTTCAGAGTCCACACAGGGAGACATTTAGACCCCAGTGGCCACAGTTTACCTGCAAAGAGAGAATTCAGCACTTCTGCCTCATGTTCATTGGAAAATCAGAAACCATGTCCTCCAGGTCACATAGATGCAGACCCAGCTTTGATGGTCTCACTACAAAGGAAGCTAAAGCTCCTGACAACAACATATATTTCAAGTGCCCCACCTCAGAGGCAGTTTCTCACAAAGTCTTTAGGCCAGCAGAGCTCCATGTTTGTGGAGTGTTTACCCTGTCTCCCTTACTTATGGAAACTCCTCTACCACCTCCAAGGTTGTGAACTCCTGAGCATTTTCCATTCCACATACGTATTCACAGCTTTTCTAACTCTTCTCCACGAATTGCGTCTTACTTGTTGCGAAGGTAATGTCAAGGCATTGTTCTGGATGAGAGTGGGAAGGTTTTTGTGTAGCACATATTTGCCTACACATTGGATTCATTTTCCTATTTTCCGTTTGAAATACTGAATCCCTGACACTAACCCATACCCTACTAGATTCTGACTACGAATACTAATATGATGGAGAAAAATAACCCAAACACAATAGAAATACAGGCAGTTCAGAGCAGGCATGGTGTATAGTTGGACTTGCCTTTAGCATTACAAAGGGTAGGTGTTTTAAATCTTGTCCAATTTAATAGAAGTAGTTCTCCATGTGTTTTGAGAGTTAACAAATGTGTGAATTTCTGTCTCCCTTTCTCTGTAGCCTATTCAGCAACATGTATTTTTACATGCACATATAGAATCCTACCTGCTATCCCACGTCCACTCTCGTGAGGTGGCTGACTTGGCAGATACAAATTGTGAGAAGAGATCACTCCTCCTAAATGCTGTTGGAACTGAAAATTCAACCTACGGGTGAGCTTCCTACTTGAACAACATGATACATAAATCCATGTTCAGTAACATAAATATTTTTGGATCTGTGGATGATATATATTTCATGATGAATTTCGATTGGCATATATATTTCTACTTTTTAATGTCTGTGTGTGTGTTCTGTGTGTATGTGTGTGTGTATATATATACACACACACACACACACAATATACACAAACTCTCCAGATTTTTCAAAATATGAAATATATGTGTCTTAGTATACACTCCCTAAATTCATCCATGTTCATATATGTGGATTTATAATCAACTTTTCACAAGATTATTCTCAGAAATATTCATCCACCTGAAATACATATTTGTTTCCTAGTGCTGAAAACTAACTTCAGAGAATGGTGCATAGAGATCCTAATATTTCTACAGGAACTGACCCAGTTTAACATCAATGCCAGTAGATTCCTATGGGACATGATGTGTATTTTGACCTTCATTTTTATTCAACACTGGTACATTACTATTTCTTCAGTTGATGCACATCATAGGATATGTATTTCATCCTCATGTTCACAAATTTCTAGGCATTTGGTTCACTTTCAATCACTTCCTGCTTCAGAACACATGTATTCCTCCACGTTTCTTGACTGGTCTTTTCATGAGACTTCTTTCCAAACACATTCTTTTCCATTTCCATAATCCCTTTTGAAGCCAAACTCACACCCCCTTCATGGTAAACCATCACCCTAATATCACCATTAGATGTATAACTGGTTGGAATGAATGGTTGTGTATCAATATTAGATTTCCTATATATTTTCAGATATCCATTCAATCCATTATTTAAATTGGAACCAGTTATAATATTTATTCACAGTAGGGTCTATTCATGCATTATCTCTATATTCATAGACCCAGGGTACACCTATTTGTACCCCCAAAGGCTAATTTATATGTCTTCAACATATTACTCCCAGAAATGGTGGAAGAAATACTCATGACACCTGATCTCCATATACATTGTATCACAGTGATATTCTGGACACAAAATGCAAAGGTCACACTTATGATTGTACCAAAGCCTCATTGGAAAGTGAGCATGGATTACTCAAAACATCCTTGTCCAGGTTGCCTAATGCTCTCAAATGTCAATCCTATTGGTGACTACACATTTGTTTCTTCCTAAGATGATATATTCAACCTCAACCCTGTTGAATATGTCTAATCCTCTCACTCACTTTATACTTTGCCTGATTTCCTAATGTCTCTATTGATATCTGCTTTCCTACATATGTTCCCCAGTTCATCATTGTGACTGACCCTTAACATGTGCTGACATTTACATTCACTCTCTAACCGACACCCTATTGCTAAAGAACTTTTGGTCCAAATTTTATACTCACTCTTCTTCCTAAACCTACCAACTATCTTCCTAATCCTACCTACTATCCCTTTTTGACTGGATGTTCTCTTCTACATTCAATCATCCAAGGTACAAGGTCCTGTGCCATTGTATATTGATTTATCTGAGACATCTGTGCAGAAAGTCATTCAAAGCTAAGTAACCCAATCAAGGGCCCAATGCCCTTCTGGCCTTCAAATCTTACTTGGATTTCTGTTTTCATACATATATTTCACCTATATATTATTATAAATATCACAGGTTCCCAATACCATTCATCATCCAGCAGAGTGATTCCTAACCCAAACCGAACAGGTTCTTAACCCTAACCATACACTGTTCCCTCAATCTAACTTTACAGAAGAGCAGGGACAGAGTTGGTCTTACAATACAGGAATGTAGGGGATCTTCCACCTGCTGAGAACCTCAAAGGTCCATGCAGAAATGATCCCTGGAGAAGATGTAGGCCGCTGTGAAGGACCTGAGAGAGTACAAGTCATCTTCCATGGCAAACCACCTGGTCAGGATGAAGGGATGTGTCTGAATGAGCCTCTCTCTTCTTAATGTAGACAAGATGGACCAAAGCAGGCCTGTGTGGAGAGCTGTCCCTTGGTGCCTATGGTTGATATTCCATTCTAACTTGTGAAAGTGTCAGAGGAAGGAGGGGCAGCCTCCATCTCATGGGAGCCCTGGAAGCAACTGTTAGGACACAGTGGTTGCCAAGGCAGTGACCTCATTCAGTTCCTGAAGGAAGTGACCTCACCTCACTTCCTTGGTGATGGAACTCTCTGAACTTGGGATCCAGGAAGCCAGGCACCCAGAGCCAGTCCCAGTCCCAGTCCCAGTGGGCTCACTTGTTTGGATTTACCAAGGACAGAGTCAGTCTTTCTTGGTACCTACTGATGTGAGGATGGCCAAATGCCAGGAAAGCTCTGCAGAGGGGCCTTTCCTGAGAAAGCAGGTAGTGGCTCACCGCTGGCTCCTGACAACTTCACAGAGTTGGCCAAGGAGGCCAGATGTGGGACAGGACAGGCCATTTCGCGGGAACATAGTATGGCCCACGAGTCAGACGGCACTCCGGGTAGTCACAGACCAACTTGGAAGAAGGAGGTGCCTTTGTGGGTGTGGGTGTGAGTTTGTGGTTTTGTCTCATGTTCTGAGAATAGGTAGGAAAGGCGGTTTGTTTGTTTTGGAGTGGACTGTTTCTAGTAAGTCTTTTGACGAGGCGAGTGTTTCTATGTTTGTGTATCCCACTGTGTCCCTGGTTGTAGACATTAGAAAAGAGAATGCATCAATGGATGTGTCCTGTCTAGTAGAAAGCTTCCCAGCATTCATCCTGCCCAATTCATGAATGGACTGCGGCTTGCCTTATGGATGGGCAACACCTACTATCTTCCTAAGTTCCTGTTTTCTTCCTGAATTCTGGCCACTCTCCAGAATAGGCTCATGGTTTTGTGTCCAAGATATGTACCACCTCCAAGCTCGGTGACATGGCCATGTACTGGAGAGCTGGAAGGAATGGTGAGCATCTCAGAAAACTCAGATATCAGTGTGACCAGTAAAGTCTCCCTGGAGAAACCCTGCTTTGGGCCTTTTGCTTACCTATTGTTCTGTTGCCCTGAATGTCAGGAAGGCCTTTGCCTCAGGGCACCCCTTTGTGAAGCCTGAAGAAAACAGTTTTCAAATGGAAATGCATGGGCATCACCTGTGGCTCTTTGCTTAATGGCTTTGCAAAGGGATGTGTCTGAATCAGCCTCTTGGCCCTGTGTGAGGCTGTGGCTTAGGTTGTCAGCACCTGACGGATCCAAAGAGAGATCCCATGTGTGCATCCAAAGCCAAATTGGCACAAAAGCAGTCATTGTGGATGATGTCTCTCGCATCCCTCTGTAAGGTTCCTGACCTCCATCAAGTGAGAATAGGGATCCTTCGGGTCAAAGGAGTTCTTCAAAGCCCTGCAGAGGCTAGCCCATAGGTGCTTGGGTTTTCTCATGACTCCAATTCACACAAAGAATCTATACCCGGCAGTCAGTAGGCCTCCAATTGGAGAAGCGGAGCCAGTATTAACGGCAGGCCTATTGGATCACTCCAGGTTCACAGGAAAGGTGTCCATGCCACCTGACATTAGGCAAATGAGGGGCAAGGGAGCTTATTGTGGACACTGTCTTGGGCTGTGCCCCTCATGGAAACCTCCAGCCCAGCCAGAGGTTATGATGAGTGTCTATGTGGAAGAAGATGAGGGCCATGTGGCAGTGTTTTGGTTTGAATTGTGGTCATTGGTGTGGCGGTGGGAAGAGATGACTGGGTCCACCTGGGCTTGAACTCTGGTGTGATTCCCCTTGGAGACTGAGTTCTGGAACTGACCTCAGAGAAGTATTGCCGTGAATTGTGTTGGGATTTGAGGAGGCCATGCATGAGAGTCGCCCTTGGAAACTGAGATGTAGGCCCAGGCTGGCTTTCCACAGAGCACTGGGAATCTCAGCCCAGATATTACATGATTTTATTCTTAAAGACCTGGCAGCCATAGTTGAGTGTCAAAACACACATGGACCTCACATTTGTAGACCTCAATGGGCCTGGCTTCGTGTGACCTCTTGGCCACTCTTTGGGAAGCCTTGTTTGTGAGAGTTCTCCAGAGCTTTCGTTGAAATGAGCTTCCTCACCATTTAATGGTTCCTGAAGGAATGGAAACCCACAGTGCCTCTAACTTCATCCTTTAAAAATGGCTAGCTAGATAAATACCATGAGATTTTTGAAATTCCCATGACCAGGTGGCACTGGAGAACCTTTGGATGTCCTGTTTTGCTGATCATGTGTGTACCAGACAGTGCCTTGATTGGCTGGGTTTCATGAAAATGGTGTAAAACAGAGATGCCAGTAAGTTGGGGCCTGCTGAGTAGCGGGCCTAGAGCAGTGGTGTGCAGGTGTGAGATAAAACATCTGTGGTGGGGCCATGTGGATCTGCCACTGGCTTCCAAATGGCTTGTGACTGACATGGTGCAGTGAGCAGACCCTTCTATGTAAAGGCATCTTGTTATATGGAGAGGTTTCAGGGCAGTGTTCAGAATCAGGTTGCTATGGTCAAGGGGGCAAGCTCTGTGGGATAGAAGCCTGGCTGGTGCATTCTCCTAGGACCTTGACCCACCACACGTGACAGAACTCCCTCCAGCACGGTGTCCCAGTTGAACTCCTTGTATTTCCTGAAGCAAATTCCAAACTCCCAGTGCAGCAGCAAGAAACACCACGAAAAGTGGAGGATGACCAAATGGCTTCAGAGTCCACACAGGGAGACATTTAGACCCCAGTGGCCACAGTTTACCTGCAAAGAGAGAATTCAGCACTTCTGCCTCATGTTCATTGGAAAATCAGAAACCATGTCCTCCAGGTCACATAGATGCAGACCCAGCTTTGATGGTCTCACTACAAAGGAAGCTAAAGCTCCTGACAACAACATATATTTCAAGTGCCCCACCTCAGAGGCAGTTTCTCACAAAGTCTTTAGGCCAGCAGAGCTCCATGTTTGTGGAGTGTTTACCCTGTCTCCCTTACTTATGGAAACTCCTCTACCACCTCCAAGGTTGTGAACTCCTGAGCATTTTCCATTCCACATACGTATTCACAGCTTTTCTAACTCTTCTCCACGAATTGCGTCTTACTTGTTGCGAAGGTAATGTCAAGGCATTGTTCTGGATGAGAGTGGGAAGGTTTTTGTGTAGCACATATTTGCCTACACATTGGATTCATTTTCCTATTTTCCGTTTGAAATACTGAATCCCTGACACTAACCCATACCCTACTAGATTCTGACTACGAATACTAATATGATGGAGAAAAATAACCCAAACACAATAGAAATACAGGCAGTTCAGAGCAGGCATGGTGTATAGTTGGACTTGCCTTTAGCATTACAAAGGGTAGGTGTTTTAAATCTTGTCCAATTTAATAGAAGTAGTTCTCCATGTGTTTTGAGAGTTAACAAATGTGTGAATTTCTGTCTCCCTTTCTCTGTAGCCTATTCAGCAACATGTATTTTTACATGCACATATAGAATCCTACCTGCTATCCCACGTCCACTCTCGTGAGGTGGCTGACTTGGCAGATACAAATTGTGAGAAGAGATCACTCCTCCTAAATGCTGTTGGAACTGAAAATTCAACCTACGGGTGAGCTTCCTACTTGAACAACATGATACATAAATCCATGTTCAGTAACATAAATATTTTTGGATCTGTGGATGATATATATTTCATGATGAATTTCGATTGGCATATATATTTCTACTTTTTAATGTCTGTGTGTGTGTTCTGTGTGTATGTGTGTGTGTATATATATACACACACACACACACACAATATACACAAACTCTCCAGATTTTTCAAAATATGAAATATATGTGTCTTAGTATACACTCCCTAAATTCATCCATGTTCATATATGTGGATTTATAATCAACTTTTCACAAGATTATTCTCAGAAATATTCATCCACCTGAAATACATATTTGTTTCCTAGTGCTGAAAACTAACTTCAGAGAATGGTGCATAGAGATCCTAATATTTCTACAGGAACTGACCCAGTTTAACATCAATGCCAGTAGATTCCTATGGGACATGATGTGTATTTTGACCTTCATTTTTATTCAACACTGGTACATTACTATTTCTTCAGTTGATGCACATCATAGGATATGTATTTCATCCTCATGTTCACAAATTTCTAGGCATTTGGTTCACTTTCAATCACTTCCTGCTTCAGAACACATGTATTCCTCCACGTTTCTTGACTGGTCTTTTCATGAGACTTCTTTCCAAACACATTCTTTTCCATTTCCATAATCCCTTTTGAAGCCAAACTCACACCCCCTTCATGGTAAACCATCACCCTAATATCACCATTAGATGTATAACTGGTTGGAATGAATGGTTGTGTATCAATATTAGATTTCCTATATATTTTCAGATATCCATTCAATCCATTATTTAAATTGGAACCAGTTATAATATTTATTCACAGTAGGGTCTATTCATGCATTATCTCTATATTCATAGACCCAGGGTACACCTATTTGTACCCCCAAAGGCTAATTTATATGTCTTCAACATATTACTCCCAGAAATGGTGGAAGAAATACTCATGACACCTGATCTCCATATACATTGTATCACAGTGATATTCTGGACACAAAATGCAAAGGTCACACTTATGATTGTACCAAAGCCTCATTGGAAAGTGAGCATGGATTACTCAAAACATCCTTGTCCAGGTTGCCTAATGCTCTCAAATGTCAATCCTATTGGTGACTACACATTTGTTTCTTCCTAAGATGATATATTCAACCTCAACCCTGTTGAATATGTCTAATCCTCTCACTCACTTTATACTTTGCCTGATTTCCTAATGTCTCTATTGATATCTGCTTTCCTACATATGTTCCCCAGTTCATCATTGTGACTGACCCTTAACATGTGCTGACATTTACATTCACTCTCTAACCGACACCCTATTGCTAAAGAACTTTTGGTCCAAATTTTATACTCACTCTTCTTCCTAAACCTACCAACTATCTTCCTAATCCTACCTACTATCCCTTTTTGACTGGATGTTCTCTTCTACATTCAATCATCCAAGGTACAAGGTCCTGTGCCATTGTATATTGATTTATCTGAGACATCTGTGCAGAAAGTCATTCAAAGCTAAGTAACCCAATCAAGGGCCCAATGCCCTTCTGGCCTTCAAATCTTACTTGGATTTCTGTTTTCATACATATATTTCACCTATATATTATTATAAATATCACAGGTTCCCAATACCATTCATCATCCAGCAGAGTGATTCCTAACCCAAACCGAACAGGTTCTTAACCCTAACCATACACTGTTCCCTCAATCTAACTTTACAGAAGAGCAGGGACAGAGTTGGTCTTACAATACAGGAATGTAGGGGATCTTCCACCTGCTGAGAACCTCAAAGGTCCATGCAGAAATGATCCCTGGAGAAGATGTAGGCCGCTGTGAAGGACCTGAGAGAGTACAAGTCATCTTCCATGGCAAACCACCTGGTCAGGATGAAGGGATGTGTCTGAATGAGCCTCTCTCTTCTTAATGTAGACAAGATGGACCAAAGCAGGCCTGTGTGGAGAGCTGTCCCTTGGTGCCTATGGTTGATATTCCATTCTAACTTGTGAAAGTGTCAGAGGAAGGAGGGGCAGCCTCCATCTCATGGGAGCCCTGGAAGCAACTGTTAGGACACAGTGGTTGCCAAGGCAGTGACCTCATTCAGTTCCTGAAGGAAGTGACCTCACCTCACTTCCTTGGTGATGGAACTCTCTGAACTTGGGATCCAGGAAGCCAGGCACCCAGAGCCAGTCCCAGTCCCAGTCCCAGTGGGCTCACTTGTTTGGATTTACCAAGGACAGAGTCAGTCTTTCTTGGTACCTACTGATGTGAGGATGGCCAAATGCCAGGAAAGCTCTGCAGAGGGGCCTTTCCTGAGAAAGCAGGTAGTGGCTCACCGCTGGCTCCTGACAACTTCACAGAGTTGGCCAAGGAGGCCAGATGTGGGACAGGACAGGCCATTTCGCGGGAACATAGTATGGCCCACGAGTCAGACGGCACTCCGGGTAGTCACAGACCAACTTGGAAGAAGGAGGTGCCTTTGTGGGTGTGGGTGTGAGTTTGTGGTTTTGTCTCATGTTCTGAGAATAGGTAGGAAAGGCGGTTTGTTTGTTTTGGAGTGGACTGTTTCTAGTAAGTCTTTTGACGAGGCGAGTGTTTCTATGTTTGTGTATCCCACTGTGTCCCTGGTTGTAGACATTAGAAAAGAGAATGCATCAATGGATGTGTCCTGTCTAGTAGAAAGCTTCCCAGCATTCATCCTGCCCAATTCATGAATGGACTGCGGCTTGCCTTATGGATGGGCAACACCTACTATCTTCCTAAGTTCCTGTTTTCTTCCTGAATTCTGGCCACTCTCCAGAATAGGCTCATGGTTTTGTGTCCAAGATATGTACCACCTCCAAGCTCGGTGACATGGCCATGTACTGGAGAGCTGGAAGGAATGGTGAGCATCTCAGAAAACTCAGATATCAGTGTGACCAGTAAAGTCTCCCTGGAGAAACCCTGCTTTGGGCCTTTTGCTTACCTATTGTTCTATTGCCCTGAATGTCAGGAAGGCCTTTGCCTCAGGGCACCCCTTTGTGAAGCCTGAAGAAAACAGTTTTCAAATGGAAATGCATGGGCATCACCTGTGGCTCTTTGCTTAATGGCTTTGCAAAGGGATGTGTCTGAATCAGCCTCTTGGCCCTGTGTGAGGCTGTGGCTTAGGTTGTCAGCACCTGACGGATCCAAAGAGAGATCCCATGTGTGCATCCAAAGCCAAATTGGCACAAAAGCAGTCATTGTGGATGATGTCTCTCGCATCCCTCTGTAAGGTTCCTGACCTCCATCAAGTGAGAATAGGGATCCTTCGGGTCAAAGGAGTTCTTCAAAGCCCTGCAGAGGCTAGCCCATAGGTGCTTGGGTTTTCTCATGACTCCAATTCACACAAAGAATCTATACCCGGCAGTCAGTAGGCCTCCAATTGGAGAAGCGGAGCCAGTATTAACGGCAGGCCTATTGGATCACTCCAGGTTCACAGGAAAGGTGTCCATGCCACCTGACATTAGGCAAATGAGGGGCAAGGGAGCTTATTGTGGACACTGTCTTGGGCTGTGCCCCTCATGGAAACCTCCAGGCCAGCCAGAGGTTATGATGAGTGTCTATGTGGAAGAAGATGAGGGCCATGTGGCAGTGTTTTGGTTTGAATTGTGGTCATTGGTGTGGCGGTGGGAAGAGATGACTGGGTCCACCTGGGCTTGAACTCTGGTGTGATTCCCCTTGGAGACTGAGTTCTGGAACTGACCTCAGAGAAGTATTGCCGTGAATTGTGTTGGGATTTGAGGAGGCCATGCATGAGAGTCGCCCTTGGAAACTGAGATGTAGGCCCAGGCTGGCTTTCCACAGAGCACTGGGAATCTCAGCCCAGATATTACATGATTTTATTCTTAAAGACCTGGCAGCCATAGTTGAGTGTCAAAACACACATGGACCTCACATTTGTAGACCTCAATGGGCCTGGCTTCGTGTGACCTCTTGGCCACTCTTTGGGAAGCCTTGTTTGTGAGAGTTCTCCAGAGCTTTCGTTGAAATGAGCTTCCTCACCATTTAATGGTTCCTGAAGGAATGGAAACCCACAGTGCCTCTAACTTCATCCTTTAAAAATGGCTAGCTAGATAAATACCATGAGATTTTTGAAATTCCCATGACCAGGTGGCACTGGAGAACCTTTGGATGTCCTGTTTTGCTGATCATGTGTGTACCAGACAGTGCCTTGATTGGCTGGGTTTCATGAAAATGGTGTAAAACAGAGATGCCAGTAAGTTGGGGCCTGCTGAGTAGCGGGCCTAGAGCAGTGGTGTGCAGGTGTGAGATAAAACATCTGTGGTGGGGCCATGTGGATCTGCCACTGGCTTCCAAATGGCTTGTGACTGACATGGTGCAGTGAGCAGACCCTTCTATGTAAAGGCATCTTGTTATATGGAGAGGTTTCAGGGCAGTGTTCAGAATCAGGTTGCTATGGTCAAGGGGGCAAGCTCTGTGGGATAGAAGCCTGGCTGGTGCATTCTCCTAGGACCTTGACCCACCACACGTGACAGAACTCCCTCCAGCACGGTGTCCCAGTTGAACTCCTTGTATTTCCTGAAGCAAATTCCAAACTCCCAGTGCAGCAGCAAGAAACACCACGAAAAGTGGAGGATGACCAAATGGCTTCAGAGTCCACACAGGGAGACATTTAGACCCCAGTGGCCACAGTTTACCTGCAAAGAGAGAATTCAGCACTTCTGCCTCATGTTCATTGGAAAATCAGAAACCATGTCCTCCAGGTCACATAGATGCAGACCCAGCTTTGATGGTCTCACTACAAAGGAAGCTAAAGCTCCTGACAACAACATATATTTCAAGTGCCCCACCTCAGAGGCAGTTTCTCACAAAGTCTTTAGGCCAGCAGAGCTCCATGTTTGTGGAGTGTTTACCCTGTCTCCCTTACTTATAGAAACTCCTCTACCACCTCCAAGGTTGTGAACTCCTGAGCATTTTCCATTCCACATACGTATTCACAGCTTTTCTAACTCTTCTCCACGAATTGCGTCTTACTTGTTGCGAAGGTAATGTCAAGGCATTGTTCTGGATGAGAGTGGGAAGGTTTTTGTGTAGCACATATTTGCCTACACATTGGATTCATTTTCCTATTTTCCGTTTGAAATACTGAATCCCTGACACTAACCCATACCCTACTAGATTCTGACTACGAATACTAATATGATGGAGAAAAATAACCCAAACACAATAGAAATACAGGCATTTCAGAGCAGGCATGGTGTATAGTTGGACTTGCCTTTAGCATTACAAAGGGTAGGTGTTTTAAATCTTGTCCAATTTAATAGAAGTAGTTCTCCATGTGTTTTGAGAGTTAACAAATGTGTGAATTTCTGTCTCCCTTTCTCTGTAGCCTATTCAGCAACATGTATTTTTACATGCACATATAGAATCCTACCTGCTATCCCATGTCCACTCTTGTGAGGTGGCTGACTTGGCAGATACAAATTGTGAGAAGAGATCACTCCTCCTAAATGCTGTTGGAACTGAAAATTCAACCTACGGGTGAGCTTCCTACTTGAACAACATGATACATAAATCCATGTTCAGTAACATAAATATTTTTGGATCTGTGGATGATATATATTTCATGATGAATTTCGATTGGCATATATATTTCTACTTTTTAATGTCTGTGTGTGTGTTCTGTGTGTATGTGTGTGTGTATATATATATACACACACACACACACAATATACACAAACTCTCCAGATTTTTCAAAATATGAAATATATGTGTCTTAGTATACACTCCCTAAATTCATCCATGTTCATATATGTGGATTTATAATCAACTTTTCACAAGATTATTCTCAGAAATATTCATCCACCTGAAATACATATTTGTTTCCTAGTGCTGAAAACTAACTTCAGAGAATGGTGCATAGAGATCCTAATATTTCTACAGGAACTGACCCAGTTTAACATCAATGCCAGTAGATTCCTATGGGACATGATGTGTATTTTGACCTTCATTTTTATTCAACACTGATACATTACTATTTCTTCAGTTGATGCACATCATAGGATATGTATTTCATCCTCATGTTCACAAATTTCTAGGCATTTGGTTCACTTTCAATCACTTCCTGCTTCAGAACACATGTATTCCTCCACGTTTCTTGACTGGTCTTTTCATGAGACTTCTTTCCAAACACATTCTTTTCCATTTCCATAATCCCTTTTGAAGCCAAACTCACACCCCCTTCATGGTAAACCATCACCCTAATATCACCATTAGATGTATAACTGGTTGGAATGAATGGTTGTGTATCAATATTAGATTTCCTATATATTTTCAGATATCCATTCAATCCATTATTTAAATTGGAACCAGTTATAATATTTATTCACAGTAGGGTCTATTCATGCATTATCTCTATATTCATAGACCCAGGGTACACCTATTTGTACCCCCAAAGGCTAATTTATATGTCTTCAACATATTACTCCCAGAAATGGTGGAAGAAATACTCATGACACCTGATCTCCATATACATTGTATCACAGTGATATTCTGGACACAAAATGCAAAGGTCACACTTATGATTGTACCAAAGCCTCATTGGAAAGTGAGCATGGATTACTCAAAACATCCTTGTCCAGGTTGCCTAATGCTCTCAAATGTCAATCCTATTGGTGACTACACATTTGTTTCTTCCTAAGATGATATATTCAACCTCAACCCTGTTGAATATGTCTAATCCTCTCACTCACTTTATACTTTGCCTGATTTCCTAATGTCTCTATTGATATCTGCTTTCCTACATATGTTCCCCAGTTCATCATTGTGACTGACCCTTAACATGTGCTGACATTTACATTCACTCTCTAACCGACACCCTATTGCTAAAGAACTTTGGTCCAAATTTTATACTCACTCTTCTTCCTAAACCTACCAACTATCTTCCTAATCCTACCTACTATCCCTTTTTGACTGGATGTTCTCTTCTACATTCAATCATCCAAGGTACAATGTCCTGTGCCATTGTATATCGATTTATCTGAGACATCTGTGCAGAAAGTCATTCAAAGCTAAGTAACCCAATCAAGGGCCCAATGCCCTTCTGGCCTTCAAATCTTACTTGGATTTCTGTTTTCATACATATATTTCACCTATATATTATTATAAATATCACAGGTTCCCAATACCATTCATCATCCAGCAGAGTGATTCCTAACCCAAACCGAACAGGTTCTTAACCCTAACCATACACTGTTCCCTCAATCTAACTTTACAGAAGAGCAGGGACAGAGTTGGTCTTACAATACAGGAATGTAGGGGATCTTCCACCTGCTGAGAACCTCAAAGGTCCATGCAGAAATGATCCCTGGAGAAGATGTAGGCCGCTGTGAAGGACCTGAGAGAGTACAAGTCATCTTCCATGGCAAACCACCTGGTCAGGATGAAGGGATGTGTCTGAATGAGCCTCTCTCTTCTTAATGTAGACAAGATGGACCAAAGCAGGCCTGTGTGGAGAGCTGTCCCTTGGTGCCTATGGTTGATATTCCATTCTAACTTGTGAAAGTGTCAGAGGAAGGAGGGGCAGCCTCCATCTCATGGGAGCCCTGGAAGCAACTGTTAGGACACAGTGGTTGCCAAGGCAGTGACCTCATTCAGTTCCTGAAGGAAGTGACCTCACCTCACTTCCTTGGTGATGGAACTCTCTGAACTTGGGATCCAGGAAGCCAGGCACCCAGAGCCAGTCCCAGTCCCAGTCCCAGTGGGCTCACTTGTTTGGATTTACCAAGGACAGAGTCAGTCTTTCTTGGTACCTACTGATGTGAGGATGGCCAAATGCCAGGAAAGCTCTGCAGAGGGGCCTTTCCTGAGAAAGCAGGTAGTGGCTCACCGCTGGCTCCTGACAACTTCACAGAGTTGGCCAAGGAGGCCAGATGTGGGACAGGACAGGCCATTTCGCGGGAACATAGTATGGCCCACGAGTCAGACGGCACTCCGGGTAGTCACAGACCAACTTGGAAGAAGGAGGTGCCTTTGTGGGTGTGGGTGTGAGTTTGTGGTTTTGTCTCATGTTCTGAGAATAGGTAGGAAAGGCGGTTTGTTTGTTTTGGAGTGGACTGTTTCTAGTAAGTCTTTTGACGAGGCGAGTGTTTCTATGTTTGTGTATCCCACTGTGTCCCTGGTTGTAGACATTAGAAAAGAGAATGCATCAATGGATGTGTCCTGTCTAGTAGAAAGCTTCCCAGCATTCATCCTGCCCAATTCATGAATGGACTGCGGCTTGCCTTATGGATGGGCAACACCTACTATCTTCCTAAGTTCCTGTTTTCTTCCTGAATTCTGGCCACTCTCCAGAATAGGCTCATGGTTTTGTGTCCAAGATATGTACCACCTCCAAGCTCGGTGACATGGCCATGTACTGGAGAGCTGGAAGGAATGGTGAGCATCTCAGAAAACTCAGATATCAGTGTGACCAGTAAAGTCTCCCTGGAGAAACCCTGCTTTGGGCCTTTTGCTTACCTATTGTTCTGTTGCCCTGAATGTCAGGAAGGCCTTTGCCTCAGGGCACCCCTTTGTGAAGCCTGAAGAAAACAGTTTCAAATGGAAATGAATGGGCATCACCTGTGGCTCTTTGCTTAATGGCTTTGCAAAGGGATGTGTCTGAATCAGCCTCTTGGCCCTGTGTGAGGCTGTGGCTTCGGTTGTCAGCACCTGACGGATCCAAAGAGAGATCCCATGTGTGCATCCAAAGCCAAATTGGCACAAAAGCAGTCATTGTGGATGATGTCTCTCGCCTTCCTCTGTAAGGTTCCTGACCTCCATCAAGTGAGAATAGGGATCCTTCGGGTCAAAGGAGTTCTTCAAAGCCCTGCAGAGGCTAGCCCATAGGTGCTTGGGTTTTCTCATGACTCCAATTCACACAAAGAATCTATACCCGGCAGTCAGTAGGCCTCCAATTGGAGAAGCGGAGCCAGTATTAACGGCAGGCCTATTGGATCACTCCAGGTTCACAGGAAGGGTGTCCAGGCCACCCTGACATTAGGCAAATGAGGGGCAAGGGAGCTTATTGTGGACACTGTCTTGGGCTGTGCCCCTCATGGAAACCTCCAGCCCAGCCAGAGGTTATGATGAGTGTCTATGTGGAAGAAGATGAGGGCCATGTGGCAGTGTTTTGGTTTGAATTGTGGTCATTGGTGTGGCGGTGGGAAGAGATGACTGGGTCCACCTGGGCTTGAACTCTGGTGTGATTCCCCTTGGAGACTGAGTTCTGGAACTGACCTCAGAGAAGTATTGCCATGAATTGTGTTGGGATTTGAGGAGGCCATGCATGAGAGTCGCCCTTGGAAACTGAGATGTAGGCCCAGGCTGGCTTTCCACAGAGCACTGGGAATCTCAGCCCGGATATCACATGATTTTATTCTTAAAGACCTGGCAGCCATAGTTGAGTGTCAAAACACACATGGACCTCACATTTGTAGACCTCAATGGGCCTGGCTTCGTGTGACCTTTTGGCCACTCTTTGGGAAGCCTTGTTTGTGAGAGTTCTCCAGAGCTTTCGTTGAAATGAGCTTCCTCACCATTTAATGGTTCCTGAAGGAATGGAAACCCACAGTTCCTCTAACTTCATCCTTTAAAAATGGCTAGCTAGATAAATACCATGAGATTTTTGAAATTCCCATGACCAGGTGGCACTGGAGAACCTTTGGATGTCCTGTTTTGCTGATCATGTGTGTACCAGACAGTGCCTTGATTGGCTGGGTTTCATGAAAATGGTGTAAAACAGAGATGCCAGTAAGTTGGGGCCTGCTGAGTAGCGGGCCTAGAGCAGTGGTGTGCAGGTGTGTGATAAAACATCTGTGGTGGGGCCATGTGGATCTGCCACTGGCTTACAAATGGCTTGTGACTGACATGGTGCAGTGAGCAGACCCTTCTATGTAAAGGCATCTTGTTATATGGAGAGGTTTCAGGGCAGTGTTCAGAATCAGGTTGCTATGGTCAAGGGGGCAAGCTCTGTGGGATAGAAGCCTGGCTGGTGCATTCTCCTAGGACCTTGACCCACCACACGTGACAGAACTCCCTCCAGCACGGTTTCCCAGTTGAACTCCTTGTATTTCCTGAAGCAAATTCCAAACTCCCAGTGCAGCAGCAAGAAACACCACGAAAAGTGGAGGATGACCAAATGGCTTCAGAGTCCACACAGGGAGACACTTAGACCCCAGTGGCCACAGTTTACCTGCAAAGAGAGAATTCAGCACTTCTGCCTCATGTTCATTGGAAAATCAGAAACCATGTCCTCCAGGTCACATAGATGCAGACCCAGCTTTGATGGTCTCACTACAAAGGAAGCTAAAGCTCCTGACAACAACATATATTTCAAGTGCCCCACCTCAGAGGCAGTTTCTCACAAAGTCTTTAGGCCAGCAGAGCTCCATGTTTGTGGAGTGTTTACCCTGTCTCCCTTACTTATGGAAACTCCTCTACCACCTCCAAGGTTGTGAACTCCTGAGCATTGTCCATTCCACATACGTATTCACAGCTTTTCTAACTCTTCTCCATGAATTGCGTCTTACTTGTTGCGAAGGTAATGTCAAGGCATTGTTCTGGATGAGAGTGGGAAGGTTTTTGTGTAGCACATATTTGCCTACACATTGGATTCATTTTCCTCTTTTCCGTTCGAAATACTGAATCCCTGACACTAACACATACCCTACTAGATTCTGACTACGAATACTAATATGATGGAGAAAAATAACCCAAACACAATAGAAATACAGGCAGTTCAGAGCAGGCATGGTGTATAGTTGGACTTGCCTTTAGCATTACAATGGGTAGGTGTTTTAAATCTTGTCCAATTTAATAGAAGTAGTTCTCCATGTGTTTTGAGAGTTAACAAATGTGTGAAATTCTGTCTCCCTTTCTCTGTAGCCTATTCAGCAACATGTATTTTTACATGCACATATAGAATCCTACCTGCTATCCCACGTCCACTCTTGTGAGGTGGCTGACTTGGCAGATACAAATTGTGAGAAGAGATCACTCCTCCTAAATGCTGTTGGAACTGAAAATTCAACCTACCGGTGAGCTTCCTACTTGAACACCATGATACATAAATCCATGTTCAGTAACATAAATATTTTTGGATCTGTGGATGATATATATTTCATGATGAATTTCGATTGGCATATATATTTCTACTTTTTAATGTCTGTGTGTGTGTTCTGTGTGTATGTGTGTGTGTATATATATACACACACACACACACACAATATACACAAACTCTCCAGATTTTTCAAAATATGAAATATATGTGTCTTAGTATACACTCCCTAAATTCATCCATGTTCATATATGTGGATTTATAATCAACTTTTCACAAGATTATTCTCAGAAATATTCATCCACCTGAAATACATATTTGTTTCCTAGTGCTGAAAACTAACTTCAGAGAATGGTGCATAGAGATCCTAATATTTCTACAGGAACTGACCCAGTTTAACATCAATGCCAGTAGATTCCTATGGGACATGATGTGTATTTTGACCTTCATTTTTATTCAACACTGATACATTACTATTTCTTCAGTTGATGCACATCATAGGATATGTATTTCATCCTCATGTTCACAAATTTCTAGGCATTTGGTTCACTTTCAATCACTTCCTGCTTCAGAACACATGTATTCCTCCACGTTTCTTGACTGGTCTTTTCATGAGACTTCTTTCCAAACACATTCTTTTCCATTTCCATAATCCCTTTTGAAGCCAAACTCACACCCCCTTCATGGTAAACCATCACCCTAATATCACCATTAGATGTATAACTGGTTGGAATGAATGGTTGTGTATCAATATTAGATTTCCTATATATTTTCAGATATCCATTCAATCCATTATTTAAATTGGAACCAGTTATAATATTTATTCACAGTAGGGTCTATTCATGCATTATCTCTATATTCATAGACCCAGGGTACACCTATTTGTACCCCCAAAGGCTAATTTATATGTCTTCAACATATTACTCCCAGAAATGGTGGAAGAAATACTCATGACACCTGATCTCCATATACATTGTATCACAGTGATATTCTGGACACAAAATGCAAAGGTCACACTTATGATTGTACCAAAGCCTCATTGGAAAGTGAGCATGGATTACTCAAAACATCCTTGTCCAGGTTGCCTAATGCTCTCAAATGTCAATCCTATTGGTGACTACACATTTGTTTCTTCCTAAGATGATATATTCAACCTCAACCCTGTTGAATATGTCTAATCCTCTCACTCACTTTATACTTTGCCTGATTTCCTAATGTCTCTATTGATATCTGCTTTCCTACATATGTTCCCCAGTTCATCATTGTGACTGACCCTTAACATGTGCTGACATTTACATTCACTCTCTAACCGACACCCTATTGCTAAAGAACTTTTGGTCCAAATTTTATACTCACTCTTCTTCCTAAACCTACCAACTATCTTCCTAATCCTACCTACTATCCCTTTTTGACTGGATGTTCTCTTCTACATTCAATCATCCAAGGTACAAGGTCCTGTGCCATTGTATATCGATTTATCTGAGACATCTGTGCAGAAAGTCATTCAAAGCTAAGTAACCCAATCAAGGGCCCAATGCCCTTCTGGCCTTCAAATCTTACTTGGATTTCTGTTTTCATACATATATTTCACCTATATATTATTATAAATATCACAGGTTCCCAATACCATTCATCATCCAGCAGAGTGATTCCTAACCCAAACCGAACAGGTTCTTAACCCTAACCATACACTGTTCCCTCAATCTAACTTTACAGAAGAGCAGGGACAGAGTTGGTCTTACAATACAGGAATGTAGGGGATCTTCCACCTGCTGAGAACCTCAAAGGTCCATGAAGAAATGATCCCTGGAGAAGATGTAGGCCGCTGTGAAGGACCTGAGAGAGCACAAGTCATCTTCCATGGCAAACCACCTGGTCAGGATGAAGGGATGTGTCTGAATGAGCCTCTCTCTTCTTAATGTAGACAAGATGGACCAAAGCAGGCCTGGGTGGAGAGCTGTCCCTTGGTGCCTATGGTTGATATTCCATTCTAACTTGTGAAAGTGTCACAGGAAGGAGGGGCAGCCTCCATCTCATGGGAGCCCTGGAAGCAACTGTTAGGACACAGTGGTTGCCAAGGCAGTGACCTCATTCAGTTCCTGAAGGAAGTGACCTCACCTCACTTCCTTGGTGATGGAACTCTCTGAACTTGGGATCCAGGAAGCCAGGCACCCAGAGCCAGTCCCAGTCCCCGTCCCAGTGGGCTCACTTGTTTGGATTTACCAAGAACAGAGTCAGTCTTTCTTGGTACCTACTGATGTGAGGATGGCCAAATGCCAGGAAAGCTCTGCAGAGGGGCCTTTCCTGAGAAAGCAGGTAGTGGCTCACCGCTGGCTCCTGACAACTTCACAGAGTTGGCCAAGGAGGCCAGATGTGGGACAGGACAGGCCATTTTGCGGGAACATAGTATGGCCCACGAGTCAGACGGCACTCCGGGTAGTCACAGACCAACTTGGAAGAAGGAGGTGCCTTTGTGGGTGTGGGTGTGAGTTTGTGGTTTTGTCTCATGTTCTGAGAATAGGTAGGAAAGGTGGTTTGTTTGTTTTGGAGTGGACTGTTTCTAGTAAGTCTTTTGACGAGGCGAGTGTTTCTATGTTTGTGTATCCCACTGTGTCCCTGGTTGTAGACATTAGAAAAGAGAATGCATCAATGGATGTGTCCTGTCTAGTAGAAAGCTTCCCAGCATTCATCCTGCCCAATTCATGAATGGACTGCGGCTTGCCTTATGGATGGGCAACACCTACTATCTTCCTAAGTTCCTGTTTTCTTCCTGAATTCTGGCCACTCTCCAGAATAGGCTCATGGTTTTGTGTCCAAGATATGTACCACCTCCAAGCTCGGTGACATGGCCATGTACTGGAGAGCTGGAAGGAATGGTGAGCATATCAGAAAACTCAGATATCAGTGTGACCAGTAACGTCTCCCTGGAGAAACCCTGCTTTGGGCCTTTTGCTTACCTATTGTTCTGTTGCCCTGAATGTCAGGAAGGCCTTTGCCTCAGGGCACCCCTTTGTGAAGCCTGAAGAAAACAGTTTTCAAATGGAAATGCATGGGCATCACCTGTGGCTCTTTGCTTAATGGCTTTGCAAAGGGATGTGTCTGAATCAGCCTCTTGGCCCTGTGTGAGGCTGTGGCTTAGGTTGTCAGCACCTGACGGATCCAAAGAGAGATCCCATGTGTGCATCCAAAGCCAAATTGGCACAAAAGCAGTCATTGTGGATGATGCCTCTCGCTTTCCTCTGTAAGGTTCCTGACCTCCATCAAGTGAGAATAGGGATCCTTCGGGTCAAAGGAGTTCTTCAAAGCCCTGCAGAGGCTAGCCCATAGGTGCTTGGGTTTTCTCATGACTCCAATTCACACAAAGAATCTATACCCGGCAGTCAGTAGGCCTCCAATTGGAGAAGCGGAGCCAGTATTAACGGCAGGCCTATTGGATCACTCCAGGTTCACAGGAAGGGTGTCCAGGCCACCCTGACATTAGGCAAATGAGGGGCAAGGGAGCTTATTGTGGACACTGTCTTGGGCTGTGCCCCTCATGGAAACCTCCAGCCCAGCCAGAGGTTATGATGAGTGTCTATGTGGAAGAAGATGAGGGCCATGTGGCAGTGTTTTGGTTTGAATTGTGGTCATTGGTGTGGCGGTGGGAAGAGATGACTGGGTCCACCTGGGCTTGAACTCTGGTGTGATTCCCCTTGGAGACTGAGTTCTGGAACTGACCTCAGAGAAGTATTGCCGTGAATTGTGTTGGGATTTGAGGAGGCCATGCATGAGAGTCGCCCTTGGAAACTGAGATGTAGGCCCAGGCTGGCTTTCCACAGAGCACTGGGAATCTCAGCCCGGATATCACATGATTTTATTCTTAAAGACCTGGCAGCCATAGTTGAGAGTCAAAACACACATGGACCTCACATTTGTAGACCTCAATGGGCCTGGCTTCCTGTGACCTTTCGGCGACTCTTTGGGAAGCCTTGTTTGTGAGAGTTCTCCAGAGCTTTTGTTGAAATGAGCTTCCTCACCATTTAATGGTTCCTGAAGGAATGGAAACCCACAGTGCCTCTAACTTCATCCTTTAAAAATGGCTAGCTAGATAAATACCATGAGATTTTTGAAATTCCCATGACCAGGTGGCACTGGAGAACCTTTGGATGTCCTGTTCTGCTGATCATGAGTGTACCAGACAGTGCCTTGATTGACTGGGTTTCATGAAAATGGTGTAAAACAGAGATGCCAGTAAGTTGGGGCCTGCTGAGTAGCGGGCCTAGAGCAGTGGTGTGCAGGTGTGTGATAAAACATCTGTGGTGGGGCCATGTGGATCTGCCACTGGCTTCCAAATGGCTTGTGACTGACATGGTGCAGTGAGCAGACCCTTCTATGTAAAGGCATCTTGTTATATGGAGAGGTTTCAGGGCAGTGTTCAGAATCAGGTTGCTATGGTCAAGGGGGCAAGCTCTGTGGGATAGAAGCCTGGCTGGTGCATTCTCCTAGGACCTTGACCCACCACACGTGACAGAACTCCCTCCAGCACGGTGTCCCAGTTGAACTCCTTGTATTTCCTGAAGCAAATTCCAAACTCCCAGTGCAGCAGCAAGAAACACCACGAAAAGTGGAGGATGACCAAATGGCTTCAGAGTCCACACAGGGAGACACTTAGACCCCAGTGGCCACAGTTTACCTGCAAAGAGAGAATTCAGCACTTCTGCCTCATGTTCATTGGAAAATCAGAAACCATGTCCTCCAGGTCACATAGATGCAGACCCAGCTTTGATGGTCTCACTACAAAGGAAGCTAAAGCTCCTGACAACAACATATATTTCAAGTGCCCCACCTCAGAGGCAGTTTCTCACAAAGTCTTTAGGCCAGCAGAGCTCCATGTTTGTGGAGTGTTTACCCTGTCTCCCTTACTTATGGAAACTCCTCTACCACCTCCAAGGTTGTGAACTCCTGAGCATTGTCCATTCCACATACGTATTCACAGCTTTTCTAACTCTTCTCCATGAATTGCGTCTTACTTGTTGCGAAGGTAATGTCAAGGCATTGTTCTGGATGAGAGTGGGAAGGTTTTTGTGTAGCACATATTTGCCTACACATTGGATTCATTTTCCTATTTTCCGTTTGAAATACTGAATCCCTGACACTAACCCATACCCTACTAGATTCTGACTACGAATACTAATATGATGGAGAAAAATAACCCAAACACAATAGAAATACAGGCAGTTCAGAGCAGGCATGGTGTATAGTTGGACTTGCCTTTAGCATTACAATGGGTAGGTGTTTTAAATCTTGTCCAATTTAATAGAAGTAGTTCTCCATGTGTTTTGAGAGTTAACAAATGTGTGAAATTCTGTCTCCCTTTCTCTGTAGCCTATTCAGCAACATGTATTTTTACATGCACATATAGAATCTTACCTGCTATCCCACGTCCACTCTTGTGAGGTGGCTGACTTGGCAGATACAAATTGTGAGAAGAGATCACTCCTCCTAAATGCTGTTGGAACTGAAAATTCAACCTACCGGTGAGCTTCCTACTTGAACACCATGATACATAAATCCATGTTCAGTAACATAAATATTTTTGGATCTGTGGATGATATATATTTCATGATGAATTTCGATTGGCATATATATTTCTACTTTTTAATGTCTGTGTGTGTGTTCTGTGTGTATGTGTGTGTGTATATATATACACACACACACACACACACAATATACACAAACTCTCCAGATTTTTCAAAATATGAAATATATGTGTCTTAGTATACACTCCCTAAATTCATCCATGTTCATATATGTGGATTTATAATCAACTTTTCACAAGATTATTCTCAGAAACATTCATCCACCTGAAATACATATTTGTTTCCTAGTGCTGAAAACTAACTTCAGAGAATGGTGCATAGAGATCCTAATATTTCTACAGGAACTGACCCAGTTTAACATCAATGCCAGTAGATTCCTATGGGACATGATGTGTATTTTGACCTTCATTTTTATTCAACACTGATACATTACTATTTCTTCAGTTGATGCACATCATAGGATATGTATTTCATCCTCATGTTCACAAATTTCTAGGCATTTGGTTCACTTTCAATCACTTCCTGCTTCAGAACACATGTATTCCTCCACGTTTCTTGACTGGTCTTTTCATGAGACTTCTTTCCAAACACATTCTTTTCCATTTCCATAATCCCTTTTGAAGCCAAACTCACACCCCCTTCATGGTAAACCATCACCCTAATATCACCATTAGATGTATAACTGGTTGGAATGAATGGTTGTGTATCAATATTAGATTTCCTATATATTTTCAGATATCCATTCAATCCATTATTTAAATTGGAACCAGTTATAATATTTATTCACAGTAGGGTCTATTCATGCATTATCTCTATATTCATAGACCCAGGGTACACCTATTTGTACCCCCAAAGGCTAATTTATATGTCTTCAACATATTACTCCCAGAAATGGTGGAAGAAATACTCATGACACCTGATCTCCATATACATTGTATCACAGTGATATTCTGGACACAAAATGCAAAGGTCACACTTATGATTGTACCAAAGCCTCATTGGAAAGTGAGCATGGATTACTCAAAACATCCTTGTCCAGGTTGCCTAATGCTCTCAAATGTCAATCCTATTGGTGACTACACATTTGTTTCTTCCTAAGATGATATATTCAACCTCAACCCTGTTGAATATGTCTAATCCTCTCACTCACTTTATACTTTGTCTGATTTCCTAATGTCTCTATTGATATCTGCTTTCCTACATATGTTCCCCAGTTCATCATTGTGACTGACCCTTAACATGTGCTGACATTTACATTCACTCTCTAACCGACACCCTATTGCTAAAGAACTTTTGGTCCAAATTTTATACTCACTCTTCTTCCTAAACCTACCAACTATCTTCCTAATCCTACCTACTATCCCTTTTTGACTGGATGTTCTCTTCTACATTCAATCATCCAAGGTACAAGGTCCTGTGCCATTGTATATCGATTTATCTGAGACATCTGTGCAGAAAGTCATTCAAAGCTAAGTAACCCAATCAAGGGCCCAATGCCCTTCTGGCCTTCAAATCTTACTTGGATTTCTGTTTTCATACATATATTTCACCTATATATTATTATAAATATCACAGGTTCCCAATACCATTCATCATCCAGCAGAGTGATTCCTAACCCAAACCGAACAGGTTCTTAACCCTAACCATACACTGTTCCCTCAATCTAACTTTACAGAAGAGCAGGGACAGAGTTGGTCTTACAATACAGGAATGTAGGGGATCTTCCACCTGCTGAGAACCTCAAAGGTCCATGCAGAAATGATCCCTGGAGAAGATGTAGGCCGCTGTGAAGGACCTGAGAGAGCACAAGTCATCTTCCATGGCAAGCCACCTGGTCAGGATGAAGGGATGTGTCTGAATGAGCCTCTCTCTTCTTAATGTAGACAAGATGGACCAAAGCAGGCCTGTGTGGAGAGCTGTTCCTTGGTGCCTATGGTTGATATTCCATTCTAACTTGTGAAAGTGTCACAGGAAGGAGGGGCAGCCTCCATCTCATGGGAGCCCTGGAAGCAACTGTTAGGACACAGTGGTTGCCAAGGCAGTGACCTCATTCAGTTCCTGAAGGAAGTGACCTCACCTCACTTCCTTGGTGATGGAACTCTCTGAACTTGGGATCCAGGAAGCCAGGCACCCAGAGCCAGTCCCAGTCCCCGTCCCAGTGGGCTCACTTGTTTGGATTTACCAAGGACAGAGTCAGTCTTTCTTGGTACCTACTGATGTGAGGATGGCCAAATGCCAGGAAAGCTCTGCAGAGGGGCCTTTCCTGAGAAAGCAGGTAGTGGCTCACCGCTGGCTCCTGACAACTTCACAGAGTTGGCCAAGGAGGCCAGATGTGGGACAGGACAGGCCATTTCGCGGGAACATAGTATGGCCCACGAGTCAGACGGCACTCCGGGTAGTCACAGACCAACTTGGAAGAAGGAGGTGCCTTTGTGGGTGTGGGTGTGAGTTTGTGGTTTTGTCTCATGTTCTGAGAATAGGTAGGAAAGGCGGTTTGTTTGTTTTGGAGTGGACTGTTTCTAGTAAGTCTTTTGACGAGGCGAGTGTTTCTATGTTTGTGTATCCCACTGTGTCCCTGGTTGTAGACATTAGAAAAGAGAATGCATCAATGGATGTGTCCTGTCTAGTAGAAAGCTTCCCAGCATTCATCCTGCCCAATTCATGAATGGACTGCGGCTTGCCTTATGGATGGGCAACACCTACTATCTTCCTAAGTTCCTGTTTTCTTCCTGAATTCTGGCCACTCTCCAGAATAGGCTCATGGTTTTGTGTCCAAGATATGTACCACCTCCAAGCTCGGTGACATGGCCATGTACTGGAGAGCTGGAAGGAATGGTGAGCATCTCAGAAAACTCAGATATCAGTGTGACCAGTAAAGTCTCCCTGGAGAAACCCTGCTTTGGGCCTTTTGCTTACCTATTGTTCTGTTGCCCTGAATGTCAGGAAGGCCTTTGCCTCAGGGCACCCCTTTGTGAAGCCTGAAGAAAACAGTTTTCAAATGGAAATGCATGGGCATCACCTGTGGCTCTTTGCTTAATGGCTTTGCAAAGGGATGTGTCTGAATCAGCCTCTTGGCCCTGTGTGAGGCTGTGGCTTCGGTTGTCAGCACCTGACGGATCCAAAGAGAGATCCCATGTGTGCATCCAAAGCCAAATTGGCACAAAAGCAGTCATTGTGGATGATGTCTCTCGCATTCCTCTGTAAGGTTCCTGACCTCCATCAAGTGAGAATAGGGATCCTTCGGGTCAAAGGAGTTCTTCAAAGCCCTGCAGAGGCTAGCCCATAGGTGCTTGGGTTTTCTCATGACTCCAATTCACACAAAGAATCTATACCCGGCAGTCAGTAGGCCTCCAATTGGAGAAGCGGAGCCAGTATTAACGGCAGGCCTATTGGATCACTCCAGGTTCACAGGAAGGGTGTCCAGGCCACCCTGACATTAGGCAAATGAGGGGCAAGGGAGCTTATTGTGGACACTGTCTTGGGCTGTGCCCCTCATGGAAACCTCCAGCCAGATGTTATGATGAGTGTCTATGTGGAAGAAGATGAGGGCCATGTGGCAGTGTTTTGGTTTGAATTGTGGTCATTGGTGTGGCGGTGGGAAGAGATGACTGGGTCCACCTGGGCTTGAACTCTGGTGTGATTCCCCTTGGAGACTGAGTTCTGGAACTGACCTCAGAGAAGTATTGCCATGAATTGTGTTGGGATTTGAGGAGGCCATGCATGAGAGTCGCCCTTGGAAACTGAGATCTAGGCCCAGGCTGGCTTTCCACGGAGCACTGCGAATCTCAGCCCGGATATCACATGATTTTATTCTTAAAGACCTGGCAGCCATAGTTGAGAGTCAAAACACACATGGACCTCACATTTGTAGACCTCAATGGGCCTGGCTTCCTGTGACCTTTCGGCCACTCTTTGGGAAGCCTTGTTTGTGAGAGTTCTCCAGAGCTTTTGTTGAAATGAGCTTCCTCACCATTTAATGGTTCCTGAAGGAATGGAAACCCACAGTGCCTCTAACTTCATCCTTTAAAAATGGCTAGCTAGATAAATACCATGAGATTTTTGAAATTCCCATGACCAGGTGGCACTGGAGAACCTTTGGATGTCCTGTTCTGCTGATCATGAGTGTACCAGACAGTGCCTTGATTGACTGGGTTTCATGAAAATGGTGTAAAACAGAGATGCCAGTAAGTTGGGGCCTGCTGAGTAGCGGGCCTAGAGCAGTGGTGTGCAGGTGTGTGATAAAACATCTGTGGTGGGGCCATGTGGATCTGCCACTGGCTTCCAAATGGCTTGTGACTGACATGGTGCAGTGAGCAGACCCTTCTATGTAAAGGCATCTTGTTATATGGAGAGGTTTCAGGGCAGTGTTCAGAATCAGGTTGCTATGGTCAAGGGGGCAAGCTCTGTGGGATAGAAGCCTGGCTGGTGCATTCTCCTAGGACCTTGACCCACCACACGTGACAGAACTCCCTCCAGCACGGTGTCCCAGTTGAACTCCTTGTATTTCCTGAAGCAAATTCCAAACTCCCAGTGCAGCAGCAAGAAACACCACGAAAAGTGGAGGATGACCAAATGGCTTCAGAGTCCACACAGGGAGACACTTAGACCCCAGTGGCCACAGTTTACCTGCAAAGAGAGAATTCAGCACTTCTGCCTCATGTTCATTGGAAAATCAGAAACCATGTCCTCCAGGTCACATAGATGCAGACCCAGCTTTGATGGTCTCACTACAAAGGAAGCTAAAGCTCCTGACAACAACATATATTTCAAGTGCCCCACCTCAGAGGCAGTTTCTCACAAAGTCTTTAGGCCAGCAGAGCTCCATGTTTGTGGAGTGTTTACCCTGTCTCCCTTACTTATGGAAACTCCTCTACCACCTCCAAGGTTGTGAACTCCTGAGCATTGTCCATTCCACATACGTATTCACAGCTTTTCTAACTCTTCTCCATGAATTGCGTCTTACTTGTTGCGAAGGTAATGTCAAGGCATTGTTCTGGATGAGAGTGGGAAGGTTTTTGTGTAGCACATATTTGCCTACACATTGGATTCATTTTCCTATTTTCCGTTTGAAATACTGAATCCCTGACACTAACCCATACCCTACTAGATTCTGACTACGAATACTAATATGATGGAGAAAAATAACCCAAACACAATAGAAATACAGGCAGTTCAGAGCAGGCATGGTGTATAGTTGGACTTGCCTTTAGCATTACAATGGGTAGGTGTTTTAAATCTTGTCCAATTTAATAGAAGTAGTTCTCCATGTGTTTTGAGAGTTAACAAATGTGTGAAATTCTGTCTCCCTTTCTCTGTAGCCTATTCAGCAACATGTATTTTTACATGCACATATAGAATCTTACCTGCTATCCCACGTCCACTCTTGTGAGGTGGCTGACTTGGCAGATACAAATTGTGAGAAGAGATCACTCCTCCTAAATGCTGTTGGAACTGAAAATTCAACCTACCGGTGAGCTTCCTACTTGAACACCATGATACATAAATCCATGTTCAGTAACATAAATATTTTTGGATCTGTGGATGATATATATTTCATGATGAATTTCGATTGGCATATATATTTCTACTTTTTAATGTCTGTGTGTGTGTTCTGTGTGTGTGTGTGTGTGTATATATACACACACACACACACACACACAATATACACAAACTCTCCAGATTTTTCAAAATATGAAATATATGTGTCTTAGTATACACTCCCTAAATTCATCCATGTTCATATATGTGGATTTATAATCAACTTTTCACAAGATTATTCTCAGAAATATTCATCCACCTGAAATACATATTTGTTTCCTAGTGCTGAAAACTAACTTCAGAGAATGGTGCATAGAGATCCTAATATTTCTACAGGAACTGACCCAGTTTAACATCAATGCCAGTAGATTCCTATGGGACATGATGTGTATTTTGACCTTCATTTTTATTCAACACTGATACATTACTATTTCTTCAGTTGATGCACATCATAGGATATGTATTTCATCCTCATGTTCACAAATTTCTAGGCATTTGGTTCACTTTCAATCACTTCCTGCTTCAGAACACATGTATTCCTCCACGTTTCTTGACTGGTCTTTTCATGAGACTTCTTTCCAAACACATTCTTTTCCATTTCCATAATCCCTTTTGAAGCCAAACTCACACCCCCTTCATGGTAAACCATCACCCTAATATCACCATTATATGTATAACTGGTTGGAATGAATGGTTGTGTATCAATATTAGATTTCCTATATATTTTCAGATATCCATTCAATCCATTATTTAAATTGGAACCAGTTATAATATTTATTCACAGTAGGGTCTATTCATGCATTATCTCTATATTCATAGACCCAGGGTACACCTATTTGTACCCCCAAAGGCTACTTTATATGTCTTCAACATATTACTCCCAGAAATGGTGGAAGAAATACTCATGACACCTGATCTCCATATACATTGTATCACAGTGATATTCTGGACACAAAATGCAAAGGTCACACTTATGATTGTACCAAAGCCTCATTGGAAAGTGAGCATGGATTACTCAAAACATCCTTGTCCAGGTTGCCTAATGCTCTCAAATGTCAATCCTATTGGTGACTACACATTTGTTTCTTCCTAAGATGATATATTCAACCTCAACCCTGTTGAATATGTCTAATCCTCGCACTCACTTTATACTTTGCCTGATTTCCTAATGTCTCTATTGATATCTGCTTTCCTACATATGTTCCCCAGTTCATCATTGTGACTGACCCTTAACATGTGCTGACATTTACATTCACTCTCTAACCGACACCCTATTGCTAAAGAACTTTTGGTCCAAATTTTATACTCACTCTTCTTCCTAAACCTACCAACTATCTTCCTAATCCTACCTACTATCCCTTTTTGACTGGATGTTCTCTTCTACATTCAATCATCCAAGGTACAAGGTCCTGTGCCATTGTATATCGATTTATCTGAGACATCTGTGCAGAAAGTCATTCAAAGCTAAGTAACCCAATCAAGGGCCCAATGCCCTTCTGGCCTTCAAATCTTACTTGGATTTCTGTTTTCATACATATATTTCACCTATATATTATTATAAATATCACAGGTTCCCAATACCATTCATCATCCAGCAGAGTGATTCCTAACCCAAACCGAACAGGTTCTTAACCCTAACCATACACTGTTCCCTCAATCTAACTTTACAGAAGAGCAGGGACAGAGTTGGTCTTACAATACAGGAATGTAGGGGATCTTCCACCTGCTGAGAACCTCAAAGGTCCATGAAGAAATGATCCCTGGAGAAGATGTAGGCCGCTGTGAAGGACCTGAGAGAGCACAAGTCATCTTCCATGGCAAACCACCTGGTCAGGATGAAGGGATGTGTCTGAATGAGCCTCTCTCTTCTTAATGTAGACAAGATGGACCAAAGCAGGCCTGTGTGGAGAGCTGTTCCTTGGTGCCTATGGTTGATATTCCATTCTAACTTGTGAAAGTGTCAGAGGAAGGAGGGGCAGCCTCCATCTCATGGGAGCCCTGGAAGCAACTGTTAGGACACAGTGGTTGCCAAGGCAGTGACCTCATTCAGTTCCTGAAGGAAGTGACCTCACCTCACTTCCTTGGTGATGGAACTCTCTGAACTTGGGATCCAGGAAGCCAGGCACCCAGAGCCAGTCCCAGTCCCCGTCCCAGTGGGCTCACTTGTTTGGATTTACCAAGGACAAAGTCAGTCTTTCTTGGTACCTACTGATGTGAGGATGGCCAAATGCCAGGAAAGCTCTGCAGAGGGGCCTTTCCTGAGAAAGCAGGTAGTGGCTCACCGCTGGCTCCTGACAACTTCACAGAGTTGGCCAAGGAGGCCAGATGTGGGACAGGACAGGCCATTTCACGGGAACATAGTATGGCCCACGAGTCAGACGGCACTCCGGGTAGTCACAGACCAACTTGGAAGAAGGAGGTGCCTTTGTGGGTGTGGGTGTGAGTTTGTGGTTTTGTCTCATGTTCTGAGAATAGGTAGGAAAGGCGGTTTGTTTGTTTTGGAGTGGACTGTTTCTAGTAAGTCTTTTGACGAGGCGAGTGTTTCTATGTTTGTGTATCCCACTGTGTCCCTGGTTGTAGACATTAGAAAAGAGAATGCATCAATGGATGTGTCCTGTCTAGTAGAAAGCTTCCCAGCATTCATCCTGCCCAATTCATGAATGGACTGCGGCTTGCCTTATGGATGGGCAACACCTACTATCTTCCTAAGTTCCTGTTTTCTTCCTGAATTCTGGCCACTCTCCAGAATAGGCTCATGGTTTTGTGTCCAAGATATGTACCACCTCCAAGCTCGGTGACATGGCCATGTACTGGAGAGCTGGAAGGAATGGTGAGCATCTCAGAAAACTCAGATATCAGTGTGACCAGTAAAGTCTCCCTGGAGAAACCCTGCTTTGGGCCTTTTGCTTACCTATTGTTCTGTTGCCCTGAATGTCAGGAAGGCCTTTGCCTCAGGGCACCCCTTTGTGAAGCCTGAAGAAAACAGTTTTCAAATGGAAATGCATGGGCATCACCTGTGGCTCTTTGCTTAATGGCTTTGCAAAGGGATGTGTCTGAATCAGCCTCTTGGCCCTGTGTGAGGCTGTGGCTTAGGTTGTCAGCACCTGAGGGATCCAAAGAGAGATCCCATGTGTGCATCCAAAGCCAAATTGGCACAAAAGCAGTCATTGTGGATGATGTCTCTCGCCTTCCTCTGTAAGGTTCCTGACCTCCATCAAGTGAGAATAGGGATCCTTCGGGTCAAAGGAGTTCTTCAAAGCCCTGCAGAGGCTAGCCCATAGGTGCTTGGGTTTTCTCATGACTCCAATTCACACAAAGAATCTATACCCGGCAGTCAGTAGGCCTCCAATTGGAGAAGCGGAGCCAGTATTAACGGCAGGCCTATTGGATCACTCCAGGTTCACAGGAAGGGTGTCCAGGCCACCCTGACATTAGGCAAATGAGGGGCAAGGGAGCTTATTGTGGACACTGTCTTGGGCTGTGCCCCTCATGGAAACCTCCAGCCAGATGTTATGATGAGTGTCTATGTGGAAGAAGATGAGGGCCATGTGGCAGTGTTTTGGTTTGAATTGTGGTCATTGGTGTGGCGGTGGGAAGAGATGACTGGGTCCACCTGGGCTTGAACTCTGGTGTGATTCCCCTTGGAGACTGAGTTCTGGAACTGACCTCAGAGAAGTATTGCCGTGAATTGTGTTGGGATTTGAGGAGGCCATGCATGAGAGTCGCCCTTGGAAACTGAGATGTAGGCCCAGGCTGGCTTTCCACAGAGCACTGGGAATCTCAGCCCGGATATCACATGATTTTATTCTTAAAGACCTGGCAGCCATAGTTGAGAGTCAAAACACACATGGACCTCACATTTGTAGACCTCAATGGGCCTGGCTTCCTGTGACCTTTCGGCCACTCTTTGGGAAGCCTTGTTTGTGAGAGTTCTCCAGAGCTTTTGTTGAAATGAGCTTCCTCACCATTTAATGGTTCCTGAAGGAATGGAAACCCACAGTGCCTCTAACTTCATCCTTTAAAAATGGCTAGCTAGATAAATACCATGAGATTTTTGAAATTCCCATGACCAGGTGGCACTGGAGAACCTTTGGATGTCCTGTTCTGCTGATCATGAGTGTACCAGACAGTGCCTTGATTGACTGGGTTTCATGAAAATGGTGTAAAACAGAGATGCCAGTAAGTTGGGGCCTGCTGAGTAGCGGGCCTAGAGCAGTGGTGTGCAGGTGTGTGATAAAACATCTGTGGTGGGGCCATGTGGATCTGCCACTGGCTTCCAAATGGCTTGTGACTGACATGGTGCAGTGAGCAGACCCTTCTATGTAAAGGCATCTTGTTATATGGAGAGGTTTCAGGGCAGTGTTCAGAATCAGGTTGCTATGGTCAAGGGGGCAAGCTCTGTGGGATAGAAGCCTGGCTGGTGCATTCTCCTAGGACCTTGACCCACCACACGTGACAGAACTCCCTCCAGCACGGTGTCCCAGTTGAACTCCTTGTATTTCCTGAAGCAAATTCCAAACTCCCAGTGCAGCAGCAAGAAACACCACGAAAAGTGGAGGATGACCAAATGGCTTCAGAGTCCACACAGGGAGACACTTAGACCCCAGTGGCCACAGTTTACCTGCAAAGAGAGAATTCAGCACTTCTGCCTCATGTTCATTGGAAAATCAGAAACCATGTCCTCCAGGTCACATAGATGCAGACCCAGCTTTGATGGTCTCACTACAAAGGAAGCTAAAGCTCCTGACAACAACATATATTTCAAGTGCCCCACCTCAGAGGCAGTTTCTCACAAAGTCTTTAGGCCAGCAGAGCTCCATGTTTGTGGAGTGTTTACCCTGTCTCCCTTACTTATGGAAACTCCTCTACCACCTCCAAGGTTGTGAACTCCTGAGCATTGTCCATTCCACATACGTATTCACAGCTTTTCTAACTCTTCTCCATGAATTGCGTCTTACTTGTTGCGAAGGTAATGTCAAGGCATTGTTCTGGATGAGAGTGGGAAGGTTTTTGTGTAGCACATATTTGCCTACACATTGGATTCATTTTCCTCTTTTCCGTTCGAAATACTGAATCCCTGACACTAACACATACCCTACTAGATTCTGACTACGAATACTAATATGATGGAGAAAAATAACCCAAACACAATAGAAATACAGGCAGTTCAGAGCAGGCATGGTGTATAGTTGGACTTGCCTTTAGCATTACAATGGGTAGGTGTTTTAAATCTTGTCCAATTTAATAGAAGTAGTTCTCCATGTGTTTTGAGAGTTAACAAATGTGTGAAATTCTGTCTCCCTTTCTCTGTAGCCTATTCAGCAACATGTATTTTTACATGCACATATAGAATCTTACCTGCTATCCCACGTCCACTCTTGTGAGGTGGCTGACTTGGCAGATACAAATTGTGAGAAGAGATCACTCCTCCTAAATGCTGTTGGAACTGAAAATTCAACCTACCGGTGAGCTTCCTACTTGAACACCATGATACATAAATCCATGTTCAGTAACATAAATATTTTTGGATCTGTGGATGATATATATTTCATGATGAATTTCGATTGGCATATATATTTCTACTTTTTAATGTCTGTGTGTGTGTTCTGTGTGTGTGTGTGTGTGTATATATACACACACACACACACACACACAATATACACAAACTCTCCAGATTTTTCAAAATATGAAATATATGTGTCTTAGTATACACTCCCTAAATTCATCCATGTTCATATATGTGGATTTATAATCAACTTTTCACAAGATTATTCTCAGAAATATTCATCCACCTGAAATACATATTTGTTTCCTAGTGCTGAAAACTAACTTCAGAGAATGGTGCATAGAGATCCTAATATTTCTACAGGAACTGACCCAGTTTAACATCAATGCCAGTAGATTCCTATGGGACATGATGTGTATTTTGACCTTCATTTTTATTCAACACTGATACATTACTATTTCTTCAGTTGATGCACATCATAGGATATGTATTTCATCCTCATGTTCACAAATTTCTAGGCATTTGGTTCACTTTCAATCACTTCCTGCTTCAGAACACATGTATTCCTCCACGTTTCTTGACTGGTCTTTTCATGAGACTTCTTTCCAAACACATTCTTTTCCATTTCCATAATCCCTTTTGAAGCCAAACTCACACCCCCTTCATGGTAAACCATCACCCTAATATCACCATTATATGTATAACTGGTTGGAATGAATGGTTGTGTATCAATATTAGATTTCCTATATATTTTCAGATATCCATTCAATCCATTATTTAAATTGGAACCAGTTATAATATTTATTCACAGTAGGGTCTATTCATGCATTATCTCTATATTCATAGACCCAGGGTACACCTATTTGTACCCCCAAAGGCTACTTTATATGTCTTCAACATATTACTCCCAGAAATGGTGGAAGAAATACTCATGACACCTGATCTCCATATACATTGTATCACAGTGATATTCTGGACACAAAATGCAAAGGTCACACTTATGATTGTACCAAAGCCTCATTGGAAAGTGAGCATGGATTACTCAAAACATCCTTGTCCAGGTTGCCTAATGCTCTCAAATGTCAATCCTATTGGTGACTACACATTTGTTTCTTCCTAAGATGATATATTCAACCTCAACCCTGTTGAATATGTCTAATCCTCGCACTCACTTTATACTTTGCCTGATTTCCTAATGTCTCTATTGATATCTGCTTTCCTACATATGTTCCCCAGTTCATCATTGTGACTGACCCTTAACATGTGCTGACATTTACATTCACTCTCTAACCGACACCCTATTGCTAAAGAACTTTTGGTCCAAATTTTATACTCACTCTTCTTCCTAAACCTACCAACTATCTTCCTAATCCTACCTACTATCCCTTTTTGACTGGATGTTCTCTTCTACATTCAATCATCCAAGGTACAAGGTCCTGTGCCATTGTATATCGATTTATCTGAGACATCTGTGCAGAAAGTCATTCAAAGCTAAGTAACCCAATCAAGGGCCCAATGCCCTTCTGGCCTTCAAATCTTACTTGGATTTCTGTTTTCATACATATATTTCACCTATATATTATTATAAATATCACAGGTTCCCAATACCATTCATCATCCAGCAGAGTGATTCCTAACCCAAACCGAACAGGTTCTTAACCCTAACCATACACTGTTCCCTCAATCTAACTTTACAGAAGAGCAGGGACAGAGTTGGTCTTACAATACAGGAATGTAGGGGATCTTCCACCTGCTGAGAACCTCAAAGGTCCATGAAGAAATGATCCCTGGAGAAGATGTAGGCCGCTGTGAAGGACCTGAGAGAGCACAAGTCATCTTCCATGGCAAACCACCTGGTCAGGATGAAGGGATGTGTCTGAATGAGCCTCTCTCTTCTTAATGTAGACAAGATGGACCAAAGCAGGCCTGTGTGGAGAGCTGTTCCTTGGTGCCTATGGTTGATATTCCATTCTAACTTGTGAAAGTGTCAGAGGAAGGAGGGGCAGCCTCCATCTCATGGGAGCCCTGGAAGCAACTGTTAGGACACAGTGGTTGCCAAGGCAGTGACCTCATTCAGTTCCTGAAGGAAGTGACCTCACCTCACTTCCTTGGTGATGGAACTCTCTGAACTTGGGATCCAGGAAGCCAGGCACCCAGAGCCAGTCCCAGTCCCCGTCCCAGTGGGCTCACTTGTTTGGATTTACCAAGAACAGAGTCAGTCTTTCTTGGTACCTACTGATGTGAGGATGGCCAAATGCCAGGAAAGCTCTGCAGAGGGGCCTTTCCTGAGAAAGCAGGTAGTGGCTCACCGCTGGCTCCTGACAACTTCACAGAGTTGGCCAAGGAGGCCAGATGTGGGACAGGACAGGCCATTTCACGGGAACATAGTATGGCCCACGAGTCAGACGGCACTCCGGGTAGTCACAGACCAACTTGGAAGAAGGAGGTGCCTTTGTGGGTGTGGGTGTGAGTTTGTGGTTTTGTCTCATGTTCTGAGAATAGGTAGGAAAGGCGGTTTGTTTGTTTTGGAGTGGACTGTTTCTAGTAAGTCTTTTGACGAGGCGAGTGTTTCTATGTTTGTGTATCCCACTGTGTCCCTGGTTGTAGACATTAGAAAAGAGAATGCATCAATGGATGTGTCCTGTCTAGTAGAAAGCTTCCCAGCATTCATCCTGCCCAATTCATGAATGGACTGCGGCTTGCCTTATGGATGGGCAACACCTACTATCTTCCTAAGTTCCTGTTTTCTTCCTGAATTCTGGCCACTCTCCAGAATAGGCTCATGGTTTTGTGTCCAAGATATGTACCACCTCCAAGCTCGGTGACATGGCCATGTACTGGAGAGCTGGAAGGAATGGTGAGCATCTCAGAAAACTCAGATATCAGTGTGACCAGTAAAGTCTCCCTGGAGAAACCCTGCTTTGGGCCTTTTGCTTACCTATTGTTCTGTTGCCCTGAATGTCAGGAAGGCCTTTGCCTCAGGGCACCCCTTTGTGAAGCCTGAAGAAAACAGTTTTCAAATGGAAATGCATGGGCATCACCTGTGGCTCTTTGCTTAATGGCTTTGCAAAGGGATGTGTCTGAATCAGCCTCTTGGCCCTGTGTGAGGCTGTGGCTTAGGTTGTCAGCACCTGAGGGATCCAAAGAGAGATCCCATGTGTGCATCCAAAGCCAAATTGGCACAAAAGCAGTCATTGTGGATGATGTCTCTCGCCTTCCTCTGTAAGGTTCCTGACCTCCATCAAGTGAGAATAGGGATCCTTCGGGTCAAAGGAGTTCTTCAAAGCCCTGCAGAGGCTAGCCCATAGGTGCTTGGGTTTTCTCATGACTCCAATTCACACAAAGAATCTATACCCGGCAGTCAGTAGGCCTCCAATTGGAGAAGCGGAGCCAGTATTAACGGCAGGCCTATTGGATCACTCCAGGTTCACAGGAAGGGTGTCCAGGCCACCCTGACATTAGGCAAATGAGGGGCAAGGGAGCTTATTGTGGACACTGTCTTGGGCTGTGCCCCTCATGGAAACCTCCAGCCAGATGTTATGATGAGTGTCTATGTGGAAGAAGATGAGGGCCATGTGGCAGTGTTTTGGTTTGAATTGTGGTCATTGGTGTGGCGGTGGGAAGAGATGACTGGGTCCACCTGGGCTTGAACTCTGGTGTGATTCCCCTTGGAGACTGAGTTCTGGAACTGACCTCAGAGAAGTATTGCCGTGAATTGTGTTGGGATTTGAGGAGGCCATGCATGAGAGTCGCCCTTGGAAACTGAGATGTAGGCCCAGGCTGGCTTTCCACAGAGCACTGGGAATCTCAGCCCGGATATCACATGATTTTATTCTTAAAGACCTGGCAGCCATAGTTGAGAGTCAAAACACACATGGACCTCACATTTGTAGACCTCAATGGGCCTGGCTTCCTGTGACCTTTCGGCCACTCTTTGGGAAGCCTTGTTTGTGAGAGTTCTCCAGAGCTTTTGTTGAAATGAGCTTCCTCACCATTTAATGGTTCCTGAAGGAATGGAAACCCACAGTGCCTCTAACTTCATCCTTTAAAAATGGCTAGCTAGATAAATACCATGAGATTTTTGAAATTCCCATGACCAGGTGGCACTGGAGAACCTTTGGATGTCCTGTTCTGCTGATCATGAGTGTACCAGACAGTGCCTTGATTGACTGGGTTTCATGAAAATGGTGTAAAACAGAGATGCCAGTAAGTTGGGGCCTGCTGAGTAGCGGGCCTAGAGCAGTGGTGTGCAGGTGTGAGATAAAACATCTGTGGTGGGGCCATGTGGATCTGCCACTGGCTTCCAAATGGCTTGTGACTGACATGGTGCAGTGAGCAGACCCTTCTATGTAAAGGCATCTTGTTATATGGAGAGGTTTCAGGGCAGTGTTCAGAATCAGGTTGCTATGGTCAAGGGGGCAAGCTCTGTGGGATAGAAGCCTGGCTGGTGCATTCTCCTAGGACCTTGACCCACCACACGTGACAGAACTCCCTCCAGCACGGTGTCCCAGTTGAACTCCTTGTATTTCCTGAAGCAAATTCCAAACTCCCAGTGCAGCAGCAAGAAACACCACGAAAAGTGGAGGATGACCAAATGGCTTCAGAGTCCACACAGGGAGACACTTAGACCCCAGTGGCCACAGTTTACCTGCAAAGAGAGAATTCAGCACTTCTGCCTCATGTTCATTGGAAAATCAGAAACCATGTCCTCCAGGTCACATAGATGCAGACCCAGCTTTGATGGTCTCACTACAAAGGAAGCTAAAGCTCCTGACAACAACATATATTTCAAGTGCCCCACCTCAGAGGCAGTTTCTCACAAAGTCTTTAGGCCAGCAGAGCTCCATGTTTGTGGAGTGTTTACCCTGTCTCCCTTACTTATGGAAACTCCTCTACCACCTCCAAGGTTGTGAACTCCTGAGCATTGTCCATTCCACATACGTATTCACAGCTTTTCTAACTCTTCTCCATGAATTGCGTCTTACTTGTTGCGAAGGTAATGTCAAGGCATTGTTCTGGATGAGAGTGGGAAGGTTTTTGTGTAGCACATATTTGCCTACACATTGGATTCATTTTCCTATTTTCCGTTCGAAATACTGAATCCCTGACACTAACCCATACCCTACTAGATTCTGACTACGAATACTAATATGATGGAGAAAAATAACCCAAACACAATAGAAATACAGGCAGTTCAGAGCAGGCATGGTGTATAGTTGGACTTGCCTTTAGCATTACAATGGGTAGGTGTTTTAAATCTTGTCCAATTTAATAGAAGTAGTTCTCCATGTGTTTTGAGAGTTAACAAATGTGTGAAATTCTGTCTCCCTTTCTCTGTAGCCTATTCAGCAACATGTATTTTTACATGCACATATAGAATCTTACCTGCTATCCCACGTCCACTCTTGTGAGGTGGCTGACTTGGCAGATACAAATTGTGAGAAGAGATCACTCCTCCTAAATGCTGTTGGAACTGAAAATTCAACCTACCGGTGAGCTTCCTACTTGAACACCATGATACATAAATCCATGTTCAGTAACATAAATATTTTTGGATCTGTGGATGATATATATTTCATGATGAATTTCGATTGGCATATATATTTCTACTTTTTAATGTCTGTGTGTGTGTTCTGTGTGTATGTGTGTGTGTATATATATACACACACACACACACACACAATATACACAAACTCTCCAGATTTTTCAAAATATGAAATATATGTGTCTTAGTATACACTCCCTAAATTCATCCATGTTCATATATGTGGATTTATAATCAACTTTTCACAAGATTATTCTCAGAAACATTCATCCACCTGAAATACATATTTGTTTCCTAGTGCTGAAAACTAACTTCAGAGAATGGTGCATAGAGATCCTAATATTTCTACAGGAACTGACCCAGTTTAACATCAATGCCAGTAGATTCCTATGGGACATGATGTGTATTTTGACCTTCATTTTTATTCAACACTGATACATTACTATTTCTTCAGTTGATGCACATCATAGGATATGTATTTCATCCTCATGTTCACAAATTTCTAGGCATTTGGTTCACTTTCAATCACTTCCTGCTTCAGAACACATGTATTCCTCCACGTTTCTTGACTGGTCTTTTCATGAGACTTCTTTCCAAACACATTCTTTTCCATTTCCATAATCCCTTTTGAAGCCAAACTCACACCCCCTTCATGGTAAACCATCACCCTAATATCACCATTAGATGTATAACTGGTTGGAATGAATGGTTGTGTATCAATATTAGATTTCCTATATATTTTCAGATATCCATTCAATCCATTATTTAAATTGGAACCAGTTATAATATTTATTCACAGTAGGGTCTATTCATGCATTATCTCTATATTCATAGACCCAGGGTACACCTATTTGTACCCCCAAAGGCTAATTTATATGTCTTCAACATATTACTCCCAGAAATGGTGGAAGAAATACTCATGACACCTGATCTCCATATACATTGTATCACAGTGATATTCTGGACACAAAATGCAAAGGTCACACTTATGATTGTACCAAAGCCTCATTGGAAAGTGAGCATGGATTACTCAAAACATCCTTGTCCAGGTTGCCTAATGCTCTCAAATGTCAATCCTATTGGTGACTACACATTTGTTTCTTCCTAAGATGATATATTCAACCTCAACCCTGTTGAATATGTCTAATCCTCTCACTCACTTTATACTTTGCCTGATTTCCTAATGTCTCTATTGATATCTGCTTTCCTACATATGTTCCCCAGTTCATCATTGTGACTGACCCTTAACATGTGCTGACATTTACATTCACTCTCTAACCGACACCCTATTGCTAAAGAACTTTTGGTCCAAATTTTATACTCACTCTTCTTCCTAAACCTACCAACTATCTTCCTAATCCTACCTACTATCCCTTTTTGACTGGATGTTCTCTTCTACATTCAATCATCCAAGGTACAAGGTCCTGTGCCATTGTATATCGATTTATCTGAGACATCTGTGCAGAAAGTCATTCAAAGCTAAGTAACCCAATCAAGGGCCCAATGCCCTTCTGGCCTTCAAATCTTACTTGGATTTCTGTTTTCATACATATATTTCACCTATATATTATTATAAATATCACAGGTTCCCAATACCATTCATCATCCAGCAGAGTGATTCCTAACCCAAACCGAACAGGTTCTTAACCCTAACCATACACTGTTCCCTCAATCTAACTTTACAGAAGAGCAGGGACAGAGTTGGTCTTACAATACAGGAATGTAGGGGATCTTCCACCTGCTGAGAACCTCAAAGGTCCATGAAGAAATGATCCCTGGAGAAGATGTAGGCCGCTGTGAAGGACCTGAGAGAGCACAAGTCATCTTCCATGGCAAACCACCTGGTCAGGATGAAGGGATGTGTCTGAATGAGCCTCTCTCTTCTTAATGTAGACAAGATGGACCAAAGCAGGCCTGTGTGGAGAGCTGTTCCTTGGTGCCTATGGTTGATATTCCATTCTAACTTGTGAAAGTGTCACAGGAAGGAGGGGCAGCCTCCATCTCATGGGAGCCCTGGAAGCAACTGTTAGGACACAGTGGTTGCCAAGGCAGTGACCTCATTCAGTTCCTGAAGGAAGTGACCTCACCTCACTTCCTTGGTGATGGAACTCTCTGAACTTGGGATCCAGGAAGCCAGGCACCCAGAGCCAGTCCCAGTCCCCGTCCCAGTGGGCTCACTTGTTTGGATTTACCAAGAACAGAGTCAGTCTTTCTTGGTACCTACTGATGTGAGGATGGCCAAATGCCAGGAAAGCTCTGCAGAGGGGCCTTTCCTGAGAAAGCAGGTAGTGGCTCACCGCTGGCTCCTGACAACTTCACAGAGTTGGCCAAGGAGGCCAGATGTGGGACAGGACAGGCCATTTCGCGGGAACATAGTATGGCCCACGAGTCAGACGGCACTCCGGGTAGTCACAGACCAACTTGGAAGAAGGAGGTGCCTTTGTGGGTGTGGGTGTGAGTTTGTGGTTTTGTCTCATGTTCTGAGAATAGGTAGGAAAGGCGGTTTGTTTGTTTTGGAGTGGACTGTTTCTAGTAAGTCTTTTGACGAGGCGAGTGTTTCTATGTTTGTGTATCCCACTGTGTCCCTGGTTGTAGACATTAGAAAAGAGAATGCATCAATGGATGTGTCCTGTCTAGTAGAAAGCTTCCCAGCATTCATCCTGCCCAATTCATGAATGGACTGCGGCTTGCCTTATAGATGGGCAACACCTACTATCTTCCTAAGTTCCTGTTTTCTTCCTGAATTCTGGCCACTCTCCAGAATAGGCTCATGGTTTTGTGTCCAAGATATGTACCACCTCCAAGCTCGGTGACATGGCCATGTACTGGAGAGCTGGAAGGAATGGTGAGCATCTCAGAAAACTCAGATATCAGTGTGACCAGTAAAGTCTCCCTGGAGAAACCCTGCTTTGGGCCTTTTGCTTACCTATTGTTCTGTTGCCCTGAATGTCAGGAAGGCCTTTGCCTCAGGGCACCCCTTTGTGAAGCCTGAAGAAAACAGTTTTCAAATGGAAATGCATGGGCATCACCTGTGGCTCTTTGCTTAATGGCTTTGCAAAGGGATGTGTCTGAATCAGCCTCTTGGCCCTGTGTGAGGCTGTGGCTTCGGTTGTCAGCACCTGACGGATCCAAAGAGAGATCCCATGTGTGCATCCAAAGCCAAATTGGCACAAAAGCAGTCATTGTGGATGATGTCTCTCGCATTCCTCTGTAAGGTTCCTGACCTCCATCAAGTGAGAATAGGGATCCTTCGGATCAAAGGAGTTCTTCAAAGCCCTGCAGAGGCTAGCCCATAGGTGCTTGGGTTTTCTCATGACTCCAATTCACACAAAGAATCTATACCCGGCAGTCAGTAGGCCTCCAATTGGAGAAGCGGAGCCAGTATTAACGGCAGGCCTATTGGATCACTCCAGGTTCACAGGAAGGGTGTCCAGGCCACCCTGACATTAGGCAAATGAGGGGCAAGGGAGCTTATTGTGGACACTGTCTTGGGCTGTGCCCCTCATGGAAACCTCCAGCCCAGCCAGAGGTTATGATGAGTGTCTATGTGGAAGAAGATGAGGGCCATGTGGCAGTGTTTTGGTTTGAATTGTGGTCATTGGTGTGGCGGTGGGAAGAGATGACTGGGTCCACCTGGGCTTGAACTCTGGTGTGATTCCCCTTGGAGACTGAGTTCTGGAACTGACCTCAGAGAAGTATTGCCGTGAATTGTGTTGGGATTTGAGGAGGCCATGCATGAGAGTCGCCCTTGGAAACTGAGATCTAGGACCAGGCTGGCTTTCCACAGAGCACTGGGAATCTCAGCCCGGATATCACATGATTTTATTCTTAAAGACCTGGCAGCCATAGTTGAGAGTCAAAACACACATGGACCTCACATTTGTAGACCTCAATGGGCCTGGCTTCCTGTGACCTTTCGGCCACTCTTTGGGAAGCCTTGTTTGTGAGAGTTCTCCAGAGCTTTTGTTGAAATGAGCTTCCTCACCATTTAATGGTTCCTGAAGGAATGGAAACCCACAGTGCCTCTAACTTCATCCTTTAAAAATGGCTAGCTAGATAAATACCATGAGATTTTTGAAATTCCCATGACCAGGTGGCACTGGAGAACCTTTGGATGTCCTGTTCTGCTGATCATGAGTGTACCAGACAGTGCCTTGATTGACTGGGTTTCATGAAAATGGTGTAAAACAGAGATGCCAGTAAGTTGGGGCCTGCTGAGTAGCGGGCCTAGAGCAGTGGTGTGCAGGTGTGTGATAAAACATCTGTGGTGGGGCCATGTGGGTCTGCCACTGGCTTCCAAATGGCTTGTGACTGACATGGTGCAGTGAGCAGACCCTTCTATGTAAAGGCATCTTGTTATATGGAGAGGTTTCAGGGCAGTGTTCAGAATCAGGTTGCTATGGTCAAGGGGGCAAGCTCTGTGGGATAGAAGCCTGGCTGGTGCATTCTCCTAGGACCTTGACCCACCACACGTGACAGAACTCCCTCCAGCACGGTGTCCCAGTTGAACTCCTTGTATTTCCTGAAGCAAATTCCAAACTCCCAGTGCAGCAGCAAGAAACACCACGAAAAGTGGAGGATGACCAAATGGCTTCAGAGTCCACACAGGGAGACACTTAGACCCCAGTGGCCACAGTTTACCTGCAAAGAGAGAATTAAGCACTTCTGCCTCATGTTCATTGGAAAATCAGAAACCATGTCCTCCAAGTCACATAGATGCAGACCCAGCTTTGATGGTCTCACTACAAAGGAAGCTAAAGCTCCTGACAACAACATATATTTCAAGTGCCCCACCTCAGAGGCAGTTTCTCACAAAGTCTTTAGGCCAGCAGAGCTCCATGTTTGTGGAGTGTTTACCCTGTCTCCCTTACTTATGGAAACTCCTCTACCACCTCCAAGGTTGTGAACTCCTGAGCATTGTCCATTCCACATACGTATTCACAGCTTTTCTAACTCTTCTCCACGAATTGCGTCTTACTTGTTGCGAAGGTAATGTCAAGGCATTGTTCTGGATGAGAGTGGGAAGGTTTTTGTGTAGCACATATTTGCCTACACATTGGATTCATTTTCCTATTTTCCGTTCGAAATACTGAATCCCTGACACTAACCCATACCCTACTAGATTCTGACTACGAATACTAATATGATGGAGAAAAATAACCCAAACACAATAGAAATACAGGCAGTTCAGAGCAGGCATGGTGTATAGTTGGACTTGCCTTTAGCATTACAATGGGTAGGTGTTTTAAATCTTGTCCAATTTAATAGAAGTAGTTCTCCATGTGTTTTGAGAGTTAACAAATGTGTGAAATTCTGTCTCCCTTTCTCTGTAGCCTATTCAGCAACATGTATTTTTACATGCACATATAGAATCTTACCTGCTATCCCACGTCCACTCTTGTGAGGTGGCTGACTTGGCAGATACAAATTGTGAGAAGAGATCACTCCTCCTAAATGCTGTTGGAACTGAAAATTCAACCTACCGGTGAGCTTCCTACTTGAACACCATGATACATAAATCCATGTTCAGTAACATAAATATTTTTGGATCTGTGGATGATATATATTTCATGATGAATTTCGATTGGCATATATATTTCTACTTTTTAATGTCTGTGTGTGTGTTCTGTGTGTATGTGTGTGTGTATATATATACACACACACACACACACACACACAATATACACAAACTCTCCAGATTTTTCAAAATATGAAATATATGTGTCTTAGTATACACTCCCTAAATTCATCCATGTTCATATATGTGGATTTATAATCAACTTTTCACAAGATTATTCTCAGAAATATTCATCCACCTGAAATACATATTTGTTTCCTAGTGCTGAAAACTAACTTCAGAGAATGGTGCATAGAGATCCTAATATTTCTACAGGAACTGACCCAGTTTAACATCAATGCCAGTAGATTCCTATGGGACATGATGTGTATTTTGACCTTCATTTTTATTCAACACTGATACATTACTATTTCTTCAGTTGATGCACATCATAGGATATGTATTTCATCCTCATGTTCACAAATTTCTAGGCATTTGGTTCACTTTCAATCACTTCCTGCTTCAGAACACATGTATTCCTCCACGTTTCTTGACTGGTCTTTTCATGAGACTTCTTTCCAAACACATTCTTTTCCATTTCCATAATCCCTTTTGAAGCCAAACTCACACCCCCTTCATGGTAAACCATCACCCTAATATCACCATTAGATGTATAACTGGTTGGAATGAATGGTTGTGTATCAATATTAGATTTCCTATATATTTTCAGATATCCATTCAATCCATTATTTAAATTGGAACCAGTTATAATATTTATTCACAGTAGGGTCTATTCATGCATTATCTCTATATTCATAGACCCAGGGTACACCTATTTGTACCCCCAAAGGCTACTTTATATGTCTTCAACATATTACTCCCAGAAATGGTGGAAGAAATACTCATGACACCTGATCTCCATATACATTGTATCACAGTGATATTCTGGACACAAAATGCAAAGGTCACACTTATGATTGTACCAAAGCCTCATTGGAAAGTGAGCATGGATTACTCAAAACATCCTTGTCCAGGTTGCCTAATGCTCTCAAATGTCAATCCTATTGGTGACTACACATTTGTTTCTTCCTAAGATGATATATTCAACCTCAACCCTGTTGAATATGTCTAATCCTCTCACTCACTTTATACTTTGCCTGATTTCCTAATGTCTCTATTGATATCTGCTTTCCTACATATGTTCCCCAGTTCATCATTGTGACTGACCCTTAACATGTGCTGACATTTACATTCACTCTCTAACCGACACCCTATTGCTAAAGAACTTTGGTCCAAATTTTATACTCACTCTTCTTCCTAAACCTACCAACTATCTTCCTAATCCTACCTACTATCCCTTTTTGACTGGATGTTCTCTTCTACATTCAATCATCCAAGGTACAAGGTCCTGTGCCATTGTATATCGATTTATCTGAGACATCTGTGCAGAAAGTCATTCAAAGCTAAGTAACCCAATCAAGGGCCCAATGCCCTTCTGGCCTTCAAATCTTACTTGGATTTCTGTTTTCATACATATATTTCACCTATATATTATTATAAATATCACAGGTTCCCAATACCATTCATCATCCAGCAGAGTGATTCCTAACCCAAACCGAACAGGTTCTTAACCATAAACATACACTATTCCCTCAATCTAACTTTACAGAAGAGCAGGGACAGAGTTGGTCTTACAATACAGGAATGTAGGGGATCTTCCACCTGCTGAGAACCTCAAAGGTCCATGCAGAAATGATCCCTGGAGAAGATGTAGGCCGCTGTGAAGGACCTGAGAGAGCACAAGTCATCTTCCATGGCAAACCACCTGGTCAGGATGAAGGGATGTGTCTGAATGAGCCTCTCTCTTCTTAATGTAGACAAGATGGACCAAAGCAGGCCTGTGTGGAGAGCTGTCCCTTGGTGCCTATGGTTGATATTCCATTCTAACTTGTGAAAGTGTCAGAGGAAGGAGGGGCAGCCTCCATCTCATGGGAGCCCTGGAAGCAACTGTTAGGACACAGTGGTTGCCAAGGCAGTGACCTCATTCAGTTCCTGAAGGAAGTGACCTCACCTCACTTCCTTGGTGATGGAACTCTCTGAACTTGGGATCCAGGAAGCCAGGCACCCAGAGCCAGTCCCAGTCCCCGTCCCAGTGGGCTCACTTGTTTGGATTTACCAAGAACAGAGTCAGTCTTTCTTGGTACCTACTGATGTGAGGATGGCCAAATGCCAGGAAAGCTCTGCAGAGGGGCCTTTCCTGAGAAAGCAGGTAGTGGCTCACCGCTGGCTCCTGACAACTTCACAGAGTTGGCCAAGGAGGCCAGATGTGGGACAGGACAGGCCATTTCGCGGGAACATAGTATGGCCCACGAGTCAGACGGCACTCCGGGTAGTCACAGACCATCTTGGAAGAAGGAGGTGCCTTTGTGGGTGTGGGTGTGAGTTTGTGGTTTTGTCTCATGTTCTGAGAATAGGTAGGAAAGGCGGTTTGTTTGTTTTGGAGTGGACTGTTTCTAGTAAGTCTTTTGACGAGGCGAGTGTTTCTATGTTTGTGTATCCCACTGTGTCCCTGGTTGTAGACATTAGAAAAGAGAATGCATCAATGGATGTGTCCTGTCTAGTAGAAAGCTTCCCAGCATTCATCCTGCCCAATTCATGAATGGACTGCGGCTTGCCTTATGGATGGCAACACCTACTATCTTCCTAAGTTCCTGTTTTCTTCCTGAATTCTGGCCACTCTCCAGAATAGGCTCATGGTTTTGTGTCCAAGATATGTACCACCTCCAAGCTCGGTGACATGGCCATGTACTGGAGAGCTGGAAGGAATGGTGAGCATCTCAGAAAACTCAGATATCAGTGTGACCAGTAAAGTCTCCCTGGAGAAACCCTGCTTTGGGCCTTTTGCTTACCTATTGTTGTGTTGCCCTGAATGTCAGGAAGGCCTTTGCCTCAGGGCACCCCTTTGTGAAGCCTGAAGAAAACAGTTTTCAAATGGAAATGCATGGGCATCACCTGTGGCTCTTTGCTTAATGGCTTTGCAAAGGGATGTGTCTGAATCAGCCTCTTGGCCCTGTGTGAGGCTGTGGCTTAGGTTGTCAGCACCTGACGGATCCAAAGAGAGATCCCATGTGTGCATCCAAAGCCAAATTGGCACAAAAGCAGTCATTGTGGATGATGTCTCTCGCCTTCCTCTGTAAGGTTCCTGACCTCCATCAAGTGAGAATAGGGATCCTTCGGGTCAAAGGAGTTCTTCAAAGCCCTGCAGAGGCTAGCCCATAGGTGCTTGGGTTTTCTCATGACTCCAATTCACACAAAGAATCTATACCCGGCAGTCAGTAGGCCTCCAATTGGAGAAGCGGAGCCAGTATTAACGGCAGGCCTATTGGATCACTCCAGGTTCACAGGAAGGGTGTCCAGGCCACCCTGACATTAGGCAAATGAGGGGCAAGGGAGCTTATTGTGGACACTGTCTTGGGCTGTGCCCCTCATGGAAACCTCCAGCCCAGCCAGAGGTTATGATGAGTGTCTATGTGGAAGAAGATGAGGGCCATGTGGCAGTGTTTTGGTTTGAATTGTGGTCATTGGTGTGGCGGTGGGAAGAGATGACTGGGTCCACCTGGGCTTGAACTCTGGTGTGATTCCCCTTGGAGACCGAGTTCTGGAACTGACCTCAGAGAAGTATTGCCGTGAATTGTGTTGGGATTTGAGGAAGCCATGCATGAGAGTCGCCCTTGGAAACTGAGATCTAGGCCCAGGCTGGCTTTCCACAGAGCACTGGGAATCTCAGCCCGGATATCACATGATTTTATTCTTAAAGACCTGGCAGCCATGGTTGAGAGTCAAAACACACATGGACCTCACATTTGTAGACCTCAATGGGCCTGGCTTCCTGTGACCTTTCGGCCACTCTTTGGGAAGCCTTGTTTGTGAGAGTTCTCCAGAGCTTTTGTTGAAATGAGCTTCCTCACCATTTAATGGTTCCTGAAGGAATGGAAACCCACAGTGCCTCTAACTTCATCCTTTAAAAATGGCTAGCTAGATAAATACCATGAGATTTTTGAAATTCCCATGACCAGGTGGCACTGGAGAACCTTTGGATGTCCTGTTCTGCTGATCATGAGTGTACCAGACAGTGCCTTGATTGACTGGGTTTCATGAAAATGGTGTAAAACAGAGATGCCAGTAAGTTGGGGCCTGCTGAGTAGCGGGCCTAGAGCAGTGGTGTGCAGGTGTGTGATAAAACATCTGTGGTGGGGCCATGTGGATCTGCCACTGGCTTCCAAATGGCTTGTGACTGACATGGTGCAGTGAGCAGACCCTTCTATGTAAAGGCATCTTGTTATATGGAGAGGTTTCAGGGCAGTGTTCAGAATCAGGTTGCTATGGTCAAGGGGGCAAGCTCTGTGGGATAGAAGCCTGGCTGGTGCATTCTCCTAGGACCTTGACCCACCACACGTGACAGAACTCCCTCCAGCACGGTGTCCCAGTTGAACTCCTTGTATTTCCTGAAGCAAATTCCAAACTCCCAGTGCAGCAGCAAGAAACACCACGAAAAGTGGAGGATGACCAAATGGCTTCAGAGTCCACACAGGGAGACACTTAGACCCCAGTGGCCACAGTTTACCTGCAAAGAGAGAATTCAGCACTTCTGCCTCATGTTCATTGGAAAATCAGAAACCATGTCCTCCAGGTCACATAGATGCAGACCCAGCTTTGATGGTCTCACTACAAAGGAAGCTAAAGCTCCTGACAACAACATATATTTCAAGTGCCCCACCTCAGAGGCAGTTTCTCACAAAGTCTTTAGGCCAGCAGAGCTCCATGTTTGTGGAGTGTTTACCCTGTCTCCCTTACTTATGGAAACTCCTCTACCACCTCCAAGGTTGTGAACTCCTGAGCATTGTCCATTCCACATACGTATTCACAGCTTTTCTAACTCTTCTCCATGAATTGCGTCTTACTTGTTGCGAAGGTAATGTCAAGGCATTGTTCTGGATGAGAGTGGGAAGGTTTTTGTGTAGCACATATTTGCCTACACATTGGATTCATTTTCCTATTTTCCGTTCGAAATACTGAATCCCTGACACTAACCCATACCCTACTAGATTCTGACTACGAATACTAATATGATGGAGAAAAATAACCCAAACACAATAGAAATACAGGCAGTTCAGAGCAGGCATGGTGTATAGTTGGACTTGCCTTTAGCATTACAATGGGTAGGTGTTTTAAATCTTGTCCAATTTAATAGAAGTAGTTCTCCATGTGTTTTGAGAGTTAACAAATGTGTGAAATTCTGTCTCCCTTTCTCTGTAGCCTATTCAGCAACATGTATTTTTACATGCACATATAGAATCTTACCTGCTATCCCACGTCCACTCTTGTGAGGTGGCTGACTTGGCAGATACAAATTGTGAGAAGAGATCACTCCTCCTAAATGCTGTTGGAACTGAAAATTCAACCTACCGGTGAGCTTCCTACTTGAACACCATGATACATAAATCCATGTTCAGTAACATAAATATTTTTGGATCTGTGGATGATATATATTTCATGATGAATTTCGATTGGCATATATATTTCTACTTTTTAATGTCTGTGTGTGTGTTCTGTGTGTATGTGTGTGTGTATATATATATACACACACACACACACACACAATATACACAAACTCTCCAGATTTTTCAAAATATGAAATATATGTGTCTTATTATACACTCCCTAAATTCATCCATGTTCATATATGTGGATTTATAATCAACTTTTCACAAGATTATTCTCAGAAATATTCATCCACCTGAAATACATATTTGTTTCCTAGTGCCGAAAACTAACTTCAGAGAATGGTGCATAGAGATCCTAATATTTCTACAGGAACTGACCCAGTTTAACATCAATGCCAGTAGATTCCTATGGGACATGATGTGTATTTTGACCTTCATTTTTATTCAACACTGATACATTACTATTTCTTCAGTTGATGCACATCATAGGATATGTATTTCATCCTCATGTTCACAAATTTCTAGGCATTTGGTTCACTTTCAATCACTTCCTGCTTCAGAACACATGTATTCCTCCACGTTTCTTGACTGGTCTTTTCATGAGACTTCTTTCCAAACACATTCTTTTCCATTTCCATAATCCCTTTTGAAGCCAAACTCACACCCCCTTCATGGTAAACCATCACCCTAATATCACCATTAGATGTATAACTGGTTGGAATGAATGGTTGTGTATCAATATTAGATTTCCTATATATTTTCAGATATCCATTCAATCCATTATTTAAATTGGAACCAGTTATAATATTTATTCACAGTAGGGTCTATTCATGCATTATCTCTATATTCATAGACCCAGGGTACACCTATTTGTACCCCCAAAGGCTAATTTATATGTCTTCAACATATTACTCCCAGAAATGGTGGAAGAAATACTCATGACACCTGATCTCCATATACATTGTATCACAGTGATATTCTGGACACAAAATGCAAAGGTCACACTTATGATTGTACCAAAGCCTCATTGGAAAGTGAGCATGGATTACTCAAAACATCCTTGTCCAGGTTGCCTAATGCTCTCAAATGTCAATCCTATTGGTGACTACACATTTGTTTCTTCCTAAGATGATATATTCAACCTCAACCCTGTTGAATATGTCTAATCCTCTCACTCACTTTATACTTTGCCTGATTTCCTAATGTCTCTATTGATATCTGCTTTCCTACATATGTTCCCCAGTTCATCATTGTGACTGACCCTTAACATGTGCTGACATTTACATTCACTCTCTAACCGACACCCTATTGCTAAAGAACTTTTGGTCCAAATTTTATACTCACTCTTCTTCCTAAACCTACCAACTATCTTCCTAATCCTACCTACTATCCCTTTTTGACTGGATGTTCTCTTCTACATTCAATCATCCAAGGTACAAGGTCCTGTGCCATTGTATATCGATTTATCTGAGACATCTGTGCAGAAAGTCATTCAAAGCTAAGTAACCCAATCAAGGGCCCAATGCCCTTCTGGCCTTCAAATCTTACTTGGATTTCTGTTTTCATACATATATTTCACCTATATATTATTATAAATATCACAGGTTCCCAATACCATTCATCATCCAGCAGAGTGATTCCTAACCCAAACCGAACAGGTTCTTAACCCTAACCATACACTGTTCCCTCAATCTAACTTTACAGAAGAGCAGGGACAGAGTTGGTCTTACAATACAGGAATGTAGGGGATCTTCCACCTGCTGAGAACCTCAAAGGTCCATGAAGAAATGATCCCTGGAGAAGATGTAGGCCGCTGTGAAGGACCTGAGAGAGCACAAGTCATCTTCCATGGCAAACCACCTGGTCAGGATGAAGGGATGTGTTTGAATGAGCCTCTCTCTTCTTAATGTAGACAAGATGGACCAAAGCAGGCCTGTGTGGAGAGCTGTCCCTTGGTGCCTATGGTTGATATTCCATTCTAACTTGTGAAAGTGTCACAGGAAGGAGGGGCAGCCTCCATCTCATGGGAGCCCTGGAAGCAACTGTTAGGACACAGTGGTTGCCAAGGCAGTGACCTCATTCAGTTCCTGAAGGAAGTGACCTCACCTCACTTCCTTGGTGATGGAACTCTCTGAACTTGGGATCCAGGAAGCCAGGCACCCAGAGCCAGTCCCAGTCCCAGTCCCAGTGGGCTCACTTGTTTGGATTTACCAAGAACAGAGTCAGTCTTTCTTGGTACCTACTGATGTGAGGATGGCCAAATGCCAGGAAAGCTCTGCAGAGGGGCCTTTCCTGAGAAAGCAGGTAGTGGCTCACCGCTGGCTCCTGACAACTTCACAGAGTTGGCCAAGGAGGCCAGATGTGGGACAGGACAGGCCATTTCGCGGGAACATAGTATGGCCCACGAGTCAGACGGCACTCCGGGTAGTCACAGACCAACTTGGAAGAAGGAGGTGCCTTTGTGGGTGTGGGTGTGAGTTTGTGGTTTTGTCTCATGTTCTGAGAATAGGTAGGAAAGGCGGTTTGTTTGTTTTGGAGTGGACTGTTTCTAGTAAGTCTTTTGACGAGGCGAGTGTTTCTATGTTTGTGTATCCCACTGTGTCCCTGGTTGTAGACATTAGAAAAGAGAATGCATCAATGAATGTGTCCTGTCTAGTAGAAAGCTTCCCAGCATTCATCCTGCCCAATTCATGAATGGACTGCGGCTTGCCTTATGGATGGGCAACACCTACTATCTTCCTAAGTTCCTGTTTTCTTCCTGAATTCTGGCCACTCTCCAGAATAGGCTCATGGTTTTGTGTCCAAGATATGTACCACCTCCAAGCTCGGTGACATGGCCATGTACTGGAGAGCTGGAAGGAATGGTGAGCATCTCAGAAAACTCAGATATCAGTGTGACCAGTAAAGTCTCCCTGGAGAAACCCTGCTTTGGGCCTTTTGCTTACCTATTGTTCTGTTGCCCTGAATGTCAGGAAGGCCTTTGCCTCAGGGCACCCCTTTGTGAAGCCTGAAGAAAACAGTTTTCAAATGGAAATGAATGGGCATCACCTGTGGCTCTTTGCTTAATGGCTTTGCAAAGGGATGTGTCTGAATCAGCCTCTTGGCCCTGTGTGAGGCTGTGGCTTAGGTTGTCAGCACCTGACGGATCCAAAGAGAGATCCCATGTGTGCATCCAAAGCCAAATTGGCACAAAAGCAGTCATTGTGGATGATGTCTCTCGCATTCCTCTGTAAGGTTCCTGACCTCCATCAAGTGAGAATAGGGATCCTTCGGGTCAAAGGAGTTCTTCAAAGCCCTGCAGAGGCTAGCCCATAGGTGCTTGGGTTTTCTCATGACTCCAATTCACACAAAGAATCTATACCCGGCAGTCAGTAGGCCTCCAATTGGAGAAGCGGAGCCAGTATTAACGGCAGGCCTATTGGATCACTCCAGGTTCACAGGAAGGGTGTCCAGGCCACCCTGACATTAGGCAAATGAGGGGCAAGGGAGCTTATTGTGGACACTGTCTTGGGCTGTACCCCTCATGGAAACCTCCAGCCAGATGTTATGATGAGTGTCTATGTGGAAGAAGATGAGGGCCATGTGGCAGTGTTTTGGTTTGAATTGTGGTCATTGGTGTGGCGGTGGGAAGAGATGACTGGGTCCACCTGGGCTTGAACTCTGGTGTGATTCCCCTTGGAGACTGAGTTCTGGAACTGACCTCAGAGAAGTATTGCCGTGAATTGTGTTGGGATTTGAGGAGGCCATGCATGAGAGTCGCCCTTGGAAACTGAGATGTAGGCCCAGGCTGGCTTTCCACAGAGCACTGGGAATCTCAGCCCGGATATCACATGATTTTATTCTTAAAGACCTGGCAGCCATAGTTGAGAGTCAAAACACACATGGACCTCACATTTGTAGACCTCAATGGGCCTGGCTTCCTGTGACCTTTCGGCCACTCTTTGGGAAGCCTTGTTTGTGAGAGTTCTCCAGAGCTTTTGTTGAAATGAGCTTCCTCACCATTTAATGGTTCCTGAAGGAATGGAAACCCACAGTGCCTCTAACTTCATCCTTTAAAAATGGCTAGCTAGATAAATACCATGAGATTTTTGAAATTCCCATGACCAGGTGGCACTGGAGAACTTTTGGATGTCCTGTTCTGCTGATCATGAGTGTACCAGACAGTGCCTTGATTGACTGGGTTTCATGAAAATGGTGTAAAACAGAGATGCCAGTAAGTTGGGGCCTGCTGAGTAGCGGGCCTAGAGCAGTGGTGTGCAGGTGTGTGATAAAACATCTGTGGTGGGGCCATGTGGATCTGCCACTGGCTTCCAAATGGCTTGTGACTGACATGGTGCAGTGAGCAGACCCTTCTATGTAAAGGCATCTTGTTATATGGAGAGGTTTCAGGGCAGTGTTCAGAATCAGGTTGCTATGGTCAAGGGGGCAAGCTCTGTGGGATAGAAGCCTGGCTGGTGCATTCTCCTAGGACCTTGACCCACCACACGTGACAGAACTCCCTCCAGCACGGTGTCCCAGTTGAACTCCTTGTATTTCCTGAAGCAAATTCCAAACTCCCAGTGCAGCAGCAAGAAACACCACGAAAAGTGGAGGATGACCAAATGGCTTCAGAGTCCACACAGGGAGACACTTAGACCCCAGTGGCCACAGTTTACCTGCAAAGAGAGAATTCAGCACTTCTGCCTCATGTTCATTGGAAAATCAGAAACCATGTCCTCCAGGTCACATAGATGCAGACCCAGCTTTGATGGTCTCACTACAAAGGAAGCTAAAGCTCCTGACAACAACATATATTTCAAGTGCCCCACCTCAGAGGCAGTTTCTCACAAAGTCTTTAGGCCAGCAGAGCTCCATGTTTGTGGAGTGTTTACCCTGTCTCCCTTACTTATGGAAACTCCTCTACCACCTCCAAGGTTGTGAACTCCTGAGCATTGTCCATTCCACATACGTATTCACAGCTTTTCTAACTCTTCTCCATGAATTGCGTCTTACTTGTTGCGAAGGTAATGTCAAGGCATTGTTCTGGATGAGAGTGGGAAGGTTTTTGTGTAGCACATATTTGCCTACACATTGGATTCATTTTCCTATTTTCCGTTCGAAATACTGAATCCCTGACACTAACACATACCCTACTAGATTCTGACTACGAATACTAATATGATGGAGAAAAATAACCCAAACACAATAGAAATACAGGCAGTTCAGAGCAGGCATGGTGTATAGTTGGACTTGCCTTTAGCATTACAATGGGTAGGTGTTTTAAATCTTGTCCAATTTAATAGAAGTAGTTCTCCATGTGTTTTGAGAGTTAACAAATGTGTGAAATTCTGTCTCCCTTTCTCTGTAGCCTATTCAGCAACATGTATTTTTACATGCACATATAGAATCTTACCTGCTATCCCACGTCCACTCTTGTGAGGTGGCTGACTTGGCAGATACAAATTGTGAGAAGAGATCACTCCTCCTAAATGCTGTTGGAACTGAAAATTCAACCTACCGGTGAGCTTCCTACTTGAACACCATGATACATAAATCCATGTTCAGTAACATAAATATTTTTGGATCTGTGGATGATATATATTTCATGATGAATTTCGATTGGCATATATATTTCTACTTTTTAATGTCTGTGTGTGTGTTCTGTGTGTATGTGTGTGTGTATATATATATACACACACACACACACACACAATATACACAAACTCTCCAGATTTTTCAAAATATGAAATATATGTGTCTTATTATACACTCCCTAAATTCATCCATGTTCATATATGTGGATTTATAATCAACTTTTCACAAGATTATTCTCAGAAATATTCATCCACCTGAAATACATATTTGTTTCCTAGTGCCGAAAACTAACTTCAGAGAATGGTGCATAGAGATCCTAATATTTCTACAGGAACTGACCCAGTTTAACATCAATGCCAGTAGATTCCTATGGGACATGATGTGTATTTTGACCTTCATTTTTATTCAACACTGATACATTACTATTTCTTCAGTTGATGCACATCATAGGATATGTATTTCATCCTCATGTTCACAAATTTCTAGGCATTTGGTTCACTTTCAATCACTTCCTGCTTCAGAACACATGTATTCCTCCACGTTTCTTGACTGGTCTTTTCATGAGACTTCTTTCCAAACACATTCTTTTCCATTTCCATAATCCCTTTTGAAGCCAAACTCACACCCCCTTCATGGTAAACCATCACCCTAATATCACCATTAGATGTATAACTGGTTGGAATGAATGGTTGTGTATCAATATTAGATTTCCTATATATTTTCAGATATCCATTCAATCCATTATTTAAATTGGAACCAGTTATAATATTTATTCACAGTAGGGTCTATTCATGCATTATCTCTATATTCATAGACCCAGGGTACACCTATTTGTACCCCCAAAGGCTAATTTATATGTCTTCAACATATTACTCCCAGAAATGGTGGAAGAAATACTCATGACACCTGATCTCCATATACATTGTATCACAGTGATATTCTGGACACAAAATGCAAAGGTCACACTTATGATTGTACCAAAGCCTCATTGGAAAGTGAGCATGGATTACTCAAAACATCCTTGTCCAGGTTGCCTAATGCTCTCAAATGTCAATCCTATTGGTGACTACACATTTGTTTCTTCCTAAGATGATATATTCAACCTCAACCCTGTTGAATATGTCTAATCCTCTCACTCACTTTATACTTTGCCTGATTTCCTAATGTCTCTATTGATATCTGCTTTCCTACATATGTTCCCCAGTTCATCATTGTGACTGACCCTTAACATGTGCTGACATTTACATTCACTCTCTAACCGACACCCTATTGCTAAAGAACTTTTGGTCCAAATTTTATACTCACTCTTCTTCCTAAACCTACCAACTATCTTCCTAATCCTACCTACTATCCCTTTTTGACTGGATGTTCTCTTCTACATTCAATCATCCAAGGTACAAGGTCCTGTGCCATTGTATATCGATTTATCTGAGACATCTGTGCAGAAAGTCATTCAAAGCTAAGTAACCCAATCAAGGGCCCAATGCCCTTCTGGCCTTCAAATCTTACTTGGATTTCTGTTTTCATACATATATTTCACCTATATATTATTATAAATATCACAGGTTCCCAATACCATTCATCATCCAGCAGAGTGATTCCTAACCCAAACCGAACAGGTTCTTAACCCTAACCATACACTGTTCCCTCAATCTAACTTTACAGAAGAGCAGGGACAGAGTTGGTCTTACAATACAGGAATGTAGGGGATCTTCCACCTGCTGAGAACCTCAAAGGTCCATGAAGAAATGATCCCTGGAGAAGATGTAGGCCGCTGTGAAGGACCTGAGAGAGCACAAGTCATCTTCCATGGCAAACCACCTGGTCAGGATGAAGGGATGTGTTTGAATGAGCCTCTCTCTTCTTAATGTAGACAAGATGGACCAAAGCAGGCCTGTGTGGAGAGCTGTCCCTTGGTGCCTATGGTTGATATTCCATTCTAACTTGTGAAAGTGTCACAGGAAGGAGGGGCAGCCTCCATCTCATGGGAGCCCTGGAAGCAACTGTTAGGACACAGTGGTTGCCAAGGCAGTGACCTCATTCAGTTCCTGAAGGAAGTGACCTCACCTCACTTCCTTGGTGATGGAACTCTCTGAACTTGGGATCCAGGAAGCCAGGCACCCAGAGCCAGTCCCAGTCCCCGTCCCAGTGGGCTCACTTGTTTGGATTTACCAAGAACAGAGTCAGTCTTTCTTGGTACCTACTGATGTGAGGATGGCCAAATGCCAGGAAAGCTCTGCAGAGGGGCCTTTCCTGAGAAAGCAGGTAGTGGCTCACCGCTGGCTCCTGACAACTTCACAGAGTTGGCCAAGGAGGCCAGATGTGGGACAGGACAGGCCATTTCGCGGGAACATAGTATGGCCCACGAGTCAGACGGCACTCCGGGTAGTCACAGACCAACTTGGAAGAAGGAGGTGCCTTTGTGGGTGTGGGTGTGAGTTTGTGGTTTTGTCTCATGTTCTGAGAATAGGTAGGAAAGGCGGTTTGTTTGTTTTGGAGTGGACTGTTTCTAGTAAGTCTTTTGACGAGGCGAGTGTTTCTATGTTTGTGTATCCCACTGTGTCCCTGGTTGTAGACATTAGAAAAGAGAATGCATCAATGAATGTGTCCTGTCTAGTAGAAAGCTTCCCAGCATTCATCCTGCCCAATTCATGAATGGACTGCGGCTTGCCTTATGGATGGGCAACACCTACTATCTTCCTAAGTTCCTGTTTTCTTCCTGAATTCTGGCCACTCTCCAGAATAGGCTCATGGTTTTGTGTCCAAGATATGTACCACCTCCAAGCTCGGTGACATGGCCATGTACTGGAGAGCTGGAAGGAATGGTGAGCATCTCAGAAAACTCAGATATCAGTGTGACCAGTAAAGTCTCCCTGGAGAAACCCTGCTTTGGGCCTTTTGCTTACCTATTGTTCTGTTGCCCTGAATGTCAGGAAGGCCTTTGCCTCAGGGCACCCCTTTGTGAAGCCTGAAGAAAACAGTTTTCAAATGGAAATGCATGGGCATCACCTGTGGCTCTTTGCTTAATGGCTTTGCAAAGGGATGTGTCTGAATCAGCCTCTTGGCCCTGTGTGAGGCTGTGGCTTAGGTTGTCAGCACCTGACGGATCCAAAGAGAGATCCCATGTGTGCATCCAAAGCCAAATTGGCACAAAAGCAGTCATTGTGGATGATGTCTCTCGCATTCCTCTGTAAGGTTCCTGACCTCCATCAAGTGAGAATAGGGATCCTTCGGGTCAAAGGAGTTCTTCAAAGCCCTGCAGAGGCTAGCCCATAGGTGCTTGGGTTTTCTCATGACTCCAATTCACACAAAGAATCTATACCCGGCAGTCGGTAGGCCTCCAATTGGAGAAGCGGAGCCAGTATTAACGGCAGGCCTATTGGATCACTCCAGGTTCACAGGAAGGGTGTCCAGGCCACCCTGACATTAGGCAAATGAGGGGCAAGGGAGCTTATTGTGGACACTGTCTTGGGCTGTGCCCCTCATGGAAACCTCCAGCCAGATGTTATGATGAGTGTCTATGTGGAAGAAGATGAGGGCCATGTGGCAGTGTTTTGGTTTGAATTGTGGTCATTGGTGTGGCGGTGGGAAGAGATGACTGGGTCCACCTGGGCTTGAACTCTGGTGTGATTCCCCTTGGAGACTGAGTTCTGGAACTGACCTCAGAGAAGTATTGCCGTGAATTGTGTTGGGATTTGAGGAGGCCATGCATGAGAGTCGCCCTTGGAAACTGAGATGTAGGCCCAGGCTGGCTTTCCACAGAGCACTGGGAATCTCAGCCCGGATATCACATGATTTTATTCTTAAAGACCTGGCAGCCATAGTTGAGAGTCAAAACACACATGGACCTCACATTTGTAGACCTCAATGGGCCTGGCTTCCTGTGACCTTTCGGCCACTCTTTGGGAAGCCTTGTTTGTGAGAGTTCTCCAGAGCTTTTGTTGAAATGAGCTTCCTCACCATTTAATGGTTCCTGAAGGAATGGAAACCCACAGTGCCTCTAACTTCATCCTTTAAAAATGGCTAGCTAGATAAATACCATGAGATTTTTGAAATTCCCATGACCAGGTGGCACTGGAGAACCTTTGGATGTCCTGTTCTGCTGATCATGAGTGTACCAGACAGTGCCTTGATTGACTGGGTTTCATGAAAATGGTGTAAAACAGAGATGCCAGTAAGTTGGGGCCTGCTGAGTAGCGGGCCTAGAGCAGTGGTGTGCAGGTGTGTGATAAAACATCTGTGGTGGGGCCATGTGGATCTGCCACTGGCTTCCAAATGGCTTGTGACTGACATGGTGCAGTGAGCAGACCCTTCTATGTAAAGGCATCTTGTTATATGGAGAGGTTTCAGGGCAGTGTTCAGAATCAGGTTGCTATGGTCAAGGGGGCAAGCTCTGTGGGATAGAAGCCTGGCTGGTGCATTCTCCTAGGACCTTGACCCACCACACGTGACAGAACTCCCTCCAGCACGGTGTCCCAGTTGAACTCCTTGTATTTCCTGAAGCAAATTCCAAACTCCCAGTGCAGCAGCAAGAAACACCACGAAAAGTGGAGGATGACCAAATGGCTTCAGAGTCCACACAGGGAGACACTTAGACCCCAGTGGCCACAGTTTACCTGCAAAGAGAGAATTCAGCACTTCTGCCTCATGTTCATTGGAAAATCAGAAACCATGTCCTCCAGGTCACATAGATGCAGACCCAGCTTTGATGGTCTCACTACAAAGGAAGCTAAAGCTCCTGACAACAACATATATTTCAAGTGCCCCACCTCAGAGGCAGTTTCTCACAAAGTCTTTAGGCCAGCAGAGCTCCATGTTTGTGGAGTGTTTACCCTGTCTCCCTTACTTATGGAAACTCCTCTACCACCTCCAAGGTTGTGAACTCCTGAGCATTGTCCATTCCACATACGTATTCACAGCTTTTCTAACTCTTCTCCATGAATTGCGTCTTACTTGTTGCGAAGGTAATGTCAAGGCATTGTTCTGGATGAGAGTGGGAAGGTTTTTGTGTAGCACATATTTGCCTACACATTGGATTCATTTTCCTATTTTCCGTTCGAAATACTGAATCCCTGACACTAACCCATACCCTACTAGATTCTGACTACGAATACTAATATGATGGAGAAAAATAACCCAAACACAATAGAAATACAGGCAGTTCAGAGCAGGCATGGTGTATAGTTGGACTTGCCTTTAGCATTACAATGGGTAGGTGTTTTAAATCTTGTCCAATTTAATAGAAGTAGTTCTCCATGTGTTTTGAGAGTTAACAAATGTGTGAAATTCTGTCTCCCTTTCTCTGTAGCCTATTCAGCAACATGTATTTTTACATGCACATATAGAATCTTACCTGCTATCCCACGTCCACTCTTGTGAGGTGGCTGACTTGGCAGATACAAATTGTGAGAAGAGATCACTCCTCCTAAATGCTGTTGGAACTGAAAATTCAACCTACCGGTGAGCTTCCTACTTGAACACCATGATACATAAATCCATGTTCAGTAACATAAATATTTTTGGATCTGTGGATGATATATATTTCATGATGAATTTCGATTGGCATATATATTTCTACTTTTTAATGTCTGTGTGTGTGTTCTGTGTGTATGTGTGTGTGTATATATATACACACACACACACACACACACAATATACACAAACTCTCCAGATTTTTCAAAATATGAAATATATGTGTCTTAGTATACACTCCCTAAATTCATCCATGTTCATATATGTGGATTTATAATCAACTTTTCACAAGATTATTCTCAGAAATATTCATCCACCTGAAATACATATTTGTTTCCTAGTGCTGAAAACTAACTTCAGAGAATGGTGCATAGAGATCCTAATATTTCTACAGGAACTGACCCAGTTTAACATCAATGCCAGTAGATTCCTATGGGACATGATGTGTATTTTGACCTTCATTTTTATTCAACACTGATACATTACTATTTCTTCAGTTGATGCACATCATAGGATATGTATTTCATCCTCATGTTCACAAATTTCTAGGCATTTGGTTCACTTTCAATCACTTCCTGCTTCAGAACACATGTATTCCTCCACGTTTCTTGACTGGTCTTTTCATGAGACTTCTTTCCAAACACATTCTTTTCCATTTCCATAATCCCTTTTGAAGCCAAACTCACACCCCCTTCATGGTAAACCATCACCCTAATATCACCATTAGATGTATAACTGGTTGGAATGAATGGTTGTGTATCAATATTAGATTTCCTATATATTTTCAGATATCCATTCAATCCATTATTTAAATTGGAACCAGTTATAATATTTATTCACAGTAGGGTCTATTCATGCATTATCTCTATATTCATAGACCCAGGGTACACCTATTTGTACCCCCAAAGGCTAATTTATATGTCTTCAACATATTACTCCCAGAAATGGTGGAAGAAATACTCATGACACCTGATCTCCATATACATTGTATCACAGTGATATTCTGGACACAAAATGCAAAGGTCACACTTATGATTGTACCAAAGCCTCATTGGAAAGTGAGCATGGATTACTCAAAACATCCTTGTCCAGGTTGCCTAATGCTCTCAAATGTCAATCCTATTGGTGACTACACATTTGTTTCTTCCTAAGATGATATATTCAACCTCAACCCTGTTGAATATGTCTAATCCTCTCACTCACTTTATACTTTGCCTGATTTCCTAATGTCTCTATTGATATCTGCTTTCCTACATATGTTCCCCAGTTCATCATTGTGACTGACCCTTAACATGTGCTGACATTTACATTCACTCTCTAACCGACACCCTATTGCTAAAGAACTTTTGGTCCAAATTTTATACTCACTCTTCTTCCTAAACCTACCAACTATCTTCCTAATCCTACCTACTATCCCTTTTTGACTGGATGTTCTCTTCTACATTCAATCATCCAAGGTACAAGGTCCTGTGCCATTGTATATCGATTTATCTGAGACATCTGTGCAGAAAGTCATTCAAAGCTAAGTAACCCAATCAAGGGCCCAATGCCCTTCTGGCCTTCAAATCTTACTTGGATTTCTGTTTTCATACATATATTTCACCTATATATTATTATAAATATCACAGGTTCCCAATACCATTCATCATCCAGCAGAGTGATTCCTAACCCAAACCGAACAGGTTCTTAACCCTAACCATACACTGTTCCCTCAATCTAACTTTACAGAAGAGCAGGGACAGAGTTGGTCTTACAATACAGGAATGTAGGGGATCTTCCACCTGCTGAGAACCTCAAAGGTCCATGAAGAAATGATCCCTGGAGAAGATGTAGGCCGCTGTGAAGGACCTGAGAGAGCACAAGTCATCTTCCATGGCAAACCACCTGGTCAGGATGAAGGGATGTGTCTGAATGAGCCTCTCTCTTCTTAATGTAGACAAGATGGACCAAAGCAGGCCTGTGTGGAGAGCTGTTCCTTGGTGCCTATGGTTGATATTCCATTCTAACTTGTGAAAGTGTCACAGGAAGGAGGGGCAGCCTCCATCTCATGGGAGCCCTGGAAGCAACTGTTAGGACACAGTGGTTGCCAAGGCAGTGACCTCATTCAGTTCCTGAAGGAAGTGACCTCACCTCACTTCCTTGGTGATGGAACTCTCTGAACTTGGGATCCAGGAAGCCAGGCACCCAGAGCCAGTCCCAGTCCCCGTCCCAGTGGGCTCACTTGTTTGGATTTACCAAGAACAGAGTCAGTCTTTCTTGGTACCTACTGATGTGAGGATGGCCAAATGCCAGGAAAGCTCTGCAGAGGGGCCTTTCCTGAGAAAGCAGGTAGTGGCTCACCGCTGGCTCCTGACAACTTCACAGAGTTGGCCAAGGAGGCCAGATGTGGGACAGGACAGGCCATTTCGCGGGAACATAGTATGGCCCACGAGTCAGACGGCACTCCGGGTAGTCACAGACCAACTTGGAAGAAGGAGGTGCCTTTGTGGGTGTGGGTGTGAGTTTGTGGTTTTGTCTCATGTTCTGAGAATAGGTAGGAAAGGCGGTTTGTTTGTTTTGGAGTGGACTGTTTCTAGTAAGTCTTTTGACGAGGCGAGTGTTTCTATGTTTGTGTATCCCACTGTGTCCCTGGTTGTAGACATTAGAAAAGAGAATGCATCAATGGATGTGTCCTGTCTAGTAGAAAGCTTCCCAGCATTCATCCTGCCCAATTCATGAATGGACTGCGGCTTGCCTTATGGATGGGCAACACCTACTATCTTCCTAAGTTCCTGTTTTCTTCCTGAATTCTGGCCACTCTCCAGAATAGGCTCATGGTTTTGTGTCCAAGATATGTACCACCTCCAAGCTCGGTGACATGGCCATGTACTGGAGAGCTGGAAGGAATGGTGAGCATCTCAGAAAACTCAGATATCAGTGTGACCAGTAAAGTCTCCCTGGAGAAACCCTGCTTTGGGCCTTTTGCTTACCTATTGTTCTGTTGCCCTGAATGTCAGGAAGGCCTTTGCCTCAGGGCACCCCTTTGTGAAGCCTGAAGAAAACAGTTTTCAAATGGAAATGAATGGGCATCACCTGTGGCTCTTTGCTTAATGGCTTTGCAAAGGGATGTGTCTGAATCAGCCTCTTGGCCCTGTGTGAGGCTGTGGCTTAGGTTGTCAGCACCTGACGGATCCAAAGAGAGATCCCATGTGTGCATCCAAAGCCAAATTGGCACAAAAGCAGTCATTGTGGATGAAGTCTCTCGCCTTCCTCTGTAAGGTTCCTGACCTCCATCAAGTGAGAATAGGGATCCTTCGGGTCAAAGGAGTTCTTCAAAGCCCTGCAGAGGCTAGCCCATAGGTGCTTGGGTTTTCTCATGACTCCAATTCACACAAAGAATCTATACCCGGCAGTCAGTAGGCCTCCAATTGGAGAAGCGGAGCCAGTATTTACGTCAGGCCTATTGGATCACTCCAGGTTCACAGGAAGGGTGTCCAGGCCACCCTGACATTAGGCAAATGAGGGGCAAGGGAGCTTATTGTGGACACTGTCTTGGGCTGTGCCCCTCATGGAAACCTCCAGCCCAGCCAGAGGTTATGATGAGTGTCTATGTGGAAGAAGATGAGGGCCATGTGGCAGTGTTTTGGTTTGAATTGTGGTCATTGGTGTGGCGGTGGGAAGAGATGACTGGGTCCACCTGGGCTTGAACTCTGGTGTGATTCCCCTTGGAGACTGAGTTCTGGAACTGACCTCAGAGAAGTATTGCGGTGAATTGTGTTGGGATTTGAGGAGGCCATGCATGAGAGTCGCCCTTGGAAACTGAGATGTAGGCCCAGGCTGGCTTTCCACAGAGCACTGGGAATCTCAGCCCGGATATCACATGATTTTATTCTTAAAGACCTGGCAGCCATAGTTGAGAGTCAAAACACACATGGACCTCACATTTGTAGACCTCAATGGGCCTGGCTTCCTGTGACCTTTCGGCCACTCTTTGGGAAGCCTTGTTTGTGAGAGTTCTCCAGAGCTTTTGTTGAAATGAGCTTCCTCACCATTTAATGGTTCCTGAAGGAATGGAAACCCACAGTGCCTCTAACTTCATCCTTTAAAAATGGCTAGCTAGATAAATACCATGAGATTTTTGAAATTCCCATGACCAGGTGGCACTGGAGAACCTTTGGATGTCCTGTTCTGCTGATCATGAGTGTACCAGACAGTGCCTTGATTGACTGGGTTTCATGAAAATGGTGTAAAACAGAGATGCCAGTAAGTTGGGGCCTGCTGAGTAGCGGGCCTAGAGCAGTGGTGTGCAGGTGTGTGATAAAACATCTGTGGTGGGGCCATGTGGATCTGCCACTGGCTTCCAAATGGCTTGTGACTGACATGGTGCAGTGAGCAGACCCTTCTATGTAAAGGCATCTTGTTATATGGAGAGGTTTCAGGGCAGTGTTCAGAATCAGGTTGCTATGGTCAAGGGGGCAAGCTCTGTGGGATAGAAGCCTGGCTGGTGCATTCTCCTAGGACCTTGACCCACCACACGTGACAGAACTCCCTCCAGCACGGTGTCCCAGTTGAACTCCTTGTATTTCCTGAAGCAAATTCCAAACTCCCAGTGCAGCAGCAAGAAACACCACGAAAAGTGGAGGATGACCAAATGGCTTCAGAGTCCACACAGGGAGACACTTAGACCCCAGTGGCCACAGTTTACCTGCAAAGAGAGAATTCAGCACTTCTGCCTCATGTTCATTGGAAAATCAGAAACCATGTCCTCCAGGTCACATAGATGCAGACCCAGCTTTGATGGTCTCACTACAAAGGAAGCTAAAGCTCCTGACAACAACATATATTTCAAGTGCCCCACCTCAGAGGCAGTTTCTCACAAAGTCTTTAGGCCAGCAGAGCTCCATGTTTGTGGAGTGTTTACCCTGTCTCCCTTACTTATGGAAACTCCTCTACCACCTCCAAGGTTGTGAACTCCTGAGCATTGTCCATTCCACATACGTATTCACAGCTTTTCTAACTCTTCTCCATGAATTGCGTCTTACTTGTTGCGAAGGTAATGTCAAGGCATTGTTCTGGATGAGAGTGGGAAGGTTTTTGTGTAGCACATATTTGCCTACACATTGGATTCATTTTCCTATTTTCCGTTCGAAATACTGAATCCCTGACACTAACACATACCCTACTAGATTCTGACTACGAATACTAATATGATGGAGAAAAATAACCCAAACACAATAGAAATACAGGCAGTTCAGAGCAGGCATGGTGTATAGTTGGACTTGCCTTTAGCATTACAATGGGTAGGTGTTTTAAATCTTGTCCAATTTAATAGAAGTAGTTCTCCATGTGTTTTGAGAGTTAACAAATGTGTGAAATTCTGTCTCCCTTTCTCTGTAGCCTATTCAGCAACATGTATTTTTACATGCACATATAGAATCTTACCTGCTATCCCACGTCCACTCTTGTGAGGTGGCTGACTTGGCAGATACAAATTGTGAGAAGAGATCACTCCTCCTAAATGCTGTTGGAACTGAAAATTCAACCTACCGGTGAGCTTCCTACTTGAACACCATGATACATAAATCCATGTTCAGTAACATAAATATTTTTGGATCTGTGGATGATATATATTTCATGATGAATTTCGATTGGCATATATATTTCTACTTTTTAATGTCTGTGTGTGTGTTCTGTGTGTATGTGTGTGTGTATATATATATACACACACACACACACACACAATATACACAAACTCTCCAGATTTTTCAAAATATGAAATATATGTGTCTTATTATACACTCCCTAAATTCATCCATGTTCATATATGTGGATTTATAATCAACTTTTCACAAGATTATTCTCAGAAATATTCATCCACCTGAAATACATATTTGTTTCCTAGTGCCGAAAACTAACTTCAGAGAATGGTGCATAGAGATCCTAATATTTCTACAGGAACTGACCCAGTTTAACATCAATGCCAGTAGATTCCTATGGGACATGATGTGTATTTTGACCTTCATTTTTATTCAACACTGATACATTACTATTTCTTCAGTTGATGCACATCATAGGATATGTATTTCATCCTCATGTTCACAAATTTCTAGGCATTTGGTTCACTTTCAATCACTTCCTGCTTCAGAACACATGTATTCCTCCACGTTTCTTGACTGGTCTTTTCATGAGACTTCTTTCCAAACACATTCTTTTCCATTTCCATAATCCCTTTTGAAGCCAAACTCACACCCCCTTCATGGTAAACCATCACCCTAATATCACCATTAGATGTATAACTGGTTGGAATGAATGGTTGTGTATCAATATTAGATTTCCTATATATTTTCAGATATCCATTCAATCCATTATTTAAATTGGAACCAGTTATAATATTTATTCACAGTAGGGTCTATTCATGCATTATCTCTATATTCATAGACCCAGGGTACACCTATTTGTACCCCCAAAGGCTAATTTATATGTCTTCAACATATTACTCCCAGAAATGGTGGAAGAAATACTCATGACACCTGATCTCCATATACATTGTATCACAGTGATATTCTGGACACAAAATGCAAAGGTCACACTTATGATTGTACCAAAGCCTCATTGGAAAGTGAGCATGGATTACTCAAAACATCCTTGTCCAGGTTGCCTAATGCTCTCAAATGTCAATCCTATTGGTGACTACACATTTGTTTCTTCCTAAGATGATATATTCAACCTCAACCCTGTTGAATATGTCTAATCCTCTCACTCACTTTATACTTTGCCTGATTTCCTAATGTCTCTATTGATATCTGCTTTCCTACATATGTTCCCCAGTTCATCATTGTGACTGACCCTTAACATGTGCTGACATTTACATTCACTCTCTAACCGACACCCTATTGCTAAAGAACTTTTGGTCCAAATTTTATACTCACTCTTCTTCCTAAACCTACCAACTATCTTCCTAATCCTACCTACTATCCCTTTTTGACTGGATGTTCTCTTCTACATTCAATCATCCAAGGTACAAGGTCCTGTGCCATTGTATATCGATTTATCTGAGACATCTGTGCAGAAAGTCATTCAAAGCTAAGTAACCCAATCAAGGGCCCAATGCCCTTCTGGCCTTCAAATCTTACTTGGATTTCTGTTTTCATACATATATTTCACCTATATATTATTATAAATATCACAGGTTCCCAATACCATTCATCATCCAGCAGAGTGATTCCTAACCCAAACCGAACAGGTTCTTAACCCTAACCATACACTGTTCCCTCAATCTAACTTTACAGAAGAGCAGGGACAGAGTTGGTCTTACAATACAGGAATGTAGGGGATCTTCCACCTGCTGAGAACCTCAAAGGTCCATGAAGAAATGATCCCTGGAGAAGATGTAGGCCGCTGTGAAGGACCTGAGAGAGCACAAGTCATCTTCCATGGCAAACCACCTGGTCAGGATGAAGGGATGTGTTTGAATGAGCCTCTCTCTTCTTAATGTAGACAAGATGGACCAAAGCAGGCCTGTGTGGAGAGCTGTCCCTTGGTGCCTATGGTTGATATTCCATTCTAACTTGTGAAAGTGTCACAGGAAGGAGGGGCAGCCTCCATCTCATGGGAGCCCTGGAAGCAACTGTTAGGACACAGTGGTTGCCAAGGCAGTGACCTCATTCAGTTCCTGAAGGAAGTGACCTCACCTCACTTCCTTGGTGATGGAACTCTCTGAACTTGGGATCCAGGAAGCCAGGCACCCAGAGCCAGTCCCAGTCCCAGTCCCAGTGGGCTCACTTGTTTGGATTTACCAAGAACAGAGTCAGTCTTTCTTGGTACCTACTGATGTGAGGATGGCCAAATGCCAGGAAAGCTCTGCAGAGGGGCCTTTCCTGAGAAAGCAGGTAGTGGCTCACCGCTGGCTCCTGACAACTTCACAGAGTTGGCCAAGGAGGCCAGATGTGGGACAGGACAGGCCATTTCGCGGGAACATAGTATGGCCCACGAGTCAGACGGCACTCCGGGTAGTCACAGACCAACTTGGAAGAAGGAGGTGCCTTTGTGGGTGTGGGTGTGAGTTTGTGGTTTTGTCTCATGTTCTGAGAATAGGTAGGAAAGGCGGTTTGTTTGTTTTGGAGTGGACTGTTTCTAGTAAGTCTTTTGACGAGGCGAGTGTTTCTATGTTTGTGTATCCCACTGTGTCCCTGGTTGTAGACATTAGAAAAGAGAATGCATCAATGAATGTGTCCTGTCTAGTAGAAAGCTTCCCAGCATTCATCCTGCCCAATTCATGAATGGACTGCAGCTTGCCTTATGGATGGGCAACACCTACTATCTTCCTAAGTTCCTGTTTTCTTCCTGAATTCTGGCCACTCTCCAGAATAGGCTCATGGTTTTGTGTCCAAGATATGTACCACCTCCAAGCTCGGTGACATGGCCATGTACTGGAGAGCTGGAAGGAATGGTGAGCATCTCAGAAAACTCAGATATCAGTGTGACCAGTAAAGTCTCCCTGGAGAAACCCTGCTTTGGGCCTTTTGCTTACCTATTGTTCTGTTGCCCTGAATGTCAGGAAGGCCTTTGCCTCAGGGCACCCCTTTGTGAAGCCTGAAGAAAACAGTTTTCAAATGGAAATGAATGGGCATCACCTGTGGCTCTTTGCTTAATGGCTTTGCAAAGGGATGTGTCTGAATCAGCCTCTTGGCCCTGTGTGAGGCTGTGGCTTAGGTTGTCAGCACCTGACGGATCCAAAGAGAGATCCCATGTGTGCATCCAAAGCCAAATTGGCACAAAAGCAGTCATTGTGGATGATGTCTCTCGCATTCCTCTGTAAGGTTCCTGACCTCCATCAAGTGAGAATAGGGATCCTTCGGGTCAAAGGAGTTCTTCAAAGCCCTGCAGAGGCTAGCCCATAGGTGCTTGGGTTTTCTCATGACTCCAATTCACACAAAGAATCTATACCCGGCAGTCAGTAGGCCTCCAATTGGAGAAGCGGAGCCAGTATTAACGGCAGGCCTATTGGATCACTCCAGGTTCACAGGAAGGGTGTCCAGGCCACCCTGACATTAGGCAAATGAGGGGCAAGGGAGCTTATTGTGGACACTGTCTTGGGCTGTGCCCCTCATGGAAACCTCCATCCCAGCCAGAGGTTATGATGAGTGTCTATGTGGAAGAAGATGAGGGCCATGTGGCAGTGTTTTGGTTTGAATTGTGGTCATTGGTGTGGCGGTGGGAAGAGATGACTGGGTCCACCTGGGCTTGAACTCTGGTGTGATTCCCCTTGGAGACCGAGTTCTGGAACTGACCTCAGAGAAGTATTGCCGTGAATTGTGTTGGGATTTGAGGAGGCCATGCATGAGAGTCGCCCTTGGAAACTGAGATCTAGGCCCAGGCTGGCTTTCCACAGAGCACTGGGAATCTCAGCCCGGATATCACATGATTTTATTCTTAAAGACCTGGCAGCCATGGTTGAGAGTCAAAACACACATGGACCTCACATTTGTAGACCTCAATGGGCCTGGCTTCCTGTGACCTTTCGGCCACTCTTTGGGAAGCCTTGTTTGTGAGAGTTCTCCAGAGCTTTCGTTGAAATGAGCTTCCTCACCATTTAATGGTTCCTGAAGGAATGGAAACCCACAGTGCCTCTAACTTCATCCTTTAAAAATGGCTAGCTAGATAAATACCATGAGATTTTTGAAATTCCCATGACCAGGTGGCACTGGAGAACCTTTGGATGTCCTGTTCTGCTGATCATGAGTGTACCAGACAGTGCCTTGATTGACTGGGTTTCATGAAAATGGTGTAAAACAGAGATGCCAGTAAGTTGGGGCCTGCTGAGTAGCGGGCCTAGAGCAGTGGTGTGCAGGTGTGTGATAAAACATCTGTGGTGGGGCCATGTGGATCTGCCACTGGCTTCCAAATGGCTTGTGACTGACATGGTGCAGTGAGCAGACCCTTCTATGTAAAGGCATCTTGTTATATGGAGAGGTTTCAGGGCAGTGTTCAGAATCAGGTTGCTATGGTCAAGGGGGCAAGCTCTGTGGGATAGAAGCCTGGCTGGTGCATTCTCCTAGGACCTTGACCCACCACACGTGACAGAACTCCCTCCAGCACGGTGTCCCAGTTGAACTCCTTGTATTTCCTGAAGCAAATTCCAAACTCCCAGTGCAGCAGCAAGAAACACCACGAAAAGTGGAGGATGACCAAATGGCTTCAGAGTCCACACAGGGAGACACTTAGACCCCAGTGGCCACAGTTTACCTGCAAAGAGAGAATTCAGCACTTCTGCCTCATGTTCATTGGAAAATCAGAAACCATGTCCTCCAGGTCACATAGATGCAGACCCAGCTTTGATGGTCTCACTACAAAGGAAGCTAAAGCTCCTGACAACAACATATATTTCAAGTGCCCCACCTCAGAGGCAGTTTCTCACAAAGTCTTTAGGCCAGCAGAGCTCCATGTTTGTGGAGTGTTTACCCTGTCTCCCTTACTTATGGAAACTCCTCTACCATCTCCAAGGTTGTGAACTCCTGAGCATTGTCCATTCCACATACGTATTCACAGCTTTTCTAACTCTTCTCCATGAATTGCGTCTTACTTGTTGCGAAGGTAATGTCAAGGCATTGTTCTGGATGAGAGTGGGAAGGTTTTTGTGTAGCACATATTTGCCTACACATTGGATTCATTTTCCTATTTTCCGTTCGAAATACTGAATCCCTGACACTAACACATACCCTACTAGATTCTGACTACGAATACTAATATGATGGAGAAAAATAACCCAAACACAATAGAAATACAGGCAGTTCAGAGCAGGCATGGTGTATAGTTGGACTTGCCTTTAGCATTACAATGGGTAGGTGTTTTAAATCTTGTCCAATTTAATAGAAGTAGTTCTCCATGTGTTTTGAGAGTTAACAAATGTGTGAAATTCTGTCTCCCTTTCTCTGTAGCCTATTCAGCAACATGTATTTTTACATGCACATATAGAATCTTACCTGCTATCCCACGTCCACTCTTGTGAGGTGGCTGACTTGGCAGATACAAATTGTGAGAAGAGATCACTCCTCCTAAATGCTGTTGGAACTGAAAATTCAACCTACCGGTGAGCTTCCTACTTGAACACCATGATACATAAATCCATGTTCAGTAACATAAATATTTTTGGATCTGTGGATGATATATATTTCATGATGAATTTCGATTGGCATATATATTTCTACTTTTTAATGTCTGTGTGTGTGTTCTGTGTGTATGTGTGTGTGTATATATATACACACACACACACACACACACAATATACACAAACTCTCCAGATTTTTCAAAATATGAAATATATGTGTCTTAGTATACACTCCCTAAATTCATCCATGTTCATATATGTGGATTTATAATCAACTTTTCACAAGATTATTCTCAGAAATATTCATCCACCTGAAATACATATTTGTTTCCTAGTGCCGAAAACTAACTTCAGAGAATGGTGCATAGAGATCCTAATATTTCTACAGGAACTGACCCAGTTTAACATCAATGCCAGTAGATTCCTATGGGACATGATGTGTATTTTGACCTTCATTTTTATTCAACACTGATACATTACTATTTCTTCAGTTGATGCACATCATAGGATATGTATTTCATCCTCATGTTCACAAATTTCTAGGCATTTGGTTCACTTTCAATCACTTCCTGCTTCAGAACACATGTATTCCTCCACGTTTCTTGACTGGTCTTTTCATGAGACTTCTTTCCAAACACATTCTTTTCCATTTCCATAATCCCTTTTGAAGCCAAACTCACACCCCCTTCATGGTAAACCATCACCCTAATATCACCATTAGATGTATAACTGGTTGGAATGAATGGTTGTGTATCAATATTAGATTTCCTATATATTTTCAGATATCCATTCAATCCATTATTTAAATTGGAACCAGTTATAATATTTATTCACAGTAGGGTCTATTCATGCATTATCTCTATATTCATAGACCCAGGGTACACCTATTTGTACCCCCAAAGGCTAATTTATATGTCTTCAACATATTACTCCCAGAAATGGTGGAAGAAATACTCATGACACCTGATCTCCATATACATTGTATCACAGTGATATTCTGGACACAAAATGCAAAGGTCACACTTATGATTGTACCAAAGCCTCATTGGAAAGTGAGCATGGATTACTCAAAACATCCTTGTCCAGGTTGCCTAATGCTCTCAAATGTCAATCCTATTGGTGACTACACATTTGTTTCTTCCTAAGATGATATATTCAACCTCAACCCTGTTGAATATGTCTAATCCTCTCACTCACTTTATACTTTGCCTGATTTCCTAATGTCTCTATTGATATCTGCTTTCCTACATATGTTCCCCAGTTCATCATTGTGACTGACCCTTAACATGTGCTGACATTTACATTCACTCTCTAACCGACACCCTATTGCTAAAGAACTTTTGGTCCAAATTTTATACTCACTCTTCTTCCTAAACCTACCAACTATCTTCCTAATCCTACCTACTATCCCTTTTTGACTGGATGTTCTCTTCTACATTCAATCATCCAAGGTACAAGGTCCTGTGCCATTGTATATCGATTTATCTGAGACATCTGTGCAGAAAGTCATTCAAAGCTAAGTAACCCAATCAAGGGCCCAATGCCCTTCTGGCCTTCAAATCTTACTTGGATTTCTGTTTTCATACATATATTTCACCTATATATTATTATAAATATCACAGGTTCCCAATACCATTCATCATCCAGCAGAGTGATTCCTAACCCAAACCGAACAGGTTCTTAACCCTAACCATACACTGTTCCCTCAATCTAACTTTACAGAAGAGCAGGGACAGAGTTGGTCTTACAATACAGGAATGTAGGGGATCTTCCACCTGCTGAGAACCTCAAAGGTCCATGAAGAAATGATCCCTGGAGAAGATGTAGGCCGCTGTGAAGGACCTGAGAGAGCACAAGTCATCTTCCATGGCAAACCACCTGGTCAGGATGAAGGGATGTGTCTGAATGAGCCTCTCTCTTCTTAATGTAGACAAGATGGACCAAAGCAGGCCTGTGTGGAGAGCTGTTCCTTGGTGCCTATGGTTGATATTCCATTCTAACTTGTGAAAGTGTCAGAGGAATGAGGGGCAGCCTCCATCTCATGGGAGCCCTGGAAGCAACTGTTAGGACACAGTGGTTGCCAAGGCAGTGACCTCATTCAGTTCCTGAAGGAAGTGACCTCACCTCACTTCCTTGGTGATGGAACTCTCTGAACTTGGGATCCAGGAAGCCAGGCACCCAGAGCCAGTCCCAGTCCCCGTCCCAGTGGGCTCACTTGTTTGGATTTACCAAGAACAGAGTCAGTCTTTCTTGGTACCTACTGATGTGAGGATGGCCAAATGCCAGGAAAGCTCTGCAGAGGGGCCTTTCCTGAGAAAGCAGGTAGTGGCTCACCGCTGGCTCCTGACAACTTCACAGAGTTGGCCAAGGAGGCCAGATGTGGGACAGGACAGGCCATTTCGCGGGAACATAGTATGGCCCACGAGTCAGACGGCACTCCGGGTAGTCACAGACCAACTTGGAAGAAGGAGGTGCCTTTGTGGGTGTGGGTGTGAGTTTGTGGTTTTGTCTCATGTTCTGAGAATAGGTAGGAAAGGCGGTTTGTTTGTTTTGGAGTGGACTGTTTCTAGTAAGTCTTTTGACGAGGCGAGTGTTTCTATGTTTGTGTATCCCACTGTGTCCCTGGTTGTAGACATTAGAAAAGAGAATGCATCAATGGATGTGTCCTGTCTAGTAGAAAGCTTCCCAGCATTCATCCTGCCCAATTCATGAATGGACTGCGGCTTGCCTTATAGATGGGCAACACCTACTATCTTCCTAAGTTCCTGTTTTCTTCCTGAATTCTGGCCACTCTCCAGAATAGGCTCATGGTTTTGTGTCCAAGATATGTACCACCTCCAAGCTCGGTGACATGGCCATGTACTGGAGAGCTGGAAGGAATGGTGAGCATCTCAGAAAACTCAGATATCAGTGTAACCAGTAAAGTCTCCCTGGAGAAACCCTGCTTTGGGCCTTTTGCTTACCTATTGTTCTGTTGCCCTGAATGTCAGGAAGGCCTTTGCCTCAGGGCACCCCTTTGTGAAGCCTGAAGAAAACAGTTTTCAAATGGAAATGCATGGGCATCACCTGTGGCTCTTTGCTTAATGGCTTTGCAAAGGGATGTGTCTGAATCAGCCTCTTGGCCCTGTGTGAGGCTGTGGCTTAGGTTGTCAGCACCTGACGGATCCAAAGAGAGATCCCATGTGTGCATCCAAAGCCAAATTGGCACAAAAGCAGTCATTGTGGATGATGTCTCTCGCCTTCCTCTGTAAGGTTCCTGACCTCCATCAAGTGAGAATAGGGATCCTTCGGGTCAAAGGAGTTCTTCAAAGCCCTGCAGAGGCTAGCCCATAGGTGCTTGGGTTTTCTCATGACTCCAATTCACACAAAGAATCTATACCCGGCAGTCAGTAGGCCTCCAATTGGAGAAGCGGAGCCAGTATTAACGGCAGGCCTATTGGATCACTCCAGGTTCACAGGAAGGGTGTCCAGGCCACCCTGACATTAGGCAAATGAGGGGCAAGGGAGCTTATTGTGGACACTGTCTTGGGCTGTGCCCCTCATGGAAACCTCCAGCCAGATGTTATGATGAGTGTCTATGTGGAAGAAGATGAGGGCCATGTGGCAGTGTTTTGGTTTGAATTGTGGTCATTGGTGTGGCGGTGGGAAGAGATGACTGGGTCCACCTGGGCTTGAACTCTGGTGTGATTCCCCTTGGAGACTGAGTTCTGGAACTGACCTCAGAGAAGTATTGCCGTGAATTGTGTTGGGATTTGAGGAGGCCATGCATGAGAGTCGCCCTTGGAAACTGAGATGTAGGCCCAGGCTGGCTTTCCACAGAGCACTGGGAATCTCAGCCCGGATATCACATGATTTTATTCTTAAAGACCTGGCAGCCATAGTTGAGAGTCAAAACACACATGGACCTCACATTTGTAGACCTCAATGGGCCTGGCTTCCTGTGACCTTTCGGCCACTCTTTGGGAAGCCTTGTTTGTGAGAGTTCTCCAGAGCTTTTGTTGAAATGAGCTTCCTCACCATTTAATGGTTCCTGAAGGAATGGAAACCCACAGTGCCTCTAACTTCATCCGTTAAAAATGGCTAGCTAGATAAATACCATGAGATTTTTGAAATTCCCATGACCAGGTGGCACTGGAGAACCTTTGGATGTCCTGTTCTGCTGATCATGAGTGTACCAGACAGTGCCTTGATTGACTGGGTTTCATGAAAATGGTGTAAAACAGAGATGCCAGTAAGTTGGGGCCTGCTGAGTAGCGGGCCTAGAGCAGTGGTGTGCAGGTGTGTGATAAAACATCTGTGGTGGGGCCATGTGGGTCTGCCACTGGCTTCCAAATGGCTTGTGACTGACATGGTGCAGTGAGCAGACCCTTCTATGTAAAGGCATCTTGTTATATGGAGAGGTTTCAGGGCAGTGTTCAGAATCAGGTTGCTATGGTCAAGGGGGCAAGCTCTGTGGGATAGAAGCCTGGCTGGTGCATTCTCCTAGGACCTTGACCCACCACACGTGACAGAACTCCCTCCAGCACGGTGTCCCAGTTGAACTCCTTGTATTTCCTGAAGCAAATTCCAAACTCCCAGTGCAGCAGCAAGAAACACCACGAAAAGTGGAGGATGACCAAATGGCTTCAGAGTCCACACAGGGAGACACTTAGACCCCAGTGGCCACAGTTTACCTGCAAAGAGAGAATTCAGCACTTCTGCCTCATGTTCATTGGAAAATCAGAAACCATGTCCTCCAGGTCACATAGATGCAGACCCAGCTTTGATGGTCTCACTACAAAGGAAGCTAAAGCTCCTGACAACAACATATATTTCAAGTGCCCCACCTCAGAGGCAGTTTCTCACAAAGTCTTTAGGCCAGCAGAGCTCCATGTTTGTGGAGTGTTTACCCTGTCTCCCTTACTTATGGAAACTCCTCTACCACCTCCAAGGTTGTGAACTCCTGAGCATTGTCCATTCCACATACGTATTCACAGCTTTTCTAACTCTTCTCCACGAATTGCGTCTTACTTGTTGCGAAGGTAATGTCAAGGCATTGTTCTGGATGAGAGTGGGAAGGTTTTTGTGTAGCACATATTTGCCTACACATTGGATTCATTTTCCTATTTTCCGTTCGAAATACTGAATCCCTGACACTAACACATACCCTACTAGATTCTGACTACGAATACTAATATGATGGAGAAAAATAACCCAAACACAATAGAAATACAGGCAGTTCAGAGCAGGCATTGTGTATAGTTGGACTTGCCTTTAGCATTACAATGGGTAGGTGTTTTAAATCTTGTCCAATTTAATAGAAGTAGTTCTCCATGTGTTTTGAGAGTTAACAAATGTGTGAAATTCTGTCTCCCTTTCTCTGTAGCCTATTCAGCAACATGTATTTTTACATGCACATATAGAATCCTACCTGCTATCCCACGTCCACTCTTGTGAGATGGCTGACTTGGCAGATACAAATTGTGAGAAGAGATCACTCCTCCTAAATGCTGTTGGAACTGAAAATTCAACCTACCGGTGAGCTTCCTACTTGAACACCATGATACATAAATCCATGTTCAGTAACATAAATATTTTTGGATCTGTGGATGATATATATTTCATGATGAATTTCGATTGGCATATATATTTCTACTTTTTAATGTCTGTGTGTGTGTTCTGTGTGTATGTGTGTGTGTATATATATACACACACACACACACACACACAATATACACAAACTCTCCAGATTTTTCAAAATATGAAATATATGTGTCTTAGTATACACTCCCTAAATTCATCCATGTTCATATATGTGGATTTATAATCAACTTTTCACAAGATTATTCTCAGAAATATTCATCCACCTGAAATACATATTTGTTTCCTAGTGCTGAAAACTAACTTCAGAGAATGGTGCATAGAGATCCTAATATTTCTACAGGAACTGACCCAGTTTAACATCAATGCCAGTAGATTCCTATGGAACATGATGTGTATTTTGACCTTCATTTTTATTCAACACTGATACATTACTATTTCTTCAGTTGATGCACATCATAGGATATGTATTTCATCCTCATGTTCACAAATTTCTAGGCATTTGGTTCACTTTCAATCACTTCCTGCTTCAGAACACATGTATTCCTCCACGTTTCTTGACTGGTCTTTTCATGAGACTTCTTTCCAAACACATTCTTTTCCATTTCCATAATCCCTTTTGAAGCCAAACTCACACCCCCTTCATGGTAAACCATCACCCTAATATCACCATTAGATGTATAACTGGTTGGAATGAATGGTTGTGTATCAATATTAGATTTCCTATATATTTTCAGATATCCATTCAATCCATTATTTAAATTGGAACCAGTTATAATATTTATTCACAGTAGGGTCTATTCATGCATTATCTCTATATTCATAGACCCAGGGTACACCTATTTGTACCCCCAAAGGCTAATTTATATGTCTTCAACATATTACTCCCAGAAATGGTGGAAGAAATACTCATGACACCTGATCTCCATATACATTGTATCACAGTGATATTCTGGACACAAAATGCAAAGGTCACACTTATGATTGTACCAAAGCCTCATTGGAAAGTGAGCATGGATTACTCAAAACATCCTTGTCCAGGTTGCCTAATGCTCTCAAATGTCAATCCTATTGGTGACTACACATTTGTTTCTTCCTAAGATGATATATTCAACCTCAACCCTGTTGAATATGTCTAATCCTCTCACTCACTTTATACTTTGCCTGATTTCCTAATGTCTCTATTGATATCTGCTTTCCTACATATGTTCCCCAGTTCATCATTGTGACTGACCCTTAACATGTGCTGACATTTACATTCACTCTCTAACCGACACCCTATTGCTAAAGAACTTTTGGTCCAAATTTTATACTCACTCTTCTTCCTAAACCTACCAACTATCTTCCTAATCCTACCTACTATCCCTTTTTGACTGGATGTTCTCTTCTACATTCAATCATCCAAGGTACAAGGTCCTGTGCCATTGTATATCGATTTATCTGAGACATCTGTGCAGAAAGTCATTCAAAGCTAAGTAACCCAATCAAGGGCCCAATGCCCTTCTGGCCTTCAAATCTTACTTGGATTTCTGTTTTCATACATATATTTCACCTATATATTATTATAAATATCACAGGTTCCCAATACCATTCATCATCCAGCAGAGTGATTCCTAACCCAAACCGAACAGGTTCTTAACCCTAACCATACACTGTTCCCTCAATCTAACTTTACAGAAGAGCAGGGACAGAGTTGGTCTTACAATACAGGAATGTAGGGGATCTTCCACCTGCTGAGAACCTCAAAGGTCCATGCAGAAATGATCCCTGGAGAAGATGTAGGCCGCTGTGAAGGACCTGAGAGAGTACAAGTCATCTTCCATGGCAAACCACCTGGTCAGGATGAAGGGATGTGTCTGAATGAGCCTCTCTCTTCTTAATGTAGACAAGATGGACCAAAGCAGGCCTGTGTGGAGAGCTGTCCCTTGGTGCCTATGGTTGATATTCCATTCTAACTTGTGAAAGTGTCAGAGGAAGGAGGGGCAGCCTCCATCTCATGGGAGCCCTGGAAGCAACTGTTAGGACACAGTGGTTGCCAAGGCAGTGACCTCATTCAGTTCCTGAAGGAAGTGACCTCACCTCACTTCCTTGGTGATGGAACTCTCTGAACTTGGGATCCAGGAAGCCAGGCACCCAGAGCCAGTCCCAGTCCCAGTCCCAGTGGGCTCACTTGTTTGGATTTACCAAGGACAGAGTCAGTCTTTCTTGGTACCTACTGATGTGAGGATGGCCAAATGCCAGGAAAGCTCTGCAGAGGGGCCTTTCCTGAGAAAGCAGGTAGTGGCTCACCGCTGGCTCCTGACAACTTCACAGAGTTGGCCAAGGAGGCCAGATGTGGGACAGGACAGGCCATTTCGCGGGAACATAGTATGGCCCACGAGTCAGACGGCACTCCGGGTAGTCACAGACCAACTTGGAAGAAGGAGGTGCCTTTGTGGGTGTGGGTGTGAGTTTGTGGTTTTGTCTCATGTTCTGAGAATAGGTAGGAAAGGCGGTTTGTTAGTTTTGGAGTGGACTGTTTCTAGTAAGTCTTTTGACGAGGCGAGTGTTTCTATGTTTGTGTATCCCACTGTGTCCCTGGTTGTAGACATTAGAAAAGAGAATGCATCAATGGATGTGTCCTGTCTAGTAGAAAGCTTCCCAGCATTCATCCTGCCCAATTCATGAATGGACTGCGGCTTGCCTTATGGATGGGCAACACCTACTATCTTCCTAAGTTCCTGTTTTCTTCCTGAATTCTGGCCACTCTCCAGAATAGGCTCATGGTTTTGTGTCCAAGATATGTACCACCTCCAAGCTCGGTGACATGGCCATGTACTGGAGAGCTGGAAGGAATGGTGAGCATCTCAGAAAACTCAGATATCAGTGTGACCAGTAAAGTCTCCCTGGAGAAACCCTGCTTTGGGCCTTTTGCTTACCTATTGTTCTGTTGCCCTGAATGTCAGGAAGGCCTTTGCCTCAGGGCACCCCTTTGTGAAGCCTGAAGAAAACAGTTTTCAAATGGAAATGAATGGGCATCACCTGTGGCTCTTTGCTTAATGGCTTTGCAAAGGGATGTGTCTGAATCAGCCTCTTGGCCCTGTGTGAGGCTGTGGCTTAGGTTGTCAGCACCTGACGGATCCAAAGAGAGATCCCATGTGTGCATCCAAAGCCAAATTGGCACAAAAGCAGTCATTGTGGATGAAGTCTCTCGCCTTCCTCTGTAAGGTTCCTGACCTCCATCAAGTGAGAATAGGGATCCTTCGGGTCAAAGGAGTTCTTCAAAGCCCTGCAGAGGCTAGCCCATAGGTGCTTGGGTTTTCTCATGACTCCAATTCACACAAAGAATCTATACCCGGCAGTCAGTAGGCCTCCAATTGGAGAAGCGGAGCCAGTATTTACGTCAGGCCTATTGGATCACTCCAGGTTCACAGGAAGGGTGTCCAGGCCACCCTGACATTAGGCAAATGAGGGGCAAGGGAGCTTATTGTGGACACTGTCTTGGGCTGTGCCCCTCATGGAAACCTCCAGCCCAGCCAGAGGTTATGATGAGTGTCTATGTGGAAGAAGATGAGGGCCATGTGGCAGTGTTTTGGTTTGAATTGTGGTCATTGGTGTGGCGGTGGGAAGAGATGACTGGGTCCACCTGGGCTTGAACTCTGGTGTGATTCCCCTTGGAGACTGAGTTCTGGAACTGACCTCAGAGAAGTATTGCGGTGAATTGTGTTGGGATTTGAGGAGGCCATGCATGAGAGTCGCCCTTGGAAACTGAGATGTAGGCCCAGGCTGGCTTTCCACAGAGCACTGGGAATCTCAGCCCGGATATCACATGATTTTATTCTTAAAGACCTGGCAGCCATAGTTGAGAGTCAAAACACACATGGACCTCACATTTGTAGACCTCAATGGGCCTGGCTTCCTGTGACCTTTCGGCCACTCTTTGGGAAGCCTTGTTTGTGAGAGTTCTCCAGAGCTTTTGTTGAAATGAACTTCCTCACCATTTAATGGTTCCTGAAGGAATGGAAACCCACAGTGCCTCTAACTTCATCCTTTAAAAATGGCTAGCTAGATAAATACCATGAGATTTTTGAAATTCCCATGACCAGGTGGCACTGGAGAACCTTTGGATGTCCTGTTCTGCTGATCATGAGTGTACCAGACAGTGCCTTGATTGACTGGGTTTCATGAAAATGGTGTAAAACAGAGATGCCAGTAAGTTGGGGCCTGCTGAGTAGCGGGCCTAGAGCAGTGGTGTGCAGGTGTGTGATAAAACATCTGTGGTGGGGCCATGTGGATCTGCCACTGGCTTCCAAATGGCTTGTGACTGACATGGTGCAGTGAGCAGACCCTTCTATGTAAAGGCATCTTGTTATATGGAGAGGTTTCAGGGCAGTGTTCAGAATCAGGTTGCTATGGTCAAGGGGGCAAGCTCTGTGGGATAGAAGCCTGGCTGGTGCATTCTCCTAGGACCTTGACCCACCACACGTGACAGAACTCCCTCCAGCACGGTGTCCCAGTTGAACTCCTTGTATTTCCTGAAGCAAATTCCAAACTCCCAGTGCAGCAGCAAGAAACACCACGAAAAGTGGAGGATGACCAAATGGCTTCAGAGTCCACACAGGGAGACACTTAGACCCCAGTGGCCACAGTTTACCTGCAAAGAGAGAATTCAGCACTTCTGCCTCATGTTCATTGGAAAATCAGAAACCATGTCCTCCAGGTCACATAGATGCAGACCCAGCTTTGATGGTCTCACTACAAAGGAAGCTAAAGCTCCTGACAACAACATATATTTCAAGTGCCCCACCTCAGAGGCAGTTTCTCACAAAGTCTTTAGGCCAGCAGAGCTCCATGTTTGTGGAGTGTTTACCCTGTCTCCCTTACTTATGGAAACTCCTCTACCACCTCCAAGGTTGTGAACTCCTGAGCATTGTCCATTCCACATACGTATTCACAGCTTTTCTAACTCTTCTCCACGAATTGCGTCTTACTTGTTGTGAAGGTAATGTCAAGGCATTGTTCTGGATGAGAGTGGGAAGGTTTTTGTGTAGCACATATTTGCCTACACATTGGATTCATTTTCCTATTTTCCGTTTGAAATACTGAATCCCTGACACTAACCCATACCCTACTAGATTCTGACTACGAATACTAATATGATGGAGAAAAATAACCCAAACACAATAGAAATACAGGCAGTTCAGAGCAGGCATGGTGTATAGTTGGACTTGCCTTTAGCATTACAAAGGGTAGGTGTTTTAAATCTTGTCCAATTTAATAGAAGTAGTTCTCCATGTGTTTTGAGAGTTAACAAATGTGTGAATTTCTGCCTCCCTTTCTCTGTAGCCTATTCAGCAACATGTATTTTTACATGCACATATAGAATCCTACCTCCTATCCCACGTCCACTCTTGTGAGGTGGCTGACTTGGCAGATACAAATTGTGAGAAGAGATCACTCCTCCTAAATGCTGTTGGAACTGAAAATTCAACCTACGGGTGAGCTTCCTACTTGAACAACATGATACATAAATCCATGTTCAGTAACATAAATATTTTTGGATCTGTGGATGATATATATTTCATGATGAATTTCGATTGGCATATATATTTCTACTTTTTAATGTCTGTGTGTGTGTTCTGTGTGTATGTGTGTGTGTATATATATACACACACACACACACACAATATACACAAACTCTCCAGATTTTTCAAAATATGAAATATATGTGTCTTAGTATACACTCCCTAAATTCATCCATGTTCATATATGTGGATTTATAATCAACTTTTCACAAGATTATTCTCAGAAATATTCATCCACCTGAAATACATATTTGTTTCCTAGTGCTGAAAACTAACTTCAGAGAATGGTGCATAGAGATCCTAATATTTCTACAGGAACTGACCCAGTTTAACATCAATGCCAGTAGATTCCTATGGGACATGATGTGTATTTTGACCTTCATTTTTATTCAACACTGATACATTACTATTTCTTCAGTTGATGCACATCATAGGATATGTATTTCATCCTCATGTTCACAAATTTCTAGGCATTTGGTTCACTTTCAATCACTTCCTGCTTCAGAACACATGTATTCCTCCACGTTTCTTGACTGGTCTTATCATGAGACTTCTTTCCAAACACATTCTTTTCCATTTCCATAATCCCTTTTGAAGCCAAACTCACACCCCCTTCATGGTAAACCATCACCCTAATATCACCATTAGATGTATAACTGGTTGGAATGAATGGTTGTGTATCAATATTAGATTTCCTATATATTTTCAGATATCCATTCAATCCATTATTTAAATTGGAACCAGTTATAATATTTATTCACAGTAGGGTCTATTCATGCATTATCTCTATATTCATAGACCCAGGGTACACCTATTTGTACCCCCAAAGGCTAATTTATATGTCTTCAACATATTACTCCCAGAAATGGTGGAAGAAATACTCATGACACCTGATCTCCATATACATTGTATCACAGTGATATTCTGGACACAAAATGCAAAGGTCACACTTATGATTGTACCAAAGCCTCATTGGAAAGTGAGCATGGATTACTCAAAACATCCTTGTCCAGGTTGCCTAATGCTCTCAAATGTCAATCCTATTGGTGACTACACATTTGTTTCTTCCTAAGATGATATATTCAACCTCAACCCTGTTGAATATGTCTAATCCTCTCACTCACTTTATACTTTGCCTGATTTCCTAATGTCTCTATTGATATCTGCTTTCCTACATATGTTCCCCAGTTCATCATTGTGACTGACCCTTAACATGTGCTGACATTTACATTCACTCTCTAACCGACACCCTATTGCTAAAGAACTTTTGGTCCAAATTTTATACTCACTCTTCTTCCTAAACCTACCAACTATCTTCCTAATCCTACCTACTATCCCTTTTTGACTGGATGTTCTCTTCTACATTCAATCATCCAAGGTACAAGGTCCTGTGCCATTGTATATCGATTTATCTGAGACATCTGTGCAGAAAGTCATTCAAAGCTAAGTAACCCAATCAAGGGCCCAATGCCCTTCTGGCCTTCAAATCTTACTTGGATTTCTGTTTTCATACATATATTTCACCTATATATTATTATAAATATCACAGGTTCCCAATACCATTCATCATCCAGCAGAGTGATTCCTAACCCAAACCGAACAGGTTCTTAACCCTAACCATACACTGTTCCCTCAATCTAACTTTACAGAAGAGCAGGGACAGAGTTGGTCTTACAATACAGGAATGTAGGGGATCTTCCACCTGCTGAGAACCTCAAAGGTCCATGCAGAAATGATCCCTGGAGAAGATGTAGGCCGCTGTGAAGGACCTGAGAGAGCACAAGTCATCTTCCATGGCAAACCACCTGGTCAGGATGAAGGGATGTGTCTGAATGAGCCTCTCTCTTCTTAATGTAGACAAGATGGACCAAAGCAGGCCTGTGTGGAGAGCTGTTCCTTGGTGCCTATGGTTGATATTCCATTCTAACTTGTGAAAGTGTCAGAGGAAGGAGGGGCAGCCTCCATCTCATGGGAGCCCTGGAAGCAACTGTTAGGACACAGTGGTTGCCAAGGCAGTGACCTCATTCAGTTCCTGAAGGAAGTGACCTCACCTCACTTCCTTGGTGATGGAACTCTCTGAACTTGGGATCCAGGAAGCCAGGCACCCAGAGCCAGTCCCAGTCCCCGTCCCAGTGGGCTCACTTGTTTGGATTTACCAAGAACAGAGTCAGTCTTTCTTGGTACCTACTGATGTGAGGATGGCCAAATGCCAGGAAAGCTCTGCAGAGGGGCCTTTCCTGAGAAAGCAGGTAGTGGCTCACCGCTGGCTCCTGACAACTTCACAGAGTTGGCCAAGGAGGCCAGATGTGGGACAGGACAGGCCATTTCGCGGGAACATAGTATGGCCCACGAGTCAGACGGCACTCCGGGTAGTCACAGACCAACTTGGAAGAAGGAGGTGCCTTTGTGGGTGTGGGTGTGAGTTTGTGGTTTTGTCTCATGTTCTGAGAATAGGTAGGAAAGGCGGTTTGTTTGTTTTGGAGTGGACTGTTTCTAGTAAGTCTTTTGACGAGGCGAGTGTTTCTATGTTTGTGTATCCCACTGTGTCCCTGGTTGTAGACATTAGAAAAGAGAATGCATCAATGGATGTGTCCTGTCTAGTAGAAAGCTTCCCAGCATTCATCCTGCCCAATTCATGAATGGACTGCGGCTTGCCTTATGGATGGGCAACACCTACTATCTTCCTAAGTTCCTGTTTTCTTCCTGAATTCTGGCCACTCTCCAGAATAGGCTCATGGTTTTGTGTCCAAGATATGTACCACCTCCAAGCTCGCTGACATGGCCATGTACTGGAGAGCTGGAAGGAATGGTGAGCATCTCAGAAAACTCAGATATCAGTGTGACCAGTAAAGTCTCCCTGGAGAAACCCTGCTTTGGGCCTTTTGCTTACCTATTGTTCTGTTGCCCTGAATGTCAGGAAGGCCTTTGCCTCAGGGCACCCCTTTGTGAAGCCTGAAGAAAACAGTTTTCAAATGGAAATGCATGGGCATCACCTGTGGCTCTTTGCTTAATGGCTTTGCAAAGGGATGTGTCTGAATCAGCCTCTTGGCCCTGTGTGAGGCTGTGGCTTAGGTTGTCAGCACCTGACGGATCCAAAGAGAGATCCCATGTGTGCATCCAAAGCCAAATTGGCACAAAAGCAGTCATTGTGGATGATGTCTCTCGCATTCCTCTGTAAGGTTCCTGACCTCCATCAAGTGAGAATAGGGATCCTTCGGGTCAAAGGAGTTCTTCAAAGCCCTGCAGAGGCTAGCCCATAGGTGCTTGGGTTTTCTCATGACTCCAATTCACACAAAGAATCTATACCCGGCAGTCAGTAGGCCTCCAATTGGAGAAGCGGAGCCAGTATTAACGGCAGGCCTATTGGATCACTCCAGGTTCACAGGAAGGGTGTCCAGGCCACCCTGACATTAGGCAAATGAGGGGCAAGGGAGCTTATTGTGGACACTGTCTTGGGCTGTGCCCCTCATGGAAACCTCCAGCCAGATGTTATGATGAGTGTCTATGTGGAAGAAGATGAGGGCCATGGCAGTGTTTTGGTTTGAATTGTGGTCATTGGTGTGGCGGTGGGAAGAGATGACTGGGTCCACCTGGGCTTGAACTCTGGTGTGATTCCCCTTGGAGACTGAGTTCTGGAACTGACCTCAGAGAAGTATTGCCGTGAATTGTGTTGGGATTTGAGGAGGCCATGCATGAGAGTCGCCCTTGGAAACTGAGATCTAGGCCCAGGCTGGCTTTCCACAGAGCACTGGGAATCTCAGCCCGGATATCACATGATTTTATTCTTAAAGACCTGGCAGCCATAGTTGAGAGTCAAAACACACATGGACCTCACATTTGTAGACCTCAATGGGCCTGGCTTCCTGTGACCTTTCGGCCACTCTTTGGGAAGCCTTGTTTGTGAGAGTTCTCCAGAGCTTTTGTTGAAATGAGCTTCCTCACCATTTAATGGTTCCTGAAGGAATGGAAACCCACAGTGCCTCTAACTTCATCCTTTAAAAATGGCTAGATAGATAAATACCATGAGATTTTTGAAATTCCCTTGACCAGGTGGCACTGGAGAACCTTTGGATGTCCTGTTCTGCTGATCATGAGTGTACCAGACAGTGCCTTGATTGACTGGGTTTCATGAAAATGGTGTGAAACAGAGATGCCAGTAAGTTGGGGCCTGCTGAGTAGCGGGCCTTGAGCAGTGGTGTGCAGGTGTGTGATAAAACATCTGTGGTGGGGCCATGTGGATCTGCCACTGGCTTCCAAATGGCTTGTGACTGACATGGTGCAGTGAGCAGACCCTTCTATGTAAAGGCATCTTGTTATATGGAGAGGTTTCAGGGCAGTGTCCAGAATCAGGTTGCTATGGTCAAGGGGGCAAGCTCTGTGGGATAGAAGCCTGGCTGGTGCATTCTCCTAGGACCTTGACCCACCACACGTGACAGAACTCCCTCCAGCACGGTGTCCCAGTTGAACTCCTTGTATTTCCTGAAGCAAATTCCAAACTCCCAGTGCAGCAGCAAGAAACACAGTGAAAAGTGGAGGATGACCGAACGGCTTCACAATCCACACAGGGAGACACTTAGACCCCAGTGGCCACAGTTTACCTGCAAAGAGAGAATTCAGCACTTCTGCCTCATGTTCATTGGAAAATCAGAAACCATGTCCTCCAGGTCACATAGATGCAGACCCAGCTTTGATGGTCTCACTACAAAGGAAGCTAAAGCTCCTGACAACAACATATATTTCAAGTGCCCCACCTCAGAGGCAGTTTCTCACAAAGTCTTTAGGCCAGCAGAGCTCCATGTTTGTGGAGTGTTTACCCTGTCTCCCTTACTTATGGAAACTCCTCTACCACCTCCAAGGTTGTGAACTCCTGAGCATTTTCCATTCCACATACGTATTCACAGCTTTTCTAACTCTTCTCCACGAATTGCGTCTTACTTGTTGCGAAGGTAATGTCAAGGCATTGTTCTGGATGAGAGTGGGAAGGTTTTTGTGTAGCACATATTTGCCTACACATTGGATTCATTTTCCTATTTTCCGTTTGAAATACTGAATCCCTGACACTAACCCATACCCTACTAGATTCTGACTACGAATACTAATATGATGGAGAAAAATAACCCAAACACAATAGAAATACAGGCAGTTCAGAGCAGGCATGGTGTATAGTTGGACTTGCCTTTAGCATTACAAAGGGTAGGTGTTTTAAATCTTGTCCAATTTAATAGAAGTACTTCTCCATGTGTTTTGAGAGTTAACAAATGTGTGAATTTCTGTCTCCCTTTCTCTGTAGCCTATTCAGCAACATGTATTTTTACATGCACATATAGAATCCTACCTGCTATCCCACGTCCACTCTTGTGAGGTGGCTGACTTGGCAGATACAAATTGTGAGAAGAGATCACTCCTCCTAAATGCTGTTGGAACTGAAAATTCAACCTACCGGTGAGCTTCCTACTTGAACACCATGATACATAAATCCATGTTCAGTAACATAATTTTTTTTGGATCTGTGGATGATATATATTTCATGATGAATTTCGATTGGCATATATATTTCTACTTTTTAATGTCTGTGTGTGTGTTCTGTGTGTATGTGTGTGTGTATATATATATACACACACACACACACACAATATACACAAACTCTCCAGATTTTTCAAAATATGAATTATATGTGTCTTATTATACACTCCCTAAATTCATCCATGTTCATATGTGTGGATTTATAATCAACTTTTCACAAGATTATTCTCAGAAATATTCATCCACCTGAAATACATATTTGTTTCCTAGTGCTGAAAACTAACTTCAGAGAATGGTGCATAGAGATCCTAATATTTCTACAGGAACTGACCCAGTTTAACATCAATGCCAGTAGATTCCTATGGGACATGATGTGTATTTTGACCTTCATTTTTATTCAACACTGATACATTACTATTTCTTCAGTTGATGCACATCATAGGATATGTATTTCATCCTCATGTTCACAAATTTCTAGGCATTTGGTTCCCTTTCAATCACTTCCTGCTTCAGAACACATGTATTCCTCCACGTTTCTTGACTGGTCTTTTCATGAGACTTCTTTCCAAACACATTCTTTTCCATTTCCATAATCCCTTTTGAAGCCAAACTCACACCCCCTTCATGGTAAACCATCACCCTAATATCACCATTAGATGTATAACTGGTTGGAATGAATGGTTGTGTATCAATATTAGATTTCCTATATATTTTCAGATATCCATTCAATCCATTATTTAAATTGGAACCAGTTATAATATTTATTCACAGTAGGGTCTATTCATGCATTATCTCTATATTCATAGACCCAGGGTACACCTATTTGTACCCCCAAAGGCTACTTTATATGTCTTCAACATATTACTCCCAGAAATGGTGGAAGAAATACTCATGACACCTGATCTCCATATACATTGTATCACAGTGATATTCTGGACACAAAATGCAAAGGTCACACTTATGATTGTACCAAAGCCTCATTGGAAAGTGAGCATGGATTACTCAAAACATCCTTGTCCAGGTTGCCTAATGCTCTCAAATGTCAATCCTATTGGTGACTACACATTTGTTTCTTCCTAAGATGATATATTCAACCTCAACCCTGTTGAATATGTCTAATCCTCTCACTCACTTTATACTTTGCCTGATTTCCTAATGTCTCTATTGATATCTGCTTTCCTACATATGTTCCCCAGTTCATCATTGTGACTGACCCTTAACATGTGCTGACATTTACATTCACTCTCTAACCGACACCCTATTGCTAAAGAACTTTTGGTCCAAATTTTATACTCACTCTTCTTCCTAAACCTACCAACTATCTTCCTAATCCTACCTACTATCCCTTTTTGACTGGATGTTCTCTTCTACATTCAATCATCCAAGGTACAAGGTCCTGTGCCATTGTATATCGATTTATCTGAGATATCTGTGCAGAAAGTCATTCAAAGCTAAGTAACCCAATCAAGGGCCCAATGCCCTTCTGGCCTTCAAATCTTACTTGGATTTCTGTTTTCATACATATATTTCACCTATATATTATTATAAATATCACAGGTTCCCAATACCATTCATCATCCAGCAGAGTGATTCCTAACCCAAACCGAACAGGTTCTTAACCCTAACCATACACTGTTCCCTCAATCTAACTTTACAGAAGAGCAGGGACAGAGTTGGTCTTACAATACAGGAATGTAGGGGATCTTCCACCTGCTGAGAACCTCAAAGGTCCATGCAGAAATGATCCCTGGAGAAGATGTAGGCCGCTGTGAAGGACCTGAGAGAGCACAAGTCATCTTCCATGGCAAACCACCTGGTCAGGATGAAGGGATGTGTCTGAATGAGCCTCTCTCTTCTTAATGTAGACAAGATGGACCAAAGCAGGCCTGTGTGGAGAGCTGTCCCTTGGTGCCTATGGTTGATATTCCATTCTAACTTGTGAAAGTGTCACAGGAAGGAGGGGCAGCCTCCATCTCATGGGAGCCCTGGAAGCAACTGTTAGGACACAGTGGTTGCCAAGGCAGTGACCTCATTCAGTTCCTGAAGGAAGTGACCTCACCTCACTTCCTTGGTGATGGAACTCTCTGAACTTGGGATCCAGGAAGCCAGGCACCCAGAGCCAGTCCCAGTCCCCGTCCCAGTGGGCTCACTTGTTTGGATTTACCAAGGACAGAGTCAGTCTTTCTTGGTACCTACTGATGTGAGGATGGCCAAATGCCAGGAAAGCTCTGCAGAGGGGCCTTTCCTGAGAAAGCAGGTAGTGGCTCACCGCTGGCTCCTGACAACTTCACAGAGTTGGCCAAGGAGGCCAGATGTGGGACAGGACAGGCCATTTCGCGGGAACATAGTATGGCCCACGAGTCAGACGGCACTCCGGGTAGTCACAGACCAACTTGGAAGAAGGAGGTGCCTTTGTGGGTGTGGGTGTGAGTTTGTGGTTTTGTCTCATGTTCTGAGAATAGGTAGGAAAGGCGGTTTGTTTGTTTTGGAGTGGACTGTTTCTAGTAAGTCTTTTGACGAGGCGAGTGTTTCTATGTTTGTGTATCCCACTGTGTCCCTGGTTGTATACATTAGAAAAGAGAATGCATCAATGGATGTGTCCTGTCTAGTAGAAAGCTTCCCAGCATTCATCCTGCCCAATTCATGAATGGACTGCGGCTTGCCTTATGGATGGGCAACACCTACTATCTTCCTAAGTTCCTGTTTTCTTCCTGAATTCTGGCCACTCTCCAGAATAGGCTCATGGTTTTGTGTCCAAGATATGTACCACCTCCAAGCTCGGTGACATGGCCATGTACTGGAGAGCTGGAAGGAATGGTGAGCATCTCAGAAAACTCAGATATCAGTGTGACCAGTAAAGTCTCCCTGGAGAAACCCTGCTTTGGGCCTTTTGCTTACCTATTGTTCTGTTGCCCTGAATGTCAGGAAGGCCTTTGCCTCAGGGCACCCCTTTGTGAAGCCTGAAGAAAACAGTTTTCAAATGGAAATGAATGGGCATCACCTGTGGCTCTTTGCTTAATGGCTTTGCAAAGGGATGTGTCTGAATCAGCCTCTTGGCCCTGTGTGAGGCTGGGGCTTCGGTTGTCAGCACCTGACGGATCCAAAGAGAGATCCCATGTGTGCATCCAAAGCCAAATTGGCACAAAAGCAGTCATTGTGTATGATGTCTCTCGCATTCCTCTGTAAGGTTCCTGACCTCCATCAAGTGAGAATAGGGATCCTTCGGGTCAAAGGAGTTCTTCAAAGCCCTGCAGAGGCTAGCCCATAGGTGCTTGGGTTTTCTCATGACTCCAATTCACACAAAGAATCTATACCCGGCAGTCAGTAGGCCTCCAATTGGAGAAGCAGAGCCAGTATTAACGGCAGGCCTATTGGATCACTCCAGGTTCACAGGAAGGGTGTCCAGGCCACCCTGACATTAGGCAAATGAGGGGCAAGGGAGCTTATTGTGGACACTGTCTTGGGCTGTGCCCCTCATGGAAACCTCCAGCCCAGCCAGAGGTTATGATGAGTGTCTATGTGGAAGAAGATGAGGGCCATGTGGCAGTGTTTTGGTTTGAATTGTGGTCATTGGTGTGGCGGTGGGAAGAGATGACTGGGTCCACCTGGGCTTGAACTCTGGTGTGATTCCCCTTGGAGACTGAGTTCTGGAACTGACCTCAGAGAAGTATTGCCGTGAATTGTGTTGGGATTTGAGGAGGCCATGCATGAGAGTCGCCCTTGGAAACTGAGATGTAGGCCCAGGCTGGCTTCCACAGAGCACTGGGAATCTCAGCCCGGATATCACATGATTTTATTCTTAAAGACCTGGCAGCCATAGTTGAGAGTCAAAACACACATGGACCTCACATTTGTAGACCTCAATGGGCCTGGCTTCGTGTGACCTTTTGGCCACTCTTTGGGAAGCCTTGTTTGTGAGAGTTCTCCAGAGCTTTCATTGAAATGAGCTTCCTCACCATTTAATGGTTCCTGAAGGAATGGAAACCCACAGTGCCTCTAACTTCATCCTTTAAAAATGGCTAGCTAGATAAATACCATGAGATTTTTGAAATTCCCATGACCAGGTGGCACTGGAGAACCTTTGGATGTCCTGTTCTGCTGATCATGTGTGTACCAGACAGTGCCTTGATTGGCTGGGTTTCATGAAAATGGTGTAAAACAGAGATGCCAGTAAGTTGGGGCCTGCTGAGTAGCGGGCCTAGAGCAGTGGTGTGCAGGTGTGTGATAAAACATCTGTGGTGGGGCCATGTGGATCTGCCACTGGCTTCCAAATGGCTTGTGACTGACATGGTGCAGTGAGCAGACCCTTCTATGTAAAGGCATCTTGTTATATGGAGAGGTTTCAGGGCAGTGTTCAGAATCAGGCTGCTATGGTCAAGGGGGCAAGCTCTGTGGGATAGAAGCCTGGCTGGTGCATTCTCCTAGGACCTTGACCCACCACACGTGACAGAACTCCCTCCAGCACGGTGTCCCAGTTGAGCTCCTTGTATTTCCTGAAGCAAATTCCAAACTCCCAGTGCAGCAGCAAGAAACACAGTGAAAAGTGGAGGATGACCAAACGGCTTCACAGTCCACACAGGGAGACACTTAGACCCCAGTGGCCACAGTTTACCTGCAAAGAGAGAATTAAGCACTTCTGCCTCATGTTCATTGGAAAATCAGAAACCATGTCCTCCAAGTCACATAGATGCAGACCCAGCTTTGATGGTCTCACTACAAAGGAAGCTAAAGCTCCTGACAACAACATATATTTCAAGTGCCCCACCTCAGAGGCAGTTTCTCACAAAGTCTTTAGGCCAGCAGAGCTCCATGTTTGTGGAGTGTTTACCCTGTTTCCCTTACTTATGGAAACTCCTCTACCACCTCCAAGGTTGTGAACTCCTGAGCATTGTCCATTCCACATACGTATTCACAGCTTTTCTAACTCTTCTCCACGAATTGCGTCTTACTTGTTGCGAAGGTAATGTCAAGGCATTGTTCTGGATGAGAGTGGGAAGGTTTTTGTGTAGCACATATTTGCCTACACATTGGATTCATTTTCCTATTTTCCGTTCGAAATACTGAATCCCTGACACTAACCCATACCCTACTAGATTCTGACTACGAATACTAATATGATGGAGAAAAATAACCCAAACACAATAGAAATACAGGCAGTTCAGAGCAGGCATGGTGTATAGTTGGACTTGCCTTTAGCATTACAATGGGTAGGTGTTTTAAATCTTGTCCAATTTAATAGAAGTAGTTCTCCATGTGTTTTGAGAGTTAACAAATGTGTGAATTTCTGTCTCCCTTTCTCTGTAGCCTATTCAGCAACATGTATTTTTACATGCACATATAGAATCCTACCTGCTATCCCACGTCCACTCTTGTGAGGTGGCTGACTTGGCAGATACAAATTGTGAGAAGAGATCACTCCTCCTAAATGCTGTTGGAACTGAAAATTCAACCTACCGGTGGTGAGCTTCCTACTTGAACAACATGATACATAAATCCATGTTCAGTAACATAATTTTTTTTGGATCTGTGGATGATATATATTTCATGATGAATTTCGATTGGCATATATATTTCTACTTTTTAATGTCTGTGTGTGTGTTCTGTGTGTATGTGTGTGTGTATATATATACACACACACACACACACAATATACACAAACTCTCCAGATTTTTCAAAATATGAAATACATGTGTCTTAGTATACACTCCCTAAATTCATCCATGTTCATATATGTGGATTTATAATCAACTTTTCACAAGATTATTCTCAGAAATATTCATCCACCTGAAATACATATTTGTTTCCTAGTGCTGAAAACTAACTTCAGAGAATGGTGCATAGAGATCCTAATATTTCTACAGGAACTGACCCAGTTTAACATCAATGCCAGTAGATTCCTATGGGACATGATGTGTATTTTGACCTTCATTTTTATTCAACACTGATACATTACTATTTCTTCAGTTGATGCACATCATAGGATATGTATTTCATCCTCATGTTCACAAATTTCTAGGCATTTGGTTCCCTTTCAATCACTTCCTGCTTCAGAACACATGTATTCCTCCACGTTTCTTGACTGGTCTTTTCATGAGACTTCTTTCCAAACACATTCTTTTCCATTTCCATAATCCCTTTTGAAGCCAAACTCACACCCCCTTCATGGTAAACCATCACCCTAATATCACCATTAGATGTATAACTGGTTGGAATGAATGGTTGTGTATCAATATTAGATTTCCTATATATTTTCAGATATCCATTCAATCCATTATTTAAATTGGAACCAGTTATAATATTTATTCACAGTAGGGTCTATTCATGTATTATCTCTATATTCATAGACCCAGGGTACACCTATTTGTACCCCCAAAGGCTACTTTATATGTCTTCAACATATTACTCCCAGAAATGGTGGAAGAAATACTCATGTCACCTGATCTCCATATACATTTTATCACAGTGATATTCTGGACACAAAATGCAAAGGTCACACTTATGATTGTACCAAAGCCTCATTGGAAAGTGAGCATGGATTACTCAAAACATCCTTGTCCAGGTTGCCTAATGCTCTCAAATGTCAATCCTATTGGTGACTACACATTTGTTTCTTCCTAAGATGATATATTCAACCTCAACCCTGTTGAATATGTCTAATCCTCTCACTCACTTTATACTTTGCCTGATTTTCTAATGTCTCTATTGATATCTGCTTTCCTACATATGTTCCCCAGTTCATCATTGTGACTGACCCTTAACATGTGCTGACATTTACATTCACTCTCTAACCGACACCCTATTGCTAAAGAACTTTTGGTCCAAATTTTATACTCACTCTTCTTCCTAAACCTACCAACTATCTTCCTAATCCTACCTACTATCCCTTTTTGACTGGATGTTCTCTTCTACATTCAATCATCCAAGGTACAAGGTCCTGTGCCATTGTATATCAATTTATCTGAGACATCTGTGCAGAAAGTCATTCAAAGCTAAGTAACCCAATCAAGGGCCCAATGCCCTTCTGGCCTTCAAATCTTACTTGGATTTCTGTTTTCATACATATATTTCACCTATATATTATTATAAATATCACAGGTTCCCAATACCATTCATCATCCAGCAGAGTGATTCCTAACCCAAACCGAACAGGTTCTTAACCCTAACCATACACTGTTCCCTCAATCTAACTTTACAGAAGAGCAGGGACAGAGTTGGTCTTACAATACAGGAATGTAGGGGATCTTCCACCTGCTGAGAACCTCAAAGGTCCATGCAGAAATGATCCCTGGAGAAGATGTAGGCCGCTGTGAAGGACCTGAGAGAGCACAAGTCATCTTCCATGGCAAACCACCTGGTCAGGATGAAGGGATGTGTCTGAATGAGCCTCTCTCTTCTTAATGTAGACAAGATGGACCAAAGCAGGCCTGTGTGGAGAGCTGTTCCTTGGTGCCTATGGTTGATATTCCATTCTAACTTGTGAAAGTGTCACAGGAAGGAGGGGCAGCCTCCATCTCATGGGAGCCCTGGAAGCAACTGTTAGGTCACAGTGGTCGCCAAGGCAGTGACCTCATTCAGTTCCTGAAGGAAGTGACCTCACCTCACTTCCTTGGTGATGGAACTCTCTGAACTTGGGATCCAGGAAGCCAGGCACCCAGAGCCAGTCCCAGTCCCCGTCCCAGTGGGCTCACTTGTTTGGATTTACCAAGGACAGAGTCAGTCTTTCTTGGTACCTACTGATGTGAGGATGGCCAAATGCCAGGAAAGCTCTGCAGAGGGGCCTTTCCTGAGAAAGCAGGTAGTGGCTCACCGCTGGCTCCTGACAACTTCACAGAGTTGGCCAAGGAGGCCAGATGTGGGACAGGACAGGCCATTTCGCGGGAACATAGTATGGCCCACGAGTCAGACGGCACTCCGGGTAGTCACAGACCAACTTGGAAGAAGGAGGTGCCTTTGTGGGTGTGGGTGTGAGTTTGTGGTTTTGTCTCATGTTCTGAGAATAGGTAGGAAAGGCGGTTTGTTTGTTTTGGAGTGGACTGTTTCTAGTAAGTCTTTTGACGAGGCGAGTGTTTCTATGTTTGTGTATCCCACTGTGTCCCTGGTTGTAGACATTAGAAAAGAGAATGCATCAATGGATGTGTCCTGTCTAGTAGAAAGCTTCCCAGCATTCATCCTGCCCAATTCATGAATGGACTGCGGCTTGCCTTATGGATGGGCAACACCTACTATCTTCCTAAGTTCCTGTTTTCTTCCTGAATTCTGGCCACTCTCCAGAATAGGCTCATGGTTTTGTGTCCAAGATATGTACCACCTCCAAGCTCGGTGACATGGCCATGTACTGGAGAGCTGGAAGGAATGGTGAGCATCTCAGAAAACTCAGATATCAGTGTGACCAGTAAAGTCTCCCTGGAGAAACCCTGCTTTGGGCCTTTTGCTTACCTATTGTTCTGTTGCCCTGAATGTCAGGAAGGCCTTTGCCTCAGGGCACCCCTTTGTGAAGCCTGAAGAAAACAGTTTTCAAATGGAAATGAATGGGCATCACCTGTGGCTCTTTGCTTAATGGCTTTGCAAAGGGATGTGTCTGAATCAGCCTCTTGGCCCTGTGTGAGGCTGGGGCTTCGGTTGTCAGCACCTGACGGATCCAAAGAGAGATCCCATGTGTGCATCCAAAGCCAAATTGGCACAAAAGCAGTCATTGTGTATGATGTCTCTCGCCTTCCTCTGTAAGGTTCCTGACCTCCATCAAGTGAGAATAGGGATCCTTCGGGTCAAAGGAGTTCTTCAAAGCCCTGCAGAGGCTAGCCCATAGGTGCTTGGGTTTTCTCATGACTCCAATTCACACAAAGAATCTATACCCGGCAGTCAGTAGGCCTCCAATTGGAGAAGCAGAGCCAGTATTAACGGCAGGCCTATTGGATCACTCCAGGTTCACAGGAAGGGTGTCCAGGCCACCCTGACATTAGGCAAATGAGGGGCAAGGGAGCTTATTGTGGACACTGTCTTGGGCTGTGCCCCTCATGGAAACCTCCAGCCCAGCCAGAGGTTATGATGAGTGTCTATGTGGAAGAAGATGAGGGCCATGTGGCAGTGTTTTGGTTTGAATTGTGGTCATTGGTGTGGCGGTGGGAAGAGATGACTGGGTCCACCTGGGCTTGAACTCTGGTGTGATTCCCCTTGGAGACTGAGTTCTGGAACTGACCTCAGAGAAGTATTGCCGTGAATTGTGTTGGGATTTGAGGAGGCCATGCATGAGAGTCGCCCTTGGAAACTGAGATGTAGGCCCAGGCTGGCTTCCACAGAGCACTGGGAATCTCAGCCCGGATATCACATGATTTTATTCTTAAAGACCTGGCAGCCATAGTTGAGAGTCAAAACACACATGGACCTCACATTTGTAGACCTCAATGGGCCTGGCTTCGTGTGACCTTTTGGCCACTCTTTGGGAAGCCTTGTTTGTGAGAGTTCTCCAGAGCTTTCATTGAAATGAGCTTCCTCACCATTTAATGGTTCCTGAAGGAATGGAAACCCACAGTGCCTCTAACTTCATCCTTTAAAAATGGCTAGCTAGATAAATACCATGAGATTTTTGAAATTCCCATGACCAGGTGGCACTGGAGAACCTTTGGATGTCCTGTTCTGCTGATCATGTGTGTACCAGACAGTGCCTTGATTGGCTGGGTTTCATGAAAATGGTGTAAAACAGAGATGCCAGTAAGTTGGGGCCTGCTGAGTAGCGGGCCTAGAGCAGTGGTGTGCAGGTGTGTGATAAAACATCTGTGGTGGGGCCATGTGGATCTGCCACTGGCTTCCAAATGGCTTGTGACTGACATGGTGCAGTGAGCAGACCCTTCTATGTAAAGGCATCTTGTTATATGGAGAGGTTTCAGGGCAGTGTTCAGAATCAGGCTGCTATGGTCAAGGGGGCAAGCTCTGTGGGATAGAAGCCTGGCTGGTGCATTCTCCTAGGACCTTGACCCACCACACGTGACAGAACTCCCTCCAGCACGGTGTCCCAGTTGAGCTCCTTGTATTTCCTGAAGCAAATTCCAAACTCCCAGTGCAGCAGCAAGAAACACAGTGAAAAGTGGAGGATGACCAAACGGCTTCACAGTCCACACAGGGAGACACTTAGACCCCAGTGGCCACAGTTTACCTGCAAAGAGAGAATTAAGCACTTCTGCCTCATGTTCATTGGAAAATCAGAAACCATGTCCTCCAAGTCACATAGATGCAGACCCAGCTTTGATGGTCTCACTACAAAGGAAGCTAAAGCTCCTGACAACAACATATATTTCAAGTGCCCCACCTCAGAGGCAGTTTCTCACAAAGTCTTTAGGCCAGCAGAGCTCCATGTTTGTGGAGTGTTTACCCTGTCTCCCTTACTTATGGAAACTCCTCTACCACCTCCAAGGTTGTGAACTCCTGAGCATTGTCCATTCCACATACGTATTCACAGCTTTTCTAACTCTTCTCCACGAATTGCGTCTTACTTGTTGCGAAGGTAATGTCAAGGCATTGTTCTGGATGAGAGTGGGAAGGTTTTTGTGTAGCACATATTTGCCTACACATTGGATTCATTTTCCTATTTTCCGTTCGAAATACTGAATCCCTGACACTAACCCATACCCTACTAGATTCTGACTACGAATACTAATATGATGGAGAAAAATAACCCAAACACAATAGAAATACAGGCAGTTCAGAGCAGGCATGGTGTATAGTTGGACTTGCCTTTAGCATTACAATGGGTAGGTGTTTTAAATCTTGTCCAATTTAATAGAAGTAGTTCTCCATGTGTTTTGAGAGTTAACAAATGTGTGAATTTCTGTCTCCCTTTCTCTGTAGCCTATTCAGCAACATGTATTTTTACATGCACATATAGAATCCTACCTGCTATCCCACGTCCACTCTTGTGAGGTGGCTGACTTGGCAGATACAAATTGTGAGAAGAGATCACTCCTCCTAAATGCTGTTGGAACTGAAAATTCAACCTACCGGTGGTGAGCTTCCTACTTGAACAACATGATACATAAATCCATGTTCAGTAACATAATTTTTTTTGGATCTGTGGATGATATATATTTCATGATGAATTTCGATTGGCATATATATTTCTACTTTTTAATGTCTGTGTGTGTGTTCTGTGTGTATGTGTGTGTGTATATATATACACACACACACACACACAATATACACAAACTCTCCAGATTTTTCAAAATATGAAATACATGTGTCTTAGTATACACTCCCTAAATTCATCCATGTTCATATATGTGGATTTATAATCAACTTTTCACAAGATTATTCTCAGAAATATTCATCCACCTGAAATACATATTTGTTTCCTAGTGCTGAAAACTAACTTCAGAGAATGGTGCATAGAGATCCTAATATTTCTACAGGAACTGACCCAGTTTAACATCAATGCCAGTAGATTCCTATGGGACATGATGTGTATTTTGACCTTCATTTTTATTCAACACTGATACATTACTATTTCTTCAGTTGATGCACATCATAGGATATGTATTTCATCCTCATGTTCACAAATTTCTAGGCATTTGGTTCCCTTTCAATCACTTCCTGCTTCAGAACACATGTATTCCTCCACGTTTCTTGACTGGTCTTTTCATGAGACTTCTTTCCAAACACATTCTTTTCCATTTCCATAATCCCTTTTGAAGCCAAACTCACACCCCCTTCATGGTAAACCATCACCCTAATATCACCATTAGATGTATAACTGGTTGGAATGAATGGTTGTGTATCAATATTAGATTTCCTATATATTTTCAGATATCCATTCAATCCATTATTTAAATTGGAACCAGTTATAATATTTATTCACAGTAGGGTCTATTCATGTATTATCTCTATATTCATAGACCCAGGGTACACCTATTTGTACCCCCAAAGGCTACTTTATATGTCTTCAACATATTACTCCCAGAAATGGTGGAAGAAATACTCATGTCACCTGATCTCCATATACATTTTATCACAGTGATATTCTGGACACAAAATGCAAAGGTCACACTTATGATTGTACCAAAGCCTCATTGGAAAGTGAGCATGGATTACTCAAAACATCCTTGTCCAGGTTGCCTAATGCTCTCAAATGTCAATCCTATTGGTGACTACACATTTGTTTCTTCCTAAGATGATATATTCAACCTCAACCCTGTTGAATATGTCTAATCCTCTCACTCACTTTATACTTTGCCTGATTTCCTAATGTCTCTATTGATATCTGCTTTCCTACATATGTTCCCCAGTTCATCATTGTGACTGACCCTTAACATGTGCTGACATTTACATTCACTCTCTAACCGACACCCTATTGCTAAAGAACTTTTGGTCCAAATTTTATACTCACTCTTCTTCCTAAACCTACCAACTATCTTCCTAATCCTACCTACTATCCCTTTTTGACTGGATGTTCTCTTCTACATTCAATCATCCAAGGTACAAGGTCCTGTGCCATTGTATATCAATTTATCTGAGACATCTGTGCAGAAAGTCATTCAAAGCTAAGTAACCCAATCAAGGGCCCAATGCCCTTCTGGCCTTCAAATCTTACTTGGATTTCTGTTTTCATACATATATTTCACCTATATATTATTATAAATATCACAGGTTCCCAATACCATTCATCATCCAGCAGAGTGATTCCTAACCCAAACCGAACAGGTTCTTAACCCTAACCATACACTGTTCCCTCAATCTAACTTTACAGAAGAGCAGGGACAGAGTTGGTCTTACAATACAGGAATGTAGGGGATCTTCCACCTGCTGAGAACCTCAAAGGTCCATGCAGAAATGATCCCTGGAGAAGATGTAGGCCGCTGTGAAGGACCTGAGAGAGCACAAGTCATCTTCCATGGCAAACCACCTGGTCAGGATGAAGGGATGTGTCTGAATGAGCCTCTCTCTTCTTAATGTAGACAAGATGGACCAAAGCAGGCCTGTGTGGAGAGCTGTTCCTTGGTGCCTATGGTTGATATTTCATTCTAACTTGTGAAAGTGTCACAGGAAGGAGGGGCAGCCTCCATCTCATGGGAGCCCTGGAAGCAACTGTTAGGTCACAGTGGTCGCCAAGGCAGTGACCTCATTCAGTTCCTGAAGGAAGTGACCTCACCTCACTTCCTTGGTGATGGAACTCTCTGAACTTGGGATCCAGGAAGCCAGGCACCCAGAGCCAGTCCCAGTCCCAGTCCCAGTGGGCTCACTTGTTTGGATTTACCAAGGACAGAGTCAGTCTTTCTTGGTACCTACTGATGTGAGGATGGCCAAATGCCAGGAAAGCTCTGCAGAGGGGCCTTTCCTGAGAAAGCAGGTAGTGGCTCACCGCTGGCTCCTGACAACTTCACAGAGTTGGCCAAGGAGGCCAGATGTGGGACAGGACAGGCCATTTCGCGGGAACATAGTATGGCCCACGAGTCAGACGGCACTCCGGGTAGTCACAGACCAACTTGGAAGAAGGAGGTGCCTTTGTGGGTGTGGGTGTGAGTTTGTGGTTTTGTCTCATGTTCTGAGAATAGGTAGGAAAGGCGGTTTGTTTGTTTTGGAGTGGACTGTTTCTAGTAAGTCTTTTGACGAGGCGAGTGTTTCTATGTTTGTGTATCCCACTGTGTCCCTGGTTGTAGACATTAGAAAAGAGAATGCATCAATGGATGTGTCCTGTCTAGTAGAAAGCTTCCCAGCATTCATCCTGCCCAATTCATGAATGGACTGCGGCTTGCCTTATGGATGGGCAACACCTACTATCTTCCTAAGTTCCTGTTTTCTTCCTGAATTCTGGCCACTCTCCAGAATAGGCTCATGGTTTTGTGTCCAAGATATGTACCACCTCCAAGCTCGGTGACATGGCCATGTACTGGAGAGCTGGAAGGAATGGTGAGCATCTCAGAAAACTCAGATATCAGTGTGACCAGTAAAGTCTCCCTGGAGAAACCCTGCTTTGGGCCTTTTGCTTACCTATTGTTCTGTTGCCCTGAATGTCAGGAAGGCCTTTGCCTCAGGGCACCCCTTTGTGAAGCCTGAAGAAAACAGTTTTCAAATGGAAATGAATGGGCATCACCTGTGGCTCTTTGCTTAATGGCTTTGCAAAGGGATGTGTCTGAATCAGCCTCTTGGCCCTGTGTGAGGCTGTGGCTTAGGTTGTCAGCACCTGACGGATCCAAAGAGAGATCCCATGTGTGCATCCAAAGCCAAATTGGCACAAAAGCAGTCATTGTGGATGAAGTCTCTCGCCTTCCTCTGTAAGGTTCCTGACCTCCATCAAGTGAGAATAGGGATCCTTCGGGTCAAAGGAGTTCTTCAAAGCCCTGCAGAGGCTAGCCCATAGGTGCTTGGGTTTTCTCATGACTCCAATTCACACAAAGAATCTATACCCGGCAGTCAGTAGGCCTCCAATTGGAGAAGCGGAGCCAGTATTAACGGCAGGCCTATTGGATCACTCCAGGTTCACAGGAAGGGTGTCCAGGCCACCCTGACATTAGGCAAATGAGGGGCAAGGGAGCTTATTGTGGACACTGTCTTGGGCTGTGCCCCTCATGGAAACCTCCAGCCCAGCCAGAGGTTATGATGAGTGTCTATGTGGAAGAAGATGAGGGCCATGTGGCAGTTTTTGGTTTGAATTGTGGTCATTGGTGTGGCGGTGGGAAGAGATGACTGGGTCCACCTGGGCTTGAACTCTGGTGTGATTCCCCTTGGAGACTGAGTTCTGGAACTGACCTCAGAGAAGTATTGCCGTGAATTGTGTTGGGATTTGAGGAGGCCATGCATGAGAGTCGCCCTTGGAAACTGAGATGTAGGCCCAGGCTGGCTTTCCACAGAGCACTGGGAATCTCAGCCCGGATATCACATGATTTTATTCTTAAAGACCTGGCAGCCATAGTTGAGAGTCAAAACACACATGGACCTCACATTTGTAGACCTCAATGGGCCTGGCTTCCTGTGACATTTTGGCCACTCTTTGGGAAGCCTTGTTTGTGAGAGTTCTCCAGAGCTTTCGTTGAAATGAGCTTCCTCACCATTTAATGGTTCCTGAAGGAATGGAAAACCACAGTGCCTCTAACTTCATCCTTTAAAATGGCTAGCTAGATAAATACCATGAGATTTTTGAAATTCCCATGACCAGGTGGCACTGGAGAACCTTTGGATGTCCTGTTCTGCTGATCATGAGTGTACCAGACAGTGCCTTGATTGACTGGGTTTCATGAAAATGGTGTAAAACAGAGATGCCAGTAAGTTGGGGCCTGCTGAGTAGCGGGCCTAGAGCAGTGGTGTGCAGGTGTGTGATAAAACATCTGTGGTGGGGCCATGTGGATCTGCCACTGGCTTCCAAATGGCTTGTGACTGACATGGTGCAGTGAGCAGACCCTTCTATGTAAAGGCATCTTGTTATATGGAGAGGTTTCAGGGCAGTGTTCAGAATCAGGTTGCTATGGTCAAGGGGGCAAGCTCTGTGGGATAGAAGCCTGGCTGGCTCATTCTCCTAGGACCTTGACCCACCACACGTGACAGAACTCCCTCCAGCACGGTGACCCAGTTGAACTCCTTGTATTTCCTGAAGCAAATTCCAAACTCCCAGTGCAGCAGCAAGAAACACAGTGAAAAGTGGAGGATGACCAAACGGCTTCACAGTCCACACAGGGAGACACTTAGACCCCAGTGGCCACAGTTTACCTGCAAAGAGAGAATTAAGCACTTCTGCCTCATGTTCATTGGAAAATCAGAAACCGTGTCCTCCAGGTCACATAGATGCAGACCCAGCTTTGATGGTCTCACTACAAAGGAAGCTAAAGCTCCTGACAACAACATATATTTCAAGTGCCCCACCTCAGAGGCAGTTTCTCACAAAGTCTTTAGGCCAGCAGAGCTCCATGTTTGTGGAGTGTTTACCCTGTCTCCCTTACTTATAGAAACTCCTCTACCACCTCCAAGGTTGTGAACTCCTGAGCATTTTCCATTCCACATACGTATCCACAGCTTTTCTAACTCTTCTCCATGAATTGCGTCTTACTTGTTGCGAAGGTAATGTCAAGGCATTGTTCTGGATGAGAGTGGGAAGGTTTTTGTGTAGCACATATTTGCCTACACATTGGATTCATTTTCCTATTTTCCGTTCGAAATACTGAATCCCTGACACTAACCCATACCCTACTAGATTCTGACTACGAATACTAATATGATGGAGAAAAATAACCCAAACACAATAGAAATACAGGCATTTCAGAGCAGGCATGGTGTATAGTTGGACTTGCCTTTAGCATTACAAAGGGTAGGTGTTTTAAATCTTGTGCAATTTAATAGAAGTAGATCTCCATGTGTTTTGAGAGTTAACAAATGTGTGAATTTCTGTTTCCCTTTCTCTGTAGCCTATTCAGCAACATGTATTTTTACATGCACATATAGAATCCTACCTGCTATCCCACGTCCACTCTTGTGAGGTGGCTGACTTGGCAGATACAAATTGTGAGAAGAGATCACTCCTCCTAAAGGCTGTTGGAACTGAAAATTCAACCTACCGGTGAGCTTCCTACATGAACAACATGATACATAAATCCATGTTCAGTAACATAATTTTTTTTGGATCTGTGGATGATATATATTTCATGATGAATTTCGATTGGCATATATATTTCTACTTTTTAATGTCTCTGTGTGTGTTCTGTGTGTATGTGTGTGTGTATATATATATACACACACACACACACACACACAATATACACAAACTCTCCAGATTTTTCAAAATATGAAATATATGTGTCTTAGTATACACTCCCTAAATTCATCCATGTTCATATATGTGGATTTATAATCAACTTTTCACAAGATTATTCTCAGAAATATTCATCCACCTGAAATACATATTTGTTTCCTAGTGCTGAAAACTAACTTCAGAGAATGGTGCATAGAGATCCTAATATTTCTACAGGAACTGACCCAGTTTAACATCAATGCCAGTAGATTCCTATGGGACATGATGTGTATTTTGACCTTCATTTTTATTCAACACTGATACATTACTATTTCTTCAGTTGATGCACATCATAGAATATGTATTTCATCCTCATGTTCACAAATTTCTAGGCATTTGGTTCACTTTCAATCACTTCCTGCTTCAGAACACATGTATTCCTCCACGTTTCTTGACTGGTCTTATCATGAGACTTCTTTCCAAACACATTCTTTTCCATTTCCATAATCCCTTTTGAAGCCAAACTCACACCCCCTTCATGGTAAACCATCACCCTAATATCACCATTAGATGTATAACTGGTTGGAATGAATGGTTGTGTATCAATATTAGATTTCCTATATATTTTCAGATATCCATTCAATCCATTATTTAAATTGGAACCAGTTATAATATTTATTCACAGTAGGGTCTATTCATGCATTATCTCTATATTCATAGACCCAGGGTATACCTATTTGTACCCCCAAAGGCTAATTTATATGTCTTCAACATATTACTCCCAGAAATGGTGGAAGAAATACTCACGACACCTGATCTCCATATACATTGTATCACAGTGATATTCTGGACACAAAATGCAAAGGTCACAGTTATGATTGTACCAAAGCCTCATTGGAAAGTGAGCATGGATTACTCAAAACATCCTTGTCCAGGTTGCCTAATGCTCTCAAATGTCAATCCTATTGGTGACTACACATTTGTTTCTTCCTAAGATGATATATTCAACCTCAACCCTGTTGAATATGTCTAATACTCTCACTCACTTTATACTTTGCCTGATTTCCTAATGTCTCTATTGATATCTGCTTTCCTACATATGTTCCCCAGTTCATCATTGTGACTGACCCTTAACATATGCTGACATTTACATTCACTCTCTAACCGACACCCTATTGCTAAAGAACTTTTGGTCCAAATTTTATACTCACTCTTCTTCCTAAACCTACCAACTATCTTCCTAATCCTACCTACTATCCCTTTTTGACTGGATGTTCTCTTCTACATTCAATCATCCAAGGTACAAGGTCCTGTGCCATTGTATATCGATTTATCTGAGACATCTGTGCAGAAAGTCATTCAAAGCTAAGTAACCCAATCAAGGGCCCAATGCCCTTCTGGCCTTCAAATCTTACTTGGATTTCTGTTTTCATACATATATTTCACCTATATATTATTATAAATATCGCAGGTTCTCAATACCATTCATCATCCAGCAGAGTGATTCCTAACCCAAACCGAACAGGTTCTTAACCCTAACCATACACTGTTCCCTCAATCTAACTTTACAGAAGAGCAGGGACAGAGTTGGTCTTACAATACAGGAATGTAGGGGATCTTCCACCTGCTGAGAACCTCAAAGGTCCATGCAGAAATGATCCCTGGAGAAGATGTAGGCCGCTGTGAAGGACCTGAGAGAGCACAAGTCATCTTCCATGGCAAACCACCTGGTCAGGATGAAGGGATGTGTCTGAATGAGCCTCTCTCTTCTTAATGTAGACAAGATGGACCAAAGCAGGCCTGTGTGGAGAGCTGTTCCTTGGTGCCTATGGTTGATATTCCATTCTAACTTGTGAAAGTGTCAGAGGAAGGAGGGGCAGCCTCCATCTCATGGGAGCCCTGGAAGCAACTGTTAGGACACAGTGGTTGCCAAGGCAGTGACCTCATTCAGTTCCTGAAGGAAGTGACCTCACCTCACTTCCTTGGTGATGGAACTCTCTGAACTTGGGATCCAGGAAGCCAGGCACCCAGAGCCAGTCCCAGTCCCAGTCCCAGTGGGCTCACTTGTTTGGATTTACCAAGGACAGAGTCAGTCTTTCTTGGTACCTACTGATGTGAGGATGGCCAAATGCCAGGAAAGCTCTGCAGAGGGGCCTTTCCTGAGAAAGCAGGTAGTGGCTCACCGCTGGCTCCTGACAACTTCACAGAGTTGGCCAAGGAGGCCAGATGTGGGACAGGACAGGCCATTTCGCGGGAACATAGTATGGCCCACGAGTCAGACGGCACTCCGGGTAGTCACAGACCAACTTGGAAGAAGGAGGTGCCTTTGTGGGTGTGGGTGTGAGTTTGTGGTTTTGTCTCATGTTCTGAGAATAGGTAGGAAAGGCGGTTTGTTAGTTTTGGAGTGGACTGTTTCTAGTAAGTCTTTTGACGAGGCGAGTGTTTCTATGTTTGTGTATCCCACTGTGTCCCTGGTTGTAGACATTAGAAAAGAGAATGCATCAATGGATGTGTCCTGTCTAGTAGAAAGCTTCCCAGCATTCATCCTGCCCAATTCATGAATGGACTGCGGCTTGCCTTATGGATGGGCAACACCTACTATCTTCCTAAGTTCCTGTTTTCTTCCTGAATTCTGGCCACTCTCCAGAATAGGCTCATGGTTTTGTGTCCAAGATATGTACCACCTCCAAGCTCGGTGACATGGCCATGTACTGGAGAGCTGGAAGGAATGGTGAGCATCTCAGAAAACTCAGATATCAGTGTGACCAGTAAAGTCTCCCTGGAGAAACCCTGCTTTGGGCCTTTTGCTTACCTATTGTTGTGTTGCCCTGAATGTCAGGAAGGCCTTTGCCTCAGGGCACCCCTTTGTGAAGCCTGAAGAAAACAGTTTTCAAATGGAAATGCATGGGCATCACCTGTGGCTCTTTGCTTAATGGCTTTGCAAAGGGATGTGTCTGAATCAGCCTCTTGGCCCTGTGTGAGGCTGTGGCTTCGGTTGTCAGCACCTGACGGATCCAAAGAGAGATCCCATGTGTGCATCCAAAGCCAAATTGGCACAAAAGCAGTCATTGTGGATGATGTCTCTCGCATTCCTCTGTAAGGTTCCTGACCTCCATCAAGTGAGAATAGGGATCCTTCGGGTCAAAGGAGTTCTTCAAAGCCCTGCAGAGGCTAGCCCATAGGTGCTTGGGTTTTCTCATGACTCCAATTCACACAAAGAATCTATACCCGGCAGTCAGTAGGCCTCCAATTGGAGAAGCGGAGCCAGTATTAACGGCAGGCCTATTGGATCACTCCAGGTTCACAGGAAGGGTGTCCAGGCCACCCTGACATTAGGCAAATGAGGGGCAAGGGAGCTTATTGTGGACACTGTCTTGGGCTGTGCCCCTCATGGAAACCTCCAGCCCAGCCAGAGGTTATGATGAGTGTCTATGTGGAAGAAGATGAGGGCCATGTGGCAGTGTTTTGGTTTGAATTGTGGTCATTGGTGTGGCGGTGGGAAGAGATGACTGGGTCCACCTGGGCTTGAACTCTGGTGTGATTCCCCTTGGAGACTGAGTTCTGGAACTGACCTCAGAGAAGTATTGCCGTGAATTGTGTTGGGATGTGAGGAGGCCATGCATGAGAGTCACCCTTGGAAACTGAGATGTAGGCCCAGGCTGGCTTTCCACAGAGCACTGGGAATCTCAGCCCGGATATCACATGATTTTATTCTTAAAGACCTGGCAGCCATAGTTGAGAGTCAAAACACACATGGACCTCACATTTGTAGACCTCAATGGGCCTGGCTTCGTGTGACCTTTTGGCCACTCTTTGGGAAGCCTTGTTTGTGAGAGTTCTCCAGAGCTTTCGTTGAAATGAGCTTCCTCACCATTTAATGGTTCCTGAAGGAATGGAAACCCACAGTTCCTCTAACTTCATCCTTTAAAAATGGCTAGCTAGATAAATACCATGAGATTTTTGAAATTCCCATGACCAGGTGGCACTGGAGAACCTTTGGATGTCCTGTTTTGCTGATCATGTGTGTACCAGACAGTGCCTTGATTGACTGGGTTTCATGAAAATGGTGTAAAACAGAGATGCCAGTAAGTTGGGGCCTGCTGAGTAGCGGGCCTAGAGCAGTGGTGTGCAGGTGTGTGATAAAACATCTGTGGTGGGGCCATGTGGATCTGCCACTGGCTTCCAAATGGCTTGTGACTGACATGGTGCAGTGAGCAGACCCTTCTATGTAAAGGCATCTTGTTATATGGAGAGGTTTCAGGGCAGTGTTCAGAATCAGGTTGCTATGGTCAAGGGGGCAAGCTCTGTGGGATAGAAGCCTGGCTGGTGCATTCTCCTAGGACCTTGACCCACCACACGTGACAGAACTCCCTCCAGCACGGTGTCCCAGTTGAACTCCTTGTATTTCCTGAAGCAAATTCCAAACTCCCAGTGCAGCAGCAAGAAACACCACGAAAAGTGGAGGATGACCAAATGGCTTCAGAGTCCACACAGGGAGACACTTAGACCCCAGTGGCCACAGTTTACCTGCAAAGAGAGAATTCAGCACTTCTGCCTCATGTTCATTGGAAAATCAGAAACCATGTCCTCCAGGTCACATAGATGCAGACCCAGCTTTGATGGTCTCACTACAAAGGAAGCTAAAGCTCCTGACAACAACATATATTTCAAGTGCCCCACCTCAGAGGCAGTTTCTCACAAAGTCTTTAGGCCAGCAGAGCTCCATGTTTGTGGAGTGTTTACCCTGTCTCCCTTACTTATGGAAACTCCTCTACCACCTCCAAGGTTGTGAACTCCTGAGCATTGTCCATTCCACATACGTATTCACAGCTTTTCTAACTCTTCTCCACGAATTGCGTCTTACTTGTTGCGAAGGTAATGTCAAGGCATTGTTCTGGATGAGAGTGGGAAGGTTTTTGTGTAGCACATATTTGCCTACACATTGGATTCATTTTCCTATTTTCCGTTCGAAATACTGAATCCCTGACACTAACCCATACCCTACTAGATTCTGACTACGAATACTAATATGATGGAGAAAAATAACCCAAACACAATAGAAATACAGGCAGTTCAGAGCAGGCATGGTGTATAGTTGGACTTGCCTTTAGCATTACAATGGGTAGGTGTTTTAAATCTTGTCCAATTTAATAGAAGTAGTTCTCCATGTGTTTTGAGAGTTAACAAATGTGTGAAATTCTGTCTCCCTTTCTCTGTAGCCTATTCAGCAACATGTATTTTTACATGCACATATAGAATCTTACCTGCTATCCCACGTCCACTCTTGTGTGGTGGCTGACTTGGCAGATACAAATTGTGAGAAGAGATCACTCCTCCTAAATGCTGTTGGAACTGAAAATTCAACCTACCGGTGAGCTTCCTACTTGAACACCATGATACATAAATCCATGTTCAGTAACATAAATATTTTTGGATCTGTGGATGATATATATTTCATGATGAATTTCGATTGGCATATATATTTCTACTTTTTAATGTCTGTGTGTGTGTTCTGTGTGTATGTGTGTGTGTATATATATACACACACACACACACACACAATATACACAAACTCTCCAGATTTTTCAAAATATGAAATATATGTGTCTTAGTATACACTCCCTAAATTCATCCATGTTCATATATGTGGATTTATAATCAACTTTTCACAAGATTATTCTCAGAAATATTCATCCACCTGAAATACATATTTGTTTCCTAGTGCTGAAAACTAACTTCAGAGAATGGTGCATAGAGATCCTAATATTTCTACAGGAACTGACCCAGTTTAACATCAATGCCAGTAGATTCCTATGGGACATGATGTGTATGTTGTCGTTCATTTTTATTCAACACTGGTACATTACTATATCTTCAGTTGATGCACATCGTTGGATATGTATTTCATCTTCAAGTTCACAAATCTCTAGGCATTTGGTTCACTTTCAATCACTTCCTGCTTCAGAAAACATGTGTTCCTCCACGTTTCTTGACTGGTCTTTTCATGAGACTTCTTTCCAAACACATTCTTTTCCATTTCCATAATCCCTTTTGAAGCCAAAGTCACACCCCCTTCATGGTAAACCATAACCCTAATATCACCATTAGATGTATAAATGGTTGGAATGAATGGTTGTGTATCAATATTAGATTTCCTATATATTTTTAGATATCAATTCAATCCATTATTTAAATTGGAACCAGTTATAATATTTATTCACAGTAGGGTCTATTCATGCATTATCTCTATATTCATAGACCCAGGGTACACCTATTTGTACCCCCAAAGGCTACTTTATATGTCTTCAACATATTACTCCCAGAAATGGTGGAAGAAATACTCATGTCACCTGATCTCCATATACATTTTATCACACTGATATTCTGGACACAAAATGCAAAGGTCACACTTATGATTGTACCAAAGCCTCATTGGAAAGTGAGCATGGATTACTCAAAACATCCTTGTCCAGGTTGCCTAATGCTCTCAAATGTCAATCCTATTGGTGACTACACATTTGTTTCTTCCTAAGATGATATATTCAACCTCAACCCTGTTGAAAAAGTCTAATCCTCTCACTCACTTTATACTTTGCCTGATTTCCTAATGTCTCTATTGATATCTGCTTTCCTACACATGTTCCCCAGTTCATCATTGTGACTGACCCTTCACGTGTGCTGACATTTACATTCACTCTCTAACCGACACCCTATTGCTAAAGAACTTTTGGTCCAAATTTTATACTCACTCTTTTTCCTAAACCTACCAACTATCTTCCTAATCCTACCTACTATCCCTTTTTTACTGGATGTTCTCTTCTACATTGAATCATCCAAGGTACAAGGTCCTGTGCCATTGTATATCGATTTATCTGAGACATCTGTGAAGAAAGTCATTCAAAGCTAAGTATCCCAATCAAGGGCCCAATGCCCTTCTGGCCTTCACTTCTTACTTGGATTTCTGTTTTCAGCCATATATTTCACCTATATATAATTATAAATATCGCAGGTTCCCAGTACCATTCATCATCCAGCTGAGTGATTCCTAACCCAAACCGAACAGGTTCTTAACCCTAACCATACACTGTTCCCTCAATCTAACTTTACAGAAGAGCAGGGACAGAGTTGGTCTTACAATACAGGAATGTAGGGGATCTTCCACCTGCTGAGAACCTCAAAGGTCCATGCAGAAATGATCCCTGGAGAAGATGTAGGCCGCTGTGAAGGACCTGAGAGAGCACAAGGTATGTTCCATTGCCAACAACCTGGTCAGGATGAAGGGATGTGTCTGAATGAGCCTCTCTCTTCTTAATGTAGACAAGATGGACCAAAGCAGGCCTGTGTGGAGAGCTGTTCCTTGGTGCCTATGGTTGATATTCCATTCTAACTTGTGAAAGTGTCACAGGAAGGAGGGGCAGCCTCCATCTCATGGGAGCCCTGGAAGCAACTGTTAGGACACAGTGGTCGCAAAGGCAGTGACCTCATTCAGTTCCAGAAGGAAGTGACCTCACCTCACTTCCTTGGTGATGGAACTCTCTGAACTTGGAATCCAGGAAGCCAAGCACACAGAGCCAGTCCCAGTCCCAGTCCCAGTGGGATCACTTGTTTGGATTTACCAAAAACAGAGTCAGTCTTTCTTGGTACCTACTGATGTGAGGATGGCCAAATGCCAGGAAAGCTCTGCAGAGGGGCCTTTACTGAGAAAGCAGGTAGTGGCTCACTGCTGGCTCCTGACAACTTCACAGAGCTGGCCAAGGAGGCCAGATGTGGGACAGGACAGGCCATTTCGCGGGAACATAGTATGGCCCACGAGTCAGAAGGCACTCCGGGTAGTCACAGACCAACTTGGAAGAAGGAGGTGCCTTTGTGGGTGTGGGTGTGAGTTTGTGGTTTTGTCTCATGTTCTGAGAATAGGTAGGAAAGGCGGTTTGTTTGTTTTGGAGTGGACTGTTTCTAGTAAGTCTTTTGACGAGGTGAGTGTTTCTATGTTTGTGTATCCCACTGTGTCCCTGGTTGTAGACATTAGAAAAGAGAATGCATCAATGGATGTGTCCTGTCTAGTAGAAAGCTTCCCAGCATTCATCCTGCCCAATTCATGAATGGACTGCGGCTTGCCTTATGGATGGGCAACACCTACAATCTTCCTAAGTTCCTGTTTTCTTCCTGAATTCTGGCCACTCTCCAGAATAGGCTCATGGTTTTGTGTCCAAGATATGTACCACCTCCAAGCTCGGTGACATGGCCATGTACTGGAGAGCTGGAAGGAATGGTGAGCATCTCAGAAAACTCAGATATCAGTGTGACCAGTAAAGTCTCCCTGGAGAAACCCTGCTTTGGGCCTTTTGCTTACCTATTGTTGTGTTGCCCTGAATGTCAGGAAGGCCTTTGCCTCAGGGCACCCCTTTGTGAAGCCTGAAGAAAACAGTTTTCAAATGGAAATGAATGGGCATCACCTGTGGCTCTTTGCTTAATGGCTTTGCAAAGGGATGTGTCTGAATCAGCCTCTTGGCCCTGTGTGAGGCTGTGGCTTAGGTTGTCAGCACCTGACGGATCCAAAGAGAGATCCCATGTGTGCATCCAAAGCCAAATTGGCACAAAAGCAGTCATTGTGGATGAAGTCTCTCGCCTTCCTCTGTAAGGTTCCTGACCTCCATCAAGTGAGAATAGGGATCCTTCGGGTCAAAGGAGTTCTTCAAAGCCCTGCAGAGGCTAGCCCATACATGCTTGGGTTTTCTCATGACTCCAATTCACACAAAGAATCTATACCCGGCAGTCAGTAGGCCTCCAATTGGAGAAGCGGAGCCAGTATTAACGGCAGGCCTATTGGATCACTCCAGGTTCACAGGAAGGGTGTCCAGGCCACCCTGACATTAGGCAAATGAGGGGCAAGGGAGCTTATTGTGGACACTGTCTTGGGCTGTGCCCCTCATGGAAACCTCCAGCCCAGCCAGAGGTTATGATGAGTGTCTATGTGGAAGAAGATGAGGGCCATGTGGCAGTGTTTTGGTTTGAATTGTGGTCATTGGTGTGGCGGTGGGAAGAGATGACTGGGTCCACCTGGGCTTGAACTCTGGTGTGATTCCCCTTGGAGACTGAGTTCTGGAACTGACCTCAGAGAAGTATTGCCGTGAATTGTGTTGGGATTTGAGGAGGCCATGCATGAGAGTCGCCCTTGGAAACTGAGATGTAGGCCCAGGCTGGCTTTCCACAGAGCACTGGGAATCTCAGCCCGGATATCACATGATTTTATTCTTAAAGACCTGGCAGCCATAGTTGAGAGTCAAAACACACATGGACCTCACATTTGTAGACCTCAATGGGCCTGGCTTCGTGTGACCTTTTGGCCACTCTTTGGGAAGCCTTGTTTGTGAGAGTTCTCCAGAGCTTTCGTTGAAATGAGCTTCCTCACCATTTAATGGTTCCTGAAGGAATGGAAACCCACAGTGCCTCTAACTTCATCCTTTAAAAATGGCTAGCTAGATAAATACCATGAGATTTTTGAAATTCCCATGACCAGGTGGCACTGGAGAACCTTTGGATGTCCTGTTTTGCTGATCATGTGTGTACCAGACACTGCCTTGATTGACTGGGTTTCATGAAAATGGTGTAAAACAGAGATGCAGGTAAGTTGGGGCCTGCTGAGTAGCGGGCCTAGAGCAGTGGTGTGCAGGTGTGTGATAAAACATCTGTGGTGGGGCCATGTGGATCTGCCACTGGCTTCCAAATGGCTTGTGACTGACATGGTGCAGTGAGCAGACCCTTCTATGTAAAGGCATCTTGTTATATGGAGAGGTTTCAGGGCAGTGTTCAGAATCAGGTTGCTATGGTCAAGGGGGCAAGCTCTGTGGGATAGAAGCCTGGCTGGTGCATTCTCCTAGGACCTTGACCCACCACACGTGACAGAACTCCCTCCAGCACGGTGTCCCAGTTGAACTCCTTGTATTTCCTAAAGCAAATTCCAAACTCCCAGTGCAGCAGCAAGAAACACAGTGAAAAGTGGAGGATGACCAAACGGCTTCACAGTCCACACAGGGAGACACTTAGACCCCAGTGGCCACAGTTTACCTGCAAAGAGAGAATTAAGCACTTCTGACTCATGTTCATTGGAAAATCAGAAACCATGTCCTCCAGGTCACATAGATGCAGACCCAGCTTTGATGGTCTCACTACAAAGGAAGCTAAAGCTCCTGACAACAACATATATTTCAAGTGCCCCACCTCAGAGGCAGTTTCTCACAAAGTCTTTAGGCCAGCAGAGCTCCATGTTTGTGGAGTGTTTACCCTGTCTCCCTTACTTATAGAAACTCCTCTACCACCTCCAAGGTTGTGAACTCCTGAGCATTTTCCATTCCACATACGTATTCACAGCTTTTCTAACTCTTCTCCATGAATTGCGTCTTACTTGTTGCGAAGGTAATGTCAAGGCATTGTTCTGGATGAGAGTGGGAAGGTTTTTGTGTAGCACATATTTGCCTACACATTGGATTCATTTTCCTATTTTCCGTTTGAAATACTGAATCCCTGACACTAACCCATACCCTACTAGATTCTGACTACGAATACTAATATGATGGAGAAAAATAACCCAAACACAATAGAAATACAGGCAGTTCAGAGCAGGCATGGTGTATAGTTGGACTTGCCTTTAGCATTACAAAGGGTAGGTGTTTTAAATCTTGTCCAATTTAATAGAGTAGTTCTCCATGTGTTTTGAGAGTTAACAAATGTGTGAATTTCTGTCTCCCTTTCTCTGTAGCCTATTCAGCAACATGTATTTTTACATGCACATATAGAATCCTACCTGCTATCCCTCGTCCACTCTTGTGAGGTGGCTGACTTGGCAGATACAAATTGTGAGAAGAGATCACTCCTCCTAAATGCTGTTGGAACTGAAAATTCAACCTACCGGTGAGCTTCCTACTTGAACAACATGATACATAAATCCATGTTCAGTAACATAATTTTTTTTGGATCTGTGGATGATATATATTTCATGATGAATTTCGATTGGCATATATATTTCTACTTTTTAATGTCTGTGTGTGTGTTCTGTGTGTATGTGTGTGTGTATATATATACACACACACACACAATATACACAAACTCTCCAGATTTTTCAAAATATGAAATATATGTGTCTTATTATACACTCCCTAAATTCATCCATGTTCATATATGTGGATTTATAATCAACTTTTCACAAGATTATTCTCAGAAATATTCATCCACCTGAAATACATATTTGTTTCCTAGTGCTGAAAACTAACTTCAGAGAATGGTGCATAGAGATCCTAATATTTCTACAGGAACTGACCCAGTTTAACATCAATGCCAGTAGATTCCTATGGGACATGATGTGTATTTTGACCTTCATTTTTATTCAACACTGATACATTACTATTTCTTCAGTTGATGCACATCATAGGATATGTATTTCATCCTCATGTTCACAAATTTCTAGGCATTTGGTTCACTTTCAATCATTTCCTGCTTCAGAACACATGTATTCCTCCACGTTTCTTGACTGGTCTTATCATGAGACTTCTTTCCAAACACATTCTTTTCCATTTCCATAATCCCTTTTGAAGCCAAACTCACACCCCCTTCATGGTAAACCATCACCCTAATATCACCATTAGATGTATAACTGGTTGGAATGAATGGTTGTGTATCAATATTAGATTTCCTATATATTTTCAGATATCCATTCAATCCATTATTTAAATTGGAACCAGTTATAATATTTATTCACAGTAGGGTCTATTCATGCATTATCTCTATATTCATAGACCCAGGGTACACCTATTTGTACCCCCAAAGGCTACTTTATATGTCTTCAACATATTACTCCCAGAAATGGTGGAAGAAATACTCATGACACCTGATCTCCATATACATTGTATCACAGTGATATTCTGGACACAAAATGCAAAGGTCACACTTATGATTGTACCAAAGCCTCATTGGAAAGTGAGCATGGATTACTCAAAACATCCTTGTCCAGGTTGCCTAATGCTCTCAAATGTCAATCCTATTGGTGACTACACATTTGTTTCTTCCTAAGATGATATATTCAACCGCAACCCTGTTGAATATGTCTAATCCTCTCACTCACTTTATACTTTGCCTGATTTCCTAATGTCTCTATTGATATCTGCTTTCCTACATATGTTCCCCAGTTCATCATTGTGACTGACCCTTAACATGTGCTGACATTTACATTCACTCTCTAACCGACACCCTATTGCTAAAGAACTTTTGGTCCAAATTTTATACTCACTCTTCTTCCTAAACCTACCAACTATCTTCCTAATCCTACCTACTATCCCTTTTTGACTGGATGTTCTCTTCTACATTCAATCATCCAAGGTACAAGGTCCTGTGCCATTGTATATCGATTTATCTGAGACATCTGTGCAGAAAGTCATTCAAAGCTAAGTAACCCAATCAAGGGCCCAATGCCCTTCTGGCCTTCAAATCTTACTTGGATTTCTGTTTTCATACATATATTTCACCTATATATTATTATAAATATCACAGGTTCCCAATACCATTCATCATCCAGCAGAGTGATTCCTAACCCAAACCGAACAGGTTCTTAACCCTAACCATACACTGTTCCCTCAATCTAACTTTACAGAAGAGCAGGGACAGAGTTGGTCTTACAATACAGGAATGTAGGGGATCTTCCACCTGCTGAGAACCTCAAAGGTCCATGCAGAAATGATCCCTGGAGAAGATGTAGGCCGCTGTGAAGGACCTGAGAGAGCACAAGTCATCTTCCATGGCAAACCACCTGGTCAGGATGAAGGGATGTGTCTGAATGAGCCTCTCTCTTCTTAATGTAGACAAGATGGACCAAAGCAGGCCTGTGTGGAGAGCTGTCCCTTGGTGCCTATGGTTGATATTCCATTCTAACTTGTGAAAGTGTCAGAGGAAGGAGGGGCAGCCTCCATCTCATGGGAGCCCTGGAAGCAACTGTTAGGACACAGTGGTTGCCAAGGCAGTGACCTCATTCAGTTCCTGAAGGAAGTGACCTCACCTCACTTCCTTGGTGATGGAACTCTCTGAACTTGGGATCCAGGAAGCCAGGCACCCAGAGCCAGTCCCAGTCCCAGTCCCAGTGGGCTCACTTGTTTGGATTTACCAAGGACAGAGTCAGTCTTTCTTGGTACCTACTGATGTGAGGATGGCCAAATGCCAGGAAAGCTCTGCAGAGGGGCCTTTCCTGAGAAAGCAGGTAGTGGCTCACCGCTGGCTCCTGACAACTTCACAGAGTTGGCCAAGGAGGCCAGATGTGGGACAGGACAGGCCATTTCGCGGGAACATAGTATGGCCCACGAGTCAGACGGCACTCCGTGTAGTCACAGACCAACTTGGAAGAAGGAGGTGCCTTTGTGGGTGTGGGTGTGAGTTTGTGGTTTTGTCTCATGTTCTGAGAATAGGTAGGAAAGGCGGTTTGTTTGTTTTGGAGTGGACTGTTTCTAGTAAGTCTTTTGACGAGGCGAGTGTTTCTATGTTTGTGTATCCCACTGTGTCCCTGGTTGTAGACATTAGAAAAGAGAATGCATCAATGAATGTGTCCTGTCTAGTAGAAAGCTTCCCAGCATTCATCCTGCCCAATTCATGAATGGACTGCGGCTTGCCTTATGGATGGGCAACACCTACTATCTTCCTAAGTTCCTGTTTTCTTCCTGAATTCTGGCCACTCTCCAGAATAGGCTCATGGTTTTGTGTCCAAGATATATACCACCTCCAAGCTCGGTGACATGGCCATGTACTGGAGAGCTGGAAGGAATGGTGAGCATCTCAGAAAACTCAGATATCAGTGTGACCAGTAAAGTCTCCCTGGAGAAACCCTGCTTTGGGCCTTTTGCTTACCTATTGTTCTGTTGCCCTGAATGTCAGGAAGGCCTTTGCCTCAGGGCACCCCTTTGTGAAGCCTGAAGAAAAAGTTTTCAAATGGAAATGAATGGGCATCACCTGTGGCTCTTTGCTTAATGGCTTTGCAAGGGGATGTGTCTGAATCAGCCTCTTGGCCCTGTGTGAGGCTGTGGCTTAGGTTGTCAGCACCTGACGGATCCAAAGAGAGATCCCATGTGTGCATCCAAAGCCAAATTGGCACAAAAGCAGTCATTGTGGATGAAGTCTCTCGCCTTCCTCTGTAAGGTTCCTGACCTCCATCAAGTGAGAATAGGGATCCTTCGGGTCAAAGGAGTTCTTCAAAGCCCTGCAGAGGCTAGCCCATACATGCTTGGGTTTTCTCATGACTCCAATTCACACAAAGAATCTATACCCGGCAGTCAGTAGGCCTCCAATTGGAGAAGCGGAGCCAGTATTAACGGCAGGCCTATTGGATCACTCCAGGTTCACAGGAAGGGTGTCCAGGCCACCCTGACATTAGGCAAATGAGGGGCAAGGGAGCTTATTGTGGACACTGTCTTGGGCTGTGCCCCTCATGGAAACCTCCAGCCCAGCCAGAGGTTATGATGAGTGTCTATGTGGAAGAAGATGAGGGCCATGTGGCAGTGTTTTGGTTTGAATTGTGGTCATTGGTGTGGCGGTGGGAAGAGATGACTGGGTCCACCTGGGCTTGAACTCTGGTGTGATTCCCCTTGGAGACTGAGTTCTGGAACTGACCTCAGAGAAGTATTGCCGTGAATTGTGTTGGGATTTGAGGAGGCCATGCATGAGAGTCGCCCTTGGAAACTGAGATGTAGGCCCAGGCTGGCTTTCCACAGAGCACTGGGAATCTCAGCCCGGATATCACATGATTTTATTCTTAAAGACCTGGCAGCCATAGTTGAGAGTCAAAACACACATGGACCTCACATTTGTAGACCTCAATGGGCCTGGCTTCGTGTGACCTTTTGGCCACTCTTTGGGAAGCCTTGTTTGTGAGAGTTCTCCAGAGCTTTTGTTGAAATGAACATCCTCACCATTTAATGGTTCCTGAAGGAATGGAAACCCACAGTGCCTCTAACTTCATCCTTTAAAAATGGCTAGCTAGATAAATACCATGAGATTTTTGAAATTCCCATGACCAGGTGGCACTGGAGAACCTTTGGATGTCCTGTTTTGCTGATCATGTGTGTACCAGACAGTGCCTTGATTGACTGGGTTTCATGAAAATGGTGTAAAACAGAGATGCCAGTAAGTTGGGGCCTGCTGAGTAGCGGGCCTAGAGCAGTGGTGTGCAGGTGTGTGATAAAACATCTGTGGTGGGGCCATGTGGATCTGCCACTGGCTTCCAAATGGCTTGTGACTGACATGGTGCAGTGAACAGACCCTTCTATGTAAAGGCATCTTGTTATATGGAGAGGTTTCAGGGCAGTGTTCAGAATCAGGTTGCTATGGTCAAGGGGGCAACCTCTGTGGGATAGAAGCCTGGCTGGTGCATTCTCCTAGGACCTTGACCCACCACACGTGACAGAACTCCCTCCAGCACGGTGTCCCAGTTGAACTCCTTGTATTTCCTGAAGCAAATTCCAAACTCCCAGTGCAGCAGCAAGAAACACCACGAAAAGTGGAGGATGACCAAATGGCTTCAGAGTCCACACAGGGAGACACTTAGACCCCAGTGGCCACAGTTTACCTGCAAAGAGAGAATTCAGCACTTCTGCCTCATGTTCATTGGAAAATCAGAAACCATGTCCTCCAGGTCACATAGATGCAGACCCAGCTTTGATGGTCTCACTACAAAGGAAGCTAAAGCTCCTGACAACAACATATATTTCAAGTGCCCCACCTCAGAGGCAGTTTCTCACAAAGTCTTTAGGCCAGCAGAGCTCCATGTTTGTGGAGTGTTTACCCTGTCTCCCTTACTTATGGAAACTCCTCTACCACCTCCAAGGTTGTGAACTCCTGAGCATTTTCCATTCCACATACGTATTCACAGCTTTTCTAACTCTTCTCCACGAATTGCGTCTTACTTGTTGCGAAGGTAATGTCAAGGCATTGTTCTGGATGAGAGGGGGAAGGTTTTTGTGTAGCACATATTTGCCTACACATTGGATTCATTTTCCTATTTTCCGTTTGAAATACTGAATCCCTGACACTAACCCATACCCTACTAGATTCTGACTACGAATACTAATATGATGGAGAAAAATAACCCAAACAGAATAGAAATACAGGCGGTTCAGAGCAGGCATGGTGTATAGTTGGACTTGCCTTTAGCATTACAAAGGGTAGGTGTTTTAAATCTTGTCCAATTTAATAGAAGTAGTTCTCCATGTGTTTTGAGAGTTAACAAATGTGTGAAATTCTGTCTCCCTTTCTCTGTAGCCTATTCAGCAACATGTATTTTTACATGCACATATAGAATCCTACCTGCTATCCCACGTCCACTCTTGTGAGGTGGCTGACTTGGCAGATACAAATTGTGAGAAGAGATCACTCCTCCTAAATGCTGTTGGAACTGAAAATTCAACCTACCGGTGAGCTTCCTACTTGAACAACATGATACATAAATCCATGTTCAGTAACATAATTTTTTTTGGATCTGTGGATGATATATATTTCATGATGAATTTCGATTGGCATATATATTTCTACTTTTTAATGTCTGTGTGTGTGTTCTGTGTGTATGTGTGTGTGTATATATATACACACACACACACAATATACACAAACTCTCCAGATTTTTCAAAATATGAAATATATGTGTCTTAGTATACACTCCCTAAATTCATCCATGTTCATATATGTGGATTTATAATCAACTTTTCACAAGATTATTCTCAGAAATATTCATCCACCTGAAATACATATTTGTTTCCTAGTGCTGAAAACTAACTTCAGAGAATGGTGCATAGAGATCCCAATATTTCTACAGGAACTGACCCAGTTTAACATCAATGCCAGTAGATTCCTATGGGACATGATGTGTATTTTGACCTTCATTTTTATTCAACACTGATACATTACTATTTCTTCAGTTGATGCACATCATAGGATATGTATTTCATCCTCATGTTCACAAATTTCTAGGCATTTGGTTCACTTTCAATCACTTCCTGCTTCAGAACACATGTATTCCTCCACGTTTCTTGACTGGTCTTATCATGAGACTTCTTTCCAAACACATTATTTTCCATTTCCATAATCCCTTTTGAAGCCAAACTCACACCCCCTTCATGGTAAACCATCACCCTAATATCACCATTAGATGTATAACTGGTTGGAATGAATGGTTGTGTATCAATATTAGATTTCCTATATATTTTCAGATATCCATTCAATCCATTATTTAAATTGGAACCAGTTATAATATTTATTCACAGTAGGGTCTATTCATGCATTATCTCTATATTCATAGACCCAGGGTACACCTATTTGTACCCCCAAAGGCTAATTTATATGTCTTCAACATATTACTCCCAGAAATGGTGGAAGAAATACTCATGACACCTGATCTCCATATACATTGTATCACAGTGATATTCTGGACACAAAATGCAAAGGTCACACTTATGATTGTACCAAAGCCTCATTGGAAAGTGAGCATGGATTACTCAAAACATCCTTGTCCAGGTTGCCTAATGCTCTCAAATGTCAATCCTATTGGTGACTACACATTTGTTTCTTCCTAAGATGATATATTCAACCTCAACCCTGTTGAATATGTCTAATCCTCTCACTCACTTTATACTTTGCCTGATTTCCTAATGTCTCTATTGATATCTGCTTTCCTACATATGTTCCCCAGTTCATCATTGTGACTGACCCTTAACATGTGCTGACATTTACATTCACTCTCTAACCGACACCCTATTGCTAAAGAACTTTTGGTCCAAATTTTATACTCACTCTTCTTCCTAAACCTACCAACTATCTTCCTAATCCTACCTACTATCCCTTTTTGACTGGATGTTCTCTTCTACATTCAATCATCCAAGGTACAAGGTCCTGTGCCATTGTATATCGATTTATCTGAGACATCTGTGCAGAAAGTCATTCAAAGCTAAGTAACCCAATCAAGGGCCCAATGCCCTTCTGGCCTTCAAATCTTACTTGGATTTCTGTTTTCATACATATATTTCACCTATATATTATTATAAATATCACAGGTTCCCAATACCATTCATCATCCAGCAGAGTGATTCCTAACCCAAACCGAACAGGTTCTTAACCCTAACCATACACTGTTCCCTCAATCTAACTTTACAGAAGAGCAGGGACAGAGTTGGTCTTACAATACAGGAATGTAGGGGATCTCCCACCTGCTGAGAACCTCAAAGGTCCATGCAGAAATGATCCCTGGAGAAGATGTAGGCCGCTGTGAAGGACCTGAGAGAGCACAAGTCATCTTCCATGGCAAACCACCTGGTCAGGATGAAGGGATGTGTCTGAATGAGCCTCTCTCTTCTTAATGTAGACAAGATGGACCAAAGCAGGCCTGTGTGGAGAGCTGTCCCTTGGTGCCTATGGTTGATATTCCATTCTAACTTGTGAAAGTGTCACAGGAAGGAGGGGCAGCCTCCATCTCATGGGAGCCCTGGAAGCAACTGTTAGGACACAGTGGTTGCCAAGGCAGTGACCTCATTCAGTTCCTGAAGGAAGTGACCTCACCTCACTTCCTTGGTGATGGAACTCTCTGAACTTGGGATCCAGGAAGCCAGGCACCCAGAGCCAGTCCCAGTCCCAGTCCCAGTGGGCTCACTTGTTTGGATTTACCAAGGACAGAGTCAGTCTTTCTTGGTACCTACTGATGTGAGGATGGCCAAATGCCAGGAAAGCTCTGCAGAGGGGCCTTTCCTGAGAAAGCAGGTAGTGGCTCACCGCTGGCTCCTGACAACTTCACAGAGTTGGCCAAGGAGGCCAGATGTGGGACAGGACAGGCCATTTCGCGGGAACATAGTATGGCCCACGAGTCAGACGGCACTCCGGGTAGTCACAGACCAACTTGGAAGAAGGAGGTGCCTTTGTGGGTGTGGGTGTGAGTTTGTGGTTTTGTCTCATGTTCTGAGAATAGGTAGGAAAGGCGGTTTGTTTGTTTTGGAGTGGACTGTTTCTAGTAAGTCTTTTGACGAGGCGAGTGTTTCTATGTTTGTGTATCCCACTGTGTCCCTGGTTGTAGACATTAGAAAAGAGAATGCATCAATGGATGTGTCCTGTCTAGTAGAAAGCTTCCCAGCATTCATCCTGCCCAATTCATGAATGGACTGCGGCTTGCCTTATGGATGGGCAACACCTACTATCTTCCTAAGTTCCTGTTTTCTTCCTGAATTCTGGCCACTCTCCAGAATAGGCTCATGGTTTTGTGTCCAAGATATATACCACCTCCAAGCTCGGTGACATGGCCATGTACTGGAGAGCTGGAAGGAATGGTGAGCATCTCAGAAAACTCAGATATCAGTGTGACCAATAAAGTCTCCCTGAAGAAACCCTGCTTTGGGCCTTTTGCTTACCTATTGTTCTGTTGCCCTGAATGTCAGGAAGGCCTTTGCCTCAGGGCACCCCTTTGTGAAGCCTGAAGAAAAAGTTTTCAAATGGAAATGAATGGGCATCACCTGTAGCTCTTTGCTTAATGGCTTTGCAAAGGGATGTGTCTGAATCAGCCTCTTGGCCCTGTGTGAGGCTGTGGCTTAGGTTGTCAGCACCTGACGGATCCAAAGAGAGATCCCATGTGTGCATCCAAAGCCAAATTGGCACAAAAGCAGTCATTGTGGATGATGTCTCTCGCATTCCTCTGTAAGGTTCCTGACCTCCATCAAGTGAGAATAGGGATCCTTCGGGTCAAAGGAGTTCTTCAAAGCCCTGCAGAGGCTAGCCCATAGGTGCTTGGGTTTTCTCATGACTCCAATTCACACAAAGAATCTATACCCGGCAGTCAGTAGGCCTCCAATTGGAGAAGCGGAGCCAGTATTAACGGCAGGCCTATTGGATCACTCCAGGTTCACAGGAAGGGTGTCCAGGCCACCCTGACATTAGGCAAATGAGGGGCAAGGGAGCTTATTGTGGACACTGTCTTGGGCTGTGCCCCTCATGGAAACCTCCAGCCCAGCCAGAGGTTATGATGAGTGTCTATGTGGAAGAAGATGAGGGCCATGTGGCAGTGTTTTGGTTTGAATTGTGGTCATTGGTGTGGCGGTGGGAAGAGATGACTGGGTCCACCTGGGCTTGAACTCTGGTGTGATTCCCCTTGGAGACTGAGTTCTGGAACTGACCTCAGAGAAGTATTGCCGTGAATTGTGTTGGGATTTGAGGAGGCCATGCATGAGAGTCGCCCTTGGAAACTGAGATGTAGGCCCAGGCTGGCTTTCCACAGAGCACTGGGAATCTCAGCCCGGATATCACATGATTTTATTCTTAAAGACCTGGCAGCCATAGTTGAGAGTCAAAACACACATGGACCTCACATTTGTAGACCTCAATGGGCCTGGCTTCGTGTGACCTTTCGGCCACTCTTTGGGAAGCCTTGTTTGTGAGAGTTCTCCAGAGCTTTTGTTGAAATGAGCTTCCTCACCATTTAATGGTTCCTGAAGGAATGGAAACCCACAGTGCCTCTAACTTCATCCTTTAAAAATGGCTAGCTAGATAAATACCATGAGATTTTTGAAATTCCCATGACCAGGTGGCACTGGAGAACCTTTGGATGTCCTGTTTTGCTGATCATGAGTGTACCAGACAGTGCCTTGATTGACTGGGTTTCATGAAAATGGTGTAAAACAGAGATGCCAGTAAGTTGGGGCCTGCTGAGTAGCGGGCCTAGAGCAGTGGTGTGCAGGTGTGTGATAAAACATCTGTGGTGGGGCCATGTGGATCTGCCACTGGCTTCCAAATGGCTTGTGACTGACATGGTGCAGTGAGCAGACCCTTCTATGTAAAGGCATCTTGTTATATGGAGAGGTTTCAGGGCAGTGTCCAGAATCAGGTTGCTATGGTCAAGGGGGCAAGCTCTGTGGGATAGAAGCCTGGCTGGTGCATTCTCCTAGGACCTTGACCCACCACACGTGACAGAACTCCCTCCAGCACGGTGTCCCAGTTGAACTCCTTGTATTTCCTGAAGCAAATTCCAAACTCCCAGTGCAGCAGCAAGAAACACAGTGAAAAGTGGAGGATGACCAAACGGCTCTACAATCCACACAGGGAGACACTTAGACCCCAGTGGCCACAGTTTACCTGCAAAGAGAGAATTCAGCACTTCTGCCTCATGTTCATTGGAAAATCAGAAACCATGTCCTCCAGGTCACATAGATGCAGACCCAGCTTTGATGGTCTCACTACAAAGGAAGCTAAAGCTCCTGACAACAACATATATTTCAAGTGCCCCACCTCAGAGGCAGTTTCTCACAAAGTCTTTAGGCCAGCAGAGCTCCATGTTTGTGGAGTGTTTACCCTGTCTCCCTTACTTATAGAAACTCCTCTACCACCTCCAAGGTTGTGAACTCCTGAGCATTTTCCATTCCACATACGTATTCACAGCTTTTCTAACTCTTCTCCACGAATTGCGTCTTACTTGTTGCGAAGGTAATGTCAAGGCATTGTTCTGGATGAGAGTGGGAAGGTTTTTGTGTAGCACATATTTGCCTACACATTGGATTCATTTTCCTATTTTCCGTTTGAAATACTGAATCCCTGACACTAACCCATACCCTACTAGATTCTGACTACGAATACTAATATGATGGAGAAAAATAACCCAAACACAATAGAAATACAGGCATTTCAGAGCAGGCATGGTGTATAGTTGGACTTGCCTTTAGCATTACAAAGGGTAGGTGTTTTAAATCTTGTCCAATTTAATAGAAGTAGTTCTCCATGTGTTTTGAGAGTTAACAAATGTGTGAATTTCTGCCTCCCTTTCTCTGTAGCCTATTCAGCAACATGTATTTTTACATGCACATATAGAATCCTACCTGCTATCCCACGTCCACTCTTGTGAGGTGGCTGACTTGGCAGATACAAATTGTGAGAAGAGATCACTCCTCCTAAATGCTGTTGGAACTGAAAATTCAACCTACGGGTGAGCTTCCTACTTGAACAACATGATACATAAATCCATGTTCAGTAACATAAATATTTTTGGATCTGTGGATGATATATATTTCATGATGAATTTCGATTGGCATATATATTTCTACTTTTTAATGTCTGTGTGTGTGTTCTGTGTGTATGTGTGTGTGTATATATACACACACACACACACACACAATATACACAAACTCTCCAGATTTTTCAAAATATGAAATATATGTGTCTTATTATACACTCCCTAAATTCATCCATGTTCATATATGTGGATTTATAATCAACTTTTCACAAGATTATTCTCAGAAATATTCATCCACCTGAAATACATATTTGTTTCCTAGTGCTGAAAACTAACTTCAGAGAATGGTGCATAGAGATCCTAATATTTCTACAGGAACTGACCCAGTTTAACATCAATGCCAGTAGATTCCTATGGGACATGATGTGTATTTTGACCTTCATTTTTATTCAACACTGATACATTACTATTTCTTCAGTTGATGCACATCATAGGATATGTATTTCATCCTCATGTTCACAAATTTCTAGGCATTTGGTTCACTTTCAATCACTTCCTGCTTCAGAACACATGTATTCCTCCACGTTTCTTGACTGGTCTTTTCATGAGACTTCTTTCCAAACACATTCTTTTCCATTTCCATAATCCCTTTTGAAGCCAAACTCACACCCCCTTCATGGTAAACCATCACCCTAATATCACCATTAGATGTATAACTGGTTGGAATGAATGGTTGTGTATCAATATTAGATTTCCTATATATTTTCAGATATCCATTCAATCCATTATTTAAATTGGAACCAGTTATAATATTTATTCACAGTAGGGTCTATTCATGCATTATCTCTATATTCATAGACCCAGGGTACACCTGTTTGTACCCCCAAAGGCTAATTTATATGTCTTCAACATATTACTCCCAGAAATGGTGGAAGAAATACTCATGACACCTGATCTCCATATACATTGTATCACAGTGATATTCTGGACACAAAATGCAAAGGTCACACTTATGATTGTACCAAAGCCTCATTGGAAAGTGAGCATGGATTACTCAAAACATCCTTGTCCAGGTTGCCTAATGCTCTCAAATGCCAATCCTATTGGTGACTACACATTTGTTTCTTCCTAAGATGATATATTCAACCTCAACCCTGTTGAATATGTCTAATCCTCTCACTCACTTTATACTTTGCCTGATTTCCTAATGTCTCTATTGATATCTGCTTTCCTACATATGTTCCCCAGTTCATCATTGTGACTGACCCTTAACATGTGCTGACATTTACATTCACTCTCTAACCGACACCCTATTGCTAAAGAACTTTTGGTCCAAATTTTATACTCACTCTTCTTCCTAAACCTACCAACTATCTTCCTAATCCTACCTACTATCCCTTTTTGACTGGATGTTCTCTTCTACATTCAATCATCCAAGGTACAAGGTCCTGTGCCATTGTATATCGATTTATCTGAGACATCTGTGCAGAAAGTCATTCAAAGCTAAGTAACCCAATCAAGGGCTCAATGCCCTTCTGGCCTTCAAATCTTACTTGGATTTCTGTTTTCATACATATATTTCACCTATATATTATTATAAATATCACAGGTTCCCAATACCATTCATCATCCAGCAGAGTGATTCCTAACCCAAACCGAACAGGTTCTTAACCCTAACCATACACTGTTCCCTCAATCTAACTTTACAGAAGAGCAGGGACAGAGTTGGTCTTACAATACAGGAATGTAGGGGATCTTCCACCTGCTGAGAACCTCAAAGGTCCATGCAGAAATGATCCCTGGAGAAGATGTAGGCCGCTGTGAAGGACCTGAGAGAGCACAAGTCATCTTCCATGGCAAACCACCTGGTCAGGATGAAGGGATGTGTCTGAATGAGCCTCTCTCTTCTTAATGTAGACAAGATGGACCAAAGCAGGCCTGTGTGGAGAGCTGTCCCTTGGTGCCTATGGTTGATATTTCATTCTAACTTGTGAAAGTGTCAGAGGAAGGAGGGGCAGCCTCCATCTCATGGGAGCCCTGGAAGCAACTGTTAGGACACAGTGGTTGCCAAGGCAGTGACCTCATTCAGTTCCTGAAGGAAGTGACCTCACCTCACTTCCTTGGTGATGGAACTCTCTGAACTTGGGATCCAGGAAGCCAGGCACCCAGAGCCAGTCCCAGTCCCAGTCCCAGTGGGCTCACTTGTTTGGATTTACCAAGGACAGAGTCAGTCTTTCTTGGTACCTACTGATGTGAGGCTGGCCAAATGCCAGGAAAGCTCTGCAGAGGGGCCTTTCCTGAGAAAGCAGGTAGTGGCTCACCGCTGGCTCCTGACAACTTCACAGAGTTGGCCAAGGAGGCCAGATGTGGGACAGGACAGGCCATTTCGCGGGAACATAGTATGGCCCACGAGTCAGACGGCACTCCGGGTAGTCACAGACCAACTTGGAAGAAGGAGGTGCCTTTGTGGGTGTGGGTGTGAGTTTGTGGTTTTGTCTCATGTTCTGAGAATAGGTAGGAAAGGCGGTTTGTTTGTTTTGGAGTGGACTGTTTCTAGTAAGTCTTTTGACGAGGCGAGTGTTTCTATGTTTGTGTATCCCACTGTGTCCCTGGTTGTAGACATTAGAAAAGAGAATGCATCAATGGATGTGTCCTGTCTAGTAGAAAGCTTCCCAGCATTCATCCTGCCCAATTCATGAATGGACTGCAGCTTGCCTTATGGATGGGCAACACCTACTATCTTCCTAAGTTCCTGTTTTCTTCCTGAATTCTGGCCACTCTCCAGAATAGGCTCATGGTTTTGTGTCCAAGATATGTACCACCTCCAAGCTCGGTGACATGGCCATGTACTGGAGAGCTGGAAGGAATGGTGAGCATCTCAGAAAACTCAGATATCAGTGTGACCAGTAAAGTCTCCCTGGAGAAACCCTGCTTTGGGCCTTTTGCTTACCTATTGTTGTGTTGCCCTGAATGTCAGGAAGGCCTTTGCCTCAGGGCACCCCTTTGTGAAGCCTGAAGAAAACAGTTTTCAAATGGAAATGAATGGGCATCACCTGTGGCTCTTTGCTTAATGGCTTTGCAAAGGGATGTGTCTGAATCAGCCTCTTGGCCCTGTGTGAGGCTGTGGCTTAGGTTGTCAGCACCTGACGGATCCAAAGAGAGATCCCATGTGTGCATCCAAAGCCAAATTGGCACAAAAGCAGTCATTGTGGATGATGTCTCTCGCATCCCTCTGTAAGGTTCCTGACCTCCATCAAGTGAGAATAGGGATCCTTCGGGTCAAAGGAGTTCTTCAAAGCCCTGCAGAGGCTAGCCCATAGGTGCTTGGGTTTTCTCATGACTCCAATTCACACAAAGAATCTATACCCGGCAGTCAGTAGGCCTCCAATTGGAGAAGCGGAGCCAGTATTAACGGCAGGCCTATTGGATCACTCCAGGTTCACAGGAAGGGTGTCCAGGCCACCCTGACATTAGGCAAATGAGGGGCAAGGGAGCTTATTGTGGACACTGTCTTGGGCTGTGCCCCTCATGGAAACCTCCAGCCCAGCCAGAGGTTATGATGAGTGTCTATGTGGAAGAAGATGAGGGCCATGTGGCAGTGTTTTGGTTTGAATTGTGGTCATTGGTGTGGCGGTGGGAAGAGATGACTGGGTCCACCTGGGCTTGAACTCTGGTGTGATTCCCCTTGGAGACTGAGTTCTGGAACTGACCTCAGAGAAGTATTGCCGTGAATTGTGTTGGGATTTGAGGAGGCCATGCATGAGAGTCGCCCTTGGAAACTGAGATGTAGGCCCAGGCTGGCTTTCCACAGAGCACTGGGAATCTCAGCCCGGATATCACATGATTTTATTCTTAAAGACCTGGCAGCCATAGTTGAGAGTCAAAACACACATGGACCTCACATTTGTAGACCTCAATGGGCCTGGCTTCCTGTGACCTTTTGGCCACTCTTTGGGAAGCCTTGTTTGTGAGAGTTCTCCAGAGCTTTTGTTGAAATGAGCTTCCTCACCATTTAATGGTTCCTGAAGGAATGGAAACCCACAGTGCCTCTAACTTCATCCTTTAAAAATGGCTAGCTAGATAAATACCATGAGATTTTTGAAATTCCCATGACCAGGTGGCACTGGAGAACCTTTGGATGTCCTGTTTTGCTGATCATGTGTGTACCAGACAGTGCCTTGATTGGCTGGGTTTCATGAAAATGGTGTAAAACAGAGATGCCAGTAAGTTGGGGCCTGCTGAGTAGCGGGCCTAGAGCAGTGGTGTGCAGGTGTGTGATAAAACATCTGTGGTGGGGCCATGTGGATCTGCCACTGGCTTCCAAATGGCTTGTGACTGACATGGTGCAGTGAGCAGACCCTTCTATGTAAAGGCATCTTGTTATATGGAGAGGTTTCAGGGCAGTGTTCAGAATCAGGTTGCTATGGTCAAGGGGGCAAGCTCTGTGGGATAGAAGCCTGGCTGGTGCATTCTCCTAGGACCTTGACCCACCACACGTGACAGAACTCCCTCCAGCACGGTGTCCCAGTTGAACTCCTTGTATTTCCTGAAGCAAATTCCAAACTCCCAGTGCAGCAGCAAGAAACACCACGAAAAGTGGAGGATGACCAAATGGCTTCAGAGTCCACACAGGGAGACATTTAGACCCCAGTGGCCACAGTTTACCTGCAAAGAGAGAATTCAGCACTTCTGCCTCATGTTCATTGGAAAATCAGAAACCATGTCCTCCAGGTCACATAGATGCAGACCCAGCTTTGATGGTCTCACTACAAAGGAAGCTAAAGCTCCTGACAACAACATATATTTCAAGTGCCCCACCTCAGAGGCAGTTTCTCACAAAGTCTTTAGGCCAGCAGAGCTCCATGTTTGTGGAGTGTTTACCCTGTCTCCCTTACTTATGGAAACTCCTCTACCACCTCCAAGGTTGTGAACTCCTGAGCATTTTCCATTCCACATACGTATTCACAGCTTTTCTAACTCTTCTCCACGAATTGCGTCTTACTTTTTGCGAAGGTAATGTCAAGGCATTGTTCTGGATGAGAGTGGGAAGGTTTTTGTGTAGCACATATTTGCCTACACATTGGATTCATTTTCCTATTTTCCGTTTGAAATACTGAATCCCTGACACTAACCCATACCCTACTAGATTCTGACTACGAATACTAATATGATGGAGAAAAATAACCCAAACACAATAGAAATACAGGCATTTCAGAGCAGGCATGGTGTATAGTTGGACTTGCCTTTAGCATTACAAAGGGTAGGTGTTTTAAATCTTGTCCAATTTAATAGAAGTAGTTCTCCATGTATTTTGAGAGTTAACAAATGTGTGAATTTCTGTCTCCCTTTCTCTGTAGCCTATTCAGCAACATGTATTTTTACATGCACATATAGAATCCTACCTGCTATCCCACGTCCACTCTTGTGAGGTGGCTGACTTGGCAGATACAAATTGTGAGAAGATCTCACTCCTCCTAAATGCTGTTGGAATGAAAATTCAACCTACGGGTGAGCTTCCTACTTGAACAACATGATACATAAATCCATGTTCAGTAACATAAATATTTTTGGATCTGTGGATGATATATATTTCATGATGAATTTCGATTGGCATATATATTTCTACTTTTTAATGTCTGTGTGTGTGTTCTGTGTGTATGTGTGTGTGTATATATATACACACACACACACACACAATATACACAAACTCTCCAGATTTTTCAAAATATGAAATATATGTGTCTTAGTATACACTCCCTAAATTCATCCATGTTCATATATGTGGATTTATAATCAACTTTTCACAAGATTATTCTCAGAAATATTCATCCACCTGAAATACATATTTGTTTCCTAGTGCTGAAAACTAACTTCAGAGAATGGTGCATAGAGATCCTAATATTTCTACAGGAACTGACCCAGTTTAACATCAATGCCAGTAGATTCCTATGGGACATGATGTGTATTTTGACCTTCATTTTTATTCAACACTGGTACATTACTATTTCTTCAGTTGATGCACATCATAGGATATGTATTTCATCCTCATGTTCACAAATTTCTAGGCATTTGGTTCACTTTCAATCACTTCCTGCTTCAGAACACATGTATTCCTCCACGTTTCTTGACTGGTCTTTTCATGAGACTTCTTTCCAAACACATTCTTTTCCATTTCCATAATCCCTTTTGAAGCCAAACTCACACCCCCTTCATGGTAAACCATCACCCTAATATCACCATTAGATGTATAACTGGTTGGAATGAATGGTTGTGTATCAATATTAGATTTCCTATATATTTTCAGATATCCATTCAATCCATTATTTAAATTGGAACCAGTTATAATATTTATTCACAGTAGGGTCTATTCATGCATTATCTCCATATTCATAGACCCAGGGTACACCTGTTTGTACCCCCAAAGGCTAATTTATATGTCTTCAACATATTACTCCCAGAAATGGTGGAAGAAATACTCATGACACCTGATCTCCATATACATTGTATCACAGTGATATTCTGGACACAAAATGCAAAGGTCACACTTATGATTGTACCAAAGCCTCATTGGAAAGTGAGCATGGATTACTCAAAACATCCTTGTCCAGGTTGCCTAATGCTCTCAAATGCCAATCCTATTGGTGACTACACATTTGTTTCTTCCTAAGATGATATATTCAACCTCAACCCTGTTGAATATGTCTAATCCTCTCACTCACTTTATACTTTGCCTGATTTCCTAATGTCTCTATTGATATCTGCTTTCCTACATATGTTCCCCAGTTCATCATTGTGACTGACCCTTAACATGTGCTGACATTTACATTCACTCTCTAACCGACACCCTATTGCTAAAGAACTTTTGGTCCAAATTTTATACTCACTCTTCTTCCTAAACCTACCAACTATCTTCCTAATCCTACCTACTATCCCTTTTTGACTGGATGTTCTCTTCTACATTCAATCATCCAAGGTACAAGGTCCTGTGCCATTGTATATCGATTTATCTGAGACATCTGTGCAGAAAGTCATTCAAAGCTAAGTAACCCAATCAAGGGCCCAATGCCCTTCTGGCCTTCAAATCTTACTTGGATTTCTGTTTTCATACATATATTTCACCTATATATTATTATAAATATCACAGGTTCCCAATACCATTCATCATCCAGCAGAGTGATTCCTAACCCAAACCGAACAGGTTCTTAACCCTAACCATACACTGTTCCCTCAATCTAACTTTACAGAAGAGCAGGGACAGAGTTGGTCTTACAATACAGGAATGTAGGGGATCTTCCACCTGCTGAGAACCTCAAAGGTCCATGCAGAAATGATCCCTGGAGAAGATGTAGGCAGCTGTGAAGGACCTGAGAGAGCACAAGTCATCTTCCATGGCAAACCACCTGGTCAGGATGAAGGGATGTGTCTTAATGAGCCTCTCTCTTCTTAATGTAGACAAGATGGACCAAAGCAGGCCTGTGTGGAGAGCTGTCCCGTGGTGCCTATGGTTGATATTTCATTCTAACTTGTGAAAGTGTCAGAGGAAGGAGGGGCAGCCTCCATCTCATGGGAGCCCTGGAAGCAACTGTTAGGACACAGTGGTTGCCAAGGCAGTGACCTCATTCAGTTCCTGAAGGAAGTGACCTCACCTCACTTCCTTGGTGATGGAACTCTCTGAACTTGGGATCCAGGAAGCCAGGCACCCAGAGCCAGTCCCAGTCCCAGTCCCAGTGGGCTCACTTGTTTGGATTTACCAAGGACAGAGTCAGTCTTTCTTGGTACCTACTGATGTGAGGATGGCCAAATGCCAGGAAAGCTCTGCAGAGGGGCCTTTCCTGAGAAAGCAGGTAGTGGCTCACCGCTGGCTCCTGACAACTTCACAGAGTTGGCCAAGGAGGCCAGATGTGGGACAGGACAGGCCATTTCGCAGGAACATAGTATGGCCCACGAGTCAGACGGCACTCCGGGTAGTCACAGACCAACTTGGAAGAAGGAGGTGCCTTTGTGGGTGTGGGTGTGAGTTTGTGGTTTTGTCTCATGTTCTGAGAATAGGTAGGAAAGGCGGTTTGTTTGTTTTGGAGTGGACTGTTTCTAGTAAGTCTTTTGACGAGGCGAGTGTTTCTATGTTTGTGTATCCCACTGTGTCCCTGGTTGTAGACATTAGAAAAGAGAATGCATCAATGGATGTGTCCTGTCTAGTAGAAAGCTTCCCAGCATTCATCCTGCCCAATTCATGAATGGACTGCGGCTTGCCTTATGGATGGGCAACACCTACTATCTTCCTAAGTTCCTGTTTTCTTCCTGAATTCTGGCCACTCTCCAGAATAGGCTCATGGTTTTGTGTCCAAGATATGTACCACCTCCAAGCTCGGTGACATGGCCATGTACTGGAGAGCTGGAAGGAATGGTGAGCATCTCAGAAAACTCAGATATCAGTGTGACCAGTAAAGTCTCCCTGGAGAAACCCTGCTTTGGGCCTTTTGCTTACCTATTGTTGTGTTGCCCTGAATGTCAGGAAGGCCTTTGCCTCAGGGCACCCCTTTGTGAAGCCTGAAGAAAACAGTTTTCAAATGGAAATGAATGGGCATCACCTGTGGCTCTTTGCTTAATGGCTTTGCAAAGGGATGTGTCTGAATCAGCCTCTTGGCCCTGTGTGAGGCTGTGGCTTAGGTTGTCAGCACCTGACGGATCCAAAGAGAGATCCCATGTGTGCATCCAAAGCCAAATTGGCACAAAAGCAGTCATTGTGGATGAAGTCTCTCGCATCCCTCTGTAAGGTTCCTGACCTCCATCAAGTGAGAATAGGGATCCTTCGGGTCAAAGGAGTTCTTCAAAGCCCTGCAGAGGCTAGCCCATAGGTGCTTGGGTTTTCTCATGACTCCAATTCACACAAAGAATCTATACCTGGCAGTCAGTAGGCCTCCAATTGGAGAAGCGGAGCCAGTATTAACGGCAGGCCTATTGGATCACTCCAGGTTCACAGGAAGGGTGTCCAGGCCACCCTGACATTAGGCAAATGAGGGGCAAGGGAGCTTATTGTGGACACTGTCTTGGGCTGTGCCCCTCATGGAAACCTCCAGCCCAGCCAGAGGTTATGATGAGTGTCTATGTGGAAGAAGATGAGGGCCATGTGGCAGTGTTTTGGTTTGAATTGTGGTCATTGGTGTGGCGGTGGGAAGAGATGACTGGGTCCACCTGGGCTTGAACTCTGGTGTGATTCCCCTTGGAGACTGAGTTCTGGAACTGACCTCAGAGAAGTATTGCCGTGAATTGTGTTGGGATTTGAGGAGGCCATGCATGAGAGTCGCCCTTGGAAACTGAGATGTAGGCCCAGGCTGGCTTTCCACAGAGCACTGGGAATCTCAGCCCGGATATCACATGATTTTATTCTTAAAGACCTGGCAGCCATAGTTGAGTGTCAAAACACACATGGACCTCACATTTGTAGACCTCAATGGGCCTGGCTTCGTGTGACCTTTCGGCCACTCTTTGGGAAGCCTTGTTTGTGAGAGTTCTCCAGAGCTTTTGTTGAAATGAGCTTCCTCACCATTTAATGGTTCCTGAAGGAATGGAAACCCACAGTGCCTCTAACTTCATCCTTTAAAAATGGCTAGCTAGATAAATACCATGAGATTTTTGAAATTCCCATGACCAGGTGGCACTGGAGAACCTTTGGATGTCCTGTTTTGCTGATCATGTGTGTACCAGACAGTGCCTTGATTGGCTGGGTTTCATGAAAATGGTGTAAAACAGAGATGCCAGTAAGTTGGGGCCTGCTGAGTAGCGGGCCTAGAGCAGTGGTGTGCAGGTGTGTGATAAAACATCTGTGGTGGGGCCATGTGGATCTGCCACTGGCTTCCAAATGGCTTGTGACTGACATGGTGCAGTGAGCAGACCCTTCTATGTAAAGGCATCTTGTTATATGGAGAGGTTTCAGGGCAGTGTTCAGAATCAGGTTGCTATGGTCAAGGGGGCAAGCTCTGTGGGATAGAAGCCTGGCTGGTGCATTCTCCTAGGACCTTGACCCACCACACGTGACAGAACTCCCTCCAGCACGGTGTCCCAGTTGAACTCCTTGTATTTCCTGAAGCAAATTCCAAACTCCCAGTGCAGCAGCAAGAAACACCACGAAAAGTGGAGGATGACCAAATGGCTTCAGAGTCCACACAGGGAGACACTTAGACCCCAGTGGCCACAGTTTACCTGCAAAGAGAGAATTCAGCACTTCTGCCTCATGTTCATTGGAAAATCAGAAACCATGTCCTCCAGGTCACATAGATGCAGACCCAGCTTTGATGGTCTCACTACAAAGGAAGCTAAAGCTCCTGACAACAACATATATTTCAAGTGCCCCACCTCAGAGGCAGTTTCTCACAAAGTCTTTAGGCCAGCAGAGCTCCATGTTTGTGGAGTGTTTACCCTGTCTCCCTTACTTATGGAAACTCCTCTACCACCTCCAAGGTTGTGAACTCCTGAGCATTGTCCATTCCACATACGTATTCACAGCTTTTCTAACTCTTCTCCATGAATTGCGTCTTACTTGTTGCGAAGGTAATGTCAAGGCATTGTTCTGGATGAGAGTGGGAAGGTTTTTGTGTAGCACATATTTGCCTACACATTGGATTCATTTTCCTATTTTCCGTTCGAAATACTGAATCCCTGACACTAACCCATACCCTACTAGATTCTGACTACGAATACTAATATGATGGAGAAAAATAACCCAAACACAATAGAAATACAGGCAGTTCAGAGCAGGCATGGTGTATAGTTGGACTTGCCTTTAGCATTACAATGGGTAGGTGTTTTAAATCTTGTCCAATTTAATAGAAGTAGTTCTCCATGTGTTTTGAGAGTTAACAAATGTGTGAAATTCTGTCTCCCTTTCTCTGTAGCCTATTCAGCAACATGTATTTTTACATGCACATATAGAATCTTACCTGCTATCCCACGTCCACTCTTGTGAGGTGGCTGACTTGGCAGATACAAATTGTGAGAAGAGATCACTCCTCCTAAATGCTGTTGGAACTGAAAATTCAACCTACCGGTGAGCTTCCTACTTGAACACCATGATACATAAATCCATGTTCAGTAACATAAATATTTTTGGATCTGTGGATGATATATATTTCATGATGAATTTCGATTGGCATATATATTTCTACTTTTTAATGTCTGTGTGTGTGTTCTGTGTGTATGTGTGTGTGTATATATATACACACACACACACACACACACACAATATACACAAACTCTCCAGATTTTTCAAAATATGAAATATATGTGTCTTAGTATACACTCCCTAAATTCATCCATGTTCATATATGTGGATTTATAATCAACTTTTCACAAGATTATTCTCAGAAATATTCATCCACCTGAAATACATATTTGTTTCCTAGTGCTGAAAACTAACATCAGAGAATGGTGCATAGAGATCCTAATATTTCTACAGGAACTGACCCAGTTTAACATCAATGCCAGTAGATTCCTATGGGACATGATGTGTATTTTGACCTTCATTTTTATTCAACACTGATACATTACTATTTCTTCAGTTGATGCACATCATAGGATATGTATTTCATCCTCATGTTCACAAATTTCTAGGCATTTGGTTCCCTTTCAATCACTTCCTGCTTCAGAACACATGTATTCCTCCACGTTTCTTGACTGGTCTTTTCATGAGACTTCTTTCCAAACACATTCTTTTCCATTTCCATAATCCCTTTTGAAGCCAAACTCACACCCCCTTCATGGTAAACCATCACCCTAATATCACCATTAGATGTATAACTGGTTGGAATGAATGGTTGTGTATCAATATTAGATTTCCTATATATTTTCAGATATCCATTCAATCCATTATTTAAATTGGAACCAGTTATAATATTTATTCACAGTAGGGTCTATTCATGCATTATCTCTATATTCATAGACCCAGGGTACACCTATTTGTACCCCCAAAGGCTAATTTATATGTCTTCAACATATTACTCCCAGAAATGGTGGAAGAAATACTCATGACACCTGATCTCCATATACATTGTATCACAGTGATATTCTGGACACAAAATGCAAAGGTCACACTTATGATTGTACCAAAGCCTCATTGGAAAGTGAGCATGGATTACTCAAAACATCCTTGTCCAGGTTGCCTAATGCTCTCAAATGTCAATCCTATTGGTGACTACACATTTGTTTCTTCCTAAGATGATATATTCAACCTCAACCCTGTTGAATATGTCTAATCCTCTCACTCACTTTATACTTTGCCTGATTTCCTAATGTCTCTATTGATATCTGCTTTCCTACATATGTTCCCCAGTTCATCATTGTGACTGACCCTTAACATGTGCTGACATTTACATTCACTCTCTAACCGACACCCTATTGCTAAAGAACTTTTGGTCCAAATTTTATACTCACTCTTCTTCCTAAACCTACCAACTATCTTCCTAATCCTACCTACTATCCCTTTTTGACTGGATGTTCTCTTCTACATTCAATCATCCAAGGTACAAGGTCCTGTGCCATTGTATATCGATTTATCTGAGACATCTGTGCAGAAAGTCATTCAAAGCTAAGTAACCCAATCAAGGGCCCAATGCCCTTCTGGCCTTCAAATCTTACTTGGATTTCTGTTTTCATACATATATTTCACCTATATATTATTATAAATATCACAGGTTCCCAATACCATTCATCATCCAGCAGAGTGATTCCTAACCCAAACCGAACAGGTTCTTAACCCTAACCATACACTGTTCCCTCAATCTAACTTTACAGAAGAGCAGGGACAGAGTTGGTCTTACAATACAGGAATGTAGGGGATCTTCCACCTGCTGAGAACCTCAAAGGTCCATGCAGAAATGATCCCTGGAGAAGATGTAGGCCGCTGTGAAGGACCTGAGAGAGCACAAGTCATCTTCCATGGCAAACCACCTGGTCAGGATGAAGGGATGTGTCTGAATGAGCCTCTCTCTTCTTAATGTAGACAAGATGGACCAAAGCAGGCCTGTGTGGAGAGCTGTTCCTTGGTGCCTATGGTTGATATTCCATTCTAACTTGTGAAAGTGTCAGAGGAAGGAGGGGCAGCCTCCATCTCATGGGAGCCCTGGAAGCAACTGTTAGGACACAGTGGTTGCCAAGGCAGTGACCTCATTCAGTTCCTGAAGGAAGTGACCTCACCTCACTTCCTTGGTGATGGAACTCTCTGAACTTGGGATCCAGGAAGCCAGGCACCCAGAGCCAGTCCCAGTCCCAGTCCCAGTGGGCTCACTTGTTTGGATTTACCAAGGACAGAGTCAGTCTTTCTTGGTACCTACTGATGTGAGGATGGCCAAATGCCAGGAAAGCTCTGCAGAGGGGCCTTTCCTGAGAAAGCAGGTAGTGGCTCACCGCTGGCTCCTGACAACTTCACAGAGTTGGCCAAGGAGGCCAGATGTGGGACAGGACAGGCCATTTCGCGGGAACATAGTATGGCCCACGAGTCAGACGGCACTCCGGGTAGTCACAGACCAACTTGGAAGAAGGAGGTGCCTTTGTGGGTGTGGGTGTGAGTTTGTGGTTTTGTCTCATGTTCTGAGAATAGGTAGGAAAGGCGGTTTGTTTGTTTTGGAGTGGACTGTTTCTAGTAAGTCTTTTGACGAGGCGAGTGTTTCTATGTTTGTGTATCCCACTGTGTCCCTGGTTGTAGACATTAGAAAAGAGAATGCATCAATGGATGTGTCCTGTCTAGTAGAAAGCTTCCCAGCATTCATCCTGCCCAATTCATGAATGGACTGCGGCTTGCCTTATGGATGGGCAACACCTACTATCTTCCTAAGTTCCTGTTTTCTTCCTGAATTCTGGCCACTCTCCAGAATAGGCTCATGGTTTTGTGTCCAAGATATGTACCACCTCCAAGCTCGGTGACATGGCCATGTACTGGAGAGCTGGAAGGAATGGTGAGCATCTCAGAAAACTCAGATATCAGTGTGACCAGTAAAGTCTCCCTGGAGAAACCCTGCTTTGGGCCTTTTGCTTACCTATTGTTGTGTTGCCCTGAATGTCAGGAAGGCCTTTGCCTCAGGGCACCCCTTTGTGAAGCCTGAAGAAAACAGTTTTCAAATGGAAATGAATGGGCATCACCTGTGGCTCTTTGCTTAATGGCTTTGCAAAGGGATGTGTCTGAATCAGCCTCTTGGCCCTGTGTGAGGCTGTGGCTTAGGTTGTCAGCACCTGACGGATCCAAAGAGAGATCCCATGTGTGCATCCAAAGCCAAATTGGCACAAAAGCAGTCATTGTGGATGATGTCTCTCGCCTTCCTCTGTAAGGTTCCTGACCTCCATCAAGTGAGAATAGGGATCCTTCGGGTCAAAGGAGTTCTTCAAAGCCCTGCAGAGGCTAGCCCATAGGTGCTTGGGTTTTCTCATGACTCCAATTCACACAAAGAATCTATACCCGGCAGTCAGTAGGCCTCCAATTGGAGAAGCGGAGCCAGTATTAACGGCAGGCCTATTGGATCACTCCAGGTTCACAGGAAGGGTGTCCAGGCCACCCTGACATTAGGCAAATGAGGGGCAAGGGAGCTTATTGTGGACACTGTCTTGGGCTGTGCCCCTCATGGAAACCTCCAGCCAGATGTTATGATGAGTGTCTATGTGGAAGAAGATGAGGGCCATGTGGCAGTGTTTTGGTTTGAATTGTGGTCATTGGTGTGGCGGTGGGAAGAGATGACTGGGTCCACCTGGGCTTGAACTCTGGTGTGATTCCCCTTGGAGACTGAGTTCTGGAACTGACCTCAGAGAAGTATTGCCGTGAATTGTGTTGGGATTTGAGGAGGCCATGCATGAGAGTCGCCCTTGGAAACTGAGATGTAGGCCCAGGCTGGCTTTCCACAGAGCACTGGGAATCTCAGCCCGGATATCACATGATTTTATTCTTAAAGACCTGGCAGCCATAGTTGAGAGTCAAAACACACATGGACCTCACATTTGTAGACCTCAATGGGCCTGGCTTCCTGTGACCTTTCGGCGACTCTTTGGGAAGCCTTGTTTGTGAGAGTTCTCCAGAGCTTTTGTTGAAATGAGCTTCCTCACCATTTAATGGTTCCTGAAGGAATGGAAACCCACAGTGCCTCTAACTTCATCCTTTAAAAATGGCTAGCTAGATAAATACCATGAGATTTTTGAAATTCCCATGACCAGGTGGCACTGGAGAACCTTTGGATGTCCTGTTCTGCTGATCATGAGTGTACCAGACAGTGCCTTGATTGACTGGGTTTCATGAAAATGGTGTAAAACAGAGATGCCAGTAAGTTGGGGCCTGCTGAGTAGCGGGCCTAGAGCAGTGGTGTGCAGGTGTGTGATAAAACATCTGTGGTGGGGCCATGTGGATCTGCCACTGGCTTCCAAATGGCTTGTGACTGACATGGTGCAGTGAGCAGACCCTTCTATGTAAAGGCATCTTGTTATATGGAGAGGTTTCAGGGCAGTGTTCAGAATCAGGTTGCTATGGTCAAGGGGGCAAGCTCTGTGGGATAGAAGCCTGGCTGGTGCATTCTCCTAGGACCTTGACCCACCACACGTGACAGAACTCCCTCCAGCACGGTGTCCCAGTTGAACTCCTTGTATTTCCTGAAGCAAATTCCAAACTCCCAGTGCAGCAGCAAGAAACACCACGAAAAGTGGAGGATGACCAAATGGCTTCAGAGTCCACACAGGGAGACACTTAGACCCCAGTGGCCACAGTTTACCTGCAAAGAGAGAATTCAGCACTTCTGCCTCATGTTCATTGGAAAATCAGAAACCATGTCCTCCAGGTCACATAGATGCAGACCCAGCTTTGATGGTCTCACTACAAAGGAAGCTAAAGCTCCTGACAACAACATATATTTCAAGTGCCCCACCTCAGAGGCAGTTTCTCACAAAGTCTTTAGGCCAGCAGAGCTCCATGTTTGTGGAGTGTTTACCCTGTCTCCCTTACTTATGGAAACTCCTCTACCACCTCCAAGGTTGTGAACTCCTGAGCATTGTCCATTCCACATACGTATTCACAGCTTTTCTAACTCTTCTCCATGAATTGCGTCTTACTTGTTGCGAAGGTAATGTCAAGGCATTGTTCTGGATGAGAGTGGGAAGGTTTTTGTGTAGCACATATTTGCCTACACATTGGATTCATTTTCCTATTTTCCGTTCGAAATACTGAATCCCTGACACTAACCCATACCCTACTAGATTCTGACTACGAATACTAATATGATGGAGAAAAATAACCCAAACACAATAGAAATACAGGCAGTTCAGAGCAGGCATGGTGTATAGTTGGACTTGCCTTTAGCATTACAATGGGTAGGTGTTTTAAATCTTGTCCAATTTAATAGAAGTAGTTCTCCATGTGTTTTGAGAGTTAACAAATGTGTGAAATTCTGTCTCCCTTTCTCTGTAGCCTATTCAGCAACATGTATTTTTACATGCACATATAGAATCTTACCTGCTATCCCACGTCCACTCTTGTGAGGTGGCTGACTTGGCAGATACAAATTGTGAGAAGAGATCACTCCTCTTAAATGCTGTTGGAACTGAAAATTCAACCTACCGGTGAGCTTCCTACTTGAACACCATGATACATAAATCCATGTTCAGTAACATAAATATTTTTGGATCTGTGGATGATATATATTTCATGATGAATTTCGATTGGCATATATATTTCTACTTTTTAATGTCTGTGTGTGTGTTCTGTGTGTATGTGTGTGTGTATATATATATATACACACACACACACACACAATATACACAAACTCTCCAGATTTTTCAAAATATGAAATATATGTGTCTTAGTATACACTCCCTAAATTCATCCATGTTCATATATGTGGATTTATAATCAACTTTTCACAAGATTATTCTCAGAAATATTCATCCACCTGAAATACATATTTGTTTCCTAGTGCTGAAAACTAACTTCAGAGAATGGTGCATAGAGATCCTAATATTTCTACAGGAACTGACCCAGTTTAACATCAATGCCAGTAGATTCCTATGGGACATGATGTGTATTTTGACCTTCATTTTTATTCAACACTGATACATTACTATTTCTTCAGTTGATGCACATCATAGGATATGTATTTCATCCTCATGTTCACAAATTTCTAGGCATTTGGTTCACTTTCAATCACTTCCTGCTTCAGAACACATGTATTCCTCCACGTTTCTTGACTGGTCTTTTCATGAGACTTCTTTCCAAACACATTCTTTTCCATTTCCATAATCCCTTTTGAAGCCAAACTCACACCCCCTTCATGGTAAACCATCACCCTAATATCACCATTAGATGTATAACTGGTTGGAATGAATGGTTGTGTATCAATATTAGATTTCCTATATATTTTCAGATATCCATTCAATCCATTATTTAAATTGGAACCAGTTATAATATTTATTCACAGTAGGGTCTATTCATGCATTATCTCTATATTCATAGACCCAGGGTACACCTATTTGTACCCCCAAAGGCTAATTTATATGTCTTCAACATATTACTCCCAGAAATGGTGGAAGAAATACTCATGACACCTGATCTCCATATACATTGTATCACAGTGATATTCTGGACACAAAATGCAAAGGTCACACTTATGATTGTACCAAAGCCTCATTGGAAAGTGAGCATGGATTACTCAAAACATCCTTGTCCAGGTTGCCTAATGCTCTCAAATGTCAATCCTATTGGTGACTACACATTTGTTTCTTCCTAAGATGATATATTCAACCTCAACCCTGTTGAATATGTCTAATCCTCTCACTCACTTTATACTTTGCCTGATTTCCTAATGTCTCTATTGATATCTGCTTTCCTACATATGTTCCCCAGTTCATCATTGTGACTGACCCTTAACATGTGCTGACATTTACATTCACTCTCTAACCGACACCCTATTGCTAAAGAACTTTTGGTCCAAATTTTATACTCACTCTTCTTCCTAAACCTACCAACTATCTTCCTAATCCTACCTACTATCCCTTTTTGACTGGATGTTCTCTTCTACATTCAATCATCCAAGGTACAAGGTCCTGTGCCATTGCATATCGATTTATATGAGACATCTGTGCAGAAAGTCATTCAAAGCTAAGTAACCCAATCAAGGGCCCAATGCCCTTCTGGCCTTCAAATCTTACTTGGATTTCTGTTTTCATACATATATTTCACCTATATATTATTATAAATATCACAGGTTCCCAATACCATTCATCATCCAGCAGAGTGATTCCTAACCCAAACCGAACAGGTTCTTAACCCTAACCATACACTGTTCCCTCAATCTAACTTTACAGAAGAGCAGGGACAGAGTTGGTCTTACAATACAGGAATGTAGGGGATCTTCCACCTGCTGAGAACCTCAAAGGTCCATGAAGAAATGATCCCTGGAGAAGATGTAGGCCGCTGTGAAGGACCTGAGAGAGCACAAGTCATCTTCCATGGCAAACCACCTGGTCAGGATGAAGGGATGTGTCTGAATGAGCCTCTCTCTTCTTAATGTAGACAAGATGGACCAAAGCAGGCCTGTGTGGAGAGCTGTTCCTTGGTGCCTATGGTTGATATTCCATTCTAACTTGTGAAAGTGTCACAGGAAGGAGGGGCAGCCTCCATCTCATGGGAGCCCTGGAAGCAACTGTTAGGACACAGTGGTTGCCAAGGCAGTGACCTCATTCAGTTCCTGAAGGAAGTGACCTCACCTCACTTCCTTGGTGATGGAACTCTCTGAACTTGGGATCCAGGAAGCCAGGCACCCAGAGCCAGTCCCAGTCCCAGTCCCAGTGGGCTCACTTGTTTGGATTTACCAAGGACAGAGTCAGTCTTTCTTGGTACCTACTGATGTGAGGATGGCCAAATGCCAGGAAAGCTCTGCAGAGGGGCCTTTCCTGAGAAAGCAGGTAGTGGCTCACCGCTGGCTCCTGACAACTTCACAGAGTTGGCCAAGGAGGCCAGATGTGGGACAGGACAGGCCATTTCGCGGGAACATAGTATGGCCCACGAGTCAGACGGCACTCCGGGTAGTCACAGACCAACTTGGAAGAAGGAGGTGCCTTTGTGGGTGTGGGTGTGAGTTTGTGGTTTTGTCTCATGTTCTGAGAATAGGTAGGAAAGGCGGTTTGTTTGTTTTGGAGTGGACTGTTTCTAGTAAGTCTTTTGACGAGGCGAGTGTTTCTATGTTTGTGTATCCCACTGTGTCCCTGGTTGTAGACATTAGAAAAGAGAATGCATCAATGGATGTGTCCTGTCTAGTAGAAAGCTTCCCAGCATTCATCCTGCCCAATTCATGAATGGACTGCGGCTTGCCTTATGGATGGGCAACACCTACTATCTTCCTAAGTTCCTGTTTTCTTCCTGAATTCTGGCCACTCTCCAGAATAGGCTCATGGTTTTGTGTCCAAGATATGTACCACCTCCAAGCTCGGTGACATGGCCATGTACTGGAGAGCTGGAAGGAATGGTGACCATCTCAGAAAACTCAGATATCAGTGTGACCAGTAAAGTCTCCCTGGAGAAACCCTGCTTTGGGCCTTTTGCTTACCTATTGTTCTGTTGCCCTGAATGTCAGGAAGGCCTTTGCCTCAGGGCACCCCTTTGTGAAGCCTGAAGAAAACAGTTTTCAAATGGAAATGCATGGGCATCACCTGTGGCTCTTTGCTTAATGGCTTTGCAAAGGGATGTGTCTGAATCAGCCTCTTGGCCCTGTGTGAGGCTGTGGCTTAGGTTGTCAGCACCTGACGGATCCAAAGAGAGATCCCATGTGTGCATCCAAAGCCAAATTGGCACAAAAGAAGTCATTGTGGATGATGTCTCTCGCATTCCTCTGTAAGGTTCCTGACCTCCATCAAGTGAGAATAGGGATCCTTCGGGTCAAAGGAGTTCTTCAAAGCCCTGCAGAGGCTAGCCCATAGGTGCTTGGGTTTTCTCATGACTCCAATTCACACAAAGAATCTATACCCGGCAGTCAGTAGGCCTCCAATTGGAGAAGCGGAGCCAGTATTAACGGCAGGCCTATTGGATCACTCCAGGTTCACAGGAAGGGTGTCCAGGCCACCCTGACATTAGGCAAATGAGGGGCAAGGGAGCTTATTGTGGACACTGTCTTGGGCTGTGCCCCTCATGGAAACCTCCAGCCAGATGTTATGATGAGTGTCTATGTGGAAGAAGATGAGGGCCATGGCAGTGTTTTGGTTTGAATTGTGGTCATTGGTGTGGCGGTGGGAAGAGATGACTGGGTCCACCTGGGCTTGAACTCTGGTGTGATTCCCCTTGGAGACTGAGTTCTGGAACTGACCTCAGAGAAGTATTGCCGTGAATTGTGTTGGGATTTGAGGAGGCCATGCATGAGAGTCGCCCTTGGAAACTGAGATGTAGGCCCAGGCTGGCTTTCCACAGAGCACTGGGAATCTCAGCCCGGATATCACATGATTTTATTCTTAAAGACCTGGCAGCCATAGTTGAGAGTCAAAACACACATGGACCTCACATTTGTAGACCTCAATGGGCCTGGCTTCCTGTGACCTTTCAGCCACTCTTTGGGAAGCCTTGTTTGTGAGAGTTCTCCAGAGCTTTTGTTGAAATGAGCTTCCTCACCATTTAATGGTTCCTGAAGGAATGGAAACCCACAGTGCCTCTAACTTCATCCTTTAAAAATGGCTAGCTAGATAAATACCATGAGGTTTTTGAAATTCCCATGACCAGGTGACACTGGAGAACCTTTGGATGTCCTGTTCTGCTGATCATGAGTGTACCAGACAGTGCCTTGATTGACTGGGTTTCATGAAAATGGTGTAAAACAGAGATGCCAGTAAGTTGGGGCCTGCTGAGTAGCGGGCCTAGAGCAGTGGTGTGCAGGTGTGTGATAAAACATCTGTGGTGGGGCCATGTGGATCTGCCACTGGCTTCCAAATGGCTTGTGACTGACATGGTGCAGTGAGCAGACCCTTCTATGTAAAGGCATCTTGTTATATGGAGAGGTTTCAGGGCAGTGTTCAGAATCAGGTTGCTATGGTCAAGGGGGCAAGCTCTGTGGGATAGAAGCCTGGCTGGTGCATTCTCCTAGGACCTTGACCCACCACACGTGACAGAACTCCCTCCAGCACGGTGTCCCAGTTGAACTCCTTGTATTTCCTGAAGCAAATTCCAAACTCCCAGTGCAGCAGCAAGAAACACCACGAAAAGTGGAGGATGACCAAATGGCTTCAGAGTCCACACAGGGAGACACTTAGACCCCAGTGGCCACAGTTTACCTGCAAAGAGAGAATTCAGCACTTCTGCCTCATGTTCATTGGAAAATCAGAAACCATGTCCTCCAGGTCACATAGATGCAGACCCAGCTTTGATGGTCTCACTACAAAGGAAGCTAAAGCTCCTGACAACAACATATATTTCAAGTGCCCCACCTCAGAGGCAGTTTCTCACAAAGTCTTTAGGCCAGCAGAGCTCCATGTTTGTGGAGTGTTTACCCTGTCTCCCTTACTTATGGAAACTCCTCTACCACCTCCAAGGTTGTGAACTCCTGAGCATTGTCCATTCCACATACGTATTCACAGCTTTTCTAACTCTTCTCCATGAATTGCGTCTTACTTGTTGCGAAGGTAATGTCAAGGCATTGTTCTGGATGAGAGTGGGAAGGTTTTTGTGTAGCACATATTTGCCTACACATTGGATTCATTTTCCTATTTTCCGTTCGAAATACTGAATCCCTGACACTAACCCATACCCTACTAGATTCTGACTACGAATACTAATATGATGGAGAAAAATAACCCAAACACAATAGAAATACAGGCAGTTCAGAGCAGGCATGGTGTATAGTTGGACTTGCCTTTAGCATTACAATGGGTAGGTGTTTTAAATCTTGTCCAATTTAATAGAAGTAGTTCTCCATGTGTTTTGAGAGTTAACAAATGTGTGAAATTCTGTCTCCCTTTCTCTGTAGCCTATTCAGCAACATGTATTTTTACATGCACATATAGAATCTTACCTGCTATCCCACGTCCACTCTTGTGAGGTGGCTGACTTGGCAGATACAAATTGTGAGAAGAGATCACTCCTCCTAAATGCTGTTGGAACTGAAAATTCAACCTACCGGTGAGCTTCCTACTTGAACACCATGATACATAAATCCATGTTCAGTAACATAAATATTTTTGGATCTGTGGATGATATATATTTCATGATGAATTTCGATTGGCATATATATTTCTACTTTTTAATGTCTGTGTGTGTGTTCTGTGTGTATGTGTGTGTGTATATATATACACACACACACACACACACACACAATATACACAAACTCTCCAGATTTTTCAAAATATGAAATATATGTGTCTTAGTATACACTCCCTAAATTCATCCATGTTCATATATGTGGATTTATAATCAACTTTTCACAAGATTATTCTCAGAAATATTCATCCACCTGAAATACATATTTGTTTCCTAGTGCTGAAAACTAACTTCAGAGAATGGTGCATAGAGATCCTAATATTTCTACAGGAACTGACCCAGTTTAACATCAATGCCAGTAGATTCCTATGGGACATGATGTGTATTTTGACCTTCATTTTTATTCAACACTGATACATTACTATTTCTTCAGTTGATGCACATCATAGGATATGTATTTCATCCTCATGTTCACAAATTTCTAGGCATTTGGTTCACTTTCAATCACTTCCTGCTTCAGAACACATGTATTCCTCCACGTTTCTTGACTGGTCTTTTCATGAGACTTCTTTCCAAACACATTCTTTTCCATTTCCATAATCCCTTTTGAAGCCAAACTCACACCCCCTTCATGGTAAACCATCACCCTAATATCACCATTAGATGTATAACTGGTTGGAATGAATGGTTGTGTATCAATATTAGATTTCCTATATATTTTCAGATATCCATTCAATCCATTATTTAAATTGGAACCAGTTATAATATTTATTCACAGTAGGGTCTATTCATGCATTATCTCTATATTCATAGACCCAGGGTACACCTATTTGTACCCCCAAAGGCTACTTTATATGTCTTCAACATATTACTCCCAGAAATGGTGGAAGAAATACTCATGACACCTGATCTCCATATACATTGTATCACAGTGATATTCTGGACACAAAATGCAAAGGTCACACTTATGATTGTACCAAAGCCTCATTGGAAAGTGAGCATGGATTACTCAAAACATCCTTGTCCAGGTTGCCTAATGCTCTCAAATGTCAATCCTATTGGTGACTACACATTTGTTTCTTCCTAAGATGATATATTCAACCTCAACCCTGTTGAATATGTCTAATCCTCTCACTCACTTTATACTTTGCCTGATTTCCTAATGTCTCTATTGATATCTGCTTTCCTACATATGTTCCCCAGTTCATCATTGTGACTGACCCTTAACATGTGCTGACATTTACATTCACTCTCTAACCGACACCCTATTGCTAAAGAACTTTTGGTCCAAATTTTATACTCACTCTTCTTCCTAAACCTACCAACTATCTTCCTAATCCTACCTACTATCCCTTTTTGACTGGATGTTCTCTTCTATATTCAATCATCCAAGGTACAAGGTCCTGTGCCATTGTATATCGATTTATCTGAGACATCTGTGCAGAAAGTCATTCAAAGCTAAGTAACCCAATCAAGGGCCCAATGCCCTTCTGGCCTTCAAATCTTACTTGGATTTCTGTTTTCATACATATATTTCACCTATATATTATTATAAATATCACAGGTTCCCAATACCATTCATCATCCAGCAGAGTGATTCCTAACCCAAACCGAACAGGTTCTTAACCCTAACCATACACTGTTCCCTCAATCTAACTTTACAGAAGAGCAGGGACAGAGTTGGTCTTACAATACAGGAATGTAGGGGATCTTCCACCTGCTGAGAACCTCAAAGGTCCATGAAGAAATGATCCCTGGAGAAGATGTAGGCCGCTGTGAAGGACCTGAGAGAGCACAAGTCATCTTCCATGGCAAACCACCTGGTCAGGATGAAGGGATGTGTCTGAATGAGCCTCTCTCTTCTTAATGTAGACAAGATGGACCAAAGCAGGCCTGTGTGGAGAGCTGTTCCTTGGTGCCTATGGTTGATATTCCATTCTAACTTGTGAAAGTGTCAGAGGAAGGAGGGGCAGCCTCCATCTCATGGGAGCCCTGGAAGCAACTGTTAGGACACAGTGGTTGCCAAGGCAGTGACCTCATTCAGTTCCTGAAGGAAGTGACCTCACCTCACTTCCTTGGTGATGGAACTCTCTGAACTTGGGATCCAGGAAGCCAGGCACCCAGAGCCAGTCCCAGTCCCCGTCCCAGTGGGCTCACTTGTTTGGATTTACCAAGAACAGAGTCAGTCTTTCTTGGTACCTACTGATGTGAGGATGGCCAAATGCCAGGAAAGCTCTGCAGAGGGGCCTTTCCTGAGAAAGCAGGTAGTGGCTCACCGCTGGCTCCTGACAACTTCACAGAGTTGGCCAAGGAGGCCAGATGTGGGACAGGACAGGCCATTTCGCGGGAACATAGTATGGCCCACGAGTCAGACGGCACTCCGGGTAGTCACAGACCAACTTGGAAGAAGGAGGTGCCTTTGTGGGTGTGGGTGTGAGTTTGTGGTTTTGTCTCATGTTCTGAGAATAGGTAGGAAAGGCGGTTTGTTTGTTTTGGAGTGGACTGTTTCTAGTAAGTCTTTTGACGAGGCGAGTGTTTCTATGTTTGTGTATCCCACTGTGTCCCTGGTTGTAGACATTAGAAAAGAGAATGCATCAATGGATGTGTCCTGTCTAGTAGAAAGCTTCCCAGCATTCATCCTGCCCAATTCATGAATGGACTGCGGCTTGCCTTATGGATGGGCAACACCTACTATCTTCCTAAGTTCCTGTTTTCTTCCTGAATTCTGGCCACTCTCCAGAATAGGCTCATGGTTTTGTGTCCAAGATATGTACCACCTCCAAGCTCGGTGACATGGCCATGTACTGGAGAGCTGGAAGGAATGGTGAGCATCTCAGAAAACTCAGATATCAGTGTGACCAGTAAAGTCTCCCTGGAGAAACCCTGCTTTGGGCCTTTTGCTTACCTATTGTTCTGTTGCCCTGAATGTCAGGAAGGCCTTTGCCTCAGGGCACCCCTTTGTGAAGCCTGAAGAAAACAGTTTTCAAATGGAAATGCATGGGCATCACCTGTGGCTCTTTGCTTAATGGCTTTGCAAAGGGATGTGTCTGAATCAGCCTCTTGGCCCTGTGTGAGGCTGTGGCTTAGGTTGTCAGCACCTGACGGATCCAAAGAGAGATCCCATGTGTGCATCCAAAGCCAAATTGGCACAAAAGCAGTCATTGTGGATGATGTCTCTCGCATTCCTCTGTAAGGTTCCTGACCTCCATCAAGTGAGAATAGGGATCCTTCGGGTCAAAGGAGTTCTTCAAAGCCCTGCAGAGGCTAGCCCATAGGTGCTTGGGTTTTCTCATGACTCCAATTCACACAAAGAATCTATACCCGGCAGTCAGTAGGCCTCCAATTGGAGAAGCGGAGCCAGTATTAACGGCAGGCCTATTGGATCACTCCAGGTTCACAGGAAGGGTGTCCAGGCCACCCTGACATTAGGCAAATGAGGGGCAAGGGAGCTTATTGTGGACACTGTCTTGGGCTGTGCCCCTCATGGAAACCTCCAGCCAGATGTTATGATGAGTGTCTATGTGGAAGAAGATGAGGGCCATGGCAGTGTTTTGGTTTGAATTGTGGTCATTGGTGTGGCGGTGGGAAGAGATGACTGGGTCCACCTGGGCTTGAACTCTGGTGTGATTCCCCTTGGAGACTGAGTTCTGGAACTGACCTCAGAGAAGTATTGCCGTGAATTGTGTTGGGATTTGAGGAGGCCATGCATGAGAGTCGCCCTTGGAAACTGAGATCTAGGCCCAGGCTGGCTTTCCACAGAGCACTGGGAATCTCAGCCCGGATATCACATGATTTTATTCTTAAAGACCTGGCAGCCATAGTTGAGAGTCAAAACACACATGGACCTCACATTTGTAGACCTCAATGGGCCTGGCTTCCTGTGACCTTTCGGCCACTCTTTGGGAAGCCTTGTTTGTGAGAGTTCTCCAGAGCTTTTGTTGAAATGAGCTTCCTCACCATTTAATGGTTCCTGAAGGAATGGAAACCCACAGTGCCTCTAACTTCATCCTTTAAAAATGGCTAGCTAGATAAATACCATGAGATTTTTGAAATTCCCATGACCAGGTGACACTGGAGAACCTTTGGATGTCCTGTTCTGCTGATCATGAGTGTACCAGACAGTGCCTTGATTGACTGGGTTTCATGAAAATGGTGTAAAACAGAGATGCCAGTAAGTTGGGGCCTGCTGAGTAGCGGGCCTAGAGCAGTGGTGTGCAGGTGTGTGATAAAACATCTGTGGTGGGGCCATGTGGATCTGCCACTGGCTTCCAAATGGCTTGTGACTGACATGGTGCAGTGAGCAGACCCTTCTATGTAAAGGCATCTTGTTATATGGAGAGGTTTCAGGGCAGTGTTCAGAATCAGGTTGCTATGGTCAAGGGGGCAAGCTCTGTGGGATAGAAGCCTGGCTGGTGCATTCTCCTAGGACCTTGACCCACCACACGTGACAGAACTCCCTCCAGCACGGTGTCCCAGTTGAACTCCTTGTATTTCCTGAAGCAAATTCCAAACTCCCAGTGCAGCAGCAAGAAACACCACGAAAAGTGGAGGATGACCAAATGGCTTCAGAGTCCACACAGGGAGACACTTAGACCCCAGTGGCCACAGTTTACCTGCAAAGAGAGAATTCAGCACTTCTGCCTCATGTTCATTGGAAAATCAGAAACCATGTCCTCCAGGTCACATAGATGCAGACCCAGCTTTGATGGTCTCACTACAAAGGAAGCTAAAGCTCCTGACAACAACATATATTTCAAGTGCCCCACCTCAGAGGCAGTTTCTCACAAAGTCTTTAGGCCAGCAGAGCTCCATGTTTGTGGAGTGTTTACCCTGTCTCCCTTACTTATGGAAACTCCTCTACCACCTCCAAGGTTGTGAACTCCTGAGCATTGTCCATTCCACATACGTATTCACAGCTTTTCTAACTCTTCTCCATGAATTGCGTCTTACTTGTTGCGAAGGTAATGTCAAGGCATTGTTCTGGATGAGAGTGGGAAGGTTTTTGTGTAGCACATATTTGCCTACACATTGGATTCATTTTCCTATTTTCCGTTCGAAATACTGAATCCCTGACACTAACCCATACCCTACTAGATTCTGACTACGAATACTAATATGATGGAGAAAAATAACCCAAACACAATAGAAATACAGGCAGTTCAGAGCAGGCATGGTGTATAGTTGGACTTGCCTTTAGCATTACAATGGGTAGGTGTTTTAAATCTTGTCCAATTTAATAGAAGTAGTTCTCCATGTGTTTTGAGAGTTAACAAATGTGTGAAATTCTGTCTCCCTTTCTCTGTAGCCTATTCAGCAACATGTATTTTTACATGCACATATAGAATCTTACCTGCTATCCCACGTCCACTCTTGTGAGGTGGCTGACTTGGCAGATACAAATTGTGAGAAGAGATCACTCCTCCTAAATGCTGTTGGAACTGAAAATTCAACCTACCGGTGAGCTTCCTACTTGAACACCATGATACATAAATCCATGTTCAGTAACATAAATATTTTTGGATCTGTGGATGATATATATTTCATGATGAATTTCGATTGGCATATATATTTCTACTTTTTAATGTCTGTGTGTGTGTTCTGTGTGTATGTGTGTGTGTATATATATACACACACACACACACACACACACAATATACACAAACTCTCCAGATTTTTCAAAATATGAAATATATGTGTCTTAGTATACACTCCCTAAATTCATCCATGTTCATATATGTGGATTTATAATCAACTTTTCACAAGATTATTCTCAGAAATATTCATCCACCTGAAATACATATTTGTTTCCTAGTGCTGAAAACTAACTTCAGAGAATGGTGCATAGAGATCCTAATATTTCTACAGGAACTGACCCAGTTTAACATCAATGCCAGTAGATTCCTATGGGACATGATGTGTATTTTGACCTTCATTTTTATTCAACACTGATACATTACTATTTCTTCAGTTGATGCACATCATAGGATATGTATTTCATCCTCATGTTCACAAATTTCTAGGCATTTGGTTCACTTTCAATCACTTCCTGCTTCAGAACACATGTATTCCTCCACGTTTCTTGACTGGTCTTTTCATGAGACTTCTTTCCAAACACATTCTTTTCCATTTCCATAATCCCTTTTGAAGCCAAACTCACACCCCCTTCATGGTAAACCATCACCCTAATATCACCATTAGATGTATAACTGGTTGGAATGAATGGTTGTGTATCAATATTAGATTTCCTATATATTTTCAGATATCCATTCAATCCATTATTTAAATTGGAACCAGTTATAATATTTATTCACAGTAGGGTCTATTCATGCATTATCTCTATATTCATAGACCCAGGGTACACCTATTTGTACCCCCAAAGGCTACTTTATATGTCTTCAACATATTACTCCCAGAAATGGTGGAAGAAATACTCATGACACCTGATCTCCATATACATTGTATCACAGTGATATTCTGGACACAAAATGCAAAGGTCACACTTATGATTGTACCAAAGCCTCATTGGAAAGTGAGCATGGATTACTCAAAACATCCTTGTCCAGGTTGCCTAATGCTCTCAAATGTCAATCCTATTGGTGACTACACATTTGTTTCTTCCTAAGATGATATATTCAACCTCAACCCTGTTGAATATGTCTAATCCTCTCACTCACTTTATACTTTGCCTGATTTCCTAATGTCTCTATTGATATCTGCTTTCCTACATATGTTCCCCAGTTCATCATTGTGACTGACCCTTAACATGTGCTGACATTTACATTCACTCTCTAACCGACACCCTATTGCTAAAGAACTTTTGGTCCAAATTTTATACTCACTCTTCTTCCTAAACCTACCAACTATCTTCCTAATCCTACCTACTATCCCTTTTTGACTGGATGTTCTCTTCTACATTCAATCATCCAAGGTACAAGGTCCTGTGCCATTGTATATCGATTTATCTGAGACATCTGTGCAGAAAGTCATTCAAAGCTAAGTAACCCAATCAAGGGCCCAATGCCCTTCTGGCCTTCAAATCTTACTTGGATTTCTGTTTTCATACATATATTTCACCTATATATTATTATAAATATCACAGGTTCCCAATACCATTCATCATCCAGCAGAGTGATTCCTAACCCAAACCGAACAGGTTCTTAACCCTAACCATACACTGTTCCCTCAATCTAACTTTACAGAAGAGCAGGGACAGAGTTGGTCTTACAATACAGGAATGTAGGGGATCTTCCACCTGCTGAGAACCTCAAAGGTCCATGCAGAAATGATCCCTGGAGAAGATGTAGGCCGCTGTGAAGGACCTGAGAGAGCACAAGTCATCTTCCATGGCAAACCACCTGGTCAGGATGAAGGGATGTGTCTGAATGAGCCTCTCTCTTCTTAATGTAGACAAGATGGACCAAAGCAGGCCTGTGTGGAGAGCTGTCCCTTGGTGCCTATGGTTGATATTCCATTCTAACTTGTGAAAGTGTCAGAGGAAGGAGGGGCAGCCTCCATCTCATGGGAGCCCTGGAAGCAACTGTTAGGACACAGTGGTTGCCAAGGCAGTGACCTCATTCAGTTCCTGAAGGAAGTGACCTCACCTCACTTCCTTGGTGATGGAACTCTCTGAACTTGGGATCCAGGAAGCCAGGCACCCAGAGCCAGTCCCAGTCCCAGTCCCAGTGGGCTCACTTGTTTGGATTTACCAAGGACAGAGTCAGTCTTTCTTGGTACCTACTGATGTGAGGATGGCCAAATGCCAGGAAAGCTCTGCAGAGGGGCCTTTCCTGAGAAAGCAGGTAGTGGCTCACCGCTGGCTCCTGACAACTTCACAGAGTTGGCCAAGGAGGCCAGATGTGGGACAGGACAGGCCATTTCGCGGGAACATAGTATGGCCCACGAGTCAGACGGCACTCCGGGTAGTCACAGACCAACTTGGAAGAAGGAGGTGCCTTTGTGGGTGTGGGTGTGAGTTTGTGGTTTTGTCTCATGTTCTGAGAATAGGTAGGAAAGGCGGTTTGTTTGTTTTGGAGTGGACTGTTTCTAGTAAGTCTTTTGACGAGGCGAGTGTTTCTATGTTTGTGTATCCCACTGTGTCCCTGGTTGTAGACATTAGAAAAGAGAATGCATCAATGGATGTGTCCTGTCTAGTAGAAAGCTTCCCAGCATTCATCCTGCCCAATTCATGAATGGACTGCGGCTTGCCTTATGGATGGGCAACACCTACTATCTTCCTAAGTTCCTGTTTTCTTCCTGAATTCTGGCCACTCTCCAGAATAGGCTCATGGTTTTGTGTCCAAGATATGTACCACCTCCAAGCTCGGTGACATGGCCATGTACTGGAGAGCTGGAAGGAATGGTGAGCATCTCAGAAAACTCAGATATCAGTGTGACCAGTAAAGTCTCCCTGGAGAAACCCTGCTTTGGGCCTTTTGCTTACCTATTGTTCTGTTGCCCTGAATGTCAGGAAGGCCTTTGCCTCAGGGCACCCCTTTGTGAAGCCTGAAGAAAACAGTTTTCAAATGGAAATGAATGGGCATCACCTGTGGCTCTTTGCTTAATGGCTTTGCAAAGGGATGTGTCTGAATCAGCCTCTTGGCCCTGTGTGAGGCTGTGGCTTAGGTTGTCAGCACCTGACGGATCCAAAGAGAGATCCCATGTGTGCATCCAAAGCCAAATTGGCACAAAAGCAGTCATTGTGGATGAAGTCTCTCGCCTTCCTCTGTAAGGTTCCTGACCTCCATCAAGTGAGAATAGGGATCCTTCGGGTCAAAGGAGTTCTTCAAAGCCCTGCAGAGGCTAGCCCATAGGTGCTTGGGTTTTCTCATGACTCCAATTCACACAAAGAATCTATACCCGGCAGTCAGTAGGCCTCCAATTGGAGAAGCGGAGCCAGTATTAACGGCAGGCCTATTGGATCACTCCAGGTTCACAGGAAGGGTGTCCAGGCCACCCTGACATTAGGCAAATGAGGGGCAAGGGAGCTTATTGTGGACACTGTCTTGGGCTGTGCCCCTCATGGAAACCTCCAGCCCAGCCAGAGGTTATGATGAGTGTCTATGTGGAAGAAGATGAGGGCCATGTGGCAGTGTTTTGGTTTGAATTGTGGTCATTGGTGTGGCGGTGGGAAGAGATGACTGGGTCCACCTGGGCTTGAACTCTGGTGTGATTCCCCTTGGAGACTGAGTTCTGGAACTGACCTCAGAGAAGTATTGCCGTGAATTGTGTTGGGATTTGAGGAGGCCATGCATGAGAGTCGCCCTTGGAAACTGAGATGTAGGCCCAGGCTGGCTTTCCACAGAGCACTGGGAATCTCAGCCCGGATATCACATGATTTTATTCTTAAAGACCTGGCAGCCATAGTTGAGAGTCAAAACACACATGGACCTCACATTTGTAGACCTCAATGGGCCTGGCTTCCTGTGACCTTTCAGCCACTCTTTGGGAAGCCTTGTTTGTGAGAGTTCTCCAGAGCTTTTGTTGAAATGAGCTTCCTCACCATTTAATGGTTCCTGAAGGAATGGAAACCCACAGTGCCTCTAACTTCATCCTTTAAAAATGGCTAGCTAGATAAATACCATGAGATTTTTGAAATTCCCATGACCAGGTGACACTGGAGAACCTTTGGATGTCCTGTTCTGCTGATCATGAGTGTACCAGACAGTGCCTTGATTGACTGGGTTTCATGAAAATGGTGTAAAACAGAGATGCCAGTAAGTTGGGGCCTGCTGAGTAGCGGGCCTAGAGCAGTGGTGTGCAGGTGTGTGATAAAACATCTGTGGTGGGGCCATGTGGATCTGCCACTGGCTTCCAAATGGCTTGTGACTGACATGGTGCAGTGAGCAGACCCTTCTATGTAAAGGCATCTTGTTATATGGAGAGGTTTCAGGGCAGTGTTCAGAATCAGGTTGCTATGGTCAAGGGGGCAAGCTCTGTGGGATAGAAGCCTGGCTGGTGCATTCTCCTAGGACCTTGACCCACCACACGTGACAGAACTCCCTCCAGCACGGTGTCCCAGTTGAACTCCTTGTATTTCCTGAAGCAAATTCCAAACTCCCAGTGCAGCAGCAAGAAACACCACGAAAAGTGGAGGATGACCAAATGGCTTCAGAGTCCACACAGGGAGACACTTAGACCCCAGTGGCCACAGTTTACCTGCAAAGAGAGAATTCAGCACTTCTGCCTCATGTTCATTGGAAAATCAGAAACCATGTCCTCCAGGTCACATAGATGCAGACCCAGCTTTGATGGTCTCACTACAAAGGAAGCTAAAGCTCCTGACAACAACATATATTTCAAGTGCCCCACCTCAGAGGCAGTTTCTCACAAAGTCTTTAGGCCAGCAGAGCTCCATGTTTGTGGAGTGTTTACCCTGTCTCCCTTACTTATGGAAACTCCTCTACCACCTCCAAGGTTGTGAACTCCTGAGCATTGTCCATTCCACATACGTATTCACAGCTTTTCTAACTCTTCTCCATGAATTGCGTCTTACTTGTTGCGAAGGTAATGTCAAGGCATTGTTCTGGATGAGAGTGGGAAGGTTTTTGTGTAGCACATATTTGCCTACACATTGGATTCATTTTCCTATTTTCCGTTCGAAATACTGAATCCCTGACACTAACCCATACCCTACTAGATTCTGACTACGAATACTAATATGATGGAGAAAAATAACCCAAACACAATAGAAATACAGGCAGTTCAGAGCAGGCATGGTGTATAGTTGGACTTGCCTTTAGCATTACAATGGGTAGGTGTTTTAAATCTTGTCCAATTTAATAGAAGTAGTTCTCCATGTGTTTTGAGAGTTAACAAATGTGTGAAATTCTGTCTCCCTTTCTCTGTAGCCTATTCAGCAACATGTATTTTTACATGCACATATAGAATCTTACCTGCTATCCCACGTCCACTCTTGTGAGGTGGCTGACTTGGCAGATACAAATTGTGAGAAGAGATCACTCCTCCTAAATGCTGTTGGAACTGAAAATTCAACCTACCGGTGAGCTTCCTACTTGAACACCATGATACATAAATCCATGTTCAGTAACATAAATATTTTTGGATCTGTGGATGATATATATTTCATGATGAATTTCGATTGGCATATATATTTCTACTTTTTAATGTCTGTGTGTGTGTTCTGTGTGTATGTGTGTGTGTATATATACACACACACACACACACACACACACACACAATATACACAAACTCTCCAGATTTTTCAAAATATGAAATATATGTGTCTTAGTATACACTCCCTAAATTCATCCATGTTCATATATGTGGATTTATAATCAACTTTTCACAAGATTATTCTCAGAAATATTCATCCACCTGAAATACATATTTGTTTCCTAGTGCTGAAAACTAACTTCAGAGAATGGTGCATAGAGATCCTAATATTTCTACAGGAACTGACCCAGTTTAACATCAATGCCAGTAGATTCCTATGGGACATGATGTGTATTTTGACCTTCATTTTTATTCAACACTGATACATTACTATTTCTTCAGTTGATGCACATCATAGGATATGTATTTCATCCTCATGTTCACAAATTTCTAGGCATTTGGTTCACTTTCAATCACTTCCTGCTTCAGAACACATGTATTCCTCCACGTTTCTTGACTGGTCTTTTCATGAGACTTCTTTCCAAACACATTCTTTTCCATTTCCATAATCCCTTTTGAAGCCAAACTCACACCCCCTTCATGGTAAACCATCACCCTAATATCACCATTAGATGTATAACTGGTTGGAATGAATGGTTGTGTATCAATATTAGATTTCCTATATATTTTCAGATATCCATTCAATCCATTATTTAAATTGGAACCAGTTATAATATTTATTCACAGTAGGGTCTATTCATGCATTATCTCTATATTCATAGACCCAGGGTACACCTATTTGTACCCCCAAAGGCTACTTTATATGTCTTCAACATATTACTCCCAGAAATGGTGGAAGAAATACTCATGACACCTGATCTCCATATACATTGTATCACAGTGATATTCTGGACACAAAATGCAAAGGTCACACTTATGATTGTACCAAAGCCTCATTGGAAAGTGAGCATGGATTACTCAAAACATCCTTGTCCAGGTTGCCTAATGCTCTCAAATGTCAATCCTATTGGTGACTACACATTTGTTTCTTCCTAAGATGATATATTCAACCTCAACCCTGTTGAATATGTCTAATCCTCTCACTCACTTTATACTTTGCCTGATTTCCTAATGTCTCTATTGATATCTGCTTTCCTACATATGTTCCCCAGTTCATCATTGTGACTGACCCTTAACATGTGCTGACATTTACATTCACTCTCTAACCGACACCCTATTGCTAAAGAACTTTTGGTCCAAATTTTATACTCACTCTTCTTCCTAAACCTACCAACTATCTTCCTAATCCTACCTACTATCCCTTTTTGACTGGATGTTCTCTTCTACATTCAATCATCCAAGGTACAAGGTCCTGTGCCATTGTATATCGATTTATCTGAGACATCTGTGCAGAAAGTCATTCAAAGCTAAGTAACCCAATCAAGGGCCCAATGCCCTTCTGGCCTTCAAATCTTACTTGGATTTCTGTTTTCATACATATATTTCACCTATATATTATTATAAATATCACAGGTTCCCAATACCATTCATCATCCAGCAGAGTGATTCCTAACCCAAACCGAACAGGTTCTTAACCCTAACCATACACTGTTCCCTCAATCTAACTTTACAGAAGAGCAGGGACAGAGTTGGTCTTACAATACAGGAATGTAGGGGATCTTCCACCTGCTGAGAACCTCAAAGGTCCATGCAGAAATGATCCCTGGAGAAGATGTAGGCCGCTGTGAAGGACCTGAGAGAGCACAAGTCATCTTCCATGGCAAACCACCTGGTCAGGATGAAGGGATGTGTCTGAATGAGCCTCTCTCTTCTTAATGTAGACAAGATGGACCAAAGCAGGCCTGTGTGGAGAGCTGTCCCTTGGTGCCTATGGTTGATATTCCATTCTAACTTGTGAAAGTGTCAGAGGAAGGAGGGGCAGCCTCCATCTCATGGGAGCCCTGGAAGCAACTGTTAGGACACAGTGGTTGCCAAGGCAGTGACCTCATTCAGTTCCTGAAGGAAGTGACCTCACCTCACTTCCTTGGTGATGGAACTCTCTGAACTTGGGATCCAGGAAGCCAGGCACCCAGAGCCAGTCCCAGTCCCAGTCCCAGTGGGCTCACTTGTTTGGATTTACCAAGGACAGAGTCAGTCTTTCTTGGTACCTACTGATGTGAGGATGGCCAAATGCCAGGAAAGCTCTGCAGAGGGGCCTTTCCTGAGAAAGCAGGTAGTGGCTCACCGCTGGCTCCTGACAACTTCACAGAGTTGGCCAAGGAGGCCAGATGTGGGACAGGACAGGCCATTTCGCGGGAACATAGTATGGCCCACGAGTCAGACGGCACTCCGGGTAGTCACAGACCAACTTGGAAGAAGGAGGTGCCTTTGTGAGTGTGGGTGTGAGTTTGTGGTTTTGTCTCATGTTCTGAGAATAGGTAGGAAAGGCGGTTTGTTTGTTTTGGAGTGGACTGTTTCTAGTAAGTCTTTTGACGAGGCGAGTGTTTCTATGTTTGTGTATCCCACTGTGTCCCTGGTTGTAGACATTAGAAAAGAGAATGCATCAATGGATGTGTCCTGTCTAGTAGAAAGCTTCCCAGCATTCATCCTGCCCAATTCATGAATGGACTGCGGCTTGCCTTATGGATGGGCAACACCTACTATCTTCCTAAGTTCCTGTTTTCTTCCTGAATTCTGGCCACTCTCCAGAATAGGCTCATGGTTTTGTGTCCAAGATATGTACCACCTCCAAGCTCGGTGACATGGCCATGTACTGGAGAGCTGGAAGGAATGGTGAGCATCTCAGAAAACTCAGATATCAGTGTGACCAGTAAAGTCTCCCTGGAGAAACCCTGCTTTGGGCCTTTTGCTTACCTATTGTTCTGTTGCCCTGAATGTCAGGAAGGCCTTTGCCTCAGGGCACCCCTTTGTGAAGCCTGAAGAAAACAGTTTTCAAATGGAAATGAATGGGCATCACCTGTGGCTCTTTGCTTAATGGCTTTGCAAAGGGATGTGTCTGAATCAGCCTCTTGGCCCTGTGTGAGGCTGTGGCTTAGGTTGTCAGCACCTGACGGATCCAAAGAGAGATCCCATGTGTGCATCCAAAGCCAAATTGGCACAAAAGCAGTCATTGTGGATGAAGTCTCTCGCCTTCCTCTGTAAGGTTCCTGACCTCCATCAAGTGAGAATAGGGATCCTTCGGGTCAAAGGAGTTCTTCAAAGCCCTGCAGAGGCTAGCCCATAGGTGCTTGGGTTTTCTCATGACTCCAATTCACACAAAGAATCTATACCCGGCAGTCAGTAGGCCTCCAATTGGAGAAGCGGAGCCAGTATTAACGGCAGGCCTATTGGATCACTCCAGGTTCACAGGAAGGGTGTCCAGGCCACCCTGACATTAGGCAAATGAGGGGCAAGGGAGCTTATTGTGGACACTGTCTTGGGCTGTGCCCCTCATGGAAACCTCCAGCCCAGCCAGAGGTTATGATGAGTGTCTATGTGGAAGAAGATGAGGGCCATGTGGCAGTGTTTTGGTTTGAATTGTGGTCATTGGTGTGGCGGTGGGAAGAGATGACTGGGTCCACCTGGGCTTGAACTCTGGTGTGATTCCCCTTGGAGACTGAGTTCTGGAACTGACCTCAGAGAAGTATTGCCGTGAATTGTGTTGGGATTTGAGGAGGCCATGCATGAGAGTCGCCCTTGGAAACTGAGATGTAGGCCCAGGCTGGCTTTCCACAGAGCACTGGGAATCTCAGCCCGGATATCACATGATTTTATTCTTAAAGACCTGGCAGCCATAGTTGAGAGTCAAAACACACATGGACCTCACATTTGTAGACCTCAATGGGCCTGGCTTCCTGTGACCTTTCGGCCACTCTTTGGGAAGCCTTGTTTGTGAGAGTTCTCCAGAGCTTTTGTTGAAATGAGCTTCCTCACCATTTAATGGTTCCTGAAGGAATGGAAACCCACAGTGCCTCTAACTTCATCCGTTAAAAATGGCTAGCTAGATAAATACCATGAGATTTTTGAAATTCCCATGACCAGGTGGCACTGGAGAACCTTTGGATGTCCTGTTCTGCTGATCATGAGTGTACCAGACAGTGCCTTGATTGACTGGGTTTCATGAAAATGGTGTAAAACAGAGATGCCAGTAAGTTGGGGCCTGCTGAGTAGCGGGCCTAGAGCAGTGGTGTGCAGGTGTGTGATAAAACATCTGTGGTGGGGCCATGTGGGTCTGCCACTGGCTTCCAAATGGCTTGTGACTGACATGGTGCAGTGAGCAGACCCTTCTATGTAAAGGCATCTTGTTATATGGAGAGGTTTCAGGGCAGTGTTCAGAATCAGGTTGCTATGGTCAAGGGGGCAAGCTCTGTGGGATAGAAGCCTGGCTGGTGCATTCTCCTAGGACCTTGACCCACCACACATGACAGAACTCCCTCCAGCACGGTGTCCCAGTTGAACTCCTTGTATTTCCTGAAGCAAATTCCAAACTCCCAGTGCAGCAGCAAGAAACACCACGAAAAGTGGAGGATGATCAAATGGCTTCAGAGTCCACACAGGGAGACAATTAGACCCCAGTGGCCACAGTTTACCTGCAAAGAGAGAATTCAGCACTTCTGCCTCATGTTCATTGGAAAATCAGAAACCATGTCCTCCAGGTCACATAGATGCAGACCCAGCTTTGATGGTCTCACTACAAAGGAAGCTAAAGCTCCTGACAACAACATATATTTCAAGTGCCCCACCTCAGAGGCAGTTTCTCACAAAGTCTTTAGGCCAGCAGAGCTCCATGTTTGTGGAGTGTTTACCCTGTCTCCCTTACTTATGGAAACTCCTCTACCACCTCCAAGGTTGTGAACTCCTGAGCATTGTCCATTCCACATACGTATTCACAGCTTTTCTAACTCTTCTCCATGAATTGCGTCTTACTTGTTGCGAAGGTAATGTCAAGGCATTGTTCTGGATGAGAGTGGGAAGGTTTTTGTGTAGCACATATTTGCCTACACATTGGATTCATTTTCCTCTTTTCCGTTCGAAATACTGAATCCCTGACACTAACACATACCCTACTAGATTCTGACTACGAATACTAATATGATGGAGAAAAATAACCCAAACACAATAGAAATACAGGCAGTTCAGAGCAGGCATGGTGTATAGTTGGACTTGCCTTTAGCATTACAATGGGTAGGTGTTTTAAATCTTGTCCAATTTAATAGAAGTAGTTCTCCATGTGTTTTGAGAGTTAACAAATGTGTGAAATTCTGTCTCCCTTTCTCTGTAGCCTATTCAGCAACATGTATTTTTACATGCACATATAGAATCTTACCTGCTATCCCACGTCCACTCTTGTGAGGTGGCTGACTTGGCAGATACAAATTGTGAGAAGAGATCACTCCTCCTAAATGCTGTTGGAACTGAAAATTCAACCTACCGGTGAGCTTCCTACTTGAACACCATGATACATAAATCCATGTTCAGTAACATAAATATTTTTGGATCTGTGGATGATATATATTTCATGATGAATTTCGATTGGCATATATATTTCTACTTTTTAATGTCTGTGTGTGTGTTCTGTGTGTATGTGTGTGTGTATATATATATACACACACACACACACACACAATATACACAAACTCTCCAGATTTTTCAAAATATGAAATATATGTGTCTTAGTATACACTCCCTAAATTCATCCATGTTCATATATGTGGATTTATAATCAACTTTTCACAAGATTATTCTCAGAAATATTCATCCACCTGAAATACATATTTGTTTCCTAGTGCTGAAAACTAACTTCAGAGAATGGTGCATAGAGATCCTAATATTTCTACAGGAACTGACCCAGTTTAACATCAATGCCAGTAGATTCCTATGGGACATGATGTGTATTTTGACCTTCATTTTTATTCAACACTGATACATTACTATTTCTTCAGTTGATGCACATCATAGGATATGTATTTCATCCTCATGTTCACAAATTTCTAGGCATTTGGTTCACTTTCAATCACTTCCTGCTTCAGAACACATGTATTCCTCCACGTTTCTTGACTGGTCTTTTCATGAGACTTCTTTCCAAACACATTCTTTTCCATTTCCATAATCCCTTTTGAAGCCAAACTCACACCCCCTTCATGGTAAACCATCACCCTAATATCACCATTAGATGTATAACTGGTTGGAATGAATGGTTGTGTATCAATATTAGATTTCCTATATATTTTCAGATATCCATTCAATCCATTATTTAAATTGGAACCAGTTATAATATTTATTCACAGTAGGGTCTATTCATGCATTATCTCTATATTCATAGACCCAGGGTACACCTATTTGTACCCCCAAAGGCTACTTTATATGTCTTCAACATATTACTCCCAGAAATGGTGGAAGAAATACTCATGACACCTGATCTCCATATACATTGTATCACAGTGATATTCTGGACACAAAATGCAAAGGTCACACTTATGATTGTACCAAAGCCTCATTGGAAAGTGAGCATGGATTACTCAAAACATCCTTGTCCAGGTTGCCTAATGCTCTCAAATGTCAATCCTATTGGTGACTACACATTTGTTTCTTCCTAAGATGATATATTCAACCTCAACCCTGTTGAATATGTCTAATCCTCTCACTCACTTTATACTTTGCCTGATTTCCTAATGTCTCTATTGATATCTGCTTTCCTACATATGTTCCCCAGTTCATCATTGTGACTGACCCTTAACATGTGCTGACATTTACATTCACTCTCTAACCGACACCCTATTGCTAAAGAACTTTTGGTCCAAATTTTATACTCACTCTTCTTCCTAAACCTACCAACTATCTTCCTAATCCTACCTACTATCCCTTTTTGACTGGATGTTCTCTTCTACATTCAATCATCCAAGGTACAAGGTCCTGTGCCATTGTATATCGATTTATCTGAGACATCTGTGCAGAAAGTCATTCAAAGCTAAGTAACCCAATCAAGGGCCCAATGCCCTTCTGGCCTTCAAATCTTACTTGGATTTCTGTTTTCATACATATATTTCACCTATATATTATTATAAATATCACAGGTTCCCAATACCATTCATCATCCAGCAGAGTGATTCCTAACCCAAACCAAACAGGTTCTTAACCCTAACCATACACTGTTCCCTCAATCTAACTTTACAGAAGAGCAGGGACAGAGTTGGTCTTACAATACAGGAATGTAGGGGATCTTCCACCTGCTGAGAACCTCAAAGGTCCATGCAGAAATGATCCCTGGAGAAGATGTAGGCCGCTGTGAAGGACCTGAGAGAGCACAAGTCATCTTCCATGGCAAACCACCTGGTCAGGATGAAGGGATGTGTCTGAATGAGCCTCTCTCTTCTTAATGTAGACAAGATGGACCAAAGCAGGCCTGTGTGGAGAGCTGTCCCTTGGTGCCTATGGTTGATATTCCATTCTAACTTGTGAAAGTGTCAGAGGAAGGAGGGGCAGCCTCCATCTCATGGGAGCCCTGGAAGCAACTGTTAGGACACAGTGGTTGCCAAGGCAGTGACCTCATTCAGTTCCTGAAGGAAGTGACCTCACCTCACTTCCTTGGTGATGGAACTCTCTGAACTTGGGATCCAGGAAGCCAGGCACCCAGAGCCAGTCCCAGTCCCAGTCCCAGTGGGCTCACTTGTTTGGATTTACCAAGGACAGAGTCAGTCTTTCTTGGTACCTACTGATGTGAGGATGGCCAAATGCCAGGAAAGCTCTGCAGAGGGGCCTTTCCTGAGAAAGCAGGTAGTGGCTCACCGCTGGCTCCTGACAACTTCACAGAGTTGGCCAAGGAGGCCAGATGTGGGACAGGACAGGCCATTTCGCGGGAACATAGTATGGCCCACGAGTCAGACGGCACTCCGGGTAGTCACAGACCAACTTGGAAGAAGGAGGTGCCTTTGTGGGTGTGGGTGTGAGTTTGTGGTTTTGTCTCATGTTCTGAGAATAGGTAGGAAAGGCGGTTTGTTTGTTTTGGAGTGGACTGTTTCTAGTAAGTCTTTTGACGAGGCGAGTGTTTCTATGTTTGTGTATCCCACTGTGTCCCTGGTTGTAGACATTAGAAAAGAGAATGCATCAATGGATGTGTCCTGTCTAGTAGAAAGCTTCCCAGCATTCATCCTGCCCAATTCATGAATGGACTGCGGCTTGCCTTATGGATGGGCAACACCTACTATCTTCCTAAGTTCCTGTTTTCTTCCTGAATTCTGGCCACTCTCCAGAATAGGCTCATGGTTTTGTGTCCAAGATATGTACCACCTCCAAGCTCGGTGACATGGCCATGTACTGGAGAGCTGGAAGGAATGGTGAGCATCTCAGAAAACTCAGATATCAGTGTGACCAGTAAAGTCTCCCTGGAGAAACCCTGCTTTGGGCCTTTTGCTTACCTATTGTTCTGTTGCCCTGAATGTCAGGAAGGCCTTTGCCTCAGGGCACCCCTTTGTGAAGCCTGAAGAAAACAGTTTTCAAATGGAAATGAATGGGCATCACCTGTGGCTCCTTGCTTAATGGCTTTGCAAAGGGATGTGTCTGAATCAGCCTCTTGGCCCTGTGTGAGGCTGTGGCTTAGGTTGTCAGCACCTGACGGATCCAAAGAGAGATCCCATGTGTGCATCCAAAGCCAAATTGGCACAAAAGCAGTCATTGTGGATGATGTCTCTCGCATTCCTCTGTAAGGTTCCTGACCTCCATCAAGTGAGAATAGGGATCCTTCGGGTCAAAGGAGTTCTTCAAAGCCCTGCAGAGGCTAGCCCATAGGTGCTTGGGTTTTCTCATGACTCCAATTCACACAAAGAATCTATACCCGGCAGTCAGTAGGCCTCCAATTGGAGAAGCGGAGCCAGTATTAACGGCAGGCCTATTGGATCACTCCAGGTTCACAGGAAGGGTGTCCAGGCCACCCTGACATTAGGCAAATGAGGGGCAAGGGAGCTTATTGTGGACACTGTCTTGGGCTGTGCCCCTCATGGAAACCTCCAGCCCAGCCAGAGGTTATGATGAGTGTCTATGTGGAAGAAGATGAGGGCCATGTGGCAGTGTTTTGGTTTGAATTGTGGTCATTGGTGTGGCGGTGGGAAGAGATGACTGGGTCCACCTGGGCTTGAACTCTGGTGTGATTCCCCTTGGAGACTGAGTTCTGGAACTGACCTCAGAGAAGTATTGCCGTGAATTGTGTTGGGATTTGAGGAGGCCATGCATGAGAGTCGCCCTTGGAAACTGAGATGTAGGCCCAGGCTGGCTTTCCACAGAGCACTGGGAATCTCAGCCCGGATATCACATGATTTTATTCTTAAAGACCTGGCAGCCATAGTTGAGAGTCAAAACACACATGGACCTCACATTTGTAGACCTCAATGGGCCTGGCTTCGTGTGACCTTTTGGCCACTCTTTGGGAAGCCTTGTTTGTGAGAGTTCTCCAGAGCTTTCGTTGAAATGAGCTTCCTCACCATTTAATGGTTCCTGAAGGAATGGAAACCCACAGTGCCTCTAACTTCATCCTTTAAAAATGGCTAGCTAGATAAATACCATGAGATTTTTGAAATTCCCTTGACCAGGTGGCACTGGAGAACCTTTGGATGTCCTGTTCTGCTGATCATGAGTGTACCAGACAGTGCCTTGATTGACTGGGTTTCATGAAAATGGTGTAAAACAGAGATGCCAGTAAGTTGGGGCCTGCTGAGTAGCGGGCCTAGAGCAGTGGTGTGCAGGTGTGTGATAAAACATCTGTGGTGGGGCCATGTGGATCTGCCACTGGCTTCCAAATGGCTTGTGACTGACATGGTGCAGTGAGCAGACCCTTCTATGTAAAGGCATCTTGTTATATGGAGAGGTTTCAGGGCAGTGTCCAGAATCAGGTTGCTATGGTCAAGGGGGCAAGCTCTGTGGGATAGAAGCCTGGCTGGTGCATTCTCCTAGGACCTTGACCCACCACACGTGACAGAACTCCCTCCAGCACGGTGTCCCAGTTGAACTCCTTGTATTTCCTGAAGCAAATTCCAAACTCCCAGTGCAGCAACAAGAAATACAGTGAAAAGTGGAGGATGACCAAACGGCTTCACAATCCACACAGGGAGACACTTAGACCCCAGTGGCCACAGTTTACCTGCAAAGAGAGAATTCAGCACTTCTGCCTCATGTTCATTGGAAAATCAGAAACCATGTCCTCCAGGTCACATAGATGCAGACCCAGCTTTGATGGTCTCACTACAAAGGAAGCTAAAGCTCCTGACAACAACATATATTTCAAGTGCCCCACCTCAGAGGCAGTTTCTCACAAAGTCTTTAGGCCAGCAGAGCTCCATGTTTGTGGAGTGTTTACCCTGTCTCCCTTACTTATAGAAACTCCTCTACCACCTCCAAGGTTGTGAATTCCTGAGCATTTTCCATTCCACATACGTATTCACAGCTTTTCTAACTCTTCTCCACGAATTGCGTCTTACTTGTTGCGAAGGTAATGTCAAGGCATTGTTCTGGATGAGAGTGGGAATGTTTTTGTGTAGCACATATTTGCCTACACATTGGATTCATTTTCCTATTTTCCGTTTGAAATACTGAATCCCTGACACTAACCCATACCCTACTAGATTCTGACTACGAATACTAATATGATGGAGAAAAATAACCCAAACACAATAGAAATACAGGCAGTTCAGAGCAGGCATGGTGTATAGTTGGACTTGCCTTTAGCATTACAAAGGGTAGGTGTTTTAAATCTTGTCCAATTTAATAGAAGTAGTTCTCCATGTGTTTTGAGAGTTAACAAATGTGTGAATTTCTGCCTCCCTTTCTCTGTAGCCTATTCAGCAACATGTATTTTTACATGCACATATAGAATCCTACCTGCTATCCCACGTCCACTCTTGTGAGGTGGCTGACTTGGCAGATACAAATTGTGAGAAGAGATCACTCCTCCTAAATGCTGTTGGAACTGAAAATTCAACCTACGGGTGAGCTTCCTACTTGAACAACATGATACATAAATCCATGTTCAGTAACATAAATATTTTTGGATCTGTGGATGATATATATTTCATGATGAATTTCGATTGGCATATATATTTCTACTTTTTAATGTCTGTGTGTGTGTTCTGTGTGTATGTCTGTGTGTATATATACACACACACACACACAATATACACAAACTCTCCAGATTTTTCAAAATATGAAATATATGTGTCTTAGTATACACTCCCTAAATTCATCCATGTTCATATATGTGGATTTATAATCAACTTTTCACAAGATTATTCTCAGAAATATTCATCCACCTGAAATACATATTTGTTTCCTAGTGCTGAAAACTAACTTCAGAGAATGGTGCATAGAGATCCTAATATTTCTACAGGAACTGACCCAGTTTAACATCAATGCCAGTAGATTCCTATGGGACATGATGTGTATTTTGACCTTCATTTTTATTCAACACTGATACATTACTATTTCTTCAGTTGATGCACATCATAGGATATGTATTTCATCCTCATGTTCACAAATTTCTAGGCATTTGGTTCACTTTCAATCACTTCCTGCTTCAGAACACATGTATTCCTCCACGTTTCTTGACTGGTCTTTTCATGAGACTTCTTTCCAAACACATTCTTTTCCATTTCCATAATCCCTTTTGAAGCCAAAGTCACACCCCCTTCATGGTAAACCATCACCCTAATATCACCATTAGATGTATAACTGGTTGGAATGAATGGTTGTGTATCAATATTAGATTTCCTATATATTTTCAGATATCCATTCAATCCATTATTTAAATTGGAACCAGTTATAATATTTATTCACAGTAGGGTCTATTCATGCATTATCTCTATATTCATAGACCCAGGGTACACCTATTTGTACCCCCAAAGGCTACTTTATATGTCTTCAACATATTACTCCCAGAAATGGTGGAAGAAATACTCATGACACCTGATCTCCATATACATTGTATCACAGTGATATTCTGGACACAAAATGCAAAGGTCACACTTATGATTGTACCAAAGCCTCATTGGAAAGTGAGCATGGATTACTCAAAACATCCTTGTCCAGGTTGCCTAATGCTCTCAAATGTCAATCCTATTGGTGACTACACATTTGTTTCTTCCTAAGATGATATATTCAACCTCAACCCTGTTGAATATGTCTAATCCTCTCACTCACTTTATACTTTGCCTGATTTCCTAATGTCTCTATTGATATCTGCTTTCCTACATATGTTCCCCAGTTCATCATTGTGACTGACCCTTAACATGTGCTGACATTTACATTCACTCTCTAACCGACACCCTATTGCTAAAGAACTTTTGGTCCAAATTTTATACTCACTCTTCTTCCTAAACCTACCAACTATCTTCCTAATCCTACCTACTATCCCTTTTTGACTGGATGTTCTCTTCTACATTCAATCATCCAAGGTACAAGGTCCTGTGCCATTGTATATCGATTTATCTGAGACATCTGTGCAGAAAGTCATTCAAAGCTAAGTAACCCAATCAAGGGCCCAATGCCCTTCTGGCCTTCAAATCTTACTTGGATTTCTGTTTTCATACATATATTTCACCTATATATTATTATAAATATCACAGGTTCCCAATACCATTCATCATCCAGCAGAGTGATTCCTAACCCAAACCGAACAGGTTCTTAACCCTAACCATACACTGTTCCCTCAATCTAACTTTACAGAAGAGCAGGGACAGAGTTGGTCTTACAATACAGGAATGTAGGGGATCTTCCACCTGCTGAGAACCTCAAAGGTCCATGCAGAAATGATCCCTGGAGAAGATGTAGGCCGCTGTGAAGGACCTGAGAGAGCACAAGTCATCTTCCATGGCAAACCACCTGGTCAGGATGAAGGGATGTGTCTGAATGAGCCTCTCTCTTCTTAATGTAGACAAGATGGACCAAAGCAGGCCTGTGTGGAGAGCTGTCCCTTGGTGCCTATGGTTGATATTCCATTCTAACTTGTGAAAGTGTCAGAGGAAGGAGGGGCAGCCTCCATCTCATGGGAGCCCTGGAAGCAACTGTTAGGACACAGTGGTTGCCAAGGCAGTGACCTCATTCAGTTCCTGAAGGAAGTGACCTCACCTCACTTCCTTGGTGATGGAACTCTCTGAACTTGGGATCCAGGAAGCCAGGCACCCAGAGCCAGTCCCAGTCCCCGTCCCAGTGGGCTCACTTGTTTGGATTTACCAAGGACAGAGTCAGTCTTTCTTGGTACCTACTGATGTGAGGATGGCCAAATGCCAGGAAAGCTCTGCAGAGGGGCCTTTCCTGAGAAAGCAGGTAGTGGCTCACCGCTGGCTCCTGACAACTTCACAGAGTTGGCCAAGGAGGCCAGATGTGGGACAGGACAGGCCATTTCGCGGGAACATAGTATGGCCCACGAGTCAGACGGCACTCCGGGTAGTCACAGACCAACTTGGAAGAAGGAGGTGCCTTTGTGGGTGTGGGTGTGAGTTTGTGGTTTTGTCTCATGTTCTGAGAATAGGTAGGAAAGGCGGTTTGTTTGTTTTGGAGTGGACTGTTTCTAGTAAGTCTTTTGACGAGGCGAAGGTTTCTATGTTTGTGTATCCCACTGTGTCCCTGGTTGTAGACATTAGAAAAGAGAATGCATCAATGGATGTGTCCTGTCTAGTAGAAAGCTTCCCAGCATTCATCCTGCCCAATTCATGAATGGACTGCGGCTTGCCTTATGGATGGGCAACACCTACTATCTTCCTAAGTTCCTGTTTTCTTCCTGAATTCTGGCCACTCTCCAGAATAGGCTCATGGTTTTGTGTCCAAGATATGTACCACCTCCAAGCTCGGTGACATGGCCATGTACTGGAGAGCTGGAAGGAATGGTGAGCATCTCAGAAAACTCAGATATCAGTGTGACCAGTAAAGTCTCCCTGGAGAAACCCTGCTTTGGGCCTTTTGCGTACCTATTGTTGTGTTGCCCTGAATGTCAGGAAGGCCTTTGCCTCAGGGCACCCCTTTGTGAAGCCTGAAGAAAACAGTTTTCAAATGGAAATGCATGGGCATCACCTGTGGCTCTTTGCTTAATGGCTTTGCAAAGGGATGTGTCTGAATCAGCCTCTTGGCCCTGTGTGAGGCTGTGGGTTCGGTTGTCAGCACCTGAGGGATCCAAAGAGAGATCCCATGTGTGCATCCAAAGCCAAATTGGCACAAAAGCAGTCATTGTGGATGATGTCTCTCGCATTCCTCTGTAAGGTTCCTGACCTCCATCAAGTGAGAATAGGGATCCTTCGGGTCAAAGGAGTTCTTCAAAGCCCTGCAGAGGCTAGCCCATAGGTGCTTGGGTTTTCTCATGACTCCAATTCACACAAAGAATCTATACCCGGCAGTCAGTAGGCCTCCAATTGGAGAAGCGGAGCCAGTATTAACGGCAGGCCTATTGGATCACTCCAGGTTCACAGGAAGGGTGTCCAGGCCACCCTGACATTAGGCAAATGAGGGGCAAGGGAGCTTATTGTGGACACTGTCTTGGGCTGTGCCCCTCATGGAAACCTCCAGCCCAGCCAGAGGTTATGATGAGTGTCTATGTGGAAGAAGATGAGGGCCATGTGGCAGTGTTTTGGTTTGAATTGTGGTCATTGGTGTGGCGGTGGGAAGAGATGACTGGGTCCACCTGGGCTTGAACTCTGGTGTGATTCCCCTTGGAGACTGAGTTCTGGAACTGACCTCAGAGAAGTATTGCCGTGAATTGTGTTGGGATTTGAGGAGGCCATGCATGAGAGTCGCCCTTGGAAACTGAGATGTAGGCCCAGGCTGGCTTTCCACAGAGCACTGGGAATCTCAGCCCAGATATCACATGATTTTATTCTTAAAGACCTGGCAGCCATAGTTGAGTGTCAAAACACACATGGACCTCACATTTGTAGACCTCAATGGGCCTGGCTTCGTGTGACCTTTTGGCCACTCTTTGGGAAGCCTTGTTTGTGAGAGTTCTCCAGAGCTTTCGTTGAAATGAGCTTCCTCACCATTTAATGGTTCCTGAAGGAATGGAAACCCACAGTGCCTCTAACTTCATCCTTTAAAAATGGCTAGCTAGATAAATACCATGAGATTTTTGAAATTCCCATGACCAGGTGGCACTGGAGAACCTCTGGATGTCCTGTTTTGCTGATCATGTGTGTACCAGACAGTGCCTTGATTGGCTGGGTTTCATGAAAATGGTGTAAAACAGAGATGCCAGTAAGTTGGGGCCTGCTGAGTAGCGGGCCTAGAGCAGTGGTGTGCAGGTGTGTGATAAAACATCTGTGGTGGGGCCATGTGGATCTGCCAGTGGCTTCCAAATGGCTTGTGACTGACATGGTGCAGTGAGCAGACCCTTCTATGTAAAGGCATCTTGTTATATGGAGAGGTTTCAGGGCAGTGTTCAGAATCAGGTTGCTATGGTCAAGGGGGCAAGCTCTGTGGGATAGAAGCCTGGCTGGTGCATTCTCCTAGGACCTTGACCCACCACACGTGACAGAACTCCCTCCAGCACGGTGTCCCAGTTGAACTCCTTGTATTTCCTGAAGCAAATTCCAAACTCCCAGTGCAGCAGCAAGAAACACCACGAAAAGTGGAGGATGACCAAATGGCTTCAGAGTCCACACAGGGAGACACTTAGACCCCAGTGGCCACAGTTTACCTGCAAAGAGAGAATTCAGCACTTCTGCCTCATGTTCATTGGAAAATCAGAAACCATGTCCTCCAGGTCACATAGATGCAGACCCAGCTTTGATGGTCTCACTACAAAGGAAGCTAAAGCTCCTGACAACAACATATATTTCAAGTGCCCCACCTCAGAGGCAGTTTCTCACAAAGTCTTTAGGCCAGCAGAGCTCCATGTTTGTGGAGTGTTTACCCTGTCTCCCTTACTTATGGAAACTCCTCTACCACCTCCAAGGTTGTGAACTCCTGAGCATTGTCCATTCCACATACGTATTCACAGCTTTTCTAACTCTTCTCCATGAATTGCGTCTTACTTGTTGCGAAGGTAATGTCAAGGCATTGTTCTGGATGAGAGTGGGAAGGTTTTTGTGTAGCACATATTTGCCTACACATTGGATTCATTTTCCTCTTTTCCGTTCGAAATACTGAATCCCTGACACTAACACATACCCTACTAGATTCTGACTACGAATACTAATATGATGGAGAAAAATAACCCAAACACAATAGAAATACAGGCAGTTCAGAGCAGGCATGGTGTATAGTTGGACTTGCCTTTAGCATTACAATGGGTAGGTGTTTTAAATCTTGTCCAATTTAATAGAAGTAGTTCTCCATGTGTTTTGAGAGTTAACAAATGTGTGAAATTCTGTCTCCCTTTCTCTGTAGCCTATTCAGCAACATGTATTTTTACATGCACATATAGAATCCTACCTGCTATCCCACGTCCACTCTCGTGAGGTGGCTGACTTGGCAGATACAAATTGTGAGAAGAGATCACTCCTCCTAAATGCTGTTGGAACTGAAAATTCAACCTACGGGTGAGCTTCCTACTTGAACAACATGATACATAAATCCATGTTCAGTAACATAAATATTTTTGGATCTGTGGATGATATATATTTCATGATGAATTTCGATTGGCATATATATTTCTACTTTTTAATGTCTGTGTGTGTGTTCTGTGTGTATGTGTGTGTGTATATATATACACACACACACACACACAATATACACAAACTCTCCAGATTTTTCAAAATATGAAATATATGTGTCTTAGTATACACTCCCTAAATTCATCCATGTTCATATATGTGGATTTATAATCAACTTTTCACAAGATTATTCTCAGAAATATTCATCCACCTGAAATACATATTTGTTTCCTAGTGCTGAAAACTATTTTCAGAGAATGGTGCATAGATATCCTAATATTTCTACAGGAACTGACCCAGTTTAACATCAATGCCAGTAGATTCCTAAGGGACATGATGTGTATTTTGACCTTCATTTTTATTCAACACTGGTACATTACTATTTCTTCAGTTGATGCACATCATAGGATATGTATTTCATCCTCATGTTCACAAATTTCTAGGCATTTGGTTCACTTTCAATCACTTCCTGCTTCAGAACACATGTATTCCTCCACGTTTCTTGACTGGTCTTTTCATGAGACTTCTTTCCAAACACATTCTTTTCCATTTCCATAATCCCTTTTGAAGCCAAACTCACACCCCCTTCATGGTAAACCATCACCCTAATATCACCATTAGATGTATAACTGGTTGGAATGAATGGTTGTGTATCAATATTAGATTTCCTATATATTTTCAGATATCCATTCAATCCATTATTTAAATTGGAACCAGTTATAATATTTATTCACAGTAGGGTCTATTCATGCATTATCTCTATATTCATAGACCCAGGGTACACCTATTTGTACCCCCAAAGGCTAATTTATATGTCTTCAACATATTACTCCCAGAAATGGTGGAAGAAATACTCATGACACCTGATCTCCATATACATTGTATCACAGTGATATTCTGGACACAAAATGCAAAGGTCACACTTATGATTGTACCAAAGCCTCATTGGAAAGTGAGCATGGATTACTCAAAACATCCTTGTCCAGGTTGCCTAATGCTCTCAAATGTCAATCCTATTGGTGACTACACATTTGTTTCTTCCTAAGATGATATATTCAACCTCAACCCTGTTGAATATGTCTAATCCTCTCACTCACTTTATACTTTGCCTGATTTCCTAATGTCTCTATTGATATCTGCTTTCCTACATATGTTCCCCAGTTCATCATTGTGACTGACCCTTAACATGTGCTGACATTTACATTCACTCTCTAACCGACACCCTATTGCTAAAGAACTTTTGGTCCAAATTTTATACTCACTCTTCTTCCTAAACCTACCAACTATCTTCCTAATCCTACCTACTATCCCTTTTTGACTGGATGTTCTCTTCTACATTCAATCATCCAAGGTACAAGGTCCTGTGCCATTGTATATCGATTTATCTGAGACATCTGTGCAGAAAGTCATTCAAAGCTAAGTAACCCAATCAAGGGCCCAATGCCCTTCTGGCCTTCAAATCTTACTTGGATTTCTGTTTTCATACATATATTTCACCTATATATTATTATAAATATCACAGGTTCCCAATACCATTCATCATCCAGCAGAGTGATTCCTAACCCAAACCGAACAGGTTCTTAACCCTAACCATACACTGTTCCCTCAATCTAACTTTACAGAAGAGCAGGGACAGAGTTGGTCTTACAATACAGGAATGTAGGGGATCTTCCACCTGCTGAGAACCTCAAAGGTCCATGCAGAAATGATCCCTGGAGAAGATGTAGGCCGCTGTGAAGGACCTGAGACAGCACAAGTCATCTTCCATGGCAAACCACCTGGTCAGGATGAAGGGATGTGTCTGAATGAGCCTCTCTCTTCTTAATGTAGACAAGATGGACCAAAGCAGGCCTGTGTGGAGAGCTGTCCCTTGGTGCCTATGGTTGATATTCCATTCTAACTTGTGAAAGTGTCAGAGGAAGGAGGGGCAGCCTCCATCTCATGGGAGCCCTGGAAGCAACTGTTAGGACACAGTGGTTGCCAAGGCAGTGACCTCATTCAGTTCCTGAAGGAAGTGACCTCACCTCACTTCCTTGGTGATGGAACTCTCTGAACTTGGGATCCAGGAAGCCAGGCACCCAGAGCCAGTCCCAGTCCCAGTCCCAGTGGGCTCACTTGTTTGGATTTACCAAGGACAGAGTCAGTCTTTCTTGGTACCTACTGATGTGAGGATGGCCAAATGCCAGGAAAGCTCTGCAGAGGGGCCTTTCCTGAGAAAGCAGGTAGTGGCTCACCGCTGGCTCCTGACAACTTCACAGAGTTGGCCAAGGAGGCCAGATGTGGGACAGGACAGGCCATTTCGCGGGAACATAGTATGGCCCACGAGTCAGACGGCACTCCGGGTAGTCACAGACCAACTTGGAAGAAGGAGGTGCCTTTGTGGGTGTGGGTGTGAGTTTGTGGTTTTGTCTCATGTTCTGAGAATAGGTAGGAAAGGCGGTTTGTTAGTTTTGGAGTGGACTGTTTCTAGTAAGTCTTTTGACGAGGCGAGTGTTTCTATGTTTGTGTATCCCACTGTGTCCCTGGTTGTAGACATTAGAAAAGAGAATGCATCAATGGATGTGTCCTGTCTAGTAGAAAGCTTCCCAGCATTCATCCTGCCCAATTCATGAATGGACTGCGGCTTGCCTTATGGATGGGCAACACCTACTATCTTCCTAAGTTCCTGTTTTCTTCCTGAATTCTGGCCACTCTCCAGAATAGGCTCATGGTTTTGTGTCCAAGATATGTACCACCTCCAAGCTCGGTGACATGGCCATGTACTGGAGAGCTGGAAGGAATGGTGAGCATCTCAGAAAACTCAGATATCAGTGTGACCAGTAAAGTCTCCCTGGAGAAACCCTGCTTTGGGCCTTTTGCTTACCTATTGTTCTGTTGCCCTGAATGTCAGGAAGGCCTTTGCCTCAGGGCACCCCTTTGTGAAGCCTGAAGAAAACAGTTTTCAAATGGAAATGAATGGGCATCACCTGTGGCTCTTTGCTTAATGGCTTTGCAAAGGGATGTGTCTGAATCAGCCTCTTGGCCCTGTGTGAGGCTGTGGCTTCGGTTGTCAGCACCTGACGGATCCAAAGAGAGATCCCATGTGTGCATCCAAAGCCAAATTGGCACAAAAGCAGTCATTGTGGATGAAGTCTCTCGCCTTCCTCTGTAAGGTTCCTGACCTCCATCAAGTGAGAATAGGGATCCTTCGGGTCAAAGGAGTTCTTCAAAGCCCTGCAGAGGCTAGCCCATAGGTGCTTGGGTTTTCTCATGACTCCAATTCACACAAAGAATCTATACCCGGCAGTCAGTAGGCCTCCAATTGGAGAAGCGGAGCCAGTATTTACGTCAGGCCTATTGGATCACTCCAGGTTCACAGGAAGGGTGTCCAGGCCACCCTGACATTAGGCAAATGAGGGGCAAGGGAGCTTATTGTGGACACTGTCTTGGGCTGTGCCCCTCATGGAAACCTCCAGCCAGATGTTATGATGAGTGTCTATGTGGAAGAAGATGAGGGCCATGTGGCAGTGTTTTGGTTTGAATTGTGGTCATTGGTGTGGCGGTGGGAAAAGATGACTGGGTCCACCTGGGCTTGAACTCTGGTGTGATTCCCCTTGGAGACTGAGTTCTGGAACTGACCTCAGAGAAGTATTGCCGTGAATTGTGTTGGGATTTGAGGAGGCCATGCATGAGAGTCGCCCTTGGAAACTGAGATGTAGGCCCAGGCTGGCTTTCCACAGAGCACTGGGAATCTCAGCCCGGATATCACATGATTTTATTCTTAAAGACCTGGCAGCCATAGTTGAGAGTCAAAACACACATGGACCTCACATTTGTAGACCTCAATGGGCCTGGCTTCCTGTGACCTTTTGGCCACTCTTTGGGAAGCCTTGTTTGTGAGAGTTCTCCAGAGCTTTTGTTGAAATGAGCTTCCTCACCATTTAATGGTTCCTGAAGGAATGGAAACCCACAGTGCCTCTAACTTCATCCTTTAAAAATGGCTAGCTAGATAAATACCATGAGATTTTTGAAATTCCCATGACCAGGTGGCACTGGAGAACCTTTGGATGTCCTGTTCTGCTGATCATGAGTGTACCAGACAGTGCCTTGATTGACTGGGTTTCATGAAAATGGTGTAAAACAGAGATGCCAGTAAGTTGGGGCCTGCTGAGTAGCGGGCCTAGAGCAGTGGTGTGCAGGTGTGTGATAAAACATCTGTGGTGGGGCCATGTGGATCTGCCACTGGCTTCCAAATGGCTTGTGACTGACATGGTGCAGTGAGCAGACCCTTCTATGTAAAGGCATCTTGTTATATGGAGAGGTTTCAGGGCAGTGTTCAGAATCAGGTTGCTATGGTCAAGGGGGCAAGCTCTGTGGGATAGAAGCCTGGCTGGTGCATTCTCCTAGGACCTTGACCCACCACACGTGACAGAACTCCCTCCAGCACGGTGTCCCAGTTGAACTCCTTGTATTTCCTGAAGCAAATTCCAAACTCCCAGTGCAGCAGCAAGAAACACCACGAAAAGTGGAGGATGGCCAAATGGCTTCAGAGTCCACACAGGGAGACACTTAGACCCCAGTGGCCACAGTTTACCTGCAAAGAGAGAATTCAGCACTTCTGCCTCATGTTCATTGGAAAATCAGAAACCATGTCCTCCAGGTCACATAGATGCAGACCCAGCTTTGATGGTCTCACTACAAAGGAAGCTAAAGCTCCTGACAACAACATATATTTCAAGTGCCCCACCTCAGAGGCAGTTTCTCACAAAGTCTTTAGGCCAGCAGAGCTCCATGTTTGTGGAGTGTTTACCCTGTCTCCCTTACTTATGGAAACTCCTCTACCACCTCCAAGGTTGTGAACTCCTGAGCATTGTCCATTCCACATACGTATTCACAGCTTTTCTAACTCTTCTCCATGAATTGCGTCTTACTTGTTGCGAAGGTAATGTCAAGGCATTGTTCTGGATGAGAGTGGGAAGGTTTTTGTGTAGCACATATTTGCCTACACATTGGATTCATTTTCCTATTTTCCGTTCGAAATACTGAATCCCTGACACTAACACATACCCTACTAGATTCTGACTACGAATACTAATATGATGGAGAAAAATAACCCAAACACAATAGAAATACAGGCAGTTCAGAGCAGGCATGGTGTATAGTTGGACTTGCCTTTAGCATTACAATGGGTAGGTGTTTTAAATCTTGTCCAATTTAATAGAAGTAGTTCTCCATGTGTTTTGAGAGTTAACAAATGTGTGAAATTCTGTCTCCCTTTCTCTGTAGCCTATTCAGCAACATGTATTTTTACATGCACATATAGAATCTTACCTGCTATCCCACGTCCACTCTTGTGAGGTGGCTGACTTGGCAGATACAAATTGTGAGAAGAGATCACTCCTCCTAAATGCTGTTGGAACTGAAAATTCAACCTACCGGTGAGCTTCCTACTTGAACACCATGATACATAAATCCATGTTCAGTAACATAAATATTTTTGGATCTGTGGATGATATATATTTCATGATGAATTTCGATTGGCATATATATTTCTACTTTTTAATGTCTGTGTGTGTGTTCTGTGTGTATGTGTGTGTGTATATATATACACACACACACACACACAATATACACAAACTCTCCAGATTTTTCAAAATATGAAATATATGTGTCTTAGTATACACTCCCTAAATTCATCCATGTTCATATATGTGGATTTATAATCAACTTTTCACAAGATTATTCTCAGAAATATTCATCCACCTGAAATACATATTTGTTTCCTAGTGCTGAAAACTAACTTCAGAGAATGGTGCATAGAGATCCTAATATTTCTACAGGAACTGACCCAGTTTAACATCAATGCCAGTAGATTCCTATGGGACATGATGTGTATTTTGACCTTCATTTTTATTCAACACTGATACATTACTATTTCTTCAGTTGATGCACATCATAGGATATGTATTTCATCCTCATGTTCACAAATTTCTAGGCATTTGGTTCACTTTCAATCACTTCCTGCTTCAGAACACATGTATTCCTCCACGTTTCTTGACTGGTCTTTTCATGAGACTTCTTTCCAAACACATTCTTTTCCATTTCCATAATCCCTTTTGAAGCCAAACTCACACCCCCTTCATGGTAAACCATCACCCTAATATCACCATTAGATGTATAACTGGTTGGAATGAATGGTTGTGTATCAATATTAGATTTCCTATATATTTTCAGATATCCATTCAATCCATTATTTAAATTGGAACCAGTTATAATATTTATTCACAGTAGGGTCTATTCATGCATTATCTCTATATTCATAGACCCAGGGTACACCTATTTGTACCCCCAAAGGCTAATTTATATGTCTTCAACATATTACTCCCAGAAATGGTGGAAGAAATACTCATGACACCTGATCTCCATATACATTGTATCACAGTGATATTCTGGACACAAAATGCAAAGGTCACACTTATGATTGTACCAAAGCCTCATTGGAAAGTGAGCATGGATTACTCAAAACATCCTTGTCCAGGTTGCCTAATGCTCTCAAATGTCAATCCTATTGGTGACTACACATTTGTTTCTTCCTAAGATGATATATTCAACCTCAACCCTGTTGAATATGTCTAATCCTCTCACTCACTTTATACTTTGCCTGATTTCCTAATGTCTCTATTGATATCTGCTTTCCTACATATGTTCCCCAGTTCATCATTGTGACTGACCCTTAACATGTGCTGACATTTACATTCACTCTCTAACCGACACCCTATTGCTAAAGAACTTTTGGTCCAAATTTTATACTCACTCTTCTTCCTAAACCTACCAACTATCTTCCTAATCCTACCTACTATCCCTTTTTGACTGGATGTTCTCTTCTACATTCAATCATCCAAGGTACAAGGTCCTGTGCCATTGTATATCGATTTATCTGAGACATCTGTGCAGAAAGTCATTCAAAGCTAAGTAACCCAATCAAGGGCCCAATGCCCTTCTGGCCTTCAAATCTTACTTGGATTTCTGTTTTCATACATATATTTCACCTATATATTATTATAAATATCACAGGTTCCCAATACCATTCATCATCCAGCAGAGTGATTCCTAACCCAAACCGAACAGGTTCTTAACCCTAACCATACACTGTTCCCTCAATCTAACTTTACAGAAGAGCAGGGACAGAGTTGGTCTTACAATACAGGAATGTAGGGGATCTTCCACCTGCTGAGAACCTCAAAGGTCCATGAAGAAATGATCCCTGGAGAAGATGTAGGCCGCTGTGAAGGACCTGAGAGAGCACAAGTCATCTTCCATGGCAAACCACCTGGTCAGGATGAAGGGATGTGTCTGAATGAGCCTCTCTCTTCTTAATGTAGACAAGATGGACCAAAGCAGGCCTGTGTGGAGAGCTGTTCCTTGGTGCCTATGGTTGATATTCCATTCTAACTTGTGAAAGTGTCACAGGAAGGAGGGGCAGCCTCCATCTCATGGGAGCCCTGGAAGCAACTGTTAGGACACAGTGGTTGCCAAGGCAGTGACCTCATTCAGTTCCTGAAGGAAGTGACCTCACCTCACTTCCTTGGTGATGGAACTCTCTGAACTTGGGATCCAGGAAGCCAGGCACCCAGAGCCAGTCCCAGTCCCCGTCCCAGTGGGCTCACTTGTTTGGATTTACCAAGAACAGAGTCAGTCTTTCTTGGTACCTACTGATGTGAGGATGGCCAAATGCCAGGAAAGCTCTGCAGAGGGGCCTTTCCTGAGAAAGCAGGTAGTGGCTCACCGCTGGCTCCTGACAACTTCACAGAGTTGGCCAAGGAGGCCAGATGTGGGACAGGACAGGCCATTTCGCGGGAACATAGTATGGCCCACGAGTCAGACGGCACTCCGGGTAGTCACAGACCAACTTGGAAGAAGGAGGTGCCTTTGTGGGTGTGGGTGTGAGTTTGTGGTTTTGTCTCATGTTCTGAGAATAGGTAGGAAAGGCGGTTTGTTTGTTTTGGAGTGGACTGTTTCTAGTAAGTCTTTTGACGAGGCGAGTGTTTCTATGTTTGTGTATCCCACTGTGTCCCTGGTTGTAGACATTAGAAAAGAGAATGCATCAATGGATGTGTCCTGTCTAGTAGAAAGCTTCCCAGCATTCATCCTGCCCAATTCATGAATGGACTGCGGCTTGCCTTATGGATGGGCAACACCTACTATCTTCCTAAGTTCCTGTTTTCTTCCTGAATTCTGGCCACTCTCCAGAATAGGCTCATGGTTTTGTGTCCAAGATATGTACCACCTCCAAGCTCGGTGACATGGCCATGTACTGGAGAGCTGGAAGGAATGGTGAGCATCTCAGAAAACTCAGATATCAGTGTGACCAGTAAAGTCTCCCTGGAGAAACCCTGCTTTGGGCCTTTTGCTTACCTATTGTTCTGTTGCCCTGAATGTCAGGAAGGCCTTTGCCTCAGGGCACCCCTTTGTGAAGCCTGAAGAAAACAGTTTTCAAATGGAAATGCATGGGCATCACCTGTGGCTCTTTGCTTAATGGCTTTGCAAAGGGATGTGTCTGAATCAGCCTCTTGGCCCTGTGTGAGGCTGTGGCTTCGGTTGTCAGCACCTGAGGGATCCAAAGAGAGATCCCATGTGTGCATCCAAAGCCAAATTGGCACAAAAGCAGTCATTGTGGATGATGCCTCTCGCTTTCCTCTGTAAGGTTCCTGACCTCCATCAAGTGAGAATAGGGATCCTTCGGGTCAAAGGAGTTCTTCAAAGCCCTGCAGAGGCTAGCCCATAGGTGCTTGGGTTTTCTCATGACTCCAATTCACACAAAGAATCTATACCCGGCAGTCAGTAGGCCTCCAATTGGAGAAGCAGAGCCAGTATTAACGGCAGGCCTATTGGATCACTCCAGGTTCACAGGAAGGGTGTCCAGGCCACCCTGACATTAGGCAAATGAGGGGCAAGGGAGCTTATTGTGGACACTGTCTTGGGCTGTGCCCCTCATGGAAACCTCCAGCCAGATGTTATGATGAGTGTCTATGTGGAAGAAGATGAGGGCCATGTGGCAGTGTTTTGGTTTGAATTGTGGTCATTGGTGTGGCGGTGGGAAGAGATGACTGGGTCCACCTGGGCTTGAACTCTGGTGTGATTCCCCTTGGAGACTGAGTTCTGGAACTGACCTCAGAGAAGTATTGCCGTGAATTGTGTTGGGATTTGAGGAGGCCATGCATGAGAGTCGCCCTTGGAAACTGAGATGTAGGCCCAGGCTGGCTTTCCACAGAGCACTGGGAATCTCAGCCCGGATATCACATGATTTTATTCTTAAAGACCTGGCAGCCATAGTTGAGAGTCAAAACACACATGGACCTCACATTTGTAGACCTCAATGGGCCTGGCTTCCTGTGACCTTTCGGCGACTCTTTGGGAAGCCTTGTTTGTGAGAGTTCTCCAGAGCTTTTGTTGAAATGAGCTTCCTCACCATTTAATGGTTCCTGAAGGAATGGAAACCCACAGTGCCTCTAACTTCATCCTTTAAAAATGGCTAGCTAGATAAATACCATGAGATTTTTGAAATTCCCATGACCAGGTGGCACTGGAGAACCTTTGGATGTCCTGTTCTGCTGATCATGAGTGTACCAGACAGTGCCTTGATTGACTGGGTTTCATGAAAATGGTGTAAAACAGAGATGCCAGTAAGTTGGGGCCTGCTGAGTAGCGGGCCTAGAGCAGTGGTGTGCAGGTGTGTGATAAAACATCTGTGGTGGGGCCATGTGGATCTGCCACTGGCTTCCAAATGGCTTGTGACTGACATGGTGCAGTGAGCAGACCCTTCTATGTAAAGGCATCTTGTTATATGGAGAGGTTTCAGGGCAGTGTTCAGAATCAGGTTGCTATGGTCAAGGGGGCAAGCTCTGTGGGATAGAAGCCTGGCTGGTGCATTCTCCTAGGACCTTGACCCACCACACGTGACAGAACTCCCTCCAGCACGGTGTCCCAGTTGAACTCCTTGTATTTCCTGAAGCAAATTCCAAACTCCCAGTGCAGCAGCAAGAAACACCACGAAAAGTGGAGGATGACCAAATGGCTTCAGAGTCCACACAGGGAGACACTTAGACCCCAGTGGCCACAGTTTACCTGCAAAGAGAGAATTCAGCACTTCTGCCTCATGTTCATTGGAAAATCAGAAACCATGTCCTCCAGGTCACATAGATGCAGACCCAGCTTTGATGGTCTCACTACAAAGGAAGCTAAAGCTCCTGACAACAACATATATTTCAAGTGCCCCACCTCAGAGGCAGTTTCTCACAAAGTCTTTAGGCCAGCAGAGCTCCATGTTTGTGGAGTGTTTACCCTGTCTCCCTTACTTATGGAAACTCCTCTACCACCTCCAAGGTTGTGAACTCCTGAGCATTGTCCATTCCACATACGTATTCACAGCTTTTCTAACTCTTCTCCATGAATTGCGTCTTACTTGTTGCGAAGGTAATGTCAAGGCATTGTTCTGGATGAGAGTGGGAAGGTTTTTGTGTAGCACATATTTGCCTACACATTGGATTCATTTTCCTATTTTCCGTTCGAAATACTGAATCCCTGACACTAACCCATACCCTACTAGATTCTGACTACGAATACTAATATGATGGAGAAAAATAACCCAAACACAATAGAAATACAGGCAGTTCAGAGCAGGCATGGTGTATAGTTGGACTTGCCTTTAGCATTACAATGGGTAGGTGTTTTAAATCTTGTCCAATTTAATAGAAGTAGTTCTCCATGTGTTTTGAGAGTTAACAAATGTGTGAAATTCTGTCTCCCTTTCTCTGTAGCCTATTCAGCAACATGTATTTTTACATGCACATATAGAATCTTACCTGCTATCCCACGTCCACTCTTGTGAGGTGGCTGACTTGGCAGATACAAATTGTGAGAAGAGATCACTCCTCCTAAATGCTGTTGGAACTGAAAATTCAACCTACCGGTGAGCTTCCTACTTGAACACCATGATACATAAATCCATGTTCAGTAACATAAATATTTTTGGATCTGTGGATGATATATATTTCATGATGAATTTCGATTGGCATATATATTTCTACTTTTTAATGTCTGTGTGTGTGTTCTGTGTGTATGTGTGTGTGTATATATATACACACACACACACACACACAATATACACAAACTCTCCAGATTTTTCAAAGTATGAAATATATGTGTCTTAGTATACACTCCCTAAATTCATCCATGTTCATATATGTGGATTTATAATCAACTTTTCACAAGATTATTCTCAGAAATATTCATCCACCTGAAATACATATTTGTTTCCTAGTGCTGAAAACTAACTTCAGAGAATGGTGCATAGAGATCCTAATATTTCTACAGGAACTGACCCAGTTTAACATCAATGCCAGTAGATTCCTATGGGACATGATGTGTATTTTGACCTTCATTTTTATTCAACACTGATACATTACTATTTCTTCAGTTGATGCACATCATAGGATATGTATTTCATCCTCATGTTCACAAATTTCTAGGCATTTGGTTCACTTTCAATCACTTCCTGCTTCAGAACACATGTATTCCTCCACGTTTCTTGACTGGTCTTTTCATGAGACTTCTTTCCAAACACATTCTTTTCCATTTCCATAATCCCTTTTGAAGCCAAACTCACACCCCCTTCATGGTAAACCATCACCCTAATATCACCATTAGATGTATAACTGGTTGGAATGAATGGTTGTGTATCAATATTAGATTTCCTATATATTTTCAGATATCCATTCAATCCATTATTTAAATTGGAACCAGTTATAATATTTATTCACAGTAGGGTCTATTCATGCATTATCTCTATATTCATAGACCCAGGGTACACCTATTTGTACCCCCAAAGGCTAATTTATATGTCTTCAACATATTACTCCCAGAAATGGTGGAAGAAATACTCATGACACCTGATCTCCATATACATTGTATCACAGTGATATTCTGGACACAAAATGCAAAGGTCACACTTATGATTGTACCAAAGCCTCATTGGAAAGTGAGCATGGATTACTCAAAACATCCTTGTCCAGGTTGCCTAATGCTCTCAAATGTCAATCCTATTGGTGACTACACATTTGTTTCTTCCTAAGATGATATATTCAACCTCAACCCTGTTGAATATGTCTAATCCTCTCACTCACTTTATACTTTGCCTGATTTCCTAATGTCTCTATTGATATCTGCTTTCCTACATATGTTCCCCAGTTCATCATTGTGACTGACCCTTAACATGTGCTGACATTTACATTCACTCTCTAACCGACACCCTATTGCTAAAGAACTTTTGGTCCAAATTTTATACTCACTCTTCTTCCTAAACCTACCAACTATCTTCCTAATCCTACCTACTATCCCTTTTTGACTGGATGTTCTCTTCTACATTCAATCATCCAAGGTACAAGGTCCTGTGCCATTGTATATCGATTTATCTGAGACATCTGTGCAGAAAGTCATTCAAAGCTAAGTAACCCAATCAAGGGCCCAATGCCCTTCTGGCCTTCAAATCTTACTTGGATTTCTGTTTTCATACATATATTTCACCTATATATTATTATAAATATCACAGGTTCCCAATACCATTCATCATCCAGCAGAGTGATTCCTAACCCAAACCGAACAGGTTCTTAACCCTAACCATACACTGTTCCCTCAATCTAACTTTACAGAAGAGCAGGGACAGAGTTGGTCTTACAATACAGGAATGTAGGGGATCTTCCACCTGCTGAGAACCTCAAAGGTCCATGAAGAAATGATCCCTGGAGAAGATGTAGGCCGCTGTGAAGGACCTGAGAGAGCACAAGTCATCTTCCATGGCAAACCACCTGGTCAGGATGAAGGGATGTGTCTGAATGAGCCTCTCTCTTCTTAATGTAGACAAGATGGACCAAAGCAGGCCTGTGTGGAGAGCTGTTCCTTGGTGCCTATGGTTGATATTCCATTCTAACTTGTGAAAGTGTCACAGGAAGGAGGGGCAGCCTCCATCTCATGGGAGCCCTGGAAGCAACTGTTAGGACACAGTGGTTGCCAAGGCAGTGACCTCATTCAGTTCCTGAAGGAAGTGACCTCACCTCACTTCCTTGGTGATGGAACTCTCTGAACTTGGGATCCAGGAAGCCAGGCACCCAGAGCCAGTCCCAGTCCCCGTCCCAGTGGGCTCACTTGTTTGGATTTACCAAGAACAGAGTCAGTCTTTCTTGGTACCTACTGATGTGAGGATGGCCAAATGCCAGGAAAGCTCTGCAGAGGGGCCTTTCCTGAGAAAGCAGGTAGTGGCTCACCGCTGGCTCCTGACAACTTCACAGAGTTGGCCAAGGAGGCCAGATGTGGGACAGGACAGGCCATTTCGCGGGAACATAGTATGGCCCACGAGTCAGACGGCACTCCGGGTAGTCACAGACCAACTTGGAAGAAGGAGGTGCCTTTGTGGGTGTGGGTGTGAGTTTGTGGTTTTGTCTCATGTTCTGAGAATAGGTAGGAAAGGCGGTTTGTTTGTTTTGGAGTGGACTGTTTCTAGTAAGTCTTTTGACGAGGCGAGTGTTTCTATGTTTGTGTATCCCACTGTGTCCCTGGTTGTAGACATTAGAAAAGAGAATGCATCAATGGATGTGTCCTGTCTAGTAGAAAGCTTCCCAGCATTCATCCTGCCCAATTCATGAATGGACTGCGGCTTGCCTTATGGATGGGCAACACCTACTATCTTCCTAAGTTCCTGTTTTCTTCCTGAATTCTGGCCACTCTCCAGAATAGGCTCATGGTTTTGTGTCCAAGATATGTACCACCTCCAAGCTCGGTGACATGGCCATGTACTGGAGAGCTGGAAGGAATGGTGAGCATCTCAGAAAACTCAGATATCAGTGTGACCAGTAAAGTCTCCCTGGAGAAACCCTGCTTTGGGCCTTTTGCTTACCTATTGTTCTGTTGCCCTGAATGTCAGGAAGGCCTTTGCCTCAGGGCACCCCTTTGTGAAGCCTGAAGAAAACAGTTTTCAAATGGAAATGCATGGGCATCACCTGTGGCTCTTTGCTTAATGGCTTTGCAAAGGGATGTGTCTGAATCAGCCTCTTGGCCCTGTGTGAGGCTGTGGCTTCGGTTGTCAGCACCTGACGGATCCAAAGAGAGATCCCATGTGTGCATCCAAAGCCAAATTGGCACAAAAGCAGTCATTGTGGATGATGTCTCTCGCATTCCTCTGTAAGGTTCCTGACCTCCATCAAGTGAGAATAGGGATCCTTCGGGTCAAAGGAGTTCTTCAAAGCCCTGCAGAGGCTAGCCCATAGGTGCTTGGGTTTTCTCATGACTCCAATTCACACAAAGAATCTATACCCGGCAGTCAGTAGGCCTCCAATTGGAGAAGCGGAGCCAGTATTAACGGCAGGCCTATTGGATCACTCCAGGTTCACAGGAAGGGTGTCCAGGCCACCCTGACATTAGGCAAATGAGGAGCAAGGGAGCTTATTGTGGACACTGTCTTGGGCTGTGCCCCTCATGGAAACCTCCAGCCAGATGTTATGATGAGTGTCTATGTGGAAGAAGATGAGGGCCATGTGGCAGTGTTTTGGTTTGAATTGTGGTCATTGGTGTGGCGGTGGGAAGAGATGACTGGGTCCACCTGGGCTTGAACTCTGGTGTGATTCCCCTTGGAGACTGAGTTCTGGAACTGACCTCAGAGAAGTATTGCCGTGAATTGTGTTGGGATTTGAGGAGGCCATGCATGAGAGTCGCCCTTGGAAACTGAGATCTAGGCCCAGGCTGGCTTTCCAAGGAGCACTGGGAATCTCAGCCCGGATATCACATGATTTTATTCTTAAAGACCTGGCAGCCATAGTTGAGAGTCAAAACACACATGGACCTCACATTTGTAGACCTCAATGGGCCTGGCTTCCTGTGACCTTTCGGCCACTCTTTGGGAAGCCTTGTTTGTGAGAGTTCTCCAGAGCTTTCATTGAAATGAGCTTCCTCACCATTTAATGGTTCCTGAAGGAATGGAAACCCACAGTGCCTCTAACTTCATCCTTTAAAAATGGCTAGCTAGATAAATACCATGAGATTTTTGAAATTCCCATGACCAGGTGGCACTGGAGAACCTTTGGATGTCCTGTTCTGCTGATCATGAGTGTACCAGACAGTGCCTTGATTGACTGGGTTTCATGAAAATGGTGTAAAACAGAGATGCCAGTAAGTTGGGGCCTGCTGAGTAGCGGGCCTAGAGCAGTGGTGTGCAGGTGTGTGATAAAACATCTGTGGTGGGGCCATGTGGATCTGCCACTGGCTTCCAAATGGCTTGTGACTGACATGGTGCAGTGAGCAGACCCTTCTATGTAAAGGCATCTTGTTATATGGAGAGGTTTCAGGGCAGTGTTCAGAATCAGGTTGCTATGGTCAAGGGGGCAAGCTCTGTGGGATAGAAGCCTGGCTGGTGCATTCTCCTAGGACCTTGACCCACCACACGTGACAGAACTCCCTCCAGCACGGTGTCCCAGTTGAACTCCTTGTATTTCCTGAAGCAAATTCCAAACTCCCAGTGCAGCAGCAAGAAACACCACGAAAAGTGGAGGATGACCAAATGGCTTCAGAGTCCACACAGGGAGACACTTAGACCCCAGTGGCCACAGTTTACCTGCAAAGAGAGAATTCAGCACTTCTGCCTCATGTTCATTGGAAAATCAGAAACCATGTCCTCCAGGTCACATAGATGCAGACCCAGCTTTGATGGTCTCACTACAAAGGAAGCTAAAGCTCCTGACAACAACATATATTTCAAGTGCCCCACCTCAGAGGCAGTTTCTCACAAAGTCTTTAGGCCAGCAGAGCTCCATGTTTGTGGAGTGTTTACCCTGTCTCCCTTACTTATGGAAACTCCTCTACCACCTCCAAGGTTGTGAACTCCTGAGCATTGTCCATTCCACATACGTATTCACAGCTTTTCTAACTCTTCTCCATGAATTGCGTCTTACTTGTTGCGAAGGTAATGTCAAGGCATTGTTCTGGATGAGAGTGGGAAGGTTTTTGTGTAGCACATATTTGCCTACACATTGGATTCATTTTCCTCTTTTCCGTTCGAAATACTGAATCCCTGACACTAACACATACCCTACTAGATTCTGACTACGAATACTAATATGATGGAGAAAAATAACCCAAACACAATAGAAATACAGGCAGTTCAGAGCAGGCATGGTGTATAGTTGGACTTGCCTTTAGCATTACAATGGGTAGGTGTTTTAAATCTTGTCCAATTTAATAGAAGTAGTTCTCCATGTGTTTTGAGAGTTAACAAATGTGTGAAATTCTGTCTCCCTTTCTCTGTAGCCTATTCAGCAACATGTATTTTTACATGCACATATAGAATCTTACCTGCTATCCCACGTCCACTCTTGTGAGGTGGCTGACTTGGCAGATACAAATTGTGAGAAGAGATCACTCCTCCTAAATGCTGTTGGAACTGAAAATTCAACCTACCGGTGAGCTTCCTACTTGAACACCATGATACATAAATCCATGTTCAGTAACATAAATATTTTTGGATCTGTGGATGATATATATTTCATGATGAATTTCGATTGGCATATATATTTCTACTTTTTAATGTCTGTGTGTGTGTTCTGTGTGTGTGTGTGTGTGTATATATACACACACACACACACACACACAATATACACAAACTCTCCAGATTTTTCAAAATATGAAATATATGTGTCTTAGTATACACTCCCTAAATTCATCCATGTTCATATATGTGGATTTATAATCAACTTTTCACAAGATTATTCTCAGAAATATTCATCCACCTGAAATACATATTTGTTTCCTAGTGCTGAAAACTAACTTCAGAGAATGGTGCATAGAGATCCTAATATTTCTACAGGAACTGACCCAGTTTAACATCAATGCCAGTAGATTCCTATGGGACATGATGTGTATTTTGACCTTCATTTTTATTCAACACTGATACATTACTATTTCTTCAGTTGATGCACATCATAGGATATGTATTTCATCCTCATGTTCACAAATTTCTAGGCATTTGGTTCACTTTCAATCACTTCCTGCTTCAGAACACATGTATTCCTCCACGTTTCTTGACTGGTCTTTTCATGAGACTTCTTTCCAAACACATTCTTTTCCATTTCCATAATCCCTTTTGAAGCCAAACTCACACCCCCTTCATGGTAAACCATCACCCTAATATCACCATTAGATGTATAACTGGTTGGAATGAATGGTTGTGTATCAATATTAGATTTCCTATATATTTTCAGATATCCATTCAATCCATTATTTAAATTGGAACCAGTTATAATATTTATTCACAGTAGGGTCTATTCATGCATTATCTCTATATTCATAGACCCAGGGTACACCTATTTGTACCCCCAAAGGCTAATTTATATGTCTTCAACATATTACTCCCAGAAATGGTGGAAGAAATACTCATGACACCTGATCTCCATATACATTGTATCACAGTGATATTCTGGACACAAAATGCAAAGGTCACACTTATGATTGTACCAAAGCCTCATTGGAAAGTGAGCATGGATTACTCAAAACATCCTTGTCCAGGTTGCCTAATGCTCTCAAATGTCAATCCTATTGGTGACTACACATTTGTTTCTTCCTAAGATGATATATTCAACCTCAACCCTGTTGAATATGTCTAATCCTCTCACTCACTTTATACTTTGCCTGATTTCCTAATGTCTCTATTGATATCTGCTTTCCTACATATGTTCCCCAGTTCATCATTGTGACTGACCCTTAACATGTGCTGACATTTACATTCACTCTCTAACCGACACCCTATTGCTAAAGAACTTTTGGTCCAAATTTTATACTCACTCTTCTTCCTAAACCTACCAACTATCTTCCTAATCCTACCTACTATCCCTTTTTGACTGGATGTTCTCTTCTACATTCAATCATCCAAGGTACAAGGTCCTGTGCCATTGTATATCGATTTATCTGAGACATCTGTGCAGAAAGTCATTCAAAGCTAAGTAACCCAATCAAGGGCCCAATGCCCTTCTGGCCTTCAAATCTTACTTGGATTTCTGTTTTCATACATATATTTCACCTATATATTATTATAAATATCACAGGTTCCCAATACCATTCATCATCCAGCAGAGTGATTCCTAACCCAAACCGAACAGGTTCTTAACCCTAACCATACACTGTTCCCTCAATCTAACTTTACAGAAGAGCAGGGACAGAGTTGGTCTTACAATACAGGAATGTAGGGGATCTTCCACCTGCTGAGAACCTCAAAGGTCCATGAAGAAATGATCCCTGGAGAAGATGTAGGCCGCTGTGAAGGACCTGAGAGAGCACAAGTCATCTTCCATGGCAAACCACCTGGTCAGGATGAAGGGATGTGTCTGAATGAGCCTCTCTCTTCTTAATGTAGACAAGATGGACCAAAGCAGGCCTGTGTGGAGAGCTGTTCCTTGGTGCCTATGGTTGATATTCCATTCTAACTTGTGAAAGTGTCACAGGAAGGAGGGGCAGCCTCCATCTCATGGGAGCCCTGGAAGCAACTGTTAGGACACAGTGGTTGCCAAGGCAGTGACCTCATTCAGTTCCTGAAGGAAGTGACCTCACCTCACTTCCTTGGTGATGGAACTCTCTGAACTTGGGATCCAGGAAGCCAGGCACCCAGAGCCAGTCCCAGTCCCCGTCCCAGTGGGCTCACTTGTTTGGATTTACCAAGGACAAAGTCAGTCTTTCTTGGTACCTACTGATGTGAGGATGGCCAAATGCCAGGAAAGCTCTGCAGAGGGGCCTTTCCTGAGAAAGCAGGTAGTGGCTCACCGCTGGCTCCTGACAACTTCACAGAGTTGGCCAAGGAGGCCAGATGTGGGACAGGACAGGCCATTTCGCGGGAACATAGTATGGCCCACGAGTCAGACGGCACTCCGGGTAGTCACAGACCAACTTGGAAGAAGGAGGTGCCTTTGTGGGTGTGGGTGTGAGTTTGTGGTTTTGTCTCATGTTCTGAGAATAGGTAGGAAAGGCGGTTTGTTTGTTTTGGAGTGGACTGTTTCTAGTAAGTCTTTTGACGAGGCGAGTGTTTCTATGTTTGTGTATCCCACTGTGTCCCTGGTTGTAGACATTAGAAAAGAGAATGCATCAATGGATGTGTCCTGTCTAGTAGAAAGCTTCCCAGCATTCATCCTGCCCAATTCATGAATGGACTGCGGCTTGCCTTATGGATGGGCAACACCTACTATCTTCCTAAGTTCCTGTTTTCTTCCTGAATTCTGGCCACTCTCCAGAATAGGCTCATGGTTTTGTGTCCAAGATATGTACCACCTCCAAGCTCGGTGACATGGCCATGTACTGGAGAGCTGGAAGGAATGGTGAGCATCTCAGAAAACTCAGATATCAGTGTGACCAGTAAAGTCTCCCTGGAGAAACCCTGCTTTGGGCCTTTTGCTTACCTATTGTTCTGTTGCCCTGAATGTCAGGAAGGCCTTTGCCTCAGGGCACCCCTTTGTGAAGCCTGAAGAAAACAGTTTTCAAATGGAAATGCATGGGCATCACCTGTGGCTCTTTGCTTAATGGCTTTGCAAAGGGATGTGTCTGAATCAGCCTCTTGGCCCTGTGTGAGGCTGTGGCTTAGGTTGTCAGCACCTGACGGATCCAAAGAGAGATCCCATGTGTGCATCCAAAGCCAAATTGGCACAAAAGCAGTCATTGTGGATGATGTCTCTCGCCTTCCTCTGTAAGGTTCCTGACCTCCATCAAGTGAGAATAGGGATCCTTCGGGTCAAAGGAGTTCTTCAAAGCCCTGCAGAGGCTAGCCCATAGGTGCTTGGGTTTTCTCATGACTCCAATTCACACAAAGAATCTATACCCGGCAGTCAGTAGGCCTCCAATTGGAGAAGCGGAGCCAGTATTAACGGCAGGCCTATTGGATCACTCCAGGTTCACAGGAAGGGTGTCCAGGCCACCCTGACATTAGGCAAATGAGGGGCAAGGGAGCTTATTGTGGACACTGTCTTGGGCTGTGCCCCTCATGGAAACCTCCAGCCAGATGTTATGATGAGTGTCTATGTGGAAGAAGATGAGGGCCATGTGGCAGTGTTTTGGTTTGAATTGTGGTCATTGGTGTGGCGGTGGGAAGAGATGACTGGGTCCACCTGGGCTTGAACTCTGGTGTGATTCCCCTTGGAGACTGAGTTCTGGAACTGACCTCAGAGAAGTATTGCCGTGAATTGTGTTGGGATTTGAGGAGGCCATGCATGAGAGTCGCCCTTGGAAACTGAGATGTAGGCCCAGGCTGGCTTTCCACAGAGCACTGGGAATCTCAGCCCGGATATCACATGATTTTATTCTTAAAGACCTGGCAGCCATAGTTGAGAGTCAAAACACACATGGACCTCACATTTGTAGACCTCAATGGGCCTGGCTTCCTGTGACCTTTCGGCCACTCTTTGGGAAGCCTTGTTTGTGAGAGTTCTCCAGAGCTTTTGTTGAAATGAGCTTCCTCACCATTTAATGGTTCCTGAAGGAATGGAAACCCACAGTGCCTCTAACTTCATCCTTTAAAAATGGCTAGCTAGATAAATACCATGAGATTTTTGAAATTCCCATGACCAGGTGGCACTGGAGAACTTTTGGATGTCCTGTTCTGCTGATCATGAGTGTACCAGACAGTGCCTTGATTGACTGGGTTTCATGAAAATGGTGTAAAACAGAGATGCCAGTAAGTTGGGGCCTGCTGAGTAGCGGGCCTAGAGCAGTGGTGTGCAGGTGTGTGATAAAACATCTGTGGTGGGGCCATGTGGATCTGCCACTGGCTTCCAAATGGCTTGTGACTGACATGGTGCAGTGAGCAGACCCTTCTATGTAAAGGCATCTTGTTATATGGAGAGGTTTCAGGGCAGTGTTCAGAATCAGGTTGCTATGGTCAAGGGGGCAAGCTCTGTGGGATAGAAGCCTGGCTGGTGCATTCTCCTAGGACCTTGACCCACCACACGTGACAGAACTCCCTCCAGCACGGTGTCCCAGTTGAACTCCTTGTATTTCCTGAAGCAAATTCCAAACTCCCAGTGCAGCAGCAAGAAACACCACGAAAAGTGGAGGATGACCAAATGGCTTCAGAGTCCACACAGGGAGACACTTAGACCCCAGTGGCCACAGTTTACCTGCAAAGAGAGAATTCAGCACTTCTGCCTCATGTTCATTGGAAAATCAGAAACCATGTCCTCCAGGTCACATAGATGCAGACCCAGCTTTGATGGTCTCACTACAAAGGAAGCTAAAGCTCCTGACAACAACATATATTTCAAGTGCCCCACCTCAGAGGCAGTTTCTCACAAAGTCTTTAGGCCAGCAGAGCTCCATGTTTGTGGAGTGTTTACCCTGTCTCCCTTACTTATGGAAACTCCTCTACCACCTCCAAGGTTGTGAACTCCTGAGCATTGTCCATTCCACATACGTATTCACAGCTTTTCTAACTCTTCTCCATGAATTGCGTCTTACTTGTTGCGAAGGTAATGTCAAGGCATTGTTCTGGATGAGAGTGGGAAGGTTTTTGTGTAGCACATATTTGCCTACACATTGGATTCATTTTCCTCTTTTCCGTTCGAAATACTGAATCCCTGACACTAACACATACCCTACTAGATTCTGACTACGAATACTAATATGATGGAGAAAAATAACCCAAACACAATAGAAATACAGGCAGTTCAGAGCAGGCATGGTGTATAGTTGGACTTGCCTTTAGCATTACAATGGGTAGGTGTTTTAAATCTTGTCCAATTTAATAGAAGTAGTTCTCCATGTGTTTTGAGAGTTAACAAATGTGTGAAATTCTGTCTCCCTTTCTCTGTAGCCTATTCAGCAACATGTATTTTTACATGCACATATAGAATCTTACCTGCTATCCCACGTCCACTCTTGTGAGGTGGCTGACTTGGCAGATACAAATTGTGAGAAGAGATCACTCCTCCTAAATGCTGTTGGAACTGAAAATTCAACCTACCGGTGAGCTTCCTACTTGAACACCATGATACATAAATCCATGTTCAGTAACATAAATATTTTTGGATCTGTGGATGATATATATTTCATGATGAATTTCGATTGGCATATATATTTCTACTTTTTAATGTCTGTGTGTGTGTTCTGTGTGTGTGTGTGTGTGTATATATACACACACACACACACACACACAATATACACAAACTCTCCAGATTTTTCAAAATATGAAATATATGTGTCTTAGTATACACTCCCTAAATTCATCCATGTTCATATATGTGGATTTATAATCAACTTTTCACAAGATTATTCTCAGAAATATTCATCCACCTGAAATACATATTTGTTTCCTAGTGCTGAAAACTAACTTCAGAGAATGGTGCATAGAGATCCTAATATTTCTACAGGAACTGACCCAGTTTAACATCAATGCCAGTAGATTCCTATGGGACATGATGTGTATTTTGACCTTCATTTTTATTCAACACTGATACATTACTATTTCTTCAGTTGATGCACATCATAGGATATGTATTTCATCCTCATGTTCACAAATTTCTAGGCATTTGGTTCACTTTCAATCACTTCCTGCTTCAGAACACATGTATTCCTCCACGTTTCTTGACTGGTCTTTTCATGAGACTTCTTTCCAAACACATTCTTTTCCATTTCCATAATCCCTTTTGAAGCCAAACTCACACCCCCTTCATGGTAAACCATCACCCTAATATCACCATTAGATGTATAACTGGTTGGAATGAATGGTTGTGTATCAATATTAGATTTCCTATATATTTTCAGATATCCATTCAATCCATTATTTAAATTGGAACCAGTTATAATATTTATTCACAGTAGGGTCTATTCATGCATTATCTCTATATTCATAGACCCAGGGTACACCTATTTGTACCCCCAAAGGCTAATTTATATGTCTTCAACATATTACTCCCAGAAATGGTGGAAGAAATACTCATGACACCTGATCTCCATATACATTGTATCACAGTGATATTCTGGACACAAAATGCAAAGGTCACACTTATGATTGTACCAAAGCCTCATTGGAAAGTGAGCATGGATTACTCAAAACATCCTTGTCCAGGTTGCCTAATGCTCTCAAATGTCAATCCTATTGGTGACTACACATTTGTTTCTTCCTAAGATGATATATTCAACCTCAACCCTGTTGAATATGTCTAATCCTCTCACTCACTTTATACTTTGCCTGATTTCCTAATGTCTCTATTGATATCTGCTTTCCTACATATGTTCCCCAGTTCATCATTGTGACTGACCCTTAACATGTGCTGACATTTACATTCACTCTCTAACCGACACCCTATTGCTAAAGAACTTTTGGTCCAAATTTTATACTCACTCTTCTTCCTAAACCTACCAACTATCTTCCTAATCCTACCTACTATCCCTTTTTGACTGGATGTTCTCTTCTACATTCAATCATCCAAGGTACAAGGTCCTGTGCCATTGTATATCGATTTATCTGAGACATCTGTGCAGAAAGTCATTCAAAGCTAAGTAACCCAATCAAGGGCCCAATGCCCTTCTGGCCTTCAAATCTTACTTGGATTTCTGTTTTCATACATATATTTCACCTATATATTATTATAAATATCACAGGTTCCCAATACCATTCATCATCCAGCAGAGTGATTCCTAACCCAAACCGAACAGGTTCTTAACCCTAACCATACACTGTTCCCTCAATCTAACTTTACAGAAGAGCAGGGACAGAGTTGGTCTTACAATACAGGAATGTAGGGGATCTTCCACCTGCTGAGAACCTCAAAGGTCCATGAAGAAATGATCCCTGGAGAAGATGTAGGCCGCTGTGAAGGACCTGAGAGAGCACAAGTCATCTTCCATGGCAAACCACCTGGTCAGGATGAAGGGATGTGTCTGAATGAGCCTCTCTCTTCTTAATGTAGACAAGATGGACCAAAGCAGGCCTGTGTGGAGAGCTGTTCCTTGGTGCCTATGGTTGATATTCCATTCTAACTTGTGAAAGTGTCACAGGAAGGAGGGGCAGCCTCCATCTCATGGGAGCCCTGGAAGCAACTGTTAGGACACAGTGGTTGCCAAGGCAGTGACCTCATTCAGTTCCTGAAGGAAGTGACCTCACCTCACTTCCTTGGTGATGGAACTCTCTGAACTTGGGATCCAGGAAGCCAGGCACCCAGAGCCAGTCCCAGTCCCCGTCCCAGTGGGCTCACTTGTTTGGATTTACCAAGGACAAAGTCAGTCTTTCTTGGTACCTACTGATGTGAGGATGGCCAAATGCCAGGAAAGCTCTGCAGAGGGGCCTTTCCTGAGAAAGCAGGTAGTGGCTCACCGCTGGCTCCTGACAACTTCACAGAGTTGGCCAAGGAGGCCAGATGTGGGACAGGACAGGCCATTTCGCGGGAACATAGTATGGCCCACGAGTCAGACGGCACTCCGGGTAGTCACAGACCAACTTGGAAGAAGGAGGTGCCTTTGTGGGTGTGGGTGTGAGTTTGTGGTTTTGTCTCATGTTCTGAGAATAGGTAGGAAAGGCGGTTTGTTTGTTTTGGAGTGGACTGTTTCTAGTAAGTCTTTTGACGAGGCGAGTGTTTCTATGTTTGTGTATCCCACTGTGTCCCTGGTTGTAGACATTAGAAAAGAGAATGCATCAATGGATGTGTCCTGTCTAGTAGAAAGCTTCCCAGCATTCATCCTGCCCAATTCATGAATGGACTGCGGCTTGCCTTATGGATGGGCAACACCTACTATCTTCCTAAGTTCCTGTTTTCTTCCTGAATTCTGGCCACTCTCCAGAATAGGCTCATGGTTTTGTGTCCAAGATATGTACCACCTCCAAGCTCGGTGACATGGCCATGTACTGGAGAGCTGGAAGGAATGGTGAGCATCTCAGAAAACTCAGATATCAGTGTGACCAGTAAAGTCTCCCTGGAGAAACCCTGCTTTGGGCCTTTTGCTTACCTATTGTTCTGTTGCCCTGAATGTCAGGAAGGCCTTTGCCTCAGGGCACCCCTTTGTGAAGCCTGAAGAAAACAGTTTTCAAATGGAAATGCATGGGCATCACCTGTGGCTCTTTGCTTAATGGCTTTGCAAAGGGATGTGTCTGAATCAGCCTCTTGGCCCTGTGTGAGGCTGTGGCTTAGGTTGTCAGCACCTGAGGGATCCAAAGAGAGATCCCATGTGTGCATCCAAAGCCAAATTGGCACAAAAGCAGTCATTGTGGATGATGTCTCTCGCCTTCCTCTGTAAGGTTCCTGACCTCCATCAAGTGAGAATAGGGATCCTTCGGGTCAAAGGAGTTCTTCAAAGCCCTGCAGAGGCTAGCCCATAGGTGCTTGGGTTTTCTCATGACTCCAATTCACACAAAGAATCTATACCCGGCAGTCAGTAGGCCTCCAATTGGAGAAGCGGAGCCAGTATTAACGGCAGGCCTATTGGATCACTCCAGGTTCACAGGAAGGGTGTCCAGGCCACCCTGACATTAGGCAAATGAGGGGCAAGGGAGCTTATTGTGGACACTGTCTTGGGCTGTGCCCCTCATGGAAACCTCCAGCCAGATGTTATGATGAGTGTCTATGTGGAAGAAGATGAGGGCCATGTGGCAGTGTTTTGGTTTGAATTGTGGTCATTGGTGTGGCGGTGGGAAGAGATGACTGGGTCCACCTGGGCTTGAACTCTGGTGTGATTCCCCTTGGAGACTGAGTTCTGGAACTGACCTCAGAGAAGTATTGCCGTGAATTGTGTTGGGATTTGAGGAGGCCATGCATGAGAGTCGCCCTTGGAAACTGAGATGTAGGCCCAGGCTGGCTTTCCACAGAGCACTGGGAATCTCAGCCCGGATATCACATGATTTTATTCTTAAAGACCTGGCAGCCATAGTTGAGAGTCAAAACACACATGGACCTCACATTTGTAGACCTCAATGGGCCTGGCTTCCTGTGACCTTTCGGCCACTCTTTGGGAAGCCTTGTTTGTGAGAGTTCTCCAGAGCTTTTGTTGAAATGAGCTTCCTCACCATTTAATGGTTCCTGAAGGAATGGAAACCCACAGTGCCTCTAACTTCATCCTTTAAAAATGGCTAGCTAGATAAATACCATGAGATTTTTGAAATTCCCATGACCAGGTGGCACTGGAGAACTTTTGGATGTCCTGTTCTGCTGATCATGAGTGTACCAGACAGTGCCTTGATTGACTGGGTTTCATGAAAATGGTGTAAAACAGAGATGCCAGTAAGTTGGGGCCTGCTGAGTAGCGGGCCTAGAGCAGTGGTGTGCAGGTGTGTGATAAAACATCTGTGGTGGGGCCATGTGGATCTGCCACTGGCTTCCAAATGGCTTGTGACTGACATGGTGCAGTGAGCAGACCCTTCTATGTAAAGGCATCTTGTTATATGGAGAGGTTTCAGGGCAGTGTTCAGAATCAGGTTGCTATGGTCAAGGGGGCAAGCTCTGTGGGATAGAAGCCTGGCTGGTGCATTCTCCTAGGACCTTGACCCACCACACGTGACAGAACTCCCTCCAGCACGGTGTCCCAGTTGAACTCCTTGTATTTCCTGAAGCAAATTCCAAACTCCCAGTGCAGCAGCAAGAAACACCACGAAAAGTGGAGGATGACCAAATGGCTTCAGAGTCCACACAGGGAGACACTTAGACCCCAGTGGCCACAGTTTACCTGCAAAGAGAGAATTCAGCACTTCTGCCTCATGTTCATTGGAAAATCAGAAACCATGTCCTCCAGGTCACATAGATGCAGACCCAGCTTTGATGGTCTCACTACAAAGGAAGCTAAAGCTCCTGACAACAACATATATTTCAAGTGCCCCACCTCAGAGGCAGTTTCTCACAAAGTCTTTAGGCCAGCAGAGCTCCATGTTTGTGGAGTGTTTACCCTGTCTCCCTTACTTATGGAAACTCCTCTACCACCTCCAAGGTTGTGAACTCCTGAGCATTGTCCATTCCACATACGTATTCACAGCTTTTCTAACTCTTCTCCATGAATTGCGTCTTACTTGTTGCGAAGGTAATGTCAAGGCATTGTTCTGGATGAGAGTGGGAAGGTTTTTGTGTAGCACATATTTGCCTACACATTGGATTCATTTTCCTCTTTTCCGTTCGAAATACTGAATCCCTGACACTAACCCATACCCTACTAGATTCTGACTACGAATACTAATATGATGGAGAAAAATAACCCAAACACAATAGAAATACAGGCAGTTCAGAGCAGGCATGGTGTATAGTTGGACTTGCCTTTAGCATTACAATGGGTAGGTGTTTTAAATCTTGTCCAATTTAATAGAAGTAGTTCTCCATGTGTTTTGAGAGTTAACAAATGTGTGAAATTCTGTCTCCCTTTCTCTGTAGCCTATTCAGCAACATGTATTTTTACATGCACATATAGAATCTTACCTGCTATCCCACGTCCACTCTTGTGAGGTGGCTGACTTGGCAGATACAAATTGTGAGAAGAGATCACTCCTCCTAAATGCTGTTGGAACTGAAAATTCAACCTACCGGTGAGCTTCCTACTTGAACACCATGATACATAAATCCATGTTCAGTAACATAAATATTTTTGGATCTGTGGATGATATATATTTCATGATGAATTTCGATTGGCATATATATTTCTACTTTTTAATGTCTGTGTGTGTGTTCTGTGTGTATGTGTGTGTGTATATATATACACACACACACACACACACACAATATACACAAACTCTCCAGATTTTTCAAAATATGAAATATATGTGTCTTAGTATACACTCCCTAAATTCATCCATGTTCATATATGTGGATTTATAATCAACTTTTCACAAGATTATTCTCAGAAATATTCATCCACCTGAAATACATATTTGTTTCCTAGTGCTGAAAACTAACTTCAGAGAATGGTGCATAGAGATCCTAATATTTCTACAGGAACTGACCCAGTTTAACATCAATGCCAGTAGATTCCTATGGGACATGATGTGTATTTTGACCTTCATTTTTATTCAACACTGATACATTACTATTTCTTCAGTTGATGCACATCATAGGATATGTATTTCATCCTCATGTTCACAAATTTCTAGGCATTTGGTTCACTTTCAATCACTTCCTGCTTCAGAACACATGTATTCCTCCACGTTTCTTGACTGGTCTTTTCATGAGACTTCTTTCCAAACACATTCTTTTCCATTTCCATAATCCCTTTTGAAGCCAAACTCACACCCCCTTCATGGTAAACCATCACCCTAATATCACCATTAGATGTATAACTGGTTGGAATGAATGGTTGTGTATCAATATTAGATTTCCTATATATTTTCAGATATCCATTCAATCCATTATTTAAATTGGAACCAGTTATAATATTTATTCACAGTAGGGTCTATTCATGCATTATCTCTATATTCATAGACCCAGGGTACACCTATTTGTACCCCCAAAGGCTAATTTATATGTCTTCAACATATTACTCCCAGAAATGGTGGAAGAAATACTCATGACACCTGATCTCCATATACATTGTATCACAGTGATATTCTGGACACAAAATGCAAAGGTCACACTTATGATTGTACCAAAGCCTCATTGGAAAGTGAGCATGGATTACTCAAAACATCCTTGTCCAGGTTGCCTAATGCTCTCAAATGTCAATCCTATTGGTGACTACACATTTGTTTCTTCCTAAGATGATATATTCAACCTCAACCCTGTTGAATATGTCTAATCCTCTCACTCACTTTATACTTTGCCTGATTTCCTAATGTCTCTATTGATATCTGCTTTCCTACATATGTTCCCCAGTTCATCATTGTGACTGACCCTTAACATGTGCTGACATTTACATTCACTCTCTAACCGACACCCTATTGCTAAAGAACTTTTGGTCCAAATTTTATACTCACTCTTCTTCCTAAACCTACCAACTATCTTCCTAATCCTACCTACTATCCCTTTTTGACTGGATGTTCTCTTCTACATTCAATCATCCAAGGTACAAGGTCCTGTGCCATTGTATATCGATTTATCTGAGACATCTGTGCAGAAAGTCATTCAAAGCTAAGTAACCCAATCAAGGGCCCAATGCCCTTCTGGCCTTCAAATCTTACTTGGATTTCTGTTTTCATACATATATTTCACCTATATATTATTATAAATATCACAGGTTCCCAATACCATTCATCATCCAGCAGAGTGATTCCTAACCCAAACCGAACAGGTTCTTAACCCTAACCATACACTGTTCCCTCAATCTAACTTTACAGAAGAGCAGGGACAGAGTTGGTCTTACAATACAGGAATGTAGGGGATCTTCCACCTGCTGAGAACCTCAAAGGTCCATGAAGAAATGATCCCTGGAGAAGATGTAGGCCGCTGTGAAGGACCTGAGAGAGCACAAGTCATCTTCCATGGCAAACCACCTGGTCAGGATGAAGGGATGTGTCTGAATGAGCCTCTCTCTTCTTAATGTAGACAAGATGGACCAAAGCAGGCCTGTGTGGAGAGCTGTCCCTTGGTGCCTATGGTTGATATTTCATTCTAACTTGTGAAAGTGTCAGAGGAAGGAGGGGCAGCCTCCATCTCATGGGAGCCCTGGAAGCAACTGTTAGGACACAGTGGTTGCCAATGCAGTGACCTCATTCAGTTCCTGAAGGAAGTGACCTCACCTCACTTCCTTGGTGATGGAACTCTCTGAACTTGGGATCCAGGAAGCCAGGCACCCAGAGCCAGTCCCAGTCCCAGTCCCAGTGGGCTCACTTGTTTGGATTTACCAAGGACAGAGTCAGTCTTTCTTGGTACCTACTGATGTGAGGATGGCCAAATGCCAGGAAAGCTCTGCAGAGGGGCCTTTCCTGAGAAAGCAGGTAGTGGCTCACCGCTGGCTCCTGACAACTTCACAGAGTTGGCCAAGGAGGCCAGATGTGGGACAGGACAGGCCATTTCGCGGGAACATAGTATGGCCCACGAGTCAGACGGCACTCCGGGTAGTCACAGACCAACTTGGAAGAAGGAGGTGCCTTTGTGGGTGTGGGTGTGAGTTTGTGGTTTTGTCTCATGTTCTGAGAATAGGTAGGAAAGGCGGTTTGTTTGTTTTGGAGTGGACTGTTTCTAGTAAGTCTTTTGACGAGGCGAGTGTTTCTATGTTTGTGTATCCCACTGTGTCCCTGGTTGTAGACATTAGAAAAGAGAATGCATCAATGGATGTGTCCTGTCTAGTAGAAAGCTTCCCAGCATTCATCCTGCCCAATTCATGAATGGACTGCGGCTTGCCTTATGGATGGGCAACACCTACTATCTTCCTAAGTTCCTGTTTTCTTCCTGAATTCTGGCCACTCTCCAGAATAGGCTCATGGTTTTGTGTCCAAGATATGTACCACCTCCAAGCTCGGTGACATGGCCATGTACTGGAGAGCTGGAAGGAATGGTGAGCATCTCAGAAAACTCAGATATCAGTGTGACCAGTAAAGTCTCCCTGGAGAAACCCTGCTTTGGGCCTTTTGCTTACCTATTGTTCTGTTGCCCTGAATGTCAGGAAGGCCTTTGCCTCAGGGCACCCCTTTGTGAAGCCTGAAGAAAACAGTTTTCAAATGGAAATGCATGGGCATCACCTGTGGCTCTTTGCTTAATGGCTTTGCAAAGGGATGTGTCTGAATCAGCCTCTTGGCCCTGTGTGAGGCTGTGGCTTCGGTTGTCAGCACCTGACGGATCCAAAGAGAGATCCCATGTGTGCATCCAAAGCCAAATTGGCACAAAAGCAGTCATTGTGGATGATGTCTCTCGCATTCCTCTGTAAGGTTCCTGACCTCCATCAAGTGAGAATAGGGATCCTTCGGGTCAAAGGAGTTCTTCAAAGCCCTGCAGAGGCTAGCCCATAGGTGCTTGGGTTTTCTCATGACTCCAATTCACACAAAGAATCTATACCCGGCAGTCAGTAGGCCTCCAATTGGAGAAGCGGAGCCAGTATTAACGGCAGGCCTATTGGATCACTCCAGGTTCACAGGAAGGGTGTCCAGGCCACCCTGACATTAGGCAAATGAGGGGCAAGGGAGCTTATTGTGGACACTGTCTTGGGCTGTGCCCCTCATGGAAACCTCCAGCCCAGCCAGAGGTTATGATGAGTGTCTATGTGGAAGAAGATGAGGGCCATGTGGCAGTGTTTTGGTTTGAATTGTGGTCATTGGTGTGGCGGTGGGAAGAGATGACTGGGTCCACCTGGGCTTGAACTCTGGTGTGATTCCCCTTGGAGACTGAGTTCTGGAACTGACCTCAGAGAAGTATTGCCGTGAATTGTGTTGGGATTTGAGGAGGCCATGCATGAGAGTCGCCCTTGGAAACTGAGATGTAGGCCCAGGCTGGCTTTCCACAGAGCACTGGGAATCTCAGCCCGGATATCACATGATTTTATTCTTAAAGACCTGGCAGCCATAGTTGAGAGTCAAAACACACATGGACCTCACATTTGTAGACCTCAATGGGCCTGGCTTCCTGTGACCTTTCGGCCACTCTTTGGGAAGCCTTGTTTGTGAGAGTTCTCCAGAGCTTTTGTTGAAATGAGCTTCCTCACCATTTAATGGTTCCTGAAGGAATGGAAACCCACAGTGCCTCTAACTTCATCCTTTAAAAATGGCTAGCTAGATAAATACCATGAGATTTTTGAAATTCCCATGACCAGGTGGCACTGGAGAACCTTTGGATGTCCTGTTCTGCTGATCATGAGTGTACCAGACAGTGCCTTGATTGACTGGGTTTCATGAAAATGGTGTAAAACAGAGATGCCAGTAAGTTGGGGCCTGCTGAGTAGCGGGCCTAGAGCAGTGGTGTGCAGGTGTGTGATAAAACATCTGTGGTGGGGCCATGTGGGTCTGCCACTGGCTTCCAAATGGCTTGTGACTGACATGGTGCAGTGAGCAGACCCTTCTATGTAAAGGCATCTTGTTATATGGAGAGGTTTCAGGGCAGTGTTCAGAATCAGGTTGCTATGGTCAAGGGGGCAAGCTCTGTGGGATAGAAGCCTGGCTGGTGCATTCTCCTAGGACCTTGACCCACCACACGTGACAGAACTCCCTCCAGCACGGTGTCCCAGTTGAACTCCTTGTATTTCCTGAAGCAAATTCCAAACTCCCAGTGCAGCAGCAAGAAACACCACGAAAAGTGGAGGATGACCAAATGGCTTCAGAGTCCACACAGGGAGACACTTAGACCCCAGTGGCCACAGTTTACCTGCAAAGAGAGAATTCAGCACTTCTGCCTCATGTTCATTGGAAAATCAGAAACCATGTCCTCCAGGTCACATAGATGCAGACCCAGCTTTGATGGTCTCACTACAAAGGAAGCTAAAGCTCCTGACAACAACATATATTTCAAGTGCCCCACCTCAGAGGCAGTTTCTCACAAAGTCTTTAGGCCAGCAGAGCTCCATGTTTGTGGAGTGTTTACCCTGTCTCCCTTACTTATGGAAACTCCTCTACCACCTCCAAGGTTGTGAACTCCTGAGCATTGTCCATTCCACATACGTATTCACAGCTTTTCTAACTCTTCTCCATGAATTGCGTCTTACTTGTTGCGAAGGTAATGTCAAGGCATTGTTCTGGATGAGAGTGGGAAGGTTTTTGTGTAGCACATATTTGCCTACACATTGGATTCATTTTCCTATTTTCCGTTCGAAATACTGAATCCCTGACACTAACCCATACCCTACTAGATTCTGACTACGAATACTAATATGATGGAGAAAAATAACCCAAACACAATAGAAATACAGGCAGTTCAGAGCAGGCATGGTGTATAGTTGGACTTGCCTTTAGCATTACAATGGGTAGGTGTTTTAAATCTTGTCCAATTTAATAGAAGTAGTTCTCCATGTGTTTTGAGAGTTAACAAATGTGTGAAATTCTGTCTCCCTTTCTCTGTAGCCTATTCAGCAACATGTATTTTTACATGCACATATAGAATCTTACCTGCTATCCCACGTCCACTCTTGTGAGGTGGCTGACTTGGCAGATACAAAATGTGAGAAGAGATCACTCCTCCTAAATGCTGTTGGAACTGAAAATTCAACCTACCGGTGAGCTTCCTACTTGAACACCATGATACATAAATCCATGTTCAGTAACATAAATATTTTTGGATCTGTGGATGATATATATTTCATGATGAATTTCGATTGGCATATATATTTCTACTTTTTAATGTCTGTGTGTGTGTTCTGTGTGTATGTGTGTGTGTATATATATACACACACACACACACACACACAATATACACAAACTCTCCAGATTTTTCAAAATATGAAATATATGTGTCTTAGTATACACTCCCTAAATTCATCCATGTTCATATATGTGGATTTATAATCAACTTTTCACAAGATTATTCTCAGAAATATTCATCCACCTGAAATACATATTTGTTTCCTAGTGCTGAAAACTAACTTCAGAGAATGGTGCATAGAGATCCTAATATTTCTACAGGAACTGACCCAGTTTAACATCAATGCCAGTAGATTCCTATGGGACATGATGTGTATTTTGACCTTCATTTTTATTCAACACTGATACATTACTATTTCTTCAGTTGATGCACATCATAGGATATGTATTTCATCCTCATGTTCACAAATTTCTAGGCATTTGGTTCACTTTCAATCACTTCCTGCTTCAGAACACATGTATTCCTCCACGTTTCTTGACTGGTCTTTTCATGAGACTTCTTTCCAAACACATTGTTTTCCATTTCCATAATCCCTTTTGAAGCCAAACTCACACCCCCTTCATGGTAAACCATCACCCTAATATCACCATTAGATGTATAACTGGTTGGAATGAATGGTTGTGTATCAATATTAGATTTCCTATATATTTTCAGATATCCATTCAATCCATTATTTAAATTGGAACCAGTTATAATATTTATTCACAGTAGGGTCTATTCATGCATTATCTCTATATTCATAGACCCAGGGTACACCTATTTGTACCCCCAAAGGCTAATTTATATGTCTTCAACATATTACTCCCAGAAATGGTGGAAGAAATACTCATGACACCTGATCTCCATATACATTGTATCACAGTGATATTCTGGACACAAAATGCAAAGGTCACACTTATGATTGTACCAAAGCCTCATTGGAAAGTGAGCATGGATTACTCAAAACATCCTTGTCCAGGTTGCCTAATGCTCTCAAATGTCAATCCTATTGGTGACTACACATTTGTTTCTTCCTAAGATGATATATTCAACCTCAACCCTGTTGAATATGTCTAATCCTCTCACTCACTTTATACTTTGCCTGATTTCCTAATGTCTCTATTGATATCTGCTTTCCTACATATGTTCCCCAGTTCATCATTGTGACTGACCCTTAACATGTGCTGACATTTACATTCACTCTCTAACCGACACCCTATTGCTAAAGAACTTTTGGTCCAAATTTTATACTCACTCTTCTTCCTAAACCTACCAACTATCTTCCTAATCCTACCTACTATCCCTTTTTGACTGGATGTTCTCTTCTACATTCAATCATCCAAGGTACAAGGTCCTGTGCCATTGTATATCGATTTATCTGAGACATCTGTGCAGAAAGTCATTCAAAGCTAAGTAACCCAATCAAGGGCCCAATGCCCTTCTGGCCTTCAAATCTTACTTGGATTTCTGTTTTCATACATATATTTCACCTATATATTACTATAAATATCACAGGTTCCCAATACCATTCATCATCCAGCAGAGTGATTCCTAACCCAAACCGAACAGGTTCTTAACCCTAACCATACACTGTTCCCTCAATCTAACTTTACAGAAGAGCAGGGACAGAGTTGGTCTTACAATACAGGAATGTAGGGGATCTTCCACCTGCTGAGAACCTCAAAGGTCCATGCAGAAATGATCCCTGGAGAAGATGTAGGCCGCTGTGAAGGACCTGAGAGAGCACAAGTCATCTTCCATGGCAAACCACCTGGTCAGGATGAAGGGATGTGTCTGAATGAGCCTCTCTCTTCTTAATGTAGACAAGATGGACCAAAGCAGGCCTGTGTGGAGAGCTGTCCCTTGGTGCCTATGGTTGATATTCCATTCTAACTTGTGAAAGTGTCAGAGGAAGGAGGGGCAGCCTCCATCTCATGGGAGCCCTGGAAGCAACTGTTAGGACACAGTGGTTGCCAAGGCAGTGACCTCATTCAGTTCCTGAAGGAAGTGACCTCACCTCACTTCCTTGGTGATGGAACTCTCTGAACTTGGGATCCAGGAAGCCAGGCACCCAGAGCCAGTCCCAGTCCCCGTCCCAGTGGGCTCACTTGTTTGGATTTACCAAGAACAGAGTCAGTCTTTCTTGGTACCTACTGATGTGAGGATGGCCAAATGCCAGGAAAGCTCTGCAGAGGGGCCTTTCCTGAGAAAGCAGGTAGTGGCTCACCGCTGGCTCCTGACAACTTCACAGAGTTGGCCAAGGAGGCCAGATGTGGGACAGGACAGGCCATTTCGCGGGAACATAGTATGGCCCACGAGTCAGACGGCACTCCGGGTAGTCACAGACCAACTTGGAAGAAGGAGGTGCCTTTGTGGGTGTGGGTGTGAGTTTGTGGTTTTGTCTCATGTTCTGAGAATAGGTAGGAAAGGCGGTTTGTTTGTTTTGGAGTGGACTGTTTCTAGTAAGTCTTTTGACGAGGCGAGTGTTTCTATGTTTGTGTATCCCACTGTGTCCCTGGTTGTAGACATTAGAAAAGAGAATGCATCAATGGATGTGTCCTGTCTAGTAGAAAGCTTCCCAGCATTCATCCTGCCCAATTCATGAATGGACTGCGGCTTGCCTTATGGATGGGCAACACCTACTATCTTCCTAAGTTCCTGTTTTCTTCCTGAATTCTGGCCACTCTCCAGAATAGGCTCATGGTTTTGTGTCCAAGATATGTACCACCTCCAAGCTCGGTGACATGGCCATGTACTGGAGAGCTGGAAGGAATGGTGAGCATCTCAGAAAACTCAGATATCAGTGTGACCAGTAAAGTCTCCCTGGAGAAACCCTGCTTTGGGCCTTTTGCTTACCTATTGTTCTGTTGCCCTGAATGTCAGGAAGGCCTTTGCCTCAGGGCACCCCTTTGTGAAGCCTGAAGAAAACAGTTTTCAAATGGAAATGAATGGGCATCACCTGTGGCTCTTTGCTTAATGGCTTTGCAAAGGGATGTGTCTGAATCAGCCTCTTGGCCCTGTGTGAGGCTGTGGCTTAGGTTGTCAGCACCTGACGGATCCAAAGAGAGATCCCATGTGTGCATCCAAAGCCAAATTGGCACAAAAGCAGTCATTGTGGATGATGTCTCTCGCATTCCTCTGTAAGGTTCCTGACCTCCATCAAGTGAGAATAGGGATCCTTCGGGTCAAAGGAGTTCTTCAAAGCCCTGCAGAGGCTAGCCCATAGGTGCTTGGGTTTTCTCATGACTCCAATTCACACAAAGAATCTATACCCGGCAGTCAGTAGGCCTCCAATTGGAGAAGCGGAGCCAGTATTAACGGCAGGCCTATTGGATCACTCCAGGTTCACAGGAAGGGTGTCCAGGCCACCCTGACATTAGGCAAATGAGGGGCAAGGGAGCTTATTGTGGACACTGTCTTGGGCTGTGCCCCTCATGGAAACCTCCAGCCCAGCCAGAGGTTATGATGAGTGTCTATGTGGAAGAAGATGAGGGCCATGTGGCAGTGTTTTGGTTTGAATTGTGGTCATTGGTGTGGCGGTGGGAAGAGATGACTGGGTCCACCTGGGCTTGAACTCTGGTGTGATTCCCCTTGGAGACCGAGTTCTGGAACTGACCTCAGAGAAGTATTGCCGTGAATTGTGTTGGGATTTGAGGAGGCCATGCATGAGAGTCGCCCTTGGAAACTGAGATCTAGGCCCAGGCTGGCTTTCCACAGAGCACTGGGAATCTCAGCCCGGATATCACATGATTTTATTCTTAAAGACCTGGCAGCCATAGTTGAGAGTCAAAACACACATGGACCTCACATTTGTAGACCTCAATGGGCCTGGCTTCCTGTGACCTTTCGGCCACTCTTTGGGAAGCCTTGTTTGTGAGAGTTCTCCAGAGCTTTCGTTGAAATGAGCTTCCTCACCATTTAATGGTTCCTGAAGGAATGGAAACCCACAGTGCCTCTAACTTCATCCTTTAAAAATGGCTAGCTAGATAAATACCATGAGATTTTTGAAATTCCCATGACCAGGTGGCACTGGAGAACCTTTGGATGTCCTGTTCTGCTGATCATGAGTGTACCAGACAGTGCCTTGATTGACTGGGTTTCATGAAAATGGTGTAAAACAGAGATGCCAGTAAGTTGGGGCCTGCTGAGTAGCGGGCCTAGAGCAGTGGTGTGCAGGTGTGTGATAAAACATCTGTGGTGGGGCCATGTGGATCTGCCACTGGCTTCCAAATGGCTTGTGACTGACATGGTGCAGTGAGCAGACCCTTCTATGTAAAGGCATCTTGTTATATGGAGAGGTTTCAGGGCAGTGTTCAGAATCAGGTTGCTATGGTCAAGGGGGCAAGCTCTGTGGGATAGAAGCCTGGCTGGTGCATTCTCCTAGGACCTTGACCCACCACACGTGACAGAACTCCCTCCAGCACGGTGTCCCAGTTGAACTCCTTGTATTTCCTGAAGCAAATTCCAAACTCCCAGTGCAGCAGCAAGAAACACCACGAAAAGTGGAGGATGACCAAATGGCTTCAGAGTCCACACAGGGAGACACTTAGACCCCAGTGGCCACAGTTTACCTGCAAAGAGAGAATTCAGCACTTCTGCCTCATGTTCATTGGAAAATCAGAAACCATGTCCTCCAGGTCACATAGATGCAGACCCAGCTTTGATGGTCTCACTACAAAGGAAGCTAAAGCTCCTGACAACAACATATATTTCAAGTGCCCCACCTCAGAGGCAGTTTCTCACAAAGTCTTTAGGCCAGCAGAGCTCCATGTTTGTGGAGTGTTTACCCTGTCTCCCTTACTTATGGAAACTCCTCTACCACCTCCAAGGTTGTGAACTCCTGAGCATTGTCCATTCCACATACGTATTCACAGCTTTTCTAACTCTTCTCCATGAATTGCGTCTTACTTGTTGCGAAGGTAATGTCAAGGCATTGTTCTGGATGAGAGTGGGAAGGTTTTTGTGTAGCACATATTTGCCTACACATTGGATTCATTTTCCTCTTTTCCGTTCGAAATACTGAATCCCTGACACTAACACATACCCTACTAGATTCTGACTACGAATACTAATATGATGGAGAAAAATAACCCAAACACAATAGAAATACAGGCAGTTCAGAGCAGGCATGGTGTATAGTTGGACTTGCCTTTAGCATTACAATGGGTAGGTGTTTTAAATCTTGTCCAATTTAATAGAAGTAGTTCTCCATGTGTTTTGAGAGTTAACAAATGTGTGAAATTCTGTCTCCCTTTCTCTGTAGCCTATTCAGCAACATGTATTTTTACATGCACATATAGAATCTTACCTGCTATCCCACGTCCACTCTTGTGAGGTGGCTGACTTGGCAGATACAAATTGTGAGAAGAGATCACTCCTCCTAAATGCTGTTGGAACTGAAAATTCAACCTACCGGTGAGCTTCCTACTTGAACACCATGATACATAAATCCATGTTCAGTAACATAAATATTTTTGGATCTGTGGATGATATATATTTCATGATGAATTTCGATTGGCATATATATTTCTACTTTTTAATGTCTGTGTGTGTGTTCTGTGTGTATGTGTGTGTGTATATATATACACACACACACACACACACACAATATACACAAACTCTCCAGATTTTTCAAAATATGAAATATATGTGTCTTAGTATACACTCCCTAAATTCATCCATGTTCATATATGTGGATTTATAATCAACTTTTCACAAGATTATTCTCAGAAATATTCATCCACCTGAAATACATATTTGTTTCCTAGTGCCGAAAACTAACTTCAGAGAATGGTGCATAGAGATCCTAATATTTCTACAGGAACTGACCCAGTTTAACATCAATGCCAGTAGATTCCTATGGGACATGATGATGATGTGTATTTTGACCTTCATTTTTATTCAACACTGATACATTACTATTTCTTCAGTTGATGCACATCATAGGATATGTATTTCATCCTCATGTTCACAAATTTCTAGGCATTTGGTTCACTTTCAATCACTTCCTGCGTCAGAACACATGTATTCCTCCACGTTTCTTGACTGGTCTTTTCATGAGACTTCTTTCCAAACACATTCTTTTCCATTTCCATAATCCCTTTTGAAGCCAAACTCACACCCCCTTCATGGTAAACCATCACCCTAATATCACCATTAGATGTATAACTGGTTGGAATGAATGGTTGTGTATCAATATTAGATTTCCTATATATTTTCAGATATCCATTCAATCCATTATTTAAATTGGAACCAGTTATAATATTTATTCACAGTAGGGTCTATTCATGCATTATCTCTATATTCATAGACCCAGGGTACACCTATTTGTACCCCCAAAGGCTAATTTATATGTCTTCAACATATTACTCCCAGAAATGGTGGAAGAAATACTCATGACACCTGATCTCCATATACATTGTATCACAGTGATATTCTGGACACAAAATGCAAAGGTCACACTTATGATTGTACCAAAGCCTCATTGGAAAGTGAGCATGGATTACTCAAAACATCCTTGTCCAGGTTGCCTAATGCTCTCAAATGTCAATCCTATTGGTGACTACACATTTGTTTCTTCCTAAGATGATATATTCAACCTCAACCCTGTTGAATATGTCTAATCCTCTCACTCACTTTATACTTTGCCTGATTTCCTAATGTCTCTATTGATATCTGCTTTCCTACATATGTTCCCCAGTTCATCATTGTGACTGACCCTTAACATGTGCTGACATTTACATTCACTCTCTAACCGACACCCTATTGCTAAAGAACTTTTGGTCCAAATTTTATACTCACTCTTCTTCCTAAACCTACCAACTATCTTCCTAATCCTACCTACTATCCCTTTTTGACTGGATGTTCTCTTCTACATTCAATCATCCAAGGTACAAGGTCCTGTGCCATTGTATATCGATTTATCTGAGACATCTGTGCAGAAAGTCATTCAAAGCTAAGTAACCCAATCAAGGGCCCAATGCCCTTCTGGCCTTCAAATCTTACTTGGATTTCTGTTTTCATACATATATTTCACCTATATATTATTATAAATATCACAGGTTCCCAATACCATTCATCATCCAGCAGAGTGATTCCTAACCCAAACCGAACAGGTTCTTAACCCTAACCATACACTGTTCCCTCAATCTAACTTTACAGAAGAGCAGGGACAGAGTTGGTCTTACAATACAGGAATGTAGGGGATCTTCCACCTGCTGAGAACCTCAAAGGTCCATGAAGAAATGATCCCTGGAGAAGATGTAGGCCGCTGTGAAGGACCTGAGAGAGCACAAGTCATCTTCCATGGCAAACCACCTGGTCAGGATGAAGGGATGTGTCTGAATGAGCCTCTCTCTTCTTAATGTAGACAAGATGGACCAAAGCAGGCCTGTGTGGAGAGCTGTTCCTTGGTGCCTATGGTTGATATTCCATTCTAACTTGTGAAAGTGTCAGAGGAATGAGGGGCAGCCTCCATCTCATGGGAGCCCTGGAAGCAACTGTTAGGACACAGTGGTTGCCAAGGCAGTGACCTCATTCAGTTCCTGAAGGAAGTGACCTCACCTCACTTCCTTGGTGATGGAACTCTCTGAACTTGGGATCCAGGAAGCCAGGCACCCAGAGCCAGTCCCAGTCCCCGTCCCAGTGGGCTCACTTGTTTGGATTTACCAAGAACAGAGTCAGTCTTTCTTGGTACCTACTGATGTGAGGATGGCCAAATGCCAGGAAAGCTCTGCAGAGGGGCCTTTCCTGAGAAAGCAGGTAGTGGCTCACCGCTGGCTCCTGACAACTTCACAGAGTTGGCCAAGGAGGCCAGATGTGGGACAGGACAGGCCATTTCGCGGGAACATAGTATGGCCCACGAGTCAGACGGCACTCCGGGTAGTCACAGACCAACTTGGAAGAAGGAGGTGCCTTTGTGGGTGTGGGTGTGAGTTTGTGGTTTTGTCTCATGTTCTGAGAATAGGTAGGAAAGGCGGTTTGTTTGTTTTGGAGTGGACTGTTTCTAGTAAGTCTTTTGACGAGGCGAGTGTTTCTATGTTTGTGTATCCCACTGTGTCCCTGGTTGTAGACATTAGAAAAGAGAATGCATCAATGGATGTGTCCTGTCTAGTAGAAAGCTTCCCAGCATTCATCCTGCCCAATTCATGAATGGACTGCGGCTTGCCTTATGGATGGGCAACACCTACTATCTTCCTAAGTTCCTGTTTTCTTCCTGAATTCTGGCCACTCTCCAGAATAGGCTCATGGTTTTGTGTCCAAGATATGTACCACCTCCAAGCTCGGTGACATGGCCATGTACTGGAGAGCTGGAAGGAATGGTGAGCATCTCAGAAAACTCAGATATCAGTGTGACCAGTAAAGTCTCCCTGGAGAAACCCTGCTTTGGGCCTTTTGCTTACCTATTGTTGTGTTGCCCTGAATGTCAGGAAGGCCTTTGCCTCAGGGCACCCCTTTGTGAAGCCTGAAGAAAACAGTTTTCAAATGGAAATGCATGGGCATCACCTGTGGCTCTTTGCTTAATGGCTTTGCAAAGGGATGTGTCTGAATCAGCCTCTTGGCCCTGTGTGAGGCTGTGGCTTAGGTTGTCAGCACCTGAGGGATCCAAAGAGAGATCCCATGTGTGCATCCAAAGCCAAATTGGCACAAAAGCAGTCATTGTGGATGATGTCTCTCGCCTTCCTCTGTAAGGTTCCTGACCTCCATCAAGTGAGAATAGGGATCCTTCGGGTCAAAGGAGTTCTTCAAAGCCCTGCAGAGGCTAGCCCATAGGTGCTTGGGTTTTCTCATGACTCCAATTCACACAAAGAATCTATACCCGGCAGTCAGTAGGCCTCCAATTGGAGAAGCGGAGCCAGTATTAACGGCAGGCCTATTGGATCACTCCAGGTTCACAGGAAGGGTGTCCAGGCCACCCTGACATTAGGCAAATGAGGGGCAAGGGAGCTTATTGTGGACACTGTCTTGGGCTGTGCCCCTCATGGAAACCTCCAGCCCAGCCAGAGGTTATGATGAGTGTCTATGTGGAAGAAGATGAGGGCCATGTGGCAGTGTTTTGGTTTGAATTGTGGTCATTGGTGTGGCGGTGGGAAGAGATGACTGGGTCCACCTGGGCTTGAACTCTGGTGTGATTCCCCTTGGAGACCGAGTTCTGGAACTGACCTCAGAGAAGTATCGCCGTGAATTGTGTTGGGATTTGAGGAGGCCATGCATGAGAGTCGCCCTTGGAAACTGAGATGTAGGCCCAGGCTGGCTTTCCACAGAGCACTGGGAATCTCAGCCCGGATATCACATGATTTTATTCTTAAAGACCTGGCAGCCATAGTTGAGAGTCAAAACACACATGGACCTCACATTTGTAGACCTCAATGGGCCTGGCTTCCTGTGACCTTTCGGCCACTCTTTGGGAAGCCTTGTTTGTGAGAGTTCTCCAGAGCTTTCGTTGAAATGAGCTTCCTCACCATTTAATGGTTCCTGAAGGAATGGAAACCCACAGTGCCTCTAACTTCATCCTTTAAAAATGGCTAGCTAGATAAATACCATGAGATTTTTGAAATTCCCATGACCAGGTGGCACTGGAGAACCTTTGGATGTCCTGTTCTGCTGATCATGAGTGTACCAGACAGTGCCTTGATTGACTGGGTTTCATGAAAATGGTGTAAAACAGAGATGCCAGTAAGTTGGGGCCTGCTGAGTAGCGGGCCTAGAGCAGTGGTGTGCAGGTGTGTGATAAAACATCTGTGGTGGGGCCATGTGGATCTGCCACTGGCTTCCAAATGGCTTGTGACTGACATGGTGCAGTGAGCAGACCCTTCTATGTAAAGGCATCTTGTTATATGGAGAGGTTTCAGGGCAGTGTTCAGAATCAGGTTGCTATGGTCAAGGGGGCAAGCTCTGTGGGATAGAAGCCTGGCTGGTGCATTCTCCTAGGACCTTGACCCACCACACGTGACAGAACTCCCTCCAGCACGGTGTCCCAGTTGAACTCCTTGTATTTCCTGAAGCAAATTCCAAACTCCCAGTGCAGCAGCAAGAAACACCACGAAAAGTGGAGGATGACCAAATGGCTTCAGAGTCCACACAGGGAGACACTTAGACCCCAGTGGCCACAGTTTACCTGCAAAGAGAGAATTCAGCACTTCTGCCTCATGTTCATTGGAAAATCAGAAACCATGTCCTCCAGGTCACATAGATGCAGACCCAGCTTTGATGGTCTCACTACAAAGGAAGCTAAAGCTCCTGACAACAACATATATTTCAAGTGCCCCACCTCAGAGGCAGTTTCTCACAAAGTCTTTAGGCCAGCAGAGCTCCATGTTTGTGGAGTGTTTACCCTGTCTCCCTTACTTATGGAAACTCCTCTACCACCTCCAAGGTTGTGAACTCCTGAGCATTGTCCATTCCACATACGTATTCACAGCTTTTCTAACTCTTCTCCATGAATTGCGTCTTACTTGTTGCGAAGGTAATGTCAAGGCATTGTTCTGGATGAGAGTGGGAAGGTTTTTGTGTAGCACATATTTGCCTACACATTGGATTCATTTTCCTCTTTTCCGTTCGAAATACTGAATCCCTGACACTAACACATACCCTACTAGATTCTGACTACGAATACTAATATGATGGAGAAAAATAACCCAAACACAATAGAAATACAGGCAGTTCAGAGCAGGCATGGTGTATAGTTGGACTTGCCTTTAGCATTACAATGGGTAGGTGTTTTAAATCTTGTCCAATTTAATAGAAGTAGTTCTCCATGTGTTTTGAGAGTTAACAAATGTGTGAAATTCTGTCTCCCTTTCTCTGTAGCCTATTCAGCAACATGTATTTTTACATGCACATATAGAATCTTACCTGCTATCCCACGTCCACTCTTGTGAGGTGGCTGACTTGGCAGATACAAATTGTGAGAAGAGATCACTCCTCCTAAATGCTGTTGGAACTGAAAATTCAACCTACCGGTGAGCTTCCTACTTGAACACCATGATACATAAATCCATGTTCAGTAACATAAATATTTTTGGATCTGTGGATGATATATATTTCATGATGAATTTCGATTGGCATATATATTTCTACTTTTTAATGTCTGTGTGTGTGTTCTGTGTGTATGTGTGTGTGTATATATATACACACACACACACACACACACAATATACACAAACTCTCCAGATTTTTCAAAATATGAAATATATGTGTCTTAGTATACACTCCCTAAATTCATCCATGTTCATATATGTGGATTTATAATCAACTTTTCACAAGATTATTCTCAGAAATATTCATCCACCTGAAATACATATTTGTTTCCTAGTGCCGAAAACTAACTTCAGAGAATGGTGCATAGAGATCCTAATATTTCTACAGGAACTGACCCAGTTTAACATCAATGCCAGTAGATTCCTATGGGACATGATGATGATGTGTATTTTGACCTTCATTTTTATTCAACACTGATACATTACTATTTCTTCAGTTGATGCACATCATAGGATATGTATTTCATCCTCATGTTCACAAATTTCTAGGCATTTGGTTCACTTTCAATCACTTCCTGCGTCAGAACACATGTATTCCTCCACGTTTCTTGACTGGTCTTTTCATGAGACTTCTTTCCAAACACATTCTTTTCCATTTCCATAATCCCTTTTGAAGCCAAACTCACACCCCCTTCATGGTAAACCATCACCCTAATATCACCATTAGATGTATAACTGGTTGGAATGAATGGTTGTGTATCAATATTAGATTTCCTATATATTTTCAGATATCCATTCAATCCATTATTTAAATTGGAACCAGTTATAATATTTATTCACAGTAGGGTCTATTCATGCATTATCTCTATATTCATAGACCCAGGGTACACCTATTTGTACCCCCAAAGGCTAATTTATATGTCTTCAACATATTACTCCCAGAAATGGTGGAAGAAATACTCATGACACCTGATCTCCATATACATTGTATCACAGTGATATTCTGGACACAAAATGCAAAGGTCACACTTATGATTGTACCAAAGCCTCATTGGAAAGTGAGCATGGATTACTCAAAACATCCTTGTCCAGGTTGCCTAATGCTCTCAAATGTCAATCCTATTGGTGACTACACATTTGTTTCTTCCTAAGATGATATATTCAACCTCAACCCTGTTGAATATGTCTAATCCTCTCACTCACTTTATACTTTGCCTGATTTCCTAATGTCTCTATTGATATGTGCTTTCCTACATATGTTCCCCAGTTCATCATTGTGACTGACCCTTAACATGTGCTGACATTTACATTCACTCTCTAACCGACACCCTATTGCTAAAGAACTTTTGGTCCAAATTTTATACTCACTCTTCTTCCTAAACCTACCAACTATCTTCCTAATCCTACCTACTATCCCTTTTTGACTGGATGTTCTCTTCTACATTCAATCATCCAAGGTACAAGGTCCTGTGCCATTGTATATCGATTTATCTGAGACATCTGTGCAGAAAGTCATTCAAAGCTAAGTAACCCAATCAAGGGCCCAATGCCCTTCTGGCCTTCAAATCTTACTTGGATTTCTGTTTTCATACATATATTTCACCTATATATTACTATAAATATCACAGGTTCCCAATACCATTCATCATCCAGCAGAGTGATTCCTAACCCAAACCGAACAGGTTCTTAACCCTAACCATACACTGTTCCCTCAATCTAACTTTACAGAAGAGCAGGGACAGAGTTGGTCTTACAATACAGGAATGTAGGGGATCTTCCACCTGCTGAGAACCTCAAAGGTCCATGAAGAAATGATCCCTGGAGAAGATGTAGGCCGCTGTGAAGGACCTGAGAGAGCACAAGTCATCTTCCATGGCAAACCACCTGGTCAGGATGAAGGGATGTGTTTGAATGAGCCTCTCTCTTCTTAATGTAGACAAGATGGACCAAAGCAGGCCTGTGTGGAGAGCTGTCCCTTGGTGCCTATGGTTGATATTCCATTCTAACTTGTGAAAGTGTCAGAGGAAGGAGGGGCAGCCTCCATCTCATGGGAGCCCTGGAAGCAACTGTTAGGACACAGTGGTTGCCAAGGCAGTGACCTCATTCAGTTCCTGAAGGAAGTGACCTCACCTCACTTCCTTGGTGATGGAACTCTCTGAACTTGGGATCCAGGAAGCCAGGCACCCAGAGCCAGTCCCAGTCCCCGTCCCAGTGGGCTCACTTGTTTGGATTTACCAAGAACAGAGTCAGTCTTTCTTGGTACCTACAGATGTGAGGATGGCCAAATGCCAGGAAAGCTCTGCAGAGGGGCCTTTCCTGAGAAAGCAGGTAGTGGCTCACCGCTGGCTCCTGACAACTTCACAGAGTTGGCCAAGGAGGCCAGATGTGGGACAGGACAGGCCATTTCGCGGGAACATAGTATGGCCCACGAGTCAGACGGCACTCCGGGTAGTCACAGACCAACTTGGAAGAAGGAGGTGCCTTTGTGGGTGTGGGTGTGAGTTTGTGGTTTTGTCTCATGTTCTGAGAATAGGTAGGAAAGGCGGTTTGTTTGTTTTGGAGTGGACTGTTTCTAGTAAGTCTTTTGACGAGGCGAGTGTTTCTATGTTTGTGTATCCCACTGTGTCCCTGGTTGTAGACATTAGAAAAGAGAATGCATCAATGGATGTGTCCTGTCTAGTAGAAAGCTTCCCAGCATTCATCCTGCCCAATTCATGAATGGACTGCGGCTTGCCTTATGGATGGGCAACACCTACTATCTTCCTAAGTTCCTGTTTTCTTCCTGAATTCTGGCCACTCTCCAGAATAGGCTCATGGTTTTGTGTCCAAGATATGTACCACCTCCAAGCTCGGTGACATGGCCATGTACTGGAGAGCTGGAAGGAATGGTGAGCATCTCAGAAAACTCAGATATCAGTGTGACCAGTAAAGTCTCCCTGGAGAAACCCTGCTTTGGGCCTTTTGCTTACCTATTGTTCTGTTGCCCTGAATGTCAGGAAGGCCTTTGCCTCAGGGCACCCCTTTGTGAAGCCTGAAGAAAACAGTTTTCAAATGGAAATGAATGGGCATCACCTGTGGCTCTTTGCTTAATGGCTTTGCAAAGGGATGTGTCTGAATCAGCCTCTTGGCCCTGTGTGAGGCTGTGGCTTAGGTTGTCAGCACCTGACGGATCCAAAGAGAGATCCCATGTGTGCATCCAAAGCCAAATTGGCACAAAAGCAGTCATTGTGGATGATGTCTCTCGCATTCCTCTGTAAGGTTCCTGACCTCCATCAAGTGAGAATAGGGATCCTTCGGGTCAAAGGAGTTCTTCAAAGCCCTGCAGAGGCTAGCCCATAGGTGCTTGGGTTTTCTCATGACTCCAATTCACACAAAGAATCTATACCCGGCAGTCAGTAGGCCTCCAATTGGAGAAGCGGAGCCAGTATTAACGGCAGGCCTATTGGATCACTCCAGGTTCACAGGAAGGGTGTCCAGGCCACCCTGACATTAGGCAAATGAGGGGCAAGGGAGCTTATTGTGGACACTGTCTTGGGCTGTGCCCCTCATGGAAACCTCCAGCCCAGCCAGAGGTTATGATGAGTGTCTATGTGGAAGAAGATGAGGGCCATGTGGCAGTGTTTTGGTTTGAATTGTGGTCATTGGTGTGGCGGTGGGAAGAGATGACTGGGTCCACCTGGGCTTGAACTCTGGTGTGATTCCCCTTGGAGACCGAGTTCTGGAACTGACCTCAGAGAAGTATTGCCGTGAATTGTGTTGGGATTTGAGGAGGCCATGCATGAGAGTCGCCCTTGGAAACTGAGATCTAGGCCCAGGCTGGCTTTCCACAGAGCACTGGGAATCTCAGCCCGGATATCACATTATTTTATTCTTAAAGACCTGGCAGCCATAGTTGAGAGTCAAAACACACATGGACCTCACATTTGTAGACCTCAATGGGCCTGGCTTCCTGTGACCTTTCGGCCACTCTTTGGGAAGCCTTGTTTGTGAGAGTTCTCCAGAGCTTTCGTTGAAATGAGCTTCCTCACCATTTAATGGTTCCTGAAGGAATGGAAACCCACAGTGCCTCTAACTTCATCCTTTAAAAATGGCTAGCTAGATAAATACCATGAGATTTTTGAAATTCCCATGACCAGGTGGCACTGGAGAACCTTTGGATGTCCTGTTCTGCTGATCATGAGTGTACCAGACAGTGCCTTGATTGACTGGGTTTCATGAAAATGGTGTAAAACAGAGATGCCAGTAAGTTGGGGCCTGCTGAGTAGCGGGCCTAGAGCAGTGGTGTGCAGGTGTGTGATAAAACATCTGTGGTGGGGCCATGTGGATCTGCCACTGGCTTCCAAATGGCTTGTGACTGACATGGTGCAGTGAGCAGACCCTTCTATGTAAAGGCATCTTGTTATATGGAGAGGTTTCAGGGCAGTGTTCAGAATCAGGTTGCTATGGTCAAGGGGGCAAGCTCTGTGGGATAGAAGCCTGGCTGGTGCATTCTCCTAGGACCTTGACCCACCACACGTGACAGAACTCCCTCCAGCACGGTGTCCCAGTTGAACTCCTTGTATTTCCTGAAGCAAATTCCAAACTCCCAGTGCAGCAGCAAGAAACACCACGAAAAGTGGAGGATGACCAAATGGCTTCAGAGTCCACACAGGGAGACACTTAGACCCCAGTGGCCACAGTTTACCTGCAAAGAGAGAATTCAGCACTTCTGCCTCATGTTCATTGGAAAATCAGAAACCATGTCCTCCAGGTCACATAGATGCAGACCCAGCTTTGATGGTCTCACTACAAAGGAAGCTAAAGCTCCTGACAACAACATATATTTCAAGTGCCCCACCTCAGAGGCAGTTTCTCACAAAGTCTTTAGGCCAGCAGAGCTCCATGTTTGTGGAGTGTTTACCCTGTCTCCCTTACTTATGGAAACTCCTCTACCACCTCCAAGGTTGTGAACTCCTGAGCATTGTCCATTCCACATACGTATTCACAGCTTTTCTAACTCTTCTCCATGAATTGCGTCTTACTTGTTGCGAAGGTAATGTCAAGGCATTGTTCTGGATGAGAGTGGGAAGGTTTTTGTGTAGCACATATTTGCCTACACATTGGATTCATTTTCCTATTTTCCGTTCGAAATACTGAATCCCTGACACTAACCCATACCCTACTAGATTCTGACTACGAATACTAATATGATGGAGAAAAATAACCCAAACACAATAGAAATACAGGCAGTTCAGAGCAGGCATGGTGTATAGTTGGACTTGCCTTTAGCATTACAAAGGGTAGGTGTTTTAAATCTTGTCCAATTTAATAGAAGTAGTTCTCCATGTGTTTTGAGAGTTAACAAATGTGTGAATTTCTGCCTCCCTTTCTCTGTAGCCTATTCAGCAACATGTATTTTTACATGCACATATAGAATCCTACCTGCTATCCCACGTCCACTCTTGTGAGGTGGCTGACTTGGCAGATACAAATTGTGAGAAGAGATCACTCCTCCTAAATGCTGTTGGAACTGAAAATTCAACCTACGGGTGAGCTTCCTACTTGAACAACATGATACATAAATCCATGTTCAGTAACAAATATTTTTGGATCTGTGGATGATATATATTTCATGATGAATTTCGATTGGCATATATATTTCTACTTTTTAATGTCTGTGTGTGTGTTCTGTGTGTATGTGTGTGTGTGTGTATATACACACACACACACACACACACACAATATACACAAACTCTCCAGATTTTTCAAAATATGAAATATATGTGTCTTAGTATACACTCCCTAAATTCATCCATGTTCATATATGTGGATTTATAATCAACTTTTCACAAGATTATTCTCAGAAATATTCATCCACCTGAAATACATATTTGTTTCCTAGTGCTGAAAACTAACTTCAGAGAATGGTGCATAGAGATCCTAATATTTCTACAGGAACTGACCCAGTTTAACATCAATGCCAGTAGATTCCTATGGGACATGATGTGTATTTTGACCTTCATTTTTATTCAACACTGATACATTACTATTTCTTCAGTTGATGCACATCATAGGATATGTATTTCATCCTCATGTTCACAAATTTCTAGGCATTTGGTTCACTTTCAATCACTTCCTGCTTCAGAACACATGTATTCCTCCACGTTTCTTGACTGGTCTTTTCATGAGACTTCTTTCCAAACACATTGTTTTCCATTTCCATAATCCCTTTTGAAGCCAAACTCACACCCCCTTCATGGTAAACCATCACCCTAATATCACCATTAGATGTATAACTGGTTGGAATGAATGGTTGTGTATCAATATTAGATTTCCTATATATTTTCAGATATCCATTCAATCCATTATTTAAATTGGAACCAGTTATAATATTTATTCACAGTAGGGTCTATTCATGCATTATCTCTATATTCATAGACCCAGGGTACACCTATTTGTACCCCCAAAGGCTAATTTATATGTCTTCAACATATTACTCCCAGAAATGGTGGAAGAAATACTCATGACACCTGATCTCCATATACATTGTATCACAGTGATATTCTGGACACAAAATGCAAAGGTCACACTTATGATTGTACCAAAGCCTCATTGGAAAGTGAGCATGGATTACTCAAAACATCCTTGTCCAGGTTGCCTAATGCTCTCAAATGTCAATCCTATTGGTGACTACACATTTGTTTCTTCCTAAGATGATATATTCAACCTCAACCCTGTTGAATATGTCTAATCCTCTCACTCACTTTATACTTTGCCTGATTTCCTAATGTCTCTATTGATATGTGCTTTCCTACATATGTTCCCCAGTTCATCATTGTGACTGACCCTTAACATGTGCTGACATTTACATTCACTCTCTAACCGACACCCTATTGCTAAAGAACTTTTGGTCCAAATTTTATACTCACTCTTCTTCCTAAACCTACCAACTATCTTCCTAATCCTACCTACTATCCCTTTTTGACTGGATGTTCTCTTCTACATTCAATCATCCAAGGTACAAGGTCCTGTGCCATTGTATATCGATTTATCTGAGACATCTGTGCAGAAAGTCATTCAAAGCTAAGTAACCCAATCAAGGGCCCAATGCCCTTCTGGCCTTCAAATCTTACTTGGATTTCTGTTTTCATACATATATTTCACCTATATATTACTATAAATATCACAGGTTCCCAATACCATTCATCATCCAGCAGAGTGATTCCTAACCCAAACCGAACAGGTTCTTAACCCTAACCATACACTGTTCCCTCAATCTAACTTTACAGAAGAGCAGGGACAGAGTTGGTCTTACAATACAGGAATGTAGGGGATCTTCCACCTGCTGAGAACCTCAAAGGTCCATGAAGAAATGATCCCTGGAGAAGATGTAGGCCGCTGTGAAGGACCTGAGAGAGCACAAGTCATCTTCCATGGCAAACCACCTGGTCAGGATGAAGGGATGTGTTTGAATGAGCCTCTCTCTTCTTAATGTAGACAAGATGGACCAAAGCAGGCCTGTGTGGAGAGCTGTCCCTTGGTGCCTATGGTTGATATTCCATTCTAACTTGTGAAAGTGTCAGAGGAAGGAGGGGCAGCCTCCATCTCATGGGAGCCCTGGAAGCAACTGTTAGGACACAGTGGTTGCCAAGGCAGTGACCTCATTCAGTTCCTGAAGGAAGTGACCTCACCTCACTTCCTTGGTGATGGAACTCTCTGAACTTGGGATCCAGGAAGCCAGGCACCCAGAGCCAGTCCCAGTCCCCGTCCCAGTGGGCTCACTTGTTTGGATTTACCAAGAACAGAGTCAGTCTTTCTTGGTACCTACAGATGTGAGGATGGCCAAATGCCAGGAAAGCTCTGCAGAGGGGCCTTTCCTGAGAAAGCAGGTAGTGGCTCACCGCTGGCTCCTGACAACTTCACAGAGTTGGCCAAGGAGGCCAGATGTGGGACAGGACAGGCCATTTCGCGGGAACATAGTATGGCCCACGAGTCAGACGGCACTCCGGGTAGTCACAGACCAACTTGGAAGAAGGAGGTGCCTTTGTGGGTGTGGGTGTGAGTTTGTGGTTTTGTCTCATGTTCTGAGAATAGGTAGGAAAGGCGGTTTGTTTGTTTTGGAGTGGACTGTTTCTAGTAAGTCTTTTGACGAGGCGAGTGTTTCTATGTTTGTGTATCCCACTGTGTCCCTGGTTGTAGACATTAGAAAAGAGAATGCATCAATGAATGTGTCCTGTCTAGTAGAAAGCTTCCCAGCATTCATCCTGCCCAATTCATGAATGGACTGCGGCTTGCCTTATGGATGGGCAACACCTACTATCTTCCTAAGTTCCTGTTTTCTTCCTGAATTCTGGCCACTCTCCAGAATAGGCTCATGGTTTTGTGTCCAAGATATGTACCACCTCCAAGCTCGGTGACATGGCCATGTACTGGAGAGCTGGAAGGAATGGTGAGCATCTCAGAAAACTCAGATATCAGTGTGACCAGTAAAGTCTCCCTGGAGAAACCCTGCTTTGGGCCTTTTGCTTACCTATTGTTCTGTTGCCCTGAATGTCAGGAAGGCCTTTGCCTCAGGGCACCCCTTTGTGAAGCCTGAAGAAAACAGTTTTCAAATGGAAATGAATGGGCATCACCTGTGGCTCTTTGCTTAATGGCTTTGCAAAGGGATGTGTCTGAATCAGCCTCTTGGCCCTGTGTGAGGCTGTGGCTTAGGTTGTCAGCACCTGACGGATCCAAAGAGAGATCCCATGTGTGCATCCAAAGCCAAATTGGCACAAAAGCAGTCATTGTGGATGATGTCTCTCGCATTCCTCTGTAAGGTTCCTGACCTCCATCAAGTGAGAATAGGGATCCTTCGGGTCAAAGGAGTTCTTCAAAGCCCTGCAGAGGCTAGCCCATAGGTGCTTGGGTTTTCTCATGACTCCAATTCACACAAAGAATCTATACCCGGCAGTCAGTAGGCCTCCAATTGGAGAAGCGGAGCCAGTATTAACGGCAGGCCTATTGGATCACTCCAGGTTCACAGGAAGGGTGTCCAGGCCACCCTGACATTAGGCAAATGAGGGGCAAGGGAGCTTATTGTGGACACTGTCTTGGGCTGTGCCCCTCATGGAAACCTCCAGCCCAGCCAGAGGTTATGATGAGTGTCTATGTGGAAGAAGATGAGGGCCATGTGGCAGTGTTTTGGTTTGAATTGTGGTCATTGGTGTGGCGGTGGGAAGAGATGACTGGGTCCACCTGGGCTTGAACTCTGGTGTGATTCCCCTTGGAGACCGAGTTCTGGAACTGACCTCAGAGAAGTATTGCCGTGAATTGTGTTGGGATTTGAGGAGGCCATGCATGAGAGTCGCCCTTGGAAACTGAGATCTAGGCCCAGGCTGGCTTTCCACAGAGCACTGGGAATCTCAGCCCGGATATCACATTATTTTATTCTTAAAGACCTGGCAGCCATAGTTGAGAGTCAAAACACACATGGACCTCACATTTGTAGACCTCAATGGGCCTGGCTTCCTGTGACCTTTCGGCCACTCTTTGGGAAGCCTTGTTTGTGAGAGTTCTCCAGAGCTTTCGTTGAAATGAGCTTCCTCACCATTTAATGGTTCCTGAAGGAATGGAAACCCACAGTGCCTCTAACTTCATCCTTTAAAAATGGCTAGCTAGATAAATACCATGAGATTTTTGAAATTCCCATGACCAGGTGGCACTGGAGAACCTTTGGATGTCCTGTTCTGCTGATCATGAGTGTACCAGACAGTGCCTTGATTGACTGGGTTTCATGAAAATGGTGTAAAACAGAGATGCCAGTAAGTTGGGGCCTGCTGAGTAGCGGGCCTAGAGCAGTGGTGTGCAGGTGTGTGATAAAACATCTGTGGTGGGGCCATGTGGATCTGCCACTGGCTTCCAAATGGCTTGTGACTGACATGGTGCAGTGAGCAGACCCTTCTATGTAAAGGCATCTTGTTATATGGAGAGGTTTCAGGGCAGTGTTCAGAATCAGGTTGCTATGGTCAAGGGGGCAAGCTCTGTGGGATAGAAGCCTGGCTGGTGCATTCTCCTAGGACCTTGACCCACCACACGTGACAGAACTCCCTCCAGCACGGTGTCCCAGTTGAACTCCTTGTATTTCCTGAAGCAAATTCCAAACTCCCAGTGCAGCAGCAAGAAACACCACGAAAAGTGGAGGATGACCAAATGGCTTCAGAGTCCACACAGGGAGACACTTAGACCCCAGTGGCCACAGTTTACCTGCAAAGAGAGAATTCAGCACTTCTGCCTCATGTTCATTGGAAAATCAGAAACCATGTCCTCCAGGTCACATAGATGCAGACCCAGCTTTGATGGTCTCACTACAAAGGAAGCTAAAGCTCCTGACAACAACATATATTTCAAGTGCCCCACCTCAGAGGCAGTTTCTCACAAAGTCTTTAGGCCAGCAGAGCTCCATGTTTGTGGAGTGTTTACCCTGTCTCCCTTACTTATGGAAACTCCTCTACCACCTCCAAGGTTGTGAACTCCTGAGCATTGTCCATTCCACATACGTATTCACAGCTTTTCTAACTCTTCTCCATGAATTGCGTCTTACTTGTTGCGAAGGTAATGTCAAGGCATTGTTCTGGATGAGAGTGGGAAGGTTTTTGTGTAGCACATATTTGCCTACACATTGGATTCATTTTCCTATTTTCCGTTCGAAATACTGAATCCCTGACACTAACCCATACCCTACTAGATTCTGACTACGAATACTAATATGATGGAGAAAAATAACCCAAACACAATAGAAATACAGGCAGTTCAGAGCAGGCATGGTGTATAGTTGGACTTGCCTTTAGCATTACAAAGGGTAGGTGTTTTAAATCTTGTCCAATTTAATAGAAGTAGTTCTCCATGTGTTTTGAGAGTTAACAAATGTGTGAATTTCTGCCTCCCTTTCTCTGTAGCCTATTCAGCAACATGTATTTTTACATGCACATATAGAATCCTACCTGCTATCCCACGTCCACTCTTGTGAGGTGGCTGACTTGGCAGATACAAATTGTGAGAAGAGATCACTCCTCCTAAATGCTGTTGGAACTGAAAATTCAACCTACGGGTGAGCTTCCTACTTGAACAACATGATACATAAATCCATGTTCAGTAACAAATATTTTTGGATCTGTGGATGATATATATTTCATGATGAATTTCGATTGGCATATATATTTCTACTTTTTAATGTCTGTGTGTGTGTTCTGTGTGTATGTGTGTGTGTGTGTATATACACACACACACACACACACACACAATATACACAAACTCTCCAGATTTTTCAAAATATGAAATATATGTGTCTTAGTATACACTCCCTAAATTCATCCATGTTCATATATGTGGATTTATAATCAACTTTTCACAAGATTATTCTCAGAAATATTCATCCACCTGAAATACATATTTGTTTCCTAGTGCTGAAAACTAACTTCAGAGAATGGTGCATAGAGATCCTAATATTTCTACAGGAACTGACCCAGTTTAACATCAATGCCAGTAGATTCCTATGGGACATGATGTGTATTTTGACCTTCATTTTTATTCAACACTGATACATTACTATTTCTTCAGTTGATGCACATCATAGGATATGTATTTCATCCTCATGTTCACAAATTTCTAGGCATTTGGTTCACTTTCAATCACTTCCTGCTTCAGAACACATGTATTCCTCCACGTTTCTTGACTGGTCTTTTCATGAGACTTCTTTCCAAACACATTGTTTTCCATTTCCATAATCCCTTTTGAAGCCAAACTCACACCCCCTTCATGGTAAACCATCACCCTAATATCACCATTAGATGTATAACTGGTTGGAATGAATGGTTGTGTATCAATATTAGATTTCCTATATATTTTCAGATATCCATTCAATCCATTATTTAAATTGGAACCAGTTATAATATTTATTCACAGTAGGGTCTATTCATGCATTATCTCTATATTCATAGACCCAGGGTACACCTATTTGTACCCCCAAAGGCTAATTTATATGTCTTCAACATATTACTCCCAGAAATGGTGGAAGAAATACTCATGACACCTGATCTCCATATACATTGTATCACAGTGATATTCTGGACACAAAATGCAAAGGTCACACTTATGATTGTACCAAAGCCTCATTGGAAAGTGAGCATGGATTACTCAAAACATCCTTGTCCAGGTTGCCTAATGCTCTCAAATGTCAATCCTATTGGTGACTACACATTTGTTTCTTCCTAAGATGATATATTCAACCTCAACCCTGTTGAATATGTCTAATCCTCTCACTCACTTTATACTTTGCCTGATTTCCTAATGTCTCTATTGATATCTGCTTTCCTACATATGTTCCCCAGTTCATCATTGTGACTGACCCTTAACATGTGCTGACATTTACATTCACTCTCTAACCGACACCCTATTGCTAAAGAACTTTTGGTCCAAATTTTATACTCACTCTTCTTCCTAAACCTACCAACTATCTTCCTAATCCTACCTACTATCCCTTTTTGACTGGATGTTCTCTTCTACATTCAATCATCCAAGGTACAAGGTCCTGTGCCATTGTATATCGATTTATCTGAGACATCTGTGCAGAAAGTCATTCAAAGCTAAGTAACCCAATCAAGGGCCCAATGCCCTTCTGGCCTTCAAATCTTACTTGGATTTCTGTTTTCATACATATATTTCACCTATATATTATTATAAATATCACAGGTTCCCAATACCATTCATCATCCAGCAGAGTGATTCCTAACCCAAACCGAACAGGTTCTTAACCCTAACCATACACTGTTCCCTCAATCTAACTTTACAGAAGAGCAGGGACAGAGTTGGTCTTACAATACAGGAATGTAGGGGATCTTCCACCTGCTGAGAACCTCAAAGGTCCATGAAGAAATGATCCCTGGAGAAGATGTAGGCCGCTGTGAAGGACCTGAGAGAGCACAAGTCATCTTCCATGGCAAACCACCTGGTCAGGATGAAGGGATGTGTCTGAATGAGCCTCTCTCTTCTTAATGTAGACAAGATGGACCAAAGCAGGCCTGTGTGGAGAGCTGTTCCTTGGTGCCTATGGTTGATATTCCATTCTAACTTGTGAAAGTGTCACAGGAAGGAGGGGCAGCCTCCATCTCATGGGAGCCCTGGAAGCAACTGTTAGGACACAGTGGTTGCCAAGGCAGTGACCTCATTCAGTTCCTGAAGGAAGTGACCTCACCTCACTTCCTTGGTGATGGAACTCTCTGAACTTGGGATCCAGGAAGCCAGGCACCCAGAGCCAGTCCCAGTCCCCGTCCCAGTGGGCTCACTTGTTTGGATTTACCAAGAACAGAGTCAGTCTTTCTTGGTACCTACTGATGTGAGGATGGCCAAATGCCAGGAAAGCTCTGCAGAGGGGCCTTTCCTGAGAAAGCAGGTAGTGGCTCACCGCTGGCTCCTGACAACTTCACAGAGTTGGCCAAGGAGGCCAGATGTGGGACAGGACAGGCCATTTCGCGGGAACATAGTATGGCCCACGAGTCAGACGGCACTCCGGGTAGTCACAGACCAACTTGGAAGAAGGAGGTGCCTTTGTGGGTGTGGGTGTGAGTTTGTGGTTTTGTCTCATGTTCTGAGAATAGGTAGGAAAGGCGGTTTGTTTGTTTTGGAGTGGACTGTTTCTAGTAAGTCTTTTGACGAGGCGAGTGTTTCTATGTTTGTGTATCCCACTGTGTCCCTGGTTGTAGACATTAGAAAAGAGAATGCATCAATGGATGTGTCCTGTCTAGTAGAAAGCTTCCCAGCATTCATCCTGCCCAATTCATGAATGGACTGCGGCTTGCCTTATGGATGGGCAACACCTACTATCTTCCTAAGTTCCTGTTTTCTTCCTGAATTCTGGCCACTCTCCAGAATAGGCTCATGGTTTTGTGTCCAAGATATGTACCACCTCCAAGCTCGGTGACATGGCCATGTACTGGAGAGCTGGAAGGAATGGTGAGCATATCAGAAAACTCAGATATCAGTGTGACCAGTAAAGTCTCCCTGGAGAAACCCTGCTTTGGGCCTTTTGCTTACCTATTGTTGTGTTGCCCTGAATGTCAGGAAGGCCTTTGCCTCAGGGCACCCCTTTGTGAAGCCTGAAGAAAACAGTTTTCAAATGGAAATGAATGGGCATCACCTGTGGCTCTTTGCTTAATGGCTTTGCAAAGGGATGTGTCTGAATCAGCCTCTTGGCCCTGTGTGAGGCTGTGGCTTAGGTTGTCAGCACCTGACGGATCCAAAGAGAGATCCCATGTGTGCATCCAAAGCCAAATTGGCACAAAAGCAGTCATTGTGGATGATGTCTCTCGCCTTCCTCTGTAAGGTTCCTGACCTCCATCAAGTGAGAATAGGGATCCTTCGGGTCAAAGGAGTTCTTCAAAGCCCTGCAGAGGCTAGCCCATAGGTGCTTGGGTTTTCTCATGACTCCAATTCACACAAAGAATCTATACCCGGCAGTCAGTAGGCCTCCAATTGGAGAAGCGGAGCCAGTATTAACGGCAGGCCTATTGGATCACTCCAGGTTCACAGGAAGGGTGTCCAGGCCACCCTGACATTAGGCAAATGAGGGGCAAGGGAGCTTATTGTGGACACTGTCTTGGGCTGTGCCCCTCATGGAAACCTCCATCCCAGCCAGAGGTTATGATGAGTGTCTATGTGGAAGAAGATGAGGGCCATGTGGCAGTGTTTTGGTTTGAATTGTGGTCATTGGTGTGGCGGTGGGAAGAGATGACTGGGTCCACCTGGGCTTGAACTCTGGTGTGATTCCCCTTGGAGACTGAGTTCTGGAACTGACCTCAGAGAAGTATTGCCGTGAATTGTGTTGGGATTTGAGGAGGCCATGCATGAGAGTCGCCCTTGGAAACTGAGATGTAGGCCCAGGCTGGCTTTCCACAGAGCACTGGGAATCTCAGCCCGGATATCACATGATTTTATTCTTAAAGACCTGGCAGCCATAGTTGAGAGTCAAAACACACATGGACCTCACATTTGTAGACCTCAATGGGCCTGGCTTCGTGTGACCTTTTGGCCACTCTTTGGGAAGCCTTGTTTGTGAGAGTTCTCCAGAGCTTTCGTTGAAATGAGCTTCCTCACCATTTAATGGTTCCTGAAGGAATGGAAACCCACAGTGCCTCTAACTTCATCCTTTAAAAATGGCTAGCTAGATAAATACCATGAGATTTTTGAAATTCCCATGACCAGGTGGCACTGGAGAACCTTTGGATGTCCTGTTCTGCTGATCATGTGTGTACCAGACAGTGCCTTGATTGGCTGGGTTTCATGAAAATGGTGTAAAACAGAGATGCCAGTAAGTTGGGGCCTGCTGAGTAGCGGGCCTAGAGCAGTGGTGTGCAGGTGTGTGATAAAACATCTGTGGTGGGGCCATGTGGATCTGCCACTGGCTTCCAAATGGCTTGTGACTGACATGGTGCAGTGAGCAGACCCTTCTATGTAAAGGCATCTTGTTATATGGAGAGGTTTCAGGGCAGTGTTCAGAATCAGGCTGCTATGGTCAAGGGGGCAAGCTCTGTGGGATAGAAGCCTGGCTGGTGCATTCTCCTAGGACCTTGACCCACCACACGTGACAGAACTCCCTCCAGCACGGTGTCCCAGTTGAGCTCCTTGTATTTCCTGAAGCAAATTCCAAACTCCCAGTGCAGCAGCAAGAAACACCACAAAAAGTGGAGGATGACCAAATGGCTTCAGAGTCCACACAGGGAGACACTTAGACCCCAGTGGCCACAGTTTACCTGCAAAGAGAGAATTCAGCACTTCTGCCTCATGTTCATTGGAAAATCAGAAACCATGTCCTCCAGGTCACATAGATGCAGACCCAGCTTTGATGGTCTCACTACAAAGGAAGCTAAAGCTCCTGACAACAACATATATTTCAAGTGCCCCACCTCAGAGGCAGTTTCTCACAAAGTCTTTAGGCCAGCAGAGCTCCATGTTTGTGGAGTGTTTACCCTGTCTCCCTTACTTATAGAAACTCCTCTACCACCTCCAAGGTTGTGAACTCCTGAGCATTTTCCATTCCACATACGTATTCACAGCTTTTCTAACTCTTCTCCACGAATTGCGTCTTACTTGTTGCGAAGGTAATGTCAAGGCATTGTTCTGGATGAGAGTGGGAAGGTTTTTGTGTAGCACATATTTGCCTACACATTGGATTCATTTTCCTATTTTCCGTTTGAAATACTGAATCCCTGACACTAACCCATACCCTACTAGATTCTGACTACGAATACTAATATGATGGAGAAAAATAACCCAAACACAATAGAAATACAGGCAGTTCAGAGCAGGCATGGTGTATAGTTGGACTTGCCTTTAGCATTACAAAGGGTAGGTGTTTTAAATCTTGTCCAATTTAATAGAAGTAGTTCTCCATGTGTTTTGAGAGTTAACAAATGTGTGAATTTCTGTCTCCCTTTCTCTGTAGCCTATTCAGCAACATGTATTTTTACATGCACATATAGAATCCTACCTGCTATCCCACGTCCACTCTTGTGAGGTGGCTGACTTGGCAGATACAAATTGTGAGAAGAGATCACTCCTCCTAAATGCTGTTGGAACTGAAAATTCAACCTACCGGTGAGCTTCCTACTTGAACACCATGATACATAAATCCATGTTCAGTAACATAATTTTTTTTGGATCTGTGGATGATATATATTTCATGATGAATTTCGATTGGCATATATATTTCTACTTTTTAATGTCTGTGTGTGTGTTCTGTGTGTATGTGTGTGTGTATATATATATACACACACACACACACACAATATACACAAACTCTCCAGATTTTTCAAAATATGAATTATATGTGTCTTATTATACACTCCCTAAATTCATCCATGTTCATATGTGTGGATTTATAATCAACTTTTCACAAGATTATTCTCAGAAATATTCATCCACCTGAAATACATATTTGTTTCCTAGTGCTGAAAACTAACTTCAGAGAATGGTGCATAGAGATCCTAATATTTCTACAGGAACTGACCCAGTTTAACATCAATGCCAGTAGATTCCTATGGGACATGATGTGTATTTTGACCTTCATTTTTATTCAACACTGATACATTACTATTTCTTCAGTTGATGCACATCATAGGATATGTATTTCATCCTCATGTTCACAAATTTCTAGGCATTTGGTTCACTTTCAATCACTTCCTGCGTCAGAACACATGTATTCCTCCACGTTTCTTGACTGGTCTTTTCATGAGACTTCTTTCCAAACACATTCTTTTCCATTTCCATAATCCCTTTTGAAGCCAAACTCACACCCCCTTCATGGTAAACCATCACCCTAATATCACCATTAGATGTATAACTGGTTGGAATGAATGGTTGTGTATCAATATTAGATTTCCTATATATTTTCAGATATCCATTCAATCCATTATTTAAATTGGAACCAGTTATAATATTTATTCACAGTAGGGTCTATTCATGCATTATCTCTATATTCATAGACCCAGGGTACACCTATTTGTACCCCCAAAGGCTAATTTATATGTCTTCAACATATTACTCCCAGAAATGGTGGAAGAAATACTCATGACACCTGATCTCCATATACATTGTATCACAGTGATATTCTGGACACAAAATGCAAAGGTCACACTTATGATTGTACCAAAGCCTCATTGGAAAGTGAGCATGGATTACTCAAAACATCCTTGTCCAGGTTGCCTAATGCTCTCAAATGTCAATCCTATTGGTGACTACACATTTGTTTCTTCCTAAGATGATATATTCAACCTCAACCCTGTTGAATATGTCTAATCCTCTCACTCACTTTATACTTTGCCTGATTTCCTAATGTCTCTATTGATATCTGCTTTCCTACATATGTTCCCCAGTTCATCATTGTGACTGACCCTTAACATGTGCTGACATTTACATTCACTCTCTAACCGACACCCTATTGCTAAAGAACTTTTGGTCCAAATTTTATACTCACTCTTCTTCCTAAACCTACCAACTATCTTCCTAATCCTACCTACTATCCCTTTTTGACTGGATGTTCTCTTCTACATTCAATCATCCAAGGTACAAGGTCCTGTGCCATTGTATATCGATTTATCTGAGACATCTGTGCAGAAAGTCATTCAAAGCTAAGTAACCCAATCAAGGGCCCAATGCCCTTCTGGCCTTCAAATCTTACTTGGATTTCTGTTTTCATACATATATTTCACCTATATATTATTATAAATATCACAGGTTCCCAATACCATTCATCATCCAGCAGAGTGATTCCTAACCCAAACCGAACAGGTTCTTAACCCTAACCATACACTGTTCCCTCAATCTAACTTTACAGAAGAGCAGGGACAGAGTTGGTCTTACAATACAGGAATGTAGGGGATCTTCCACCTGCTGAGAACCTCAAAGGTCCATGCAGAAATGATCCCTGGAGAAGATGTAGGCCGCTGTGAAGGACCTCAGAGAGCACAAGTCATCTTCCATGGCAAACCACCTGGTCAGGATGAAGGGATGTGTCTGAATGAGCCTCTCTCTTCTTAATGTAGACAAGATGGACCAAAGCAGGCCTGTGTGGAGAGCTGTCCCTTGGTGCCTATGGTTGATATTCCATTCTAACTTGTGAAAGTGTCACAGGAAGGAGGGGCAGCCTCCATCTCATGGGAGCCCTGGAAGCAACTGTTAGGACACAGTGGTTGCCAAGGCAGTGACCTCATTCAGTTCCTGAAGGAAGTGACCTCACCTCACTTCCTTGGTGATGGAACTCTCTGAACTTGGGATCCAGGAAGCCAGGCACCCAGAGCCAGTCCCAGTCCCAGTCCCAGTGGGCTCACTTGTTTGGATTTACCAAGGACAGAGTCAGTCTTTCTTGGTACCTACTGATGTGAGGATGGCCAAATGCCAGGAAAGCTCTGCAGAGGGGCCTTTCCTGAGAAAGCAGGTAGTGGCTCACCGCTGGCTCCTGACAACTTCACAGAGTTGGCCAAGGAGGCCAGATGTGGGACAGGACAGGCCATTTTGCGGGAACATAGTATGGCCCACGAGTCAGACGGCACTCCGGGTAGTCACAGACCAACTTGGAAGAAGGAGGTGCCTTTGTGGGTGTGGGTGTGAGTTTGTGGTTTTGTCTCATGTTCTGAGAATAGGTAGGAAAGGCGGTTTGTTTGTTTTGGAGTGGACTGTTTCTAGTAAGTCTTTTGACGAGGCGAGTGTTTCTATGTTTGTGTATCCCACTGTGTCCCTGGTTGTAGACATTAGAAAAGAGAATGCATCAATGGATGTGTCCTGTCTAGTAGAAAGCTTCCCAGCATTCATCCTGCCCAATTCATGAATGGACTGCGGCTTGCCTTATGGATGGGCAACACCTACTATCTTCCTAAGTTCCTGTTTTCTTCCTGAATTCTGGCCACTCTCCAGAATAGGCTCATGGTTTTGTGTCCAAGATATGTACCACCTCCAAGCTCGGTGACATGGCCATGTACTGGAGAGCTGGAAGGAATGGTGAGCATCTCAGAAAACTCAGATATCAGTGTGACCAGTAAAGTCTCCCTGAAGAAACCCTGCTTTGGGCCTTTTGCTTACCTATTGTTCTGTTGCCCTGAATGTCAGGAAGGCCTTTGCCTCAGGGCACCCCTTTGTGAAGCCTGAAGAAAACAGTTTTCAAATGGAAATGCATGGGCATCACCTGTGGCTCTTTGCTTAATGGCTTTGCAAAGGGATGTGTCTGAATCAGCCTCTTGGCCCTGTGTGAGGCTGTGGCTTCGGTTGTCAGCACCTGACGGATCCAAAGAGAGATCCCATGTGTGCATCCAAAGCCAAATTGGCACAAAAGCAGTCATTGTGTATGATGTCTCTCGCATTCCTCTGTAAGGTTCCTGACCTCCATCAAGTGAGAATAGGGATCCTTCGGGTCAAAGGAGTTCTTCAAAGCCCTGCAGAGGCTAGCCCATAGGTGCTTGGGTTTTCTCATGACTCCAATTCACACAAAGAATCTATACCCGGCAGTCAGTAGGCCTCCAATTGGAGAAGCAGAGCCAGTATTAACGGCAGGCCTATTGGATCACTCCAGGTTCACAGGAAGGGTGTCCAGGCCACCCTGACATTAGGCAAATGAGGGGCAAGGGAGCTTATTGTGGACACTGTCTTGGGCTGTGCCCCTCATGGAAACCTCCAGCCCAGCCAGAGGTTATGATGAGTGTCTATGTGGAAGAAGATGAGGGCCATGTGGCAGTGTTTTGGTTTGAATTGTGGTCATTGGTGTGGCGGTGGGAAGAGATGACTGGGTCCACCTGGGCTTGAACTCTGGTGTGATTCCCCTTGGAGACTGAGTTCTGGAACTGACCTCAGAGAAGTATTGCCGTGAATTGTGTTGGGATTTGAGGAGGCCATGCATGAGAGTCGCCCTTGGAAACTGAGATGTAGGCCCAGGCTGGCTTCCACAGAGCACTGGGAATCTCAGCCCGGATATCACATGATTTTATTCTTAAAGACCTGGCAGCCATAGTTGAGAGTCAAAACACACATGGACCTCACATTTGTAGACCTCAATGGGCCTGGCTTCGTGTGACCTTTTGGCCACTCTTTGGGAAGCCTTGTTTGTGAGAGTTCTCCAGAGCTTTCGTTGAAATGAGCTTCCTCACCATTTAATGGTTCCTGAAGGAATGGAAACCCACAGTGCCTCTAACTTCATCCTTTAAAAATGGCTAGCTAGATAAATACCATGAGATTTTTGAAATTCCCATGACCAGGTGGCACTGGAGAACCTTTGGATGTCCTGTTCTGCTGATCATGTGTGTACCAGACAGTGCCTTGATTGGCTGGGTTTCATGAAAATGGTGTAAAACAGAGATGCCAGTAAGTTGGGGCCTGCTGAGTAGCGGGCCTAGAGCAGTGGTGTGCAGGTGTGTGATAAAACATCTGTGGTGGGGCCATGTGGATCTGCCACTGGCTTCCAAATGGCTTGTGACTGACATGGTGCAGTGAGCAGACCCTTCTATGTAAAGGCATCTTGTTATATGGAGAGGTTTCAGGGCAGTGTTCAGAATCAGGCTGCTATGGTCAAGGGGGCAAGCTCTGTGGGATAGAAGCCTGGCTGGTGCATTCTCCTAGGACCTTGACCCACCACACGTGACAGAACTCCCTCCAGCACGGTGTCCCAGTTGAGCTCCTTGTATTTCCTGAAGCAAATTCCAAACTCCCAGTGCAGCAGCAAGAAACACCACAAAAAGTGGAGGATGACCAAATGGCTTCAGAGTCCACACAGGGAGACACTTAGACCCCAGTGGCCACAGTTTACCTGCAAAGAGAGAATTCAGCACTTCTGCCTCATGTTCATTGGAAAATCAGAAACCATGTCCTCCAGGTCACATAGATGCAGACCCAGCTTTGATGGTCTCACTACAAAGGAAGCTAAAGCTCCTGACAACAACATATATTTCAAGTGCCCCACCTCAGAGGCAGTTTCTCACAAAGTCTTTAGGCCAGCAGAGCTCCATGTTTGTGGAGTGTTTACCCTGTCTCCCTTACTTATAGAAACTCCTCTACCACCTCCAAGGTTGTGAACTCCTGAGCATTTTCCATTCCACATACGTATTCACAGCTTTTCTAACTCTTCTCCACGAATTGCGTCTTACTTGTTGCGAAGGTAATGTCAAGGCATTGTTCTGGATGAGAGTGGGAAGGTTTTTGTGTAGCACATATTTGCCTACACATTGGATTCATTTTCCTATTTTCCGTTTGAAATACTGAATCCCTGACACTAACCCATACCCTACTAGATTCTGACTACGAATACTAATATGATGGAGAAAAATAACCCAAACACAATAGAAATACAGGCAGTTCAGAGCAGGCATGGTGTATAGTTGGACTTGCCTTTAGCATTACAAAGGGTAGGTGTTTTAAATCTTGTCCAATTTAATAGAAGTAGTTCTCCATGTGTTTTGAGAGTTAACAAATGTGTGAATTTCTGTCTCCCTTTCTCTGTAGCCTATTCAGCAACATGTATTTTTACATGCACATATAGAATCCTACCTGCTATCCCACGTCCACTCTTGTGAGGTGGCTGACTTGGCAGATACAAATTGTGAGAAGAGATCACCCCTCCTAAATGCTGTTGGAACTGAAAATTCAACCTACCGGTGAGCTTCCTACTTGAACAACATGATACATAAATCCATGTTCAGTAACATAATTTTTTTTGGATCTGTGGATGATATATATTTCATGATGAATTTCGATTGGCATATATATTTCTACTTTTTAATGTCTGTGTGTGTGTTCTGTGTGTATGTGTGTGTGTATATATATACACACACACACACACACAATATACACAAACTCTCCAGATTTTTCAAAATATGAAATATATGTGTCTTAGTATACACTCCCTAAATTCATCCATGTTCATATATGTGGATTTATAATCAACTTTTCACAAGATTATTCTCAGAAATATTCATCCACCTGAAATACATATTTGTTTCCTAGTGCTGAAAACTAACTTCAGAGAATGGTGCATAGAGATCCTAATATTTCTACAGGAACTGACCCAGTTTAACATCAATGCCAGTAGATTCCTATGGGACATGATGTGTATTTTGACCTTCATTTTTATTCAACACTGATACATTACTATTTCTTCAGTTGATGCACATCATAGGATATGTATTTCATCCTCATGTTCACAAATTTCTAGGCATTTGGTTCACTTTCAATCACTTCCTGCTTCAGAACACATGTATTCCTCCACGTTTCTTGACTGGTCTTATCATGAGACTTCTTTCCAAACACATTCTTTTCCATTTCCATAATCCCTTTTGAAGCCAAACTCACACCCCCTTCATGGTAAACCATCACCCTAATATCACCATTAGATGTATAACTGGTTGGAATGAATGGTTGTGTATCAATATTAGATTTCCTATATATTTTCAGATATCCATTCAATCCATTATTTAAATTGGAACCAGTTATAATATTTATTCACAGTAGGGTCTATTCATGCATTATCTCTATATTCATAGACCCAGGGTACACCTATTTGTACCCCCAAAGGCTAATTTATATGTCTTCAACATATTACTCCCAGAAATGGTGGAAGAAATACTCATGACACCTGATCTCCATATACATTGTATCACAGTGATATTCTGGACACAAAATGCAAAGGCCACACTTATGATTGTACCAAAGCCTCATTGGAAAGTGAGCATGGATTACTCAAAACATCCTTGTCCAGGTTGCCTAATGCTCTCAAATGTCAATCCTATTGGTGACTACACATTTGTTTCTTCCTAAGATGATATATTCAACCTCAACCCTGTTGAATATGTCTAATCCTCTCACTCACTTTATACTTTGCCTGATTTCCTAATGTCTCTATTGATATCTGCTTTCCTACATATGTTCCCCAGTTCATCATTGTGACTGACCCTTAACATGTGCTGACATTTACATTCACTCTCTAACCGACACCCTATTACTAAAGAACTTTTGGTCCAAATTTTATACTCACTCTTCTTCCTAAACCTACCAACTATCTTCCTAATCCTACCTACTATCCCTTTTTGACTGGATGTTCTCTTCTACATTCAATCATCCAAGGTACAAGGTCCTGTGCCATTGTATATCGATTTATCTGAGACATCTGTGCAGAAAGTCATTCAAAGCTAAGTAACCCAATCAAGGGCCCAATGCCCTTCTGGCCTTCAAATCTTACTTGGATTTCTGTTTTCATACATATATTTCACCTATATATTATTATAAATATCACAGGTTCCCAATACCATTCATCATCCAGCAGAGTGATTCCTAACCCAAACCGAACAGGTTCTTAACCCTAACCATACACTGTTCCCTCAATCTAACTTTACAGAAGAGCAGGGACAGAGTTGGTCTTACAATACAGGAATGTAGGGGATCTCCCACCTGCTGAGAACCTCAAAGGTCCATGCAGAAATGATCCCTGGAGAAGATGTAGGCCGCTGTGAAGGACCTGAGAGAGCACAAGTCATCTTCCATGGCAAACCACCTGGTCAGGATGAAGGGATGTGTCTGAATGAGCCTCTCTCTTCTTAATGTAGACAAGATGGACCAAAGCAGGCCTGTGTGGAGAGCTGTCCCTTGGTGCCTATGGTTGATATTCCATTCTAACTTGTGAAAGTGTCACAGGAAGGAGGGGCAGCCTCCATCTCATGGGAGCCCTGGAAGCAACTGTTAGGACACAGTGGTTGCCAAGGCAGTGACCTCATTCAGTTCCTGAAGGAAGTGACCTCACCTCACTTCCTTGGTGATGGAACTCTCTGAACTTGGGATCCAGGAAGCCAGGCACCCAGAGCCAGTCCCAGTCCCAGTCCCAGTGGGCTCACTTGTTTGGATTTACCAAGGACAGAGTCAGTCTTTCTTGGTACCTACTGATGTGAGGATGGCCAAATGCCAGGAAAGCTCTGCAGAGGGGCCTTTCCTGAGAAAGCAGGTAGTGGCTCACCGCTGGCTCCTGACAACTTCACAGAGTTGGCCAAGGAGGCCAGATGTGGGACAGGACAGGCCATTTCGCGGGAACATAGTATGGCCCACGAGTCAGACGGCACTCCGGGTAGTCACAGACCAACTTGGAAGAAGGAGGTGCCTTTGTGGGTGTGGGTGTGAGTTTGTGGTTTTGTCTCATGTTCTGAGAATAGGTAGGAAAGGCGGTTTGTTTGTTTTGGAGTGGACTGTTTCTAGTAAGTCTTTTGACGAGGCGAAGGTTTCTATGTTTGTGTATCCCACTGTGTCCCTGGTTGTAGACATTAGAAAAGAGAATGCATCAATGGATGTGTCCTGTCTAGTAGAAAGCTTCCCAGCATTCATCCTGCCCAATTCATGAATGGACTGCGGCTTGCCTTATGGATGGGCAACACCTACTATCTTCCTAAGTTCCTGTTTTCTTCCTGAATTCTGGCCACTCTCCAGAATAGGCTCATGGTTTTGTGTCCAAGATATGTACCACCTCCAAGCTCGGTGACATGGCCATGTACTGGAGAGCTGGAAGGAATGGTGAGCATCTCAGAAAACTCAGATATCAGTGTGACCAGTAAAGTCTCCCTGGAGAAACCCTGCTTTGGGCCTTTTGCGTACCTATTGTTGTGTTGCCCTGAATGTCAGGAAGGCCTTTGCCTCAGGGCACCCCTTTGTGAAGCCTGAAGAAAACAGTTTTCAAATGGAAATGCATGGGCATCACCTGTGGCTCTTTGCTTAATGGCTTTGCAAAGGGATGTGTCTGAATCAGCCTCTTGGCCCTGTGTGAGGCTGTGGGTTCGGTTGTCAGCACCTGAGGGATCCAAAGAGAGATCCCATGTGTGCATCCAAAGCCAAATTGGCACAAAAGCAGTCATTGTGGATGATGTCTCTCGCATTCCTCTGTAAGGTTCCTGACCTCCATCAAGTGAGAATAGGGATCCTTCGGGTCAAAGGAGTTCTTCAAAGCCCTGCAGAGGCTAGCCCATAGGTGCTTGGGTTTTCTCATGACTCCAATTCACACAAAGAATCTATACCCGGCAGTCAGTAGGCCTCCAATTGGAGAAGCGGAGCCAGTATTAACGGCAGGCCTATTGGATCACTCCAGGTTCACAGGAAGGGTGTCCAGGCCACCCTGACATTAGGCAAATGAGGGGCAAGGGAGCTTATTGTGGACACTGTCTTGGGCTGTGCCCCTCATGGAAACCTCCAGCCCAGCCAGAGGTTATGATGAGTGTCTATGTGGAAGAAGATGAGGGCCATGTGGCAGTGTTTTGGTTTGAATTGTGGTCATTGGTGTGGCGGTGGGAAGAGATGACTGGGTCCACCTGGGCTTGAACTCTGGTGTGATTCCCCTTGGAGACTGAGTTCTGGAACTGACCTCAGAGAAGTATTGCCGTGAATTGTGTTGGGATTTGAGGAGGCCATGCATGAGAGTCGCCCTTGGAAACTGAGATGTAGGCCCAGGCTGGCTTTCCACAGAGCACTGGGAATCTCAGCCCGGATATCACATGATTTTATTCTTAAAGACCTGGCAGCCATAGTTGAGAGTCAAAACACACATGGACCTCACATTTGTAGACCTCAATGGGCCTGGCTTCGTGTGACCTTTTGGCCACTCTTTGGGAAGCCTTGTTTGTGAGAGTTCTCCAGAGCTTTCGTTGAAATGAGCTTCCTCACCATTTAATGGTTCCTGAAGGAATGGAAACCCACAGTTCCTCTAACTTCATCCTTTAAAAATGGCTAGCTAGATAAATACCATGAGATTTTTGAAATTCCCATGACCAGGTGGCACTGGAGAACCTTTGGATGTCCTGTTTTGCTGATCATGTGTGTACCAGACAGTGCCTTGATTGGCTGGGTTTCATGAAAATGGTGTAAAACAGAGATGCCAGTAAGTTGGGGCCTGCTGAGTAGCGGGCCTAGAGCAGTGGTGTGCAGGTGTGTGATAAAACATCTGTGGTGGGGCCATGTGGATCTGCCACTGGCTTCCAAATGGCTTGTGACTGACATGGTGCAGTGAGCAGACCCTTCTATGTAAAGGCATCTTGTTATATGGAGAGGTTTCAGGGCAGTGTTCAGAATCAGGTTGCTATGGTCAAGGGGGCAAGCTCTGTGGGATAGAAGCCTGGCTGGTGCATTCTCCTAGGACCTTGACCCACCACACGTGACAGAACTCCCTCCAGCACGGTGTCCCAGTTGAACTCCTTGTATTTCCTGAAGCAAATTCCAAACTCCCAGTGCAGCAGCAAGAAACACCACGAAAAGTGGAGGATGACCAAATGGCTTCAGAGTCCACACAGGGAGACACTTAGACCCCAGTGGCCACAGTTTACCTGCAAAGAGAGAATTCAGCACTTCTGCCTCATGTTCATTGGAAAATCAGAAACCATGTCCTCCAGGTCACATAGATGCAGACCCAGCTTTGATGGTCTCACTACAAAGGAAGCTAAAGCTCCTGACAACAACATATATTTCAAGTGCCCCACCTCAGAGGCAGTTTCTCACAAAGTCTTTAGGCCAGCAGAGCTCCATGTTTGTGGAGTGTTTACCCTGTCTCCCTTACTTATGGAAACTCCTCTACCACCTCCAAGGTTGTGAACTCCTGAGCATTGTCCATTCCACATACGTATTCACAGCTTTTCTAACTCTTCTCCATGAATTGCGTCTTACTTGTTGCGAAGGTAATGTCAAGGCATTGTTCTGGATGAGAGTGGGAAGGTTTTTGTGTAGCACATATTTGCCTACACATTGGATTCATTTTCCTATTTTCCGTTCGAAATACTGAATCCCTGACACTAACCCATACCCTACTAGATTCTGACTACGAATACTAATATGATGGAGAAAAATAACCCAAACACAATAGAAATACAGGCAGTTCAGAGCAGGCATGGTGTATAGTTGGACTTGCCTTTAGCATTACAATGGGTAGGTGTTTTAAATCTTGTCCAATTTAATAGAAGTAGTTCTCCATGTGTTTTGAGAGTTAACAAATGTGTGAAATTCTGTCTCCCTTTCTCTGTAGCCTATTCAGCAACATGTATTTTTACATGCACATATAGAATCTTACCTGCTATCCCACGTCCACTCTTGTGTGGTGGCTGACTTGGCAGATACAAATTGTGAGAAGAGATCACTCCTCCTAAATGCTGTTGGAACTGAAAATTCAACCTACCGGTGAGCTTCCTACTTGAACACCATGATACATAAATCCATGTTCAGTAACATAAATATTTTTGGATCTGTGGATGATATATATTTCATGATGAATTTCGATTGGCATATATATTTCTACTTTTTAATGTCTGTGTGTGTGTTCTGAGTGTATGTGTGTGTGTATATATATACACACACACACACACACAATATACACAAACTCTCCAGATTTTTCAAAATATGAAATATATGTGTCTTAGTATACACTCCCTAAATTCATCCATGTTCATATATGTGGATTTATAATCAACTTTTCACAAGATTATTCTCAGAAATATTCATCCACCTGAAATACATATTTGTTTCCTAGTGCTGAAAACTAACTTCAGAGAATGGTGCATAGAGATCCTAATATTTCTACAGGAACTGACCCAGTTTAACATCAATGCCAGTAGATTCCTATGGGACATGATGTGTATGTTGTCGTTCATTTTTATTCAACACTGGTACATTACTATATCTTCAGTTGATGCACATCGTTGGATATGTATTTCATCTTCAAGTTCACAAATCTCTAGGCATTTGGTTCACTTTCAATCACTTCCTGCTTCAGAAAACATGTGTTCCTCCACGTTTCTTGACTGGTCTTTTCATGAGACTTCTTTCCAAACACATTCTTTTCCATTTCCATAATCCCTTTTGAAGCCAAACTCACACCCCCTTCATGGTAAACCATCACCCTAATATCACCATTAGATGTATAACTGGTTGGAATGAATGGTTGTGTATCAATATTAGATTTCCTATATATTTTCAGATATCCATTCAATCCATTATTTAAATTGGAACCAGTTATAATATTTATTCACAGTAGTGTCTATTCATGCATTATCTGTATATTCATAGACCCAGGGTATACCTATTTGTACCCCCAAAGGCTAATTTATATGTCTTCAACATATTACTCCCAGAAATGGTGGAAAAAATACTCATGACACCTGATCTCCATATACATTGTATCACAGTGATATTCTGGACACAAAATGCAAAGGTCACACTTATGATTGTACCAAAGCCTCATTGGAAAGTGAGCATGGATTACTCAAAACATCCTTGTCCAGGTTGCCTAATGCTCTCAAATGTCAATCCTATTGGTGACTACATATTTCTTTCTTCCTAAGATGATATATTCAACCTCAACCCTGTTGAATATGTCTAATCCTCTCACTCACTTTATACTTTGCCTGATTTTCTAATGTCTCTATTGATATCTGCTTTCCTACATATGTTCCCCAGTTCATCATTGTGACTGACCCTTAACATGTGCTGACATTTACATTCACTCTCTAACCGACACCCTATTGCTAAAGAACTTTTGGTCCAAATTTTATACTCACTCTTCTTCCTAAACCTACCAACTATCTTCCTAATCCTACCTACTATCCCTTTTTGACTGGATGTTCTCTTCTACATTCAATCATCCAAGGTACAAGGTCCTGTGCCATTGTATATCAATTTATCTGAGACATCTGTGCAGAAAGTCATTCAAAGCTAAGTAACCCAATCAAGGGCCCAATGCCCTTCTGGCCTTCAAATCTTACTTGGATTTCTGTTTTCATACATATATTTCACCTATATATTATTATAAATATCACAGGTTCCCAATACCATTCATCATCCAGCAGAGTGATTCCTAACCCAAACCGAACAGGTTCTTAACCCTAACCATACACTGTTCCCTCAATCTAACTTTACAGAAGAGCAGGGACAGAGTTGGTCTTACAATACAGGAATGTAGGGGATCTTCCACCTGCTGAGAACCTCAAAGGTCCATGCAGAAATGATCCCTGGAGAAGATGTAGGCCGCTGTGAAGGACCTGAGAGAGCACAAGTCATCTTCCATGGCAAACCACCTGGTCAGGATGAAGGGATGTGTCTGAATGAGCCTCTCTCTTCTTAATGTAGACAAGATGGACCAAAGCAGGCCTGTGTGGAGAGCTGTTCCTTGGTGCCTATGGTTGATATTCCATTCTAACTTGTGAAAGTGTCACAGGAAGGAGGGGCAGCCTCCATCTCATGGGAGCCCTGGAAGCAACTGTTAGGTCACAGTGGTCGCCAAGGCAGTGACCTCATTCAGTTCCTGAAGGAAGTGACCTCACCTCACTTCCTTGGTGATGGAACTCTCTGAACTTGGGATCCAGGAAGCCAGGCACCCAGAGCCAGTCCCAGTCCCAGTCCCAGTGGGCTCACTTGTTTGGATTTACCAAGGACAGAGTCAGTCTTTCTTGGTACCTACTGATGTGAGGATGGCCAAATGCCAGGAAAGCTCTGCAGAGGGGCCTTTCCTGAGAAAGCAGGTAGTGGCTCACCGCTGGCTCCTGACAACTTCACAGAGTTGGCCAAGGAGGCCAGATGTGGGACAGGACAGGCCATTTCGCGGGAACATAGTATGGCCCACGAGTCAGATGGCACTCCGGGTAGTCACAGACCAACTTGGAAGAAGGAGGTGCCTTTGTGGGTGTGGGTGTGAGTTTGTGGTTTTGTCTCATGTTCTGAGAATAGGTAGGAAAGGCGGTTTGTTTGTTTTGGAGTGGACTGTTTCTAGTAAGTCTTTTGACGAGGCGAGTATTTCTAGGTTTGTGTATCCCACTGTGTCCCTGGTTGTAGACATTAGAAAAGAGAATGCATCAATGGATGTGTCCTGTCTAGTAGAAAGCTTCCCAGCATTCATCCTGCCCAATTCATGAATGGACTGCGGCTTGCCTTATGGATGGGCAACACCTACTATCTTCCTAAGTTCCTGTTTTCTTCCTGAATTCTGGCCACTCTCCAGAATAGGCTCATGGTTTTGTGTCCAAGATATGTACCACCTCCAAGCTCGGTGACATGGCCATGTACTGGAGAGCTGGAAGGAATGGTGAGCATCTCAGAAAACTCAGATATCAGTGTGACCAGTAAAGTCTCCCTGGAGAAACCCTGCTTTGGGCCTTTTGCGTACCTATTGTTGTGTTGCCCTGAATGTCAGGAAGGCCTTTGCCTCAGGGCACCCCTTTGTGAAGCCTGAAGAAAACAGTTTTCAAATGGAAATGCATGGGCATCACCTGTGGCTCTTTGCTTAATGGCTTTGCAAAGGGATGTGTCTGAATCAGCCTCTTGGCCCTGTGTGAGGCTGTGGGTTCGGTTGTCAGCACCTGAGGGATCCAAAGAGAGATCCCATGTGTGCATCCAAAGCCAAATTGGCACAAAAGCAGTCATTGTGGATGATGTCTCTCGCATTCCTCTGTAAGGTTCCTGACCTCCATCAAGTGAGAATAGGGATCCTTCGGGTCAAATGAGTTCTTCAAAGCCCTGCAGAGGCTAGCCCATAGGTGCTTGGGTTTTCTCATGACTCCAATTCACACAAAGAATCTATACCCGGCAGTCAGTAGGCCTCCAATTGGAGAAGCGGAGCCAGTATTAACGGCAGGCCTATTGGATCACTCCAGGTTCACAGGAAGGGTGTCCAGGCCACCCTGACATTAGGCAAATGAGGGGCAAGGGAGCTTATTGTGGACACTGTCTTGGGCTGTGCCCCTCATGGAAACCTCCAGCCCAGCCAGAGGTTATGATGAGTGTCTATGTGGAAGAAGATGAGGGCCATGTGGCAGTGTTTTGGTTTGAATTGTGGTCATTGGTGTGGCGGTGGGAAGAGATGACTGGGTCCACCTGGGCTTGAACTCTGGTGTGATTCCCCTTGGAGACTGAGTTCTGGAACTGACCTCAGAGAAGTATTGCCGTGAATTGTGTTGGGATTTGAGGAGGCCATGCATGAGAGTCACCCTTGGAAACTGAGATGTAGGCCCAGGCTGGCTTTCCACAGAGCACTGGGAATCTCAGCCCGGATATCACATGATTTTATTCTTAAAGACCTGGCAGCCATAGTTGAGAGTCAAAACACACATGGACCTCACATTTGTAGACCTCAATGGGCCTGGCTTCGTGTGACCTTTTGGCCACTCTTTGGGAAGCCTTGTTTGTGAGAGTTCTCCAGAGCTTTCGTTGAAATGAGCTTCCTCACCATTTAATGGTTCCTGAAGGAATGGAAACCCACAGTGCCTCTAACTTCATCCTTTAAAAATGGCTAGCTAGATAAATACCATGAGATTTTTGAAATTCCCATGACCAGGTGGCACTGGAGAACCTTTGGATGTCCTGTTCTGCTGATCATGAGTGTACCAGACAGTGCCTTGATTGACTGGGTTTCATGAAAATGGTGTAAAACAGAGATGCCAGTAAGTTGGGGCCTGCTGAGTAGCGGGCCTAGAGCAGTGGTGTGCAGGTGTGTGATAAAACATCTGTGGTGGGGCCATGTGGATCTGCCACTGGCTTCCAAATGGCTTGTGACTGACATGGTGCAGTGAGCAGACCCTTCTATGTAAAGGCATCTTGTTATATGGAGAGGTTTCAGGGCAGTGTTCAGAATCAGGTTGCTATGGTCAAGGGGGCAAGCTCTGTGGGATAGAAGCCTGGCTGGTGCATTCTCCTAGGACCTTGACCCACCACACGTGACAGAACTCCCTCCAGCACGGTGTCCCAGTTGAACTCCTTGTATTTCCTGAAGCAAATTCCAAACTCCCAGTGCAGCAGCAAGAAACACAGTGAAAAGTGGAGGATGACCAAACGGCTTCACAGTCCACACAGGGAGACACTTAGACCCCAGTGGCCACAGTTTACCTGCAAAGAGAGAATTAAGCACTTCTGCCTCATGTTCATTGGAAAATCAGAAACCATGTCCTCCAGGTCACATAGATGCAGACCCAGCTTTGATGGTCTCACTACAAAGGAAGCTAAAGCTCCTGACAACAACATATATTTCAAGTGCCCCACCTCAGAGGCAGTTTCTCACAAAGTCTTTAGGCCAGCAGAGCTCCATGTTTGTGGAGTGTTTACCCTGTCTCCCTTACTTATGGAAACTCCTCTACCACCTCCAAGGTTGTGAACTCCTGAGCATTGTCCATTCCACATACGTATTCACAGCTTTTCTAACTCTTCTCCACGAATTGCGTCTTACTTGTTGTGAAGGTAATGTCAAGGCATTGTTCTGGATGAGAGTGGGAAGGTTTTTGTGTAGCACATATTTGCCTACACATTGGATTCATTTTCCTATTTTCCGTTTGAAATACTGAATCCCTGACACTAACCCATACCCTACTAGATTCTGACTACGAATACTAATATGATGGAGAAAAATAACCCAAACACAATAGAAATACAGGCAGTTCAGAGCAGGCATGGTGTATAGTTGGACTTCCCTTTAGCATTACAAAGGGTAGGTGTTTTAAATCTTGTCCAATTTAATAGAAGTAGTTCTCCATGTGTTTTGAGAGTTAACAAATGTGTGAATTTCTGTCTCCCTTTCTCTGTAGCCTATTCAGCAACATGTATTTTTACATGCACATATAGAATCCTACCTGCTATCCCACGTCCACTCTTGTGAGGTGGCTGACTTGGCAGATACAAATTGTGAGAAGAGATCACTCCTCCTAAATGCTGTTGGAACTGAAAATTCAACCTACCGGTGAGCTTCCTACTTGAACAACATGATACATAAATCCATGTTCAGTAACATAATTTTTTTTTTGGATCTGTGGATGATATATATTTCATGATGAATTTCGATTGGCATATATATTTCTACTTTTTAATGTCTGTGTGTGTGTTCTGTGTGTATGTGTGTGTGTATATATATACACACACACACACACACACACAATATACACAAACTCTCCAGATTTTTCAAAATATGAAATATATGTGTCTTATTATACACTCCCTAAATTCATCCATGTTCATATGTGTGGATTTATAATCAACTTTTCACAAGATTATTCTCAGAAATATTCATCCACCTGAAATACATATTTGTTTCCTAGTGCTGAAAACTAACTTCAGAGAATGGTGCATAGAGATCCTAATATTTCTACAGGAACTGACCCAGTTTAACATCAATGCCAGTAGATTCCTATGGGACATGATGTGTATTTTGACCTTCATTTTTATTCAACACTGATACATTACTATTTCTTCAGTTGATGCACATCATAGGATATGTATTTCATCCTCATGTTCACAAATTTCTAGGCATTTGGTTCACTTTCAATCACTTCCTGCTTCAGAACACATGTATTCCTCCACGTTTCTTGACTGGTCTTATCATGAGACTTCTTTCCAAACACATTCTTTTCCATTTCCATAATCCCTTTTGAAGCCAAACTCACACCCCCTTCATGGTAAACCATCACCCTAATATCACCATTAGATGTATAACTGGTTGGAATGAATGGTTGTGTATCAATATTAGATTTCCTATATATTTTCAGATATCCATTCAATCCATTATTTAAATTGGAACCAGTTATAATATTTATTCACAGTAGGGTCTATTCATGCATTATCTCTATATTCATAGACCCAGGGTACACCAATTTGTACCCCCAAAGGCTACTTTATATGTCTTCAACATATTACTCCCAGAAATGGTGGAAGAAATACTCATGACACCTGATCTCCATATACATTGTATCACAGTGATATTCTGGACACAAAATGCAAAGGTCACAGTTATGATTGTACCAAAGCCTCATTGGAAAGTGAGCATGGATTACTCAAAACATCCTTGTCCAGGTTGCCTAATGCTCTCAAATGTCAATCCTATTGGTGACTACACATTTGTTTCTTCCTAAGATGATATATTCAACCTCAACCCTGTTGAATATGTCTAATCCTCTCACTCACTTTATACTTTGCCTGATTTCCTAATGTCTCTATTGATATCTGCTTTCCTACATATGTTCCCCAGTTCATCATTGTGACTGACCCTTAACATGTGCTGACATTTACATTCACTCTCTAACCGACACCCTATTGCTAAAGAACTTTTGGTCCAAATTTTATACTCACTCTTCTTCCTAAACCTACCAACTATCTTCCTAATCCTACCTACTATCCCTTTTTGACTGGATGTTCTCTTCTACATTCAATCATCCAAGGTACAAGGTCCTGTGCCATTGTATATCGATTTATCTGAGACATCTGTGCAGAAAGTCATTCAAAGCTAAGTAACCCAATCAAGGGCCCAATGCCCTTCTGGCCTTCAAATCTTACTTGGATTTCTGTTTTCATACATATATTTCACCTATATATTATTATAAATATCACAGGTTCCCAATACCATTCATCATCCAGCAGAGTGATTCCTAACCCAAACCGAACAGGTTCTTAACCCTAACCATACACTGTTCCCTCAATCTAACTTTACAGAAGAGCAGGGACAGAGTTGGTCTTACAATACAGGAATGTAGGGGATCTTCCACCTGCTGAGAACCTCAAAGGTCCATGCAGAAATGATCCCTGGAGAAGATGTAGGCCGCTGTGAAGGACCTGAGAGAGCACAAGTCATCTTCCATGGCAAACCACCTGGTCAGGATGAAGGGATGTGTCTGAATGAGCCTCTCTCTTCTTAATGTAGACAAGATGGACCAAAGCAGGCCTGTGTGGAGAGCTGTCCCTTGGTGCCTATGGTTGATATTCCATTCTAACTTGTGAAAGTGTCACAGGAAGGAGGGGCAGCCTCCATCTCATGGGAGCCCTGGAAGCAACTGTTAGGACACAGTGGTTGCCAAGGCAGTGACCTCATTCAGTTCCTGAAGGAAGTGACCTCACCTCACTTCCTTGGTGATGGAACTCTCTGAACTTGGGATCCAGGAAGCCAGGCACCCAGAGCCAGTCCCAGTCCCCGTCCCAGTGGGCTCACTTGTTTGGATTTACCAAGGACAGAGTCAGTCTTTCTTGGTACCTACTGATGTGAGGATGGCCAAATGCCAGGAAAGCTCTGCAGAGGGGCCTTTCCTGAGAAAGCAGGTAGTGGCTCACCGCTGGCTCCTGACAACTTCACAGAGTTGGCCAAGGAGGCCAGATGTGGGACAGGACAGGCCATTTCGCGGGAACATAGTATGGCCCACGAGTCAGACGGCACTCCGGGTAGTCACAGACCAACTTGGAAGAAGGAGGTGCCTTTGTGGGTGTGGGTGTGAGTTTGTGGTTTTGTCTCATGTTCTGAGAATAGGTAGGAAAGGCGGTTTGTTTGTTTTGGAGTGGACTGTTTCTAGTAAGTCTTTTGACGAGGCGAGTGTTTCTATGTTTGTGTATCCCACTGTGTCCCTGGTTGTAGACATTAGAAAAGAGAATGCATCAATGGATGTGTCCTGTCTAGTAGAAAGCTTCCCAGCATTCATCCTGCCCAATTCATGAATGGACTGCGGCTTGCCTTATGGATGGGCAACACCTACAATCTTCCTAAGTTCCTGTTTTCTTCCTGAATTCTGGCCACTCTCCAGAATAGGCTCATGGTTTTGTGTCCAAGATATGTACCACCTCCAAGCTCGGTGACATGGCCATGTACTGGAGAGCTGGAAGGAATGGTGAGCATCTCAGAAAACTCAGATATCAGTGTGACCAGTAAAGTCTCCCTGGAGAAACCCTGCTTTGGGCCTTTTGCTTACCTATTGTTCTGTTGCCCTGAATGTCAGGAAGGCCTTTGCCTCAGGGCACCCCTTTGTGAAGCCTGAAGAAAACAGTTTTCAAATGGAAATGAATGGGCATCACCTGTGGCTCTTTGCTTAATGGCTTTGCAAAGGGATGTGTCTGAATCAGCCTCTTGGCCCTGTGTGAGGCTGTGGCTTCGGTTGTCAGCACCTGACGGATCCAAAGAGAGATCCCATGTGTGCATCCAAAGCCAAATTGGCACAAAAGCAGTCATTGTGGATGATGTCTCTCGCATTCCTCTGTAAGGTTCCTGACCTCCATCAAGTGAGAATAGGGATCCTTCGGGTCAAAGGAGTTCTTCAAAGCCCTGCAGAGGCTAGCCCATAGGTGCTTGGGTTTTCTCATGACTCCAATTCACACAAAGAATCTATACCCGGCAGTCAGTAGGCCTCCAATTGGAGAAGCAGAGCCAGTATTAACGGCAGGCCTATTGGATCACTCCAGGTTCACAGGAAGGGTGTCCAGGCCACCCTGACATTAGGCAAATGAGGGGCAAGGGAGCTTATTGTGGACACTGTCTTGGGCTGTGCCCCTCATGGAAACCTCCAGCCCAGCCAGAGGTTATGATGAGTGTCTATGTGGAAGAAGATGAGGGCCATGTGGCAGTGTTTTGGTTTGAATTGTGGTCATTGGTGTGGCGGTGGGAAGAGATGACTGGGTCCACCTGGGCTTGAACTCTGGTGTGATTCCCCTTGGAGACTGAGTTCTGGAACTGACCTCAGAGAAGTATTGCCGTGAATTGTGTTGGGATTTGAGGAGGCCATGCATGAGAGTCGCCCTTGGAAACTGAGATGTAGGCCCAGGCTGGCTTTCCACAGAGCACTGGGAATCTCAGCCCGGATATCACATGATTTTATTCTTAAAGACCTGGCAGCCATAGTTGAGAGTCAAAACACACATGGACCTCACATTTGTAGACCTCAATGGGCCTGGCTTCGTGTGACCTTTTGGCCACTCTTTGGGAAGCCTTGTTTGTGAGAGTTCTCCAGAGCTTTCGTTGAAATGAGCTTCCTCACCATTTAATGGTTCCTGAAGGAATGGAAACCCACAGTGCCTCTAACTTCATCCTTTAAAAATGGCTAGCTAGATAAATACCATGAGATTTTTGAAATTCCCTTGACCAGGTGGCACTGGAGAACCTTTGGATGTCCTGTCCTGCTGATCATGAGTGTACCAGACAGTGCCTTGATTGACTGGGTTTCATGAAAATGGTGTAAAACAGAGATGCCAGTAAGTTGGGGCCTGCTGAGTAGCGGGCCTAGAGCAGTGGTGTGCAGGTGTGTGATAAAACATCTGTGGTGGGGCCATGTGGATCTGCCACTGGCTTCCAAATGGCTTGTGACTGACATGGTGCAGTGAGCAGACCCTTCTATGTAAAGGCATCTTGTTATATGGAGAGGTTTCAGGGCAGTGTTCAGAATCAGGTTGCTATGGTCAAGGGGGCAAGCTCTGTGGGATAGAAGCCTGGCTGGTGCATTCTCCTAGGACCTTGACCCACCACACGTGACAGAACTCCCTCCAGCACGGTGTCCCAGTTGAACTCCTTGTATTTCCTGAAGCAAATTCCAAACTCCCAGTGCAGCAGCAAGAAACACAGTGAAAAGTGGAGGATGACCAAACGGCTTCACAGTCCACACAGGGAGACACTTAGACCCCAGTGGCCACAGTTTACCTGCAAAGAGAGAATTAAGCACTTCTGCCTCATGTTCATTGGAAAATCAGAAACCATGTCCTCCAGGTCACATAGATGCAGACCCAGCTTTGATGGTCTCACTACAAAGGAAGCTAAAGCTCCTGACAACAACATATATTTCAAGTGCCCCACCTCAGAGGCAGTTTCTCACAAAGTCTTTAGGCCAGCAGAGCTCCATGTTTGTGGAGTGTTTACCCTGTCTCCCTTACTTATAGAAACTCCTCTACCACCTCCAAGGTTGTGAACTCCTGAGCATTTTCCATTCCACATACGTATTCACAGCTTTTCTAACTCTTCTCCACGAATTGCGTCTTACTTGTTGCGAAGGTAATGTCAAGGCATTGTTCTGGATGAGAGTGGGAAGGTTTTTGTGTAGCACATATTTGCCTACACATTGGATTCATTTTCCTATTTTCCGTTTGAAATACTGAATCCCTGACACTAACCCATACCCTACTAGATTCTGACTACGAATACTAATATGATGGAGAAAAATAACCCAAACACAATAGAAATACAGGCAGTTCAGAGCAGGCATGGTGTATAGTTGGACTTGCCTTTAGCATTACAAAGGGTAGGTGTTTTAAATCTTGTCCAATTTAATAGAAGTAGTTCTCCATGTGTTTTGAGAGTTAACAAATGTGTGAATTTCTGTCTCCCTTTCTCTGTAGCCTATTCAGCAACATGTATTTTTACATGCACATATAGAATCCTACCTGCTATCCCTCGTCCACTCTTGTGAGGTGGCTGACTTGGCAGATACAAATTGTGAGAAGAGATCACTCCTCCTAAATGCTGTTGGAACTGAAAATTCAACCTACCGGTGAGCTTCCTACTTGAACAACATGATACATAAATCCATGTTCAGTAACATAGTATTTTTGGATCTGTGGATGATATATATTTCATGATGAATTTCGATTGGCATATATATTTCTACTTTTTAATGTCTGTGTGTGTGTTCTGTGTGTATGTGTGTGTGTATATATATATATACACACACACACACACAATATACACAAACTCTCCAGATTTTTCAAAATATGAAATATATGTGTCTTATTATACACTCCCTAAATTCATCCATGTTCATATATGTGGATTTATAATCAACTTTTCACAAGATTATTCTCAGAAATATTCATCCACCTGAAATACATATTTGTTTCCTAGTGCTGAAAACTAACTTCAGAGAATGGTGCATAGAGATCCTAATATTTCTACAGGAACTGACCCAGTTTAACATCAATGCCAGTAGATTCCTATGGGACATGATGTGTATTTTGACCTTCATTTTTATTCAACACTGATACATTACTATTTCTTCAGTTGATGCACATCATAGGATATGTATTTCATCCTCATGTTCACAAATTTCTAGGCATTTGGTTCACTTTCAATCACTTCCTGCTTCAGAACACATGTATTCCTCCACGTTTCTTGACTGGTCTTTTCATGAGACTTCTTTCCAAACACATTCTTTTCCATTTCCATAATCCCTTTTGAAGCCAAACTCACACCCCCTTCATGGTAAACCATCACCCTAATATCACCATTAGATGTATAACTGGTTGGAATGAATGGTTGTGTATCAATATTAGATTTCCTATATATTTTCAGATATCCATTCAATCCATTATTTAAATTGGAACCAGTTATAATATTTATTCACAGTAGGGTCTATTCATGCATTATCTCTATATTCATAGACCCAGGGTACACCTATTTGTACCCCCAAAGGCTAATTTATATGTCTTCAACATATTACTCCCAGAAATGGTGGAAGAAATACTCATGACACCTGATCTCCATATACATTGTATCACAGTGATATTCTGGACACAAAATGCAAAGGTCACAGTTATGATTGTACCAAAGCCTCATTGGAAAGTGAGCATGGATTACTCAAAACATCCTTGTCCAGGTTGCCTAATGCTCTCAAATGTCAATCCTATTGGTGACTACACATTTGTTTCTTCCTAAGATGATATATTCAACCTCAACCCTGTTGAATATGTCTAATCCTCTCACTCACTTTATACTTTGCCTGATTTCCTAATGTCTCTATTGATATCTGCTTTCCTACATATGTTCCCCAGTTCATCATTGTGACTGACCCTTAACATGTGCTGACATTTACATTCACTCTCTAACCGACACCCTATTGCTAAAGAACTTTTGGTCCAAATTTTATACTCACTCTTCTTCCTAAACCTACCAACTATCTTCCTAATCCTACCTACTATCCCTTTTTGACTGGATGTTCTCTTCTACATTCAATCATCCAAGGTACAAGGTCCTGTGCCATTGTATATCGATTTATCTGAGACATCTGTGCAGAAAGTCATTCAAAGCTAAGTAACCCAATCAAGGGCCCAATGCCCTTCTGGCCTTCAAATCTTACTTGGATTTCTGTTTTCATACATATATTTCACCTATATATTATTATAAATATCACAGGTTCCCAATACCATTCATCATCCAGCAGAGTGATTCCTAACCCAAACCGAACAGGTTCTTAACCCTAACCATACACTGTTCCCTCAATCTAACTTTACAGAAGAGCAGGGACAGAGTTGGTCTTACAATACAGGAATGTAGGGGATCTTCCACCTGCTGAGAACCTCAAAGGTCCATGCAGAAATGATCCCTGGAGAAGATGTAGGCCGCTGTGAAGGACCTGAGAGAGCACAAGTCATCTTCCATGGCAAACCACCTGGTCAGGATGAAGGGATGTGTCTGAATGAGCCTCTCTCTTCTTAATGTAGACAAGATGGACCAAAGCAGGCCTGTGTGGAGAGCTGTCCCTTGGTGCCTATGGTTGATATTCCATTCTAACTTGTGAAAGTGTCAGAGGAAGGAGGGGCAGCCTCCATCTCATGGGAGCCCTGGAAGCAACTGTTAGGACACAGTGGTTGCCAAGGCAGTGACCTCATTCAGTTCCTGAAGGAAGTGACCTCACCTCACTTCCTTGGTGATGGAACTCTCTGAACTTGGGATCCAGGAAGCCAGGCACCCAGAGCCAGTCCCAGTCCCAGTCCCAGTGGGCTCACTTGTTTGGATTTACCAAGGACAGAGTCAGTCTTTCTTGGTACCTACTGATGTGAGGATGGCCAAATGCCAGGAAAGCTCTGCAGAGGGGCCTTTCCTGAGAAAGCAGGTAGTGGCTCACCGCTGGCTCCTGACAACTTCACAGAGTTGGCCAAGGAGGCCAGATGTGGGACAGGACAGGCCATTTCGCGGGAACATAGTATGGCCCACGAGTCAGACGGCACTCCGGGTAGTCACAGACCAACTTGGAAGAAGGAGGTGCCTTTGTGGGTGTGGGTGTGAGTTTGTGGTTTTGTCTCATGTTCTGAGAATAGGTAGGAAAGGCGGTTTGTTTGTTTTGGAGTGGACTGTTTCTAGTAAGTCTTTTGACGAGGCGAGTGTTTCTATGTTTGTGTATCCCACTGTGTCCCTGGTTGTAGACATTAGAAAAGAGAATGCATCAATGGATGTGTCCTGTCTAGTAGAAAGCTTCCCAGCATTCATCCTGCCCAATTCATGAATGGACTGCGGCTTGCCTTATGGATGGGCAACACCTACTATCTTCCTAAGTTCCTGTTTTCTTCCTGAATTCTGGCCACTCTCCAGAATAGGCTCATGGTTTTGTGTCCAAGATATATACCACCTCCAAGCTCGGTGACATGGCCATGTACTGGAGAGCTGGAAGGAATGGTGAGCATCTCAGAAAACTCAGATATCAGTGTGACCAGTAAAGTCTCCCTGAAGAAACCCTGCTTTGGGTCTTTTGCTTACCTATTGTTCTGTTGCCCTGAATGTCAGGAAGGCCTTTGCCTCAGGGCACCCCTTTGTGAAGCCTGAAGAAAACAGTTTTCAAATGGAAATGAATGGGCATCACCTGTGGCTCTTTGCTTAATTGCTTTGCAAAGGGATGTGTCTGAATCAGCCTCTTGGCCCTGTGTGAGGCTGTGGCTTAGGTTGTCAGCACCTGACGGATCCAAAGAGAGATCCCATGTGTGCATCCAAAGCCAAATTGGCACAAAAGCAGTCATTGTGGATGATGTCTCTCGCCTTCCTCTGTAAGGTTCCTGACCTCCATCAAGTGAGAATAGGGATCCTTCGGGTCAAAGGAGTTCTTCAAAGCCCTGCAGAGGCTAGCCCATAGGTGCTTGGGTTTTCTCATGACTCCAATTCACACAAAGAATCTATACCCGGCAGTCAGTAGGCCTCCAATTGGAGAAGCGGAGCCAGTATTAACGGCAGGCCTATTGGATCACTCCAGGTTCACAGGAAGGGTGTCCAGGCCACCCTGACATTAGGCAAATGAGGGGCAAGGGAGCTTATTGTGGACACTGTCTTGGGCTGTGCCCCTCATGGAAACCTCCAGCCCAGCCAGAGGTTATGATGAGTGTCTATGTGGAAGAAGATGAGGGCCATGTGGCAGTGTTTTGGTTTGAATTGTGGTCATTGGTGTGGCGGTGGGAAGAGATGACTGGGTCCACCTGGGCTTGAACTCTGGTGTGATTCCCCTTGGAGACTGAGTTCTGGAACTGACCTCAGAGAAGTATTGCCGTGAATTGTGTTGGGATTTGAGGAGGCCATGCATGAGAGTCGCCCTTGGAAACTGAGATGTAGGCCCAGGCTGGCTTTCCACAGAGCACTGGGAATCTCAGCCCGGATATCACATGATTTTATTCTTAAAGACCTGGCAGCCATAGTTGAGAGTCAAAACACACATGGACCTCACATTTGTAGACCTCAATGGGCCTGGCTTCGTGTGACCTTTTGGCCACTCTTTGGGAAGCCTTGTTTGTGAGAGTTCTCCAGAGCTTTCGTTGAAATGAGCTTCCTCACCATTTAATGGTTCCTGAAGGAATGGAAACCCACAGTTCCTCTAACTTCATCCTTTAAAAATGGCTAGCTAGATAAATACCATGAGATTTTTGAAATTCCCATGACCAGGTGGCACTGGAGAACCTTTGGATGTCCTGTTTGCTGATCATGTGTGTACCAGACAGTGCCTTGATTGACTGGGTTTCATGAAAATGGTGTAAAACAGAGATGCCAGTAAGTTGGGGCCTGCTGAGTAGCGGGCCTAGAGCAGTGGTGTGCAGGTGTGTGATAAAACATCTGTGGTGGGGCCATGTGGATCTGCCACTGGCTTCCAAATGGCTTGTGACTGACATGGTGCAGTGAGCAGACCCTTCTATGTAAAGGCATCTTGTTATATGGAGAGGTTTCAGGGCAGTGTTCAGAATCAGGTTGCTATGGTCAAGGGGGCAAGCTCTGTGGGATAGAAGCCTGGCTGGTGCATTCTCCTAGGACCTTGACCCACCACACGTGACAGAACTCCCTCCAGCACGGTGTCCCAGTTGAACTCCTTGTATTTCCTGAAGCAAATTCCAAACTCCCAGTGCAGCAGCAAGAAACACCACGAAAAGTGGAGGATGACCAAATGGCTTCAGAGTCCACACAGGGAGACACTTAGACCCCAGTGGCCACAGTTTACCTGCAAAGAGAGAATTCAGCACTTCTGCCTCATGTTCATTGGAAAATCAGAAACCATGTCCTCCAGGTCACATAGATGCAGACCCAGCTTTGATGGTCTCACTACAAAGGAAGCTAAAGCTCCTGACAACAACATATATTTCAAGTGCCCCACCTCAGAGGCAGTTTCTCACAAAGTCTTTAGGCCAGCAGAGCTCCATGTTTGTGGAGTGTTTACCCTGTCTCCCTTACTTATGGAAACTCCTCTACCACCTCCAAGGTTGTGAACTCCTGTGCATTGTCCATTCCACATACGTATTCACAGCTTTTCTAACTCTTCTCCATGAATTGCGTCTTACTTGTTGCGAAGGTAATGTCAAGGCATTGTTCTGGATGAGAGTGGGAAGGTTTTTGTGTAGCACATATTTGCCTACACATTGGATTCATTTTCCTATTTTCCGTTCGAAATACTGAATCCCTGACACTAACCCATACCCTACTAGATTCTGACTACAAATACTAATATGATGGAGAAAAATAACCCAAACACAATAGAAATACAGGCAGTTCAGAGCAGGCATGGTGTATAGTTGGACTTGCCTTTAGCATTACAATGGGTAGGTGTTTTAAATCTTGTCCAATTTAATAGAAGTAGTTCTCCATGTGTTTTGAGAGTTAACAAATGTGTGAAATTCTGTCTCCCTTTCTCTGTAGCCTATTCAGCAACATGTATTTTTACATGCACATATAGAATCTTACCTGCTATCCCACGTCCACTCTTGTGTGGTGGCTGACTTGGCAGATACAAATTGTGAGAAGAGATCACTCCTCCTAAATGCTGTTGGAACTGAAAATTCAACCTACTGGTGAGCTTCCTACTTGAACAAAATGATACATAAATCCATGTTCAGTAACATAAATATTTTTGGATCTGTGGATGATATATATTTCATGATGAATTTCGATTGGCATATATATTTCTACTTTTTAATGTCTGTGTGTGTGTTCTGTGTGTATGTGTGTGTGTATATATATACACACACACACACACACACAATATACACAAACTCTCCAGATTTTTCAAAATATGAAATATATGTGTCTTAGTATACACTCCCTAAATTCATCCATGTTCATATATGTGGATTTATAATCAACTTTTCACAAGATTATTCTCAGAAATATTCATCCACCTGAAATACATATTTGTTTCCTAGTGCTGAAAACTAACTTCAGAGAATGGTGCATAGAGATCCTAATATTTCTACAGGAACTGACCCAGTTTAACATCAATGCCAGTAGATTCCTATGGGACATGATGTGTATGTTGTCATTCATTTTTATTCAACACTGGTACATTACTATATCTTCAGTTGATGCACATCGTTGGATATGTATTTCATCTTCAAGTTCACAAATCTCTAGGCATTTGGTTCACTTTCAATCACTTCCTGCTTCAGAAAACATGTGTTCCTCCACGTTTCTTGACTGGTCTTTTCATGAGACTTCTTTCCAAACACATTCTTTTCCATTTCCATAATCCCTTTTGAAGCCAAAGTCACACCCCCTTCATGGTAAACCATAACCCTAATATCACCATTAGATGTATAAATGGTTGGAATGAATGGTTGTGTATCAATATTAGATTTCCTATATATTTTTAGATATCAATTCAATCCATTATTTAAATTGGAACCAGTTATAATATTTATTCACAGTAGGGTCTATTCATGCATTATCTCTATATTCATAGACCCAGGGTACACCTATTTGTACCCCCAAAGGCTACTTTATATGTCTTCAACATATTACTCCCAGAAATGGTGGAAGAAATACTCATGTCACCTGATCTCCATATACATTTTATCACACTGATATTCTGGACACAAAATGCAAAGGTCACACTTATGATTGTACCAAAGCCTCATTGGAAAGTGAGCATGGATTACTCAAAACATCCTTGTCCAGGTTGCCTAATGCTCTCAAATGTCAATCCTATTGGTGACTACACATTTGTTTCTTCCTAAGATGATATATTCAACCTCAACCCTGTTGAAAAAGTCTAATCCTCTCACTCACTTTATACTTTGCCTGATTTCCTAATGTCTCTATTGATATCTGCTTTCCTACACATGTTCCCCAGTTCATCATTGTGACTGACCCTTCACGTGTGCTGACATTTACATTCACTCTCTAACCGACACCCTATTGCTAAAGAACTTTTGGTCCAAATTTTATACTCACTCTTTTTCCTAAACCTACCAACTATCTTCCTAATCCTACCTACTATCCCTTTTTTACTGGATGTTCTCTTCTACATTGAATCATCCAAGGTACAAGGTCCTGTGCCATTGTATATCGATTTATCTGAGACATCTGTGAAGAAAGTCATTCAAAGCTAAGTATCCCAATCAAGGGCCCAATGCCCTTCTGGCCTTCACTTCTTACTTGGATTTCTGTTTTCAGACATATATTTCACCTATATATTATTATAAATATCGCAGGTTCCCAGTACCATTCATCATCCAGCTGAGTGATTCCTAACCCAAACCGAACAGGTTCTTAACCCTAACCATACACTGTTCCCTCAATCTAACTTTACAGAAGAGCAGGGACAGAGTTGGTCTTACAATACAGGAATGTAGGGGATCTTCCACCTGCTGAGAACCTCAAAGGTCCATGCAGAAATGATCCCTGGAGAAGATGTAGGCCGCTGTGAAGGACCTGAGAGAGCACAAGTTATGTTCCATTGCCAACAACCTGGTCAGGATGAAGGGATGTGTCTGAATGAGCCTCTCTCTTCTTAATGTAGACAAGATGGACCAAAGCAGGCCTGTGTGGAGAGCTGTTCCTTGGTGCCTATGGTTGATATTCCATTCTAACTTGTGAAAGTGTCACAGGAAGGAGGGGCAGCCTCCATCTCATGGGAGCCCTGGAAGCAACTGTTAGGACACAGTGGTCGCAAAGGCAGTGACCTCATTCAGTTCCTGAAGGAAGTGACCTCACCTCACTTCCTTGGTGATGGAACTCTCTGAACTTGGAATCCAGGAAGCCAAGCACACAGAGCCAGTCCCAGTCCCAGTCCCAGTGGGATCACTTGTTTGGATTTACCAAAAACAGAGTCAGTCTTTCTTGGTACCTACTGATGTGAGGATGGCCAAATGCCAGGAAAGCTCTGCAGAGGGGCCTTTACTGAGAAAGCAGGTAGTGGCTCACTGCTGGCTCCTGACAACTTCACAGAGTTGGCCAAGGAGGCCAGATGTGGGACAGGACAGGCCATTTCGCGGGAACATAGATTGGCCCACGAGTCAGAAGGCACTCCGGGTAGTCACAGACCAACTTGGAAGAAGGAGGTGCCTTTGTGGGTGTGGGTGTGAGTTTGTGGTTTTGTCTCATGTTCTGAGAATAGGTAGGAAAGGCGGTTTGTTTGTTTTGGAGTGGACTGTTTCTAGTAAGTCTTTTGACGAGGTGAGTGTTTCTATGTTTGTGTATCCCACTGTGTCCCTGGTTGTAGACATTAGAAAAGAGAATGCATCAATGGATGTGTCCTGTCTAGTAGAAAGCTTCCCAGCATTCATCCTGCCCAATTCATGAATGGACTGCGGCTTGCCTTATGGATGGGCAACACCTACAATCTTCCTAAGTTCCTGTTTTCTTCCTGAATTCTGGCCACTCTCCAGAATAGGCTCATGGTTTTGTGTCCAAGATATGTACCACCTCCAAGCTCGGTGACATGGCCATGTACTGGAGAGCTGGAAGGAATGGTGAGCATCTCAGAAAACTCAGATATCAGTGTGACCAGTAAAGTCTCCCTGGAGAAACCCTTCTTTGGGCCTTTTGCTTACCTATTGTTGTGTTGCCCTGAATGTCAGGAAGGCCTTTGCCTCAGGGCACCCCTTTGTGAAGCCTGAAGAAAACAGTTTTCAAATGGAAATGAATGGGCATCACCTGTGGCTCTTTGCTTAATGGCTTTGCAAAGGGATGTGTCTGAATCAGCCTCTTGGCCCTGTGTGAGGCTGTGGCTTAGGTTGTCAGCACCTGACGGATCCAAAGAGAGATCCCATGTGTGCATCCAAAGCCAAATTGGCACAAAAGCAGTCATTGTGGATGAAGTCTCTCACCTTCCTCTGTAAGGTTCCTGACCTCCATCAAGTGAGAATAGGGATCCTTCGGGTCAAAGGAGTTCTTCAAAGCCCTGGAGAGGCTAGCCCATACATGCTTGGGTTTTCTCATGACTCCAATTCACACAAAGAATCTATACCCGGCAGTCAGTAGGCCTCCAATTGGAGAAGCGGAGCCAGTATTAACGGCAGGCCTATTGGATCACTCCAGGTTCACAGGAAGGGTGTCCAGGCCACCCTGACATTAGGCAAATGAGGGGCAAGGGAGCTTATTGTGGACACTGTCTTGGGCTGTGCCCCTCATGGAAACCTCCAGCCCAGCCAGAGGTTATGATGAGTGTCTATGTGGAAGAAGATGAGGGCCATGTGGCAGTGTTTTGGTTTGAATTGTGGTCATTGGTGTGGCGGTGGGAAGAGATGACTGGGTCCACCTGGGCTTGAACTCTGGTGTGATTCCCCTTGGAGACTGAGTTCTGGAACTGACCTCAGAGAAGTATTGCCGTGAATTGTGTTGTGATTTGAGGAGGCCAAGCATGAGAGTCGCCCTTGGAAACTGAGATGTAGGCCCAGGCTGGCTTTCCACAGAGCACTGGGAATCTCAGCCCGGATATCACATGATTTTATTCTTAAAGACCTGGCAGCCATAGTTGAGAGTCAAAACACACATGGACCTCACATTTGTAGACCTCAATGGGCCTGGCTTCGTGTGACCTTTTGGCCACTCTTTGGGAAGCCTTGTTTGTGAGAGTTCTCCAGAGCTTTCGTTGAAATGAGCTTCCTCACCATTTAATGGTTCCTGAAGGAATGGAAACCCACAGTTCCTCTAACTTCATCCTTTAAAAATGGCTAGCTAGATAAATACCATGAGATTTTTGAAATTCCCATGACCAGGTGGCACTGGAGAACCTTTGGATGTCCTGTTTTGCTGATCATGTGTGTACCAGACACTGCCTTGATTGACTGGGTTTCATGAAAATGGTGTAAAACAGAGATGCAGGTAAGTTGGGGCCTGCTGAGTAGCGGGCCTAGAGCAGTGGTGTGCAGGTGTGTGATAAAACATCTGTGGTGGGGCCATGTGGATCTGCCACTGGCTTCCAAATGGCTTGTGACTGACATGGTGCAGTGAGCAGACCCTTCTATGTAAAGGCATCTTGTTATATGGAGAGGTTTCAGGGCAGTGTTCAGAATCAGGTTGCTATGGTCAAGGGGGCAAGCTCTGTGGGATAGAAGCCTGGCTGGTGCATTCTCCTAGGACCTTGACCCACCACACGTGACAGAACTCCCTCCAGCACGGTGTCCCAGTTGAACTCCTTGTATTTCCTGAAGCAAATTCCAAACTCCCAGTGCAGCAGCAAGAAACACAGTGAAAAGTGGAGGATGACCAAACGGCTTCAGAGTCCACACAGGGAGACACTTAGACCCCAGTGGCCACAGTTTACCTGCAAAGAGAGAATTCAGAACTTCTGCCTCATGTTCATTGGAAAATCAGAAACCATGTCCTCCAGGTCACATAGATGCAGACCCAGCTTTGATGGTCTCACTACAAAGGAAGCTAAAGCTCCTGACAACAACATATATTTCAAGTGCCCCACCTCAGAGGCAGTTTCTCACAAAGTCTTTAGGCCAGCAGAGCTCCATGTTTGTGGAGTGTTTACCCTGTCTCCCTTACTTATGGAAACTCCTCTACCACCTCCAAGGTTGTGAACTCCTGAGCATTTTCCATTCCACATACGTATTCACAGCTTTTCTAACTCTTCTCCATGAATTGCGTCTTACTTGTTGCGAAGGTAATGTCAAGGCATTGTTCTGGATGAGAGTGGGAAGGTTTTTGTGTAGCACATATTTGCCTACACATTGGATTCATTTTCCTATTTTCCGTTTGAAATACTGAATCCCTGACACTAACCCATACCCTACTAGATTCTGACTACGAATACTAATATGATGGAGAAAAATAACCCAAACACAAGAGAAATACAGGCAGTTCAGAGCAGGCATGGTGTATAGTTGGACTTGCCTTTAGCATTACAAAGGGTAGGTGTTTTAAATCTTGTCCAATTTAATAGAGTAGCTCTCCATGTGTTTTGAGAGTTAACAAATGTGTGAATTTCTGTCTCCCTTTCTCTGTAGCCTATTCAGCAACATGTATTTTTACATGCACATATAGAATCCTACCTGCTATCCCTCGTCCACTCTTGTGAGGTGGCTGACTTGGCAGATACAAATTGTGAGAAGAGATCACTCCTCCTAAATGCTGTTGGAACTGAAAATTCAACCTACCGGTGAGCTTCCTACTTGAACACCATGATACATAAATCCATGTTCAGTAACATAATTTTTTTTGGATCTGTGGATGATATATATTTCATGATGAATTTCGATTGGCATATATATTTCTACTTTTTAATGTCTGTGTGTGTGTTCTGTGTGTATGTGTGTGTGTATATATATACACACACACACACAATATACACAAACTCTCCAGATTTTTCAAAATATGAAATATATGTGTCTTATTATACACTCCCTAAATTCATCCATGTTCATATATGTGGATTTATAATCAACTTTTCACAAGATTATTCTCAGAAATATTCATCCACCTGAAATACATATTTGTTTCCTAGTGCTGAAAACTAACTTCAGAGAATGGTGCATAGAGATCCTAATATTTCTACAGGAACTGACCCAGTTTAACATCAATGCCAGTAGATTCCTATGGGACATGATGTGTATTTTGACCTTCATTTTTATTCAACACTGATACATTACTATTTCTTCAGTTGATGCACATCATAGAATATGTATTTCATCCTCATGTTCACAAATTTCTAGGCATTTGGTTCCCTTTCAATCACTTCCTGCTTCAGAACACATGTATTCCTCCACGTTTCTTGACTGGTCTTATCATGAGACTTCTTTCCAAACACATTCTTTTCCATTTCCATAATCCCTTTTGAAGCCAAACTCACACCCCCTTCATGGTAAACCATCACCCTAATATCACCATTAGATGTATAACTGGTTGGAATGAATGGTTGTGTATCAATATTAGATTTCCTATATATTTTCAGATATCCATTCAATCCATTATTTAAATTGGAACCAGTTATAATATTTATTCACAGTAGGGTCTATTCATGCATTATCTCTATATTCATAGACCCAGGGTACACCTATTTGTACCCCCAAAGGCTAATTTATATGTCTTCAACATATTACTCCCAGAAATGGTGGAAGAAATACTCATGACACCTGATCTCCATATACATTGTATCACAGTGATATTCTGGACACAAAATGCAAAGGTCACACTTATGATTGTACCAAAGCCTCATTGGAAAGTGAGCATGGATTACTCAAAACATCCTTGTCCAGGTTGCCTAATGCTCTCAAATGTCAATCCTATTGGTGACTACACATTTGTTTCTTCCTAAGATGATATATTCAACCTCAACCCTGTTGAATATGTCTAATCCTCTCACTCACTTTATACTTTGCCTGATTTCCTAATGTCTCTATTGATATCTGCTTTCCTACATATGTTCCCCAGTTCATCATTGTGACTGACCCTTAACATGTGCTGACATTTACATTCACTCTCTAACCGACACCCTATTGCTAAAGAACTTTTGGTCCAAATTTTATACTCACTCTTCTTCCTAAACCTACCAACTATCTTCCTAATCCTACCTACTATCCCTTTTTGACTGGATGTTCTCTTCTACATTCAATCATCTAAGGTACAAGGTCCTGTGCCATTGTATATCGATTTATCTGAGACATCTGTGCAGAAAGTCATTCAAAGCTAAGTAACCCAATCAAGGGCCCAATGCCCTTCTGGCCTTCAAATCTTACTTGGATTTCTGTTTTCATACATATATTTCACCTATATATTATTATAAATATCACAGGTTCCCAATACCATTCATCATCCAGCAGAGTGATTCCTAACCCAAACCGAACAGGTTCTTAACCCTAACCATACACTGTTCCCTCAATCTAACTTTACAGAAGAGCAGGGACAGAGTTGGTCTTACAATACAGGAATGTAGGGGATCTTCCACCTGCTGAGAACCTCAAAGGTCCATGCAGAAATGATCCCTGGAGAAGATGTAGGCCGCTGTGAAGGACCTGAGAGAGCACAAGTCATCTTCCATGGCAAACCACCTGGTCAGGATGAAGGGATGTGTCTGAATGAGCCTCTCTCTTCTTAATGTAGACAAGATGGACCAAAGCAGGCCTGTGTGGAGAGCTGTCCCTTGGTGCCTATGGTTGATATTCCATTCTAACTTGTGAAAGTGTCACAGGAAGGAGGGGCAGCCTCCATCTCATGGGAGCCCTGGAAGCAACTGTTAGGACACAGTGGTTGCCAAGGCAGTGACCTCATTCAGTTCCTGAAGGAAGTGACCTCACCTCACTTCCTTGGTGATGGAACTCTCTGAACTTGGGATCCAGGAAGCCAGGCACCCAGAGCCAGTCCCAGTCCCAGTCCCAGTGGGCTCACTTGTTTGGATTTACCAAGGACAGAGTCAGTCTTTCTTGGTACCTACTGATGTGAGGATGGCCAAATGCCAGGAAAGCTCTGCAGAGGGGCCTTTCCTGAGAAAGCAGGTAGTGGCTCACCGCTGGCTCCTGACAACTTCACAGAGTTGGCCAAGGAGGCCAGATGTGGGACAGGACAGGCCATTTCGCGGGAACATAGTATGGCCCACGAGTCAGACGGCACTCCGGGTAGTCACAGACCAACTTGGAAGAAGGAGGTGCCTTTGTGGGTGTGGGTGTGAGTTTGTGGTTTTGTCTCATGTTCTGAGAATAGGTAGGAAAGGCGGTTTGTTTGTTTTGGAGTGGACTGTTTCTAGTAAGTCTTTTGACGAGGCGAGTGTTTCTATGTTTGTGTATCCCACTGTGTCCCTGGTTGTAGACATTAGAAAAGAGAATGCATCAATGGATGTGTCCTGTCTAGTAGAAAGCTTCCCAGCATTCATCCTGCCCAATTCATGAATGGACTGCGGCTTGCCTTATGGATGGGCAACACCTACTATCTTCCTAAGTTCCTGTTTTCTTCCTGAATTCTGGCCACTCTCCAGAATAGGCTCATGGTTTTGTGTCCAAGATATATACCACCTCCAACCTCGGTGACATGGCCATGTACTGGAGAGCTGGAAGGAATGGTGAGCATCTCAGAAAACTCAGATATCAGTGTGACCAGTAAAGTCTCCCTGGAGAAACCCTGCTTTGGGCCTTTTGCTTACCTATTGTTCTGTTGCCCTGAATGTCAGGAAGGCCTTTGCCTCAGGGCACCCCTTTGTGAAGCCTGAAGAAAAAGTTTTCAAATGGAAATGAATGGGCATCACCTGTGGCTCTTTGCTTAATGGCTTTGCAAAGGGATGTGTCTGAATCAGCCTCTTGGCCCTGTGTGAGGCTGTGGCTTAGGTTGTCAGCACCTGACGGATCCAAAGAGAGATCCCATGTGTGCATCCAAAGCCAAATTGGCACAAAAGCAGTCATTGTGGATGATGTCTCTCGCCTTCCTCTGTAAGGTTCCTGACCTCCATCAAGTGAGAATAGGGATCCTTCGGGTCAAAGGAGTTCTTCAAAGCCCTGCAGAGGCTAGCCCATAGGTGCTTGGGTTTTCTCATGACTCCAATTCACACAAAGAATCTATACCCGGCAGTCAGTAGGCCTCCAATTGGAGAAGCGGAGCCAGTATTAACGGCAGGCCTATTGGATCACTCCAGGTTCACAGGAAGGGTGTCCAGGCCACCCTGACATTAGGCAAATGAGGGGCAAGGGAGCTTATTGTGGACACTGTCTTGGGCTGTGCCCCTCATGGAAACCTCCAGCCCAGCCAGAGGTTATGATGAGTGTCTATGTGGAAGAAGATGAGGGCCATGTGGCAGTGTTTTGGTTTGAATTGTGGTCATTGGTGTGGCGGTGGGAAGAGATGACTGGGTCCACCTGGGCTTGAACTCTGGTGTGATTCCCCTTGGAGACTGAGTTCTGGAACTGACCTCAGAGAAGTATTGCCGTGAATTGTGTTGGGATTTGAGGAGGCCATGCATGAGAGTCGCCCTTGGAAACTGAGATGTAGGCCCAGGCTGGCTTTCCACAGAGCACTGGGAATCTCAGCCCGGATATCACATGATTTTATTCTTAAAGACCTGGCAGCCATAGTTGAGAGTCAAAACACACATGGACCTCACATTTGTAGACCTCAATGGGCCTGGCTTCGTGTGACCTTTTGGCCACTCTTTGGGAAGCCTTGTTTGTGAGAGTTCTCCAGAGCTTTCGTTGAAATGAGCTTCCTCACCATTTAATGGTTCCTGAAGGAATGGAAACCCACAGTTCCTCTAACTTCATCCTTTAAAAATGGCTAGCTAGATAAATACCATGAGATTTTTGAAATTCCCATGACCAGGTGGCACTGGAGAACCTTTGGATGTCCTGTTTTGCTGATCATGTGTGTACCAGACAGTGCCTTGATTGGCTGGGTTTCATGAAAATGGTGTAAAACAGAGATGCCAGTAAGTTGGGGCCTGCTGAGTAGCGGGCCTAGAGCAGTGGTGTGCAGGTGTGTGATAAAACATCTGTGGTGGGGCCATGTGGATCTGCCACTGGCTTCCAAATGGCTTGTGACTGACATGGTGCAGTGAGCAGACCCTTCTATGTAAAGGCATCTTGTTATATGGAGAGGTTTCAGGGCAGTGTTCAGAATCAGGTTGCTATGGTCAAGGGGGCAAGCTCTGTGGGATAGAAGCCTGGCTGGTGCATTCTCCTAGGACCTTGACCCACCACACGTGACAGAACTCCCTCCAGCACGGTGTCCCAGTTGAACTCCTTGTATTTCCTGAAGCAAATTCCAAACTCCCAGTGCAGCAGCAAGAAACACCACGAAAAGTGGAGGATGACCAAATGGCTTCAGAGTCCACACAGGGAGACACTTAGACCCCAGTGGCCACAGTTTACCTGCAAAGAGAGAATTCAGCACTTCTGCCTCATGTTCATTGGAAAATCAGAAACCATGTCCTCCAGGTCACATAGATGCAGACCCAGCTTTGATGGTCTCACTACAAAGGAAGCTAAAGCTCCTGACAACAACATATATTTCAAGTGCCCCACCTCAGAGGCAGTTTCTCACAAAGTCTTTAGGCCAGCAGAGCTCCATGTTTGTGGAGTGTTTACCCTGTCTCCCTTACTTATGGAAACTCCTCTACCACCTCCAAGGTTGTGAACTCCTGAGCATTGTCCATTCCACATACGTATTCACAGCTTTTCTAACTCTTCTCCACGAATTGCGTCTTACTTGTTGCGAAGGTAATGTCAAGGCATTGTTCTGGATGAGAGTGGGAAGGTTTTTGTGTAGCACATATTTGCCTACACATTGGATTCATTTTCCTATTTTCCGTTCGAAATACTGAATCCCTGACACTAACCCATACCCTACTAGATTCTGACTACGAATACTAATATGATGGAGAAAAATAACCCAAACACAATAGAAATACAGGCAGTTCAGAGCAGGCATGGTGTATAGTTGGACTTGCCTTTAGCATTACAATGGGTAGGTGTTTTAAATCTTGTCCAATTTAATAGAAGTAGTTCTCCATGTGTTTTGAGAGTTAACAAATGTGTGAAATTCTGTCTCCCTTTCTCTGTAGCCTATTCAGCAACATGTATTTTTACATGCACATATAGAATCTTACCTGCTATCCCACGTCCACTCTTGTGTGGTGGCTGACTTGGCAGATACAAATTGTGAGAAGAGATCACTCCTCCTAAATGCTGTTGGAACTGAAAATTCAACCTACCGGTGAGCTTCCTACTTGAACACCATGATACATAAATCCATGTTCAGTAACATAAATATTTTTGGATCTGTGGATGATATATATTTCATGATGAATTTCGATTGGCATATATATTTCTACTTTTTAATGTCTGTGTGTGTGTTCTGTGTGTATGTGTGTGTGTATATATATACACACACACACACACACAATATACACAAACTCTCCAGATTTTTCAAAATATGAAATATATGTGTTTTAGTATACACTCCCTAAATTCATCCATGTTCATATATGTGGATTTATAATCAACTTTTCACAAGATTATTCTCAGAAATATTCATCCACCTGAAATACATATTTGTTTCCTAGTGCTGAAAACTAACTTCAGAGAATGGTGCATAGAGATCCTAATATTTCTACAGGAACTGACCCAGTTTAACATCAATGCCAGTAGATTCCTATGGGACATGATGTGTATGTTGTCGTTCATTTTTATTCAACACTGGTACATTACTATATCTTCAGTTGATGCACATCGTTGGATATGTATTTCATCTTCAAGTTCACAAATCTCTAGGCATTTGGTTCACTTTCAATCACTTCCTGCTTCAGAAAACATGTGTTCCTCCACGTTTCTTGACTGGTCTTTTCATGAGACTTCTTTCCAAACACATTCTTTTCCATTTCCATAATCCCTTTTGAAGCCAAAGTCACACCCCCTTCATGGTAAACCATAACCCTAATATCACCATTAGATGTATAAATGGTTGGAATGAATGGTTGTGTATCAATATTAGATTTCCTATATATTTTTAGATATCAATTCAATCCATTATTTAAATTGGAACCAGTTATAATATTTATTCACAGTAGGGTCTATTCATGCATTATCTCTATATTCATAGACCCAGGGTACACCTATTTGTACCCCCAAAGGCTACTTTATATGTCTTCAACATATTACTCCCAGAAATGGTGGAAGAAATACTCATGTCACCTGATCTCCATATACATTTTATCACACTGATATTCTGGACACAAAATGCAAAGGTCACACTTATGATTGTACCAAAGCCTCATTGGAAAGTGAGCATGGATTACTCAAAACATCCTTGTCCAGGTTGCCTAATGCTCTCAAATGTCAATCCTATTGGTGACTACACATTTGTTTCTTCCTAAGATGATATATTCAACCTCAACCCTGTTGAAAAAGTCTAATCCTCTCACTCACTTTATACTTTGCCTGATTTCCTAATGTCTCTATTGATATCTGCTTTCCTACACATGTTCCCCAGTTCATCATTGTGACTGACCCTTCACGTGTGCTGACATTTACATTCACTCTCTAACCGACACCCTATTGCTAAAGAACTTTTGGTCCAAATTTTATACTCACTCTTTTTCCTAAACCTACCAACTATCTTCCTAATCCTACCTACTATCCCTTTTTTACTGGATGTTCTCTTCTACATTGAATCATCCAAGGTACAAGGTCCTGTGCCATTGTATATCGATTTATCTGAGACATCTGTGAAGAAAGTCATTCAAAGCTAAGTATCCCAATCAAGGGCCCAATGCCCTTCTGGCCTTCACTTCTTACTTGGATTTCTGTTTTCAGACATATATTTCACCTATATATTATTATAAATATCGCAGGTTCCCAGTACCATTCATCATCCAGCTGAGTGATTCCTAACCCAAACCGAACAGGTTCTTAACCCTAACCATACACTGTTCCCTCAATCTAACTTTACAGAAGAGCAGGGACAGAGTTGGTCTTACAATACAGGAATGTAGGGGATCTTCCACCTGCTGAGAACCTCAAAGGTCCATGCAGAAATGATCCCTGGAGAAGATGTAGGCCGCTGTGAAGGACCTGAGAGAGCACAAGTTATGTTCCATTGCCAACAACCTGGTCAGGATGAAGGGATGTGTCTGAATGAGCCTCTCTCTTCTTAATGTAGACAAGATGGACCAAAGCAGGCCTGTGTGGAGAGCTGTTCCTTGGTGCCTATGGTTGATATTCCATTCTAACTTGTGAATGTGTCACAGGAAGGAGGGGCAGCCTCCATCTCATGGGAGCCCTGGAAGCAACTGTTAGGACACAGTGGTTGCCAAGGCAGTGACCTCATTCAGTTCCTGAAGGAAGTGACCTCACCTCACTTCCTTGGTGATGGAACTCTCTGAACTTGGGATCCAGGAAGCCAGGCACCCAGAGCCAGTCCCAGTCCCCGTCCCAGTGGGCTCACTTGTTTGGATTTACCAAGAACAGAGTCAGTCTTTCTTGGTACCTACTGATGTGAGGATGGCCAAATGCCAGGAAAGCTCTGCAGAGGGGCCTTTCCTGAGAAAGCAGGTAGTGGCTCACCGCTGGCTCCTGACAACTTCACAGAGTTGGCCAAGGAGGCCAGATGTGGGACAGGACAGGCCATTTCGCGGGAACATAGTATGGCCCACGAGTCAGACGGCACTCCGGGTAGTCACAGACCAACTTGGAAGAAGGAGGTGCCTTTGTGGGTGTGGGTGTGAGTTTGTGGTTTTGTCTCATGTTCTGAGAATAGGTAGGAAAGGCGGTTTGTTTGTTTTGGAGTGGACTGTTTCTAGTAAGTCTTTTGACGAGGTGAGTGTTTCTATGTTTGTGTATCCCACTGTGTCCCTGGTTGTAGACATTAGAAAAGAGAATGCATCAATGGATGTGTCCTGTCTAGTAGAAAGCTTCCCAGCATTCATCCTGCCCAATTCATGAATGGACTGCGGCTTGCCTTATGGATGGGCAACACCTACAATCTTCCTAAGTTCCTGTTTTCTTCCTGAATTCTGGCCACTCTCCAGAATAGGCTCATGGTTTTGTGTCCAAGATATGTACCACCTCCAAGCTCGGTGACATGGCCATGTACTGGAGAGCTGGAAGGAATGGTGAGCATCTCAGAAAACTCAGATATCAGTGTGACCAGTAAAGTCTCCCTGGAGAAACCCTTCTTTGGGCCTTTTGCTTACCTATTGTTGTGTTGCCCTGAATGTCAGGAAGGCCTTTGCCTCAGGGCACCCCTTTGTGAAGCCTGAAGAAAACAGTTTTCAAATGGAAATGAATGGGCATCACCTGTGGCTCTTTGCTTAATGGCTTTGCAAAGGGATGTGTCTGAATCAGCCTCTTGGCCCTGTGTGAGGCTGTGGCTTAGGTTGTCAGCACCTGACGGATCCAAAGAGAGATCCCATGTGTGCATCCAAAGCCAAATTGGCACAAAAGCAGTCATTGTGGATGAAGTCTCTCACCTTCCTCTGTAAGGTTCCTGACCTCCATCAAGTGAGAATAGGGATCCTTCGGGTCAAAGGAGTTCTTCAAAGCCCTGCAGAGGCTAGCCCATACATGCTTGGGTTTTCTCATGACTCCAATTCACACAAAGAATCTATACCCGGCAGTCAGTAGGCCTCCAATTGGAGAAGCGGAGCCAGTATTAACGGCAGGCCTATTGGATCACTCCAGGTTCACAGGAAGGGTGTCCAGGCCACCCTGACATTAGGCAAATGAGGGGCAAGGGAGCTTATTGTGGACACTGTCTTGGGCTGTGCCCCTCATGGAAACCTCCAGCCCAGCCAGAGGTTATGATGAGTGTCTATGTGGAAGAAGATGAGGGCCATGTGGCAGTGTTTTGGTTTGAATTGTGGTCATTGGTGTGGCGGTGGGAAGAGATGACTGGGTCCACCTGGGCTTGAACTCTGGTGTGATTCCCCTTGGAGACTGAGTTCTGGAACTGACCTCAGAGAAGTATTGCCGTGAATTGTGTTGGGATTTGAGGAGGCCAAGCATGAGAGTCGCCCTTGGAAACTGAGATGTAGGCCCAGGCTGGCTTTCCACAGAGCACTGGGAATCTCAGCCCGGATATCACATGATTTTATTCTTAAAGACCTGGCAGCCATAGTTGAGAGTCAAAACACACATGGACCTCACATTTGTAGACCTCAATGAGCCTGGCTTCGTGTGACCTTTTGGCCACTCTTTGGGAAGCCTTGTTTGTGAGAGTTCTCCAGAGCTTTCGTTGAAATGAGCTTCCTCACCATTTAATGGTTCCTGAAGGAATGGAAACCCACAGTGCCTCTAACTTCATCCTTTAAAAATGGCTAGCTAGATAAATACCATGAGATTTTTGAAATTCCCATGACCAGGTGGCACTGGAGAACCTTTGGATGTCCTGTTTTGCTGATCATGTGTGTACCAGACACTGCCTTGATTGACTGGGTTTCATGAAAATGGTGTAAAACAGAGATGCAGGTAAGTTGGGGCCTGCTGAGTAGCGGGCCTAGAGCAGTGGTGTGCAGGTGTGTGATAAAACATCTGTGGTGGGGCCATGTGGATCTGCCACTGGCTTCCAAATGGCTTGTGACTGACATGGTGCAGTGAGCAGACCCTTCTATGTAAAGGCATCTTGTTATATGGAGAGGTTTCAGGGCAGTGTTCAGAATCAGGTTGCTATGGTCAAGGGGGCAAGCTCTGTGGGATAGAAGCCTGGCTGGTGCATTCTCCTAGGACCTTGACCCACCACACGTGACAGAACTCCCTCCAGCACGGTGTCCCAGTTGAACTCCTTGTATTTCCTGAAGCAAATTCCAAACTCCCAGTGCAGCAGCAAGAAACACAGTGAAAAGTGGAGGATGACCAAACGGCTTCAGAGTCCACACAGGGAGACACTTAGACCCCAGTGGCCACAGTTTACCTGCAAAGAGAGAATTCAGCACTTCTGCCTCATGTTCATTGGAAAATCAGAAACCATGTCCTCCAGGTCACATAGATGCAGACCCAGCTTTGATGGTCTCACTACAAAGGAAGCTAAAGCTCCTGACAACAACATATATTTCAAGTGCCCCACCTCAGAGGCAGTTTCTCACAAAGTCTTTAGGCCAGCAGAGCTCCATGTTTGTGGAGTGTTTACCCTGTCTCCCTTACTTATGGAAACTCCTCTACCACCTCCAAGGTTGTGAACTCCTGAGCATTTTCCATTCCACATACGTATTCACAGCTTTTCTAACTCTTCTCCATGAATTGCGTCTTACTTGTTGTGAAGGTAATGTCAAGGCATTGTTCTGGATGAGAGTGGGAAGGTTTTTGTGTAGCACATATTTGCCTACACATTGGATTCATTTTCCTATTTTCCGTTTGAAATACTGAATCCCTGACACTAACCCATACCCTACTAGATTCTGACTACGAATACTAATATGATGGAGAAAAATAACCCAAACACAAGAGAAATACAGGCAGTTCAGAGCAGGCATGGTGTATAGTTGGACTTGCCTTTAGCATTACAAAGGGTAGGTGTTTTAAATCTTGTCCAATTTAATAGAGTAGCTCTCCATGTGTTTTGAGAGTTAACAAATGTGTGAATTTCTGTCTCCCTTTCTCTGTAGCCTATTCAGCAACATGTATTTTTACATGCACATATAGAATCCTACCTGCTATCCCTCGTCCACTCTTGTGAGGTGGCTGACTTGGCAGATACAAATTGTGAGAAGAGATCACTCCTCCTAAATGCTGTTGGAACTGAAAATTCAACCTACCGGTGAGCTTCCTACTTGAACACCATGATACATAAATCCATGTTCAGTAACATAATTTTTTTTGGATCTGTGGATGATATATATTTCATGATGAATTTCGATTGGCATATATATTTCTACTTTTTAATGTCTGTGTGTGTGTTCTGTGTGTATGTGTGTGTGTATATATATATACACACACACACAATATACACAAACTCTCCAGATTTTTCAAAATATGAAATATATGTGTCTTAGTATACACTCCCTAAATTCATCCATGTTCATATATGTGGATTTATAATCAACTTTTCACAAGATTATTCTCAGAAATATTCATCCACCTGAAATACATATTTGTTTCCTAGTGCTGAAAACTAACTTCAGAGAATGGTGCATAGAGATCCTAATATTTCTACAGGAACTGACCCAGTTTAACATCAATGCCAGTAGATTCCTATGGGACATGATGTGTATTTTGACCTTCATTTTTATTCAACACTGATACATTACTATTTCTTCAGTTGATGCACATCATAGGATATGTATTTCATCCTCATGTTCACAAATTTCTAGGCATTTGGTTCACTTTCAATCACTTCCTGCTTCAGAACACATGTATTCCTCCACGTTTCTTGACTGGTCTTATCATGAGACTTCTTTCCAAACACATTCTTTTCCATTTCCATAATCCCTTTTGAAGCCAAACTCACACCCCCTTCATGGTAAACCATCACCCTAATATCACCATTAGATGTATAACTGGTTGGAATGAATGGTTGTGTATCAATATTAGATTTCCTATATATTTTCAGATATCCATTCAATCCATTATTTAAATTGGAACCAGTTATAATATTTATTCACAGTAGGGTCTATTCATGCATTATCTCTATATTCATAGACCCAGGGTACACCTATTTGTACCCCCAAAGGCTAATTTATATGTCTTCAACATATTACTCCCAGAAATGGTGGAAGAAATACTCATGACACCTGATCTCCATATACATTGTATCACAGTGATATTCTGGACACAAAATGCAAAGGTCACACTTATGATTGTACCAAAGCCTCATTGGAAAGTGAGCATGGATTACTCAAAACATCCTTGTCCAGGTTGCCTAATGCTCTCAAATGTCAATCCTATTGGTGACTACACATTTGTTTCTTCCTAAGATGATATATTCAACCTCAACCCTGTTGAATATGTCTAATCCTCTCACTCACTTTATACTTTGCCTGATTTCCTAATGTCTCTATTGATATCTGCTTTCCTACATATGTTCCCCAGTTCATCATTGTGACTGACCCTTAACATGTGCTGACATTTACATTCACTCTCTAACCGACACCCTATTGCTAAAGAACTTTTGGTCCAAATTTTATACTCACTCTTCTTCCTAAACCTACCAACTATCTTCCTAATCCTACCTACTATCCCTTTTTGACTGGATGTTCTCTTCTACATTCAATCATCCAAGGTACAAGGTCCTGTGCCATTGTATATCGATTTATCTGAGACATCTGTGCAGAAAGTCATTCAAAGCTAAGTAACCCAATCAAGGGCCCAATGCCCTTCTGGCCTTCAAATCTTACTTGGATTTCTGTTTTCATACATATATTTCACCTATATATTATTATAAATATCACAGGTTCCCAATACCATTCATCATCCAGCAGAGTGATTCCTAACCCAAACCGAACAGGTTCTTAACCCTAACCATACACTGTTCCCTCAATCTAACTTTACAGAAGAGCAGGGACAGAGTTGGTCTTACAATACAGGAATGTAGGGGATCTTCCACCTGCTGAGAACCTCAAAGGTCCATGCAGAAATGATCCCTGGAGAAGATGTAGGCCGCTGTGAAGGACCTGAGAGAGCACAAGTCATCTTCCATGGCAAACCACCTGGTCAGGATGAAGGGATGTGTCTGAATGAGCCTCTCTCTTCTTAATGTAGACAAGATGGACCAAAGCAGGCCTGTGTGGAGAGCTGTCCCTTGGTGCCTATGGTTGATATTCCATTCTAACTTGTGAAAGTGTCACAGGAAGGAGGGGCAGCCTCCATCTCATGGGAGCCCTGGAAGCAACTGTTAGGACACAGTGGTTGCCAAGGCAGTGACCTCATTCAGTTCCTGAAGGAAGTGACCTCACCTCACTTCCTTGGTGATGGAACTCTCTGAACTTGGGATCCAGGAAGCCAGGCACCCAGAGCCAGTCCCAGTCCCAGTCCCAGTGGGCTCACTTGTTTGGATTTACCAAGGACAGAGTCAGTCTTTCTTGGTACCTACTGATGTGAGGATGGCCAAATGCCAGGAAAGCTCTGCAGAGGGGCCTTTCCTGAGAAAGCAGGTAGTGGCTCACCGCTGGCTCCTGACAACTTCACAGAGTTGGCCAAGGAGGCCAGATGTGGGACAGGACAGGCCATTTCGCGGGAACATAGTATGGCCCACGAGTCAGACGGCACTCCGGGTAGTCACAGACCAACTTGGAAGAAGGAGGTGCCTTTGTGGGTGTGGGTGTGAGTTTGTGGTTTTGTCTCATGTTCTGAGAATAGGTAGGAAAGGCGGTTTGTTTGTTTTGGAGTGGACTGTTTCTAGTAAGTCTTTTGACGAGGCGAGTGTTTCTATGTTTGTGTATCCCACTGTGTCCCTGGTTGTAGACATTAGAAAAGAGAATGCATCAATGGATGTGTCCTGTCTAGTAGAAAGCTTCCCAGCATTCATCCTGCCCAATTCATGAATGGACTGCGGCTTGCCTTATGGATGGGCAACACCTACTATCTTCCTAAGTTCCTGTTTTCTTCCTGAATTCTGGCCACTCTCCAGAATAGGCTCATGGTTTTGTGTCCAAGATATATACCACCTCCAACCTCGGTGACATGGCCATGTACTGGAGAGCTGGAAGGAATGGTGAGCATCTCAGAAAACTCAGATATCAGTGTGACCAGTAAAGTCTCCCTGGAGAAACCCTGCTTTGGGCCTTTTGCTTACCTATTGTTCTGTTGCCCTGAATGTCAGGAAGGCCTTTGCCTCAGGGCACCCCTTTGTGAAGCCTGAAGAAAAAGTTTTCAAATGGAAATGAATGGGCATCACCTGTGGCTCTTTGCTTAATGGCTTTGCAAAGGGATGTGTCTGAATCAGCCTCTTGGCCCTGTGTGAGGCTGTGGCTTAGGTTGTCAGCACCTGACGGATCCAAAGAGAGATCCCATGTGTGCATCCAAAGCCAAATTGGCACAAAAGCAGTCATTGTGGATGATGTCTCTCGCCTTCCTCTGTAAGGTTCCTGACCTCCATCAAGTGAGAATAGGGATCCTTCGGGTCAAAGGAGTTCTTCAAAGCCCTGCAGAGGCTAGCCCATAGGTGCTTGGGTTTTCTCATGACTCCAATTCACACAAAGAATCTATACCCGGCAGTCAGTAGGCCTCCAATTGGAGAAGCGGAGCCAGTATTAACGGCAGGCCTATTGGATCACTCCAGGTTCACAGGAAGGGTGTCCAGGCCACCCTGACATTAGGCAAATGAGGGGCAAGGGAGCTTATTGTGGACACTGTCTTGGGCTGTGCCCCTCATGGAAACCTCCAGCCCAGCCAGAGGTTATGATGAGTGTCTATGTGGAAGAAGATGAGGGCCATGTGGCAGTGTTTTGGTTTGAATTGTGGTCATTGGTGTGGCGGTGGGAAGAGATGACTGGGTCCACCTGGGCTTGAACTCTGGTGTGATTCCCCTTGGAGACTGAGTTCTGGAACTGACCTCAGAGAAGTATTGCCGTGAATTGTGTTGGGATTTGAGGAGGCCATGCATGAGAGTCGCCCTTGGAAACTGAGATGTAGGCCCAGGCTGGCTTTCCACAGAGCACTGGGAATCTCAGCCCGGATATCACATGATTTTATTCTTAAAGACCTGGCAGCCATAGTTGAGAGTCAAAACACACATGGACCTCACATTTGTAGACCTCAATGGGCCTGGCTTCGTGTGACCTTTTGGCCACTCTTTGGGAAGCCTTGTTTGTGAGAGTTCTCCAGAGCTTTCGTTGAAATGAGCTTCCTCACCATTTAATGGTTCCTGAAGGAATGGAAACCCACAGTTCCTCTAACTTCATCCTTTAAAAATGGCTAGCTAGATAAATACCATGAGATTTTTGAAATTCCCATGACCAGGTGGCACTGGAGAACCTTTGGATGTCCTGTTTTGCTGATCATGTGTGTACCAGACAGTGCCTTGATTGGCTGGGTTTCATGAAAATGGTGTAAAACAGAGATGCCAGTAAGTTGGGGCCTGCTGAGTAGCGGGCCTAGAGCAGTGGTGTGCAGGTGTGTGATAAAACATCTGTGGTGGGGCCATGTGGATCTGCCACTGGCTTCCAAATGGCTTGTGACTGACATGGTGCAGTGAGCAGACCCTTCTATGTAAAGGCATCTTGTTATATGGAGAGGTTTCAGGGCAGTGTTCAGAATCAGGTTGCTATGGTCAAGGGGGCAAGCTCTGTGGGATAGAAGCCTGGCTGGTGCATTCTCCTAGGACCTTGACCCACCACACGTGACAGAACTCCCTCCAGCACGGTGTCCCAGTTGAACTCCTTGTATTTCCTGAAGCAAATTCCAAACTCCCAGTGCAGCAGCAAGAAACACCACGAAAAGTGGAGGATGACCAAATGGCTTCAGAGTCCACACAGGGAGACACTTAGACCCCAGTGGCCACAGTTTACCTGCAAAGAGAGAATTCAGCACTTCTGCCTCATGTTCATTGGAAAATCAGAAACCATGTCCTCCAGGTCACATAGATGCAGACCCAGCTTTGATGGTCTCACTACAAAGGAAGCTAAAGCTCCTGACAACAACATATATTTCAAGTGCCCCACCTCAGAGGCAGTTTCTCACAAAGTCTTTAGGCCAGCAGAGCTCCATGTTTGTGGAGTGTTTACCCTGTCTCCCTTACTTATGGAAACTCCTCTACCACCTCCAAGGTTGTGAACTCCTGAGCATTGTCCATTCCACATACGTATTCACAGCTTTTCTAACTCTTCTCCATGAATTACGTCTTACTTGTTGCGAAGGTAATGTCAAGGCATTGTTCTGGATGAGAGTGGGAAGGTTTTTGTGTAGCACATATTTGCCTACACATTGGATTCATTTTCCTATTTTCCGTTTGAAATACTGAATCCCTGACACTAACCCATACCCTACTAGATTCTGACTACGAATACTAATATGATGGAGAAAAATAACCCAAACACAATAGAAATACAGGCAGTTCAGAGCAGGCATGGTGTATAGTTGGACTTGCCTTTAGCATTACAATGGGTAGGTGTTTTAAATCTTGTCCAATTTAATAGAAGTAGTTCTCCATGTGTTTTGAGAGTTAACAAATGTGTGAAATTCTGTCTCCCTTTCTCTGTAGCCTATTCAGCAACATGTATTTTTACATGCACATATAGAATCTTACCTGCTATCCCACGTCCACTCTTGTGTGGTGGCTGACTTGGCAGATACAAATTGTGAGAAGAGATCACTCCTCCTAAATGCTGTTTGAACTGAAAATTCAACCTACCGGTGAGCTTCCTACTTGAACACCATGATACATAAATCCATGTTCAGTAACATAAATATTTTTGGATCTGTGGATGATATATATTTCATGATGAATTTCGATTGGCATATATATTTCTACTTTTTAATGTCTGTGTGTGTGTTCTGTGTGTATGTGTGTGTGTATATATATACACACACACACACACACACAATATACACAAACTCTCCAGATTTTTCAAAATATGAAATATATGTGTCTTAGTATACACTCCCTAAATTCATCCATGTTCATATATGTGGATTTATAATCAACTTTTCACAAGATTATTCTCAGAAATATTCATCCACCTGAAATACATATTTGTTTCCTAGTGCTGAAAACTAACTTCAGAGAATGGTGCATAGAGATCCTAATATTTCTACAGGAACTGACCCAGTTTAACATCAATGCCAGTAGATTCCTATGGGACATGATGTGTATGTTGTCGTTCATTTTTATTCAACACTGGTACATTACTATATCTTCAGTTGATGCACATCGTTGGATATGTATTTCATCTTCAAGTTCACAAATCTCTAGGCATTTGGTTCACTTTCAATCACTTCCTGCTTCAGAAAACATGTGTTCCTCCACGTTTCTTGACTGGTCTTTTCATGAGACTTCTTTCCAAACACATTCTTTTCCATTTCCATAATCCCTTTTGAAGCCAAAGTCACACCCCCTTCATGGTAAACCATAACCCTAATATCACCATTAGATGTATAACTGGTTGGAATGAATGGTTGTGTATCAATATTAGATTTCCTATATATTTTTAGATATCAATTCAATCCATTATTTAAATTGGAACCAGTTATAATATTTATTCACAGTAGGGTCTATTCATGCATTATCTCTATATTCATAGACCCAGGGTACACCTATTTGTACCCCCAAAGGCTACTTTATATGTCTTCAACATATTACTCCCAGAAATGGTGGAAGAAATACTCATGTCACCTGATCTCCATATACATTTTATCACACTGATATTCTGGACACAAAATGCAAAGGTCACACTTATGATTGTACCAAAGCCTCATTGGAAAGTGAGCATGGATTACTCAAAACATCCTTGTCCAGGTTGCCTAATGCTCTCAAATGTCAATCCTATTGGTGACTACACATTTGTTTCTTCCTAAGATGATATATTCAACCTCAACCCTGTTGAAAAAGTCTAATCCTCTCACTCACTTTATACTTTGCCTGATTTCCTAATGTCTCTATTGATATCTGCTTTCCTACACATGTTCCCCAGTTCATCATTGTGACTGACCCTTCACGTGTGCTGACATTTACATTCACTCTCTAACCGACACCCTATTGCTAAAGAACTTTTGGTCCAAATTTTATACTCACTCTTTTTCCTAAACCTACCAACTATCTTCCTAATCCTACCTACTATCCCTTTTTTACTGGATGTTCTCTTCTACATTGAATCATCCAAGGTACAAGGTCCTGTGCCATTGTATATCGATTTATCTGAGACATCTGTGAAGAAAGTCATTCAAAGCTAAGTATCCCAATCAAGGGCCCAATGCCCTTCTGGCCTTCACTTCTTACTTGGATTTCTGTTTTCAGACATATATTTCACCTATATATTATTATAAATATCGCAGGTTCCCAGTACCATTCATCATCCAGCTGAGTGATTCCTAACCCAAACCGAACAGGTTCTTAACCCTAACCATACACTGTTCCCTCAATCTAACTTTACAGAAGAGCAGGGACAGAGTTGGTCTTACAATACAGGAATGTAGGGGATCTTCCACCTGCTGAGAACCTCAAAGGTCCATGCAGAAATGATCCCTGGAGAAGATGTAGGCCGCTGTGAAGGACCTGAGAGAGCACAAGTTATGTTCCATTGCCAACAACCTGGTCAGGATGAAGGGATGTGTCTGAATGAGCCTCTCTCTTCTTAATGTAGACAAGATGGACCAAAGCAGGCCTGTGTGGAGAGCTGTTCCTTGGTGCCTATGGTTGATATTCCATTCTAACTTGTGAAAGTGTCACAGGAAGGAGGGGCAGCCTCCATCTCAGGGGAGCCCTGGAAGCAACTGTTAGGACACAGTGGTCGCAAAGGCAGTGACCTCATTCAGTTCCTGAAGGAAGTGACCTCACCTCACTTCCTTGGTGATGGAACTCTCTGAACTTGGAATCCAGGAAGCCAAGCACACAGAGCCAGTCCCAGTCCCAGTCCCAGTGGGATCACTTGTTTGGATTTACCAAAAACAGAGTCAGTCTTTCTTGGTACCTACTGATGTGAGGATGGCCAAATGCCAGGAAAGCTCTGCAGAGGGGCCTTTACTGAGAAAGCAGGTAGTGGCTCACTGCTGGCTCCTGACAACTTCACAGAGTTGGCCAAGGAGGCCAGATGTGGGACAGGACAGGCCATTTCGCGGGAACATAGATTGGCCCATGAGTCAGAAGGCACTCCGGGTAGTCACAGACCAACTTGGAAGAAGGAGGTGCCTTTGTGGGTGTGGGTGTGAGTTTGTGGTTTTGTCTCATGTTCTGAGAATAGGTAGGAAAGGCGGTTTGTTTGTTTTGGAGTGGACTGTTTCTAGTAAGTCTTTTGACGAGGTGAGTGTTTCTATGTTTGTGTATCCCACTGTGTCCCTGGTTGTAGACATTAGAAAAGAGAATGCATCAATGGATGTGTCCTGTCTAGTAGAAAGCTTCCCAGCATTCATCCTGCCAAATTCATGAATGGACTGCGGCTTGCCTTATGGATGGGCAACACCTACAATCTTCCTAAGTTCCTGTTTTCTTCCTGAATTCTGGCCACTCTCCAGAATAGGCTCATGGTTTTGTGTCCAAGATATGTACCACCTCCAAGCTCGGTGACATGGCCATGTACTGGAGAGCTGGAAGGAATGGTGAGCATCTCAGAAAACTCAGATATCAGTGTGACCAGTAAAGTCTCCCTGGAGAAACCCTGCTTTGGGCCTTTTGCTTACCTATTGTTGTGTTGCCCTGAATGTCAGGAAGGCCTTTGCCTCAGGGCACCCCTTTGTGAAGCCTGAAGAAAACAGTTTTCAAATGGAAATGAATGGGCATCACCTGTGGCTCTTTGCTTAATGGCTTTGCAAAGGGATGTGTCTGAATCAGCCTCTTGGCCCTGTGTGAGGCTGTGGCTTAGGTTGTCAGCACCTGACGGATCCAAAGAGAGATCCCATGTGTGCATCCAAAGCCAAATTGGCACAAAAGCAGTCATTGTGGATGAAGTCTCTCACCTTCCTCTGTAAGGTTCCTGACCTCCATCAAGTGAGAATAGGGATCCTTCGGGTCAAAGGAGTTCTTCAAAGCCCTGCAGAGGCTAGCCCATAGGTGCTTGGGTTTTCTCATGACTCCAATTCACACAAAGAATCTATACCCGGCAGTCAGTAGGCCTCCAATTGGAGAAGCGGAGCCAGTATTAACGGCAGGCCTATTGGATCACTCCAGGTTCACAGGAAGGGTGTCCAGGCCACCCTGACATTAGGCAAATGAGGGGCAAGGGAGCTTATTGTGGACACTGTCTTGGGCTGTGCCCCTCATGGAAACCTCCAGCCCAGCCAGAGGTTATGATGAGTGTCTATGTGGAAGAAGATTAGGGCCATGTGGCAGTGTTTTGGTTTGAATTGTGGTCATTGGTGTGGCGGTGGGAAGAGATGACTGGGTCCACCTGGGCTTGAACTCTGGTGTGATTCCCCTTGGAGACTGAGTTCTGGAACTGACCTCAGAGAAGTATTGCCGTGAATTGTGTTGGGATTTGAGGAGGCCAAGCATGAGAGTCGCCCTTGGAAACTGAGATGTAGGCCCAGGCTGGCTTTCCACAGAGCACTGGGAATCTCAGCCCGGATATCACATGATTTTATTCTTAAAGACCTGGCAGCCATAGTTGAGAGTCAAAACACACATGGACCTCACATTTGTAGACCTCAATGGGCCTGGCTTCGTGTGACCTTTTGGCCACTCTTTGGGAAGCCTTGTTTGTGAGAGTTCTCCAGAGCTTTCGTTGAAATGAGCTTCCTCACCATTTAATGGTTCCTGAAGGAATGGAAACCCACAGTGCCTCTAACTTCATCCTTTAAAAATGGCTAGCTAGATAAATACCATGAGATTTTTGAAATTCCCATGACCAGGTGGCACTGGAGAACCTTTGGATGTCCTGTTTTGCTGATCATGTGTGTACCAGACACTGCCTTGATTGACTGGGTTTCATGAAAATGGTGTAAAACAGAGATGCAGGTAAGTTGGGGCCTGCTGAGTAGCGGGCCTAGAGCAGTGGTGTGCAGGTGTGTGATAAAACATCTGTGGTGGGGCCATGTGGATCTGCCACTGGCTTCCAAATGGCTTGTGACTGACATGGTGCAGTGAGCAGACCCTTCTATGTAAAGGCATCTTGTTATATGGAGAGGTTTCAGGGCAGTGTTCAGAATCAGGTTGCTATGGTCAAGGGGGCAAGCTCTGTGGGATAGAAGCCTGGCTGGTGCATTCTCCTAGGACCTTGACCCACCACACGTGACAGAACTCCCTCCAGCACGGTGTCCCAGTTGAACTCCTTGTATTTCCTGAAGCAAATTCCAAACTCCCAGTGCAGCAGCAAGAAACACAGTGAAAAGTGGAGGATGACCAAACGGCTTCAGAGTCCACACAGGGAGACACTTAGACCCCAGTGGCCACAGTTTACCTGCAAAGAGAGAATTAAGCACTTCTGCCTCATGTTCATTGGAAAATCAGAAACCATGTCCTCCAGGTCACATAGATGCAGACCCAGCTTTGATGGTCTCACTACAAAGGAAGCTAAAGCTCCTGACAACAACATATATTTCAAGTGCCCCACCTCAGAGGCAGTTTCTCACAAAGTCTTTAGGCCAGCAGAGCTCCATGTTTGTGGAGTGTTTACCCTGTCTCCCTTACTTATGGAAACTCCTCTACCACCTCCAAGGTTGTGAACTCCTGAGCATTTTCCATTCCACATACGTATTCACAGCTTTTCTAACTCTTCTCCATGAATTGCGTCTTACTTGTTGCGAAGGTAATGTCAAGGCATTGTTCTGGATGAGAGTGGGAAGGTTTTTGTGTAGCACATATTTGCCTACACATTGGATTCATTTTCCTATTTTCCGTTTGAAATACTGAATCCCTGACACTAACCCATACCCTACTAGATTCTGACTACGAATACTAATATGATGGAGAAAAATAACCCAAACACAAGAGAAATACAGGCAGTTCAGAGCAGGCATGGTGTATAGTTGGACTTGCCTTTAGCATTACAAAGGGTAGGTGTTTTAAATCTTGTCCAATTTAATAGAGTAGCTCTCCATGTGTTTTGAGAGTTAACAAATGTGTGAATTTCTGTCTCCCTTTCTCTGTAGCCTATTCAGCAACATGTATTTTTACATGCACATATAGAATCCTACCTGCTATCCCTCGTCCACTCTTGTGAGGTGGCTGACTTGGCAGATACAAATTGTGAGAAGAGATCACTCCTCCTAAATGCTGTTGGAACTGAAAATTCAACCTACCGGTGAGCTTCCTACTTGAACAACATGATACATAAATCCATGTTCAGTAACATAATTTTTTTTGGATCTGTGGATGATATATATTTCATGATGAATTTCGATTGGCATATATATTTCTACTTTTTAATGTCTGTGTGTGTGTTCTGTGTGTATGTGTGTGTGTATATATATACACACACACACACAATATACACAAACTCTCCAGATTTTTCAAAATATGAAATATATGTGTCTTATTATACACTCCCTAAATTCATCCATGTTCATATATGTGGATTTATAATCAACTTTTCACAAGATTATTCTCAGAAATATTCATCCACCTGAAATACATATTTGTTTCCTAGTGCTGAAAACTAACTTCAGAGAATGGTGCATAGAGATCCTAATATTTCTACAGGAACTGACCCAGTTTAACATCAATGCCAGTAGATTCCTATGGGACATGATGTGTATTTTGACCTTCATTTTTATTCAACACTGATACATTACTATTTCTTCAGTTGATGCACATCATAGGATATGTATTTCATCCTCATGTTCACAAATTTCTAGGCATTTGGTTCACTTTCAATCACTTCCTGCTTCAGAACACATGTATTCCTCCACGTTTCTTGACTGGTCTTATCATGAGACTTCTTTCCAAACACATTCTTTTCCATTTCCATAATCCCTTTTGAAGCCAAACTCACACCCCCTTCATGGTAAACCATCACCCTAATATCACCATTAGATGTATAACTGGTTGGAATGAATGGTTGTGTATCAATATTAGATTTCCTATATATTTTCAGATATCCATTCAATCCATTATTTAAATTGGAACCAGTTATAATATTTATTCACAGTAGGGTCTATTCATGCATTATCTCTATATTCATAGACCCAGGGTACACCTATTTGTACCCCCAAAGGCTAATTTATATGTCTTCAACATATTACTCCCAGAAATGGTGGAAGAAATACTCATGACACCTGATCTCCATATACATTGTATCACAGTGATATTCTGGACACAAAATGCAAAGGTCACACTTATGATTGTACCAAAGCCTCATTGGAAAGTGAGCATGGATTACTCAAAACATCCTTGTCCAGGTTGCCTAATGCTCTCAAATGTCAATCCTATTGGTGACTACACATTTGTTTCTTCCTAAGATGATATATTCAACCTCAACCCTGTTGAATATGTCTAATCCTCTCACTCACTTTATACTTTGCCTGATTTCCTAATGTCTCTATTGATATCTGCTTTCCTACATATGTTCCCCAGTTCATCATTGTGACTGACCCTTAACATGTGCTGACATTTACATTCACTCTCTAACCGACACCCTATTGCTAAAGAACTTTTGGTCCAAATTTTATACTCACTCTTCTTCCTAAACCTACCAACTATCTTCCTAATCCTACCTACTATCCCTTTTTGACTGGATGTTCTCTTCTACATTCAATCATCCAAGGTACAAGGTCCTGTGCCATTGTATATCGATTTATCTGAGACATCTGTGCAGAAAGTCATTCAAAGCTAAGTAACCCAATCAAGGGCCCAATGCCCTTCTGGCCTTCAAATCTTACTTGGATTTCTGTTTTCATACATATATTTCACCTATATATTATTATAAATATCACAGGTTCCCAATACCATTCATCATCCAGCTGAGTGATTCCTAACCCAAACCGAACAGGTTCTTAACCCTAACCATACACTGTTCCCTCAATCTAACTTTACAGAAGAGCAGGGACAGAGTTGGTCTTACAATACAGGAATGTAGGGGATCTTCCACCTGCTGAGAACCTCAAAGGTCCATGCAGAAATGATCCCTGGAGAAGATGTAGGCCGCTGTGAAGGACCTGAGAGAGCACAAGTCATCTTCCATGGCAAACCACCTGGTCAGGATGAAGGGATGTGTCTGAATGAGCCTCTCTCTTCTTAATGTAGACAAGATGGACCAAAGCAGGCCTGTGTGGAGAGCTGTCCCTTGGTGCCTATGGTTGATATTCCATTCTAACTTGTGAAAGTGTCACAGGAAGGAGGGGCAGCCTCCATCTCATGGGAGCCCTGGAAGCAACTGTTAGGACACAGTGGTTGCCAAGGCAGTGACCTCATTCAGTTCCTGAAGGAAGTGACCTCACCTCACTTCCTTGGTGATGGAACTCTCTGAACTTGGGATCCAGGAAGCCAGGCACCCAGAGCCAGTCCCAGTCCCAGTCCCAGTGGGCTCACTTGTTTGGATTTACCAAGGACAGAGTCAGTCTTTCTTGGTACCTACTGATGTGAGGATGGCCAAATGCCAGGAAAGCTCTGCAGAGGGGCCTTTCCTGAGAAAGCAGGTAGTGGCTCACCGCTGGCTCCTGACAACTTCACAGAGTTGGCCAAGGAGGCCAGATGTGGGACAGGACAGGCCATTTCGCGGGAACATAGTATGGCCCACGAGTCAGACGGCACTCCGGGTAGTCACAGACCAACTTGGAAGAAGGAGGTGCCTTTGTGGGTGTGGGTGTGAGTTTGTGGTTTTGTCTCATGTTCTGAGAATAGGTAGGAAAGGTGGTTTGTTTGTTTTGGAGTGGACTGTTTCTAGTAAGTCTTTTGACGAGGCGAGTGTTTCTATGTTTGTGTATCCCACTGTGTCCCTGGTTGTAGACATTAGAAAAGAGAATGCATCAATGGATGTGTCCTGTCTAGTAGAAAGCTTCCCAGCATTCATCCTGCCCAATTCATGAATGGACTGCGGCTTGCCTTATGGATGGGCAACACCTACTATCTTCCTAAGTTCCTGTTTTCTTCCTGAATTCTGGCCACTCTCCAGAATAGGCTCATGGTTTTGTGTCCAAGATATATACCACCTCCAACCTCGGTGACATGGCCATGTACTGGAGAGCTGGAAGGAATGGTGAGCATCTCAGAAAACTCAGATATCAGTGTGACCAGTAAAGTCTCCCTGGAGAAACCCTGCTTTGGGCCTTTTGCTTACCTATTGTTCTGTTGCCCTGAATGTCAGGAAGGCCTTTGCCTCAGGGCACCCCTTTGTGAAGCCTGAAGAAAAAGTTTTCAAATGGAAATGAATGGGCATCACCTGTGGCTCTTTGCTTAATGGCTTTGCAAAGGGATGTGTCTGAATCAGCCTCTTGGCCCTGTGTGAGGCTGTGGCTTAGGTTGTCAGCACCTGACGGATCCAAAGAGAGATCCCATGTGTGCATCCAAAGCCAAATTGGCACAAAAGCAGTCATTGTGGATGATGTCTCTCGCATTCCTCTGTAAGGTTCCTGACCTCCATCAAGTGAGAATAGGGATCCTTCGGGTCAAAGGAGTTCTTCAAAGCCCTGCAGAGGCTAGCCCATAGGTGCTTGGGTTTTCTCATGACTCCAATTCACACAAAGAATCTATACCCGGCAGTCAGTAGGCCTCCAATTGGAGAAGCGGAGCCAGTATTAACGGCAGGCCTATTGGATCACTCCAGGTTCACAGGAAGGGTGTCCAGGCCACCCTGACATTAGGCAAATGAGGGGCAAGGGAGCTTATTGTGGACACTGTCTTGGGCTGTGCCCCTCATGGAAACCTCCAGCCCAGCCAGAGGTTATGATGAGTGTCTATGTGGAAGAAGATGAGGGCCATGTGGCAGTGTTTTGGTTTGAATTGTGGTCATTGGTGTGGCGGTGGGAAGAGATGACTGGGTCCACCTGGGCTTGAACTCTGGTGTGATTCCCCTTGGAGACTGAGTTCTGGAACTGACCTCAGAGAAGTATTGCCGTGAATTGTGTTGGGATTTGAGGAGGCCATGCATGAGAGTCGCCCTTGGAAACTGAGATGTAGGCCCAGGCTGGCTTTCCACAGAGCACTGGGAATCTCAGCCCGGATATCACATGATTTTATTCTTAAAGACCTGGCAGCCATAGTTGAGAGTCAAAACACACATGGACCTCACATTTGTAGACCTCAATGGGCCTGGCTTCGTGTGACCTTTTGGCCACTCTTTGGGAAGCCTTGTTTGTGAGAGTTCTCCAGAGCTTTCGTTGAAATGAGCTTCCTCACCATTTAATGGTTCCTGAAGGAATGGAAACCCACAGTTCCTCTAACTTCATCCTTTAAAAATGGCTAGCTAGATAAATACCATGAGATTTTTGAAATTCCCATGACCAGGTGGCACTGGAGAACCTTTGGATGTCCTGTTTTGCTGATCATGTGTGTACCAGACAGTGCCTTGATTGGCTGGGTTTCATGAAAATGGTGTAAAACAGAGATGCCAGTAAGTTGGGGCCTGCTGAGTAGCGGGCCTAGAGCAGTGGTGTGCAGGTGTGTGATAAAACATCTGTGGTGGGGCCATGTGGATCTGCCACTGGCTTCCAAATGGCTTGTGACTGACATGGTGCAGTGAGCAGACCCTTCTATGTAAAGGCATCTTGTTATATGGAGAGGTTTCAGGGCAGTGTTCAGAATCAGGTTGCTATGGTCAAGGGGGCAAGCTCTGTGGGATAGAAGCCTGGCTGGTGCATTCTCCTAGGACCTTGACCCACCACACGTGACAGAACTCCCTCCAGCACGGTGTCCCAGTTGAACTCCTTGTATTTCCTGAAGCAAATTCCAAACTCCCAGTGCAGCAGCAAGAAACACCACGAAAAGTGGAGGATGACCAAATGGCTTCAGAGTCCACACAGGGAGACACTTAGACCCCAGTGGCCACAGTTTACCTGCAAAGAGAGAATTCAGCACTTCTGCCTCATGTTCATTGGAAAATCAGAAACCATGTCCTCCAGGTCACATAGATGCAGACCCAGCTTTGATGGTCTCACTACAAAGGAAGCTAAAGCTCCTGACAACAACATATATTTCAAGTGCCCCACCTCAGAGGCAGTTTCTCACAAAGTCTTTAGGCCAGCAGAGCTCCATGTTTGTGGAGTGTTTACCCTGTCTCCCTTACTTATGGAAACTCCTCTACCACCTCCAAGGTTGTGAACTCCTGAGCATTTTCCATTCCACATACGTATTCACAGCTTTTCTAACTCTTCTCCACGAATTGCGTCTTACTTGTTGCGAAGGTAATGTCAAGGCATTGTTCTGGATGAGAGTGGGAAGGTTTTTGTGTAGCACATATTTGCCTACACATTGGATTCATTTTCCTATTTTCCGTTTGAAATACTGAATCCCTGACACTAACCCATACCCTACTAGATTCTGACTACGAATACTAATATGATGGAGAAAAATAACCCAAACAGAATAGAAATACAGGCAGTTCAGAGCAGGCATGGTGTATAGTTGGACTTGCCTTTAGCATTACAAAGGGTAGGTGTTTTAAATCTTGTCCAATTTAATAGAAGTAGTTCTCCATGTGTTTTGAGAGTTAACAAATGTGTGAATTTCTGTCTCCCTTTCTCTGTAGCCTATTCAGCAACATGTATTTTTACATGCACATATAGAATCCTACCTGCTATCCCACGTCCACTCTTGTGAGGTGGCTGACTTGGCAGATACAAATTGTGAGAAGAGATCACTCCTCCTAAATGCTGTTGGAACTGAAAATTCAACCTACCGGTGAGCTTCCTACTTGAACAACATGATACATAAATCCATGTTCAGTAACATAATTTTTTTTGGATCTGTGGATGATATATATTTCATGATGAATTTCGATTGGCATATATATTTCTACTTTTTAATGTCTGTGTGTGTGTTCTGTGTGTATGTGTGTGTGTATATATATACACACACACACACAATATACACAAACTCTCCAGATTTTTCAAAATATGAAATATATGTGTCTTAGTATACACTCCCTAAATTCATCCATGTTCATATATGTGGATTTATAATCAACTTTTCACAAGATTATTCTCAGAAATATTCATCCACCTGAAATACATATTTGTTTCCTAGTGCTGAAAACTAACTTCAGAGAATGGTGCATAGAGATCCCAATATTTCTACAGGAACTGACCCAGTTTAACATCAATGCCAGTAGATTCCTATGGGACATGATGTGTATTTTGACCTTCATTTTTATTCAACACTGATACATTACTATTTCTTCAGTTGATGCACATCATAGGATATGTATTTCATCCTCATGTTCACAAATTTCTAGGCATTTGGTTCACTTTCAATCACTTCCTGCTTCAGAACACATGTATTCCTCCACGTTTCTTGACTGGTCTTATCATGAGACTTCTTTCCAAACACATTCTTTTCCATTTCCATAATCCCTTTTGAAGCCAAACTCACACCCCCTTCATGGTAAACCATCACCCTAATATCACCATTAGATGTATAACTGGTTGGAATGAATGGTTGTGTATCAATATTAGATTTCCTATATATTTTCAGATATCCATTCAATCCATTATTTAAATTGGAACCAGTTATAATATTTATTCACAGTAGGGTCTATTCATGCATTATCTCTATATTCATAGACCCAGGGTACACCTATTTGTACCCCCAAAGGCTAATTTATATGTCTTCAACATATTACTCCCAGAAATGGTGGAAGAAATACTCATGACACCTGATCTCCATATACATTGTATCACAGTGATATTCTGGACACAAAATGCAAAGGTCACACTTATGATTGTACCAAAGCCTCATTGGAAAGTGAGCATGGATTACTCAAAACATCCTTGTCCAGGTTGCCTAATGCTCTCAAATGTCAATCCTATTGGTGACTACACATTTGTTTCTTCCTAAGATGATATATTCAACCTCAACCCTGTTGAATATGTCTAATCCTCTCACTCACTTTATACTTTGCCTGATTTCCTAATGTCTCTATTGATATCTGCTTTCCTACATATGTTCCCCAGTTCATCATTGTGACTGACCCTTAACATGTGCTGACATTTACATTCACTCTCTAACCGACACCCTATTGCTAAAGAACTTTTGGTCCAAATTTTATACTCACTCTTCTTCCTAAACCTACCAACTATCTTCCTAATCCTACCTACTATCCCTTTTTGACTGGATGTTCTCTTCTACATTCAATCATCCAAGGTACAAGGTCCTGTGCCATTGTATATCGATTTATCTGAGACATCTGTGCAGAAAGTCATTCAAAGCTAAGTAACCCAATCAAGGGCCCAATGCCCTTCTGGCCTTCAAATCTTACTTGGATTTCTGTTTTCATACATATATTTCACCTATATATTATTATAAATATCACAGGTTCCCAATACCATTCATCATCCAGCAGAGTGATTCCTAACCCAAACCGAACAGGTTCTTAACCCTAACCATACACTGTTCCCTCAATCTAACTTTACAGAAGAGCAGGGACAGAGTTGGTCTTACAATACAGGAATGTAGGGGATCTTCCACCTGCTGAGAACCTCAAAGGTCCATGCAGAAATGATCCCTGGAGAAGATGTAGGCCGCTGTGAAGGACCTGAGAGAGCACAAGTCATCTTCCATGGCAAACCACCTGGTCAGGATGAAGGGATGTGTCTGAATGAGCCTCTCTCTTCTTAATGTAGACAAGATGGACCAAAGCAGGCCTGTGTGGAGAGCTGTCCCTTGGTGCCTATGGTTGATATTCCATTCTAACTTGTGAAAGTGTCACAGGAAGGAGGGGCAGCCTCCATCTCATGGGAGCCCTGGAAGCAACTGTTAGGACACAGTGGTTGCCAAGGCAGTGACCTCATTCAGTTCCTGAAGGAAGTGACCTCACCTCACTTCCTTGGTGATGGAACTCTCTGAACTTGGGATCCAGGAAGCCAGGCACCCAGAGCCAGTCCCAGTCCCAGTCCCAGTGGGCTCACTTGTTTGGATTTACCAAGGACAGAGTCAGTCTTTCTTGGTACCTACTGATGTGAGGATGGCCAAATGCCAGGAAAGCTCTGCAGAGGGGCCTTTCCTGAGAAAGCAGGTAGTGGCTCACCGCTGGCTCCTGACAACTTCACAGAGTTGGCCAAGGAGGCCAGATGTGGGACAGGACAGGCCATTTCGCGGGAACATAGTATGGCCCACGAGTCAGACGGCACTCCGGGTAGTCACAGACCAACTTGGAAGAAGGAGGTGCCTTTGTGGGTGTGGGTGTGAGTTTGTGGTTTTGTCTCATGTTCTGAGAATAGGTAGGAAAGGCGGTTTGTTTGTTTTGGAGTGGACTGTTTCTAGTAAGTCTTTTGACGAGGCGAGTGTTTCTATGTTTGTGTATCCCACTGTGTCCCTGGTTGTAGACATTAGAAAAGAGAATGCATCAATGGATGTGTCCTGTCTAGTAGAAAGCTTCCCAGCATTCATCCTGCCCAATTCATGAATGGACTGCGGCTTGCCTTATGGATGGGCAACACCTACTATCTTCCTAAGTTCCTGTTTTCTTCCTGAATTCTGGCCACTCTCCAGAATAGGCTCATGGTTTTGTGTCCAAGATATATACCACCTCCAACCTCGGTGACATGGCCATGTACTGGAGAGCTGGAAGGAATGGTGAGCATCTCAGAAAACTCAGATATCAGTGTGACCAGTAAAGTCTCCCTGAAGAAACCCTGCTTTGGGCCTTTTGCTTACCTATTGTTCTGTTGCCCTGAATGTCAGGAAGGCCTTTGCCTCAGGGCACCCCTTTGTGAAGCCTGAAGAAAAAGTTTTCAAATGGAAATGAATGGGCATCACCTGTGGCTCTTTGCTTAATGGCTTTGCAAAGGGATGTGTCTGAGTCAGCCTCTTGGCCCTGTCTGTGTGAGGCTGTGGCTTAGGTTGTCAGCACCTGACGGATCCAAAGAGAGATCCCATGTGTGCATCCAAAGCCAAATTGGCACAAAAGCAGTCATTGTGGATGATGTCTCTCGCATTCCTCTGTAAGGTTCCTGACCTCCATCAAGTGAGAATAGGGATCCTTCGGGTCAAAGGAGTTCTTCAAAGCCCTGCAGAGGCTAGCCCATAGGTGCTTGGGTTTTCTCATGACTCCAATTCACACAAAGAATCTATACCCGGCAGTCAGTAGGCCTCCAATTGGAGAAGCGGAGCCAGTATTAACGGCAGGCCTATTGGATCACTCCAGGTTCACAGGAAGGGTGTCCAGGCCACCCTGACATTAGGCAAATGAGGGGCAAGGGAGCTTATTGTGGACACTGTCTTGGGCTGTGCCCCTCATGGAAACCTCCAGCCCAGCCAGAGGTTATGATGAGTGTCTATGTGGAAGAAGATGAGGGCCATGTGGCAGTGTTTTGGTTTGAATTGTGGTCATTGGTGTGGCGGTGGGAAGAGATGACTGGGTCCACCTGGGCTTGAACTCTGGTGTGATTCCCCTTGGAGACTGAGTTCTGGAACTGACCTCAGAGAAGTATTGCCGTGAATTGTGTTGGGATTTGAGGAGGCCATGCATGAGAGTCGCCCTTGGAAACTGAGATGTAGGCCCAGGCTGGCTTTCCACAGAGCACTGGGAATCTCAGCCCGGATATCACATGATTTTATTCTTAAAGACCTGGCAGCCATAGTTGAGAGTCAAAACACACATGGACCTCACATTTGTAGACCTCAATGGGCCTGGCTTCGTGTGACCTTTTGGCCACTCTTTGGGAAGCCTTGTTTGTGAGAGTTCTCCAGAGCTTTTGTTGAAATGAGCTTCCTCACCATTTAATGGTTCCTGAAGGAATGGAAACCCACAGTGCCTCTAACTTCATCCTTTAAAAATGGCTAGCTAGATAAATACCATGAGATTTTTGAAATTCCCATGACCAGGTGGCACTGGAGAACTTTTGGATGTCCTGTTTTGCTGATCATGTGTGTACCTTGATTGACTGGGTTTCATGAAAATGGTGTAAAACAGAGATGCCAGTAAGTTGGGGCCTGCTGAGTAGCGGGCCTAGAGCAGTGGTGTGCAGGTGTGTGATAAAACATCTGTGGTGGGGCCATGTGGATCTGCCACTGGCTTCCAAATGGCTTGTGACTGACATGGTGCAGTGAGCAGACCCTTCTATGTAAAGGCATCTTGTTATATGGAGAGGTTTCAGGGCAGTGTTCAGAATCAGGTTGCTATGGTCAAGGGGGCAAGCTCTGTGGGATAGAAGCCTGGCTGGTGCATTCTCCTAGGACCTTGACCCACCACACGTGACAGAACTCCCTCCAGCACGGTGTCCCAGTTGAACTCCTTGTATTTCCTGAAGCAAATTCCAAACTCCCAGTGCAGCAGCAAGAAACACCACAAAAAGTGGAGGATGACCAAATGGCTTCAGAGTCCACACAGGGAGACACTTAGACCCCAGTGGCCACAGTTTACCTGCAAAGAGAGAATTCAGCACTTCTGCCTCATGTTCATTGGAAAATCAGAAACCATGTCCTTCAGGTCACATAGATGCAGACCCAGCTTTGATGGTCTCACTACAAAGGAAGCTAAAGCTCCTGACAACAACATATATTTCAAGTGCCCCACCTCAGAGGCAGTTTCTCACAAAGTCTTTAGGCCAGCAGAGCTCCATGTTTGTGGAGTGTTTACCCTGTCTCCCTTACTTATGGAAACTCCTCTACCACCTCCAAGGTTGTGAACTCCTGAGCATTTTCCATTCCACATACGTATTCACAGCTTTTCTAACTCTTCTCCACGAATTGCGTCTTACTTGTTGCGAAGGTAATGTCAAGGCATTGTTCTGGATGAGAGTGGGAAGGTTTTTGTGTAGCACATATTTGCCTACACATTGGATTCATTTTCCTATTTTCCGTTTGAAATACTGAATCCCTGACACTAACCCATACCCTACTAGATTCTGACTACGAATACTAATATGATGGAGAAAAATAACCCAAACACAATAGAAATACAGGCAGTTCAGAGCAGGCATGGTGTATAGTTGGACTTGCCTTTAGCATTACAAAGGGTAGGTGTTTTAAATCTTGTCCAATTTAATAGAAGTAGTTCTCCATGTGTTTTGAGAGTTAACAAATGTGTGAATTTCTGTCTCCCTTTCTCTGTAGCCTATTCAGCAACATGTATTTTTACATGCACATATAGAATCCTACCTGCTATCCCACGTCCACTCTTGTGAGGTGGCTGACTTGGCAGATACAAATTGTGAGAAGAGATCACTCCTCCTAAATGCTGTTGGAACTGAAAATTCAACCTACCGGTGAGCTTCCTACTTGAACAACATGATACATAAATCCATGTTCAGTAACATAATTTTTTTTGGATCTGTGGATGATATATATTTCATGATGAATTTCGATTGGCATATATATTTCTACTTTTTAATGTCTGTGTGTGTGTTCTGTGTGTATGTGTGTGTGTATATATATACACACACACACACAATATACACAAACTCTCCAGATTTTTCAAAATATGAAATATATGTGTCTTATTATACACTCCCTAAATTCATCCATGTTCATATATATGGATTTATAATCAACTTTTCACAAGATTATTCTCAGAAATATTCATCCACCTGAAATACATATTTGTTTCCTAGTGCTGAAAACTAACTTCAGAGAATGGTGCATAGAGATCCCAATATTTCTACAGGAACTGACCCAGTTTAACATCAATGCCAGTAGATTCCTATGGGACATGATGTGTATTTTGACCTTCATTTTTATTCAACACTGATACATTACTATTTCTTCAGTTGATGCACATCATAGGATATGTATTTCATCCTCATGTTCACAAATTTCTAGGCATTTGGTTCACTTTCAATCACTTCCTGCTTCAGAACACATGTATTCCTCCACGTTTCTTGACTGGTCTTATCATGAGACTTCTTTCCAAACACATTCTTTTCCATTTCCATAATCCCTTTTGAAGCCAAAGTCACACCCCCTTCATGGTAAACCATCACCCTAATATCACCATTAGATGTATAACTGGTTGGAATGAATGGTTGTGTATCAATATTAGATTTCCTATATATTTTCAGATATCCATTCAATCCATTATTTAAATTGGAACCAGTTATAATATTTATTCACAGTAGGGTCTATTCATGCATTATCTCTATATTCATAGACCCAGGGTACACCTATTTGTACCCCCAAAGGCTAATTTATATGTCTTCAATATATTACTCCCAGAAATGGTGGAAGAAATACTCATGACACCTGATCTCCATATACATTGTATCACAGTGATATTCTGGACACAAAATGCAAAGGTCACACTTATGATTGTACCAAAGCCTCATTGGAAAGTGAGCATGGATTACTCAAAACATCCTTGTCCAGGTTGCCTAATGCTCTCAAATGTCAATCCTATTGGTGACTACACATTTGTTTCTTCCTAAGATGATATATTCAACCTCAACCCTGTTGAATATGTCTAATCCTCTCACTCACTTTATACTTTGCCTGATTTCCTAATGTCTCTATTGATATCTGCTTTCCTACATATGTTCCCCAGTTCATCATTGTGACTGACCCTTAACATGTGCTGACATTTACATTCACTCTCTAACCGACACCCTATTGCTAAAGAACTTTTGGTCCAAATTTTATACTCACTCTTCTTCCTAAACCTACCAACTATCTTCCTAATCCTACCTACTATCCCTTTTTGACTGGATGTTCTCTTCTACATTCAATCATCCAAGGTACAAGGTCCTGTGCCATTGTATATCGATTTATCTGAGACATCTGTGCAGAAAGTCATTCAAAGCTAAGTAACCCAATCAAGGGCCCAATGCCCTTCTGGCCTTCAAATCTTACTTGGATTTCTGTTTTCATACATATATTTCACCTATATATTATTATAAATATCACAGGTTCCCAATACCATTCATCATCCAGCAGAGTGATTCCTAACCCAAACCGAACAGGTTCTTAACCCTAACCATACACTGTTCCCTCAATCTAACTTTACAGAAGAGCAGGGACAGAGTTGGTCTTACAATACAGGAATGTAGGGGATCTTCCACCTGCTGAGAACCTCAAAGGTCCATGCAGAAATGATCCCTGGAGAAGATGTAGGCCGCTGTGAAGGACCTGAGAGAGCACAAGTCATCTTCCATGGCAAACCACCTGGTCAGGATGAAGGGATGTGTCTGAATGAGCCTCTCTCTTCTTAATGTAGACAAGATGGACCAAAGCAGGCCTGTGTGGAGAGCTGTCCCGTGGTGCCTATGGTTGATATTTCATTCTAACTTGTGAAAGTGTCAGAGGAAGGAGGGGCAGCCTCCATCTCATGGGAGCCCTGGAAGCAACTGTTAGGACACAGTGGTTGCCAAGGCAGTGACCTCATTCAGTTCCTGAAGGAAGTGACCTCACCTCACTTCCTTGGTGATGGAACTCTCTGAACTTGGGATCCAGGAAGCCAGGCACCCAGAGCCAGTCCCAGTCCCAGTCCCAGTGGGCTCACTTGTTTGGATTTACCAAGGACAGAGTCAGTCTTTCTTGGTACCTACTGATGTGAGGATGGCCAAATGCCAGGAAAGCTCTGCAGAGGGGCCTTTCCTGAGAAAGCAGGTAGTGGCTCACCGCTGGCTCCTGACAACTTCACAGAGTTGGCCAAGGAGGCCAGATGTGGGACAGGACAGGCCATTTCGCGGGAACATAGTATGGCCCACGAGTCAGACGGCACTCCGGGTAGTCACAGACCAACTTGGAAGAAGGAGGTGCCTTTGTGGGTGTGGGTGTGAGTTTGTGGTTTTGTCTCATGTTCTGAGAATAGGTAGGAAAGGCGGTTTGTTTGTTTTGGAGTGGACTGTTTCTAGTAAGTCTTTTGACGTGGCGAGTGTTTCTATGTTTGTGTATCCCACTGTGTCCCTGGTTGTAGACATTAGAAAAGAGAATGCATCAATGGATGTGTCCTGTCTAGTAGAAAGCTTCCCAGCATTCATCCTGCCCAATTCATGAATGGACTGCGGCTTGCCTTATGGATGGGCAACACCTACTATCTTCCTAAGTTCCTGTTTTCTTCCTGAATTCTGGCCACTCTCCAGAATAGGCTCATGGTTTTGTGTCCAAGATATATACCACCTCCAAGCTCGGTGACATGGCCATGTACTGGAGAGCTGGAAGGAATGGTGAGCATCTCAGAAAACTCAGATATCAGTGTGACCAGTAAAGTCTCCCTGAAGAAACCCTGCTTTGGGCCTTTTGCTTACCTATTGTTCTGTTGCCCTGAATGTCAGGAAGGCCTTTGCCTCAGGGCACCCCTTTGTGAAGCCTGAAGAAAAAGTTTTCAAATGGAAATGAATGGGCATCACCTGTGGCTCTTTGCTTAATGGCTTTGCAAAGGGATGTGTCTGAATCAGCCTCTTGGCCCTGTGTGAGGCTGTGGCTTAGGTTGTCAGCACCTGACGGATCCAAAGAGAGATCCCATGTGTGCATCCAAAGCCAAATTGGCACAAAAGCAGTCATTGTGGATGATGTCTCTCGCCTTCCTCTGTAAGGTTCCTGACCTCCATCAAGTGAGAATAGGGATCCTTCGGGTCAAAGGAGTTCTTCAAAGCCCTGCAGAGGCTAGCCCATAGGTGCTTGGGTTTTCTCATGACTCCAATTCACACAAAGAATCTATACCCGGCAGTCAGTAGGCCTCCAATTGGAGAAGCGGAGCCAGTATTAACGGCAGGCCTATTGGATCACTCCAGGTTCACTGGAAGGGTGTCCAGGCCACCCTGACATTAGGCAAATGAGGGGCAAGGGAGCTTATTGTGGACACTGTCTTGGGCTGTGCCCCTCATGGAAACCTCCAGCCCAGCCAGAGGTTATGATGAGTGTCTATGTGGAAGAAGATGAGGGCCATGTGGCAGTGTTTTGGTTTGAATTGTGGTCATTGGTGTGGCGGTGGGAAGAGATGACTGGGTCCACCTGGGCTTGAACTCTGGTGTGATTCCCCTTGGAGACTGAGTTCTGGAACTGACCTCAGAGAAGTATTGCCGTGAATTGTGTTGGGATTTGAGGAGGCCATGCATGAGAGTCGCCCTTGGAAACTGAGATGTAGGCCCAGGCTGGCTTTCCACAGAGCACTGGGAATCTCAGCCCGGATATCACATGATTTTATTCTTAAAGACCTGGCAGCCATAGTTGAGAGTCAAAACACACATGGACCTCACATTTGTAGACCTCAATGGGCCTGGCTTCGTGTGACCTTTTGGCCACTCTTTGGGAAGCCTTGTTTGTGAGAGTTCTCCAGAGCTTTCGTTGAAATGAGCTTCCTCACCATTTAATGGTTCCTGAAGGAATGGAAACCCACAGTGCCTCTAACTTCATCCTTTAAAAATGGCTAGCTAGATAAATACCATGAGATTTTTGAAATTCCCATGACCAGGTGGCACTGGAGAACCTTTGGATGTCCTGTTTTGCTGATCATGTGTGTACCAGACAGTGCCTTGATTGGCTGGGTTTCATGAAAATGGTGTAAAACAGAGATGCCAGTAAGTTGGGGCCTGCTGAGTAGCGGGCCTAGAGCAGTGGTGTGCAGGTGTGTGATAAAACATCTGTGGTGGGGCCATGTGGATCTGCCACTGGCTTCCAAATGGCTTGTGACTGACATGGTGCAGTGAGCAGACCCTTCTATGTAAAGGCATCTTGGTATATGGAGAGGTTTCAGGGCAGTGTTCAGAATCAGGTTGCTATGGTCAAGGGGGCAAGCTCTGTGGGATAGAAGCCTGGCTGGTGCATTCTCCTAGGACCTTGACCCACCACACGTGACAGAACTCCCTCCAGCACGGTGTCCCAGTTGAACTCCTTGTATTTCCTGAAGCAAATTCCAAACTCCCAGTGCAGCAGCAAGAAACACCACGAAAAGTGGAGGATGACCAAATGGCTTCAGAGTCCACACAGGGAGACATTTAGACCCCAGTGGCCACAGTTTACCTGCAAAGAGAGAATTCAGCACTTCTGCCTCATGTTCATTGGAAAATCAGAAACCATGTCCTCCAGGTCACATAGATGCAGACCCAGCTTTGATGGTCTCACTACAAAGGAAGCTAAAGCTCCTGACAACAACATATATTTCAAGTGCCCCACCTCAGAGGCAGTTTCTCACAAAGTCTTTAGGCCAGCAGAGCTCCATGTTTGTGGAGTGTTTACCCTGTCTCCCTTACTTATGGAAACTCCTCTACCACCTCCAAGGTTGTGAACTCCTGAGCATTTTCCATTCCACATACGTATTCACAGCTTTTCTAACTCTTCTCCACGAATTGTGTCTTACTTGTTGCGAAGGTAATGTCAAGGCATTGTTCTGGATGAGAGTGGGAAGGTTTTTGTGTAGCACATATTTGCCTACACATTGGATTCATTTTCCTATTTTCCGTTTGAAATACTGAATCCCTGACACTAACCCATACCCTACTAGATTCTGACTACGAATACTAATATGATGGAGAAAAATAACCCAAACACAATAGAAATACAGGCAGTTCAGAGCAGGCATGGTGTATAGTTGGACTTGCCTTTAGCATTACAAAGGGTAGGTGTTTTAAATCTTGTCCAATTTAATAGAAGTAGTTCTCCATGTGTTTTGAGAGTTAACAAATGTGTGAATTTCTGTCTCCCTTTCTCTGTAGCCTATTCAGCAACATGTATTTTTACATGCACATATAGAATCCTACCTGCTATCCCACGTCCACTCTTGTGAGGTGGCTGACTTGGCAGATACAAATTGTGAGAAGAGATCACTCCTCCTAAATGCTGTTGGAACTGAAAATTCAACCTACCGGTGAGCTTCCTACTTGAACAACATGATACATAAATCCATGTTCAGTAACATAATTTTTTTTGGATCTGTGGATGATATATATTTCATGATGAATTTCGATTGGCATATATATTTCTACTTTTTAATGTCTGTGTGTGTGTTCTGTGTGTATGTGTGTGTGTATATATATACACACACACACACACACAATATACACAAACTCTCCAGATTTTTCAAAATATGAAATATATGTGTCTTATTATACACTCCCTAAATTCATCCATGTTCATATATGTGGATTTATAATCAACTTTTCACAAGATTATTCTCAGAAATATTCATCCACCTGAAATACATATTTGTTTCCTAGTGCTGAAAACTAACTTCAGAGAATGGTGCATAGAGATCCTAATATTTCTACAGGAACTGACCCAGTTTAACATCAATGCCAGTAGATTCCTATGGGACATGATGTGTATTTTGACCTTCATTTTTATTCAACACTGATACATTATTATTTCTTCAGTTGATGCACATCATAGGATATGTATTTCATCCTCATGTTCACAAATTTCTAGGCATTTGGTTCACTTTCAATCACTTCCTGCTTCAGAACACATGTATTCCTCCACGTTTCTTGACTGGTCTTATCATGAGACTTCTTTCCAAACACATTCTTTTCCATTTCCACAATCCCTTTTGAAGCCAAACTCACACCCCCTTCATGGTAAACCATCACCCTAATATCACCATTAGATGTATAACTGGTTGGAATGAATGGTTGTGTATCAATATTAGATTTCCTATATATTTTCAGATATCCATTCAATCCATTATTTAAATTGGAACCAGTTATAATATTTATTCACAGTAGGGTCTATTCATGCATTATCTCTATATTCATAGACCCAGGGTACACCTATTTGTACCCCCAAAGGCTAATTTATATGTCTTCAACATATTACTCCCAGAAATGGTGGAAGAAATACTCATGACACCTGATCTCCATATACATTGTATCACAGTGATATTCTGGACACAAAATGCAAAGGTCACACTTATGATTGTACCAAAGCCTCATTGGAAAGTGAGCATGGATTACTCAAAACATCCTTGTCCAGGTTGCCTAATGCTCTCAAATGTCAATCCTATTGGTGACTACACATTTGTTTCTTCCTAAGATGATATATTCAACCTCAACCCTGTTGAATATGTCTAATCCTCTCACTCACTTTATACTTTGCCTGATTTCCTAATGTCTCTATTGATATCTGCTTTCCTACATATGTTCCCCAGTTCATCATTGTGACTGACCCTTAACATGTGCTGACATTTACATTCACTCTCTAACCGACACCCTATTGCTAAAGAACTTTTGGTCCAAATTTTATACTCACTCTTCTTCCTAAACCTACCAACTATCTTCCTAATCCTACCTACTATCCCTTTTTGACTGGATGTTCTCTTCTACATTCAATCATCCAAGGTACAAGGTCCTGTGCCATTGTATATCGATTTATCTGAGACATCTGTGCAGAAAGTCATTCAAAGCTAAGTAACCCAATCAAGGGCCCAATGCCCTTCTGGCCTTCAAATCTTACTTGGATTTCTGTTTTCATACATATATTTCACCTATATATTATTATAAATATCACAGGTTCCCAATACCATTCATCATCCAGCAGAGTGATTCCTAACCCAAACCGAACAGGTTCTTAACCCTAACCATACACTGTTCCCTCAATCTAACTTTACAGAAGAGCAGGGACAGAGTTGGTCTTACAATACAGGAATGTAGGGGATCTTCCACCTGCTGAGAACCTCAAAGGTCCATGCAGAAATGATCCCTGGAGAAGATGTAGGCCGCTGTGAAGGACCTGAGAGAGCACAAGTCATCTTCCATGGCAAACCACCTGGTCAGGATGAAGGGATGTGTCTGAATGAGCCTCTCTCTTCTTAATGTAGACAAGATGGACCAAAGCAGGCCTGTGTGGAGAGCTGTTCCTTGGTGCCTATGGTTGATATTCCATTCTAACTTGTGAAAGTGTCAGAGGAAGGAGGGGCAGCCTCCATCTCATGGGAGCCATGGAAGCAACTGTTAGGACACAGTGGTTGCCAAGGCAGTGACCTCATTCAGTTCCTGAAGGAAGTGACCTCACCTCACTTCCTTGGTGATGGAACTCTCTGAACTTGGGATCCAGGAAGCCAGGCACCCAGAGCCAGTCCCAGTCCCAGTCCCAGTGGGCTCACTTGTTTGGATTTACCAAGGACAGAGTCAGTCTTTCTTGGTACCTACTGATGTGAGGATGGCCAAATGCCAGGAAAGCTCTGCAGAGGGGCCTTTCCTGAGAAAGCAGGTAGTGGCTCACCGCTGGCTCCTGACAACTTCACAGAGTTGGCCAAGGAGGCCAGATGTGGGACAGGACAGGCCATTTCGCGGGAACATAGTATGGCCCACGAGTCAGACGGCACTCCGGGTAGTCACAGACCAACTTGGAAGAAGGAGGTGCCTTTGTGGGTGTGGGTGTGAATTTGTGGTTTTGTCTCATGTTCTGAGAATAGGTAGGAAAGGCGGTTTGTTTGTTTTGGAGTGGACTGTTTCTAGTAAGTCTTTTGACGAGGCGAGTGTTTCTATGTTTGTGTATCCCACTGTGTCCCTGGTTGTAGACATTAGAAAAGAGAATGCATCAATGGATGTGTCCTGTCTAGTAGAAAGCTTCCCAGCATTCATCCTGCCCAATTCATGAATGGACTGCGGCTTGCCTTATGGATGGGCAACACCTACTATCTTCCTAAGTTCCTGTTTTCTTCCTGAATTCTGGCCACTCTCCAGAATAGGCTCATGGTTTTGTGTCCAAGATATGTACCACCTCCAAGCTCGGTGACATGGCCATGTACTGGAGAGCTGGAAGGAATGGTGAGCATCTCAGAAAACTCAGATATCAGTGTGACCAGTAAAGTCTCCCTGGAGAAACCCTGCTTTGGGCCTTTTGCTTACCTATTGTTGTGTTGCCCTGAATGTCAGGAAGGCCTTTGCCTCAGGGCACCCCTTTGTGAAGCCTGAAGAAAACAGTTTTCAAATGGAAATGAATGGGCATCACCTGTGGCTCTTTGCTTAATGGCTTTGCAAAGGGATGTGTCTGAATCAGCCTCTTGGCCCTGTGTGAGGCTGTGGCTTAGGTTGTCAGCACCTGACGGATCCAAAGAGAGATCCCATGTGTGCATCCAAAGCCAAATTGGCACAAAAGCAGTCATTGTGGATGATGTCTCTCGCCTTCCTCTGTAAGGTTCCTGACCTCCATCAAGTGAGAATAGGGATCCTTCGTGTCAAAGGAGTTCTTCAAAGCCCTGCAGAGGCTAGCCCATAGGTGCTTGGGTTTTCTCATGACTCCAATTCACACAAAGAATCTATACCCGGCAGTCAGTAGGCCTCCAATTGGAGAAGCGGAGCCAGTATTAACGGCAGGCCTATTGGATCACTCCAGGTTCACAGGAAGGGTGTCCAGGCCACCCTGACATTAGGCAAATGAGGGGCAAGGGAGCTTATTGTGGACACTGTCTTGGGCTGTGCCCCTCATGGAAACCTCCAGCCCAGCCAGAGGTTATGATGAGTGTCTATGTGGAAGAAGATGAGGGCCATGTGGCAGTGTTTTGGTTTGAATTGTGGTCATTGGTGTGGCGGTGGGAAGAGATGACTGGGTCCACCTGGGCTTGAACTCTGGTGTGATTCCCCTTGGAGACTGAGTTCTGGAACTGACCTCAGAGAAGTATTGCCGTGAATTGTGTTGGGATTTGAGGAGGCCATGCATGAGAGTCGCCCTTGGAAACTGAGATGTAGGCCCAGGCTGGCTTTCCACAGAGCACTGGGAATCTCAGCCCGGATATCACATGATTTTATTCTTAAAGACCTGGCAGCCATAGTTGAGAGTCAAAACACACATGGACCTCACATTTGTAGACCTCAATGGGCCTGGCTTCGTGTGACCTTTTGGCCACTCTTTGGGAAGCCTTGTTTGTGAGAGTTCTCCAGAGCTTTTGTTGAAATGAGCTTCCTCACCATTTAATGGTTCCTGAAGGAATGGAAACCCACAGTGCCTCTAACTTCATCCTTTAAAAATGGCTAGCTAGATAAATACCATGAGATTTTTGAAATTCCCATGACCAGGTGGCACTGGAGAACCTTTGGATGTCCTGTTTTGCTGATCATGTGTGTACCAGACAGTGCCTTGATTGACTGGGTTTCATGAAAATGGTGTAAAACAGAGATGCCAGTAAGTTGGGGCCTGCTGAGTAGCGGGCCTAGAGCAGTGGTGTGCAGGTGTGTGATAAAACATCTGTGGTGGGGCCATGTGGATCTGCCACTGGCTTCCAAATGGCTTGTGACTGACATGGTGCAGTGAGCAGACCCTTCTATGTAAAGGCATCTTGTTATATGGAGAGGTTTCAGGGCAGTGTCCAGAATCAGGTTGCTATGGTCAAGGGGGCAAGCTCTGTGGGATAGAAGCCTGGCTGGTGCATTCTCCTAGGACCTTGACCCACCACACGTGACAGAACTCCCTCCAGCACGGTGTCCCAGTTGAACTCCTTGTATTTCCTGAAACAAATTCCAAACTCCCAGTGCAGCAGCAAGAAACACCACGAAAAGTGGAGGATGACCAAATGGCTTCAGAGTCCAAACAGGGAGACATTTAGACCCCAGTGGCCACAGTTTACTTGCAAAGAGAGAATTCAGCACTTCTGCCTCATGTTCATTGGAAAATCAGAAACCATGTCCTCCAGGTCACATAGATGCAGACCCAGCTTTGATGGTCTCACTACAAAGGAAGCTAAAGCTCCTGACAACAACATATATTTCAAGTGCCCCACCTCAGAGGCAGTTTCTCACAAAGTCTTTAGGCCAGCAGAGCTCCATGTTTGTGGAGTGTTTACCCTGTCTCCCTTACTTATGGAAACTCCTCTACCACCTCCAAGGTTGTGAACTCCTGAGCATTTTCCATTCCATATATGTATTCACAGCTTTTCTAACTCTTCTCCACGAATTGCGTCTTACTTGTTGCGAAGGTAATGTCAAGGCATTGTTCTGGATGAGAGTGGGAAGGTTTTTGTGTAGCACATATTTGCCTACACATTGGATTCATTTTCCTATTTTCCGTTTGAAATACTGAATCCCTGACACTAACCCATACCCTACTAGATTCTGACTACGAATACTAATATGATGGAGAAAAATAACCCAAACACAATAGAAATACAGGCAGTTCAGAGCAGGCATGGTGTATAGTTGGACTTGCCTTTAGCATTACAAAGGGTAGGTGTTTTAAATCTTGTCCAATTTAATAGAAGTAGTTCTCCATGTGTTTTGAGAGTTAACAAATGTGTGAATTTCTGTCTCCCTTTCTCTGTAGCCTATTCAGCAACATGTATTTTTACATGCACATATAGAATCCTACCTGCTATCCCATGTCCACTCTTGTGAGGTGGCTGACTTGGCAGATACAAATTGTGAGAAGAGATCACTCCTCCTAAATGCTGTTGGAACTGAAAATTCAACCTACCGGTGAGCTTCCTACTTGAACAACATGATACATAAATCCATGTTCAGTAACATAATTTTTTTTGGATCTGTGGATGATATATATTTCATGATGAATTTCGATTGGCATATATATTTCTATTTTTAATGTCTGTGTGTGTGTTCTGTGTGTATGTGTGTGTGTATATATACACACACACACACACACACACAATATACACAAACTCTCCAGATTTTTCAAAATATGAAATATATGTGTCTTATTATACACTCCCTAAATTCATCCATGTTCATATGTGTGGATTTATAATCAACTTTTCACAAGATTATTCTCAGAAATATTCATCCACCTGAAATACATATTTGTTTCCTAGTGCTGAAAACTAACTTCAGAGAATGGTGCATAGAGATCCTAATATTTCTACAGGAACTGACCCAGTTTAACATCAATGCCAGTAGATTCCTATGGGACATGATGTGTATTTTGACCTTCATTTTTATTCAACACTGATACATTACTATTTCTTCAGTTGATGCACATCATAGGATATGTATTTCATCCTCATGTTCACAAATTTCTAGGCATTTGGTTCACTTTCAATCACTTCCTGCTTCAGAACACATGTATTCCTCCACGTTTCTTGACTGGTCTTATCATGAGACTTCTTTCCAAACACATTCTTTTCCATTTCCATAATCTCTTTTGAAGCCAAACTCACACCCCCTTCATGGTAAACCATCACCCTAATATCACCATTAGATGTATAACTGGTTGGAATGAATGGTTGTGTATCAATATTAGATTTCCTATATATTTTCAGATATCCATTCAATCCATTATTTAAATTGGAACCAGTTATAATATTTATTCACAGTATTGTCTATTCATGCATTATCTCTATATTCATAGACCCAGGGTACACCTATTTGTACCCCCAAAGGCTAATTTATATGTCTTCAATATATTACTCCCAGAAATGGTGGAAGAAATACTCATGACACCTGATCTCCATATACATTGTATCACAGTGATATTCTGGACACAAAATGCAAAGGTCACACTTATGATTGTACCAAAGCCTCATTGGAAAGTGAGCATGGATTACTCAAAACATCCTTGTCCAGGTTGCCTAATGCTCTCAAATGTCAATCCTATTGGTGACTACACATTTGTTTCTTCCTAAGATGATATATTCAACCTCAACCCTGTTGAATATGTCTAATCCTCTCACTCACTTTATACTTTGCCTGATTTCCTAATGTCTCTATTGATATCTGCTTTCCTACATATGTTCCCCAGTTCATCATTGTGACTGACCCTTAACATGTGCTGACATTTACATTCACTCTCTAACCGACACCCTATTGCTAAAGAACTTTTGGTCCAAATTTTATACTCACTCTTCTTCCTAAACCTACCAACTATCTTCCTAATCCTACCTACTATCCCTTTTTGACTGGATGTTCTCTTCTACATTCAATCATCCAAGGTACAAGGTCCTGTGCCATTGTATATCGATTTATCTGAGACATCTGTGCAGAAAGTCATTCAAAGCTAAGTAACCCAATCAAGGGCCCAATGCCCTTCTGGCCTTCAAATCTTACTTGGATTTCTGTTTTCATACATATATTTCACCTATATATTATTATAAATATCACAGGTTCCCAATACCATTCATCATCCAGCAGAGTGATTCCTAACCCAAACCGAACAGGTTCTTAACCCTAACCATACACTGTTCCCTCAATCTAACTTTACAGAAGAGCAGGGACAGAGTTGGTCTTACAATACAGGAATGTAGGGGATCTTCCACCTGCTGAGAACCTCAAAGGTCCATGCAGAAATGATCCCTGGAGAAGATGTAGGCCGCTGTGAAGGACCTGAGAGAGCACAAGTCATGTTCCATGGCAAACAACCTGGTCAGGATGAAGGGATGTGTCTGAATGAGCCTCTCTCTTCTTAATGTAGACAAGATGGACCAAAGCAGGCCTGTGTGGAGAGCTGTTCCTTGGTGCCTATGGTTGATATTCCATTCTAACTTGTGAAAGTGTCAGAGGAAGGAGGGGCAGCCTCCATCTCATGGGAGCCCTGGAAGCAACTGTTAGGACACAGTGGTTGCCAAGGCAGTGACCTCATTCAGTTCCTGAAGGAAGTGACCTCACCTCACTTCCTTGGTGATGGAACTCTCTGAACTTGGGATCCAGGAAGCCAGGCACCCAGAGCCAGTCCCAGTCCCAGTCCCAGTGGGCTCACTTGTTTGGATTTACCAAGGACAGAGTCAGTCTTTCTTGGTACCTACTGATGTGAGGATGGCCAAATGCCAGGAAAGCTCTGCAGAGGGGCCTTTCCTGAGAAAGCAGGTAGTGGCTCACCGCTGGCTCCTGACAACTTCACAGAGTTGGCCAAGGAGGCCAGATGTGGGACAGGACAGGCCATTTCGCGGGAACATAGTATGGCCCACGAGTCAGACGGCACTCCGGGTAGTCACAGACCAACTTGGAAGAAGGAGGTGCCTTTGTGGGTGTGGGTGTGAGTTTGTGGTTTTGTCTCATGTTCTGAGAATAGGTAGGAAAGGCGGTTTGTTTGCTTTGGAGTGGACTGTTTCTAGTAAGTCTTTTGACGAGGCGAGTGTTTCTATGTTTGTGTATCCCACTGTGTCCCTGGTTGTAGACATTAGAAAAGAGAATGCATCAATGGATGTGTCCTGTCTAGTAGAAAGCTTCCCAGCATTCATCCTGCCCAATTCATGAATGGACTGCGGCTTGCCTTATGGATGGGCAACACCTACTATCTTCCTAAGTTCCTGTTTTCTTCCTGAATTCTGGCCACTCTCCAGAATAGGCTCATGGTTTTGTGTCCAAGATATGTACCACCTCCAAGCTCGGTGACATGGCCATGTACTGGAGAGCTGGAAGGAATGGTGAGCATCTCAGAAAACTCAGATATCAGTGTGACCAGTAAAGTCTCCCTGGAGAAACCCTGCTTTGGGCCTTTTGCTTACCTATTGTTCTGTTGCCCTGAATGTCAGGAAGGCCTTTGCCTCAGGGCACCCCTTTGTGAAGCCTGAAGAAAACAGTTTTCAAATGGAAATGAATGGGCATCACCTGTGGCTCTTTGCTTAATGGCTTTGCAAAGGGATGTGTCTGAATCAGCCTCTTGGCCCTGTGTGAGGCTGTGGCTTAGGTTGTCAGCACCTGACGGATCCAAAGAGAGATCCCATGTGTGCATCCAAAGCCAAATTGGCACAAAAGCAGTCATTGTGGATGATGTCTCTCGCCTTCCTCTGTAAGGTTCCTGACCTCCATCAAGTGAGAATAGGGATCCTTCGGGTCAAAGGAGTTCTTCAAAGCCCTGCAGAGGCTAGCCCATAGGTGCTTGGGTTTTCTCATGACTCCAATTCACACAAAGAATCTATACCCGGCAGTCAGTAGGCCTCCAATTGGAGAAGCGGAGCCAGTATTAACGGCAGGCCTATTGGATCACTCCAGGTTCACAGGAAGGGTGTCCAGGCCACCCTGACATTAGGCAAATGAGGGGCAAGGGAGCTTATTGTGGACACTGTCTTGGGCTGTGCCCCTCATGGAAACCTCCAGCCCAGCCAGAGGTTATGATGAGTGTCTATGTGGAAGAAGATGAGGGCCATGTGGCAGTGTTTTGGTTTGAATTGTGGTCATTGGTGTGGCGGTGGGAAGAGATGACTGGGTCCACCTGGGCTTGAACTCTGGTGTGATTCCCCTTGGAGACCGAGTTCTGGAACTGACCTCAGAGAAGTATTGCCGTGAATTGTGTTGGGATTTGAGGAGGCCATGCATGAGAGTCGCCCTTGGAAACTGAGATGTAGGCCCAGGCTGGCTTTCCACAGAGCACTGGGAATCTCAGCCCGGATATCACATGATTTTATTCTTAAAGACCTGGCAGCCATAGTTGAGAGTCAAAACACACATGGACCTCACATTTGTAGACCTCAATGGGCCTGGCTTCGTGTGACCTTTCGGCCACTCTTTGGGAAGCCTTGTTTGTGAGAGTTCTCCAGAGCTTTCGTTGAAATGAGCTTCCTCACCATTTAATGGTTCCTGAAGGAATGGAAACCCACAGTGCCTCTAACTTCATCCTTTAAAAATGGCTAGCTAGATAAATACCATGAGATCTTTGAAATTCCCATGACCAGGTGGCACTGGAGAACCTTTGGATGTCCTGTTCTGCTGATCATGAGTGTACCAGACAGTGCCTTGATTGACTGGGTTTCATGAAAATGGTGTAAAACAGAGATGCCAGTAAGTTGGGGCCTGCTGAGTAGCGGGCCTAGAGCAGTGGTGTGCAGGTGTGTGATAAAACATCTGTGGTGGGGCCATGTGGATCTGCCACTGGCTTCCAAATGGCTTGTGACTGACATGGTGCAGTGAGCAGACCCTTCTATGTAAAGGCATCTTGTTATATGGAGAGGTTTCAGGGCAGTGTTCAGAATCAGGTTGCTATGGTCAAGGGGGCAAGCTCTGTGGGATAGAAGCCTGGCTGGTGCATTCTCCTAGGACCTTGACCCACCACAGGTGACAGAACTCCCTCCAGCACGGTGTCCCAGTTGAACTCCTTGTATTTCCTGAAGCAAATTCCAAACTCCCAGTGCAGCAGCAAGAAACACCACGAAAAGTGGAGGATGACCAAATGGCTTCAGAGTCCACACAGGGAGACATTTAGACCCCAGTGGCCACAGTTTACCTGCAAAGAGAGAATTCAGCACTTCTGCCTCATGTTCATTGGAAAATCAGAAACCATGTCCTCCAGGTCACATAGATGCAGACCCAGCTTTGATGGTCTCACTACAAAGGAAGCTAAAGCTCCTGACAACAACATATATTTCAAGTGCCCCACCTCAGAGGCAGTTTCTCACAAAGTCTTTAGGCCAGCAGAGCTCCATGTTTGTGGAGTGTTTACCCTGTCTCCCTTACTTATGGAAACTCCTCTACCACCTCCAAGGTTGTGAACTCCTGAGCATTGTCCATTCCACATACGTATTCACAGCTTTTCTAACTCTTCTCCACGAATTGCGTCTTACTTGTTGCGAAGGTAATGTCAAGGCATTGTTCTGGATGAGAGTGGGAAGGTTTTTGTGTAGCACATATTTGCCTACACATTGGATTCATTTTCCTATTTTCCGTTTGAAATACTGAATCCCTGACACTAACCCATACCCTACTAGATTCTGACTACGAATACTAATATGATGGAGAAAAATAACCCAAACACAATAGAAATACATGCAGTTCAGAGCAGGCATGGTGTATAGTTGGACTTGCCTTTAGCATTACAAAGGGTAGGTGTTTTAAATCTTGTCCAATTTAATAGAAGTAGTTCTCCATGTGTTTTGAGAGTTAACAAATGTGTGAATTTCTGTCTCCCTTTCTCTGTAGCCTATTCAGCAACATGTATTTTTACATGCACATATAGAATCCTACCTGCTATCCCACGTCCACTCTTGTGAGGTGGCTGACTTGGCAGATACAAATTGTGAGAAGAGATCACTCCTCCTAAATGCTGTTGGAACTGAAAATTCAACCTACCGGTGAGCTTCCTACTTGAACAACATGATACATAAATCCATGTTCAGTAACATAATTTTTTTTGGATCTGTGGATGATATATATTTCATGATGAATTTCGATTGGCATATATATTTCTATTTTTAATGTCTGTGTGTGTGTTCTGTGTGTATGTGTGTGTGTATATATATACACACACACACACACACACACAATATACACAAACTTTCCAGATTTTTCAAAATATGAAATATATGTGTCTTATTATACACTCCCTAAATTCATCCATGTTCATATGTGTGGATTTATAATCAACTTTTCACAAGATTATTCTCAGAAATATTCATCCACCTGAAATACATATTTGTTTCCTAGTGCTGAAAACTAACTTCAGAGAATGGTGCATAGAGATCCTAATATTTCTACAGGAACTGACCCAGTTTAACATCAATGCCAGTAGATTCCTATGGGACATGATGTGTATTTTGACCTTCATTTTTATTCAACACTGATACATTACTATTTCTTCAGTTGATGCACATCATAGGATATGTATTTCATCCTCATGTTCACAAATTTCTAGGCATTTGGTTCACTTTCAATCACTTCCTGCTTCAGAACACATGTATTCCTCCACGTTTCTTGACTGGTCTTATCATGAGACTTCTTTCCAAACACATTCTTTTCCATTTCCATAATCTCTTTTGAAGCCAAACTCACACCCCCTTCATGGTAAACCATCACCCTAATATCACCATTAGATGTATAACTGGTTGGAATGAATGGTTGTGTATCAATATTAGATTTCCTATATATTTTCAGATATCCATTCAATCCATTATTTAAATTGGAACCAGTTATAATATTTATTCACAGTATTGTCTATTCATGCATTATCTCTATATTCATAGACCCAGGGTACACCTATTTGTACCCCCAAAGGCTAATTTATATGTCTTCAATATATTACTCCCAGAAATGGTGGAAGAAATACTCATGACACCTGATCTCCATATACATTGTATCACAGTGATATTCTGGACACAAAATGCAAAGGTCACACTTATGATTGTACCAAAGCCTCATTGGAAAGTGAGCATGGATTACTCAAAACATCCTTGTCCAGGTTGCCTAATGCTCTCAAATGTCAATCCTATTGGTGACTACACATTTGTTTCTTCCTAAGATGATATATTCAACCTCAACCCTGTTGAATATGTCTAATCCTCTCACTCACTTTATACTTTGCCTGATTTCCTAATGTCTCTATTGATATCTGCTTTCCTACATATGTTCCCCAGTTCATCATTGTGACTGACCCTTAACATGTGCTGACATTTACATTCACTCTCTAACCGACACCCTATTGCTAAAGAACTTTTGGTCCAAATTTTATACTCACTCTTCTTCCTAAACCTACCAACTATCTTCCTAATCCTACCTACTATCCCTTTTTGACTGGATGTTCTCTTCTACATTCAATCATCCAAGGTACAAGGTCCTGTGCCATTGTATATCGATTTATCTGAGACATCTGTGCAGAAAGTCATTCAAAGCTAAGTAACCCAATCAAGGGCCCAATGCCCTTCTGGCCTTCAAATCTTACTTGGATTTCTGTTTTCATACATATATTTCACCTATATATTATTATAAATATCACAGGTTCCCAATACCATTCATCATCCAGCAGAGTGATTCCTAACCCAAACCGAACAGGTTCTTAACCCTAACCATACACTGTTCCCTCAATCTAACTTTACAGAAGAGCAGGGACAGAGTTGGTCTTACAATACAGGAATGTAGGGGATCTTCCACCTGCTGAGAACCTCAAAGGTCCATGCAGAAATGATCCCTGGAGAAGATGTAGGCCGCTGTGAAGGACCTGAGAGAGCACAAGTCATCTTCCATGGCAAACCACCTGGTCAGGATGAAGGGATGTGTCTGAATGAGCCTCTCTCTTCTTAATGTAGACAAGATGGACCAAAGCAGGCCTGTGTGGAGAGCTGTTCCTTGGTGCCTATGGTTGATATTCCATTCTAACTTGTGAAAGTGTCAGAGGAAGGAGGGGCAGCCTCCATCTCATGGGAGCCCTGGAAGCAACTGTTAGGACACAGTGGTTGCCAAGGCAGTGACCTCATTCAGTTCCTGAAGGAAGTGACCTCACCTCACTTCCTTGGTGATGGAACTCTCTGAACTTGGGATCCAGGAAGCCAGGCACCCAGAGCCAGTCCCAGTCCCAGTCCCAGTGGGCTCACTTGTTTGGATTTACCAAGGACAGAGTCAGTCTTTCTTGGTACCTACTGATGTGAGGATGGCCAAATGCCAGGAAAGCTCTGCAGAGGGGCCTTTCCTGAGAAAGCAGGTAGTGGCTCACCGCTGGCTCCTGACAACTTCACAGAGTTGGCCAAGGAGGCCAGATGTGGGACAGGACAGGCCATTTCGCGGGAACATAGTATGGCCCACGAGTCAGACGGCACTCCGGGTAGTCACAGACCAACTTGGAAGAAGGAGGTGCCTTTGTGGGTGTGGGTGTGAGTTTGTGGTTTTGTCTCATGTTCTGAGAATAGGTAGGAAAGGCGGTTTGTTTGCTTTGGAGTGGACTGTTTCTAGTAAGTCTTTTGACGAGGCGAGTGTTTCTATGTTTGTGTATCCCACTGTGTCCCTGGTTGTAGACATTAGAAAAGAGAATGCATCAATGGATGTGTCCTGTCTAGTAGAAAGCTTCCCAGCATTCATCCTGCCCAATTCATGAATGGACTGCGGCTTGCCTTATGGATGGGCAACACCTACTATCTTCCTAAGTTCCTGTTTTCTTCCTGAATTCTGGCCACTCTCCAGAATAGGCTCATGGTTTTGTGTCCAAGATATGTACCACCTCCAAGCTCGGTGACATGGCCATGTACTGGAGAGCTGGAAGGAATGGTGAGCATCTCAGAAAACTCAGATATCAGTGTGACCAGTAAAGTCTCCCTGGAGAAACCCTGCTTTGGGCCTTTTGCTTACCTATTGTTCTGTTGCCCTGAATGTCAGGAAGGCCTTTGCCTCAGGGCACCCCTTTGTGAAGCCTGAAGAAAACAGTTTTCAAATGGAAATGAATGGGCATCACCTGTGGCTCTTTGCTTAATGGCTTTGCAAAGGGATGTGTCTGAATCAGCCTCTTGGCCCTGTGTGAGGCTGTGGCTTAGGTTGTCAGCACCTGACGGATCCAAAGAGAGATCCCATGTGTGCATCCAAAGCCAAATTGGCACAAAAGCAGTCATTGTGGATGATGTCTCTCGCCTTCCTCTGTAAGGTTCCTGACCTCCATCAAGTGAGAATAGGGATCCTTCGGGTCAAAGGAGTTCTTCAAAGCCCTGCAGAGGCTAGCCCATAGGTGCTTGGGTTTTCTCATGACTCCAATTCACACAAAGAATCTATACCCGGCAGTCAGTAGGCCTCCAATTGGAGAAGCGGAGCCAGTATTAACGGCAGGCCTATTGGATCACTCCAGGTTCACAGGAAGGGTGTCCAGGCCACCCTGACATTAGGCAAATGAGGGGCAAGGGAGCTTATTGTGGACACTGTCTTGGGCTGTGCCCCTCATGGAAACCTCCAGCCCAGCCAGAGGTTATGATGAGTGTCTATGTGGAAGAAGATGAGGGCCATGTGGCAGTGTTTTGGTTTGAATTGTGGTCATTGGTGTGGCGGTGGGAAGAGATGACTGGGTCCACCTGGGCTTGAACTCTGGTGTGATTCCCCTTGGAGACCGAGTTCTGGAACTGACCTCAGAGAAGTATTGCCGTGAATTGTGTTGGGATTTGAGGAGGCCATGCATGAGAGTCGCCCTTGGAAACTGAGATGTAGGCCCAGGCTGGCTTTCCACAGAGCACTGGGAATCTCAGCCCGGATATCACATGATTTTATTCTTAAAGACCTGGCAGCCATAGTTGAGAGTCAAAACACACATGGACCTCACATTTGTAGACCTCAATGGGCCTGGCTTCGTGTGACCTTTCGGCCACTCTTTGGGAAGCCTTGTTTGTGAGAGTTCTCCAGAGCTTTCGTTGAAATGAGCTTCCTCACCATTTAATGGTTCCTGAAGGAATGGAAACCCACAGTGCCTCTAACTTCATCCTTTAAAAATGGCTAGCTAGATAAATACCATGAGATCTTTGAAATTCCCATGACCAGGTGGCACTGGAGAACCTTTGGATGTCCTGTTCTGCTGATCATGAGTGTACCAGACAGTGCCTTGATTGACTGGGTTTCATGAAAATGGTGTAAAACAGAGATGCCAGTAAGTTGGGGCCTGCTGAGTAGCGGGCCTAGAGCAGTGGTGTGCAGGTGTGTGATAAAACATCTGTGGTGGGGCCATGTGGATCTGCCACTGGCTTCCAAATGGCTTGTGACTGACATGGTGCAGTGAGCAGACCCTTCTATGTAAAGGCATCTTGTTATATGGAGAGGTTTCAGGGCAGTGTTCAGAATCAGGTTGCTATGGTCAAGGGGGCAAGCTCTGTGGGATAGAAGCCTGGCTGGTGCATTCTCCTAGGACCTTGACCCACCACAGGTGACAGAACTCCCTCCAGCACGGTGTCCCAGTTGAACTCCTTGTATTTCCTGAAGCAAATTCCAAACTCCCAGTGCAGCAGCAAGAAACACCACGAAAAGTGGAGGATGACCAAATGGCTTCAGAGTCCACACAGGGAGACATTTAGACCCCAGTGGCCACAGTTTACCTGCAAAGAGAGAATTCAGCACTTCTGCCTCATGTTCATTGGAAAATCAGAAACCATGTCCTCCAGGTCACATAGATGCAGACCCAGCTTTGATGGTCTCACTACAAAGGAAGCTAAAGCTCCTGACAACAACATATATTTCAAGTGCCCCACCTCAGAGGCAGTTTCTCACAAAGTCTTTAGGCCAGCAGAGCTCCATGTTTGTGGAGTGTTTACCCTGTCTCCCTTACTTATGGAAACTCCTCTACCACCTCCAAGGTTGTGAACTCCTGAGCATTGTCCATTCCACATACGTATTCACAGCTTTTCTAACTCTTCTCCACGAATTGCGTCTTACTTGTTGCGAAGGTAATGTCAAGGCATTGTTCTGGATGAGAGTGGGAAGGTTTTTGTGTAGCACATATTTGCCTACACATTGGATTCATTTTCCTATTTTCCGTTTGAAATACTGAATCCCTGACACTAACCCATACCCTACTAGATTCTGACTACGAATACTAATATGATGGAGAAAAATAACCCAAACACAATAGAAATACAGGCAGTTCAGAGCAGGCATGGTGTATAGTTGGACTTGCCTTTAGCATTACAAAGGGTAGGTGTTTTAAATCTTGTCCAATTTAATAGAAGTAGTTCTCCATGTGTTTTGAGAGTTAACAAATGTGTGAATTTCTGTCTCCCTTTCTCTGTAGCCTATTCAGCAACATGTATTTTTACATGCACATATAGAATCCTACCTGCTATCCCACGTCCACTCTTGTGAGGTGGCTGACTTGGCAGATACAAATTGTGAGAAGAGATCACTCCTCCTAAATGCTGTTGGAACTGAAAATTCAACCTACGGGTGAGCTTCCTACTTGAACAACATGATACATAAATCCATGTTCAGTAACATAAATATTTTTGGATCTGTGGATGATATATATTTCATGATGAATTTCGATTGGCATATATATTTCTACTTTTTAATGTCTGTGTGTGTGTTCTGTGTGTATGTGTGTGTGTATATATATATACACACACACACACACACAATATACACAAACTCTCCAGATTTTTCAAAATATGAAATATATGTGTCTTAGTATACACTCCCTAAATTCATCCATGTTCATATATGTGGATTTATAATCAACTTTTCACAAGATTATTCTCAGAAATATTCATCCACCTGAAATACATATTTGTTTCCTAGTGCTGAAAACTAACTTCAGAGAATGGTGCATAGAGATCCTAATATTTCTACAGGAACTGACCCAGTTTAACATCAATGCCAGTAGATTCCTATGGGACATGATGTGTATTTTGACCTTCATTTTTATTCAACACTGATACATTACTATTTCTTCAGTTGATGCACATCATAGGATATGTATTTCATCCTCATGTTCACAAATTTCTAGGCATTTGGTTCACTTTCAATCACTTCCTGCTTCAGAACACATGTATTCCTCCACGTTTCTTGACTGGTCTTTTCATGAGACTTCTTTCCAAACACATTCTTTTCCATTTCCATAATCCCTTTTGAAGCCAAACTCACACCCCCTTCATGGTAAACCATCACCCTAATATCACCATTAGATGTATAACTGGTTGGAATGAATGGTTGTGTATCAATATTAGATTTCCTATATATTTTCAGATATCCATTCAATCCATTATTTAAATTGGAACCAGTTATAATATTTATTCACAGTAGGGTCTATTCATGCATTATCTCTATATTCATAGACCCAGGGTACACCTATTTGTACCCCCAAAGGCTAATTTATATGTCTTCAACATATTACTCCCAGAAATGGTGGAAGAAATACTCATGACACCTGATCTCCATATACATTGTATCACAGTGATATTCTGGACACAAAATGCAAAGGTCACACTTATGATTGTACCAAAGCCTCATTGGAAAGTGAGCATGGATTACTCAAAACATCCTTGTCCAGGTTGCCTAATGCTCTCAAATGTCAATCCTATTGGTGACTACACATTTGTTTCTTCCTAAGATGATATATTCAACCTCAACCCTGTTGAATATGTCTAATCCTCTCACTCACTTTATACTTTGCCTGATTTCCTAATGTCTCTATTGATATCTGCTTTCCTACATATGTTCCCCAGTTCATCATTGTGACTGACCCTTAACATGTGCTGACATTTACATTCACTCTCTAACCGACACCCTATTGCTAAAGAACTTTTGGTCCAAATTTTATACTCACTCTTCTTCCTAAACCTACCAACTATCTTCCTAATCCTACCTACTATCCCTTTTTGACTGGATGTTCTCTTCTACATTCAATCATCCAAGGTACAAGGTCCTGTGCCATTGTATATCGATTTATCTGAGACATCTGTGCAGAAAGTCATTCAAAGCTAAGTAACCCAATCAAGGGCCCAATGCCCTTCTGGCCTTCAAATCTTACTTGGATTTCTGTTTTCATACATATATTTCACCTATATATTATTATAAATATCACAGGTTCCCAATACCATTCATCATCCAGCAGAGTGATTCCTAACCCAAACCGAACAGGTTCTTAACCCTAACCATACACTGTTCCCTCAATCTAACTTTACAGAAGAGCAGGGACAGAGTTGGTCTTACAATACAGGAATGTAGGGGATCTTCCACCTGCTGAGAACCTCAAAGGTCCATGCAGAAATGATCCCTGGAGAAGATGTAGGCCGCTGTGAAGGACCTGAGAGAGCACAAGTCATCTTCCATGGCAAACCACCTGGTCAGGATGAAGGGATGTGTCTGAATGAGCCTCTCTCTTCTTAATGTAGACAAGATGGACCAAAGCAGGCCTGTGTGGAGAGCTGTCCCTTGGTGCCTATGGTTGATATTCCATTCTAACTTGTGAAAGTGTCAGAGGAAGGAGGGGCAGCCTCCATCTCATGGGAGCCCTGGAAGCAACTGTTAGGACACAGTGGTTGCCAAGGCAGTGACCTCATTCAGTTCCTGAAGGAAGTGACCTCACCTCACTTCCTTGGTGATGGAACTCTCTGAACTTGGGATCCAGGAAGCCAGGCACCCAGAGCCAGTCCCAGTCCCAGTCCCAGTGGGCTCACTTGTTTGGATTTACCAAGGACAGAGTCAGTCTTTCTTGGTACCTACTGATGTGAGGATGGCCAAATGCCAGGAAAGCTCTGCAGAGGGGCCTTTCCTGAGAAAGCAGGTAGTGGCTCACCGCTGGCTCCTGACAACTTCACAGAGTTGGCCAAGGAGGCCAGATGTGGGACAGGACAGGCCATTTCGCGGGAACATAGTATGGCCCACGAGTCAGACGGCACTCCGGGTAGTCACAGACCAACTTGGAAGAAGGAGGTGCCTTTGTGGGTGTGGGTGTGAGTTTGTGGTTTTGTCTCATGTTCTGAGAATAGGTAGGAAAGGCGGTTTGTTTGTTTTGGAGTGGACTGTTTCTAGTAAGTCTTTTGACGAGGCGAGTGTTTCTATGTTTGTGTATCCCACTGTGTCCCTGGTTGTAGACATTAGAAAAGAGAATGCATCAATGGATGTGTCCTGTCTAGTAGAAAGCTTCCCAGCATTCATCCTGCCCAATTCATGAATGGACTGCGGCTTGCCTTATGGATGGGCAACACCTACTATCTTCCTAAGTTCCTGTTTTCTTCCTGAATTCTGGCCACTCTCCAGAATAGGCTCATGGTTTTGTGTCCAAGATATGTACCACCTCCAAGCTCGGTGACATGGCCATGTACTGGAGAGCTGGAAGGAATGGTGAGCATCTCAGAAAACTCAGATATCAGTGTGACCAGTAAAGTCTCCCTGGAGAAACCCTGCTTTGGGCCTTTTGCTTACCTATTGTTCTGTTGCCCTGAATGTCAGGAAGGCCTTTGCCTCAGGGCACCCCTTTGTGAAGCCTGAAGAAAAAGTTTTCAAATGGAAATGAATGGGCATCACCTGTGGCTCTTTGCTTAATGGCTTTGCAAAGGGATGTGTCTGAATCAGCCTCTTGGCCCTGTGTGAGGCTGTGGCTTAGGTTGTCAGCACCTGAGGGATCCAAAGAGAGATCCCATGTGTGCATCCAAAGCCAAATTGGCACAAAAGCAGTCATTGTGGATGATGTCTCTCGCCTTCCTCTGTAAGGTTCCTGACCTCCATCAAGTGAGAATAGGGATCCTTCGGGTCAAAGGAGTTCTTCAAAGCCCTGCAGAGGCTAGCCCATAGGTGCTTGGGTTTTCTCATGACTCCAATTCACACAAAGAATCTATACCCGGCAGTCAGTAGGCCTCCAATTGGAGAAGCGGAGCCAGTATTAACGGCAGGCCTATTGGATCACTCCAGGTTCACAGGAAGGGTGTCCAGGCCACCCTGACATTAGGCAAATGAGGGGCAAGGGAGCTTATTGTGGACACTGTCTTGGGCTGTGCCCCTCATGGAAACCTCCAGCCCAGCCAGAGGTTATGATGAGTGTCTATGTGGAAGAAGATGAGGGCCATGTGGCAGTGTTTTGGTTTGAATTGTGGTCATTGGTGTGGCGGTGGGAAGAGATGACTGGGTCCACCTGGGCTTGAACTCTGGTGTGATTCCCCTTGGAGACTGAGTTCTGGAACTGACCTCAGAGAAGTATTGCCGTGAATTGTGTTGGGATTTGAGGAGGCCATGCATGAGAGTCGCCCTTGGAAACTGAGATGTAGGCCCAGGCTGGCTTTCCACAGAGCACTGGGAATCTCAGCCCGGATATCACATGATTTTATTCTTAAAGACCTGGCAGCCATAGTTGAGAGTCAAAACACACATGGACCTCACATTTGTAGACCTCAATGGGCCTGGCTTCGTGTGACCTTTTGGCCACTCTTTGGGAAGCCTTGTTTGTGAGAGTTCTCCAGAGCTTTTGTTGAAATGAGCTTCCTCACCATTTAATGGTTCCTGAAGGAATGGAAACCCACAGTGCCTCTAACTTCATCCTTTAAAAATGGCTAGCTAGATAAATACCATGAGATTTTTGAAATTCCCATGACCAGGTGGCACTGGAGAACCTTTGGATGTCCTGTTTTGCTGATCATGTGTGTACCAGACAGTGCCTTGATTGGCTGGGTTTCATGAAAATGGTGTAAAACAGAGATGCCAGTAAGTTTGGGCCTGCTGAGTAGCGGGCCTAGAGCAGTGGTGTGCAGGTGTGTGATAAAATATCTGTGGTGGGGCCATGTGGATCTGCCACTGGCTTCCAAATGGCTTGTGACTGACATGGTGCAGTGAGCAGACCCTTCTATGTAAAGGCATCTTGTTATATGGAGAGGTTTCAGGGCAGTGTCCAGAATCAGGTTGCTATGGTCAAGGGGGCAAGCTCTGTGGGATAGAAGCCTGGCTGGTGCATTCTCCTAGGACCTTGACCCACCACACGTGACAGAACTCCCTCCAGCACGGTGTCCCAGTTGAACTCCTTGTATTTCCTGAAGCAAATTCCAAACTCCCAGTGCAGCAGCAAGAAACACCACGAAAAGTGGAGGATGACCAAATGGCTTCAGAGTCCAAACAGGGAGACATTTAGACCCCAGTGGCCACAGTTTACTTGCAAAGAGAGAATTCAGCACTTCTGCCTCATGTTCATTGGAAAATCAGAAACCATGTCCTCCAGGTCACATAGATGCAGACCCAGCTTTGATGGTCTCACTACAAAGGAAGCTAAAGCTCCTGACAACAACATATATTTCAAGTGCCCCACCTCAGAGGCAGTTTCTCACAAAGTCTTTAGGCCAGCAGAGCTCCATGTTTGTGGAGTGTTTACCCTGTCTCCCTTACTTATGGAAACTCCTCTACCACCTCCAAGGTTGTGAACTCCTGAGCATTGTCCATTCCACATACGTATTCACAGCTTTTCTAACTCTTCTCCACGAATTGCGTCTTACTTGTTGCGAAGGTAATGTCAAGGCATTGTTCTGGATGAGAGTGGGAAGGTTTTTGTGTAGCACATATTTGCCTACACATTGGATTCATTTTCCTATTTTCCGTTCGAAATACTGAATCCCTGACACTAACCCATACCCTACTAGATTCTGACTACGAATACTAATATGATGGAGAAAAATAACCCAAACACAATAGAAATACAGGCAGTTCAGAGCAGGCATGGTGTATAGTTGGACTTGCCTTTAGCATTACAATGGGTAGGTGTTTTAAATCTTGTCCAATTTAATAGAAGTAGTTCTCCATGTGTTTTGAGAGTTAACAAATGTGTGAAATTCTGTCTCCCTTTCTCTGTAGCCTATTCAGCAACATGTATTTTTACATGCACATATAGAATCTTGCCTGCTATCCCACGTCCACTCTTGTGAGGTGGCTGACTTGGCAGATACAAATTGTGAGAAGAGATCACTCCTCCTAAATGCTGTTGGAACTGAAAATTCAACCTACCGGTGAGCTTCCTACTTGAACACCATGATACATAAATCCATGTTCAGTAACATAAATATTTTTGGATCTGTGGATGATATATATTTCATGATGAATTTCGATTGGCATATATATTTCTACTTTTTAATGTCTGTGTGTGTGTTCTGTGTGTATGTGTGTGTGTATATATATATACACACACACACACACACACACAATATACACAAACTCTCCAGATTTTTCAAAATGTGAAATATATGTGTCTTAGTATACACTCCCTAAATTCATCCATGTTCATATATGTGGATTTATAATCAACTTTTCACAAGATTATTCTCAGAAATATTCATCCACCTGAAATACATATTTGTTTCCTAGTGCTGAAAACTAACTTCAGAGAATGGTGCATAGAGATCCTAATATTTCTACAGGAACTGACCCAGTTTAACATCAATGCCAGTAGATTCCTATGGGACATGATGTGTATTTTGACCTTCATTTTTATTCAACACTGATACATTACTATTTCTTCAGTTGATGCACATCATAGGATATGTATTTCATCCTCATGTTCACAAATTTCTAGGCATTTGGTTCACTTTCAATCACTTCCTGCTTCAGAACACATGTATTCCTCCACGTTTCTTGACTGGTCTTTTCATGAGACTTCTTTCCAAACACATTCTTTTCCATTTCCATAATCCCTTTTGAAGCCAAACTCACACCCCCTTCATGGTAAACCATCACCCTAATATCACCATTAGATGTATAACTGGTTGGAATGAATGGTTGTGTATCAATATTAGATTTCCTATATATTTTCAGATATCCATTCAATCCATTATTTAAATTGGAACCAGTTATAATATTTATTCACAGTAGGGTCTATTCATGCATTATCTCTATATTCATAGACCCAGGGTACACCTATTTGTACCCCCAAAGGCTAATTTATATGTCTTCAACATATTACTCCCAGAAATGGTGGAAGAAATACTCATGACACCTGATCTCCATATACATTGTATCACAGTGATATTCTGGACACAAAATGCAAAGGTCACACTTATGATTGTACCAAAGCCTCATTGGAAAGTGAGCATGGATTACTCAAAACATCCTTGTCCAGGTTGCCTAATGCTCTCAAATGTCAATCCTATTGGTGACTACACATTTGTTTCTTCCTAAGATGATATATTCAACCTCAACCCTGTTGAATATGTCTAATCCTCTCACTCACTTTATACTTTGCCTGATTTCCTAATGTCTCTATTGATATCTGCTTTCCTACATATGTTCCCCAGTTCATCATTGTGACTGACCCTTAACATGTGCTGACATTTACATTCACTCTCTAACCGACACCCTATTGCTAAAGAACTTTTGGTCCAAATTTTATACTCACTCTTCTTCCTAAACCTACCAACTATCTTCCTAATCCTACCTACTATCCCTTTTTGACTGGATGTTCTCTTCTACATTCAATCATCCAAGGTACATGGTCCTGTGCCATTGTATATCGATTTATCTGAGACATCTGTGCAGAAAGTCATTCAAAGCTAAGTAACCCAATCAAGGGCCCAATGCCCTTCTGGCCTTCAAATCTTACTTGGATTTCTGTTTTCATACATATATTTCACCTATATATTATTATAAATATCACAGGTTCCCAATACCATTCATCATCCAGCAGAGTGATTCCTAACCCAAACCGAACAGGTTCTTAACCCTAACCATACACTGTTCCCTCAATCTAACTTTACAGAAGAGCAGGGACAGAGTTGGTCTTACAATACAGGAATGTAGGGGATCTTCCACCTGCTGAGAACCTCAAAGGTCCATGAAGAAATGATCCCTGGAGAAGATGTAGGCTGCTGTGAAGGACCTGAGAGAGCACAAGTCATCTTCCATGGCAAACCACCTGGTCAGGATGAAGGGATGTGTCTGAATGAGCCTCTCTCTTCTTAATGTAGACAAGATGGACCAAAGCAGGCCTGTGTGGAGAGCTGTTCCTTGGTGCCTATGGTTGATATTCCATTCTAACTTGTGAAAGTGTCAGAGGAAGGAGGGGCAGCCTCCATCTCATGGGAGCCCTGGAAGCAACTGTTAGGACACAGTGGTTGCCAAGGCAGTGACCTCATTCAGTTCCTGAAGGAAGTGACCTCACCTCACTTCCTTGGTGATGGAACTCTCTGAACTTGGGATCCAGGAAGCCAGGCACCCAGAGCCAGTCCCAGTCCCAGTCCCAGTGGGCTCACTTGTTTGGATTTACCAAGGACAGAGTCAGTCTTTCTTGGTACCTACTGATGTGAGGATGGCCAAATGCCAGGAAAGCTCTGCAGAGGGGCCTTTCCTGAGAAAGCAGGTAGTGGCTCACCGCTGGCTCCTGACAACTTCACAGAGTTGGCCAAGGAGGCCAGATGTGGGACAGGACAGGCCATTTCGCGGGAACATAGTATGGCCCACGAGTCAGACGGCACTCCGGGTAGTCACAGACCAACTTGGAAGAAGGAGGTGCCTTTGTGGGTGTGGGTGTGAGTTTGTGGTTTTGTCTCATGTTCTGAGAATAGGTAGGAAAGGCGGTTTGTTTGCTTTGGAGTGGACTGTTTCTAGTAAGTCTTTTGACGAGGCGAGTGTTTCTATGTTTGTGTATCCCACTGTGTCCCTGGTTGTAGACATTAGAAAAGAGAATGCATCAATGGATGTGTCCTGTCTAGTAGAAAGCTTCCCAGCATTCATCCTGCCCAATTCATGAATGGACTGCGGCTTGCCTTATGGATGGGCAACACCTACTATCTTCCTAAGTTCCTGTTTTCTTCCTGAATTCTGGCCACTCTCCAGAATAGGCTCATGGTTTTGTGTCCAAGATATGTACCACCTCCAAGCTCGGTGACATGGCCATGTACTGGAGAGCTGGAAGGAATGGTGAGCATCTCAGAAAACTCAGATATCAGTGTGACCAGTAAAGTCTCCCTGGAGATACCCTGCTTTGGGCCTTTTGCTTACCTATTGTTCTGTTGCCCTGAATGTCAAGAAGGCCTTTGCCTCAGGGCACCCCTTTGTGAAGCCTGAAGAAAAAGTTTTCAAATGGAAATGAATGGGCATCACCTGTGGCTCTTTGCTTAATGGCTTTGCAAAGGGATGTGTCTGAATCAGCCTCTTGGCCCTGTGTGAGGCTGTGGCTTAGGTTGTCAGCACCTGACGGATCCAAAGAGAGATCCCATGTGTGCATCCAAAGCCAAATTGGCACAAAAGCAGTCATTGTGGATGATGTCTCTCGCATTCCTCTGTAAGGTTCCTGACCTCCATCAAGTGAGAATAGGGATCCTTCGGGTCAAAGGAGTTCTTCAAAGCCCTGCAGAGGCTAGCCCATAGGTGCTTGGGTTTTCTCATGACTCCAATTCACACAAAGAATCTATACCCGGCAGTCAGTAGGCCTCCAATTGGAGAAGTGGAGCCAGTATTAACGGCAGGCCTATTGGATCACTCCAGGTTCACAGGAAGGGTGTCCAGGCCACCCTGACATTAGGCAAATGAGGGGCAAGGGAGCTTATTGTGGACACTGTCTTGGGCTGTGCACCTCATGGAAACCTCCAGCCCAGCCAGAGGTTATGATGAGTGTCTATGTGGAAGAAGATGAGGGCCATGTGGCAGTGTTTTGGTTTGAATTGTGGTCATTGGTGTGGCGGTGGGAAGAGATGACTGGGTCCACCTGGGCTTGAACTCTGGTGTGATTCCCCTTGGAGACTGAGTTCTGGAACTGACCTCAGAGAAGTATTGCCGTGAATTGTGTTGGGATTTGAGGAGGCCATGCATGAGAGTCGCCCTTGGAAACTGAGATGTAGGCCCAGGCTGGCTTTCCACAGAGCACTGGGAATCTCAGCCCGGATATCACATGATTTTATTCTTAAAGACCTGGCAGCCATATTTGAGAGTCAAAACACACATGGACCTCACATTTGTAGACCTCAATGGGCCTGGCTTCCTGTGACCTTTTGGCCACTCTTTGGGAAGCCTTGTTTGTGAGAGTTCTCCAGAGCTTTTGTTGAAATGAGCTTCCTCACCATTTAATGGTTCCTGAAGGAATGGAAACCCACAGTGCCTCTAACTTCATCCTTTAAAAATGGCTAGCTAGATAAATACCATGAGATTTTTGAAATTCCCATGACCAGGTGGCACTGGAGAACCTTTGGATGTCCTGTTCTGCTGATCATGAGTGTACCAGACAGTGCCTTGATTGACTGGGTTTCATGAAAATGGTGTAAAACAGAGATGCCAGTAAGTTGGGGCCTGCTGAGTAGCGGGCCTAGAGCAGTGGTGTGCAGGTGTGTGATAAAACATCTGTGGTGGGGCCATGTGGATCTGCCACTGGCTTCCAAATGGCTTGTGACTGACATGGTGCAGTGAGCAGACCCTTCTATGTAAAGGCATCTTGTTATATGGAGAGGTTTCAGGGCAGTGTTCAGAATCAGGTTGCTATGGTCAAGGGGGCAAGCTCTGTGGGATAGAAGCCTGGCTGGTGCATTCTCCTAGGACCTTGACCCACCACACGTGACAGAACTCCCTCCAGCACGGTGTCCCAGTTGAACTTTTTGTATTTCCTGAAGCAAATTCCAAACTCCCAGTGCAGCAGCAAGAAACACCACGAAAAGTGGAGGATGACCAAATGGCTTCAGAGTCCACACAGGGAGACATTTAGACCCCAGTGGCCATAGTTTACCTGCAAAGAGAGAATTCAGCACTTCTGCCTCATGTTCATTGGAAAATCAGAAACCATGTCCTCCAGGTCACATAGATGCAGACCCAGCTTTGATGGTCTCACTACAAAGGAAGCTAAAGCTCCTGACAACAACATATATTTCAAGTGCCCCACCTCAGAGGCAGTTTCTCACAAAGTCTTTAGGCCAGCAGAGCTCCATGTTTGTGGAGTGTTTACCCTGTCTCCCTTACTTATGGAAACTCCTCTACCACCTCCAAGGTTGTGAACTCCTGAGCATTTTCCATTCCACATACGTATTCACAGCTTTTCTAACTCTTCTCCACGAATTGCGTCTTACTTGTTGCGAAGGTAATGTCAAGGCATTGTTCTGGATGAGAGTGGGAAGGTTTTTGTGTAGCACATATTTGCCTACACATTGGATTCATTTTCCTATTTTCCGTTTGAAATACTGAATCCCTGACACTAACCCATACCCTACTAGATTCTGACTACGAATACTAATATGATGGAGAAAAATAACCCAAACACAATAGAAATACAGGCAGTTCAGAGCAGGCATGGTGTATAGTTGGACTTGCCTTTAGCATTACAAAGGGTAGGTGTTTTAAATCTTGTCCAATTTAATAGAAGTAGTTCTCCATGTGTTTTGAGAGTTAACAAATGTGTGAATTTCTGTCTCCCTTTCTCTGTAGCCTATTCAGCAACATGTATTTTTACATGCACATATAGAATCCTACCTGCTATCCCACGTCCACTCTTGTGAGGTGGCTGACTTGGCAGATACAAATTGTGAGAAGAGATCACTCCTCCTAAATGCTGTTGGAACTGAAAATTCAACCTACCGGTGAGCTTCCTACTTGAACAACATGATACATAAATCCATGTTCAGTAACATAATTTTTTTTGGATCTGTGGATGATATATATTTCATGATGAATTTCGATTGGCATATATATTTCTACTTTTTAATGTCTGTGTGTGTGTTCTGTGTGTATGTGTGTGTGTATATATATACACACACACACACACACACACACAATATACACAAACTCTCCAGATTTTTCAAAATGTGAAATATATGTGTCTTAGTATACACTCCCTAAATTCATCCATGTTCATATATGTGGATTTATAATCAACTTTTCACAAGATTATTCTCAGAAATATTCATCCACCTGAAATACATATTTGTTTCCTAGTGCTGAAAACTAACTTCAGAGAATGGTGCATAGAGATCCTAATATTTCTACAGGAACTGACCCAGTTTAACATCAATGCCAGTAGATTCCTATGGGACATGATGTGTATTTTGACCTTCATTTTTATTCAACACTGATACATTACTATTTCTTCAGTTGATGCACATCATAGGATATGTATTTCATCCTCATGTTCACAAATTTCTAGGCATTTGGTTCACTTTCAATCACTTCCTGCTTCAGAACACATGTATTCCTCCACGTTTCTTGACTGGTCTTATCATGAGACTTCTTTCCAAACACATTCTTTTCCATTTCCACAATCCCTTTTGAAGCCAAACTCACACCCCCTTCATGGTAAACCATCACCCTAATATCACCATTAGATGTATAACTGGTTGGAATGAATGGTTGTGTATCAATATTAGATTTCCTATATATTTTCAGATATCCATTCAATCCATTATTTAAATTGGAACCAGTTATAATATTTATTCACAGTAGGGTCTATTCATGCATTATCTCTATATTCATAGACCCAGGGTACACCTATTTGTACCCCCAAAGGCTAATTTATATGTCTTCAACATATTACTCCCAGAAATGGTGGAAGAAATACTCATGACACCTGATCTCCATATACATTGTATCACAGTGATATTCTGGACACAAAATGCAAAGGTCACACTTATGATTGTACCAAAGCCTCATTGGAAAGTGAGCATGGATTACTCAAAACATCCTTGTCCAGGTTGCCTAATGCTCTCAAATGTCAATCCTATTGGTGACTACACATTTGTTTCTTCCTAAGATGATATATTCAACCTCAACCCTGTTGAATATGTCTAATCCTCTCACTCACTTTATACTTTGCCTGATTTCCTAATGTCTCTATTGATATCTGCTTTCCTACATATGTTCCCCAGTTCATCATTGTGACTGACCCTTAACATGTGCTGACATTTACATTCACTCTCTAACCGACACCCTATTGCTAAAGAACTTTTGGTCCAAATTTTATACTCACTCTTCTTCCTAAACCTACCAACTATCTTCCTAATCCTACCTACTATCCCTTTTTGACTGGATGTTCTCTTCTACATTCAATCATCCAAGGTACAAGGTCCTGTGCCATTGTATATCGATTTATCTGAGACATCTGTGCAGAAAGTCATTCAAAGCTAAGTAACCCAATCAAGGGCCCAATGCCCTTCTGGCCTTCAAATCTTACTTGGATTTCTGTTTTCATACATATATTTCACCTATATATTATTATAAATATCACAGGTTCCCAATACCATTCATCATCCAGCAGAGTGATTCCTAACCCAAACCGAACAGGTTCTTAACCCTAACCATACACTGTTCCCTCAATCTAACTTTACAGAAGAGCAGGGACAGAGTTGGTCTTACAATACAGGAATGTAGGGGATCTTCCACCTGCTGAGAACCTCAAAGGTCCATGCAGAAATGATCCCTGGAGAAGATGTAGGCCACTGTGAAGGACCTGAGAGAGCACAAGTCATGTTCCATGGCAAACCACCTGGTCAGGATGAAGGGATGTGTCTGAATGAGCCTCTCTCTTCTTAATGTAGACAAGATGGACCAAAGCAGGCCTGTGTGGAGAGCTGTCCCTTGGTGCCTATGGTTGATATTCCATTCTAACTTGTGAAAGTGTCAGAGGAAGGAGGGGCAGCCTCCATCTCATGGGAGCCCTGGAAGCAACTGTTAGGACACAGTGGTTGCCAAGGCAGTGACCTCATTCAGTTCCTGAAGGAAGTGACCTCACCTCACTTCCTTGGTGATGGAACTCTCTGAACTTGGGATCCAGGAAGCCAGGCACCCAGAGCCAGTCCCAGTCCCAGTCCCAGTGGGCTCACTTGTTTGGATTTACCAAGGACAGAGTCAGTCTTTCTTGGTACCTACTGATGTGAGGATGGCCAAATGCCAGGAAAGCTCTGCAGAGGGGCCTTTCCTGAGAAAGCAGGTAGTGGCTCACCGCTGGCTCCTGACAACTTCACAGAGTTGGCCAAGGAGGCCAGATGTGGGACAGGACAGGCCATTTCGCGGGAACATAGTATGGCCCACGAGTCAGACGGCACTCTGGGTAGTCACAGACCAACTTGGAAGAAGGAGGTGCCTTTGTGGGTGTGGGTGTGAGTTTGTGGTTTTGTCTCATGTTCTGAGAATAGGTAGGAAAGGCGGTTTGTTTGTTTTGGAGTGGACTGTTTCTAGTAAGTCTTTTGACGAGGCGAGTGTTTCTATGTTTGTGTATCCCACTGTGTCCCTGGTTGTAGACATTAGAAAAGAGAATGCATCAATGGATGTGTCCTGTCTAGTAGAAAGCTTCCCAGCATTCATCCTGCCCAATTCATGAATGGACTGCGGCTTGCCTTATGGATGGGCAACACCTACTATCTTCCTAAGTTCCTGTTTTCTTCCTGAATTCTGGCCACTCTCCAGAATAGGCTCATGGTTTTGTGTCCAAGATATGTACCACCTCCAAGCTCAGTGACATGGCCATGTACTGGAGAGCTGGAAGGAATGGTGAGCATCTCAGAAAACTCAGATATCAGTGTGACCAGTAAAGTCTCCCTGGAGAAACCCTGCTTTGGGCCTTTTGCTTACCTATTGTTCTGTTGCCCTGAATGTCAGGAAGGCCTTTGCCTCAGGGCAACCCTTTGTGAAGCCTGAAGAAAACTGTTTTCAAATGGAAATGAATGCTCATCACCTGTGGCTCTTTGCTTAATGGCTTTGCAAAGGGATGTGTCTGAATCAGCCTCTTGACCCTGTGTGAGGCTGTGGCTTCGGTTGTCAGCACCTGACGGATCCAAAGAGAGATCCCATGTGTGCATCCAAAGCCAAATTGGCACAAAAGCAGTCATTGTGGATGATGTCTCTCGCCTTCCTCTGTAAGGTTCCTGACCTCCATCAAGTGAGAATAGGGATCCTTCGTGTCAAAGGAGTTCTTCAAAGCCCTGCAGAGGCTAGCCCATAGGTGCTTGGGTTTTCTCATGACTCCAATTCACACAAAGAATCTATACCCGGCAGTCAGTAGGCCTCCAATTGGAGAAGCGGAGCCAGTATTAACGGCAGGCCTATTGGATCACTCCAGGTTCACAGGAAGGGTGTCCAGGCCACCCTGACATTAGGCAAATGAGGGGCAAGGGAGCTTATTGTGGACACTGTCTTGGGCTGTGCCCCTCATGGAAACCTCCAGCCCAGCCAGAGGTTATGATGAGTGTCTATGTGGAAGAAGATGAGGGCCATGTGGCAGTGTTTTGGTTTGAATTGTGGTCATTGGTGTGGCGGTGGGAAGAGATGACTGGGTCCACCTGGGCTTGAACTCTGGTGTGATTCCCCTTGGAGACTGAGTTCTGGAACTGACCTCAGAGAAGTATTGCCGTGAATTGTGTTGGGATTTGAGGAGGCCATGCATGAGAGTCGCCCTTGGAAACTGAGATGTAGGCCCAGGCTGGCTTTCCACAGAGCACTGGGAATCTCAGCCCGGATATCACATGATTTTATTCTTAAAGACCTGGCAGCCATAGTTGAGAGTCCAAACACACATGGACCTCACATTTGTAGACCTCAATGGGCCTGGCTTCCTGTGACCTTTCGGCCACTCTTTGGGAAGCCTTGTTTGTGAGAGTTCTCCAGAGCTTTTGTTGAAATGAGCTTCCTCACCATTTAATGGTTCCTGAAGGAATGGAAACCCACAGTGCCTCTAACTTTATCCTTTAAAAATGGCTAGCTAGATAAATACCATGAGATTTTTGAAATTCCCATGACCAGGTGGCACTGGAGAACCTTTGGATGTCCTGTTTTGCTGATCATGTGTGTACCAGACAGTGCCTTGATTGGCTGGGTTTCATGAAAATGGTGTAAAACAGAGATGCCAGTAAGTTGGGGCCTGCTGAGTAGCGGGCCTAGAGCAGTGGTGTGCAGGTGTGTGATAAAACATCTGTGGTGGGGCCATGTGGATCTGCCACTGGCTTCCAAATGGCTTGTGACTGACATGGTGCAGTGAGCAGACCCTTCTATGTAAAGGCATCTTGTTATATGGAGAGGTTTCAGGGCAGTGTCCAGAATCAGGTTGCTATGGTCAAGGGGGCAAGCTCTGTGGGATAGAAGCCTGGCTGGTGCATTCTCCTAGGACCTTGACCCACCACACGTGACAGAACTCCCTCCAGCACGGTGTCCCAGTTGAACTCCTTGTATTTCCTGAAACAAATTCCAAACTCCCAGTGCAGCAGCAAGAAACACCACGAAAAGTGGAGGATGACCAAATGGCTTCAGAGTCCAAACAGGGAGACATTTAGACCCCAGTGGCCACAGTTTACCTGCAAAGAGAGAATTCAGCACTTCTGCCTCATGTTCATTGGAAAATCAGAAACCATGTCCTCCAGGTCACATAGATGCAGACCCAGCTTTGATGGTCTCACTACAAAGGAAGCTAAAGCTCCTGACAACAACATATATTTCAAGTACCCCACCTCAGAGGCAGTTTCTCACAAAGTCTTTAGGCCAGCAGAGCTCCATGTTTGTGGAGTGTTTACCCTGTCTCCCTTACTTATGGAAACTCCTCTACCACCTCCAAGGTTGTGAACTCCTGAGCATTTTCCATTCCACATACGTATTCACAGCTTTTCTAACTCTTCTCCACGAATTGCGTCTTACTTGTTGCGAAGGTAATGTCAAGGCATTGTTCTGGATGAGAGTGGGAAGGTTTTTGTGTAGCACATATTTGCCTACACATTGGATTCATTTTCCTATTTTCCGTTTGAAATACTGAATCCCTGACACTAACCCATACCCTACTAGATTCTGACTACGAATACTAATATGATGGAGAAAAATAACCCAAACACAATAGAAATACAGGCAGTTCAGAGCAGGCATGGTGTATAGTTGGACTTGCCTTTAGCATTACAAAGGGTAGGTGTTTTAAATCTTCTCCAATTTAATAGAAGTAGTTCTCCATGTGTTTTGAGAGTTAACAAATGTGTGAATTTCTGTCTCCCTTTCTCTGTAGCCTATTCAGCAACATGTATTTTTACATGCACATATAGAATCCTACCTGCTATCCCACGTCCACTCTTGTGAGGTGGCTGACTTGGCAGATACAAATTGTGAGAAGAGATCACTCCTCCTAAATGCTGTTGGAACTGAAAATTCAACCTACCGGTGAGCTTCCTACTTGAACAACATGATACATAAATCCATGTTAAGTAACATAATTTTTTTTGGATCTGTGGATGATATATATTTCATGATGAATTTCGATTGGCATATATATTTCTATTTTTAATGTCTGTGTGTGTGTTCTGTGTGTATGTGTGTGTGTATATATATACACACACACACACACACAATATACACAAACTCTCCAGATTTTTCAAAATATGAAATATATGTGTCTTATTATACACTCCCTAAATTCATCCATGTTCATATATGTGGATTTATAATCAACTTTTCACAAGATTATTCTCAGAAATATTCATCCACCTGAAATACATATTTGTTTCCTAGTGCTGAAAACTAACTTCAGAGAATGGTGCATATAGATCCTAATATTTCTACAGGAACTGACCCAGTTTAACATCAATGCCAGTAGATTCCTATGGGACATGATGTGTATTTTGACCTTCATTTTTATTCAACACTGATACATTACTATTTCTTCAGTTGATGCACATCATAGGATATGTATTTCATCCTCATGTTCACAAATTTCTAGGCATTTGGTTCACTTTCAATCACTTCCTGCTTCAGAACACATGTATTCCTCCACGTTTCTTGACTGGTCTTATCATGAGACTTCTTTCCAAACACATTCTTTTCCATTTCCATAATCTCTTTTGAAGCCAAACTCACACCCCCTTCATGGTAAACCATCACCCTAATATCACCATTAGATGTATAACTGGTTGGAATGAATGGTTGTGTATCAATATTAGATTTCCTATATATTTTCAGATATCCATTCAATCCATTATTTAAATTGGAACCAGTTATAATATTTATTCACAGTAGGGTCTATTCATGCATTATCTCTATATTCATAGACCCAGGGTACACCTATTTGTACCCCCAAAGGCTAATTTATATGTCTTCAATATATTACTCCCAGAAATGGTGGAAGAAATACTCATGACACCTGATCTCCATATACATTGTATCACAGTGATATTCTGGACACAAAATGCAAAGGTCACACTTATGATTGTACCAAAGCCTCATTGGAAAGTGAGCATGGATTACTCAAAACATCCTTTCCAGGTTGCCTAATGCTCTCAAATGTCAATCCTATTGGTGACTACACATTTGTTTCTTCCTAAGATGATATATTCAACCTCAACCCTGTTGAATATGTCTAATCCTCTCACTCACTTTATACTTTGCCTGATTTCCTAATGTCTCTATTGATATCTGCTTTCCTACATATGTTCCCCAGTTCATCATTGTGACTGACCCTTAACATGTGCTGACATTTACATTCACTCTCTAACCGACACCCTATTGCTAAAGAACTTTTGGTCCAAATTTTATACTCACTCTTCTTCCTAAACCTACCAACTATCTTCCTAATCCTACCTACTATCCCTTTTTGACTGGATGTTCTCTTCTACATTCAATCATCCAAGGTACAAGGTCCTGTGCCATTGTATATCGATTTATCTGAGACATCTGTGCAGAAAGTCATTCAAAGCTAAGTAACCCAATCAAGGGCCCAATGCCCTTCTGGCCTTCAAATCTTACTTGGATTTCTGTTTTCATACATATATTTCACCTATATATTATTATAAATATCACAGGTTCCCAATACCATTCATCATCCAGCAGAGTGATTCCTAACCCAAACCGAACAGGTTCTTAACCCTAACCATACACTGTTCCCTCAATCTAACTTTACAGAAGAGCAGGGACAGAGTTGGTCTTACAATACAGGAATGTAGGGGATCTTCCACCTGCTGAGAACCTCAAAGGTCCATGCAGAAATGATCCCTGGAGAAGATGTAGGCCGCTGTGAAGGACCTGAGAGAGCACAAGTCATCTTCCATGGCAAACCACCTGGTCAGGATGAAGGGATGTGTCTGGATGAGCCTCTCTCTTCTTAATGTAGACAAGATGGACCAAAGCAGGCCTGTGTGGAGAGCTGTCCCTTGGTGCCTATGGTTGATATTCCATTCTAACTTGTGAAAGTGTCAGAGGAAGGAGGGGCAGCCTCCATCTCATGGGAGCCCTGGAAGCAACTGTTAGGACACAGTGGTTGCCAAGGCAGTGACCTCATTCAGTTCCTGAAGGAAGTGACCTCACCTCACTTCCTTGGTGATGGAACTCTCTGAACTTGGGATCCAGGAAGCCAGGCACCCAGAGCCAGTCCCAGTCCCAGTCCCAGTGGGCTCACTTGTTTGGATTTACCAAGGACAGAGTCAGTCTTTCTTGGTACCTACTGATGTGAGGATGGCCAAATGCCAGGAAAGCTCTGCAGAGGGGCCTTTCCTGAGAAAGCAGGTAGTGGCTCACCGCTGGCTCCTGACAACTTCACAGAGTTGGCCAAGGAGGCCAGATGTGGGACAGGACAGGCCATTTCGCGGGAACATAGTATGGCCCACGAGTCAGACGGCACTCCGGGTAGTCACAGACCAACTTGGAAGAAGGAGGTGCCTTTGTGGGTGTGGGTGTGAGTTTGTGGTTTTGTCTCATGTTCTGAGAATAGGTAGGAAAGGCGGTTTGTTTGTTTTGGAGTGGACTGTTTCTAGTAAGTCTTTTGACGAGGCGAGTGTTTCTATGTTTGTGTATCCCACTGTGTCCCTGGTTGTAGACATTAGAAAAGAGAATGCATCAATGGATGTGTCCTGTCTAGTAGAAAGCTTCCCAGCATTCATCCTGCCCAATTCATGAATGGACTGCGGCTTGCCTTATAGATGGGCAACACCTACTATCTTCCTAAGTTCCTGTTTTCTTCCTGAATTCTGGCCACTCTCCAGAATAGGCTCATGGTTTTGTGTCCAAGATATGTACCACCTCCAAGCTCAGTGACATGGCCATGTACTGGAGAGCTGGAAGGAATGGTGAGCATCTCAGAAAACTCAGATATCAGTGTGACCAGTAAAGTCTCCCTGGAGAAACCCTGCTTTGGGCCTTTTGCTTACCTATTGTTCTGTTGCCCTGAATGTCAGGAAGGCCTTTGCCTCAGGGCACCCCTTTGTGAAGCCTGAAGAAAACAGTTTTCAAATGGAAATGCATGGGCATCACCTGTGGCTCTTTGCTTAATGGCTTTGCAAAGGGATGTGTCTGAATCAGCCTCTTGGCCCTGTGTGAGGCTGTGGCTTAGGTTGTCAGCACCTGAGGGATCCAAAGAGAGATCCCATGTGTGCATCCAAAGCCAAATTGGCACAAAAGCAGTCATTGTGGATGATGTCTCTCGCCTTCCTCTGTAAGGTTCCTGACCTCCATCAAGTGAGAATAGGGATCCTTCGGGTCAAAGGAGTTCTTCAAAGCCCTGCAGAGGCTAGCCCATAGGTGCTTGGGTTTTCTCATGACTCCAATTCACACAAAGAATCTATACCCGGCAGTCAGTAGGCCTCCAATTGGAGAAGCGGAGCCAGTATTAACGGCAGGCCTATTGGATCACTCCAGGTTCACAGGAAGGGTGTCCAGGCCACCCTGACATTAGGCAAATGAGGGGCAAGGGAGCTTATTGTGGACACTGTCTTGGGCTGTGCCCCTCATGGAAACCTCCAGCCCAGCCAGATGTTATGATGAGTGTCTATGTGGAAGAAGATGAGGGCCATGTGGCAGTGTTTTGGTTTGAATTGTGGTCATTGGTGTGGCGGTGGGAAGAGATGACTGGGTCCACCTGGGCTTGAACTCTGGTGTGATTCCCCTTGGAGACTGAGTTCTGGAACTGACCTCAGAGAAGTATTGCCGTGAATTGTGTTGGGATTTGAGGAGGCCATGCATGAGAGTCGCCCTTGGAAACTGAGATCTAGGCCCAGGCTGGCTTTCCACAGAGCACTGGGAATCTCAGCCCGGATATCACATGATTTTATTCTTAAAGACCTGGCAGCCATAGTTGAGAGTCAAAACACACATGGACCTCACATTTGTAGACCTCAATGGGCCTGGCTTCCTGTGACATTTCGGCCACTCTTTGGGAAGCCTTGTTTGTGAGAGTTCTCCAGAGCTTTTGTTGAAATGAGCTTCCTCACCATTTAATGGTTCCTGAAGGAATGGAAACCCACAGTGCCTCTAACTTCATCCTTTAAAAATGGCTAGCTAGATAAATACCATGAGATTTTTGAAATTCCCATGACCAGGTGGCACTGGAGAACCTTTGGATGTCCTGTTCTGCTGATCATGAGTGTACCAGACAGTGCCTTGATTGACTGGGTTTCATGAAAATGGTGTAAAACAGAGATGCCAGTAAGTTGGGGCCTGCTGAGTAGCGGGCCTAGAGCAGTGGTGTGCAGGTGTGTGATAAAACATCTGTGGTGGGGCCATGTGCATCTGCCACTGTCTTCCAAATGGCTTGTGACTGACATGGTGCAGTGAGCAGACCCTTCTATGTAAAGGCATCTTGTTATATGGAGAGGTTTCAGGGCAGTGTTCAGAATCAGGTTGCTATGGTCAAGGGGGCAAGCTCTGTGGGATAGAAGCCTGGCTGGTGCATTCTCCTAGGACCTTGACCCACCACACGTGACAGAACTCCCTCCAGCACGGTGTCCCAGTTGAACTCCTTGTATTTCCTGAAGCAAATTCCAAACTCCCAGTGCAGCAGCAAGAAACACCACGAAAAGTGGAGGATGACCAAATGGCTTCAGAGTCCACACAGGGAGACACTTAGACCCCAGTGGCCACAGTTTACCTGCAAAGAGAGAATTCAGCACTTCTGCCTCATGTTCATTGGAAAATCAGAAACCATGTCCTCCAGGTCACATAGATGCAGACCCAGCTTTGATGGTCTCACTACAAAGGAAGCTAAAGCTCCTGACAACAACATATATTTCAAGTGCCCCACCTCAGAGGCAGTTTCTCACAAAGTCTTTAGGCCAGCAGAGCTCCATGTTTGTGGAGTGTTTACCCTGTCTCCCTTACTTATGGAAACACCTCTACCACCTCCAAGGTTGTGAACTCCTGAGAATCGTCCATTCCACATACGTATTCACAGCTTTTCTAACTCTTCTCCACGAATTGCGTCTTACTTGTTGCGAAGGTAATGTCAAGGCATTGTTCTGGATGAGAGTGGGAAGGTTTTTGTGTAGCACATATTTGCCTACACATTGGATTCATTTTCCTATTTTCCGTTCGAAATACTGAATCCCTGACACTAACCCATACCCTACTAGATTCTGACTACGAATACTAATATGATGGAGAAAAATAACCCAAACACAATAGAAATACAGGCAGTTCAGAGCAGGCATGGTGTATAGTTGGACTTGCCTTTAGCATTACAAAGGGTAGGTGTTTTAAATCTTGTCCAATTTAATAGAAGTAGTTCTCCATGTGTTTTGAGAGTTAACAAATGTGTGAAATTCTGTCTCCCTTTCTCTGTAGCCTATTCAGCAACATGTATTTTTACATGCACATATAGAATCTTACCTGCTATCCCACGTCCACTCTTGTGAGGTGGCTGACTTGGCAGATACAAATTGTGAGAAGAGATCACTCCTCCTAAATGCTGTTGGAACTGAAAATTCAACCTACCGGTGAGCTTCCTACTTGAACACCATGATACATAAATCCATGTTCAGTAACATAAATATTTTTGGATCTGTGGATGATATATATTTCATGATGAATTTCGATTGGCATATATATTTCTACTTTTTAATGTCTGTGTGTGTGTTCTGTGTGTATGTGTGTGTGTATATATATACACACACACACACACACACACACAATATACACAAACTCTCCAGATTTTTCAAAATATGAAATATATGTGTCTTAGTATACACTCCCTAAATTCATCCATGTTCATATATGTGGATTTATAATCAACTTTTCACAAGATTATTCTCAGAAATATTCATCCACCTGAAATACATATTTGTTTCCTAGTGCTGAAAACTAACTTCAGAGAATGGTGCATAGAGATCCTAATATTTCTACAGGAACTGACCCAGTTTAACATCAATGCCAGTAGATTCCTATGGGACATGATGTGTATTTTGACATGCTTCATTTTTATTCAACACTGATACATTACTATTTCTTCAGTTGATGCACATCATAGGATATGTATTTCATCCTCATGTTCACAAATTTCTAGGCATTTGGTTCACTTTCAATCACTTCCTGCTTCAGAACACATGTATTCCTCCACGTTTCTTGACTGGTCTTTTCATGAGACTTCTTTCCAAACACATTCTTTTCCATTTCCATAATCCCTTTTGAAGCCAAACTCACACCCCCTTCATGGTAAACCATCACCCTAATATCACCATTAGATGTATAACTGGTTGGAATGAATGGTTGTGTATCAATATTAGATTTCCTATATATTTTCAGATATCCATTCAATCCATTATTTAAATTGGAACCAGTTATAATATTTATTCACAGTAGGGTCTATTCATGCATTATCTCTATATTCATAGACCCAGGGTACACCTATTTGTACCCCCAAAGGCTAATTTATATGTCTTCAACATATTACTCCCAGAAATGGTGGAAGAAATACTCATGACACCTGATCTCCATATACATTGTATCACAGTGATATTCTGGACACAAAATGCAAAGGTCACACTTATGATTGTACCAAAGCCTCATTGGAAAGTGAGCATGGATTACTCAAAACATCCTTGTCCAGGTTGCCTAATGCTCTCAAATGTCAATCCTATTGGTGACTACACATTTGTTTCTTCCTAAGATGATATATTCAACCTCAACCCTGTTGAATATGTCTAATCCTCTCACTCACTTTATACTTTGCCTGATTTCCTAATGTCTCTATTGATATCTGCTTTCCTACATATGTTCCCCAGTTCATCATTGTGACTGACCCTTAACATGTGCTGACATTTACATTCACTCTCTAACCGACACCCTATTGCTAAAGAACTTTTGGTCCAAATTTTATACTCACTCTTCTTCCTAAACCTACCAACTATCTTCCTAATCCTACCTACTATCCCTTTTTGACTGGATGTTCTCTTCTACATTCAATCATCCAAGGTACAAGGTCCTGTGCCATTGTATATCGATTTATCTGAGACATCTGTGCAGAAAGTCATTCAAAGCTAAGTAACCCAATCAAGGGCCCAATGCCCTTCTGGCCTTCAAATCTTACTTGGATTTCTGTTTTCATACATATATTTCACCTATATATTATTATAAATATCACAGGTTCCCAATACCATTCATCATCCAGCAGAGTGATTCCTAACCCAAACCGAACAGGTTCTTAACCCTAACCATACACTGTTCCCTCAATCTAACTTTACAGAAGAGCAGGGACAGAGTTGGTCTTACAATACAGGAATGTAGGGGATCTTCCACCTGCTGAGAACCTCAAAGGTCCATGCAGAAATGATCCCTGGAGAAGATGTAGGCCGCTGTGAAGGACCTGAGAGAGCACAAGTCATCTTCCATGGCAAACCACCTGGTCAGGATGAAGGGATGTGTCTGAATGAGCCTCTCTCTTCTTAATGTAGACAAGATGGACCAAAGCAGGCCTGTGTGGAGAGCTGTTCCTTGGTGCCTATGGTTGATATTCCATTCTAACTTGTGAAAGTGTCAGAGGAAGGAGGGGCAGCCTCCATCTCATGGGAGCCCTGGAAGCAACTGTTAGGACACAGTGGTTGCCAAGGCAGTGACCTCATTCAGTTCCTGAAGGAAGTGACCTCACCTCACTTCCTTGGTGATGGAACTCTCTGAACTTGGGATCCAGGAAGCCAGGCACCCAGAGCCAGTCCCAGTCCCCGTCCCAGTGGGCTCACTTGTTTGGATTTACCAAGAACAGAGTCAGTCTTTCTTGGTACCTACTGATGTGAGGATGGCCAAATGCCAGGAAAGCTCTGCAGAGGGGCCTTTCCTGAGAAAGCAGGTAGTGGCTCACCGCTGGCTCCTGACAACTTCACAGAGTTGGCCAAGGAGGCCAGATGTGGGACAGGACAGGCCATTTCGCGGGAACATAGTATGGCCCACGAGTCAGACGGCACTCCGGGTAGTCACAGACCAACTTGGAAGAAGGAGGTGCCTTTGTGGGTGTGGGTGTGAGTTTGTGGTTTTGTCTCATGTTCTGAGAATAGGTAGGAAAGGCGGTTTGTTTGTTTTGGAGTGGACTGTTTCTAGTAAGTCTTTTGACGAGGCGAGTGTTTCTATGTTTGTGTATCCCACTGTGTCCCTGGTTGTAGACATTAGAAAAGAGAATGCATCAATGGATGTGTCCTGTCTAGTAGAAAGCTTCCCAGCATTCATCCTGCCCAATTCATGAATGGACTGCGGCTTGCCTTATGGATGGGCAACACCTACTATCTTCCTAAGTTCCTGTTTTCTTCCTGAATTCTGGCCACTCTCCAGAATAGGCTCATGGTTTTGTGTCCAAGATATGTACCACCTCCAAGCTCGGTGACATGGCCATGTACTGGAGAGCTGGAAGGAATGGTGAGCATCTCAGAAAACTCAGATATCAGTGTGACCAGTAAAGTCTCCCTGGAGAAACCCTGCTTTGGGCCTTTTGCTTACCTATTGTTCTGTTGCCCTGAATGTCAGGAAGGCCTTTGCCTCAGGGCACCCCTTTGTGAAGCCTGAAGAAAACAGTTTTCAAATGGAAATGAATGGGCATCACCTGTGGCTCTTTGCTTAATGGCTTTGCAAAGGGATGTGTCTGAATCAGCCTCTTGGCCCTGTGTGAGGCTGTGGCTTAGGTTGTCAGCACCTGACGGATCCAAAGAGAGATACCATGTGTGCATCCAAAGCCAAATTGGCACAAAAGCAGTCATTGTGGATGAAGTCTCTCGCCTTCCTCTGTAAGGTTCCTGACCTCCATCAAGTGAGAATAGGGATCCTTCGGGTCAAAGGAGTTCTTCAAAGCCCTGCAGAGGCTAGCCCATAGGTGCTTGGGTTTTCTCATGACTCCAATTCACACAAAGAATCTATACCCGGCAGTCAGTAGGCCTCCAATTGGAGAAGCGGAGCCAGTATTAACGGCAGGCCTATTGGATCACTCCAGGTTCACAGGAAGGGTGTCCAGGCCACCCTGACATTAGGCAAATGAGGGGCAAGGGAGCTTATTGTGGACACTGTCTTGGGCTGTGCCCCTCATGGAAACCTCCAGCCAGATGTTATGATGAGTGTCTATGTGGAAGAAGATGAGGGCCATGTGGCAGTGTTTTGGTTTGAATTGTGGTCATTGGTGTGGTGGTGGGAAGAGATGACTGGGTCCACCTGGGCTTGAACTCTGGTGTGATTCCCCTTGGAGACTAAGTTCTGGAACTGACCTCAGAGAAGTATTGCCGTGAATTGTGTTGGGATTTGAGGAGGCCATGCATGAGAGTCGCCCTTGGAAACTGAGATCTAGGCCCAGGCTGGCTTTCCACAGAGCACTGGGAATCTCAGCCCGGATATCACATGATTTTATTCTTAAAGACCTGGCAGCCATAGTTGAGAGTCAAAACACACATGGACCTCACATTTGTAGACCTCAATGGGCCTGGCTTCCTGTGACCTTTCGGCCACTCTTTGGGAAGCCTTGTTTGTGAGAGTTCTCCAGAGCTTTTGTTGAAATGAGCTTCCTCACCATTTAATGGTTCCTGAAGGAATGGAAACCCACAGTGCCTCTAACTTCATCCTTTAAAAATGGCTAGCTAGATAAATACCATGAGATTTTTGAAATTCCCATGACCAGGTGGCACTGGAGAATCTTTGGATGTCCTGTTCTGCTGATCATGAGTGTACCAGACAGTGCCTTGATTGACTGGGTTTCATGAAAATGGTGTAAAACAGAGATGCCAGTAAGTTGGGGCCTGCTGAGTAGCGGGCCTAGAGCAGTGGTGTGCAGGTGTGTGATAAAACATCTGTGGTGGGGCCATGTGGATCTGCCACTGGCTTCCAAATGGCTTGTGACTGACATGGTGCAGTGAGCAGACCCTTCTATGTAAAGGCATCTTGTTATATGGAGAGGTTTCAGGGCAGTGTTCAGAATCAGGTTGCTATGGTCAAGGGGGCAAGCTCTGTGGGATAGAAGCCTGGCTGGTGCATTCTCCTAGGACCTTGACCCACCACACGTGACAGAACTCCCTCCAGCACGGTGTCCCAGTTGAACTCCTTGTATTTCCTGAAGCAAATTCCAAACTCCCAGTGCAGCAGCAAGAAACACCACGAAAAGTGGAGGATGACCAAATGGCTTCAGAGTCCACACAGGGAGACACTTAGACCCCAGTGGCCACAGTTTACCTGCAAAGAGAGAATTCAGCACTTCTGCCTCATGTTCATTGGAAAATCAGAAACCATGTCCTCCAGGTCACATAGATGCAGACCCAGCTTTGATGGTCTCACTACAAAGGAAGCTAAAGCTCCTGACAACAACATATATTTCAAGTGCCCCACCTCAGAGGCAGTTTCTCACAAAGTCTTTAGGCCAGCAGAGCTCCATGTTTGTGGAGTGTTTACCCTGTCTCCCTTACTTATGGAAACTCCTCTACCACCTCCAAGGTTGTGAACTCCTGAGCATTGTTCATTCCACATACGTATTCACAGCTTTTCTAACTCTTCTCCATGAATTGCGTCTTACTTGTTGCGAAGGTAATGTCAAGGCATTGTTCTGGATGAGAGTGGGAAGGTTTTTGTGTAGCACATATTTGCCTACACATTGGATTCATTTTCCTATTTTCCGTTTGAAATACTGAATCCCTGACACTAACCCATACCCTACTAGATTCTGACTACGAATACTAATATGATGGAGAAAAATAACCCAAACACAATAGAAATACAGGCAGTTCAGAGCAGGCATGGTGTATAGTTGGACTTGCCTTTAGCATTACAAAGGGTAGGTGTTTTAAATCTTGTCCAATTTAATAGAAGTAGTTCTCCATGTGTTTTGAGAGTTAACAAATGTGTGAAATTCTGTCTCCCTTTCTCTGTAGCCTATTCAGCAACATGTATTTTTACATGCACATATAGAATCTTACCTGCTATCCCACGTCCACTCTTGTGAGGTGGCTGACTTGGCAGATACAAATTGTGAGAAGAGATCACTCCTCCTAAATGCTGTTGGAACTGAAAATTCAACCTACCGGTGAGCTTCCTACTTGAACACCATGATACATAAATCCATGTTCAGTAACATAAATATTTTTGGATCTGTGGATGATATATATTTCATGATGAATTTCGATTGGCATATATATTTCTACTTTTTAATGTCTGTGTGTGTGTTCTGTGTGTATGTGTGTGTGTATATATATACACACACACACACACAATATACACAAACTCTCCAGATTTTTCAAAATATGAAATATATGTGTCTTAGTATACACTCCCTAAATTCATCCATGTTCATATATGTGGATTTATAATCAACTTTTCACAAGATTATTCTCAGAAATATTCATCCACCTGAAATACATATTTGTTTCCTAGTGCTGAAAACTAACTTCAGAGAATGGTGCATAGAGATCCTAATATTTCTACAGGAACTGACCCAGTTTAACATCAATGCCAGTAGATTCCTATGGGACATGATGTGTATTTTGACCTTCATTTTTATTCAACACTGATACATTACTATTTCTTCAGTTGATGCACATCATAGGATATGTATTTCATCCTCATGTTCACAAATTTCTAGGCATTTGGTTCACTTTCAATCACTTCCTGCTTCAGAACACATGTATTCCTCCACGTTTCTTGACTGGTCTTTTCATGAGACTTCTTTCCAAACACATTCTTTTCCATTTCCACAATCCCTTTTGAAGCCAAACTCACACCCCCTTCATGGTAAACCATCACCCTAATATCACCATTAGATGTATAACTGGTTGGAATGAATGGTTGTGTATCAATATTAGATTTCCTATATATTTTCAGATATCCATTCAATCCATTATTTAAATTGGAACCAGTTATAATATTTATTCACAGTAGGGTCTATTCATGCATTATCTCTATATTCATAGACCCAGGGTACACCTATTTGTACCCCCAAAGGCTAATTTATATGTCTTCAACATATTACTCCCAGAAATGGTGGAAGAAATACTCATGACACCTGATCTCCATATACATTGTATCACAGTGATATTCTGGACACAAAATGCAAAGGTCACACTTATGATTGTACCAAAGCCTCATTGGAAAGTGAGCATGGATTACTCAAAACATCCTTGTCCAGGTTGCCTAATGCTCTCAAATGTCAATCCTATTGGTGACTACACATTTGTTTCTTCCTAAGATGATATATTCAACCTCAACCCTGTTGAATATGTCTAATCCTCTCACTCACTTTATACTTTGCCTGATTTCCTAATGTCTCTATTGATATCTGCTTTCCTACATATGTTCCCCAGTTCATCATTGTGACTGACCCTTAACATGTGCTGACATTTACATTCACTCTCTAACCGACACCCTATTGCTAAAGAACTTTTGGTCCAAATTTTATACTCACTCTTCTTCCTAAACCTACCAACTATCTTCCTAATCCTACCTACTATCCCTTTTTGACTGGATGTTCTCTTCTACATTCAATCATCCAAGGTACAAGGTCCTGTGCCATTGTATATCGATTTATCTGAGACATCTGTGCAGAAAGTCATTCAAAGCTAAGTAACCCAATCAAGGGCCCAATGCCCTTCTGGCCTTCAAATCTTACTTGGATTTCTGTTTTCATACATATATTTCACCTATATATTATTATAAATATCACAGGTTCCCAATACCATTCATCATCCAGCAGAGTGATTCCTAACCCAAACCGAACAGGTTCTTAACCCTAACCATACACTGTTCCCTCAATCTAACTTTACAGAAGAGCAGGGACAGAGTTGGTCTTACAATACAGGAATGTAGGGGATCTTCCACCTGCTGAGAACCTCAAAGGTCCATGCAGAAATGATCCCTGGAGAAGATGTAGGCCGCTGTGAAGGACCTGAGAGAGCACAAGTCATCTTCCATGGCAAACCACCTGGTCAGGATGAAGGGATGTGTCTGAATGAGCCTCTCTCTTCTTAATGTAGACAAGATGGACCAAAGCAGGCCTGTGTGGAGAGCTGTCCCTTGGTGCCTATGGTTGATATTCCATTCTAACTTGTGAAAGTGTCAGAGGAAGGAGGGGCAGCCTCCATCTCATGGGAGCCCTGGAAGCAACTGTTAGGACACAGTGGTTGCCAAGGCAGTGACCTCATTCAGTTCCTGAAGGAAGTGACCTCACCTCACTTCCTTGGTGATGGAACTCTCTGAACTTGGGATCCAGGAAGCCAGGCACCCAGAGCCAGTCCCAGTCCCAGTCCCAGTGGGCTCACTTGTTTGGATTTACCAAGGACAGAGTCAGTCTTTCTTGGTACCTACTGATGTGAGGATGGCCAAATGCCAGGAAAGCTCTGCAGAGGGGCCTTTCCTGAGAAAGCAGGTAGTGGCTCACCGCTGGCTCCTGACAACTTCACAGAGTTGGCCAAGGAGGCCAGATGTGGGACAGGACAGGCCATTTCGCGGGAACATAGTATGGCCCACGAGTCAGACGGCACTCCGGGTAGTCACAGACCAACTTGGAAGAAGGAGGTGCCTTTGTGGGTGTGGGTGTGAGTTTGTGGTTTTGTCTCATGTTCTGAGAATAGGTAGGAAAGGCGGTTTGTTTGTTTTGGAGTGGACTGTTTCTAGTAAGTCTTTTGACGAGGCGAGTGTTTCTATGTTTGTGTATCCCACTGTGTCCCTGGTTGTAGACATTAGAAAAGAGAATGCATCAATGGATGTGTCCTGTCTAGTAGAAAGCTTCCCAGCATTCATCCTGCCCAATTCATGAATGGACTGCGGCTTGCCTTATAGATGGGCAACACCTACTATCTTCCTAAGTTCCTGTTTTCTTCCTGAATTCTGGCCACTCTCCAGAATAGGCTCATGGTTTTGTGTCCAAGATATGTACCACCTCCAAGCTCGGTGACATGGCCATGTACTGGAGAGCTGGAAGGAATGGTGAGCATCTCAGAAAACTCAGATATCAGTGTGACCAGTAAAGTCTCCCTGGAGAAACCCTGCTTTGGGCCTTTTGCTTACCTATTGTTCTGTTGCCCTGAATGTCAGGAAGGCCTTTGCCTCAGGGCACCCCTTTGTGAAGCCTGAAGAAAACAGTTTTCAAATGGAAATGCATGGGCATCACCTGTGGCTCTTTGCTTAATGGCTTTGCAAAGGGATGTGTCTGAATCAGCCTCTTGGCCCTGTGTGAGGCTGTGGCTTAGGTTGTCAGCACCTGAGGGATCCAAAGAGAGATCCCATGTGTGCATCCAAAGCCAAATTGGCACAAAAGCAGTCATTGTGGATGATGTCTCTCGCCTTCCTCTGTAAGGTTCCTGACCTCCATCAAGTGAGAATAGGGATCCTTCGGGTCAAAGGAGTTCTTCAAAGCCCTGCAGAGGCTAGCCCATAGGTGCTTGGGTTTTCTCATGACTCCAATTCACACAAAGAATCTATACCCGGCAGTCAGTAGGCCTCCAATTGGAGAAGCGGAGCCAGTATTAACGGCAGGCCTATTGGATCACTCCAGGTTCACAGGAAGGGTGTCCAGGCCACCCTGACATTAGGCAAATGAGGGGCAAGGGAGCTTATTGTGGACACTGTCTTGGGCTGTGCCCCTCATGGAAACCTCCAGCCCAGCCAGATGTTATGATGAGTGTCTATGTGGAAGAAGATGAGGGCCATGTGGCAGTGTTTTGGTTTGAATTGTGGTCATTGGTGTGGCGGTGGGAAGAGATGACTGGGTCCACCTGGGCTTGAACTCTGGTGTGATTCCCCTTGGAGACTGAGTTCTGGAACTGACCTCAGAGAAGTATTGCCGTGAATTGTGTTGGGATTTGAGGAGGCCATGCATGAGAGTCGCCCTTGGAAACTGAGATCTAGGCCCAGGCTGGCTTTCCACAGAGCACTGGGAATCTCAGCCCGGATATCACATGATTTTATTCTTAAAGACCTGGCAGCCATAGTTGAGAGTCAAAACACACATGGACCTCACATTTGTAGACCTCAATGGGCCTGGCTTCCTGTGACCTTTCGGCCACTCTTTGGGAAGCCTTGTTTGTGAGAGTTCTCCAGAGCTTTTGTTGAAATGAGCTTCCTCACCATTTAATGGTTCCTGAAGGAATGGAAACCCACAGTGCCTCTAACTTCATCCTTTAAAAATGGCTAGCTAGATAAATACCATGAGATTTTTGAAATTCCCATGACCAGGTGGCACTGGAGAACCTTTGGATGTCCTGTTCTGCTGATCATGAGTGTACCAGACAGTGCCTTGATTGACTGGGTTTCATGAAAATGGTGTAAAACAGAGATGCCAGTAAGTTGGGGCCTGCTGAGTAGCGGGCCTAGAGCAGTGGTGTGCAGGTGTGTGATAAAACATCTCTGGTGGGGCCATGTGCATCTGCCACTGTCTTCCAAATGGCTTGTGACTGACATGGTGCAGTGAGCAGACCCTTCTATGTAAAGGCATCTTGTTATATGGAGAGGTTTCAGGGCAGTGTTCAGAATCAGGTTGCTATGGTCAAGGGGGCAAGCTCTGTGGGATTGAAGCCTGGCTGGTGCATTCTCCTAGGACCTTGACCCACCACACGTGACAGAACTCCCTCCAGCACGGTGTCCCAGTTGAACTCCTTGTATTTCCTGAAGCAAATTCCAAACTCCCAGTGCAGCAGCAAGAAACACCACGAAAAGTGGAGGATGACCAAATGGCTTCAGAGTCCACACAGGGAGACATTTAGACCACAGTGGCCACAGTTTACCTGCAAAGAGAGAATTCAGCACTTCTGCCTCATGTTCATTGGAAAATCAGAAACCATGTCCTCCAGGTCACATAGATGCAGACCCAGCTTTGATGGTCTCACTACAAAGGAAGCTAAAGCTCCTGACAACAACATATATTTCAAGTGCCCCACCTCAGAGGCAGTTTCTCACAAAGTCTTTAGGCCAGCAGAGCTCCATGTTTGTGGAGTGTTTACCCTGTCTCCCTTACTTATGGAAACTCCTCTACCACCTCCAAGGTTGTGAACTCCTGAGCATTGTCCATTCCACATACGTATTCACAGCTTTTCTAACTCTTCTCCATGAATTGCGTCTTACTTGTTGCGAAGGTAATGTCAAGGCATTGTTCTGGATGAGAGTGGGAAGGTTTTTGTGTAGCACATATTTGCCTACACATTGGATTCATTTTCCTATTTTCCGTTCGAAATACTGAATCCCTGACACTAACCCATACCCTACTAGATTCTGACTACGAATACTAATATGATGGAGAAAAATAACCCAAACACAATAGAAATACAGGCAGTTCAGAGCAGGCATGGTGTATAGTTGGACTTGCCTTTAGCATTACAAAGGGTAGGTGTTTTAAATCTTGTCCAATTTAATAGAAGTAGTTCTCCATGTGTTTTGAGAGTTAACAAATGTGTGAAATTCTGTCTCCCTTTCTCTGTAGCCTATTCAGCAACATGTATTTTTACATGCACATATAGAATCTTACCTGCTATCCCACGTCCACTCTTGTGAGGTGGCTGACTTGGCAGATACAAATTGTGAGAAGAGATCACTCCTCCTAAATGCTGTTGGAACTGAAAATTCAACCTACCGGTGAGCTTCCTACTTGAACACCATGATACATAAATCCATGTTCAGTAACATAAATATTTTTGGATCTGTGGATGATATATATTTCATGATGAATTTCGATTGGCATATATATTTCTACTTTTTAATGTCTGTGTGTGTGTTCTGTGTGTATGTGTGTGTGTATATATATACACACACACACACACAATATACACAAACTCTCCAGATTTTTCAAAATATGAAATATATGTGTCTTAGTATACACTCCCTAAATTCATCCATGTTCATATATGTGGATTTATAATCAACTTTTCACAAGATTATTCTCAGAAATATTCATCCACCTGAAATACATATTTGTTTCCTAGTGCTGAAAACTAACTTCAGAGAATGGTGCATAGAGATCCTAATATTTCTACAGGAACTGACCCAGTTTAACATCAATGCCAGTAGATTCCTATGGGACATGATGTGTATTTTGACCTTCATTTTTATTCAACACTGATACATTACTATTTCTTCAGTTGATGCACATCATAGGATATGTATTTCATCCTCATGTTCACAAATTTCTAGGCATTTGGTTCACTTTCAATCACTTCCTGCTTCAGAACACATGTATTCCTCCACGTTTCTTGACTGGTCTTTTCATGAGACTTCTTTCCAAACACATTCTTTTCCATTTCCACAATCCCTTTTGAAGCCAAACTCACACCCCCTTCATGGTAAACCATCACCCTAATATCACCATTAGATGTATAACTGGTTGGAATGAATGGTTGTGTATCAATATTAGATTTCCTATATATTTTCAGATATCCATTCAATCCATTATTTAAATTGGAACCAGTTATAATATTTATTCACAGTAGGGTCTATTCATGCATTATCTCTATATTCATAGACCCAGGGTACACCTATTTGTACCCCCAAAGGCTAATTTATATGTCTTCAACATATTACTCCCAGAAATGGTGGAAGAAATACTCATGACACCTGATCTCCATATACATTGTATCACAGTGATATTCTGGACACAAAATGCAAAGGTCACACTTATGATTGTACCAAAGCCTCATTGGAAAGTGAGCATGGATTACTCAAAACATCCTTGTCCAGGTTGCCTAATGCTCTCAAATGTCAATCCTATTGGTGACTACACATTTGTTTCTTCCTAAGATGATATATTCAACCTCAACCCTGTTGAATATGTCTAATCCTCTCACTCACTTTATACTTTGCCTGATTTCCTAATGTCTCTATTGATATCTGCTTTCCTACATATGTTCCCCAGTTCATCATTGTGACTGACCCTTAACATGTGCTGACATTTACATTCACTCTCTAACCGACACCCTATTGCTAAAGAACTTTTGGTCCAAATTTTATACTCACTCTTCTTCCTAAACCTACCAACTATCTTCCTAATCCTACCTACTATCCCTTTTTGACTGGATGTTCTCTTCTACATTCAATCATCCAAGGTACAAGGTCCTGTGCCATTGTATATCGATTTATCTGAGACATCTGTGCAGAAAGTCATTCAAAGCTAAGTAACCCAATCAAGGGCCCAATGCCCTTCTGGCCTTCAAATCTTACTTGGATTTCTGTTTTCATACATATATTTCACCTATATATTATTATAAATATCACAGGTTCCCAATACCATTCATCATCCAGCAGAGTGATTCCTAACCCAAACCGAACAGGTTCTTAACCCTAACCATACACTGTTCCCTCAATCTAACTTTACAGAAGAGCAGGGACAGAGTTGGTCTTACAATACAGGAATGTAGGGGATCTTCCACCTGCTGAGAACCTCAAAGGTCCATGCAGAAATGATCCCTGGAGAAGATGTAGGCCGCTGTGAAGGACCTGAGAGAGCACAAGTCATCTTCCATGGCAAACCACCTGGTCAGGATGAAGGGATGTGTCTGAATGAGCCTCTCTCTTCTTAATGTAGACAAGATGGACCAAAGCAGGCCTGTGTGGAGAGCTGTCCCTTGGTGCCTATGGTTGATATTCCATTCTAACTTGTGAAAGTGTCAGAGGAAGGAGGGGCAGCCTCCATCTCATGGGAGCCCTGGAAGCAACTGTTAGGACACAGTGGTTGCCAAGGCAGTGACCTCATTCAGTTCCTGAAGGAAGTGACCTCACCTCACTTCCTTGGTGATGGAACTCTCTGAACTTGGGATCCAGGAAGCCAGGCACCCAGAGCCAGTCCCAGTCCCAGTCCCAGTGGGCTCACTTGTTTGGATTTACCAAGGACAGAGTCAGTCTTTCTTGGTACCTACTGATGTGAGGATGGCCAAATGCCAGGAAAGCTCTGCAGAGGGGCCTTTCCTGAGAAAGCAGGTAGTGGCTCACCGCTGGCTCCTGACAACTTCACAGAGTTGGCCAAGGAGGCCAGATGTGGGACAGGACAGGCCATTTCGCGGGAACATAGTATGGCCCACGAGTCAGACGGCACTCCGGGTAGTCACAGACCAACTTGGAAGAAGGAGGTGCCTTTGTGGGTGTGGGTGTGAGTTTGTGGTTTTGTCTCATGTTCTGAGAATAGGTAGGAAAGGCGGTTTGTTTGTTTTGGAGTGGACTGTTTCTAGTAAGTCTTTTGACGAGGCGAGTGTTTCTATGTTTGTGTATCCCACTGTGTCCCTGGTTGTAGACATTAGAAAAGAGAATGCATCAATGGATGTGTCCTGTCTAGTAGAAAGCTTCCCAGCATTCATCCTGCCCAATTCATGAATGGACTGCGGCTTGCCTTATAGATGGGCAACACCTACTATCTTCCTAAGTTCCTGTTTTCTTCCTGAATTCTGGCCACTCTCCAGAATAGGCTCATGGTTTTGTGTCCAAGATATGTACCACCTCCAAGCTCGGTGACATGGCCATGTACTGGAGAGCTGGAAGGAATGGTGAGCATCTCAGAAAACTCAGATATCAGTGTGACCAGTAAAGTCTCCCTGGAGAAACCCTGCTTTGGGCCTTTTGCTTACCTATTGTTCTGTTGCCCTGAATGTCAGGAAGGCCTTTGCCTCAGGGCACCCCTTTGTGAAGCCTGAAGAAAACAGTTTTCAAATGGAAATGCATGGGCATCACCTGTGGCTCTTTGCTTAATGGCTTTGCAAAGGGATGTGTCTGAATCAGCCTCTTGGCCCTGTGTGAGGCTGTGGCTTAGGTTGTCAGCACCTGAGGGATCCAAAGAGAGATCCCATGTGTGCATCCAAAGCCAAATTGGCACAAAAGCAGTCATTGTGGATGATGTCTCTCGCCTTCCTCTGTAAGGTTCCTGACCTCCATCAAGTGAGAATAGGGATCCTTCGGGTCAAAGGAGTTCTTCAAAGCCCTGCAGAGGCTAGCCCATAGGTGCTTGGGTTTTCTCATGACTCCAATTCACACAAAGAATCTATACCCGGCAGTCAGTAGGCCTCCAATTGGAGAAGCGGAGCCAGTATTAACGGCAGGCCTATTGGATCACTCCAGGTTCACAGGAAGGGTGTCCAGGCCACCCTGACATTAGGCAAATGAGGGGCAAGGGAGCTTATTGTGGACACTGTCTTGGGCTGTGCCCCTCATGGAAACCTCCAGCCCAGCCAGATGTTATGATGAGTGTCTATGTGGAAGAAGATGAGGGCCATGTGGCAGTGTTTTGGTTTGAATTGTGGTCATTGGTGTGGCGGTGGGAAGAGATGACTGGGTCCACCTGGGCTTGAACTCTGGTGTGATTCCCCTTGGAGACTGAGTTCTGGAACTGACCTCAGAGAAGTATTGCCGTGAATTGTGTTGGGATTTGAGGAGGCCATGCATGAGAGTCGCCCTTGGAAACTGAGATCTAGGCCCAGGCTGGCTTTCCACAGAGCACTGGGAATCTCAGCCCGGATATCACATGATTTTATTCTTAAAGACCTGGCAGCCATAGTTGAGAGTCAAAACACACATGGACCTCACATTTGTAGACCTCAATGGGCCTGGCTTCCTGTGACCTTTCGGCCACTCTTTGGGAAGCCTTGTTTGTGAGAGTTCTCCAGAGCTTTTGTTGAAATGAGCTTCCTCACCATTTAATGGTTCCTGAAGGAATGGAAACCCACAGTGCCTCTAACTTCATCCTTTAAAAATGGCTAGCTAGATAAATACCATGAGATTTTTGAAATTCCCATGACCAGGTGGCACTGGAGAACCTTTGGATGTCCTGTTCTGCTGATCATGAGTGTACCAGACAGTGCCTTGATTGACTGGGTTTCATGAAAATGGTGTAAAACAGAGATGCCAGTAAGTTGGGGCCTGCTGAGTAGCGGGCCTAGAGCAGTGGTGTGCAGGTGTGTGATAAAACATCTCTGGTGGGGCCATGTGCATCTGCCACTGTCTTCCAAATGGCTTGTGACTGACATGGTGCAGTGAGCAGACCCTTCTATGTAAAGGCATCTTGTTATATGGAGAGGTTTCAGGGCAGTGTTCAGAATCAGGTTGCTATGGTCAAGGGGGCAAGCTCTGTGGGATTGAAGCCTGGCTGGTGCATTCTCCTAGGACCTTGACCCACCACACGTGACAGAACTCCCTCCAGCACGGTGTCCCAGTTGAACTCCTTGTATTTCCTGAAGCAAATTCCAAACTCCCAGTGCAGCAGCAAGAAACACCACGAAAAGTGGAGGATGACCAAATGGCTTCAGAGTCCACACAGGGAGACATTTAGACCACAGTGGCCACAGTTTACCTGCAAAGAGAGAATTCAGCACTTCTGCCTCATGTTCATTGGAAAATCAGAAACCATGTCCTCCAGGTCACATAGATGCAGACCCAGCTTTGATGGTCTCACTACAAAGGAAGCTAAAGCTCCTGACAACAACATATATTTCAAGTGCCCCACCTCAGAGGCAGTTTCTCACAAAGTCTTTAGGCCAGCAGAGCTCCATGTTTGTGGAGTGTTTACCCTGTCTCCCTTACTTATGGAAACTCCTCTACCACCTCCAAGGTTGTGAACTCCTGAGCATTGTCCATTCCACATACGTATTCACAGCTTTTCTAACTCTTCTCCATGAATTGCGTCTTACTTGTTGCGAAGGTAATGTCAAGGCATTGTTCTGGATGAGAGTGGGAAGGTTTTTGTGTAGCACATATTTGCCTACACATTGGATTCATTTTCCTATTTTCCGTTCGAAATACTGAATCCCTGACACTAACCCATACCCTACTAGATTCTGACTACGAATACTAATATGATGGAGAAAAATAACCCAAACACAATAGAAATACAGGCAGTTCAGAGCAGGCATGGTGTATAGTTGGACTTGCCTTTAGCATTACAAAGGGTAGGTGTTTTAAATCTTGTCCAATTTAATAGAAGTAGTTCTCCATGTGTTTTGAGAGTTAACAAATGTGTGAAATTCTGTCTCCCTTTCTCTGTAGCCTATTCAGCAACATGTATTTTTACATGCACATATAGAATCTTACCTGCTATCCCACGTCCACTCTTGTGAGGTGGCTGACTTGGCAGATACAAATTGTGAGAAGAGATCACTCCTCCTAAATGCTGTTGGAACTGAAAATTCAACCTACCGGTGAGCTTCCTACTTGAACACCATGATACATAAATCCATGTTCAGTAACATAAATATTTTTGGATCTGTGGATGATATATATTTCATGATGAATTTCGATTGGCATATATATTTCTACTTTTTAATGTCTGTGTGTGTGTTCTGTGTGTATGTGTGTGTGTATATATATACACACACACACACACAATATACACAAACTCTCCAGATTTTTCAAAATATGAAATATATGTGTCTTAGTATACACTCCCTAAATTCATCCATGTTCATATATGTGGATTTATAATCAACTTTTCACAAGATTATTCTCAGAAATATTCATCCACCTGAAATACATATTTGTTTCCTAGTGCTGAAAACTAACTTCAGAGAATGGTGCATAGAGATCCTAATATTTCTACAGGAACTGACCCAGTTTAACATCAATGCCAGTAGATTCCTATGGGACATGATGTGTATTTTGACCTTCATTTTTATTCAACACTGATACATTACTATTTCTTCAGTTGATGCACATCATAGGATATGTATTTCATCCTCATGTTCACAAATTTCTAGGCATTTGGTTCACTTTCAATCACTTCCTGCTTCAGAACACATGTATTCCTCCACGTTTCTTGACTGGTCTTTTCATGAGACTTCTTTCCAAACACATTCTTTTCCATTTCCACAATCCCTTTTGAAGCCAAACTCACACCCCCTTCATGGTAAACCATCACCCTAATATCACCATTAGATGTATAACTGGTTGGAATGAATGGTTGTGTATCAATATTAGATTTCCTATATATTTTCAGATATCCATTCAATCCATTATTTAAATTGGAACCAGTTATAATATTTATTCACAGTAGGGTCTATTCATGCATTATCTCTATATTCATAGACCCAGGGTACACCTATTTGTACCCCCAAAGGCTAATTTATATGTCTTCAACATATTACTCCCAGAAATGGTGGAAGAAATACTCATGACACCTGATCTCCATATACATTGTATCACAGTGATATTCTGGACACAAAATGCAAAGGTCACACTTATGATTGTACCAAAGCCTCATTGGAAAGTGAGCATGGATTACTCAAAACATCCTTGTCCAGGTTGCCTAATGCTCTCAAATGTCAATCCTATTGGTGACTACACATTTGTTTCTTCCTAAGATGATATATTCAACCTCAACCCTGTTGAATATGTCTAATCCTCTCACTCACTTTATACTTTGCCTGATTTCCTAATGTCTCTATTGATATCTGCTTTCCTACATATGTTCCCCAGTTCATCATTGTGACTGACCCTTAACATGTGCTGACATTTACATTCACTCTCTAACCGACACCCTATTGCTAAAGAACTTTTGGTCCAAATTTTATACTCACTCTTCTTCCTAAACCTACCAACTATCTTCCTAATCCTACCTACTATCCCTTTTTGACTGGATGTTCTCTTCTACATTCAATCATCCAAGGTACAAGGTCCTGTGCCATTGTATATCGATTTATCTGAGACATCTGTGCAGAAAGTCATTCAAAGCTAAGTAACCCAATCAAGGGCCCAATGCCCTTCTGGCCTTCAAATCTTACTTGGATTTCTGTTTTCATACATATATTTCACCTATATATTATTATAAATATCACAGGTTCCCAATACCATTCATCATCCAGCAGAGTGATTCCTAACCCAAACCGAACAGGTTCTTAACCCTAACCATACACTGTTCCCTCAATCTAACTTTACAGAAGAGCAGGGACAGAGTTGGTCTTACAATACAGGAATGTAGGGGATCTTCCACCTGCTGAGAACCTCAAAGGTCCATGCAGAAATGATCCCTGGAGAAGATGTAGGCCGCTGTGAAGGACCTGAGAGAGCACAAGTCATCTTCCATGGCAAACCACCTGGTCAGGATGAAGGGATGTGTCTGAATGAGCCTCTCTCTTCTTAATGTAGACAAGATGGACCAAAGCAGGCCTGTGTGGAGAGCTGTCCCTTGGTGCCTATGGTTGATATTCCATTCTAACTTGTGAAAGTGTCAGAGGAAGGAGGGGCAGCCTCCATCTCATGGGAGCCCTGGAAGCAACTGTTAGGACACAGTGGTTGCCAAGGCAGTGACCTCATTCAGTTCCTGAAGGAAGTGACCTCACCTCACTTCCTTGGTGATGGAACTCTCTGAACTTGGGATCCAGGAAGCCAGGCACCCAGAGCCAGTCCCAGTCCCAGTCCCAGTGGGCTCACTTGTTTGGATTTACCAAGGACAGAGTCAGTCTTTCTTGGTACCTACTGATGTGAGGATGGCCAAATGCCAGGAAAGCTCTGCAGAGGGGCCTTTCCTGAGAAAGCAGGTAGTGGCTCACCGCTGGCTCCTGACAACTTCACAGAGTTGGCCAAGGAGGCCAGATGTGGGACAGGACAGGCCATTTCGCGGGAACATAGTATGGCCCACGAGTCAGACGGCACTCCGGGTAGTCACAGACCAACTTGGAAGAAGGAGGTGCCTTTGTGGGTGTGGGTGTGAGTTTGTGGTTTTGTCTCATGTTCTGAGAATAGGTAGGAAAGGCGGTTTGTTTGTTTTGGAGTGGACTGTTTCTAGTAAGTCTTTTGACGAGGCGAGTGTTTCTATGTTTGTGTATCCCACTGTGTCCCTGGTTGTAGACATTAGAAAAGAGAATGCATCAATGGATGTGTCCTGTCTAGTAGAAAGCTTCCCAGCATTCATCCTGCCCAATTCATGAATGGACTGCGGCTTGCCTTATAGATGGGCAACACCTACTATCTTCCTAAGTTCCTGTTTTCTTCCTGAATTCTGGCCACTCTCCAGAATAGGCTCATGGTTTTGTGTCCAAGATATGTACCACCTCCAAGCTCGGTGACATGGCCATGTACTGGAGAGCTGGAAGGAATGGTGAGCATCTCAGAAAACTCAGATATCAGTGTGACCAGTAAAGTCTCCCTGGAGAAACCCTGCTTTGGGCCTTTTGCTTACCTATTGTTCTGTTGCCCTGAATGTCAGGAAGGCCTTTGCCTCAGGGCACCCCTTTGTGAAGCCTGAAGAAAACAGTTTTCAAATGGAAATGCATGGGCATCACCTGTGGCTCTTTGCTTAATGGCTTTGCAAAGGGATGTGTCTGAATCAGCCTCTTGGCCCTGTGTGAGGCTGTGGCTTAGGTTGTCAGCACCTGAGGGATCCAAAGAGAGATCCCATGTGTGCATCCAAAGCCAAATTGGCACAAAAGCAGTCATTGTGGATGAAGTCTCTCGCCTTCCTCTGTAAGGTTCCTGACCTCCATCAAGTGAGAATAGGGATCCTTCGGGTCAAAGGAGTTCTTCAAAGCCCTGCAGAGGCTAGCCCATAGGTGCTTGGGTTTTCTCATGACTCCAATTCACACAAAGAATCTATACCCGGCAGTCAGTAGGCCTCCAATTGGAGAAGCGGAGCCAGTATTAACGGCAGGCCTATTGGATCACTCCAGGTTCACAGGAAGGGTGTCCAGGCCACCCTGACATTAGGCAAATGAGGGGCAAGGGAGCTTATTGTGGACACTGTCTTGGGCTGTGCCCCTCATGGAAACCTCCAGCCCAGCCAGATGTTATGATGAGTGTCTATGTGGAAGAAGATGAGGGCCATGTGGCAGTGTTTTGGTTTGAATTGTGGTCATTGGTGTGGCGGTGGGAAGAGATGACTGGGTCCACCTGGGCTTGAACTCTGGTGTGATTCCCCTTGGAGACTGAGTTCTGGAACTGACCTCAGAGAAGTATTGCCGTGAATTGTGTTGGGATTTGAGGAGGCCATGCATGAGAGTCGCCCTTGGAAACTGAGATCTAGGCCCAGGCTGGCTTTCCACAGAGCACTGGGAATCTCAGCCCGGATATCACATGATTTTATTCTTAAAGACCTGGCAGCCATAGTTGAGAGTCAAAACACACATGGACCTCACATTTGTAGACCTCAATGGGCCTGGCTTCCTGTGACCTTTCGGCCACTCTTTGGGAAGCCTTGTTTGTGAGAGTTCTCCAGAGCTTTTGTTGAAATGAGCTTCCTCACCATTTAATGGTTCCTGAAGGAATGGAAACCCACAGTGCCTCTAACTTCATCCTTTAAAAATGGCTAGCTAGATAAATACCATGAGATTTTTGAAATTCCCATGACCAGGTGGCACTGGAGAACCTTTGGATGTCCTGTTCTGCTGATCATGAGTGTACCAGACAGTGCCTTGATTGACTGGGTTTCATGAAAATGGTGTAAAACAGAGATGCCAGTAAGTTGGGGCCTGCTGAGTAGCGGGCCTAGAGCAGTGGTGTGCAGGTGTGTGATAAAACATCTCTGGTGGGGCCATGTGCATCTGCCACTGTCTTCCAAATGGCTTGTGACTGACATGGTGCAGTGAGCAGACCCTTCTATGTAAAGGCATCTTGTTATATGGAGAGGTTTCAGGGCAGTGTTCAGAATCAGGTTGCTATGGTCAAGGGGGCAAGCTCTGTGGGATTGAAGCCTGGCTGGTGCATTCTCCTAGGACCTTGACCCACCACACGTGACAGAACTCCCTCCAGCACGGTGTCCCAGTTGAACTCCTTGTATTTCCTGAAGCAAATTCCAAACTCCCAGTGCAGCAGCAAGAAACACCACGAAAAGTGGAGGATGACCAAATGGCTTCAGAGTCCACACAGGGAGACATTTAGACCACAGTGGCCACAGTTTACCTGCAAAGAGAGAATTCAGCACTTCTGCCTCATGTTCATTGGAAAATCAGAAACCATGTCCTCCAGGTCACATAGATGCAGACCCAGCTTTGATGGTCTCACTACAAAGGAAGCTAAAGCTCCTGACAACAACATATATTTCAAGTGCCCCACCTCAGAGGCAGTTTCTCACAAAGTCTTTAGGCCAGCAGAGCTCCATGTTTGTGGAGTGTTTACCCTGTCTCCCTTACTTATGGAAACTCCTCTACCACCTCCAAGGTTGTGAACTCCTGAGCATTGTCCATTCCACATACGTATTCACAGCTTTTCTAACTCTTCTCCATGAATTGCGTCTTACTTGTTGCGAAGGTAATGTCAAGGCATTGTTCTGGATGAGAGTGGGAAGGTTTTTGTGTAGCACATATTTGCCTACACATTGGATTCATTTTCCTATTTTCCGTTCGAAATACTGAATCCCTGACACTAACCCATACCCTACTAGATTCTGACTACGAATACTAATATGATGGAGAAAAATAACCCAAACACAATAGAAATACAGGCAGTTCAGAGCAGGCATGGTGTATAGTTGGACTTGCCTTTAGCATTACAAAGGGTAGGTGTTTTAAATCTTGTCCAATTTAATAGAAGTAGTTCTCCATGTGTTTTGAGAGTTAACAAATGTGTGAAATTCTGTCTCCCTTTCTCTGTAGCCTATTCAGCAACATGTATTTTTACATGCACATATAGAATCTTACCTGCTATCCCACGTCCACTCTTGTGAGGTGGCTGACTTGGCAGATACAAATTGTGAGAAGAGATCACTCCTCCTAAATGCTGTTGGAACTGAAAATTCAACCTACCGGTGAGCTTCCTACTTGAACACCATGATACATAAATCCATGTTCAGTAACATAAATATTTTTGGATCTGTGGATGATATATATTTCATGATGAATTTCGATTGGCATATATATTTCTACTTTTTAATGTCTGTGTGTGTGTTCTGTGTGTATGTGTGTGTGTATATATATACACACACACACACACACACACAATATACACAAACTCTCCAGATTTTTCAAAATATGAAATATATGTGTCTTAGTATACACTCCCTAAATTCATCCATGTTCATATATGTGGATTTATAATCAACTTTTCACAAGATTATTCTCAGAAATATTCATCCACCTGAAATACATATTTGTTTCCTAGTGCTGAAAACTAACTTCAGAGAATGGTGCATAGAGATCCTAATATTTCTACAGGAACTGACCCAGTTTAACATCAATGCCAGTAGATTCCTATGGGACATGATGTGTATTTTGACCTTCATTTTTATTCAACACTGATACATTACTATTTCTTCAGTTGATGCACATCATAGGATATGTATTTCATCCTCATGTTCACAAATTTCTAGGCATTTGGTTCACTTTCAATCACTTCCTGCTTCAGAACACATGTATTCCTCCACGTTTCTTGACTGGTCTTTTCATGAGACTTCTTTCCAAACACATTCTTTTCCATTTCCATAATCCCTTTTGAAGCCAAACTCACACCCCCTTCATGGTAAACCATCACCCTAATATCACCATTAGATGTAAAACTGGTTGGAATGAATGGTTGTGTATCAATATTAGATTTCCTATATATTTTCAGATATCCATTCAATCCATTATTTAAATTGGAACCAGTTATAATATTTATTCACAGTAGGGTCTATTCATGCATTATCTCTATATTCATAGACCCAGGGTACACCTATTTGTACCCCCAAAGGCTAATTTATATGTCTTCAACATATTACTCCCAGAAATGGTGGAAGAAATACTCATGACACCTGATCTCCATATACATTGTATCACAGTGATATTCTGGACACAAAATGCAAAGGTCACACTTATGATTGTACCAAAGCCTCATTGGAAAGTGAGCATGGATTACTCAAAACATCCTTGTCCAGGTTGCCTAATGCTCTCAAATGTCAATCCTATTGGTGACTACACATTTGTTTCTTCCTAAGATGATATATTCAACCTCAACCCTGTTGAATATGTCTAATCCTCTCACTCACTTTATACTTTGCCTGATTTCCTAATGTCTCTATTGATATCTGCTTTCCTACATATGTTCCCCAGTTCATCATTGTGACTGACCCTTAACATGTGCTGACATTTACATTCACTCTCTAACCGACACCCTATTGCTAAAGAACTTTTGGTCCAAATTTTATACTCACTCTTCTTCCTAAACCTACCAACTATCTTCCTAATCCTACCTACTATCCCTTTTTGACTGGATGTTCTCTTCTACATTCAATCATCCAAGGTACAAGGTCCTGTGCCATTGTATATCGATTTATCTGAGAGATCTGTGCAGAAAGTCATTCAAAGCTAAGTAACCCAATCAAGGGCCCAATGCCCTTCTGGCCTTCAAATCTTACTTGGATTTCTGTTTTCATACATATATTTCACCTATATATTATTATAAATATCACAGGTTCCCAATACCATTCATCATCCAGCAGAGTGATTCCTAACCCAAACCGAACAGGTTCTTAACCCTAACCATACACTGTTCCCTCAATCTAACTTTACAGAAGAGCAGGGACAGAGTTGGTCTTACAATACAGGAATGTAGGGGATCTTCCACCTGCTGAGAACCTCAAAGGTCCATGAAGAAATGATCCCTGGAGAAGATGTAGGCCGCTGTGAAGGACCTGAGAGAGCACAAGTCATCTTCCATGGCAAACCACCTGGTCAGGATGAAGGGATGTGTCTGAATGAGCCTCTCTCTTCTTAATGTAGACAAGATGGACCAAAGCAGGCCTGTGTGGAGAGCTGTTCCTTGGTGCCTATGGTTGATATTCCATTCTAACTTGTGAAAGTGTCACAGGAAGGAGGGGCAGCCTCCATCTCATGGGAGCCCTGGAAGCAACTGTTAGGACACAGTGGTTGCCAAGGCAGTGACCTCATTCAGTTCCTGAAGGAAGTGACCTCACCTCACTTCCTTGGTGATGGAACTCTCTGAACTTGGGATCCAGGAAGCCAGGCACCCAGAGCCAGTCCCAGTCCCCGTCCCAGTGGGCTCACTTGTTTGGATTTACCAAGAACAGAGTCAGTCTTTCTTGGTACCTACTGATGTGAGGATGGCCAAATGCCAGGAAAGCTCTGCAGAGGGGCCTTTCCTGAGAAAGCAGGTAGTGGCTCACCGCTGGCTCCTGACAACTTCACAGAGTTGGCCAAGGAGGCCAGATGTGGGACAGGACAGGCCATTTCGCGGGAACATAGTATGGCCCACGAGTCAGACGGCACTCCGGGTAGTCACAGACCAACTTGGAAGAAGGAGGTGCCTTTGTGGGTGTGGGTGTGAGTTTGTGGTTTTGTCTCATGTTCTGAGAATAGGTAGGAAAGGCGGTTTGTTTGTTTTGGAGTGGACTGTTTCTAGTAAGTCTTTTGACGAGGCGAGTGTTTCTATGTTTGTGTATCCCACTGTGTCCCTGGTTGTAGACATTAGAAAAGAGAATGCATCAATGGATGTGTCCTGTCTAGTAGAAAGCTTCCCAGCATTCATCCTGCCCAATTCATGAATGGACTGCGGCTTGCCTTATGGATGGGCAACACCTACTATCTTCCTAAGTTCCTGTTTTCTTCCTGAATTCTGGCCACTCTCCAGAATAGGCTCATGGTTTTGTGTCCAAGATATGTACCACCTCCAAGCTCGGTGACATGGCCATGTACTGGAGAGCTGGAAGGAATGGTGAGCATCTCAGAAAACTCAGATATCAGTGTGACCAGTAAAGTCTCCCTGGAGAAACCCTGCTTTGGGCCTTTTGCTTACCTATTGTTCTGTTGCCCTGAATGTCAGGAAGGCCTTTGCCTCAGGGCACCCCTTTGTGAAGCCTGAAGAAAACAGTTTTCAAATGGAAATGCATGGGCATCACCTGTGGCTCTTTGCTTAATGGCTTTGCAAAGGGATGTGTCTGAATCAGCCTCTTGGCCCTGTGTGAGGCTGTGGCTTAGGTTGTCAGCACCTGAGGGATCCAAAGAGAGATCCCATGTGTGCATCCAAAGCCAAATTGGCACAAAAGCAGTCATTGTGGATGAAGTCTCTCGCCTTCCTCTGTAAGGTTCCTGACCTCCATCAAGTGAGAATAGGGATCCTTCGGGTCAAAGGAGTTCTTCAAAGCCCTGCAGAGGCTAGCCCATAGGTGCTTGGGTTTTCTCATGACTCCAATTCACACAAAGAATCTATACCCGGCAGTCAGTAGGCCTCCAATTGGAGAAGCGGAGCCAGTATTAACGGCAGGCCTATTGGATCACTCCAGGTTCACAGGAAGGGTGTCCAGGCCACCCTGACATTAGGCAAATGAGGGGCAAGGGAGCTTATTGTGGACACTGTCTTGGGCTGTGCCCCTCATGGAAACCTCCAGCCAGATGTTATGATGAGTGTCTATGTGGAAGAAGATGAGGGCCATGTGGCAGTGTTTTGGTTTGAATTGTGGTCATTGGTGTGGCGGTGGGAAGAGATGACTGGGTCCACCTGGGCTTGAACTCTGGTGTGATTCCCCTTGGAGACTGAGTTCTGGAACTGACCTCAGAGAAGTATTGCCGTGAATTGTGTTGGGATTTGAGGAGGCCATGCATGAGAGTCGCCCTTGGAAACTGAGATCTAGGCCCAGGCTGGCTTTCCACAGAGCACTGGGAATCTCAGCCCGGATATCACATGATTTTATTCTTAAAGACCTGGCAGCCATAGTTGAGAGTCAAAACACACATGGACCTCACATTTGTAGACCTCAATGGGCCTGGCTTCCTGTGACCTTTCGGCCACTCTTTGGGAAGCCTTGTTTGTGAGAGTTCTCCAGAGCTTTTGTTGAAATGAGCTTCCTCACCATTTAATGGTTCCTGAAGGAATGGAAACCCACAGTGCCTCTAACTTCATCCTTTAAAAATGGCTAGCTAGATAAATACCATGAGATTTTTGAAATTCCCATGACCAGGTGGCACTGGAGAACCTTTGGATGTCCTGTTCTGCTGATCATGAGTGTACCAGACAGTGCCTTGATTGACTGGGTTTCATGAAAATGGTGTAAAACAGAGATGCCAGTAAGTTGGGGCCTGCTGAGTAGCGGGCCTAGAGCAGTGGTGTGCAGGTGTGTGATAAAACATCTGTGGTGGGGCCATGTGGATCTGCCACTGTCTTCCAAATGGCTTGTGACTGACATGGTGCAGTGAGCAGACCCTTCTATGTAAAGGCATCTTGTTATATGGAGAGGTTTCAGGGCAGTGTTCAGAATCAGGTTGCTATGGTCAAGGGGGCAAGCTCTGTGGGATTGAAGCCTGGCTGGTGCATTCTCCTAGGACCTTGACCCACCACACGTGACAGAACTCCCTCCAGCACGGTGTCCCAGTTGAACTCCTTGTATTTCCTGAAGCAAATTCCAAACTCCCAGTGCAGCAGCAAGAAACACCACGAAAAGTGGAGGATGACCAAATGGCTTCAGAGTCCACACAGGGAGACACTTAGACCCCAGTGGCCACAGTTTACCTGCAAAGAGAGAATTCAGCACTTCTGCCTCATGTTCATTGGAAAATCAGAAACCATGTCCTCCAGGTCACATAGATGCAGACCCAGCTTTGATGGTCTCACTACAAAGGAAGCTAAAGCTCCTGACAACAACATATATTTCAAGTGCCCCACCTCAGAGGCAGTTTCTCACAAAGTCTTTAGGCCAGCAGAGCTCCATGTTTGTGGAGTGTTTACCCTGTCTCCCTTACTTATGGAAACTCCTCTACCACCTCCAAGGTTGTGAACTCCTGAGCATTGTCCATTCCACATACGTATTCACAGCTTTTCTAACTCTTCTCCATGAATTGCGTCTTACTTGTTGCGAAGGTAATGTCAAGGCATTGTTCTGGATGAGAGTGGGAAGGTTTTTGTGTAGCACATATTTGCCTACACATTGGATTCATTTTCCTATTTTCCGTTTGAAATACTGAATCCCTGACACTAACCCATACCCTACTAGATTCTGACTACGAATACTAATATGATGGAGAAAAATAACCCAAACACAATAGAAATACAGGCAGTTCAGAGCAGGCATGGTGTATAGTTGGACTTGCCTTTAGCATTACAATGGGTAGGTGTTTTAAATCTTGTCCAATTTAATAGAAGTAGTTCTCCATGTGTTTTGAGAGTTAACAAATGTGTGAAATTCTGTCTCCCTTTCTCTGTAGCCTATTCAGCAACATGTATTTTTACATGCACATATAGAATCTTACCTGCTTTCCCACGTCCACTCTTGTGAGGTGGCTGACTTGGCAGATACAAATTGTGAGAAGAGATCACTCCTCCTAAATGCTGTTGGAACTGAAAATTCAACCTACCGGTGAGCTTCCTACTTGAACACCATGATACATAAATCCATGTTCAGTAACATAAATATTTTTGGATCTGTGGATGATATATATTTCATGATGAATTTCGATTGGCATATATATTTCTACTTTTTAATGTCTGTGTGTGTGTTCTGTGTGTATGTGTGTGTGTATATATATACACACACACACACACAATATACACAAACTCTCCAGATTTTTCAAAATATGAAATATATGTGTCTTAGTATACACTCCCTAAATTCATCCATGTTCATATATGTGGATTTATAATCAACTTTTCACAAGATTATTCTCAGAAATATTCATCCACCTGAAATACATATTTGTTTCCTAGTGCTGAAAACTAACTTCAGAGAATGGTGCATAGAGATCCTAATATTTCTACAGGAACTGACCCAGTTTAACATCAATGCCAGTAGATTCCTATGGGACATGATGTGTATTTTGACCTTCATTTTTATTCAACACTGATACATTACTATTTCTTCAGTTGATGCACATCATAGGATATGTATTTCATCCTCATGTTCACAAATTTCTAGGCATTTGGTTCACTTTCAATCACTTCCTGCTTCAGAACACATGTATTCCTCCACGTTTCTTGACTGGTCTTTTCATGAGACTTCTTTCCAAACACATTCTTTTCCATTTCCATAATCCCTTTTGAAGCCAAACTCACACCCCCTTCATGGTAAACCATCACCCTAATATCACCATTAGATGTATAACTGGTTGGAATGAATGGTTGTGTATCAATATTAGATTTCCTATATATTTTCAGATATCCATTCAATCCATTATTTAAATTGGAACCAGTTATAATATTTATTCACAGTAGGGTCTATTCATGCATTATCTCTATATTCATAGACCCAGGGTACACCTATTTGTACCCCCAAAGGCTAATTTATATGTCTTCAACATATTACTCCCAGAAATGGTGGAAGAAATACTCATGACACCTGATCTCCATATACATTGTATCACAGTGATATTCTGGACACAAAATGCAAAGGTCACACTTATGATTGTACCAAAGCCTCATTGGAAAGTGAGCATGGATTACTCAAAACATCCTTGTCCAGGTTGCCTAATGCTCTCAAATGTCAATCCTATTGGTGACTACACATTTGTTTCTTCCTAAGATGATATATTCAACCTCAACCCTGTTGAATATGTCTAATCCTCTCACTCACTTTATACTTTGCCTGATTTCCTAATGTCTCTATTGATATCTGCTTTCCTACATATGTTCCCCAGTTCATCATTGTGACTGACCCTTAACATGTGCTGACATTTACATTCACTCTCTAACCGACACCCTATTGCTAAAGAACTTTTGGTCCAAATTTTATACTCACTCTTCTTCCTAAACCTACCAACTATCTTCCTAATCCTACCTACTATCCCTTTTTGACTGGATGTTCTCTTCTACATTCAATCATCCAAGGTACAAGGTCCTGTGCCATTGTATATCGATTTATCTGAGACATCTGTGCAGAAAGTCATTCAAAGCTAAGTAACCCAATCAAGGGCCCAATGCCCTTCTGGCCTTCAAATCTTACTTGGATTTCTGTTTTCATACATATATTTCACCTATATATTATTATAAATATCACAGGTTCCCAATACCATTCATCATCCAGCAGAGTGATTCCTAACCCAAACCGAACAGGTTCTTAACCCTAACCATACACTGTTCCCTCAATCTAACTTTACAGAAGAGCAGGGACAGAGTTGGTCTTACAATACAGGAATGTAGGGGATCTTCCACCTGCTGAGAACCTCAAAGGTCCATGAAGAAATGATCCCTGGAGAAGATGTAGGCCGCTGTGAAGGACCTGAGAGAGCACAAGTCATCTTCCATGGCAAACCACCTGGTCAGGATGAAGGGATGTGTCTGAATGAGCCTCTCTCTTCTTAATGTAGACAAGATGGACCAAAGCAGGCCTGTGTGGAGAGCTGTTCCTTGGTGCCTATGGTTGATATTCCATTCTAACTTGTGAAAGTGTCACAGGAAGGAGGGGCAGCCTCCATCTCATGGGAGCCCTGGAAGCAACTGTTAGGACACAGTGGTTGCCAAGGCAGTGACCTCATTCAGTTCCTGAAGGAAGTGACCTCACCTCACTTCCTTGGTGATGGAACTCTCTGAACTTGGGTTCCAGGAAGCCAGGCACCCAGAGCCAGTCCCAGTCCCCGTCCCAGTGGGCTCACTTGTTTGGATTTACCAAGAACAGAGTCAGTCTTTCTTGGTACCTACTGATGTGAGGATGGCCAAATGCCAGGAAAGCTCTGCAGAGGGGCCTTTCCTGAGAAAGCAGGTAGTGGCTCACCGCTGGCTCCTGACAACTTCACAGAGTTGGCCAAGGAGGCCAGATGTGGGACAGGACAGGCCATTTCGCGGGAACATAGTATGGCCCACGAGTCAGACGGCACTCCGGGTAGTCACAGACCAACTTGGAAGAAGGAGGTGCCTTTGTGGGTGTGGGTGTGAGTTTGTGGTTTTGTCTCATGTTCTGAGAATAGGTAGGAAAGGCGGTTTGTTTGTTTTGGAGTGGACTGTTTCTAGTAAGTCTTTTGACGAGGCGAGTGTTTCTATGTTTGTGTATCCCACTGTGTCCCTGGTTGTAGACATTAGAAAAGAGAATGCATCAATGGATGTGTCCTGTCTAGTAGAAAGCTTCCCAGCATTCATCCTGCCCAATTCATGAATGGACTGCGGCTTGCCTTATAGATGGGCAACACCTACTATCTTCCTAAGTTCCTGTTTTCTTCCTGAATTCTGGCCACTCTCCAGAATAGGCTCATGGTTTTGTGTCCAAGATATGTACCACCTCCAAGCTCAGTGACATGGCCATGTACTGGAGAGCTGGAAGGAATGGTGAGCATCTCAGAAAACTCAGATATCAGTGTGACCAGTAAAGTCTCCCTGGAGAAACCCTGCTTTGGGCCTTTTGCTTACCTATTGTTCTGTTGCCCTGAATGTCAGGAAGGCCTTTGCCTCAGGGCACCCCTTTGTGAAGCCTGAAGAAAACAGTTTTCAAATGGAAATGCATGGGCATCACCTGTGGCTCTTTGCTTAATGGCTTTGCAAAGGGATGTGTCTGAATCAGCCTCTTGGCCCTGTGTGAGGCTGTGGCTTAGGTTGTCAGCACCTGAGGGATCCAAAGAGAGATCCCATGTGTGCATCCAAAGCCAAATTGGCACAAAAGCAGTCATTGTGGATGATGTCTCTCGCCTTCCTCTGTAAGGTTCCTGACCTCCATCAAGTGAGAATAGGGATCCTTCGGGTCAAAGGAGTTCTTCAAAGCCCTGCAGAGGCTAGCCCATAGGTGCTTGGGTTTTCTCATGACTCCAATTCACACAAAGAATCTATACCCGGCAGTCAGTAGGCCTCCAATTGGAGAAGCGGAGCCAGTATTAACGGCAGGCCTATTGGATCACTCCAGGTTCACAGGAAGGGTGTCCAGGCCACCCTGACATTAGGCAAATGAGGGGCAAGGGAGCTTATTGTGGACACTGTCTTGGGCTGTGCCCCTCATGGAAACCTCCAGCCAGATGTTATGATGAGTGTCTATGTGGAAGAAGATGAGGGCCATGTGGCAGTGTTTTGGTTTGAATTGTGGTCATTGGTGTGGCGGTGGGAAGAGATGACTGGGTCCACCTGGGCTTGAACTCTGGTGTGATTCCCCTTGGAGACTGAGTTCTGGAACTGACCTCAGAGAAGTATTGCCGTGAATTGTGTTGGGATTTGAGGAGGCCATGCATGAGAGTCGCCCTTGGAAACTGAGATCTAGGCCCAGGCTGGCTTTCCACAGAGCACTGGGAATCTCAGCCCGGATATCACATGATTTTATTCTTAAAGACCTGGCAGCCATAGTTGAGAGTCAAAACACACATGGACCTCACATTTGTAGACCTCAATGGGCCTGGCTTCCTGTGACCTTTCGGCCACTCTTTGGGAAGCCTTGTTTGTGAGAGTTCTCCAGAGCTTTTGTTGAAATGAGCTTCCTCACCATTTAATGGTTCCTGAAGGAATGGAAACCCACAGTGCCTCTAACTTCATCCTTTAAAAATGGCTAGCTAGATAAATACCATGAGATTTTTGAAATTCCCATGACCAGGTGGCACTGGAGAACCTTTGGATGTCCTGTTCTGCTGATCATGAGTGTACCAGACAGTGCCTTGATTGACTGGGTTTCATGAAAATGGTGTAAAACAGAGATGCCAGTAAGTTGGGGCCTGCTGAGTAGCGGGCCTAGAGCAGTGGTGTGCAGGTGTGTGATAAAACATCTGTGGTGGGGCCATGTGGATCTGCCACTGGCTTCCAAATGGCTTGTGACTGACATGGTGCAGTGAGCAGACCCTTCTATGTAAAGGCATCTTGTTATATGGAGAGGTTTCAGGGCAGTGTTCAGAATCAGGTTGCTATGGTCAAGGGGGCAAGCTCTGTGGGATAGAAGCCTGGCTGGTGCATTCTCCTAGGACCTTGACCCACCACACGTGACAGAACTCCCTCCAGCACGGTGTCCCAGTTGAACTCCTTGTATTTCCTGAAGCAAATTCCAAACTCCCAGTGCAGCAGCAAGAAACACCACGAAAAGTGGAGGATGACCAAATGGCTTCAGAGTCCACACAGGGAGACACTTAGACCCCAGTGGCCACAGTTTACCTGCAAAGAGAGAATTCAGCACTTCTGCCTCATGTTCATTGGAAAATCAGAAACCATGTCCTCCAGGTCACATAGATGCAGACCCAGCTTTGATGGTCTCACTACAAAGGAAGCTAAAGCTCCTGACAACAACATATATTTCAAGTGCCCCACCTCAGAGGCAGTTTCTCACAAAGTCTTTAGGCCAGCAGAGCTCCATGTTTGTGGAGTGTTTACCCTGTCTCCCTTACTTATGGAAACTCCTCTACCACCTCCAAGGTTGTGAACTCCTGAGCATTGTCCATTCCACATACGTATTCACAGCTTTTCTAACTCTTCTCCATGAATTGCGTCTTACTTGTTGCGAAGGTAATGTCAAGGCATTGTTCTGGATGAGAGTGGGAAGGTTTTTGTGTAGCACATATTTGCCTACACATTGGATTCATTTTCCTATTTTCCGTTTGAAATACTGAATCCCTGACACTAACCCATACCCTACTAGATTCTGACTACGAATACTAATATGATGGAGAAAAATAACCCAAACACAATAGAAATACAGGCAGTTCAGAGCAGGCATGGTGTATAGTTGGACTTGCCTTTAGCATTACAATGGGTAGGTGTTTTAAATCTTGTCCAATTTAATAGAAGTAGTTCTCCATGTGTTTTGAGAGTTAACAAATGTGTGAAATTCTGTCTCCCTTTCTCTGTAGCCTATTCAGCAACATGTATTTTTACATGCACATATAGAATCTTACCTGCTTTCCCACGTCCACTCTTGTGAGGTGGCTGACTTGGCAGATACAAATTGTGAGAAGAGATCACTCCTCCTAAATGCTGTTGGAACTGAAAATTCAACCTACCGGTGAGCTTCCTACTTGAACACCATGATACATAAATCCATGTTCAGTAACATAAATATTTTTGGATCTGTGGATGATATATATTTCATGATGAATTTCGATTGGCATATATATTTCTACTTTTTAATGTCTGTGTGTGTGTTCTGTGTGTATGTGTGTGTGTATATATATACACACACACACACACAATATACACAAACTCTCCAGATTTTTCAAAATATGAAATATATGTGTCTTAGTATACACTCCCTAAATTCATCCATGTTCATATATGTGGATTTATAATCAACTTTTCACAAGATTATTCTCAGAAATATTCATCCACCTGAAATACATATTTGTTTCCTAGTGCTGAAAACTAACTTCAGAGAATGGTGCATAGAGATCCTAATATTTCTACAGGAACTGACCCAGTTTAACATCAATGCCAGTAGATTCCTATGGGACATGATGTGTATTTTGACCTTCATTTTTATTCAACACTGATACATTACTATTTCTTCAGTTGATGCACATCATAGGATATGTATTTCATCCTCATGTTCACAAATTTCTAGGCATTTGGTTCACTTTCAATCACTTCCTGCTTCAGAACACATGTATTCCTCCACGTTTCTTGACTGGTCTTTTCATGAGACTTCTTTCCAAACACATTCTTTTCCATTTCCATAATCCCTTTTGAAGCCAAACTCACACCCCCTTCATGGTAAACCATCACCCTAATATCACCATTAGATGTATAACTGGTTGGAATGAATGGTTGTGTATCAATATTAGATTTCCTATATATTTTCAGATATCCATTCAATCCATTATTTAAATTGGAACCAGTTATAATATTTATTCACAGTAGGGTCTATTCATGCATTATCTCTATATTCATAGACCCAGGGTACACCTATTTGTACCCCCAAAGGCTAATTTATATGTCTTCAACATATTACTCCCAGAAATGGTGGAAGAAATACTCATGACACCTGATCTCCATATACATTGTATCACAGTGATATTCTGGACACAAAATGCAAAGGTCACACTTATGATTGTACCAAAGCCTCATTGGAAAGTGAGCATGGATTACTCAAAACATCCTTGTCCAGGTTGCCTAATGCTCTCAAATGTCAATCCTATTGGTGACTACACATTTGTTTCTTCCTAAGATGATATATTCAACCTCAACCCTGTTGAATATGTCTAATCCTCTCACTCACTTTATACTTTGCCTGATTTCCTAATGTCTCTATTGATATCTGCTTTCCTACATATGTTCCCCAGTTCATCATTGTGACTGACCCTTAACATGTGCTGACATTTACATTCACTCTCTAACCGACACCCTATTGCTAAAGAACTTTTGGTCCAAATTTTATACTCACTCTTCTTCCTAAACCTACCAACTATCTTCCTAATCCTACCTACTATCCCTTTTTGACTGGATGTTCTCTTCTACATTCAATCATCCAAGGTACAAGGTCCTGTGCCATTGTATATATCGATTTATCTGAGACATCTGTGCAGAAAGTCATTCAAAGCTAAGTAACCCAATCAAGGGCCCAATGCCCTTCTGGCCTTCAAATCTTACTTGGATTTCTGTTTTCATACATATATTTCACCTATATATTATTATAAATATCACAGGTTCCCAATACCATTCATCATCCAGCAGAGTGATTCCTAACCCAAACCGAACAGGTTCTTAACCCTAACCATACACTGTTCCCTCAATCTAACTTTACAGAAGAGCAGGGACAGAGTTGGTCTTACAATACAGGAATGTAGGGGATCTTCCACCTGCTGAGAACCTCAAAGGTCCATGAAGAAATGATCCCTGGAGAAGATGTAGGCCGCTGTGAAGGACCTGAGAGAGCACAAGTCATCTTCCATGGCAAACCACCTGGTCAGGATGAAGGGATGTGTCTGAATGAGCCTCTCTCTTCTTAATGTAGACAAGATGGACCAAAGCAGGCCTGTGTGGAGAGCTGTTCCTTGGTGCCTATGGTTGATATTCCATTCTAACTTGTGAAAGTGTCACAGGAAGGAGGGGCAGCCTCCATCTCATGGGAGCCCTGGAAGCAACTGTTAGGACACAGTGGTTGCCAAGGCAGTGACCTCATTCAGTTCCTGAAGGAAGTGACCTCACCTCACTTCCTTGGTGATGGAACTCTCTGAACTTGGGTTCCAGGAAGCCAGGCACCCAGAGCCAGTCCCAGTCCCCGTCCCAGTGGGCTCACTTGTTTGGATTTACCAAGAACAGAGTCAGTCTTTCTTGGTACCTACTGATGTGAGGATGGCCAAATGCCAGGAAAGCTCTGCAGAGGGGCCTTTCCTGAGAAAGCAGGTAGTGGCTCACCGCTGGCTCCTGACAACTTCACAGAGTTGGCCAAGGAGGCCAGATGTGGGACAGGACAGGCCATTTCGCGGGAACATAGTATGGCCCACGAGTCAGACGGCACTCCGGGTAGTCACAGACCAACTTGGAAGAAGGAGGTGCCTTTGTGGGTGTGGGTGTGAGTTTGTGGTTTTGTCTCATGTTCTGAGAATAGGTAGGAAAGGCGGTTTGTTTGTTTTGGAGTGGACTGTTTCTAGTAAGTCTTTTGACGAGGCGAGTGTTTCTATGTTTGTGTATCCCACTGTGTCCCTGGTTGTAGACATTAGAAAAGAGAATGCATCAATGGATGTGTCCTGTCTAGTAGAAAGCTTCCCAGCATTCATCCTGCCCAATTCATGAATGGACTGCGGCTTGCCTTATAGATGGGCAACACCTACTATCTTCCTAAGTTCCTGTTTTCTTCCTGAATTCTGGCCACTCTCCAGAATAGGCTCATGGTTTTGTGTCCAAGATATGTACCACCTCCAAGCTCGGTGACATGGCCATGTACTGGAGAGCTGGAAGGAATGGTGAGCATCTCAGAAAACTCAGATATCAGTGTGACCAGTAAAGTCTCCCTGGAGAAACCCTGCTTTGGGCCTTTTGCTTACCTATTGTTCTGTTGCCCTGAATGTCAGGAAGGCCTTTGCCTCAGGGCACCCCTTTGTGAAGCCTGAAGAAAACAGTTTTCAAATGGAAATGCATGGGCATCACCTGTGGCTCTTTGCTTAATGGCTTTGCAAAGGGATGTGTCTGAATCAGCCTCTTGGCCCTGTGTGAGGCTGTGGCTTTGGTTGTCAGCACCTGAGGGATCCAAAGAGAGATCCCATGTGTGCATCCAAAGCCAAATTGGCACAAAAGCAGTCATTGTGGATGATGTCTCTCGCCTTCCTCTGTAAGGTTCCTGACCTCCATCAAGTGAGAATAGGGATCCTTCGGGTCAAAGGAGTTCTTCAAAGCCCTGCAGAGGCTAGCCCATAGGTGCTTGGGTTTTCTCATGACTCCAATTCACACAAAGAATCTATACCCGGCAGTCAGTAGGCCTCCAATTGGAGAAGCGGAGCCAGTATTAACGGCAGGCCTATTGGATCACTCCAGGTTCACAGGAAGGGTGTCCAGGCCACCCTGACATTAGGCAAATGAGGGGCAAGGGAGCTTATTGTGGACACTGTCTTGGGCTGTGCCCCTCATGGAAACCTCCAGCCAGATGTTATGATGAGTGTCTATGTGGAAGAAGATGAGGGCCATGTGGCAGTGTTTTGGTTTGAATTGTGGTCATTGGTGTGGCGGTGGGAAGAGATGACTGGGTCCACCTGGGCTTGAACTCTGGTGTGATTCCCCTTGGAGACTGAGTTCTGGAACTGACCTCAGAGAAGTATTGCCGTGAATTGTGTTGGGATTTGAGGAGGCCATGCATGAGAGTCGCCCTTGGAAACTGAGATCTAGGCCCAGGCTGGCTTTCCACAGAGCACTGGGAATCTCAGCCCGGATATCACATGATTTTATTCTTAAAGACCTGGCAGCCATAGTTGAGAGTCAAAACACACATGGACCTCACATTTGTAGACCTCAATGGGCCTGGCTTCGTGTGACCTTTTGGCCACTCTTTGGGAAGCCTTGTTTGTGAGAGTTCTCCAGAGCTTTTGTTGAAATGAGCTTCCTCACCATTTAATGGTTCCTGAAGGAATGGAAACCCACAGTGCCTCTAACTTCATCCTTTAAAAATGGCTAGCTAGATAAATACCATGAGATTTTTGAAATTCCCATGACCAGGTGGCACTGGAGAACCTTTGGATGTCCTGTTTTGCTGATCATGAGTGTACCAGACAGTGCCTTGATTGACTGGGTTTCATGAAAATGGTGTAAAACAGAGATGCCAGTAAGTTGGGGCCTGCTGAGTAGCGGGCCTAGAGCAGTGGTGTGCAGGTGTGTGATAAAACATCTGTGGTGGGGCCATGTGGATCTGCCACTGGCTTCCAAATGGCTTGTGACTGACATGGTGCAGTGAGCAGACCCTTCTATGTAAAGGCATCTTGTTATATGGAGAGGTTTCAGGGCAGTGTTCAGAATCAGGTTGCTATGGTCAAGGGGGCAAGCTCTGTGGGATAGAAGCCTGGCTGGTGCATTCTCCTAGGACCTTGACCCACCACACGTGACAGAACTCCCTCCAGCACGGTGTCCCAGTTGAACTCCTTGTATTTCCTGAAGCAAATTCCAAACTCCCAGTGCAGCAGCAAGAAACACCACGAAAAGTGCAGGATGACCAAATGGCTTCAGAGTCCACACAGGGAGACACTTAGACCCCAGTGGCCACAGTTTACCTGCAAAGAGAGAATTCAGCACTTCTGCCTCATGTTCATTGGAAAATCAGAAACCATGTCCTCCAGGTCACATAGATGCAGACCCAGCTTTGATGGTCTCACTACAAAGGAAGCTAAAGCTCCTGACAACAACATATATTTCAAGTGCCCCACCTCAGAGGCAGTTTCTCACAAAGTCTTTAGGCCAGCAGAGCTCCATGTTTGTGGAGTGTTTACCCTGTCTCCCTTACTTATGGAAACTCCTCTACCACCTCCAAGGTTGTGAACTCCTGAGCATTGTCCATTCCACATACGTATTCACAGCTTTTCTAACTCTTCTCCATGAATTGCATCTTACTTGTTGCGAAGGTAATGTCAAGGCATTGTTCTGGATGAGAGTGGGAAGGTTTTTGTGTAGCACATATTTGCCTACACATTGGATTCATTTTCCTATTTTCCGTTTGAAATACTGAATCCCTGACACTAACCCATACCCTACTAGATTCTGACTACGAATACTAATATGATGGAGAAAAATAACCCAAACACAATAGAAATACAGGCAGTTCAGAGCAGGCATGGTGTATAGTTGGACTTGCCTTTAGCATTACAATGGGTAGGTGTTTTAAATCTTGTCCAATTTAATAGAAGTAGTTCTCCATGTGTTTTGAGAGTTAACAAATGTGTGAAATTCTGTCTCCCTTTCTCTGTAGCCTATTCAGCAACATGTATTTTTACATGCACATATAGAATCTTACCTGCTATCCCACGTCCACTCTTGTGAGGTGGCTGACTTGGCAGATACAAATTGTGAGAAGAGATCACTCCTCCTAAATGCTGTTGGAACTGAAAATTCAACCTACCGGTGAGCTTCCTACTTGAACACCATGATACATAAATCCATGTTCAGTAACATAAATATTTTTGGATCTGTGGATGATATATATTTCATGATGAATTTCGATTGGCATATATATTTCTACTTTTTAATGTCTGTGTGTGTGTTCTGTGTGTATGTGTGTGTGTATATATATACACACACACACACACACACACACACACAATATACACAAACTCTCCAGATTTTTCAAAATATGAAATATATGTATCTTATTATACACTCCCTAAATTCATCCATGTTCATATATGTGGATTTATAATCAACTTTTCACAAGATTATTCTCAGAAATATTCATCCACCTGAAATACATATTTGTTTCCTAGTGCTGAAAACTAACTTCAGAGAATGGTGCATAGAGATCCTAATATTTCTACAGGAACTGACCCAGTTTAACATCAATGCCAGTAGATTCCTATGGGACATGATGTGTATTTTGACCTTCATTTTTATTCAACACTGATACATTACTATTTCTTCAGTTGATGCACATCATAGGATATGTATTTCATCCTCATGTTCACAAATTTCTAGGCATTTGGTTCACTTTCAATCACTTCCTGCTTCAGAACACATGTATTCCTCCACGTTTCTTGACTGGTCTTTTCATGAGACTTCTTTCCAAACACATTCTTTTCCATTTCCATAATCCCTTTTGAAGCCAAACTCACACCCCCTTCATGGTAAACCATCACCCTAATATCACCATTAGATGTATAACTGGTTGGAATGAATGGTTGTGTATCAATATTAGATTTCCTATATATTTTCAGATATCCATTCAATCCATTATTTAAATTGGAACCAGTTATAATATTTATTCACAGTAGGGTCTATTCATGCATTATCTCTATATTCATAGACCCAGGGTACACCTATTTGTACCCCCAATGGCTAATTTATATGTCTTCAACATATTACTCCCAGAAATTGTGGAAGAAATACTCATGACACCTGATCTCCATATACATTGTATCACAGTGATATTCTGGACACAAAATGCAAAGGTCACACTTATGATTGTACCAAAGCCTCATTGGAAAGTGAGCATGGATTACTCAAAACATCCTTGTCCAGGTTGCCTAATGCTCTCAAATGTCAATCCTATTGGTGACTACACATTTGTTTCTTCCTAAGATGATATATTCAACCTCAACCCTGTTGAATATGTCTAATCCTCTCACTCACTTTATACTTTGCCTGATTTCCTAATGTCTCTATTGATATCTGCTTTCCTACATATGTTCCCCAGTTCATCATTGTGACTGACCCTTAACATGTGCTGACATTTACATTCACTCTCTAACCGACACCCTATTGCTAAAGAACTTTTGGTCCAAATTTTATACTCACTCTTCTTCCTAAACCTACCAACTATCTTCCTAATCCTACCTACTATCCCTTTTTGACTGGATGTTCTCTTCTACATTCAATCATCCAAGGTACAAGGTCCTGTGCCATTGTATATCGATTTATCTGAGACATCTGTGCAGAAAGTCATTCAAAGCTAAGTAACCCAATCAAGGGCCCAATGCCCTTCTGGCCTTCAAATCTTACTTGGATTTCTGTTTTCATACATATATTTCACCTATATATTATTATAAATATCACAGGTTCCCAATACCATTCATCATCCAGCAGAGTGATTCCTAACCCAAACCGAACAGGTTCTTAACCCTAACCATACACTGTTCCCTCAATCTAACTTTACAGAAGAGCAGGGACAGAGTTGGTCTTACAATACAGGAATGTAGGGGATCTTCCACCTGCTGAGAACCTCAAAGGTCCATGAAGAAATGATCCCTGGAGAAGATGTAGGCCGCTGTGAAGGACCTGAGAGAGCACAAGTCATCTTACATGGCAAACCACCTGGTCAGGATGAAGGGATGTGTCTGAATGAGCCTCTCTCTTCTTAATGTAGACAAGATGGACCAAAGCAGGCCTGTGTGGAGAGCTGTTCCTTGGTGCCTATGGTTGATATTCCATTCTAACTTGTGAAAGTGTCACAGGAAGGAGGGGCAGCCTCCATCTCATGAGAGCCCTGGAAGCAACTGTTAGGACACAGTGGTTGCCAAGGCAGTGACCTCATTCAGTTCCTGAAGGAAGTGACCTCACCTCACTTCCTTGGTGATGGAACTCTCTGAACTTGGGATCCAGGAAGCCAGGCACCCAGAGCCAGTCCCAGTCCCCGTCCCAGTGGGCTCACTTGTTTGGATTTACCAAGAACAGAGTCAGTCTTTCTTGGTACCTACTGATGTGAGGATGGCCAAATGCCAGGAAAGCTCTGCAGAGGGTCCTTTCCTGAGAAAGCAGGTAGTGGCTCACCGCTGGCTCCTGACAACTTCACAGAGTTGGCCAAGGAGGCCAGATGTGGGACAGGACAGGCCATTTCGCGGGAACATAGTATGGCCCACGAGTCAGACGGCACTCCGGGTAGTCACAGACCAACTTGGAAGAAGGAGGTGCCTTTGTGGGTGTGGGTGTGAGTTTGTGGTTTTGTCTCATGTTCTGAGAATAGGTAGGAAAGGCGGTTTGTTTGTTTTGGAGTGGACTGTTTCTAGTAAGTCTTTTGACGAGGCGAGTGTTTCTATGTTTGTGTATCCCACTGTGTCCCTGGTTGTAGACATTAGAAAAGAGAATGCATCAATGGATGTGTCCTGTCTAGTAGAAAGCTTCCCAGCATTCATCCTGCCCAATTCATGAATGGACTGCGGCTTGCCTTATGGATGGGCAACACCTACTATCTTCCTAAGTTCCTGTTTTCTTCCTGAATTCTGGCCACTCTCCAGAATAGGCTCATGGTTTTGTGTCCAAGATATGTACCACCTCCAAGCTCGGTGACATGGCCATGTACTGGAGAGCTGGAAGGAATGGTGAGCATCTCAGAAAACTCAGATATCAGTGTGACCAGTAAAGTCTCCCTGGAGAAACCCTGCTTTGGGCCTTTTGCTTACCTATTGTTCTGTTGCCCTGAATGTCAGGAAGGCCTTTGCCTCAGGGCACCCCTTTGTGAAGCCTGAAGAAAACAGTTTTCAAATGGAAATGAATGGGCATCACCTGTCGCTCTTTGCTTAATGGCTTTGCAAAGGGATGTGTCTGAATCAGCCTCTTGGCCCTGTGTGAGGCTGTGGCTTAGGTTGTCAGCACCTGACGGATCCAAAGAGAGATCCCATGTGTGCATCCAAAGCCAAATTGGCACAAAAGCAGTCATTGTGGATGAAGTCTCTCGCCTTCCTCTGTAAGGTTCCTGACCTCCATCAAGTGAGAATAGGGATCCTTCGGGTCAAAGGAGTTCTTCAAAGCCCTGCAGAGGCTAGCCCATAGGTGCTTGGGTTTTCTCATGACTCCAATTCACACAAAGAATCTATACCCGGCAGTCAGTAGGCCTCCAATTGGAGAAGCGGAGCCAGTATTAACGGCAGGCCTATTGGATCACTCCAGGTTCACAGGAAGGGTGTCCAGGCCACCCTGACATTAGGCAAATGAGGGGCAAGGGAGCTTATTGTGGACACTGTCTTGGGCTGTGCCCCTCATGGAAACCTCCAGCCCAGCCAGAGGTTATGATGAGTGTCTATGTGGAAGAAGATGAGGGCCATGTGGCAGTGTTTTGGTTTGAATTGTGGTCATTGGTGTGGCGGTGGGAAGAGATGACTGGGTCCACCTGGGCTTGAACTCTGGTGTGATTCCCCTTGGAGACTGAGTTCTGGAACTGACCTCAGAGAAGTATTGCCGTGAATTGTGTTGGGATTTGAGGAGGCCATGCATGAGAGTCGCCCTTGGAAACTGAGATCTAGGCCCAGGCTGGCTTTCCACAGAGCACTGGGAATCTCAGCCCGGATATCACATGGTTTTATTCTTAAAGACCTGCAGCCATAGTTGAGTGTCAAAACACACATGGACCTCACATTTGTAGACCTCAATGGGCCTGGCTTCGTGTGACCTTTTGGCCACTCTTTGGGAAGCCTTGTTTGTGAGAGTTCTCCAGAGCTTTCGTTGAAATGAGCTTCCTCACCATTTAATGGTTCCTGAAGGAATGGAAACCCACAGTGCCTCTAACTTCATCCTTTAAAAATGGCTAGCTAGATAAATACCATGAGATTTTTGAAATTCCCATGACCAGGTGGCACTGGAGAACCTTTGGATGTCCTGTTCTGCTGATCATGTGTGTACCAGACACTGCCTTGATTGACTGGGTTTCATGAAAATGGTGTAAAACAGAGATGCCAGTAAGTTGGGGCCTGCTGAGTAGCGGGCCTAGAGCAGTGGTGTGCAGGTGTGTGATAAAACATCTGTGGTGGGGCCATGTGGATCTGCCACTGGCTTCCAAATGGCTTGTGACTGACATGGTGCAGTGAGCAGACCCTTCTATGTAAAGGCATCTTGTTATATGGAGAGGTTTCAGGGCAGTGTTCAGAATCAGGTTGCTATGGTCAAGGGGGCAAGCTCTGTGGGATAGAAGCCTGGCTGGTGCATTCTCCTAGGACCTTGACCCACCACACGTGACAGAACTCCCTCCAGCACGGTGTCCCAGTTGAACTCCTTGTATTTCCTGAAGCAAATTCCAAACTCCCAGTGCAGCAGCAAGAAACACCACGAAAAGTGGAGGATGACCAAATGGCTTCAGAGTCCACACAGGGAGACATTTAGACCACAGTGGCCACAGTTTACCTGCAAAGAGAGAATTCAGCACTTCTGCCTCATGTTCATTGGAAAATCAGAAACCATGTCCTCCAGGTCACATAGATGCAGACCCAGCTTTGATGGTCTCACTACAAAGGAAGCTAAAGCTCCTGACAACAACATATATTTCAAGTGCCCCACCTCAGAGGCAGTTTCTCACAAAGTCTTTAGGCCAGCAGAGCTCCATGTTTGTGGAGTGTTTACCCTGTCTCCCTTACTTATGGAAACTCCTCTACCACCTCCAAGGTTGTGAACTCCTGAGCATTGTCCATTCCACATACGTATTCACAGCTTTTCTAACTCTTCTCCACGAATTGCGTCTTACTTGTTGCGAAGGTAATGTCAAGGCATTGTTCTGGATGAGAGTGGGAAGGTTTTTGTGTAGCACATATTTGCCTACACATTGGATTCATTTTCCTATTTTCCGTTTGAAATACTGAATCCCTGACACTAACCCATACCCTACTAGATTCTGACTACGAATACTAATATGATGGAGAAAAATAACCCAAACACAATAGAAATACAGGCAGTTCAGAGCAGGCATGGTGTATAGTTGGACTTGCCTTTAGCATTACAAAGGGTAGGTGTTTTAAATCTTGTCCAATTTAATAGAAGTAGTTCTCCATGTGTTTTGAGAGTTAACAAATGTGTGAATTTCTGTCTCCCTTTCTCTGTAGCCTATTCAGCAACATGTATTTTTACATGCACATATAGAATCCTACCTGCTATCCCACGTCCACTCTTGTGAGGTGGCTGACTTGGCAGATACAAATTGTGAGAAGAGATCACTCCTCCTAAATGCTGTTGGAACTGAAAATTCAACCTACCGGTGAGCTTCCTACTTGAACAACATGATACATAAATCCATGTTCAGTAACATAATTTTTTTTGGATCTGTGGATGATATATATTTCATGATGAATTTCGATTGGCATATATATTTCTACTTTTTAATGTCTGTGTGTGTGTTCTGTGTGTATGTGTGTGTGTATATATATATACACACACACACACACAATATACACAAACTCTCCAGATTTTTCAAAATATGAAATATATGTGTCTTATTATACACTCCCTAAATTCATCCATGTTCATATATGTGGATTTATAATCAACTTTTCACAAGATTATTCTCAGAAATATTCATCCACCTGAAATACATATTTGTTTCCTAGTGCTGAAAACTAACTTCAGAGAATGGTGCATAGAGATCCTAATATTTCTACAGGAACTGACCCAGTTTAACATCAATGCCAGTAGATTCCTATGGGACATGATGTGTATTTTGACCTTCATTTTTATTCAACACTGATACATTACTATTTCTTCAGTTGATGCACATCATAGGATATGTATTTCATCCTCATGTTCACAAATTTCTAGGCATTTGGTTCACTTTCAATCACTTCCTGCTTCAGAACACATGTATTCCTCCACGTTTCTTGACTGGTCTTTTCATGAGACTTCTTTCCAAACACATTCTTTTCCATTTCCATAATCCCTTTTGAAGCCAAACTCACACCCCCTTCATGGTAAACCATCACCCTAATATCACCATTAGATGTATAACTGGTTGGAATGAATGGTTGTGTATCAATATTAGATTTCCTATATATTTTCAGATATCCATTCAATCCATTATTTAAATTGGAACCAGTTATAATATTTATTCACAGTAGGGTCTATTCATGCATTATCTCTATATTCATAGACCCAGGGTACACCTATTTGTACCCCCAAAGGCTAATTTATATGTCTTCAACATATTACTCCCAGAAATGGTGGAAGAAATACTCATGACACCTGATCTCCATATACATTGTATCACAGTGATATTCTGGACACAAAATGCAAAGGTCACACTTATGATTGTACCAAAGCCTCATTGGAAAGTGAGCATGGATTACTCAAAACATCCTTGTCCAGGTTGCCTAATGCTCTCAAATGTCAATCCTATTGGTGACTACACATTTGTTTCTTCCTAAGATGATATATTCAACCTCAACCCTGTTGAATATGTCTAATCCTCTCACTCACTTTATACTTTGCCTGATTTCCTAATGTCTCTATTGATATCTGCTTTCCTACATATGTTCCCCAGTTCATCATTGTGACTGACCCTTAACATGTGCTGACATTTACATTCACTCTCTAACCGACACCCTATTGCTAAAGAACTTTTGGTCCAAATTTTATACTCACTCTTCTTCCTAAACCTACCAACTATCTTCCTAATCCTACCTACTATCCCTTTTTGACTGGATGTTCTCTTCTACATTCAATCATCCAAGGTACAAGGTCCTGTGCCATTGTATATATCGATTTATCTGAGACATCTGTGCAGAAAGTCATTCAAAGCTAAGTAACCCAATCAAGGGCCCAATGCCCTTCTGGCCTTCAAATCTTACTTGGATTTCTGTTTTCATACATATATTTCACCTATATATTATTATAAATATCACAGGTTCCCAATACCATTCATCATCCAGCAGAGTGATTCCTAACCCAAACCGAACAGGTTCTTAACCCTAACCATACACTGTTCCCTCAATCTAACTTTACAGAAGAGCAGGGACAGAGTTGGTCTTACAATACAGGAATGTAGGGGATCTTCCACCTGCTGAGAACCTCAAAGGTCCATGCAGAAATGATCCCTGGAGAAGATGTAGGCCGCTGTGAAGGACCTGAGAGAGCACAAGTCATCTTCCATGGCAAACCACCTGGTCAGGATGAAGGGATGTGTCTGAATGAGCCTCTCTCTTCTTAATGTAGACAAGATGGACCAAAGCAGGCCTGTGTGGAGAGCTGTTCCTTGGTGCCTATGGTTGATATTCCATTCTAACTTGTGAAAGTGTCACAGGAAGGAGGGGCAGCCTCCATCTCATGGGAGCCCTGGAAGCAACTGTTAGGACACAGTGGTCGCCAAGGCAGTGACCTCATTCAGTTCCTGAAGGACGTGACCTCACCTCACTTCCTTGGTGATGGAACTCTCTGAACTTGGGATCCAGGAAGCCAGGCACCCAGAGCCAGTCCCAGTCCCAGTCCCAGTGGGCTCACTTGTTTGGATTTACCAAGGACAGAGTCAGTCTTTCTTGGTACCTACTGATGTGAGGATGGCCAAATGCCAGGAAAGCTCTGCAGAGGGGCCTTTCCTGAGAAAGCAGGTAGTGGCTCACTGCTGGCTCCTGACAACTTCACAGAGTTGGCCAAGGAGGCCAGATGTGGGACAGGACAGGCCATTTCGCGGGAACATAGTATGGCCCACGAGTCAGACGGCACTCCGGGTAGTCACAGACCAACTTGGAAGAAGGAGGTGCCTTTGTGGGTGTGGGTGTGAGTTTGTGGTTTTGTCTCATGTTCTGAGAATAGGTAGGAAAGGCGGTTTGTTTGTTTTGGAGTGGACTGTTTCTAGTAAGTCTTTTGACGAGGCGAGTGTTTCTATGTTTGTGTATCCCACTGTGTCCCTGGTTGTAGACATTAGAAAAGAGAATGCATCAATGGATGTGTCCTGTCTAGTAGAAAGCTTCCCAGCATTCATCCTGCCCAATTCATGAATGGACTGCGGCTTGCCTTATGGATGGGCAACACCTACTATCTTCCTAAGTTCCTGTTTTCTTCCTGAATTCTGGCCACTCTCCAGAATAGGCTCATGGTTTTGTGTCCAAGATATGTACCACCTCCAAGCTCGGTGACATGGCCATGTACTGGAGAGCTGGAAGGAATGGTGAGCATCTCAGAAAACTCAGATATCAGTGTGACCAGTAAAGTCTCCCTGGAGAAACCCTGCTTTGGGCCTTTTGCTTACCTATTGTTCTGTTGCCCTGAATGTCAGGAAGGCCTTTGCCTCAGGGCACCCCTTTGTGAAGCCTGAAGAAAACAGTTTTCAAATGGAAATGCATGGGCATCACCTGTGGCTCTTTGCTTAATGGCTTTGCAAAGGGATGTGTCTGAATCAGCCTCTTGGCCCAGTGTGAGGCTGTGGCTTCGGTTGTCAGCACCTGACGGATCCAAAGAGAGATCCCATGTGTGCATCCAAAGCCAAATTGGCACAAAAGCAGTCATTGTGGATGATGTCTCTCGCATTCCTCTGTAAGGTTCCTGACCTCCATCAAGTGAGAATAGGGATCCTTCGGGTCAAAGGAGTTCTTCAAAGCCCTGCAGAGGCTAGCCCATAGGTGCTTGGGTTTTCTCATGACTCCAATTCACACAAAGAATCTATACCCGGCAGTCAGTAGGCCTCCAATTGGAGAAGCGGAGCCAGTATTTACGTCAGGCCTATTGGATCACTCCAGGTTCACAGGAAGGGTGTCCAGGCCACCCTGACATTAGGCAAATGAGGGGCAAGGGAGCTTATTGTGGACACTGTCTTGGGCTGTGCCCCTCATGGAAACCTCCAGCCCAGCCAGAGGTTATGATGAGTGTCTATGTGGAAGAAGATGAGGGCCATGTGGCAGTGTTTTGGTTTGAATTGTGGTCATTGGTGTGGCAGTGGGAAGAGATGACTGGGTCCACCTGGGCTTGAACTCTGGTGTGATTCCCCTTGGAGACTGAGTTCTGGAACTGACCTCAGAGAAGTATTGCCGTGAATTGTGTTGGGATTTGAGGAGGCCATGCATGAGAGTCGCCCTTGGAAACTGAGATCTAGGCCCAGGCTGGCTTTCCACAGAGCACTGGGAATCTCAGCCCGGATATCACATAATTTTATTCTTAAAGACCTGGCAGCCATAGTTGAGAGTCAAAACACACATGGACCTCACATTTGTAGACCTCAATGGGCCTGGCTTCCTGTGACCTTTTGGCCACTCTTTGGGAAGCCTTGTTTGTGAGAGTTCTCCAGAGCTTTCGTTGAAATGAGCTTCCTCACCATTTAATGGTTCCTGAAGGAATGGAAACCCACAGTGCCTCTAACTTCATCCTTTAAAAATGGCTAGCTAGATAAATACCATGAGATTTTTGAAATTCCCATGACCAGGTGGCACTGGAGAACCTTTGGATGTCCTGTTCTGCTGATCATGAGTGTACCAGACAGTGCCTTGATTGACTGGGTTTCATGAAAATGGTGTAAAACAGAGATGCCAGTAAGTTGGGGCCTGCTGAGTAGCGGGCCTAGAGCAGTGGTGTGCAGGTGTGTGATAAAACATCTGTGGTGGGGCCATGTGGATCTGCCACTGGCTTCCAAATGGCTTGTGACTGACATGGTGCAGTGAGCAGACCCTTCTATGTAAAGGCATCTTGTTATATGGAGAGGTTTCAGGGCAGTGTTCAGAATCAGGCTGCTATGGTCAAGGGGGCAAGCTCTGTGGGATAGAAGCCTGGCTGGTGCATTCTCCTAGGACCTTGACCCACCACACGTGACAGAACTCCCTCCAGCACGGTGTCCCAGTTGAACTCCTTGTATTTCCTGAAGGAAATTCCAAACTCCCAGTGCAGCAGCAAGAAACACCACAAAAAGTGGAGGATGACCAAATGGCTTCAGAGTCCACACAGGGAGACACTTAGACCCCAGTGGCCACAATTTACCTGCAAAGAGAGAATTCAGCACTTCTGCCTCATGTTCATTGGAAAATCAGAAACCATGTCCTTCAGGTCACATAGATGCAGACCCAGCTTTGATGGTCTCACTACAAAGGAAGCTAAAGCTCCTGACAACAACATATATTTCAAGTGCCCCACCTCAGAGGCAGTTTCTCACAAAGTCTTTAGGCCAGCAGAGCTCCATGTTTGTGGAGTGTTTACCCTGTCTCCCTTACTTATGGAAACTCCTCTACCACCTCCAAGGTTGTGAACTCCTGAGCATTTTCCATTCCACATACGTATTCACAGCTTTTCTAACTCTTCTCCACGAATTGCGTCTTACTTGTTGCGAAGGTAATGTCAAGGCATTGTTCTGGATGAGAGTGGGAAGGATTTTGTGTAGCACATATTTGCCTACACATTGGATTCATTTTCCTATTTTCCGTTTGAAATACTGAATCCCTGACACTAACCCATACCCTACTAGATTCTGACTACAAATCCTAATATGATGGAGAAAAATAACCCAAACAGAATAGAAATACAAGCAGTTCAGAGCAGGCATGGTGTATAGTTGGACTTGCCTTTAGCATTACAAAGGGTAGGTGTTATAAATCTTGTCCAATTTAATCGAAGTAGTTCTCCATGTGTTTTGAGAGTTAACAAATGTGTGAATTCCTGTCTCCCTTTCTCTGTAGCCTATTCAGCAACACGTATTTTTACATACACATATAGAATCCTACCTGCTATCCCACGTCCATTCTTGTGAGGTGGCTGACTTGGCAGATACAAATTGTGAGAAGAGATCACTCCTCCTAAAAGCGGTTTGGAACTGAAAATTCAACCTATGGGTGAGCTTCCTACTTGAACGACATGATACATAAATCCATGTTCAGTAACATAAATATTTTTAGATCTGTGGATGATATATATTTCACGATGAATTTCGATTGGCATATATATTTCCACTTTTCAATGTCTGTGTGTGTGTTCTGTGTGTATGTGTGTGTGTGTGTGTATATATATATATATATATATATATATATATATATATATATATATATATATACACACACACACACAATATACACAAACTCTCCAGATTTTTCAAAATATGAAATATATGTGTCTTATTATACACTCCCTAAATTCATCCATGTTCATATATGTGGATTTATAATCAACTTTTCACAAGATTATTCTCAGAAATATTCATCCACCTGAAATGCATATTTGTTTCCTAGTGCTGAAAACTAACTTCAGAGAATGGTGCATAGAGATCCTAATATTTCTACAGGAACTGAGCCAGTTTAACATCAATGCAAGTAGATTCCTATGGGACATGATGTGTATGTTGTCGTTCATTTTTATTCAACACTGGTACATTACTATATCTTCAGTTGATGCACATCGTTGGATATGTATTTCATCTTCAAGTTCACAAATTTCTAGGCATTTGGTTCACTTTCAATCACTTCCTGCTTCAGAAACCATGTGTTCCTCCACGTTTCTTGACTGGTCTTTTCATGAGACTTCTTTCCAAACACATTCTTTTCCATTTCCATAATCCCTTTTGAAGCCAAAGTCACACCCCCTTCATGGTAAACCATAACCCTAATATCACCATTAGATGTATAACTGGTTGGAATGAATGGTTGTGTATCAATATTAGATTTCCTATATATTTTTAGATATCAATTCAATCCATTATTTAAATTGGAACCAGTTATAATATTTATTCACAGTAGGGTCTATTCATGCATTATCTCTATATTCATAGACCCAGGGTACACCTATTTGTACCCCCAAAGGCTACTTTATATGTCTTCAACATATTACTCCCAGAAATGGTGGAAGAAATACTCATGTCACCTGATCTCCATATACATTTTATCACACTGATATTCTGGACACAAAATGCAAAGGTCACACTCATGATTGAACCAAAGCCTCATTGGAAAGTGAGCATGGATTACTCAAAACATCCTTGTCCAGGTTGCCTAATGCTCTCAAATGTCAATCCTATTGGAGACTACACATTTGTTTCTTCCTAAGATGATATATTCAACCTCAACCCTGTTGAAAAAGTCTAATCCTCTCACTCACTTTATACTTTGCCTGATTTCCTAATATCTCTATTGATATCTGCTTTCCTACACATGTTCCCCCCTTCATCATTGTGACTGACTCTTCACGTGTACTGACATTTACATTCACTCTCTAACCGACACCCTATTGCTAAAGAACTTTTGGTCCAAATTTTATACTCACTCTTTTTCCTAAACCTACCAACTATCTTCCTAATCCTACCTACTATCCCTTTTTTACTGGATGTTCTCTTCTACATTGAATCATCCAAGGTACAAGGTCCTATGCCATTGTATATCGATTTATCTGAGACATCTGTGAAGAAAGTCATTCAAAGCTAAGTATCCCAATCAAGGGCCCAATGCCCTTCTGGCCTTCACTTCTTACTTGGATTTCTGTTTTCAGACATATATTTCACGTATATATTATTATAAATATCGCAGGTTCCCAGTACCATTCATCATCCAGCTGAGTGATTCCTAACCCAAACCGAACAGGTTCTTAACCCTAACCATACACTGTTCCCTCAATCTAACTTTACAGAAGAGCAGGGACAGAGTTGGTGTTACAATACAGGAATGTAGGGGATCTTCCACCTGCTGAGAACCTCAAAGGTCCATGCAGAAATGATCCCTGGAGAAGATGTAGGCCGCTGTGAAGGACCTGAGAGAGCACAAGTTATGTTCCATGGCCAACAACCTGGTCAGGATGAAGGGATGTGTCTGAATGAGCCTCTCTCTTCTTAATGTAGACAAGATGGACCAAAGCAGGCCTGTGTGGAGAGCTGTTCCTTGGTGCCTATGGTTGATATTCCATTCTAACTTGTGAAAGTGTCACAGGAAGGAGGGGCAGCCTCCATCTCATGGGAGCCCTGGAAGCAACTGTTAGGACACAGTGGTTGCAAAGGCAGTGACCTCATTCAGTTCCTGAAGGAAGTGACCTCACCTCACTTCCTTGGTGATGGAACTCTCTGAACTTGGGATCCAGGAAGCCAGGCACCCAGAGCCAGTCCCAGTCCCAGTCCCAGTGGGCTCACTTGTTTGGATTTACCAAGGACAGAGTCAGTCTTTCTTGGTACCTACTGATGTGAGGATGGCCAAATGCCAGGAAAGCTCTGCAGAGGGGCCTTTCCTGAGAAAGCAGGTAGTGGCTCACCGCTGGCTCCTGACAACTTCACAGAGTTGGCCAAGGAGGCCAGATGTGGGACAGGACAGGCCATTTCGCGGGAACATAGATTGGCCCACGAGTCAGAAGGCACTCCGGGTAGTCACAGACCAACTTGGAAGAAGGAGGTGCCTTTGTGGGTGTGGGTGCGAGTTTGTGGTTTTGTCTCATGTTCTGAGAATAGGTAGGAAAGGCGGTTTGTTTGTTTTGGAGTGGACTGTTTCTAGTAAGTCTTTTGACGAGGTGAGTGTTTCTATGTTTGTGTATCCCACTGTGTCCCTGGTTGTAGACATTAGAAAAGAGAATGCATCAATGGATGTGTCCTGTCTAGTAGAAAGCTTCCCAGCATTCATCCTGCCCAATTCATGAATGGACTGCGGCTTGCCTTATGGATGGGCAACACCTACAATCTTCCTAAGTTCCTGTTTTCTTCCTGAATTCTGGCCACTCTCCAGAATAGGCTCATGGTTTTGTGTCCAAGATATGTACCACCTCCAAGCTCGGTGACATGGCCATGTACTGGAGAGCTGGAAGGAATGGTGAGCATCTCAGAAAACTCAGATATCAGTGTGACCAGTAAAGTCTCCCTGGAGAAACCCTGCTTTGGGCCTTTTGCTTACCTATTGTTGTGTTGCCCTGAATGTCAGGAAGGCCTTTGCCTCAGGGCACCCCTTTGTGAAGCCTCAAGAAAACAGTTTTCAAATGGAAATGAATGGGCATCACCTGTGGCTCTTTGCTTAATGGCTTTGCAAAGGGATGTGTCTGAATCAGCCTCTTGGCCCTGTGTGAGGCTGTGGCTTAGGTTGTCAGCACCTGACGGATCCAAAGAGAGATCCCATGTGTGCATCCAAAGCCAAATTGGCACAAAAGCAGTCATTGTGGATGATGTCTCTCGCCTTCCTCTGTAAGGTTCCTGACCTCCATCAAGTGAGAATAGGGATCCTTCGGGTCAAAGGAGTTCTTCAAAGCCCTGCAGAGGCTAGCCCATAGGTGCTTGGGTTTTCTCATGACTCCAATTCACACAAAGAATCTATACCCGGCAGTCAGTAGGCCTCCAATTGGAGAAGCGGAGCCAGTATTAACGGCAGGCCTATTGGATCACTCCAGGTTCACAGGAAGGGTGTCCAGGCCACCCTGACATTAGGCAAATGAGGGGCAAGGGAGCTTATTGTGGACACTGTCTTGGGCTGTGCCCCTCATGGAAACCTCCAGCCCAGCCAGAGGTTATGATGAGTGTCTAAGTGGAAGAAGATGAGGGCCATGTGGCAGTGTTTTGGTTTGAATTGTGGTCATTGGTGTGGCGGTGGGAAGAGATGACTGGGTCCACCTGGGCTTGAACTCTGGTGTGATTCCCCTTGGAGACCGAGTTCTGGAACTGACCTCAGAGAAGTATTGCCATGAATTGTGTTGGGATTTGAGGAGGCCATGCATGAGAGTCGCCCTTGGAAACTGAGATGTAGGCCCAGGCTGGCTTTCCACAGAGCACTGGGAATCTCAGCCCGGATATCACATGATTTTATTCTTAAAGACCTGGCAGCCATAGTTGAGAGTCAAAACACACATAGACCTCACATTTGTAGACCTCAATGGGCCTGGCTTCCTGTGACCTTTTGGCCACTCTTTGGGAAGCCTTGTTTGTGAGAGTTCTCCAGAGCTTTCGTTGAAATGAGCTTCCTCACCATTTAATAGTTCCTGAAGGAACGGAAACCCACAGTGCCTCTAACTTCATCCTTTAAAAATGGCTAGCTAGATAAATACCATGAGATTTTTGAAATTCCCATGACCAGGTGGCACTGGAGAACCTTTGGATGTCCTGTTTTGCTGATCATGTGTGTACCAGACAGTGCCTTGATTGACTGGGTTTCATGAAAATGGTGTAAAACAGAGATGCCAGTAAGTTGGGGCCTGCTGAGTAGCGGGCCTAGAGCAGTGGTGTGCAGGTGTGTGATAAAACATCTGTGGTGGGGCCATGTGGATCTGCCACTGGCTTCCAAATGGCTTGTGACTGACATGGTGCAGTGAGCAGACCCTTCTATGTAAAGGCATCTTGTTATATGGAGAGGTTTCAGGGCAGTGTTCAGAATCAGGTTGCTATGGTCAAGGGGGCAAGCTCTGTGGGATAGAAGCCTGGCTGGTGCATTCTCCTAGGACCTTGACCCACCACACGTGACAGAACTCCCTCCAGCACGGTGTCCCAGTTGAATTCCTTGTATTTCCTGAAGCAAATTCCAAACTCCCAGTGCAGCAGCAAGAAACACAGTGAAAAGTGGAGGATGACCAAACGGCTTCACAGTCCACACAGGGAGACACTTAGACCCCAGTGGCCACAGTTTACCTGCAAAGAGAGAATTCAGCACTTCTGCCTCATGTTCATTGGAAAATCAGAAACCATGTCCTCCAGGTCACATAGATGCAGACCCAGCTTTGATGGTCTCACTACAAAGGAAGCTAAAGCTCCTGACAACAACATATATTTCAAGTGCCCCACCTCAGAGGCAGTTTCTCACAAAGTCTTTAGGCCAGCAGAGCTCCATGTTTGTGGAGTGTTTACCCTGTCTCCCTTACTTATAGAAACTCCTCTACCACCTCCAAGGTTGTGAACTCCTGAGCATTTTCCATTCCACATACGTATTCACAGCTTTTCTAACTCTTCTCCACGAATTGTGTCTTACTTGTTGCGAAGGTAATGTCAAGGCATTGTTCTGGATGAGAGTGGGAAGGTTTTTGTGTAGCACATATTTGCCTACACATTGGATTCATTTTCCTATTTTCCCTTTGAAATACTGAATCCCTGACACTAACCCATACCCTACTAGATTCTGACTACGAATACTAATATGATGGAGAAAAATAACCCAAACACAATAGAAATACAGGCAGTTCAGAGCAGGCATGGTGTATAGTTGGACTTGCCTTTAGCATTACAAAGGGTAGGTGTTTTAAATCTTGTCCAATTTAATAGAGTAGTTCTCCATGTGTTTTGAGAGTTAACAAATGTGTGAATTTCTGTCTCCCTTTCTCTGTAGCCTATTCAGCAACATGTATTTTTACATGCACATATAGAATCCTACCTGCTATCCCTCGTCCACTCTTGTGAGGTGGCTGACTTGGCAGATACAAATTGTGAGAAGAGATCACTCCTCCTAAATGCTGTTGGAACTGAAAATTCAACCTACCGGTGAGCTTCCTACTTGAACAACATGATACATAAATCCATGTTCAGTAACATAATTTTTTTTGGATCTGTGGATGATATATATTTCATGATGAATTTCGATTGGCATATGTATTTCTACTTTTTAATGTCTGTGTGTGTGTTCTGTGTGTATGTGTGTGTGTATATATACACACACACACACACACACAATATACACAAACTCTCCAGATTTTTCAAAATATGAAATATATGTGTCTTATTATACACTCCCTAAATTCATCCATGTTCATATATGTGGATTTATAATCAACTTTTCACAAGATTATTCTCAGAAATATTCATCCACCTGAAATACATATTTGTTTCCTAGTGCTGAAAACTAACTTCAGAGAATGGTGCATAGAGATCCTAATATTTCTACAGGAACTGACCCAGTTTAACATCAATGCCAGTAGATTCCTATGGGACATGATGTGTATTTTGACCTTCATTTTTATTCAACACTGATACATTACTATTTCTTCAGTTGATGCACATCATAGGATATGTATTTCATCCTCATGTTCACAAATTTCTAGGCATTTGGTTCACTTTCAATCACTTCCTGCTTCAGAACACATGTATTCCTCCACGTTTCTTGACTGGTCTTATCATGAGACTTCTTTCCAAACACATTCTTTTCCATTTCCATAATCCCTTTTGAAGCCAAACTCACACCCCCTTCATGGTAAACCATCACCCTAATATCACCATTTGATGTATAACTGGTTGGAATGAATGGTTGTGTATCAATATTAGATTTCCTATATATTTTCAGATATCCATTCAATCCATTATTTAAATTGGAACCAGTTATAATATTTATTCACAGTAGGGTCTATTCATGCATTATCTCTATATTCATAGACCCAGGGTACACCTATTTGTACCCCCAAAGGCTAATTTATATGTCTTCAACATATTACTCCCAGAAATGGTGGAAGAAATACTCATGACACCTGATCTCCATATACATTGTATCACAGTGATATTCTGGACACAAAATGCAAAGGTCACACTTATGATTGTACCAAAGCCTCATTGGAAAGTGAGCATGGATTACTCAAAACATCCTTGTCCAGGTTGCCTAATGCTCTCAAATGTCAATCCTATTGGTGACTACACATTTGTTTCTTCCTAAGATGATATATTCAACCTCAACCCTGTTGAATATGTCTAATCCTCTCACTCACTTTATACTTTGCCTGATTTCCTAATGTCCCTATTGATATCTGCTTTCCTACATATGTTCCCCAGTTCATCATTGTGACTGACCCTTAACATGTGCTGACATTTACATTCACTCTCTAACCGACACCCTATTGCTAAAGAACTTTTGGTCCAAATTTTATACTCACTCTTCTTCCTAAACCTACCAACTATCTTCCTAATCCTACCTACTATCCCTTTTTGACTGGGTGTTCTCTTCTACATTCAATCATCCAAGGTACAAGGTCCTGTGCCATTGTATATCGATTTATCTGAGACATCTGTGCAGAAAGTCATTCAAAGCTAAGTAACCCAATCAAGGGCCCAATGCCCTTCTGGCCTTCAAATCTTACTTGGATTTCTGTTTTCATACATATATTTCACCTATATATTATTATAAATATCACAGGTTCCCAATACCATTCATCATCCAGCAGAGTGATTCCTAACCCAAACCGAACAGGTTCTTAACCCTAACCATACACTGTTCCCTCAATCTAACTTTACAGAAGAGCAGGGACAGAGTTGGTCTTACAATACAGGAATGTAGGGGATCTTCCACCTGCTGAGAACCTCAAAGGTCCATGCAGAAATGATCCCTGGAGAAGATGTAGGCCGCTGTGAAGGACCTGAGAGAGCACAAGTCATGTTCCATGGCAAACAACCTGGTCAGGATGAAGGGATGTGTCTGAATGAGCCTCTCTCTTCTTAATGTAGACAAGATGGACCAAAGCAGGCCTGTGTGGAGAGCTGTCCCTTGGTGCCTATGGTTGATATTCCATTCTAACTTGTGAAAGTGTCACAGGAAGGAGGGGCAGCCTCCATCTCATGGGAGCCCTGGAAGCAACTGTTAGGACACAGTGGTTGCCAAGGCAGTGACCTCATTCAGTTCCTGAAGGAAGTGACCTCACCTCACTTCCTTGGTGATGGAACTCTCTGAACTTGGGATCCAGGAAGCCAGGCACCCAGAGCCAGTCCCAGTCCCAGTCCCAGTGGGCTCACTTGTTTGGATTTACCAAGGACAGAGTCAGTCTTTCTTGGTACCTACTGATGTGAGGATGGCCAAATGCCAGGAAAGCTCTGCAGAGGGGCCTTTCCTGAGAAAGCAGGTAGTGGCTCACCGCTGGCTCCTGACAACTTCACAGAGTTGGCCAAGGAGGCCAGATGTGGGACAGGACAGGCCATTTCGCGGGAACATAGTATGGCCCACGAGTCAGACGGCACTCCGGGTAGTCACAGACCAACTTGGAAGAAGGAGGTGCCTTTGTGGGTGTGGGTGTGAGTTTGTGGTTTTGTCTCATGTTCTGAGAATAGGTAGGAAAGGCGGTTTGTTTGTTTTGGAGTGGACTGTTTCTAGTAAGTCTTTTGACGAGGCGAGTGTTTCTATGTTTGTGTATCCCACTGTGTCCCTGGTTGTAGACATTAGAAAAGAGAATGCATCAATGGATGTGTCCTGTCTAGTAGAAAGCTTCCCAGCATTCATCCTGCCCAATTCATGAATGGACTGCGGCTTGCCTTATGGATGGGCAACACCTACTATCTTCCTAAGTTCCTGTTTTCTTCCTGAATTCTGGCCACTCTCCAGAATAGGCTCATGGTTTTGTGTCCAAGATATGTACCACCTCCAAGCTCGGTGACATGGCCATGTACTGGAGAGCTGGAAGGAATGGTGAGCATCTCAGAAAACTCAGATATCAGTGTGACCAGTAAAGTCTCCCTGGAGAAACCCTGCTTTGGGCCTTTTGCTTACCTATTGTTCTGTTGCCCTGAATGTCAAGAAGGCCTTTGCCTCAGGGCACCCCTTTGTGAAGCCTGAAGAAAAAGTTTTCAAATGGAAATGAATGGGCATCACCTGTGGCTCTTTGCTTAATGGCTTTGCAAAGGGATGTGTCTGAATCAGCCTCTTGGCCCTGTGTGAGGCTGTGGCTTAGGTTGTCAGCACCTGACGGATCCAAAGAGAGATCCCATGTGTGCATCCAAAGCCAAATTGGCACAAAAGCAGTCATTGTGGATGATGTCTCTCGCATTCCTCTGTAAGGTTCCTGACCTCCATCAAGTGAGAATAGGGATCCTTCGGGTCAAAGGAGTTCTTCAAAGCCCTGCAGAGGCTAGCCCATAGGTGCTTGGGTTTTCTCATGACTCCAATTCACACAAAGAATCTATACCCGGCAGTCAGTAGGCCTCCAATTGGAGAAGCGGAGCCAGTATTAATGGCAGGCCTATTGGATCACTCCAGGTTCACAGGAAGGGTGTCCAGGCCACCCTGACATTAGGCAAATGAGGGGCAAGGGAGCTTATTGTGGACACTGTCTTGGGCTGTGCACCTCATGGAAACCTCCAGCCCAGCCAGAGGTTATGATGAGTGTCTATGTGGAAGAAGATGAGGGCCATGTGGCAGTGTTTTGGTTTGAATTGTGGTCATTGGTGTGGCGGTGGGAAGAGATGACTGGGTCCACCTGGGCTTGAACTCTGGTGTGATTCCCCTTGGAGACTGAGTTCTGGAACTGACCTCAGAGAAGTATTGCCGTGAATTGTGTTGGGATTTGAGGAGGCCATGCATGAGAGTCGCCCTTGGAAACTGAGATGTAGGCCCAGGCTGGCTTTCCACAGAGCACTGGAAATCTCAGCCCGGATATCACATGATTTTATTCTTAAAGACCTGGCAGCCATAGTTGAGAGTCAAAACACACATGGACCTCACATTTGTAGACCTCAATGGGCCTGGCTTCGTGTGACCTTTTGGCCGCTCTTTGGGAAGCCTTGTTTGTGAGAGTTCTCCAGAGCTTTCGTTGAAATGAGCTTCCTCACCATTTAATGGTTCCTGAAGGAATATAAACCCACAGTGCCTCTAACTTCATCCTTTAAAAATGGCTAGCTAGATAAATACCATGAGATTTTTGAAATTCCCATGACCAGGTGGCACTGGAGAACCTTTGGATGTCCTGTTTTGCTGATCATGTGTGTACCAGACAGTGCCTTGATTGACTGGGTTTCATGAAAATGGTGTAAAACAGAGATGCCAGTAAGTTGGGGCCTGCTGAGTAGCGGGCCTAGAGCAGTGGTGTGCAGGTGTGTGATAAAACATCTGTGGTGGGGCCATGTGGATCTGCCACTGGCTTCCAAATGGCTTGTGACTGACATGGTGCAGTGAGCAGACCCTTCTATGTAAAGGCATCTTGTTATATGGAGAGGTTTCAGGGCAGTGTTCAGAATCAGGTTGCTATGGTCAAGGGGGCAAGCTCTGTGGGATAGAAGCCTGGCTGGTGCATTGTCCTAGGACCTTGACCCACCACACGTGACAGAACTCCCTCCAGCACGGTGTCCCAGTTGAACTCCTTGTATTTCCTGAAGCAAATTCCAAACTCCCAGTGCAGCAGCAAGAAACACCACGAAAAGTGCAGGATGACCAAATGGCTTCAGAGTCCACACAGGGAGACACTTAGTCCCCAGTGGCCACAGTTTACCTGCAAAGAGAGAATTCAGCACTTCTGCCTCATGTTCATTGGAAAATCAGAAACCATGTCCTCCAGGTCACATAGATGCAGACCCAGCTTTGATGGTCTCACTACAAAGGAAGCTAAAGCTCCTGACAACAACATATATTTCAAGTGCCCCACCTCAGAGGCAGTTTCTCACAAAGTCTTTAGGCCAGCAGAGCTCCATGTTTGTGGAGTGTTTACCCTGTCTCCCTTACTTATGGAAACTCCTCTACCACCTCCAAGGTTGTGAACTCCTGAGCATTTTCCATTCCACATACGTATTCACAGCTTTTCTAACTCTTCTCCACGAATTGCGTCTTACTTGTTGCGAAGGTAATGTCAAGGCATTGTTCTGGATGAGAGTGGGAAGGTTTTTTTGTAGCACATATTTGCCTACACATTGGATTCATTTTCCTATTTTCCGTTTGAAATACTGAATCCCTGACACTAACCCATACCCTACTAGATTCTGACTACGAATACTAATATGATGGAGAAAAATAACCCAAACAGAATAGAAATACAGGCAGTTCAGAGCAGGCATGGTGTATAGTTGGACTTGCCTTTAGCATTACAAAGGGTAGGTGTTTTAAATCTTGTCCAATTTAATAGAAGTAGTTCTCCATGTGTTTTGAGAGTTAACAAATGTGTGAATTTCTGTCTCCCTTTCTCTGTAGCCTATTCAGCAACATGTATTTTTACATGCACATATAGAATCCTACCTGCTATCCCACGACCACTCTTGTGAGGTGGCTGACTTGGCAGATACAAATTGTGAGAAGAGATCACTCCTCCTAAATGCTGTTGGAACTGAAAATTCAACCTACCGGTGAGCTTCCTACTTGAACAACATGATACATAAATCCATGTTCAGTAACATAATTTTTTTTGGATCTGTGGATGATATATATTTCATGATGAATTTCGATTGGCATATGTATTTCTACTTTTTAATGTCTGTGTGTGTGTTCTGTGTGTATGTGTGTGTGTATATATATACACACACACACACAATATACACAAACTCTCCAGATTTTTCAAAATATGAAATATATGTGTCTTATTATACACTCCCTAAATTCATCCATGTTCATATATGTGGATTTATAATCAACTTTTCACAAGATTATTCTCAGAAATATTCATCCACCTGAAATACATATTTGTTTCCTAGTGCTGAAAACTAACTTCAGAGAATGGTGCATAGAGATCCCAATATTTCTACAGGAACTGACCCAGTTTAACATCAATGCCAGTAGATTCCTATGGGACATGATGTGTATTTTGACCTTCATTTTTATTCAACACTGATACATTACTATTTCTTCAGTTGATGCACATCATAGGATATGTATTTCATCCTCATGTTCACAAATTTCTAGGCATTTGGTTCACTTTCAATCACTTCCTGCTTCAGAACACATGTATTCCTCCACGTTTCTTGACTGGTCTTATCATGAGACTTCTTTCCAAACACATTCTTTTCCATTTCCATAATCCCTTTTGAAGCCAATGTCACACCCCCTTCATGGTAAACCATCACCCTAATATCACCATTAGATGTATAACTGGTTGGAATGAATGGTTGTGTATCAATATTAGATTTCCTATATATTTTCAGATATCCATTCAATCCATTATTTAAATTGGAACCAGTTATAATATTTATTCACAGTAGGGTCTATTCATGCATTATCTCTATATTCATAGACCCAGGGTACACCTATTTGTACCCCCAAAGGCTAATTTATATGTCTTCAACATATTACTCCCAGAAATGGTGGAAGAAATACTCATGACACCTGATCTCCATATACATTGTATCACAGTGATATTCTGGACACAAAATGCAAAGGTCACACTTATGATTGTACCAAAGCCTCATTGGAAAGTGAGCATGGATTACTCAAAACATCCTTGTCCAGGTTGCCTAATGCTCTCAAATGTCAATCCTATTGGTGACTACACATTTGTTTCTTCCTAAGATGATATATTCAACCTCAACCCTGTTGAATATGTCTAATCCTCTCACTCACTTTATACTTTGCCTGATTTCCTAATGTCTCTATTGATATCTGCTTTCCTACATATGTTCCCCAGTTCATCATTGTGACTGACCCTTAACATGTGCTGACATTTACATTCACTCTCTAACCGACACCCTATTGCTAAAGAACCTTGGTCCAAATTTTATACTCACTCTTCTTCCTAAACCTACCAACTATCTTCCTAATCCTACCTACTATCCCTTTTTGACTGGATGTTCTCTTCTACATTCAATCATCCAAGGTACAAGGTCCTGTGCCATTGTATATCGATTTATCTGAGACATCTGTGCAGAAAGTCATTCAAAGCTAAGTAACCCAATCAAGGGCCCAATGCCCTTCTGGCCTTCAAATCTTACTTGGATTTCTGTTTTCATACATATATTTCACCTATATATTATTATAAATATCACAGGTTCCCAATACCATTCATCATCCAGCAGAGTGATTCCTAACCCAAACCGAACAGGTTCTTAACCCTAACCATACACTATTCCCTAAATCTAACTTTACAGAAGAGCAGGGACAGAGTTGGTCTTACAATACAGGAATGTAGGGGATCTTCCTCCTGCTGAGAACCTCAAAGGTCCATGCAGAAATGATCCCTGGAGAAGATGTAGGCCACTGTGAAGGACCTGAGAGAGCACAAGTCATCTTCCATGGCAAACCACCTGGTCAGGATGAAGGGATGTGTCTGAATGAGCCTCTCTCTTCTTAATGTAGACAAGATGGACCAAAGCAGGCCTGTGTGGAGAGCTGTCCCTTGGTGCCTATGGTTGATATTCCATTCTAACTTGTGAAAGTGTCACAGGAAGGAGGGGCAGCCTCCATCTCATGGGAGCCCTGGAAGCAACTGTTAGGACACAGTGGTCGCCAAGGCAGTGACCTCATTCAGTTCCTGAAGGAAGTGACCTCACCTCACTTCCTTGGTGATGGAACTCTCTGAACTTGGGATCCAGGAAGCCAGGCACCCAGAGCCAGTCCCAGTCCCAGTCCCAGTGGGCTCACTTGTTTGGATTTACCAAGGACAGAGTCAGTCTTTCTTGGTACCTACTGATGTGAGGATGGCCAAATGCCAGGAAAGCTCTGCAGAGGGGCCTTTCCTGAGAAAGCAGGTAGTGGCTCACCGCTGGCTCCTGACAACTTCACAGAGTTGGCCAAGGAGGCCAGATGTGGGACAGGACAGGCCATTTCGTGGGAACATAGTATGGCCCACGAGTCAGACGGCACTCCGGGTAGTCACAGACCAACTTGGAAGAAGGAGGTGCCTTTGTGGGTGTGGGTGTGAGTTTGTGGTTTTGTCTCATGTTCTGAGAATAGGTAGGAAAGGCGGTTTGTTTGTTTTGGAGTGGACTGTTTCTAGTAAGTCTTTTGACGAGGCGAGTGTTTCTATGTTTGTGTATCCCACTGTGTCCCTGGTTGTAGACATTAGAAAAGAGAATGCATCAATGGATGTGTCCTGTCTAGTAGAAAGCTTCCCAGCATTCATCCTGCCCAATTCATGAATGGACTGCGGCTTGCCTTATGGATGGGCAACACCTACTATCTTCCTAAGTTCCTGTTTTCTTCCTGAATTCTGGCCACTCTCCAGAATAGGCTCATGGTTTTGTGTCCAAGATATGTACCACCTCCAAGCTCGGTGACATGGCCATGTACTGGAGAGCTGGAAGGAATGGTGAGCATCTCAGAAAACTCAGATATCAGTGTGACCAGTAAAGTCTCCCTGGAGAAACCCTGCTTTGGGCCTTTTGCTTACCTATTGTTGTGTTGCCCTGAATGTCAGGAAGGCCTTTGCCTCAGGGCACCCCTTTGTGAAGCCTGAAGAAAACAGTTTTCAAATGGAAATGAATGGGCATCACCTGTGGCTCTTTGCTTAATGGCTTTGCAAAGGGATGTGTCTGAATCAGCCTCTTGGCCCTGTGTGAGGCTGTGGCTTAGGTTGTCAGCACCTGAGGGATCCAAAGAGAGATCCCATGTGTGCATCCAAAGCCAAATTGGCACAAAAGCAGTCATTGTGGATGATGTCTCTCGCCTTCCTCTGTAAGGTTCCTGACCTCCATCAAGTGAGAATAGGGATCCTTCGGGTCAAAGGAGTTCTTCAAAGCCCTGCAGAGGCTAGCCCATAGGTGCTTGGGTTTTCTCATGACTCCAATTCACACAAAGAATCTATACCCGGCAGTCAGTAGGCCTCCAATTGGAGAAGCGGAGCCAGTATTAACGGCAGGCCTATTGGATCACTCCAGGTTCACAGGAAGGGTGTCCAGGCCACCCTGACATTAGGCAAATGAGGGGCAAGGGAGCTTATTGTGGACACTGTCTTGGGCTGTGCACCTCATGGAAACCTCCAGCCCAGCCAGAGGTTATGATGAGTGTCTATGTGGAAGAAGATGAGGGCCATGTGGCAGTGTTTTGGTTTGAATTGTGGTCATTGGTGTGGCGGTATGAAGAGATGACTGGGTCCACCTGGGCTTGAACTCTGGTGTGGTTCCCCTTGGAGACTGAGTTCTGGAACTGACCTCAGAGAAGTATTGCCGTGAATTGTGTTGGGATTTGAGGAGGCCATGCATGAGAGTCGCCCTTGGAAACTGAGATGTAGGCCCAGGCTGGCTTTCCACAGAGCACTGGGAATCTCAGCCCGGATATCACATGATTTTATTCTTAAAGACCTGGCAGCCATAGTTGAGAGTCAAAACACACATGGACCTCACATTTGTAGACCTCAATGGGCCTGGCTTCGTGTGACCTTTTGGCCACTCTTTGGGAAGCCTTGTTTGTGAGAGTTCTCCAGAGCTTTCGTTGAAATGAGCTTCCTCACCATTTAATGGTTCCTGAAGGAATGGAAACCCACAGTGCCTCTAACTTCATCCTTTAAAAATGGCTAGCTAGATAAATACCATGAGATTTTTGAAATTCCCATGACCAGGTGGCACTGGAGAACCTTTGGATGTCCTGTTTTGCTGATCATGTGTGTACCAGACAGTGCCTTGATTGGCTGGGTTTCATGAAAATGGTGTAAAACAGAGATGCCAGTAAGTTGGGGCCTGCTGAGTAGCGGGCCTAAAGCAGTGGTGTGCAGGTGTGTGATAAAACATCTGTGGTGGGGCCATGTGGATCTGCCACTGGCTTCCAAATGGCTTGTGACTGACATGGTGCAGTGAGCAGACCCTTCTATGTAAAGGCATCTTGTTATATGGAGAGGTTTCAGGGCAGTGTTCAGAATCAGGTTGCTATGGTCAAGGGGGCAAGCTCTGTGGGATAGAAGCCTGGCTGGTGCATTCTCCTAGGACCTTGACCCACCACACGTGACAGAACTCCCTCCAGCACGGTGTCCCAGTTGAACTCCTTGTATTTCCTGAAGCAAATTCCAAACTCCCAGTGCAGCAGCAAGAAACACCACGAAAAGTGCAGGATGACCAAATGGCTTCAGAGTCCACACAGGGAGACATTTAGACCCCAGTGGCCACAGTTTACCTGCAAAGAGAGAATTCAGCACTTCTGCCTCATGTTCATTGGAAAATCAGAAACCATGTCCTCCAGGTCACATAGATGCAGACCCAGCTTTGATGGTCTCACTACAAAGGAAGCTAAAGCTCCTGACAACAACATATATTTCAAGTGCCCCACCTCAGAGGCAGTTTCTCATAAAGTCTTTAGGCCAGCAGAGCTCCATGTTTGTGGAGTGTTTACCCTGTCTCCCTTACTTATGGAAACTCCTCTACCACCTCCAAGGTTGTGAACTCGTGAGCATTGTCCATTCCACATACGTATTCACAGCTTTTCTAACTCTTCTCCACGAATTGCGTCTTACTTGTTGCGAAGGTAATGTCAAGGCATTGTTCTGGATGAGAGTGGGAAGGTTTTTGTGTAGCACATATTTGCCTACACATTGGATTCATTTTCCTATTTTCCGTTTGAAATACTGAATCCCTGACACTAACCCATACCCTACTAGATTCTGACTACGAATACTAATATGATGGAGAAAAATAACCCAAACACAATAGAAATACAGGCAGTTCAGAGCAGGCATGGTGTATAGTTGGACTTGCCTTTAGCATTACAAAGGGTAGGTGTTTTAAATCTTGTCCAATTTAATAGAAGTAGTTCTCCATGTGTTTTGAGAGTTAACAAATGTGTGAATTTCTGTCTCCCTTTCTCTGTAGCCTATTCAGCAACATGTATTTTTACATGCACATATAGAATCCTACCTGCTATCCCACGTCCACTCTTGTGAGGTGGCTGACTTGGCAGATACAAATTGTGAGAAGAGATCACTCCTCCTAAATGCTGTTGGAACTGAAAATTCAACCTACCGGTGAGCTTACTACTTGAACAACATGATACATAAATCCATGTTCAGTAACATAATTTTTTTTGGATCTGTGGATGATATATATTTCATGATGAATTTCGATTGGCATATATATTTCTATTTTTAATGTCTGTGTGTGTGTTCTGTGTGTATGTTTGTGTGTATATATATACACACACACACACACACAATATACACAAACTCTCCAGATTTTTCAAAATATGAAATATATGTGTCTTAGTATACACTCCCTAAATTCATCCATGTTCATATATGTGGATTTATAATCAACTTTTCACAAGATTATTCTCAGAAATATTCATCCACCTGAAATACACATTTGTTTCCTAGTGCTGAAAACTAACTTCAGAGAATGGTGCATAGAGATCCTAATATTTCTACAGGAACTGACCCAGTTTAACATCAATGCCAGTAGATTCCTATGGGACATGATGTGTATTTTGACCTTCATTTTTATTCAACACTGGTACATTACTATTTCTTCAGTTGATGCACATCATAGGATATGTATTTCATCCTCATGTTCACAAATTTCTAGGCATTTGGTTCACTTTCAATCACTTCCTGCTTCAGAACACATGTATTCCTCCACGTTTCTTGACTGGTCTTTTCATGAGACTTCTTTCCAAACACATTCTTTTCCATTTCCATAATCCCTTTTGAAGCCAAACTCACACCCCCTTCATGGTAAACCATCACCCTAATATCACCATTAGATGTATAACTGGTTGGAATGAATGGTTGTGTATCAATATTAGATTTCCTATATATTTTCAGATATCCATTCAATCCATTATTTAAATTGGAACCAGTTATAATATTTATTCACAGTAGGGTCTATTCATGCATTATCTCTATATTCATAGACCCAGGGTACACCTATTTGTACCCCCAAAGGCTAATTTATATGTCTTCAACATATTACTCCCAGAAATGGTGGAAGAAATACTCATGACACCTGATCTCCATATACATTGTATCACAGTGATATTCTGGACACAAAATGCAAAGGTCACACTTATGATTGTACCAAAGCCTCATTGGAAAGTGAGCATGGATTACTCAAAACATCCTTGTCCAGGTTGCCTAATGCTCTCAAATGTCAATCCTATTGGTGACTACACATTTGTTTCTTCCTAAGATGATATATTCAACCTCAACCCTGTTGAATATGTCTAATCCTCTCACTCACTTTATACTTTGCCTGATTTCCTAATGTCTCTATTGATATCTGCTTTCCTACATATGTTCCCCAGTTCATCATTGTGACTGACCCTTAACATGTGCTGACATTTACATTCACTCTCTAACCGACACCCTATTGCTAAAGAACTTTTGGTCCAAATTTTATACTCACTCTTCTTCCTAAACCTACCAACTATCTTCCTAATCCTACCTACTATCCCTTTTTGACTGGATGTTCTCTTCTACATTCAATCATCCAAGGTACAAGGTCCTGTGCCATTGTATATCGATTTATCTGAGACATCTGTGCAGAAAGTCATTCAAAGCTAAGTAACCCAATCAAGGGCCCAATGCCCTTCTGGCCTTCAAATCTTACTTGGATTTCTGTTTTCATACATATATTTCACCTATATATTATTATAAATATCACAGGTTCCCAATACCATTCATCATCCAGCAGAGTGATTCCTAACCCAAACCGAACAGGTTCTTAACCCTAACCATACACTGTTCCCTCAATCTAACTTTACAGAAGAGCAGGGACAGAGTTGGTCTTACAATACAGGAATGTAGGGGATCTTCCACCTGCTGAGAACCTCAAAGGTCCATGCAGAAATGATCCCTGGAGAAGATGTAGGCCGCTGTGAAGGACCTGAGAGAGCACAAGTCATCTTCCATGGCAAACCACCTGGTCAGGATGAAGGGATGTGTCTGAATGAGCCTCTCTCTTCTTAATGTAGACAAGATGGACCAAAGCAGGCCTGTGTGGAGAGCTGTCCCTTGGTGCCTATGTTTGATATTCCATTCTAACTTGTGAAAGTGTCACAGGAAGGAGGGGCAGCCTCCATCTCATGGGAGCCCTGGAAGCAACTGTTAGGACACAGTGGTTGCCAAGGCAGTGACCTCATTCAGTTCCTGAAGGAAGTGACCTCACCTCACTTCCTTGGTGATGGAACTCTCTGAACTTGGGATCCAGGAAGCCAGGCACCCAGAGCCAGTCCCAGTCCCAGTCCCAGTGGGCTCACTTGTTTGGATTTACCAAGGACAGAGTCAGTCTTTCTTGGTACCTACTGATGTGAGGATGGCCAAATGCCAGGAAAGCTCTGCAGAGGGGCCTTTCCTGAGAAAGCAGGTAGTGGCTCACCGCTGGCTCCTGACAACTTCACAGAGTTGGCCAAGGAGGCCAGATGTGGGACAGGACAGGCCATTTCGCGGGAACATAGTATGGCCCACGAGTCAGACGGCACTCCGGGTAGTCACAGACCAACTTGGAAGAAGGAGGTGCCTTTGTGGGTGTGGGTGTGAGTTTGTGGTTTTGTCTCATGTTCTGAGAATAGGTAGGAAAGGCGGTTTGTTTGTTTTGGAGTGGACTGTTTCTAGTAAGTCTTTTGACGAGGCGAGTGTTTCTATGTTTGTGTATCCCACTGTGTCCCTGGTTGTAGACATTAGAAAAGAGAATGCATCAATGGATGTGTCCTGTCTAGTAGAAAGCTTCCCAGCATTCATCCTGCCCAATTCATGAATGGACTGCGGCTTGCCTTATGGATGGGCAACACCTACTATCTTCCTAAGTTCCTGTTTTCTTCCTGAATTCTGGCCACTCTCCAGAATAGGCTCATGGTTTTGTGTCCAAGATATGTACCACCTCCAAGCTCGGTGACATGGCCATGTACTGGAGAGCTGGAAGGAATGGTGAGCATCTCAGAAAACTCAGATATCAGTGTGACCAGTAAAGTCTCCCTGGAGAAACCCTGCTTTGGGCCTTTTGCTTACCTATTGTTGTGTTGCCCTGAATGTCAGGAAGGCCTTTGCCTCAGGGCACCCCTTTGTGAAGCCTGAAGAAAACAGTTTTCAAATGGAAATGAATGGGCATCACCTGTGGCTCTTTGCTTAATGGCTTTGCAAAGGGATGTGTCTGAATCAGCCTCTTGGCCCTGTGTGAGGCTGTGGCTTAGGTTGTCAGCACCTGACGGATCCAAAGAGAGATCCCATGTGTGCATCCAAAGCCAAATTGGCACAAAAGCAGTCATTGTGGATGATGTCTCTCGCATCCCTCTGTAAGGTTCCTGACCTCCATCAAGTGAGAATAGGGATCCTTCGGGTCAAAGGAGTTCTTCAAAGCCCTGCAGAGGCTAGCCCATAGGTGCTTGGGTTTTCTCATGACTCCAATTCACACAAAGAATCTATACCCGGCAGTCAGTAGGCCTCCAATTGGAGAAGCGGAGCCAGTATTAACGGCAGGCCTATTGGATCACTCCAGGTTCACAGGAAGGGTGTCCAGGCCACCCTGACATTAGGCAAATGAGGGGCAAGGGAGCTTATTGTGGACACTGTCTTGGGCTGTGCCCCTCATGGAAACCTCCAGCCCAGCCAGAGGTTATGATGAGTGTCTATGTGGAAGAAGATGAGGGCCATGTGGCAGTGTTTTGGTTTGAATTGTGGTCATTGGTGTGGCGGTGGGAAGAGATGACTGGGTCCACCTGGGCTTGAACTCTGGTGTGATTCCCCTTGGAGACTGAGTTCTGGAACTGACCTCAGAGAAGTATTGCCGTGAATTGTGTTGGGATTTGAGGAGGCCATGCATGAGAGTCGCCCTTGGAAACTGAGATGTAGGCCCAGGCTGGCTTTCCACAGAGCACTGGGAATCTCAGCCCGGATATCACATGATTTTATTCTTAAAGACCTGGCAGCCATAGTTGAGTGTCAAAACACACATGGACCTCACATTTGTAGACCTCAATGGGCCTGGCTTCGTGTGACCTTTTGGCCACTCTTTGGGAAGCCTTGTTTGTGAGAGTTCTCCAGAGCTTTCGTTGAAATGAGCTTCCTCACCATTTAATGGTTCCTGAAGGAATGGAAACCCACAGTGCCTCTAACTTCATCCTTTAAAAATGGCTAGCTAGATAAATACCATGAGATTTTTGAAATTCCCATGACCAGGTGGCACTGGAGAACCTTTGGATGTCCTGTTTTGCTGATCATGTGTGTACCAGACAGTGCCTGGATTGGCTGGGTTTCATGAAAATGGTGTAAAACAGAGATGCCAGTAAGTTGGGGCCTGCTGAGTAGCCTAGAGCAGTGGTGTGCAGGTGTGTGATAAAACATCTGTGGTGGGGCCATGTGGATCTGCCACTGGCTTCCAAATGGCTTGTGACTGACATGGTGCAGTGAGCAGACCCTTCTATGTAAAGGCATCTTGTTATATGGAGAGGTTTCAGGGCAGTGTTCAGAATCAGGTTGCTATGGTCAAGGGGGCAAGCTCTGTGGGATAGAAGCCTGGCTGGTGCATTCTCCTAGGACCTTGACCCACCACACGTGACAGAACTCCCTCCAGCACGGTGTCCCAGTTGAACTCCTTGTATTTCCTGAAGCAAATTCCAAACTCCCAGTGCAGCAGCAAGAAACACCACGAAAAGTGGAGGATGACCAAATGGCTTCAGAGTCCACACAGGGAGACATTTAGACCCCAGTGGCCACAGTTTACCTGCAAAGAGAGAATTCAGCACTTCTGCCTCATGTTCATTGGAAAATCAGAAACCATGTCCTCCAGGTCACATAGATGCAGACCCAGCTTTGATGGTCTCACTACAAAGGAAGCTAAAGCTCCTGACAACAACATATATTTCAAGTGCCCCACCTCAGAGGCAGTTTCTCACAAAGTCTTTAGGCCAGCAGAGCTCCATGTTTGTGGAGTGTTTACCCTGTCTCCCTTACTTATGGAAACTCCTCTACCACCTCCAAGGTTGTGAACTCCTGAGCATTTTCCATTCCACATACGTATTCACAGCTTTTCTAACTCTTCTCCACGAATTGCGTCTTACTTGTTGCGAAGGTAATGTCAAGGCATTGTTCTGGATGAGAGTGGGAAGGTTTTTGTGTAGCACATATTTGCCTACACATTGGATTCATTTTCCTATTTTCCGTTTGAAATACTGAATCCCTGACACTAACCCATACCCTACTAGATTCTGACTACGAATACTAATATGATGGAGAAAAATAACCCAAACACAATAGAAATACAGGCAGTTCAGAGCAGGCATGGTGTATAGTTGGACTTGCCTTTAGCATTACAAAGGGTAGGTGTTTTAAATCTTGTCCAATTTAATAGAAGTAGTTCTCCATGTGTTTTGAGAGTTAACAAATGTGTGAATTTCTGTCTCCCTTTCTCTGTAGCCTATTCAGCAACATGTATTTTTACATGCACATATAGAATCCTACCTGCTATCCCACGTCCACTCTCGTGAGGTGGCTGACTTGGCAGATACAAATTGTGAGAAGAGATCACTCCTCCTAAATGCTGTTGGAACTGAAAATTCAACCTACCGGTGAGCTTCCTACTTGAACAACATGATACATAAATCCATGTTCAGTAACATAAATATTTTTGGATCTGTGGATGATATATATTTCATGATGAATTTCGATTGGCATATATATTTCTACTTTTTAATGTCTGTGTGTGTGTTCTGTGTGTATGTGTGTGTGTATATATATACACACACACACACACAATATACACAAACTCTCCAGATTTTTCAAAATATGAAATATATGTGTCTTAGTATACACTCCCTAAATTCATCCATGTTCATATATGTGGATTTATAATCAACTTTTCACAAGATTATTCTCAGAAATATTCATCCACCTGAAATACACATTTGTTTCCTAGTGCTGAAAATTAACTTCAGAGAATGGTGCATAGAGATCCTAATATTTCTACAGGAACTGACCCAGTTTAACATCAATGCCAGTAGATTCCTATGGGACATGATGTGTATTTTGACCTTCATTTTTATTCAACACTGGTACATTACTATTTCTTCAGTTGATGCACATCATAGGATATGTATTTCATCCTCATGTTCACAAATTTCTAGGCATTTGGTTCACTTTCAATCACTTCCTGCTTCAGAACACATGTATTCCTCCACGTTTCTTGACTGGTCTTTTCATGAGACTTCTTTCCAAACACATTCTTTTCCATTTCCATAATCCCTTTTGAAGCCAAACTCACACCCCCTTCATGGTAAACCATCACCCTAATATCACCATTAGATGTATAACTGGTTGGAATGAATGGTTGTGTATCAATATTAGATTTCCTATATATTTTCAGATATCCATTCAATCCATTATTTAAATTGGAACCAGTTATAATATTTATTCACAGTAGGGTCTATTCATGCATTATCTCTATATTCATAGACCCAGGGTACACCTGTTTGTACCCCCAAAGGCTAATTTATATGTCTTCAACATATTACTCCCAGAAATGGTGGAAGAAATACTCATGACACCTGATCTCCATATACATTGTATCACAGTGATATTCTGGACACAAAATGCAAAGGTCACACTTATGATTGTACCAAAGCCTCATTGGAAAGTGAGCATGGATTACTCAAAACATCCTTGTCCAGGTTGCCTAATGCTCTCAAATGTCAATCCTATTGGTGACTACACATTTGTTTCTTCCTAAGATGATATATTCAACCTCAACCCTGTTGAATATGTCTAATCCTCTCACTCACTTTATACTTTGCCTGATTTCCTAATGTCTCTATTGATATCTGCTTTCCTACATATGTTCCCCAGTTCATCATTGTGACTGACCCTTAACATGTGCTGACATTTACATTCACTCTCTAACCGACACCCTATTGCTAAAGAACTTTTGGTCCAAATTTTATACTCACTCTTCTTCCTAAACCTACCAACTATCTTCCTAATCCTACCTACTATCCCTTTTTGACTGGATGTTCTCTTCTACATTCAATCATCCAAGGTACAAGGTCCTGTGCCATTGTATATCGATTTATCTGAGACATCTGTGCAGAAAGTCATTCAAAGCTAAGTAACCCAATCAAGGGCCCAATGCCCTTCTGGCCTTCAAATCTTACTTGGATTTCTGTTTTCATACATATATTTCACCTATATATTATTATAAATATCACAGGTTCCCAATACCATTCATCATCCAGCAGAGTGATTCCTAACCCAAACCGAACAGGTTCTTAACCCTAACCATACACTGTTCCCTCAATCTAACTTTACAGAAGAGCAGGGACAGAGTTGGTCTTACAATACAGGAATGTAGGGGATCTTCCACCTGCTGAGAACCTCAAAGGTCCATGCAGAAATGATCCCTGGAGAAGATGTAGGCCGCTGTGAAGGACCTGAGAGAGCACAAGTCATCTTCCATGGCAAACCACCTGGTCAGGATGAAGGGATGTGTCTGAATGAGCCTCTCTCTTCTTAATGTAGACAAGATGGACCAAAGCAGGCCTGTGTGGAGAGCTGTCCCTTGGTGCCTATGGTTGATATTTCATTCTAACTTGTGAAAGTGTCACAGGAAGGAGGGGCAGCCTCCATCTCATGGGAGCCCTGGAAGCAACTGTTAGGACACAGTGGTTGCCAAGGCAGTGACCTCATTCAGTTCCTGAAGGAAGTGACCTCACCTCACTTCCTTGGTGATGGAACTCTCTGAACTTGGGATCCAGGAAGCCAGGCACCCAGAGCCAGTCCCAGTCCCAGTCCCAGTGGGCTCACTTGTTTGGATTTACCAAGGACAGAGTCAGTCTTTCTTGGTACCTACTGATGTGAGGATGGCCAAATGCCAGGAAAGCTCTGCAGAGGGGCCTTTCCTGAGAAAGCAGGTAGTGGCTCACCGCTGGCTCCTGACAACTTCACAGAGTTGGCCAAGGAGGCCAGATGTGGGACAGGACAGGCCATTTCGCGGGAACATAGTATGGCCCACGAGTCAGACGGCACTCCGGGTAGTCACAGACCAACTTGGAAGAAGGAGGTGCCTTTGTGGGTGTGGGTGTGAGTTTGTGGTTTTGTCTCATGTTCTGAGAATAGGTAGGAAAGGCGGTTTGTTTGTTTTGGAGTGGACTGTTTCTAGTAAGTCTTTTGACGAGGCGAGTGTTTCTATGTTTGTGTATCCCACTGTGTCCCTGGTTGTAGACATTAGAAAAGAGAATGCATCAATGGATGTGTCCTGTCTAGTAGAAAGCTTCCCAGCATTCATCCTGCCCAATTCATGAATGGACTGCGGCTTGCCTTATGGATGGGCAACACCTACTATCTTCCTAAGTTCCTGTTTTCTTCCTGAATTCTGGCCACTCTCCAGAATAGGCTCATGGTTTTGTGTCCAAGATATGTACCACCTCCAAGCTCGGTGACATGGCCATGTACTGGAGAGCTGGAAGGAATGGTGAGCATCTCAGAAAACTCAGATATCAGTGTGACCAGTAAAGTCTCCCTGGAGAAACCCTGCTTTGGGCCTTTTGCTTACCTATTGTTGTGTTGCCCTGAATGTCAGGAAGGCCTTTGCCTCAGGGCACCCCTTTGTGAAGCCTGAAGAAAACAGTTTTCAAATGGAAATGAATGGGCATCACCTGTGGCTCTTTGCTTAATGGCTTTGCAAAGGGATGTGTCTGAATCAGCCTCTTGGCCCTGTGTGAGGCTGTGGCTTAGGTTGTCAGCACCTGACGGATCCAAAGAGAGATCCCATGTGTGCATCCAAAGCCAAATTGGCACAAAAGCAGTCATTGTGGATGATGTCTCTCGCATCCCTCTGTAAGGTTCCTGACCTCCATCAAGTGAGAATAGGGATCCTTCGGGTCAAAGGAGTTCTTCAAAGCCCTGCAGAGGCTAGCCCATAGGTGCTTGGGTTTTCTCATGACTCCAATTCACACAAAGAATCTATACCCGGCAGTCAGTAGGCCTCCAATTGGAGAAGCGGAGCCAGTATTAACGGCAGGCCTATTGGATCACTCCAGGTTCACAGGAAGGGTGTCCAGGCCACCCTGACATTAGGCAAATGAGGGGCAAGGGAGCTTATTGTGGACACTGTCTTGGGCTGTGCCCCTCATGGAAACCTCCAGCCCGGCCAGAGGTTATGATGAGTGTCTATGTGGAAGAAGATGAGGGCCATGTGGCAGTGTTTTGGTTTGAATTGTGGTCATTGGTGTGGCGGTGGGAAGAGATGACTGGGTCCACCTGGGCTTGAACTCTGGTGTGATTCCCCTTGGAGACTGAGTTCTGGAACTGACCTCAGAGAAGTATTGCCGTGAATTGTGTTGGGATTTGAGGAGGCCATGCATGAGAGTCGCCCTTGGAAACTGAGATGTAGGCCCAGGCTGGCTTTCCACAGAGCACTGGGAATCTCAGCCCGGATATCACATGATTTTATTCTTAAAGACCTGGCAGCCATAGTTGAGTGTCAAAACACACATGGACCTCACATTTGTAGACCTCAATGGGCCTGGCTTCGTGTGACCTTTTGGCCACTCTTTGGGAAGCCTTGTTTGTGAGAGTTCTCCAGAGCTTTCGTTGAAATGAGCTTCCTCACCATTTAATGGTTCCTGAAGGAATGGAAACCCACAGTGCCTCTAACTTCATCCTTTAAAAATGGCTAGCTAGATAAATACCATGAGATTTTTGAAATTCCCATGACCAGGTGGCACTGGAGAACCTTTGGATGTCCTGTTTTGCTGATCATGTGTGTACCAGACAGTGCCTTGATTGGCTGGGTTTCATGAAAATGGTGTAAAACAGAGATGCCAGTAAGTTGGGGCCTGCTGAGTAGCGGGCCTAGAGCAGTGGTGTGCAGGTGTGTGATAAAACATCTGTGGTGGGGCCATGTGGATCTGCCACTGGCTTCCAAATGGCTTGTGACTGACATGGTGCAGTGAGCAGACCCTTCTATGTAAAGGCATCTTGTTATATGGAGAGGTTTCAGGGCAGTGTTCAGAATCAGGTTGCTATGGTCAAGGGGGCAAGCTCTGTGGGATAGAAGCCTGGCTGGTGCATTCTCCTAGGACCTTGACCCACCACACGTGACAGAACTCCCTCCAGCACGGTGTCCCAGTTGAACTCCTTGTATTTCCTGAAGCAAATTCCAAACTCCCAGTGCAGCAGCAAGAAACACCACGAAAAGTGGAGGATGACCAAATGGCTTCAGAGTCCAAACAGGGAGACATTTAGACCCCAGTGGCCACAGTTTACCTGCAAAGAGAGAATTCAGCACTTCTGCCTCATGTTCATTGGAAAATCAGAAACCATGTCCTCCAGGTCACATAGATGCAGACCCAGCTTTGATGGTCTCACTACAAAGGAAGCTAAAGCTCCTGACAACAACATATATTTCAAGTGCCCCACCTCAGAGGCAGTTTCTCACAAAGTCTTTAGGCCAGCAGAGCTCCATGTTTGTGGAGTGTTTACCCTGTCTCCCTTACTTATGGAAACTCCTCTACCACCTCCAAGGTTGTGAACTCCTGAGCATTTTCCATTCCACATACGTATTCACAGCTTTTCTAACTCTTCTCCACGAATTGCGTCTTACTTGTTGCGAAGGTAATGTCAAGGCATTGTTCTGGATGAGAGTGGGAAGGTTTTTGTGTAGCACATATTTGCCTACACATTGGATTCATTTTCCTATTTTCCGTTTGAAATACTGAATCCCTGACACTAACCCATACCCTACTAGATTCTGACTACGAATACTAATATGATGGAGAAAAATAACCCAAACACAATAGAAATACAGGCAGTTCAGAGCAGGCATGGTGTATAGTTGGACTTGCCTTTAGCATTACAAAGGGTAGGTGTTTTAAATCTTGTCCAATTTAATAGAAGTAGTTCTCCATGTGTTTTGAGAGTTAACAAATGTGTGAATTTCTGTCTCCCTTTCTCTGTAGCCTATTCAGCAACATGTATTTTTACATGCACATATAGAATCCTACCTGCTATCCCACGTCCACTCTCGTGAGGTGGCTGACTTGGCAGATACAAATTGTGAGAAGAGATCACTCCTCCTAAATGCTGTTGGAACTGAAAATTCAACCTACCGGTGAGCTTCCTACTTGAACAACATGATACATAAATCCATGTTCAGTAACATAAATATTTTTGGATCTGTGGATGATATATATTTCATGATGAATTTCGATTGGCATATATATTTCTACTTTTTAATGTCTGTGTGTGTGTTCTGTGTGTATGTGTGTGTGTATATATATACACACACACACACACAATATACACAAACTCTCCAGATTTTTCAAAATATGAAATATATGTGTCTTAGTATACACTCCCTAAATTCATCCATGTTCATATATGTGGATTTATAATCAACTTTTCACAAGATTATTCTCAGAAATATTCATCCACCTGAAATACACATTTGTTTCCTAGTGCTGAAAACTAACTTCAGAGAATGGTGCATAGAGATCCTAATATTTCTACAGGAACTGACCCAGTTTAACATCAATGCCAGTAGATTCCTATGGGACATGATGTGTATTTTGACCTTCATTTTTATTCAACACTGGTACATTACTATTTCTTCAGTTGATGCACATCATAGGATATGTATTTCATCCTCATGTTCACAAATTTCTAGGCATTTGGTTCACTTTCAATCACTTCCTGCTTCAGAACACATGTATTCCTCCACGTTTCTTGACTGGTCTTTTCATGAGACTTCTTTCCAAACACATTCTTTTCCATTTCCATAATCCCTTTTGAAGCCAAACTCACACCCCCTTCATGGTAAACCATCACCCTAATATCACCATTAGATGTATAACTGGTTGGAATGAATGGTTGTGTATCAATATTAGATTTCCTATATATTTTCAGATATCCATTCAATCCATTATTTAAATTGGAACCAGTTATAATATTTATTCACAGTAGGGTCTATTCATGCATTATCTCTATATTCATAGACCCAGGGTACACCTGTTTGTACCCCCAAAGGCTAATTTATATGTCTTCAACATATTACTCCCAGAAATGGTGGAAGAAATACTCATGACACCTGATCTCCATATACATTGTATCACAGTGATATTCTGGACACAAAATGCAAAGGTCACACTTATGATTGTACCAAAGCCTCATTGGAAAGTGAGCATGGATTACTCAAAACATCCTTGTCCAGGTTGCCTAATGCTCTCAAATGTCAATCCTATTGGTGACTACACATTTGTTTCTTCCTAAGATGATATATTCAACCTCAACCCTGTTGAATATGTCTAATCCTCTCACTCACTTTATACTTTGCCTGATTTCCTAATGTCTCTATTGATATCTGCTTTCCTACATATGTTCCCCAGTTCATCATTGTGACTGACCCTTAACATGTGCTGACATTTACATTCACTCTCTAACCGACACCCTATTGCTAAAGAACTTTTGGTCCAAATTTTATACTCACTCTTCTTCCTAAACCTACCAACTATCTTCCTAATCCTACCTACTATCCCTTTTTGACTGGATGTTCTCTTCTACATTCAATCATCCAAGGTACAAGGTCCTGTGCCATTGTATATCGATTTATCTGAGACATCTGTGCAGAAAGTCATTCAAAGCTAAGTAACCCAATCAAGGGCCCAATGCCCTTCTGGCCTTCAAATCTTACTTGGATTTCTGTTTTCATACATATATTTCACCTATATATTATTATAAATATCACAGGTTCCCAATACCATTCATCATCCAGCAGAGTGATTCCTAACCCAAACCGAACAGGTTCTTAACCCTAACCATACACTGTTCCCTCAATCTAACTTTACAGAAGAGCAGGGACAGAGTTGGTCTTACAATACAGGAATGTAGGGGATCTTCCACCTGCTGAGAACCTCAAAGGTCCATGCAGAAATGATCCCTGGAGAAGATGTAGGCCGCTGTGAAGGACCTGAGAGAGCACAAGTCATCTTCCATGGCAAACCACCTGGTCAGGATGAAGGGATGTGTCTGAATGAGCCTCTCTCTTCTTAATGTAGACAAGATGGACCAAAGCAGGCCTGTGTGGAGAGCTGTCCCTTGGTGCCTATGGTTGATATTCCATTCTAACTTGTGAAAGTGTCAGAGGAAGGAGGGGCAGCCTCCATCTCATGGGAGCCCTGGAAGCAACTGTTAGGACACAGTGGTTGCCAAGGCAGTGACCTCATTCAGTTCCTGAAGGAAGTGACCTCACCTCACTTCCTTGGTGATGGAACTCTCTGAACTTGGGATCCAGGAAGCCAGGCACCCAGAGCCAGTCCCAGTCCCAGTCCCAGTGGGCTCACTTGTTTGGATTTACCAAGGACAGAGTCAGTCTTTCTTGGTACCTACTGATGTGAGGATGGCCAAATGCCAGGAAAGCTCTGCAGAGGGGCCTTTCCTGAGAAAGCAGGTAGTGGCTCACCGCTGGCTCCTGACAACTTCACAGAGTTGGCCAAGGAGGCCAGATGTGGGACAGGACAGGCCATTTCGCGGGAACATAGTATGGCCCACGAGTCAGACGGCACTCCGGGTAGTCACAGACCAACTTGGAAGAAGGAGGTGCCTTTGTGGGTGTGGGTGTGAGTTTGTGGTTTTGTCTCATGTTCTGAGAATAGGTAGGAAAGGCGGTTTGTTTGTTTTGGAGTGGACTGTTTCTAGTAAGTCTTTTGACGAGGCGAGTGTTTCTATGTTTGTGTATCCCACTGTGTCCCTGGTTGTAGACATTAGAAAAGAGAATGCATCAATGGATGTGTCCTGTCTAGTAGAAAGCTTCCCAGCATTCATCCTGCCCAATTCATGAATGGACTGCGGCTTGCCTTATGGATGGGCAACACCTACTATCTTCCTAAGTTCCTGTTTTCTTCCTGAATTCTGGCCACTCTCCAGAATAGGCTCATGGTTTTGTGTCCAAGATATGTACCACCTCCAAGCTCGGTGACATGGCCATGTACTGGAGAGCTGGAAGGAATGGTGAGCATCTCAGAAAACTCAGATATCAGTGTGACCAGTAAAGTCTCCCTGGAGAAACCCTGCTTTGGGCCTTTTGCTTACATATTGTTCTGTTGCCCTGAATGTCAGGAAGGCCTTTGCCTCAGGGCACCCCTTTGTGAAGCCTGAAGAAAACAGTTTTCAAATGGAAATGAATGGGCATCACCTGTGGCTCTTTGCTTAATGGCTTTGCAAAGGGATGTGTCTGAATCAGCCTCTTGGCCCTGTGTGAGGCTGTGGCTTAGGTTTTCAGCACCTGACGGATCCAAAGAGAGATCCCATGTGTGCATCCAAAGCCAAATTGGCACAAAAGCAGTCATTGTGGATGAAGTCTCTCGCCTTCCTCTGTAAGGTTCCTGACCTCCATCAAGTGAGAATAGGGATCCTTCGGGTCAAAGGAGTTCTTCAAAGCCCTGCAGAGGCTAGCCCATAGGTGCTTGGGTTTTCTCATGACTCCAATTCACACAAAGAATCTATACCCGGCAGTCAGTAGGCCTCCAATTGGAGAAGCGGAGCCAGTATTAACGGCAGGCCTATTGGATCACTCCAGGTTCACAGGAAGGGTGTCCAGGCCACCCTGACATTAGGCAAATGAGGGGCAAGGGAGCTTATTGTGGACACTGTCTTGGGCTGTGCCCCTCATGGAAACCTCCAGCCCGGCCAGAGGTTATGATGAGTGTCTATGTGGAAGAAGATGAGGGCCATGTGGCAGTGTTTTGGTTTGAATTGTGGTCATTGGTGTGGCGGTGGGAAGAGATGACTGGGTCCACCTGGGCTTGAACTCTGGTGTGATTCCCCTTGGAGACTGAGTTCTGGAACTGACCTCAGAGAAGTATTGCCGTGAATTGTGTTGGGATTTGAGGAGGCCATGCATGAGAGTCGCCCTTGGAAACTGAGATGTAGGCCCAGGCTGGCTTTCCACAGAGCACTGGGAATCTCAGCCCGGATATCACATGATTTTATTCTTAAAGACCTGGCAGCCATAGTTGAGTGTCAAAACACACATGGACCTCACATTTGTAGACCTCAATGGGCCTGGCTTCGTGTGACCTTTTGGCCACTCTTTGGGAAGCCTTGTTTGTGAGAGTTCTCCAGAGCTTTCGTTGAAATGAGCTTCCTCACCATTTAATGGTTCCTGAAGGAATGGAAACCCACAGTGCCTCTAACTTCATCCTTTAAAAATGGCTAGCTAGATAAATACCATGAGATTTTTGAAATTCCCATGACCAGGTGGCACTGGAGAACCTTTGGATGTCCTGTTTTGCTGATCATGTGTGTACCAGACAGTGCCTTGATTGGCTGGGTTTCATGAAAATGGTGTAAAACAGAGATGCCAGTAAGTTGGGGCCTGCTGAGTAGCGGGCCTAGAGCAGTGGTGTGCAGGTGTGTGATAAAACATCTGTGGTGGGGCCATGTGGATCTGCCACTGGCTTCCAAATGGCTTGTGACTGACATGGTGCAGTGAGCAGACCCTTCTATGTAAAGGCATCTTGTTATATGGAGAGGTTTCAGGGCAGTGTTCAGAATCAGGTTGCTATGGTCAAGGGGGCAAGCTCTGTGGGATAGAAGCCTGGCTGGTGCATTCTCCTAGGACCTTGACCCACCACACGTGACAGAACTCCCTCCAGCACGGTGTCCCAGTTGAACTCCTTGTATTTCCTGAAGCAAATTCCAAACTCCCAGTGCAGCAGCAAGAAACACCACGAAAAGTGGAGGATGACCAAATGGCTTCAGAGTCCAAACAGGGAGACATTTAGACCCCAGTGGCCACAGTTTACCTGCAAAGAGAGAATTCAGCACTTCTGCCTCATGTTCATTGGAAAATCAGAAACCATGTCCTCCAGGTCACATAGATGCAGACCCAGCTTTGATGGTCTCACTACAAAGGAAGCTAAAGCTCCTGACAACAACATATATTTCAAGTGCCCCACCTCAGAGGCAGTTTCTCACAAAGTCTTTAGGCCAGCAGAGCTCCATGTTTGTGGAGTGTTTACCCTGTCTCCCTTACTTATGGAAACTCCTCTACCACCTCCAAGGTTGTGAACTCCTGAGCATTTTCCATTCCACATACGTATTCACAGCTTTTCTAACTCTTCTCCACGAATTGCGTCTTACTTGTTGCGAAGGTAATGTCAAGGCATTGTTCTGGATGAGAGTGGGAAGGTTTTTGTGTAGCACATATTTGCCTACACATTGGATTCATTTTCCTATTTTCCATTTGAAATACTGAATCCCTGACACTAACCCATACCCTACTAGATTCTGACTACGAATACTAATATGATGGAGAAAAATAACCCAAACACAATAGAAATACAGGCAGTTCAGAGCAGGCATGGTGTATAGTTGGACTTGCCTTTAGCATTACAAAGGGTAGGTGTTTTAAATCTTGTCCAATTTAATAGAAGTAGTTCTCCATGTGTTTTGAGAGTTAACAAATGTGTGAATTTCTGTCTCCCTTTCTCTGTAGCCTATTCAGCAACATGTATTTTTACATGCACATATAGAATCCTACCTGCTATCCCACGTCCACTCTCGTGAGGTGGCTGACTTGGCAGATACAAATTGTGAGAAGAGATCACTCCTCCTAAATGCTGTTGGAACTGAAAATTCAACCTACCGGTGAGCTTCCTACTTGAACAACATGATACATAAATCCATGTTCAGTAACATAAATATTTTTGGATCTGTGGATGATATATATTTCATGATGAATTTCGATTGGCATATATATTTCTACTTTTTAATGTCTGTGTGTGTGTTCTGTGTGTATGTGTGTGTGTATATATATACACACACACACACACAATATACACAAACTCTCCAGATTTTTCAAAATATGAAATATATGTGTCTTAGTATACACTCCCTAAATTCATCCATGTTCATATATGTGGATTTATAATCAACTTTTCACAAGATTATTCTCAGAAATATTCATCCACCTGAAATACACATTTGTTTCCTAGTGCTGAAAACTAACTTCAGAGAATGGTGCATAGAGATCCTAATATTTCTACAGGAACTGACCCAGTTTAACATCAATGCCAGTAGATTCCTATGGGACATGATGTGTATTTTGACCTTCATTTTTATTCAACACTGGTACATTACTATTTCTTCAGTTGATGCACATCATAGGATATGTATTTCATCCTCATGTTCACAAATTTCTAGGCATTTGGTTCACTTTCAATCACTTCCTGCTTCAGAACACATGTATTCCTCCACGTTTCTTGACTGGTCTTTTCATGAGACTTCTTTCCAAACACATTCTTTTCCATTTCCATAATCCCTTTTGAAGCCAAACTCACACCCCCTTCATGGTAAACCATCACCCTAATATCACCATTAGATGTATAACTGGTTGGAATGAATGGTTGTGTATCAATATTAGATTTCCTATATATTTTCAGATATCCATTCAATCCATTATTTAAATTGGAACCAGTTATAATATTTATTCACAGTAGGGTCTATTCATGCATTATCTCTATATTCATAGACCCAGGGTACACCTGTTTGTACCCCCAAAGGCTAATTTATATGTCTTCAACATATTACTCCCAGAAATGGTGGAAGAAATACTCATGACACCTGATCTCCATATACATTGTATCACAGTGATATTCTGGACACAAAATGCAAAGGTCACACTTATGATTGTACCAAAGCCTCATTGGAAAGTGAGCATGGATTACTCAAAACATCCTTGTCCAGGTTGCCTAATGCTCTCAAATGTCAATCCTATTGGTGACTACACATTTGTTTCTTCCTAAGATGATATATTCAACCTCAACCCTGTTGAATATGTCTAATCCTCTCACTCACTTTATACTTTGCCTGATTTCCTAATGTCTCTATTGATATCTGCTTTCCTACATATGTTCCCCAGTTCATCATTGTGACTGACCCTTAACATGTGCTGACATTTACATTCACTCTCTAACCGACACCCTATTGCTAAAGAACTTTTGGTCCAAATTTTATACTCACTCTTCTTCCTAAACCTACCAACTATCTTCCTAATCCTACCTACTATCCCTTTTTGACTGGATGTTCTCTTCTACATTCAATCATCCAAGGTACAAGGTCCTGTGCCATTGTATATCGATTTATCTGAGACATCTGTGCAGAAAGTCATTCAAAGCTAAGTAACCCAATCAAGGGCCCAATGCCCTTCTGGCCTTCAAATCTTACTTGGATTTCTGTTTTCATACATATATTTCACCTATATATTATTATAAATATCACAGGTTCCCAATACCATTCATCATCCAGCAGAGTGATTCCTAACCCAAACCGAACAGGTTCTTAACCCTAACCATACACTGTTCCCTCAATCTAACTTTACAGAAGAGCAGGGACAGAGTTGGTCTTACAATACAGGAATGTAGGGGATCTTCCACCTGCTGAGAACCTCAAAGGTCCATGCAGAAATGATCCCTGGAGAAGATGTAGGCCGCTGTGAAGGACCTGAGAGAGCACAAGTCATCTTCCATGGCAAACCACCTGGTCAGGATGAAGGGATGTGTCTGAATGAGCCTCTCTCTTCTTAATGTAGACAAGATGGACCAAAGCAGGCCTGTGTGGAGAGCTGTCCCTTGGTGCCTATGGTTGATATTCCATTCTAACTTGTGAAAGTGTCAGAGGAAGGAGGGGCAGCCTCCATCTCATGGGAGCCCTGGAAGCAACTGTTAGGACACAGTGGTTGCCAAGGCAGTGACCTCATTCAGTTCCTGAAGGAAGTGACCTCACCTCACTTCCTTGGTGATGGAACTCTCTGAACTTGGGATCCAGGAAGCCAGGCACCCAGAGCCAGTCCCAGTCCCAGTCCCAGTGGGCTCACTTGTTTGGATTTACCAAGGACAGAGTCAGTCTTTCTTGGTACCTACTGATGTGAGGATGGCCAAATGCCAGGAAAGCTCTGCAGAGGGGCCTTTCCTGAGAAAGCAGGTAGTGGCTCACCGCTGGCTCCTGACAACTTCACAGAGTTGGCCAAGGAGGCCAGATGTGGGACAGGACAGGCCATTTCGCGGGAACATAGTATGGCCCACGAGTCAGACGGCACTCCGGGTAGTCACAGACCAACTTGGAAGAAGGAGGTGCCTTTGTGGGTGTGGGTGTGAGTTTGTGGTTTTGTCTCATGTTCTGAGAATAGGTAGGAAAGGCGGTTTGTTTGTTTTGGAGTGGACTGTTTCTAGTAAGTCTTTTGACGAGGCGAGTGTTTCTATGTTTGTGTATCCCACTGTGTCCCTGGTTGTAGACATTAGAAAAGAGAATGCATCAATGGATGTGTCCTGTCTAGTAGAAAGCTTCCCAGCATTCATCCTGCCCAATTCATGAATGGACTGCGGCTTGCCTTATGGATGGGCAACACCTACTATCTTCCTAAGTTCCTGTTTTCTTCCTGAATTCTGGCCACTCTCCAGAATAGGCTCATGGTTTTGTGTCCAAGATATGTACCACCTCCAAGCTCGGTGACATGGCCATGTACTGGAGAGCTGGAAGGAATGGTGAGCATCTCAGAAAACTCAGATATCAGTGTGACCAGTAAAGTCTCCCTGGAGAAACCCTGCTTTGGGCCTTTTGCTTACATATTGTTCTGTTGCCCTGAATGTCAGGAAGGCCTTTGCCTCAGGGCACCCCTTTGTGAAGCCTGAAGAAAACAGTTTTCAAATGGAAATGAATGGGCATCACCTGTGGCTCTTTGCTTAATGGCTTTGCAAAGGGATGTGTCTGAATCAGCCTCTTGGCCCTGTGTGAGGCTGTGGCTTAGGTTTTCAGCACCTGACGGATCCAAAGAGAGATCCCATGTGTGCATCCAAAGCCAAATTGGCACAAAAGCAGTCATTGTGGATGAAGTCTCTCGCCTTCCTCTGTAAGGTTCCTGACCTCCATCAAGTGAGAATAGGGATCCTTCGGGTCAAAGGAGTTCTTCAAAGCCCTGCAGAGGCTAGCCCATAGGTGCTTGGGTTTTCTCATGACTCCAATTCACACAAAGAATCTATACCCGGCAGTCAGTAGGCCTCCAATTGGAGAAGCGGAGCCAGTATTAACGGCAGGCCTATTGGATCACTCCAGGTTCACAGGAAGGGTGTCCAGGCCACCCTGACATTAGGCAAATGAGGGGCAAGGGAGCTTATTGTGGACACTGTCTTGGGCTGTGCCCCTCATGGAAACCTCCAGCCCAGCCAGAGGTTATGATGAGTGTCTATGCGGAAGAAGATGAGGGCCATGTGGCAGTGTTTTGGTTTGAATTGTGGTCATTGGTGTGGCGGTGGGAAGAGATGACTGGGTCCACCTGGGCTTGAACTCTGGTGTGATTCCCCTTGGAGACTGAGTTCTGGAACTGACCTCAGAGAAGTATTGCCGTGAATTGTGTTGGGATTTGAGGAGGCCATGCATGAGAGTCGCCCTTGGAAACTGAGATCTAGGCCCAGGCTGGCTTTCCACAGAGCACTGGGAATCTCAGCCCGGATATCACATGATTTTATTCTTAAAGACCTGGCAGCCATAGTTGAGAGTCAAAACACACATGGACCTCACATTTGTAGACCTCAATGGGCCTGGCTTCCTGTGACCTTTCGGCCACTCTTTGGGAAGCCTTGTTTGTGAGAGTTCTCCAGAGCTTTTGTTGAAATGAGCTTCCTCACTATTTAATGGTTCCTGAAGGAATGGAAACCCACAGTGCCTCTAACTTCATCCTTTAAAAATGGCTAGCTAGATAAATACCATGAGATTTTTGAAATTCCCATGACCAGGTGGCACTGGAGAACCTTTGGATGTCCTGTTTTGCTGATCATGAGTGTACCAGACAGTGCCTTGATTGACTGGGTTTCATGAAAATGGTGTAAAACAGAGATGCCAGTAAGTTGGGGCCTGCTGAGTAGCGGGCCTAGAGCAGTGGTGTGCAGGTGTGTGATAAAACATCTGTGGTGGGGCCATGTGGATCTGCCACTGGCTTCCAAATGGCTTGTGACTGACATGGTGCAGTGAGCAGACCCTTCTATGTAAAGGCATCTTGTTATATGGAGAGGTTTCAGGGCAGTGTTCAGAATCAGGTTGCTATGGTCAAGGGGGCAAGCTCTGTGGGATAGAAGCCTGGCTGGTGCATTCTCCTAGGACCTTGACCCACCACACGTGACAGAACTCCCTCCAGCACGGTGTCCCAGTTGAACTCCTTGTATTTCCTGAAGCAAATTCCAAACTCCCAGTGCAGCAGCAAGAAACACCACGAAAAGTGGAGGATGACCAAATGGCTTCAGAGTCCACACAGGGAGACACTTAGACCCCAGTGGCCACAGTTTACCTGCAAAGAGAGAATTCAGCACTTCTGCCTCATGTTCATTGGAAAATCAGAAACCATGTCCTCCAGGTCACATAGATGCAGACCCAGCTTTGATGGTCTCACTACAAAGGAAGCTAAAGCTCCTGACAACAACATATATTTCAAGTACCCCACCTCAGAGGCAGTTTCTCACAAAGTCTTTAGGCCAGCAGAGCTCCATGTTTGTGGAGTGTTTACCCTGTCTCCCTTACTTATGGAAACTCCTCTACCACCTCCAAGGTTGTGAACTCCTGAGCATTGTCCATTCCACATACGTATTCACAGCTTTTCTAACTCTTCTCCATGAATTGCGTCTTACTTGTTGCGAAGGTAATGTCAAGGCATTGTTCTGGATGAGAGTGGGAAGGTTTTTGTGTAGCACATATTTGCCTACACATTGGATTCATTTTCCTATTTTCCGTTCGAAATACTGAATCCCTGACACTAACCCATACCCTACTAGATTCTGACTACGAATACTAATATGATGGAGAAAAATAACCCAAACACAATAGAAATACAGGCAGTTCAGAGCAGGCATGGTGTATAGTTGGACTTGCCTTTAGCATTACAATGGGTAGGTGTTTTAAATCTTGTCCAATTTAATAGAAGTAGTTCTCCATGTGTTTTGAGAGTTAACAAATGTGTGAAAGTCTGTCTCCCTTTCTCTGTAGCCTATTCAGCAACATGTATTTTTACATGCACATATAGAATCTTACCTGCTATCCCACGTCCACTCTTGTGAGGTGGCTTACTTGGCAGATACAAATTGTGAGAAGAGATCACTCCTCCTAAATGCTGTTGGAACTGAAAATTCAACCTACCGGTGAGCTTCCTACTTGAACACCATGATACATAAATCCATGTTCAGTAACATAAATATTTTTGGATCTGTGGATGATATATATTTCATGATGAATTTCGATTGGCATATATATTTCTACTTTTTAATGTCTGTGTGTGTGTTCTGTGTGTATGTGTGTGTGTATATATATACACACACACACACACACACAATATACACAAACTCTCCAGATTTTCAAAATATGAAATATATGTGTCTTAGTATACACTCCCTAAATTCATCCATGTTCATATATGTGGATTTATAATCAACATTTCACAAGATTATTCTCAGAAATATTCATCCACCTGAAATACATATTTGTTTCCTAGTGCTGAAAACTAACTTCAGAGAATGGTTCATAGAGATCCTAATATTTCTACAGGAACTGACCCAGTTTAACATCAATGCCAGTAGATTCCTATGGGACATGATGTGTATTTTGACCTTCATTTTTATTCAACACTGATACATTACTATTTCTTCAGTTGATGCACATCATAGGATATGTATTTCATCCTCATGTTCACAAATTTCTAGGCATTTGGTTCACTTTCAATCACTTCCTGCTTCAGAACACATGTATTCCTCCACGTTTCTAGACTGGTCTTATCATGAGACTTCTTTCCAAACACATTCTTTTCAATTTCCACAATCCCTTTTGAAGCCAAACTCACACCCCCTTCATGGTAAACCATCACCCTAATATCACCATTAGATGTATAACTGGTTGGAATGAATGGTTGTGTATCAATATTAGATTTCCTATATATTTTCAGATATCCATTCAATCCATTATTTAAATTGGAACCAGTTATAATATTTATTCACAGTAGGGTCTATTCATGCATTATCTCTATATTCATAGACCCAGGGTACACCTATTTGTACCCCCAAAGGCTAATTTATATGTCTTCAACATATTACTCCCAGAAATGGTGGAAGAAATACTCATGACACCTGATCTCCATATACATTGTATCACAGTGATATTCTGGACACAAAATGCAAAGGTCACACTTATGATTGTACCAAAGCCTCATTGGAAAGTGAGCATGGATTACTCAAAACATCCTTGTCCAGGTTGCCTAATGCTCTCAAATGTCAATCCTATTGGTGACTACACATTTGTTTCTTCCTAAGATGATATATTCAACCTCAACCCTGTTGAATATGTCTAATCCTCTCACTCACTTTATACTTTGCCTGATTTCCTAATGTCTCTATTGATATCTGCTTTCCTACATATGTTCCCCAGTTCATCATTGTGACTGACCCTTAACATGTGCTGACATTTACATTCACTCTCTAACCGACACCCTATTGCTAAAGAACTTTTGGTCCAAATTTTATACTCACTCTTCTTCCTAAACCTACCAACTATCTTCCTAATCCTACCTACTATCCCTTTTTGACTGGATGTTCTCTTCTACATTCAATCATCCAAGGTACAAGGTCCTGTGCCATTGTATATCGATTTATCTGAGACATCTGTGCAGAAAGTCATTCAAAGCTAAGTAACCCAATCAAGGGCCCAATGCCCTTCTGGCCTTCAAATCTTACTTGGATTTCTGTTTTCATACATATATTTCACCTATATATTATTATAAATATCACAGGTTCCCAATACCATTCATCATCCAGCAGAGTGATTCCTAACCCAAACCGAACAGGTTCTTAACCCTAACCATACACTGTTCCCTCAATCTAACTTTACAGAAGAGCAGGGACAGAGTTGGTCTTACAATACAGGAATGTAGGGGATCTTCCACCTGCTGAGAACCTCAAAGGTCCATGCAGAAATGATCCCTGGAGAAGATGTAGGCCGCTGTGAAGGACCTGAGAGAGTACTAGTCATCTTCCATGGCAAACCACCTGGTCAGGATGAAGGGATGTGTCTGAATGAGCCTCTCTCTTCTTAATGTAGACAAGATGGACCAAAGCAGGCCTGTGTGGAGAGCTGTCCCTTGGTGCCTATGGTTGATATTCCATTCTAACTTGTGAAAGTGTCAGAGGAAGGAGGGGCAGCCTCCATCTCATGGGAGCCCTGGAAGCAACTGTTAGGACACAGTGGTTGCCAAGGCAGTGACCTCATTCAGTTCCTGAAGGAAGTGACCTCACCTCACTTCCTTGGTGATGGAACTCTCTGAACTTGGGATCCAGGAAGCCAGGCACCCAGAGCCAGTCCCAGTCCCAGTCCCAGTGGGCTCACTTGTTTGGATTTACCAAGGACAGAGTCAGTCTTTCTTGGTACCTACTGATGTGAGGATGGCCAAATGCCAGGAAAGCTCTGCAGAGGGGCCTTTCCTGAGAAAGCAGGTAGTGGCTCACCGCTGGCTCCTGACAACTTCACAGAGTTGGCCAAGGAGGCCAGATGTGGGACAGGACAGGCCATTTCGCGGGAACATAGTATGGCCCACGAGTCAGACGGCACTCCGGGTAGTCACAGACCAACTTGGAAGAAGGAGGTGCCTTTGTGGGTGTGGGTGTGAGTTTGTGGTTTTGTCTCATGTTCTGAGAATAGGTAGGAAAGGCGGTTTGTTTGTTTTGGAGTGGACTGTTTCTAGTAAGTCTTTTGACGAGGCGAGTGTTTCTATGTTTGTGTATCCCACTGTGTCCCTGGTTGTAGACATTAGAAAAGAGAATGCATCAATGGATGTGTCCTGTCTAGTAGAAAGCTTCCCAGCATTCATCCTGCCCAATTCATGAATGGACTGCGGCTTGCCTTATGGATGGGCAACACCTACTATCTTCCTAAGTTCCTGTTTTCTTCCTGAATTCTGGCCACTCTCCAGAATAGGCTCATGGTTTTGTGTCCAAGATATGTACCACCTCCAAGCTCGGTGACATGGCCATGTACTGGAGAGCTGGAAGGAATGGTGAGCATCTCAGAAAACTCAGATATCAGTGTGACCAGTAAAGTCTCCCTGGAGAAACCCTGCTTTGGGCCTTTTGCTTACCTATTGTTGTGTTGCCCTGAATGTCAGGAAGGCCTTTGCCTCAGGGCACCCCTTTGTGAAGCCTGAAGAAAACAGTTTTCAATTGGAAATGAATGGGCATCACCTGTGGCTCTTTGCTTAATGGCTTTGCAAAGGGATGTGTCTGAATCAGCCTCTTGGCCCTGTGTGAGGCTGTGGCTTAGGTTGTCAGCACCTGACGGATCCAAAGAGAGATCCCATGTGTGCATCCAAAGCCAAATTGGCACAAAAGCAGTCATTGTGGATGATGTCTCTCGCATTCCTCTGTAAGGTTCCTGACCTCCATCAAGTGAGAATAGGGATCCTTCGGGTCAAAGGAGTTCTTCAAAGCCCTGCAGAGGCTAGCCCATAGGTGCTTGGGTTTTCTCATGACTCCAATTCACACAAAGAATCTATACCCGGCAGTCAGTAGGCCTCCAATTGGAGAAGCGGAGCCAGTATTAACGGCAGGCCTATTGGATCACTCCAGGTTCACAGGAAGGGTGTCCAGGCCACCCTGACATTAGGCAAATGAGGGGCAAGGGAGCTTATTGTGGACACTGTCTTGGGCTGTGCCCCTCATGGAAACCTCCAGCCCAGCCAGAGGTTATGATGAGTGTCTATGTGGAAGAAGATGAGGGCCATGTGGCAGTGTTTTGGTTTGAATTGTGGTCATTGGTGTGGCGGTGGGAAGAGATGACTGGGTCCACCTGTGCTTGAACTCTGGTGTGATTCCCCTTGGAGACTGAGTTCTGGAACTGACCTCAGAGAAGTATTGCCGTAAATTGTGTTGGGATTTGAGGAGGCCATGCATGAGAGTCGCCCTTGGAAACTGAGATGTAGGCCCAGGCTGGCTTTCCACAGAGCACTGGGAATCTCAGCCCGGATATCACATGATTTTATTCTTAAAGACCTGGCAGCCATAGTTGAGAGTCAAAACACACATGGACCTCACATTTGTAGACCTCAATGTGCCTGGCTTCGTGTGACCTTTTGGCCACTCTTTGGGAAGCCTTGTTTGTGAGAGTTCTCCAGAGCTTTTGTTGAAATGAGCTTCCTCACCATTTAATGGTTCCTGAAGGAATGGAAAACCACAGTGCCTCTAACTTCATCCTTTAAAAATGGCTAGCTAGATGAATACCATGAGATTTTTGAAATTCCCATGACCAGCTGGCACTGGAGAACCTTTGGATGTCCTGTTTTGCTGATCATGTGTGTACCAGACAGTGCCTTGATTGACTGGGTTTCATGAAAATTGTGTAAAACAGAGATGCCAGTAAGTTGGGGCCTGCTGAGTATCGGGCCTAGAGCAGTGGTGTGCAGGTGTGTGATAAAACATCTGTGGTGGGGCCATGTGGATCTGCCACTGGCTTCCAAATGGCTTGTGACTGACATGGTGCAGTGAGCAGACCCTTCTATGTAAAGGCATCTTGTTATATGGAGAGGTTTCAGGGCAGTGTTCAGAATCAGGTTGCTATGGTCAAGGGGGCAAGCTCTGTGGGATAGAAGCCTGGCTGGTGCATTCTCCTAGGACCTTGACCCACCACACGTGACAGAACTCCCTCCAGCATGGTGTCCCAGTTGAACTCCTTGTATTTCCTGAAGCAAATTCCAAACTCCCAGTGCAGCAGCAAGAAACACCACGAAAAGTGGAGGATGACCAAATGGCTTCAGAGTCCACACAGGGAGACATTTAGACCCCAGTGGCCACAGTTTACCTGCAAAGAGAGAATTCAGCACTTCTGCCTCATGTTCATTGGAAAATCAGAAACCATGTCCTCCAGGTCACATAGATGCAGACCCAGCTTTGATGGTCTCACTACAAAGGAAGCTAAAGCTCCTGACAACAACATATATTTCAAGTGCCCCACCTCAGAGGCAGTTTCTCACAAAGTCTTTAGGCCAGCAGAGCTCCATGTTTGTGGAGTGTTTACCCTGTCTCCCTTACTTATGGAAACTCCTCTACCACCTCCAAGGTTGTGAACTCCTGAGCATTTTCCATTCCACATACGTATTCACAGCTTTTCTAACTCTTCTCCACGAATTGCGTCTTACTTGTTGCGAAGGTAATGTCAAGGCATTGTTCTGGATGAGAGTGGGAAGGTTTTTGTGTAGCACATATTTGCCTACACATTGGATTCATTTTCCTATTTTCCGTTTGAAATACTGAATCCCTGACACTAACCCATACCCTACTAGATTCTGACTACGAATACTAATATGATGGAGAAAAATAACCCAAACACAATAGAAATACAGGCATTTCAGAGCAGGAATGGTGTATAGTTGGACTTGCCTTTAGCATTACAAAGGGTAGGTGTTTTAAATCTTGTCCAATTTAATAGAAGTAGTTCTCCATGTGTTTTGAGAGTTAACAAATGTGTGAATTTCTGTCTCCCTTTCTCTGTAGCCTATTCAGCAACATGTATTTTTACATGCACATATAGAATCCTACCTGCTATCCCACGTCCACTCTCGTGAGGTGGCTGACTTGGCAGATACAAATTGTGAGAAGAGATCACTCCTCCTAAATGCTGTTGGAACTGAAAATTCAACCTACCGGTGAGCTTCCTACTTGAACACCATGATACATAAATCCATGTTCAGTAACATAAATATTTTTGGATCTGTGGATGATATATATTTCATGATGAATTTCGATTGGCATATATATTTCTACTTTTTAATGTCTGTGTGTGTGTTCTGTGTGTATGTGTGTGTGTATATATATACACACACACACACACACACAATATACACAAACTCTCCAGATTTTCAAAATATGAAATATATGTGTCTTAGTATACACTCCCTAAATTCATCCATGTTCATATATGTGGATTTATAATCAACTTTTCACAAGATTATTCTCAGAAATATTCATCCACCTGAAATACATATTTGTTTCCTAGTGCTGAAAACTAACTTCAGAGAATGGTGCATAGAGATCCTAATATTTCTACAGGAACTGACCCAGTTTAACATCAATGCCAGTAGATTCCTATGGGACATGATGTGTATTTTGACCTTCATTTTTATTCAACACTGATACATTACTATTTCTTCAGTTGATGCACATCATAGGATATGTATTTCATCCTCATGTTCACAAATTTCTAGGCATTTGGTTCACTTTCAATCACTTCCTGCTTCAGAACACATGTATTCCTCCACGTTTCTTGACTGGTCTTATCATGAGACTTCTTTCCAAACACATTCTTTTCAATTTCCACAATCCCTTTTGAAGCCAAACTCACACCCCCTTCATGGTAAACCATCACCCTAATATCACCATTAGATGTATAACTGGTTGGAATGAATGGTTGTGTATCAATATTAGATTTCCTATATATTTTCAGATATCCATTCAATCCATTATTTAAATTGGAACCAGTTATAATATTTATTCACAGTAGGGTCTATTCATGCATTATCTCTATATTCATAGACCCAGGGTACACCTATTTGTACCCCCAAAGGCTAATTTATATGTCTTCAACATATTACTCCCAGAAATGGTGGAAGAAATACTCATGACACCTGATCTCCATATACATTGTATCACAGTGATATTCTGGACACAAAATGCAAAGGTCACACTTATGATTGTACCAAAGCCTCATTGGAAAGTGAGCATGGATTACTCAAAACATCCTTGTCCAGGTTGCCTAATGCTCTCAAATGTCAATCCTATTGGTGACTACACATTTGTTTCTTCCTAAGATGATATATTCAACCTCAACCCTGTTGAATATGTCTAATCCTCTCACTCACTTTATACTTTGCCTGATTTCCTAATGTCTCTATTGATATCTGCTTTCCTACATATGTTCCCCAGTTCATCATTGTGACTGACCCTTAACATGTGCTGACATTTACATTCACTCTCTAACCGACACCCTATTGCTAAAGAACTTTTGGTCCAAATTTTATACTCACTCTTCTTCCTAAACCTACCAACTATCTTCCTAATCCTACCTACTATCCCTTTTTGACTGGATGTTCTCTTCTACATTCAATCATCCAAGGTACAAGGTCCTGTGCCATTGTATATCGATTTATCTGAGACATCTGTGCAGAAAGTCATTCAAAGCTAAGTAACCCAATCAAGGGCCCAATGCCCTTCTGGCCTTCAAATCTTACTTGGATTTCTGTTTTCATACATATATTTCACCTATATATTATTATAAATATCACAGGTTCCCAATACCATTCATCATCCAGCAGAGTGATTCCTAACCCAAACCGAACAGGTTCTTAACCCTAACCATACACTGTTCCCTCAATCTAACTTTACAGAAGAGCAGGGACAGAGTTGGTCTTACAATACAGGAATGTAGGGGATCTTCCACCTGCTGAGAACCTCAAAGGTCCATGCAGAAATGATCCCTGGAGAAGATGTAGGCCGCTGTGAAGGACCTGAGAGAGTACTAGTCATCTTCCATGGCAAACCACCTGGTCAGGATGAAGGGATGTGTCTGAATGAGCCTCTCTCTTCTTAATGTAGACAAGATGGACCAAAGCAGGCCTGTGTGGAGAGCTGTCCCTTGGTGCCTATGGTTGATATTCCATTCTAACTTGTGAAAGTGTCAGAGGAAGGAGGGGCAGCCTCCATCTCATGGGAGCCCTGGAAGCAACTGTTAGGACACAGTGGTTGCCAAGGCAGTGACCTCATTCAGTTCCTGAAGGAAGTGACCTCACCTCACTTCCTTGGTGATGGAACTCTCTGAACTTGGGATCCAGGAAGCCAGGCACCCAGAGCCAGTCCCAGTCCCCGTCCCAGTGGGCTCACTTGTTTGGATTTACCAAGGACAGAGTCAGTCTTTCTTGGTACCTACTGATGTGAGGATGGCCAAATGCCAGGAAAGCTCTGCAGAGGGGCCTTTCCTGAGAAAGCAGGTAGTGGCTCACCGCTGGCTCCTGACAACTTCACAGAGTTGGCCAAGGAGGCCAGATGTGGGACAGGACAGGCCATTTCGCGGGAACATAGTATGGCCCACGAGTCAGACGGCACTCCGGGTAGTCACAGACCAACTTGGAAGAAGGAGGTGCCTTTGTGGGTGTGGGTGTGAGTTTGTGGTTTTGTCTCATGTTCTGAGAATAGGTAGGAAAGGCGGTTTGTTTGTTTTGGAGTGGACTGTTTCTAGTAAGTCTTTTGACAAGGCGAGTGTTTCTATGTTTGTGTATCCCACTGTGTCCCTGGTTGTAGACATTAGAAAAGAGAATGCATCAATGGATGTGTCCTGTCTAGTAGAAAGCTTCCCAGCATTCATCCTGCCCAATTCATGAATGGACTGCGGCTTGCCTTATGGATGGGCAACACCTACTATCTTCCTAAGTTCCTGTTTTCTTCCTGAATTCTGGCCACTCTCCAGAATAGGCTCATGGTTTTGTGTCCAAGATATGTACCACCTCCAAGCTCGGTGACATGGCCATGTACTGGAGAGCTGGAAGGAATGGTGAGCATCTCAGAAAACTCAGATATCAGTGTGACCAGTAAAGTCTCCCTGGAGAAACCCTGCTTTGGGCCTTTTGCTTACCTATTGTTGTGTTGCCCTGAATGTCAGGAAGGCCTTTGCCTCAGGGCACCCCTTTGTGAAGCCTGAAGAAAAAGTTTTCAAATGGAAATGAATGGGCATCACCTGTGGCTCTTTGCTTAATGGCTTTGCAAAGGGATGTGTCTGAATCAGCCTCTTGGCCCTGTGTGAGGCTGTGGCTTAGGTTGTCAGCACCTGACGGATCCAAAGAGAGATCCCATGTGTGCATCCAAAGCCAAATTGGCACAAAAGCAGTCATTGTGGATGATGTCTCTCGCATCCCTCTGTAAGGTTCCTGACCTCCATCAAGTGAGAATAGGGATCCTTCGGGTCAAAGGAGTTCTTCAAAGCCCTGCAGAGGCTAGCCCATAGGTGCTTGGGTTTTCTCATGACTCCAATTCACACAAAGAATCTATACCCGGCAGTCAGTAGGCCTCCAATTGGAGAAGCGGAGCCAGTATTAACGGCAGGCCTATTGGATCACTCCAGGTTCACAGGAAGGGTGTCCAGGCCACCCTGACATTAGGCAAATGAGGGGCAAGGGAGCTTATTGTGGACACTGTCTTGGGCTGTGCCCCTCATGGAAACCTCCAGCCAGATGTTATGATGAGTGTCTATGTGGAAGAAGATGAGGGCCATGTGGCAGTGTTTTGGTTTGAATTGTGGTCATTGGTGTGGCGGTGGGAAGAGATGACTGGGTCCACCTGGGCTTGAACTCTGGTGTGATTCCCCTTGGAGACTGAGTTCTGGAACTGACCTCAGAGAAGTATTGCCGTGAATTGTGTTGGGATTTGAGGAGGCCATGCATGAGAGTCGCCCTTGGAAACTGAGATCTAGGCCCAGGCTGGCTTTCCACAGAGCACTGGGAATCTCAGCCCGGATATCACATGATTTTATTCTTAAAGACCTGGCAGCCATAGTTGAGAGTCAAAACACACATGGACCTCACATTTGTAGACCTCAATGGGCCTGGCTTCCTGTGACCTTTCGGCCACTCTTTGGGAAGCCTTGTTTGTGAGAGTTCTCCAGAGCTTTTGTTGAAATGAGCTTCCTCACCATTTAATGGTTCCTGAAGGAATGGAAACCCACAGTGCCTCTAACTTCATCCTTTAAAAATGGCTAGCTAGATAAATACCATGAGATTTTTGAAATTCCCATGACCAGGTGGCACTGGAGAACCTTTGGATGTCCTGTTCTGCTGATCATGAGTGTACCAGACAGTGCCTTGATTGACTGGGTTTCATGAAAATGGTGTAAAACAGAGATGCCAGTAAGTTGGGGCCTGCTGAGTAGCGGGCCTAGAGCAGTGGTGTGCAGGTGTGTGATAAAACATCTGTGGTGGGGCCATGTGGATCTGCCACTGGCTTCCAAATGGCTTGTGACTGACATGGTGCAGTGAGCAGACCCTTCTATGTAAAGGCATCTTGTTATATGGAGAGGTTTCAGGGCAGTGTTCAGAATCAGGTTGCTATGGTCAAGGGGGCAAGCTCTGTGGGATAGAAGCCTGGCTGGTGCATTCTCCTAGGACCTTGACCCACCACACGTGACAGAACTCCCTCCAGCACGGTGTCCCAGTTGAACTCCTTGTATTTCCTGAAGCAAATTCCAAACTCCCAGTGCAGCAGCAAGAAACACCACAAAAAGTGGAGGATGACCAAATGGCTTCAGAGTCCACACAGGGAGACATTTAGACCCCAGTGGCCACAGTTTACCTGCAAAGAGAGAATTCAGCACTTCTGCCTCATGTTCATTGGAAAATCAGAAACCATGTCCTCCAGGTCACATAGATGCAGACCCAGCTTTGATGGTCTCACTACAAAGGAAGCTAAAGCTCCTGACAACAACATATATTTCAAGTGCCCCACCTCAGAGGCAGTTTCTCACAAAGTCTTTAGGCCAGCAGAGCTCCATGTTTGTGGAGTGTTTACCCTGTCTCCCTTACTTATGGAAACTCCTCTACCACCTCCAAGGTTGTGAACTCCTGAGCATTTTCCATTCCACATACGTATTCACAGCTTTTCTAACTCTTCTCCACGAATTGCGTCTTACTTGTTGCGAAGGTAATGTCAAGGCATTGTTCTGGATGAGAGTGGGAAGGTTTTTGTGTAGCACATATTTGCCTACACATTGGATTCATTTTCCTATTTTCCGTTTGAAATACTGAATCCCTGACACTAACCCATACCCTACTAGATTCTGACTACAAATACTAATATGATGGAGAAAAATAACCCAAACACAATAGAAATACAGGCAGTTCAGAGCAGGCATGGTGTATAGTTGGACTTGCCTTTAGCATTACAAAGGGTAGGTGTTTTAAATCTTGTCCAATTTAATAGAAGTAGTTCTCCATGTGTTTTGAGAGTTAACAAATGTGTGAATTTCTGTCTCCCTTTCTCTGTAGCCTATTCAGCAACATGTATTTTTACATGCACATATAGAATCCTACCTGCTATCCCACGTCCACTCTCGTGAGGTGGCTGACTTGGCAGATACAAATTGTGAGAAGAGATCACTCCTCCTAAATGCTGTTGGAACTGAAAATTCAAACTACGGGTGAGCTTCCTACTTGAACAACATGATACATAAATCCATGTTCAGTAACATAAATATTTTTGGATCTGTGGATGATATATATTTCATGATGAATTTCGATTGGCATATATATTTCTACTTTTTAATGTCTGTGTGTGTGTTCTGTGTGTATGTGTGTGTGTATATATATACACACACACAGACACACAATATACACAAACTCTCCAGATTTTTCAAAATATGAAATATATGTGTCTTAGTATACACTCCCTAAATTCATCCATGTTCATATATGTGGATTTATAATCAACTTTTCACAAGATTATTCTCAGAAATATTCATCCACCTGAAATACACATTTGTTTCCTAGTGCTGAAAACTAACTTCAGAGAATGGTGCATAGAGATCCTAATATTTCTACAGGAACTGACCCAGTTTAACATCAATGCCAGTAGATTCCTATGGGACATGATGTGTATTTTGACCTTCATTTTTATTCAACACTGGTACATTACTATTTCTTCAGTTGATGCACATCATAGGATATGTATTTCATCCTCATGTTCACAAATTTCTAGGCATTTGGTTCACTTTCAATCACTTCCTGCTTCAGAACACATGTATGCCTCCACGTTTCTTGACTGGTCTTTTCATGAGACTTCTTTCCAAACACATTCTTTTCCATTTCCATAATCCCTTTTGAAGCCAAACTCACACCCCCTTCATGGTAAACCATCACCCTAATATCACCATTAGATGTATAACTGGTTGGAATGAATGGTTGTGTATCAATATTTGATTTCCTATATATTATCAGATATCCATTCAATCCATTATTTAAATTGGAACCAGTTATAATATTTATTCACAGTAGGGTCTATTCATGCATTATCTCTATATTCATAGACCCAGGGTACACCTGTTTGTACCCCCAAAGGCTAATTTATATGTCTTCAACATATTACTCCCAGAAATGGTGGAAGAAATACTCATGACACCTGATCTCCATATACATTGTATCACAGTGATATTCTGGACACAAAATGCAAAGGTCACACTTATGATTGTACCAAAGCCTCATTGGAAAGTGAGCATGGATTACTCAAAACATCCTTGTCCAGGTTGCCTAATGCTCTCAAATGTCAATCCTATTGGTGACTACACATTTGTTTCTTCCTAAGATGATATATTCAACCTCAACCCTGTTGAATATGTCTAATCCTCTCACTCACTTTATACTTTGCCTGATTTCCTAATGTCTCTATTGATATCTGCTTTCCTACATATGTTCCCCAGTTCATCATTGTGACTGACCCTTAACATGTGCTGACATTTACATTCACTCTCTAACCGACACCCTATTGCTAAAGAACTTTTGGTCCAAATTTTATACTCACTCTTCTTCCTAAACCTACCAACTATCTTCCTAATCCTACCTACTATCCCTTTTTGACTGGATGTTCTCTTCTACATTCAATCATCCAAGGTACAAGGTCCTGTGCCATTGTATATCGATTTATCTGAGACATCTGTGCAGAAAGTCATTCAAAGCTAAGTAACCCAATCAAGGGCCCAATGCCCTTCTGGCCTTCAAATCTTACTTGGATTTCTGTTTTCATACATATATTTCACCTATATATTATTATAAATATCACAGGTTCCCAATACCATTCATCATCCAGCAGAGTGATTCCTAACCCAAACCGAACAGGTTCTTAACCCTAACCATACACTGTTCCCTCAATCTAACTTTACAGAAGAGCAGGGACAGAGTTGGTCTTACAATACAGGAATGTAGGGGATCTTCCACCTGCTGAGAACCTCAAAGGTCCATGCAGAAATGATCCCTGGAGAAGATGTAGGCCGCTGTGAAGGACCTGAGAGAGCACAAGTCATCTTCCATGGCAAACCACCTGGTCAGGATGAAGGGATGTGTCTGAATGAGCCTCTCTCTTCTTAATGTAGACAAGATGGACCAAAGCAGGCCTGTGTGGAGAGCTGTCCCTTGGTGCCTATGGTTGATATTTCATTCTAACTTGTGAAAGTGTCACAGGAAGGAGGGGCAGCCTCCATCTCATGGGAGCCCTGGAAGCAACTGTTAGGACACAGTGGTTGCCAAGGCAGTGACCTCATTCAGTTCCTGAAGGAAGTGACCTCACCTCACTTCCTTGGTGATGGAACTCTCTGAACTTGGGATCCAGGAAGCCAGGCACCCAGAGCCAGTCCCAGTCCCAGTCCCAGTGGGCTCACTTGTTTGGATTTACCAAGGACAGAGTCAGTCTTTCTTGGTACCTACTGATATGAGGATGGCCAAATGCCAGGAAAGCTCTGCAGAGGGGCCTTTCCTGAGAAAGCAGGTAGTGGCTCACCGCTGGCTCCTGACAACTTCACAGAGTTGGCCAAGGAGGCCAGATGTGGGACAGGACAGGCCATTTCACGGGAACATAGTATGGCCCACGAGTCAGACGGCACTCCGGGTAGTCACAGACCAACTTGGAAGAAGGAGGTGCCTTTGTGGGTGTGGGTGTGAGTTTGTGGTTTTGTCTCATGTTCTGAGAATAGGTAGGAAAGGCGGTTTGTTTGTTTTGGAGTGGACTGTTTCTAGTAAGTCTTTTGACGAGGCGAGTGTTTCTATGTTTGTGTATCCCACTGTGTCCCTGGTTGTAGACATTAGAAAAGAGAATGCATCAATGGATGTGTCCTGTCTAGTAGAAAGCTTCCCAGCATTCATCCTGCCCAATTCATGAATGGACTGCGGCTTGCCTTATGGATGGGCAACACCTACTATCTTCCTAAGTTCCTGTTTTCTTCCTGAATTCTGGCCACTCTCCAGAATAGGCTCATGGTTTTGTGTCCAAGATATGTACCACCTCCAAGCTCGGTGACATGGCCATGTACTGGAGAGCTGGAAGGAATGGTGAGCATCTCAGAAAACTCAGATATCAGTGTGACCAGTAAAGTCTCCCTGGAGAAACCCTGCTTTGGGCCTTTTGCTTACCTATTGTTCTGTTGCCCTGAATGTCAGGAAGGCCTTTGCCTCAGGGCACCCCTTTGTGAAGCCTGAAGAAAACAGTTTTCAAATGGAAATGAATGGGCATCACCTGTGGCTCTTTGCTTAATGGCTTTGCAAAGGGATGTGTCTGAATCAGCCTCTTGGCCCTGTGTGAGGCTGTGGCTTAGGTTGTCAGCACCTGACGGATCCAAAGAGAGATCCCATGTGTGCATCCAAAGCCAAATTGGCACAAAAGCAGTCATTGTGGATGATGTCTCTCGCCTTCCTCTGTAAGGTTCCTGACCTCCATCAAGTAAGAATAGGGATCCTTCGGGTCAAAGGAGTTCTTCAAAGCCCTGCAGAGGCTAGCCCATAGGTGCTTGGGTTTTCTCATGACTCCAATTCACACAAAGAATCTATACCCGGCAGTCAGTAGGCCTCCAATTGGAGAAGCGGAGCCAGTATTAACGGCAGGCCTATTGGATCACTCCAGGTTCACAGGAAGGGTGTCCAGGCCACCCTGACATTAGGCAAATGAGGGGCAAGGGAGCTTATTGTGGACACTGTCTTGGGCTGTGCCCCTCATGGAAACCTCCAGCCCAGCCAGAGGTTATGATGAGTGTCTATGTGGAAGAAGATGAGGGCCATGTGGCAGTGTTTTGGTTTGAATTGTGGTCATTGGTGTGGCGGTGGGAAGAGATGACTGGGTCCACCTGGGCTTGAACTCTGGTGTGATTCCCCTTGGAGACTGAGTTCTGGAACTGACCTCAGAGAAGTATTGCCATGAATTGTGTTGGGATTTGAGGAGGCCATGCATGAGAGTCGCCCTTGGAAACTGAGATGTAGGCCCAGGCTGGCTTTCCACAGAGCACTGGGAATCTCAGCCCGGATATCACATGATTTTATTCTTAAAGACCTGGCAGCCATAGTTGAGTGTCAAAACACACATGGACCTCACATTTGTAGACCTCAATGGGCCTGGCTTCGTGTGACCTCTTGGCCAATCTTTGGGAAGCCTTGTTTGTGAGAGTTCTCCAGAGCTTTCGTTGAAATGAGCTTCCTCACCATTTAATGGTTCCTGAAGGAATGGAAACCCACAGTGCCTCTAACTTCATCCTTTAAAAATGGCTAGCTAGATAAATACCATGAGATTTTTGAAATTCCCATGACCAGGTGGCACTGGAGAACCTTTGGATGTCCTGTTTTGCTGATCATGTGTGTACCAGACAGTGCCTTGATTGGCTGGGTTTCATGAAAATGGTGTAAAACAGAGATGCCAGTAAGTTGGGGCCTGCTGAGTAGCCTAGAGCAGTGGTGTGCAGGTGTGTGATAAAACATCTGTGGTGGGGCCATGTGGATCTGCCACTGGCTTCCAAATGGCTTGTGACTGACATGGTGCAGTGAGCAGACCCTTCTATGTAAAGGCATCTTGTTATATGGAGAGGTTTCAGGGCAGTGTTCAGAATCAGGTTGCTATGGTCAAGGGGGCAAGCTCTGTGGGATAGAAGCCTGGCTGGTGCATTCTCCTAGGACCTTGACCCACCACACGTGACAGAACTCCCTCCAGCACGGTGTCCCAGTTGAACTCCTTGTATTTCCTGAAGCAAATTCCAAACTCCCAGTGCAGCAGCAAGAAACACCACGAAAAGTGGAGGATGACCAAATGGCTTCAGAGTCCACACAGGGAGACATTTAGACCCCAGTGGCCACAGTTTACCTGCAAAGAGAGAATTCAGCACTTCTGCCTCATGTTCATTGGAAAATCAGAAACCATGTCCTCCAGGTCACATAGATGCAGACCCAGCTTTGATGGTCTCACTACAAAGGAAGCTAAAGCTCCTGACAACAACATATATTTCAAGTGCCCCACCTCAGAGGCAGTTTCTCACAAAGTCTTTAGGCCAGCAGAGCTCCATGTTTGTGGAGTGTTTACCCTGTCTCCCTTACTTATGGAAACTCCTCTACCACCTCCAAGGTTGTGAACTCCTGAGCATTTTCCATTCCACATACGTATTCACAGCTTTTCTAACTCTTCTCCATGAATTGCGTCTTACTTGTTGCGAAGGTAATGTCAAGGCATTGTTCTGGATGAGAGTGGGAAGGTTTTTGTGTAGCACATATTTGCCTACACATTGGATTCATTTTCCTATTTTCCGTTCGAAATACTGAATCCCTGACACTAACCCATACCCTACTAGATTCTGACTACGAATACTAATATGATGGAGAAAAATAACCCAAACACAATAGAAATACAGGCAGTTCAGAGCAGGCATGGTGTATAGTTGGACTTGCCTTTAGCATTACAAAGGGTAGGTGTTTTAAATCTTGTCCAATTTAATAGAAGTAGTTCTCCATGTGTTTTGAGAGTTAACAAATGTGTGAATTTCTGCCTTCCTTTCTCTGTAGCCTATTCAGCAACATGTATTTTTACATGCACATATAGAATCCTACCTGCTATCCCACGTCCACTCTTGTGAGGTGGCTGACTTGGCAGATACAAATTGTGAGAAGAGATCACTCCTCCTAAATGCTGTTGGAACTGAAAATTCAACCTACGGGTGAGCTTCCTACTTGAACAACATGATACATAAATCCATGTTCAGTAACATAAATATTTTTGGATCTGTGGATGATATATATTTCCTGATGAATTTCGATTGGCATATATATTTCTACTTTTTAATGTCTGTGTGTGTGTTCTGTGTGTATGTGTGTGTGTATATATATACACACACACACACACACACACAATATACACAAACTCTCCAGATTTTTCAAAATATGAAATATATGTGTCTTAGTATACACTCCCTAAATTCATCCATGTTCATATATGTGGATTTATAATCAACTTTTCACAAGATTATTCTCAGAAATATTCATCCACCTGAAATACATATTTGTTTCCTAGTGCTGAAAACTAACTTCAGAGAATGGTGCATAGAGATCCTAATATTTCTACAGGAACTGACCCAGTTTAACATCAATGCCAGTAGATTCCTATGGGACATGATGTGTATTTTGACCTTCATTTTTATTCAACACTGATACATTACTATTTCTTCAGTTGATGCACATCATAGGATATGTATTTCATCCTCATGTTCACAAATTTCTAGGCATTTGGTTCACTTTCAATCACTTCCTGCTTCAGAACACATGTATTCCTCCACGTTTCTTGACTGGTCTTTTCATGAGACTTCTTTCCAAACACATTCTTTTCCATTTCCATAATCCCTTTTGAAGCCAAAGTCACACCCCCTTCATGGTAAACCATCACCCTAATATCACCATTAGATGTATAACTGGTTGGAATGAATGGTTGTGTATCAATATTAGATTTCCTATATATTTTCAGATATCCATTCAATCCATTATTTAAATTGGAACCAGTTATAATATTTATTCACAGTAGGGTCTATTCATGCATTATCTCTATATTCATAGACCCAGGGTACACCTATTTGTACCCCCAAAGGCTAATTTATATGTCTTCAACATATTACTCCCAGAAATTTTGGAAGAAATACTCATGACACCTGATCTCCATATACATTGTATCACAGTGATATTCTGGACACAAAATGCAAAGGTCACACTTATGATTGTACCAAAGCCTCATTGGAAAGTGAGCATGGATTACTCAAAACATCCTTGTCCAGGTTGCCTAATGCTCTCAAATGTCAATCCTATTGGTGACTACACATTTGTTTCTTCCTAAGATGATATATTCAACCTCAACCCTGTTGAATATGTCTAATCCTCTCACTCACTTTATACTTTGCCTGATTTCCTAATGTCTCTATTGATATCTGCTTTCCTACATATGTTCCCCAGTTCATCATTGTGACTGACCCTTAACATGTGCTGACATTTACATTCACTCTCTAACCGACACCCTATTGCTAAAGAACTTTTGGTCCAAATTTTATACTCACTCTTCTTCCTAAACCTACCAACTATCTTCCTAATCCTACCTACTATCCCTTTTTGACTGGGTGTTCTCTTCTACATTCAATCATCCAAGGTACAAGGTCCTGTGCCATTGTATATCGATTTATCTGAGACATCTGTGCAGAAAGTCATTCAAAGCTAAGTAACCCAATCAAGGGCCCAATGCCCTTCTGGCCTTCAAATCTTACTTGGATTTCTGTTTTCATACATATATTTCACCTATATATTATTATAAATATCACAGGTTCCCAATACCATTCATCATCCAGCAGAGTGATTCCTAACCCAAACCGAACAGGTTCTTAACCCTAACCATACACTGTTCCCTCAATCTAACTTTACAGAAGAGCAGGGACAGAGTTGGTCTTACAATACAGGAATGTAGGGGATCTTCCACCTGCTGAGAACCTCAAAGGTCCATGAAGAAATGATCCCTGGAGAAGATGTAGGCCGCTGTGAAGGACCTGAGAGAGCACAAGTCATCTTCCATGGCAAACCACCTGGTCAGGATGAAGGGATGTGTCTGAATGAGCCTCTCTCTTCTTAATGTAGACAAGATGGACCAAAGCAGGCCTGTGTGGAGAGCTGTCCCTTGGTGCCTATGGTTGATATTCCATTCTAACTTGTGAAAGTGTCAGAGGAAGGAGGGGCAGCCTCCATCTCATGGGAGCCCTGGAAGCAACTGTTAGGACACAGTGGTTGCCAAGGCAGTGACCTCATTCAGTTCCTGAAGGAAGTGACCTCACCTCACTTCCTTGGTGATGGAACTCTCTGAACTTGGGATCCAGGAAGCCAGGCACCCAGAGCCAGTCCCAGTCCCCGTCCCAGTGGGCTCACTTGTTTGGATTTACCAAGAACAGAGTCAGTCTTTCTTGGTACCTACTGATGTGAGGATGGCCAAATGCCAGGAAAGCTCTGCAGAGGGGCCTTTCCTGAGAAAGCAGGTAGTGGCTCACCGCTGGCTCCTGACAACTTCACAGAGTTGGCCAAGGAGGCCAGATGTGGGACAGGACAGGCCATTTCGCGGGAACATAGTATGGCCCACGAGTCAGACGGCACTCCGGGTAGTCACAGACCAACTTGGAAGAAGGAGGTGCCTTTGTGGGTGTGGGTGTGAGTTTGTGGTTTTGTCTCATGTTCTGAGAATAGGTAGGAAAGGCGGTTTGTTTGTTTTGGAGTGGACTGTTTCTAGTAAGTCTTTTGACGAGGCGAGTGTTTCTATGTTTGTGTATCCCACTGTGTCCCTGGTTGTAGACATTAGAAAAGAGAATGCATCAATGGATGTGTCCTGTCTAGTAGAAAGCTTCCCAGCATTCATCCTGCCCAATTCATGAATGGACTGCGGCTTGCCTTATGGATGGGCAACACCTACTATCTTCCTAAGTTCCTGTTTTCTTCCTGAATTCTGGCCACTCTCCAGAATAGGCTCATGGTTTTGTGTCCAAGATATGTACCACCTCCAAGCTCGGTGACATGGCCATGTACTGGAGAGCTGGAAGGAATGGTGAGCATCTCAGAAAACTCAGATATCAGTGTGACCAGTAAAGTCTCCCTGGAGAAACCCTGCTTTGGGCCTTTTGCTTACCTATTGTTCTGTTGCCCTGAATGTCAGGAAGGCCTTTGCCTCAGGGCACCCCTTTGTGAAGCCTGAAGAAAACAGTTTTCAAATGGAAATGAATGGGCATCACCTGTGGCTCTTTGCTTAATGGCTTTGCAAAGGGATGTGTCTGAATCAGCCTCTTGGCCCTGTGTGAGGCTGTGGCTTAGGTTGTCAGCACCTGACGGATCCAAAGAGAGATCCCATGTGTGCATCCAAAGCCAAATTGGCACAAAAGCAGTCATTGTGGATGATGTCTCTCGCCTTCCTCTGTAAGGTTCCTGACCTCCATCAAGTGAGAATAGGGATCCTTCGGGTCAAAGGAGTTCTTCAAAGCCCTGCAGAGGCTAGCCCATAGGTGCTTGGGTTTTCTCATGACTCCAATTCACACAAAGAATCTATACCCGGCAGTCAGTAGGCCTCCAATTGGAGAAGCGGAGCCAGTATTAACGGCAGGCCTATTGGATCACTCCAGGTTCACAGGAAGGGTGTCCAGGCCACCCTGACATTAGGCAAATGAGGGGCAAGGGAGCTTATTGTGGACACTGTCTTGGGCTGTGCCCCTCATGGAAACCTCCAGCCCAGCCAGAGGTTATGATGAGTGTCTATGTGGAAGAAGATGAGGGCCATGTGGCAGTGTTTTGGTTTGAATTGTGGTCATTGGTGTGGCGGTGGGAAGAGATGACTGGGTCCACCTGGGCTTGAACTCTGGTGTGATTCCCCTTGGAGACCGAGTTCTGGAACTGACCTCAGAGAAGTATTGCCGTGAATTGTGTTGGGATTTGAGGAGGCCATGCATGAGAGTCGCCCTTGGAAACTGAGATCTAGGCCCAGGCTGGCTTTCCACAGAGCACTGGGAATCTCAGCCCGGATATCACATGATTTTATTCTTAAAGACCTGGCAGCCATAGATGAGAGTCAAAACACACATGGACCTCACATTTGTAGACCTCAATGGGCCTGGCTTCCTGTGACCTTTCGGCCACTCTTTGGGAAGCCTTGTTTGTGAGAGTTCTCCAGAGCTTTCGTTGAAATGAGCTTCCTCACCATTTAATGGTTCCTGAAGGAATGGAAACCCACATTGCCTCTAACTTCATCCTTTAAAAATGGCTAGCTAGATAAATACCATGAGATTTTTGAAATTCCCATGACCAGGTGGCACTGGAGAACCTTTGGATGTCCTGTTCTGCTGATCATGAGTGTACCAGACAGTGCCTTGATTGACTGGGTTTCATGAAAATGGTGTAAAACGAGATGCCAGTAAGTTGGGGCCTGCTGAGTAGCGGGCCTAGAGCAGTGGTGTGCAGGTGTGTGATAAAACATCTGTGGTGGGGCCATGTGGATCTGCCACTGGCTTCCAAATGGCTTGTGACTGACATGGTGCAGTGAGCAGACCCTTCTATGTAAAGGCATCTTGTTATATGGAGAGGTTTCAGGGCAGTGTTCAGAATCAGGTTGCTATGGTCAAGGGGGCAAGCTCTGTGGGATAGAAGCCTGGCTGGTGCATTCTCCTAGGACCTTGACCCACCACACGTGACAGAACTCCCTCCAGCACGGTGTCCCAGTTGAACTCCTTGTATTTCCTGAAGCAAATTCCAAACTCCCAGTGCAGCAGCAAGAAACACCACGAAAAGTGGAGGATGACCAAATGGCTTCAGAGTCCACACAGGGAGACACTTAGACCCCAGTGGCCACAGTTTACCTGCAAAGAGAGAATTCAGCACTTCTGCCTCATGTTCATTGGAAAATCAGAAACCATGTCCTCCAGGTCACATAGATGCAGACCCAGCTTTGATGGTCTCACTACAAAGGAAGCTAAAGCTCCTGACAACAACATATATTTCAAGTGCCCCACCTCAGAGGCAGTTTCTCACAAAGTCTTTAGGCCAGCAGAGCTCCATGTTTGTGGAGTGTTTACCCTGTCTCCCTTACTTATGGAAACTCCTCTACCACCTCCAAGGTTGTGAACTCCTGAGCATTGTCCATTCCACATACGTATTCACAGCTTTTCTAACTCTTCTCCATGAATTGTGTCTTACTTGTTGCGAAGGTAATGTCAAGGCATTGTTCTGGATGAGAGTGGGAAGGTTTTTGTGTAGCACATATTTGCCTACACATTGGATTCATTTTCCTATTTTCCGTTCGAAATACTGAATCCCTGACACTAACCCATACCCTACTAGATTCTGACTACGAATACTAATATGATGGAGAAAAATAACCCAAACACAATAGAAATACAGGCAGTTCAGAGCAGGCATGGTGTATAGTTGGACTTGCCTTTAGCATTACAAAGGGTAGGTGTTTTAAATCTTGTCCAATTTAATAGAAGTAGTTCTCCATGTGTTTTGAGAGTTAACAAATGTGTGAAATTCTGTCTCCCTTTCTCTGTAGCCTATTCAGCAACATGTATTTTTACATGCACATATAGAATCTTACCTGCTATCCCACGTCCACTCTTGTGAGGTGGCTGACTTGGCAGATACAAATTGTGAGAAGAGATCACTCCTCCTAAATGCTGTTGGAACTGAAAATTCAACCTACCGGTGAGCTTCCTACTTGAACACCATGATACATAAATCCATGTTCAGTAACATAAATATTTTTGGATCTGTGGATGATATATATTTCATGATGAATTTCGATTGGCATATATATTTCTACTTTTTAATGTCTGTGTGTGTGTTCTGTGTGTATGTGTGTGTGTATATATATACACACACACACACACACACAATATACACAAACTCTCCAGATTTTTCAAAATATGAAATATATGTGTCTTAGTATACACTCCCTAAATTCATCCATGTTCATATATGTGGATTTATAATCAACTTTTCACAAGATTATTCTCAGAAATATTCATCCACCTGAAATACATATTTGTTTCCTAGTGCTGAAAACTAACTTCAGAGAATGGTGCATAGAGATCCTAATATTTCTACAGGAACTGACCCAGTTTAACATCAATGCCAGTAGATTCCTATGGGACATGATGTGTATTTTGACCTTCATTTTTATTCAACACTGATACATTACTATTTCTTCAGTTGATGCACATCATAGGATATGTATTTCATCCTCATGTTCACAAATTTCTAGGCATTTGGTTCACTTTCAATCACTTCCTGCTTCAGAACACATGTATTCCTCCACGTTTCTTGACTGGTCTTTTCATGAGACTTCTTTCCAAACACATTCTTTTCCATTTCCATAATCCCTTTTGAAGCCAAACTCACACCCCCTTCATGGTAAACCATCACCCTAATATCACCATTAGATGTATAACTGGTTGGAATGAATGGTTGTGTATCAATATTAGATTTCCTATATATTTTCAGATATCCATTCAATCCATTATTTAAATTGGAACCAGTTATAATATTTATTCACAGTAGGGTCTATTCATGCATTATCTCTATATTCATAGACCCAGGGTACACCTATTTGTACCCCCAAAGGCTACTTTATATGTCTTCAACATATTACTCCCAGAAATGGTGGAAGAAATACTCATGACACCTGATCTCCATATACATTGTATCACAGTGATATTCTGGACACAAAATGCAAAGGTCACACTTATGATTGTACCAAAGCCTCATTGGAAAGTGAGCATGGATTACTCAAAACATCCTTGTCCAGGTTGCCTAATGCTCTCAAATGTCAATCCTATTGGTGACTACACATTTGTTTCTTCCTAAGATGATATATTCAACCTCAACCCTGTTGAATATGTCTAATCCTCTCACTCACTTTATACTTTGCCTGATTTCCTAATGTCTCTATTGATATCTGCTTTCCTACATATGTTCCCCAGTTCATCATTGTGACTGACCCTTAACATGTGCTGACATTTACATTCACTCTCTAACCGACACCCTATTGCTAAAGAACTTTTGGTCCAAATTTTATACTCACTCTTCTTCCTAAACCTACCAACTATCTTCCTAATCCTACCTACTATCCCTTTTTGACTGGGTGTTCTCTTCTACATTCAATCATCCAAGGTACAAGGTCCTGTGCCATTGTATATCGATTTATCTGAGACATCTGTGCAGAAAGTCATTCAAAGCTAAGTAACCCAATCAAGGGCCCAATGCCCTTCTGGCCTTCAAATCTTACTTGGATTTCTGTTTTCATACATATATTTCACCTATATATTATTATAAATATCACAGGTTCCCAATACCATTCATCATCCAGCAGAGTGATTCCTAACCCAAACCGAACAGGTTCTTAACCCTAACCATACACTGTTCCCTCAATCTAACTTTACAGAAGAGCAGGGACAGAGTTGGTCTTACAATACAGGAATGTAGGGGATCTTCCACCTGCTGAGAACCTCAAAGGTCCATGCAGAAATGATCCCTGGAGAAGATGTAGGCCGCTGTGAAGGACCTGAGAGAGCACAAGTCATCTTCCATGGCAAACCACCTGGTCAGGATGAAGGGATGTGTCTGAATGAGCCTCTCTCTTCTTAATGTAGACAAGATGGACCAAAGCAGGCCTGTGTGGAGAGCTGTCCCTTGGTGCCTATGGTTGATATTCCATTCTAACTTGTGAAAGTGTCACAGGAAGGAGGGGCAGCCTCCATCTCATGGGAGCCCTGGAAGCAACTGTTAGGACACAGTGGTTGCCAAGGCAGTGACCTCATTCAGTTCCTGAAGGAAGTGACCTCACCTCACTTCCTTGGTGATGGAACTCTCTGAACTTGGGATCCAGGAAGCCAGGCACCCAGAGCCAGTCCCAGTCCCAGTCCCAGTGGGCTCACTTGTTTGGATTTACCAAGGACAGAGTCAGTCTTTCTTGGTACCTACTGATGTGAGGATGGCCAAATGCCAGGAAAGCTCTGCAGAGGGGCCTTTCCTGAGAAAGCAGGTAGTGGCTCACCGCTGGCTCCTGACAACTTCACAGAGTTGGCCAAGGAGGCCAGATGTGGGACAGGACAGGCCATTTCGCGGGAACATAGTATGGCCCACGAGTCAGACGGCACTCCGGGTAGTCACAGACCAACTTGGAAGAAGGAGGTGCCTTTGTGGGTGTGGGTGTGAGTTTGTGGTTTTGTCTCATGTTCTGAGAATAGGTAGGAAAGGCGGTTTGTTTGTTTTGGAGTGGACTGTTTCTAGTAAGTCTTTTGACGAGGCGAGTGTTTCTATGTTTGTGTATCCCACTGTGTCCCTGGTTGTAGACATTAGAAAAGAGAATGCATCAATGGATGTGTCCTGTCTAGTAGAAAGCTTCCCAGCATTCATCCTGCCCAATTCATGAATGGACTGCGGCTTGCCTTATGGATGGGCAACACCTACTATCTTCCTAAGTTCCTGTTTTCTTCCTGAATTCTGGCCACTCTCCAGAATAGGCTCATGGTTTTGTGTCCAAGATATGTACCACCTCCAAGCTCGGTGACATGGCCATGTACTGGAGAGCTGGAAGGAATGGTGAGCATCTCAGAAAACTCAGATATCAGTGTGACCAGTAAAGTCTCCCTGGAGAAACCCTGCTTTGGGCCTTTTGCTTACCTATTGTTCTGTTGCCCTGAATGTCAGGAAGGCCTTTGCCTCAGGGCACCCCTTTGTGAAGCCTGAAGAAAACAGTTTTCAAATTGAAATGAATGGGCATCACCTGTGGCTCTTTGCTTAATGGCTTTGCAAAGGGATGTGTCTGAATCAGCCTCTTGGCCCTGTGTGAGGCTGTGGCTTAGGTTGTCAGCACCTGACGGATCCAAAGAGAGATCCCATGTGTGCATCCAAAGCCAAATTGGCACAAAAGCAGTCATTGTGGATGATGTCTCTCGCCTTCCTCTGTAAGGTTCCTGACCTCCATCAAGTGAGAATAGGGATCCTTCGGGTCAAAGGAGTTCTTCAAAGCCCTGCAGAGGCTAGCCCATAGGTGCTTGGGTTTTCTCATGACTCCAATTCACACAAAGAATCTATACCCGGCAGTCAGTAGGCCTCCAATTGGAGAAGCAGAGCCAGTATTAACGGCAGGCCTATTGGATCACTCCAGGTTCACAGGAAGGGTGTCCAGGCCACCCTGACATTAGGCAAATGAGGGGCAAGGGAGCTTATTGTGGACACTGTCTTGGGCTGTGCCCCTCATGGAAACCTCCAGCCCAGCCAGAGGTTATGATGAGTGTCTATGTGGAAGAAGATGAGGGCCATGTGGCAGTGTTTTGGTTTGAATTGTGGTCATTGGTGTGGCGGTGGGAAGAGATGACTGGGTCCACCTGGGCTTGAACTCTGGTGTGATTCCCCTTGGAGACCGAGTTCTGGAACTGACCTCAGAGAAGTATGGCCGTGAATTGTGTTGGGATTTGAGGAGGCCATGCATGAGAGTCGCCCTTGGAAACTGAGATCTAGGCCCAGGCTGGCTTTCCACAGAGCACTGGGAATCTCAGCCCGGATATCACATGATTTTATTCTTAAAGACCTGGCAGCCATAGATGAGAGTCAAAACACACATGGACCTCACATTTGTAGACCTCAATGGGCCTGGCTTCCTGTGACCTTTCGGCCACTCTTTGGGAAGCCTTGTTTGTGAGAGTTCTCCAGAGCTTTCGTTGAAATGAGCTTCCTCACCATTTAATGGTTCCTGAAGGAATGGAAACCCACAGTGCCTCTAACTTCATCCTTTAAAAATGGCTAGCTAGATAAATACCATGAGATTTTTGAAATTCCCATGACCAGGTGGCACTGGAGAACCTTTGGATGTCCTGTTTTGCTGATCATGAGTGTACCAGACAGTGCCTTGATTGACTGGGTTTCATGAAAATGGTGTAAAACAGAGATGCCAGTAAGTTGGGGCCTGCTGAGTAGCGGGCCTAGAGCAGTGGTGTGCAGGTGTGTGATAAAACATCTGTGGTGGGGCCATGTGGATCTGCCACTGGCTTCCAAATGGCTTGTGACTGACATGGTGCAGTGAGCAGACCCTTCTATGTAAAGGCATCTTGTTATATGGAGAGGTTTCAGGGCAGTGTTCAGAATCAGGTTGCTATGGTCAAGGGGGCAAGCTCTGTGGGATAGAAGCCTGGCTGGTGCATTCTCCTAGGACCTTGACCCACCACACGTGACAGAACTCCCTCCAGCACGGTGTCCCAGTTGAACTCCTTGTATTTCCTGAAGCAAATTCCAAACTCCCAGTGCAGCAGCAAGAAACACCACGAAAAGTGGAGGATGACCAAATGGCTTCAGAGTCCACACAGGGAGACACTTAGACCCCAGTGGCCACAGTTTACCTGCAAAGAGAGAATTCAGCACTTCTGCCTCATGTTCATTGGAAAATCAGAAACCATGTCCTCCAGGTCACATAGATGCAGACCCAGCTTTGATGGTCTCACTACAAAGGAAGCTAAAGCTCCTGACAACAACATATATTTCAAGTGCCCCACCTCAGAGGCAGTTTCTCACAAAGTCTTTAGGCCAGCAGAGCTCCATGTTTGTGGAGTGTTTACCCTGTCTCCCTTACTTATGGAAACTCCTCTACCACCTCCAAGGTTGTGAACTCCTGAGCATTGTCCATTCCACATACGTATTCACAGCTTTTCTAACTCTTCTCCATGAATTGCGTCTTACTTGTTGCGAAGGTAATGTCAAGGCATTGTTCTGGATGAGAGTGGGAAGGTTTTTGTGTAGCACATATTTGCCTACACATTGGATTCATTTTCCTATTTTCCGTTCGAAATACTGAATCCCTGACACTAACCCATACCCTACTAGATTCTGACTACGAATACTAATATGATGGAGAAAAATAACCCAAACACAATAGAAATACAGGCAGTTCAGAGCAGGCATGGTGTATAGTTGGACTTGCCTTTAGCATTACAAAGGGTAGGTGTTTTAAATCTTGTCCAATTTAATAGAAGTAGTTCTCCATGTGTTTTGAGAGTTAACAAATGTGTGAATTTCTGCCTCCCTGTAGCCTATTCAGCAACATGTATTTTTACATGCACATATAGAATCCTACCTGCTATCCCACGTCCACTCTTGTGAGGTGGCTGACTTGGCAGATACAAATTGTGAGAAGAGATCACTCCTCCTAAATGCTGTTGGAACTGAAAATTCAACCTACGGGTGAGCTTCCTACTTGAACAACATGATACATAAATCCATGTTCAGTAACATAAATATTTTTGGATCTGTGGATGATATATATTTCATGATGAATTTCGATTGGCATATATATTTCTACTTTTTAATGTCTGTGTGTGTGTTCTGTGTGTATGTGTGTGTATATATACACACACACACACACACACACAATATACACAAACTCTCCAGATTTTTCAAAATATGAAATATATGTGTCTTAGTATACACTCCCTAAATTCATCCATGTTCATATATGTGGATTTATAATCAACTTTTCACAAGATTATTCTCAGAAATATTCATCCACCTGAAATACATATTTGTTTCCTAGTGCTGAAAACTAACTTCAGAGAATGGTGCATAGAGATCCTAATATTTCTACAGGAACTGACCCAGTTTAACATCAATGCCAGTAGATTCCTATGGGACATGATGTGTATTTTGACCTTCATTTTTATTCAACACTGATACATTACTATTTCTTCAGTTGATGCACATCATAGGATATGTATTTCATCCTCATGTTCACAAATTTCTAGGCATTTGGTTCACTTTCAATCACTTCCTGCTTCAGAACACATGTATTCCTCCACGTTTCTTGACTGGTCTTTTCATGAGACTTCTTTCCAAACACATTCTTTTCCATTTCCATAATCCCTTTTGAAGCCAAACTCACACCCCCTTCATGGTAAACCATCACCCTAATATCACCATTAGATGTATAACTGGTTGGAATGAATGGTTGTGTATCAATATTAGATTTCCTATATATTTTCAGATATCCATTCAATCCATTATTTAAATTGGAACCAGTTATAATATTTATTCACAGTAGGGTCTATTCATGCATTATCTCTATATTCATAGACCCAGGGTACACCTATTTGTACCCCCAAAGGCTAATTTATATGTCTTCAACATATTACTCCCAGAAATGGTGGAAGAAATACTCATGACACCTGATCTCCATATACATTGTATCACAGTGATATTCTGGACACAAAATGCAAAGGTCACACTTATGATTGTACCAAAGCCTCATTGGAAAGTGAGCATGGATTACTCAAAACATCCTTGTCCAGGTTGCCTAATGCTCTCAAATGTCAATCCTATTGGTGACTACACATTTGTTTCTTCCTAAGATGATATATTCAACCTCAACCCTGTTGAATATGTCTAATCCTCTCACTCACTTTATACTTTGCCTGATTTCCTAATGTCTCTATTGATATCTGCTTTCCTACATATGTTCCCCAGTTCATCATTGTGACTGACCCTTAACATGTGCTGACATTTACACTCACTCTCTAACCGACACCCTATTGCTAAAGAACTTTTGGTCCAAATTTTATACTCACTCTTCTTCCTAAACCTACCAACTATCTTCCTAATCCTACCTACTATCCCTTTTTGACTGGGTGTTCTCTTCTACATTCAATCATCCAAGGTACAAGGTCCTGTGCCATTGTATATCGATTTATCTGAGACATCTGTGCAGAAAGTCATTCAAAGCTAAGTAACCCAATCAAGGGCCCAATGCCCTTCTGGCCTTCAAATCTTACTTGGATTTCTGTTTTCATACATATATTTCACCTATATATTATTATAAATATCACAGGTTCCCAATACCATTCATCATCCAGCAGAGTGATTCCTAACCCAAACCGAACAGGTTCTTAACCCTAACCATACACTGTTCCCTCAATCTAACTTTACAGAAGAGCAGGGACAGAGTTGGTCTTACAATACAGGAATGTAGGGGATCTTCCACCTGCTGAGAACCTCAAAGGTCCATGCAGAAATGATCCCTGGAGAAGATGTAGGCCGCTGTGAAGGACCTGAGAGAGCACAAGTCATCTTCCATGGCAAACCACCTGGTCAGGATGAAGGGATGTGTCTGAATGAGCCTCTCTCTTCTTAATGTAGACAAGATGGACCAAAGCAGGCCTGTGTGGAGAGCTGTTCCTTGGTGCCTATGGTTGATATTCCATTCTAACTTGTGAAAGTGTCACAGGAAGGAGGGGCAGCCTCCATCTCATGGGAGCCCTGGAAGCAACTGTTAGGACACAGTGGTTGCCAAGGCAGTGACCTCATTCAGTTCCTGAAGGAAGTGACCTCACCTCACTTCCTTGGTGATGGAACTCTCTGAACTTGGGATCCAGGAAGCCAGGCACCCAGAGCCAGTCCCAGTCCCAGTCCCAGTGGGCTCACTTGTTTGGATTTACCAAGGACAGAGTCAGTCTTTCTTGGTACCTACTGATGTGAGGATGGCCAAATGCCAGGAAAGCTCTGCAGAGGGGCCTTTCCTGAGAAAGCAGGTAGTGGCTCACCGCTGGCTCCTGACAACTTCACAGAGTTGGCCAAGGAGGCCAGATGTGGGACAGGACAGGCCATTTCGCGGGAACATAGTATGGCCCACGAGTCAGACGGCACTCCGGGTAGTCACAGACCAACTTGGAAGAAGGAGGTGCCTTTGTGGGTGTGGGTGTGAGTTTGTGGTTTTGTCTCATGTTCTGAGAATAGGTAGGAAAGGCGGTTTGTTTGTTTTGGAGTGGACTGTTTCTAGTAAGTCTTTTGACGAGGCGAGTGTTTCTATGTTTGTGTATCCCACTGTGTCCCTGCTTGTAGACATTAGAAAAGAGAATGCATCAATGGATGTGTCCTGTCTAGTAGAAAGCTTCCCAGCATTCATCCTGCCCAATTCATGAATGGACTGCGGCTTGCCTTATGGATGGGCAACACCTACTATCTTCCTAAGTTCCTGTTTTCTTCCTGAATTCTGGCCACTCTCCAGAATAGGCTCATGGTTTTGTGTCCAAGATATGTACCACCTCCAAGCTCGGTGACATGGCCATGTACTGGAGAGCTGGAAGGAATGGTGAGCATCTCAGAAAACTCAGATATCAGTGTGACCAGTAAAGTCTCCCTGGAGAAACCCTGCTTTGGGCCTTTTGCTTACCTATTGTTCTGTTGCCCTGAATGTCAGGAAGGCCTTTGCCTCAGGGCACCCCTTTGTGAAGCCTGAAGAAAACAGTTTTCAAATGGAAATGAATGGGCATCACCTGTGGCTCTTTGCTTAATGGCTTTGCAAAGGGATGTGTCTGAATCAGCCTCTTGGCCCTGTGTGAGGCTGTGGCTTAGGTTGTCAGCACCTGACGGATCCAAAGAGAGATCCCATGTGTGCATCCAAAGCCAAATTGGCACAAAAGCAGTCATTGTGGATGATGTCTCTCGCATTCCTCTGTAAGGTTCCTGACCTCCATCAAGTGAGAATAGGGATCCTTCGGGTCAAAGGAGTTCTTCAAAGCCCTGCAGAGGCTAGCCCATAGGTGCTTGGGTTTTCTCATGACTCCAATTCACACAAAGAATCTATACCCGGCAGTCAGTAGGCCTCCAATTGGAGAAGCGGAGCCAGTATTAACGGCAGGCCTATTGGATCACTCCAGGTTCACAGGAAGGGTGTCCAGGCCACCCTGACATTAGGCAAATGAGGGGCAAGGGAGCTTATTGTGGACACTGTCTTGGGCTGTGCCCCTCATGGAAACCTCCAGCCCAGCCAGAGGTTATGATGAGTGTCTATGTGGAAGAAGATGAGGGCCATGTGGCAGTGTTTTGGTTTGAATTGTGGTCATTGGTGTGGCGGTGGGAAGAGATGACTGGGTCCACCTGGGCTTGAACTCTGGTGTGATTCCCCTTGGAGACCGAGTTCTGGAACTGACCTCAGAGAAGTATTGCCGTGAATTGTGTTGGGATTTGAGGAGGCCATGCATGAGAGTCGCCCTTGGAAACTGAGATCTAGGCCCAGGCTGGCTTTCCACAGAGCACTGGGAATCTCAGCCCGGATATCACATGATTTTATTCTTAAAGACCTGGCAGCCATAGATGAGAGTCAAAACACACATGGACCTCACATTTGTAGACCTCAATGGGCCTGGCTTCCTGTGACTTTTCGGCCACTCTTTGGGAAGCCTTGTTTGTGAGAGTTCTCCAGAGCTTTCGTTGAAATGAGCTTCCTCACCATTTAATGGTTCCTGAAGGAATGGAAACCCACAGTGCCTCTAACTTCATCCTTTAAAAATGGCTAGCTAGATAAATACCATGAGATTTTTGAAATTCCCATGACCAGGTGGCACTGGAGAACCTTTGGATGTCCTGTTTTGCTGATCATGAGTGTACCAGACAGTGCCTTGATTGACTGGGTTTCATGAAAATGGTGTAAAACAGAGATGCCAGTAAGTTGGGGCCTGCTGAGTAGCGGGCCTAGAGCAGTGGTGTGCAGGTGTGTGATAAAACATCTGTGGTGGGGCCATGTGGATCTGCCACTGGCTTCCAAATGGCTTGTGACTGACATGGTGCAGTGAGCAGACCCTTCTATGTAAAGGCATCTTGTTATATGGAGAGGTTTCAGGGCAGTGTTCAGAATCAGGTTGCTATGGTCAAGGGGGCAAGCTCTGTGGGATAGAAGCCTGGCTGGTGCATTCTCCTAGGACCTTGACCCACCACACGTGACAGAACTCCCTCCAGCACGGTGTCCCAGTTGAACTCCTTGTATTTCCTGAAGCAAATTCCAAACTCCCAGTGCAGCAGCAAGAAACACCACGAAAAGTGGAGGATGACCAAATGGCTTCAGAGTCCACACAGGGAGACACTTAGACCCCAGTGGCCACAGTTTACCTGCAAAGAGAGAATTCAGCACTTCTGCCTCATGTTCATTGGAAAATCAGAAACCATGTCCTCCAGGTCACATAGATGCAGACCCAGCTTTGATGGTCTCACTACAAAGGAAGCTAAAGCTCCTGACAACAACATATATTTCAAGTGCCCCACCTCAGAGGCAGTTTCTCACAAAGTCTTTAGGCCAGCAGAGCTCCATGTTTGTGGAGTGTTTACCCTGTCTCCCTTACTTATGGAAACTCCTCTACCACCTCCAAGGTTGTGAACTCCTGAGCATTGTCCATTCCACATACGTATTCACAGCTTTTCTAACTCTTCTCCATGAATTGCGTCTTACTTGTTGCGAAGGTAATGTCAAGGCATTGTTCTGGATGAGAGTGGGAAGGTTTTTGTGTAGCACATATTTGCCTACACATTGGATTCATTTTCCTATTTTCCGTTCGAAATACTGAATCCCTGACACTAACCCATACCCTACTAGATTCTGACTACGAATACTAATATGATGGAGAAAAATAACCCAAACACAATAGAAATACAGGCAGTTCAGAGCAGGCATGGTGTATAGTTGGACTTGCCTTTAGCATTACAAAGGGTAGGTGTTTTAAATCTTGTCCAATTTAATAGAAGTAGTTCTCCATGTGTTTTGAGAGTTAACAAATGTGTGAATTTCTGCCTCCCTTTCTCTGTAGCCTATTCAGCAACATGTATTTTTACATGCACATATAGAATCCTACCTGCTATCCCACGTCCACTCTTGTGAGGTGGCTGACTTGGCAGATACAAATTGTGAGAAGAGATCACTCCTCCTAAATGCTGTTGGAACTGAAAATTCAACCTACGGGTGAGCTTCCTACTTGAACATCATGATACATAAATCCATGTTCAGTAACATAAATATTTTTGGATCTGTGGATGATATATATTTCATGATGAATTTCGATTGGCATATATATTTCTACTTTTTAATATCTGTGTGTGTGTTCTGTGTGTATGTGTGTGTGTATATATACACACACACACACACACACACAATATACACAAACTCTCCAGATTTTTCAAAATATGAAATATATGTGTCTTAGTATACACTCCCTAAATTCATCCATGTTCATATATGTGGATTTATAATCAACTTTTCACAAGATTATTCTCAGAAATATTCATCCACCTGAAATACATATTTGTTTCCTAGTGCTGAAAACTAACTTCAGAGAATGGTGCATAGAGATCCTAATATTTCTACAGGAACTGACCCAGTTTAACATCAATGCCAGTAGATTCCTATGGGACATGATGTGTATTTTGACCTTCATTTTTATTCAACACTGATACATTACTATTTCTTCAGTTGATGCACATCATAGGATATGTATTTCATCCTCATGTTCACAAATTTCTAGGCATTTGGTTCACTTTCAATCACTTCCTGCTTCAGAACACATGTATTCCTCCACGTTTCTTGACTGGTCTTTTCATGAGACTTCTTTCCAAACACATTCTTTTCCATTTCCATAATCCCTTTTGAAGCCAAACTCACACCCCCTTCATGGTAAACCATCACCCTAATATCACCATTAGATGTATAACTGGTTGGAATGAATGGTTGTGTATCAATATTAGATTTCCTATATATTTTCAGATATCCATTCAATCCATTATTTAAATTGGAACCAGTTATAATATTTATTCACAGTAGGGTCTATTCATGCATTATCTCTATATTCATAGACCCAGGGTACACCTATTTGTACCCCCAAAGGCTAATTTATATGTCTTCAACATATTACTCCCAGAAATGGTGGAAGAAATACTCATGACACCTGATCTCCATATACATTGTATCACAGTGATATTCTGGACACAAAATGCAAAGGTCACACTTATGATTGTACCAAAGCCTCATTGGAAAGTGAGCATGGATTACTCAAAACATCCTTGTCCAGGTTGCCTAATGCTCTCAAATGTCAATCCTATTGGTGACTACACATTTGTTTCTTCCTAAGATGATATATTCAACCTCAACCCTGTTGAATATGTCTAATCCTCTCACTCACTTTATACTTTGCCTGATTTCCTAATGTCTCTATTGATATCTGCTTTCCTACATATGTTCCCCAGTTCATCATTGTGACTGACCCTTAACATGTGCTGACATTTACATTCACTCTCTAACCGACACCCTATTGCTAAAGAACTTTTGGTCCAAATTTTATACTCACTCTTCTTCCTAAACCTACCAACTATCTTCCTAATCCTACCTACTATCCCTTTTTGACTGGGTGTTCTCTTCTACATTCAATCATCCAAGGTACAAGGTCCTGTGCCATTGTATATCGATTTATCTGAGACATCTGTGCAGAAAGTCATTCAAAGCTAAGTAACCCAATCAAGGGCCCAATGCCCTTCTGGCCTTCAAATCTTACTTGGATTTCTGTTTTCATACATATATTTCACCTATATATTATTATAAATATCACAGGTTCCCAATACCATTCATCATCCAGCAGAGTGATTCCTAACCCAAACCGAACAGGTTCTTAACCCTAACCATACACTGTTCCCTCAATCTAACTTTACAGAAGAGCAGGGACAGAGTTGGTCTTACAATACAGGAATGTAGGGGATCTTCCACCTGCTGAGAACCTCAAAGGTCCATGCAGAAATGATCCCTGGAGAAGATGTAGGCCGCTGTGAAGGACCTGAGAGAGCACAAGTCATCTTCCATGGCAAACCACCTGGTCAGGATGAAGGGATGTGTCTGAATGAGCCTCTCTCTTCTTAATGTAGACAAGATGGACCAAAGCAGGCCTGTGTGGAGAGCTGTTCCTTGGTGCCTATGGTTGATATTCCATTCTAACTTGTGAAAGTGTCACAGGAAGGAGGGGCAGCCTCCATCTCATGGGAGCCCTGGAAGCAACTGTTAGGACACAGTGGTTGCCAAGGCAGTGACCTCATTCAGTTCCTGAAGGAAGTGACCTCACCTCACTTCCTTGGTGATGGAACTCTCTGAACTTGGGATCCAGGAAGCCAGGCACCCAGAGCCAGTCCCAGTCCCAGTCCCAGTGGGCTCACTTGTTTGGATTTACCAAGGACAGAGTCAGTCTTTCTTGGTACCTACTGATGTGAGGATGGCCAAATGCCAGGAAAGCTCTGCAGAGGGGCCTTTCCTGAGAAAGCAGGTAGTGGCTCACCGCTGGCTCCTGACAACTTCACAGAGTTGGCCAAGGAGGCCAGATGTGGGACAGGACAGGCCATTTCGCGGGAACATAGTATGGCCCACGAGTCAGACGGCACTCCGGGTAGTCACAGACCAACTTGGAAGAAGGAGGTGCCTTTGTGGGTGTGGGTGTGAGTTTGTGGTTTTGTCTCATGTTCTGAGAATAGGTAGGAAAGGCGGTTTGTTTGTTTTGGAGTGGACTGTTTCTAGTAAGTCTTTTGACGAGGCGAGTGTTTCTATGTTTGTGTATCCCACTGTGTCCCTGCTTGTAGACATTAGAAAAGAGAATGCATCAATGGATGTGTCCTGTCTAGTAGAAAGCTTCCCAGCATTCATCCTGCCCAATTCATGAATGGACTGCGGCTTGCCTTATGGATGGGCAACACCTACTATCTTCCTAAGTTCCTGTTTTCTTCCTGAATTCTGGCCACTCTCCAGAATAGGCTCATGGTTTTGTGTCCAAGATATGTACCACCTCCAAGCTCGGTGACATGGCCATGTACTGGAGAGCTGGAAGGAATGGTGAGCATCTCAGAAAACTCAGATATCAGTGTGACCAGTAAAGTCTCCCTGGAGAAACCCTGCTTTGGGCCTTTTGCTTACCTATTGTTCTGTTGCCCTGAATGTCAGGAAGGCCTTTGCCTCAGGGCACCCCTTTGTGAAGCCTGAAGAAAACAGTTTTCAAATGGAAATGAATGGGCATCACCTGTGGCTCTTTGCTTAATGGCTTTGCAAAGGGATGTGTCTGAATCAGCCTCTTGGCCCTGTGTGAGGCTGTGGCTTAGGTTGTCAGCACCTGACGGATCCAAAGAGAGATCCCATGTGTGCATCCAAAGCCAAATTGGCACAAAAGCAGTCATTGTGGATGATGTCTCTCGCATTCCTCTGTAAGGTTCCTGACCTCCATCAAGTGAGAATAGGGATCCTTCGGGTCAAAGGAGTTCTTCAAAGCCCTGCAGAGGCTAGCCCATAGGTGCTTGGGTTTTCTCATGACTCCAATTCACACAAAGAATCTATACCCGGCAGTCAGTAGGCCTCCAATTGGAGAAGCGGAGCCAGTATTAACGGCAGGCCTATTGGATCACTCCAGGTTCACAGGAAGGGTGTCCAGGCCACCCTGACATTAGGCAAATGAGGGGCAAGGGAGCTTATTGTGGACACTGTCTTGGGCTGTGCCCCTCATGGAAACCTCCAGCCCAGCCAGAGGTTATGATGAGTGTCTATGTGGAAGAAGATGAGGGCCATGTGGCAGTGTTTTGGTTTGAATTGTGGTCATTGGTGTGGCGGTGGGAAGAGATGACTGGGTCCACCTGGGCTTGAACTCTGGTGTGATTCCCCTTGGAGACCGAGTTCTGGAACTGACCTCAGAGAAGTATTGCCGTGAATTGTGTTGGGATTTGAGGAGGCCATGCATGAGAGTCGCCCTTGGAAACTGAGATCTAGGCCCAGGCTGGCTTTCCACAGAGCACTGGGAATCTCAGCCCGGATATCACATGATTTTATTCTTAAAGACCTGGCAGCCATAGATGAGAGTCAAAACACACATGGACCTCACATTTGTAGACCTCAATGGGCCTGGCTTCCTGTGACTTTTCGGCCACTCTTTGGGAAGCCTTGTTTGTGAGAGTTCTCCAGAGCTTTCGTTGAAATGAGCTTCCTCACCATTTAATGGTTCCTGAAGGAATGGAAACCCACAGTGCCTCTAACTTCATCCTTTAAAAATGGCTAGCTAGATAAATACCATGAGATTTTTGAAATTCCCATGACCAGGTGGCACTGGAGAACCTTTGGATGTCCTGTTCTGCTGATCATGAGTGTACCAGACAGTGCCTTGATTGACTGGGTTTCATGAAAATGGTGTAAAACAGAGATGCCAGTAAGTTGGGGCCTGCTGAGTAGCGGGCCTAGAGCAGTGGTGTGCAGGTGTGTGATAAAACATCTGTGGTGGGGCCATGTGGATCTGCCACTGGCTTCCAAATGGCTTGTGACTGACATGGTGCAGTGAGCAGACCCTTCTATGTAAAGGCATCTTGTTATATGGAGAGGTTTCAGGGAAGTGTTCAGAATCAGGTTGCTATGGTCAAGGGGGCAAGCTCTGTGGGATAGAAGCCTGGCTGGTGCATTCTCCTAGGACCTTGACCCACCACACGTGACAGAACTCCCTCCAGCACGGTGTCCCAGTTGAACTCCTTGTATTTCCTGAAGCAAATTCCAAACTCCCAGTGCAGCAGCAAGAAACACCACGAAAAGTGGAGGATGACCAAATGGCTTCAGAGTCCACACAGGGAGACACTTAGACCCCAGTGGCCACAGTTTACCTGCAAAGAGAGAATTCAGCACTTCTGCCTCATGTTCATTGGAAAATCAGAAACCATGTCCTCCAGGTCACATAGATGCAGACCCAGCTTTGATGGTCTCACTACAAAGGAAGCTAAAGCTCCTGACAACAACATATATTTCAAGTGCCCCACCTCAGAGGCAGTTTCTCACAAAGTCTTTAGGCCAGCAGAGCTCCATGTTTGTGGAGTGTTTACCCTGTCTCCCTTACTTATGGAAACTCCTCTACCACCTCCAAGGTTGTGAACTCCTGAGCATTGTCCATTCCACATACGTATTCACAGCTTTTCTAACTCTTCTCCATGAATTGCGTCTTACTTGTTGCGAAGGTAATGTCAAGGCATTGTTCTGGATGAGAGTGGGAAGGTTTTTGTGTAGCACATATTTGCCTACACATTGGATTCATTTTCCTATTTTCCGTTCGAAATACTGAATCCCTGACACTAACCCATACCCTACTAGATTCTGACTACGAATACTAATATGATGGAGAAAAATAACCCAAACACAATAGAAATACAGGCAGTTCAGAGCAGGCATGGTGTATAGTTGGACTTGCCTTTAGCATTACAAAGGGTAGGTGTTTTAAATCTTGTCCAATTTAATAGAAGTAGTTCTCCATGTGTTTTGAGAGTTAACAAATGTGTGAATTTCTGCCTCCCTTTCTCTGTAGCCTATTCAGCAACATGTATTTTTACATGCACATATAGAATCCTACCTGCTATCCCACGTCCACTCTTGTGAGGTGGCTGACTTGGCAGATACAAATTGTGAGAAGAGATCACTCCTCCTAAATGCTGTTGGAACTGAAAATTCAACCTACGGGTGAGCTTCCTACTTGAACAACATGATACATAAATCCATGTTCAGTAACATAAATATTTTTGGATCTGTGGATGATATATATTTCATGATGAATTTCGATTGGCATATATATTTCTACTTTTTAATGTCTGTGTGTGTGTTCTGTGTGTATGTGTGTGTGTATATATATACACACACACACACACACACAATATACACAAACTCTCCAGATTTTTCAAAATATGAAATATATGTGTCTTAGTATACACTCCCTAAATTCATCCATGTTCATATATGTGGATTTATAATCAACTTTTCACAAGATTATTCTCAGAAATATTCATCCACCTGAAATACATATTTGTTTCCTAGTGCTGAAAACTAACTTCAGAGAATGGTGCATAGAGATCCTAATATTTCTACAGGAACTGACCCAGTTTAACATCAATGCCAGTAGATTCCTATGGGACATGATGTGTATTTTGACCTTCATTTTTATTCAACACTGATACATTACTATTTCTTCAGTTGATGCACATCATAGGATATGTATTTCATCCTCATGTTCACAAATTTCTAGGCATTTGGTTCACTTTCAATCACTTCCTGCTTCAGAACACATGTATTCCTCCACGTTTCTTGACTGGTCTTTTCATGAGACTTCTTTCCAAACACATTCTTTTCCATTTCCATAATCCCTTTTGAAGCCAAACTCACACCCCCTTCATGGTAAACCATCACCCTAATATCACCATTAGATGTATAACTGGTTGGAATGAATGGTTGTGTATCAATATTAGATTTCCTATATATTTTCAGATATCCATTCAATCCATTATTTAAATTGGAACCAGTTATAATATTTATTCACAGTAGGGTCTATTCATGCATTATCTCTATATTCATAGACCCAGGGTACACCTATTTGTACCCCCAAAGGCTAATTTATATGTCTTCAACATATTACTCCCAGAAATGGTGGAAGAAATACTCATGACACCTGATCTCCATATACATTGTATCACAGTGATATTCTGGACACAAAATGCAAAGGTCACACTTATGATTGTACCAAAGCCTCATTGGAAAGTGAGCATGGATTACTCAAAACATCCTTGTCCAGGTTGCCTAATGCTCTCAAATGTCAATCCTATTGGTGACTACACATTTGTTTCTTCCTAAGATGATATATTCAACCTCAACCCTGTTGAATATGTCTAATCCTCTCACTCACTTTATACTTTGCCTGATTTCCTAATGTCTCTATTGATATCTGCTTTCCTACATATGTTCCCCAGTTCATCATTGTGACTGACCCTTAACATGTGCTGACATTTACATTCACTCTCTAACCGACACCCTATTGCTAAAGAACTTTTGGTCCAAATTTTATACTCACTCTTCTTTCTAAACCTACCAACTATCTTCCTAATCCTACCTACTATCCCTTTTTGACTGGGTGTTCTCTTCTACATTCAATCATCCAAGGTACAAGGTCCTGTGCCATTGTATATCGATTTATCTGAGACATCTGTGCAGAAAGTCATTCAAAGCTAAGTAACCCAATCAAGGGCCCAATGCCCTTCTGGCCTTCAAATCTTACTTGGATTTCTGTTTTCATACATATATTTCACCTATATATTATTATAAATATCACAGGTTCCCAATACCATTCATCATCCAGCAGAGTGATTCCTAACCCAAACCGAACAGGTTCTTAACCCTAACCATACACTGTTCCCTCAATCTAACTTTACAGAAGAGCAGGGACAGAGTTGGTCTTACAATACAGGAATGTAGGGGATCTTCCACCTGCTGAGAACCTCAAAGGTCCATGCAGAAATGATCCCTGGAGAAGATGTAGGCCGCTGTGAAGGACCTGAGAGAGCACAAGTCATCTTCCATGGCAAACCACCTGGTCAGGATGAAGGGATGTGTCTGAATGAGCCTCTCTCTTCTTAATGTAGACAAGATGGACCAAAGCAGGCCTGTGTGGAGAGCTGTTCCTTGGTGCCTATGGTTGATATTCCATTCTAACTTGTGAAAGTGTCACAGGAAGGAGGGGCAGCCTCCATCTCATGGGAGCCCTGGAAGCAACTGTTAGGACACAGTGGTTGCCAAGGCAGTGACCTCATTCAGTTCCTGAAGGAAGTGACCTCACCTCACTTCCTTGGTGATGGAACTCTCTGAACTTGGGATCCAGGAAGCCAGGCACCCAGAGCCAGTCCCAGTCCCAGTCCCAGTGGGCTCACTTGTTTGGATTTACCAAGGACAGAGTCAGTCTTTCTTGGTACCTACTGATGTGAGGATGGCCAAATGCCAGGAAAGCTCTGCAGAGGGGCCTTTCCTGAGAAAGCAGGTAGTGGCTCACCGCTGGCTCCTGACAACTTCACAGAGTTGGCCAAGGAGGCCAGATGTGGGACAGGACAGGCCATTTCGCGGGAACATAGTATGGCCCACGAGTCAGACGGCACTCCGGGTAGTCACAGACCAACTTGGAAGAAGGAGGTGCCTTTGTGGGTGTGGGTGTGAGTTTGTGGTTTTGTCTCATGTTCTGAGAATAGGTAGGAAAGGCGGTTTGTTTGTTTTGGAGTGGACTGTTTCTAGTAAGTCTTTTGACGAGGCGAGTGTTTCTATGTTTGTGTATCCCACTGTGTCCCTGCTTGTAGACATTAGAAAAGAGAATGCATCAATGGATGTGTCCTGTCTAGTAGAAAGCTTCCCAGCATTCATCCTGCCCAATTCATGAATGGACTGCGGCTTGCCTTATGGATGGGCAACACCTACTATCTTCCTAAGTTCCTGTTTTCTTCCTGAATTCTGGCCACTCTCCAGAATAGGCTCATGGTTTTGTGTCCAAGATATGTACCACCTCCAAGCTCGGTGACATGGCCATGTACTGGAGAGCTGGAAGGAATGGTGAGCATCTCAGAAAACTCAGATATCAGTGTGACCAGTAAAGTCTCCCTGGAGAAACCCTGCTTTGGGCCTTTTGCTTACCTATTGTTCTGTTGCCCTGAATGTCAGGAAGGCCTTTGCCTCAGGGCACCCCTTTGTGAAGCCTGAAGAAAACAGTTTTCAAATGGAAATGAATGGGCATCACCTGTGGCTCTTTGCTTAATGGCTTTGCAAAGGGATGTGTCTGAATCAGCCTCTTGGCCCTGTGTGAGGCTGTGGCTTAGGTTGTCAGCACCTGACGGATCCAAAGAGAGATCCCATGTGTGCATCCAAAGCCAAATTGGCACAAAAGCAGTCATTGTGGATGATGTCTCTCGCCTTCCTCTGTAAGGTTCCTGACCTCCATCAAGTGAGAATAGGGATCCTTCGGGTCAAAGGAGTTCTTCAAAGCCCTGCAGAGGCTAGCCCATAGGTGCTTGGGTTTTCTCATGACTCCAATTCACACAAAGAATCTATACCCGGCAGTCAGTAGGCCTCCAATTGGAGAAGCGGAGCCAGTATTAACGGCAGGCCTATTGGATCACTCCAGGTTCACAGGAAGGGTGTCCAGGCCACCCTGACATTAGGCAAATGAGGGGCAAGGGAGCTTATTGTGGACACTGTCTTGGGCTGTGCCCCTCATGGAAACCTCCAGCCAGATGTTATGATGAGTGTCTATGTGGAAGAAGATGAGGGCCATGTGGCAGTGTTTTGGTTTGAATTGTGGTCATTGGTGTGGCGGTGGGAAGAGATGACTGGGTCCACCTGGGCTTGAACTCTGGTGTGATTCCCCTTGGAGACTGAGTTCTGGAACTGACCTCAGAGAAGTATTGCCGTGAATTGTGTTGGGATTTGAGGAGGCCATGCATGAGAGTCGCCCTTGGAAACTGAGATCTAGGCCCAGGCTGGCTTTCCACAGAGCACTGGGAATCTCAGCCCGGATATCACATGATTTTATTCTTAAAGACCTGGCAGCCATAGATGAGAGTCAAAACACACATGGACCTCACATTTGTAGACCTCAATGGGCCTGGCTTCCTGTGACCTTTCGGCCACTCTTTGGGAAGCCTTGTTTGTGAGAGTTCTCCAGAGCTTTTGTTGAAATGAGCTTCCTCACCATTTAATGGTTCCTGAAGGAATGGAAACCCACAGTGCCTCTAACTTCATCCTTTAAAAATGGCTAGCTAGATAAATACCATGAGATTTTTGAAATTCCCATGACCAGGTGGCACTGGAGAACCTTTGGATGTCCTGTTCTGCTGATCATGAGTGTAACAGACAGTGCCTTGATTGACTGGGTTTCATGAAAATGGTGTAAAACAGAGATGCCAGTAAGTTGGGGCCTGCTGAGTAGCGGGCCTAGAGCAGTGGTGTGCAGGTGTGTGATAAAACATCTGTGGTGGGGCCATGTGGATCTGCCACTGGCTTCCAAATGGCTTGTGACTGACATGGTGCAGTGAGCAGACCCTTCTATGTAAAGGCATCTTGTTATATGGAGAGGTTTCAGGGCAGTGTTCAGAATCAGGTTGCTATGGTCAAGGGGGCAAGCTCTGTGGGATAGAAGCCTGGCTGGTGCATTCTCCTAGGACCTTGACCCACCACACGTGACAGAACTCCCTCCAGCACGGTGTCCCAGTTGAACTCCTTGTATTTCCTGAAGCAAATTCCAAACTCCCAGTGCAGCAGCAAGAAACACAGTGAAAAGTGGAGGATGACCAAACGGCTTCACAGTCCACACAGGGAGACACTTAGACCCCAGTGGCCACAGTTTACCTGCAAAGAGAGAATTCAGCACTTCTGCCTCATGTTCATTGGAAAATCAGAAACCATGTCCTCCAGGTCACATAGATGCAGACCCAGCTTTGATGGTCTCACTACAAAGGAAGCTAAAGCTCCTGACAACAACATATATTTCAAGTGCCCCACCTCAGAGGCAGTTTCTCACAAAGTCTTTAGGCCAGCAGAGCTCCATGTTTGTGGAGTGTTTACCCTGTCTCCCTTACTTATGGAAACTCCTCTACCACCTCCAAGGTTGTGAACTCCTGAGCATTTTCCATTCCACATACGTATTCACAGCTTTTCTAACTCTTCTCCACGAATTGCGTCTTACTTGTTGCGAAGGTAATGTCAAGGCATTGTTCTGGATGAGAGTGGGAAGGTTTTTGTGTAGCACATATTTGCCTACACATTGGATTCATTTTCCTATTTTCCGTTCGAAATACTGAATCCCTGACACTAACCCATACCCTACTAGATTCTGACTACGAATACTAATATGATGGAGAAAAATAACCCAAACACAATAGAAATACAGGCAGTTCAGAGCAGGCATGGTGTATAGTTGGACTTGCCTTTAGCATTACAAAGGGTAGGTGTTTTAAATCTTGTCCAATTTAATAGAAGTAGTTCTCCATGTGTTTTGAGAGTTAACAAATGTGTGAATTTCTGTCTCCCTTTCTCTGTAGCCTATTCAGCAACATGTATTTTTACATGCACATATAGAATCCTACCTGCTATCCCTCGTCCACTCTTGTGAGGTGGCTGACTTGGCAGATACAAATTGTGAGAAGAGATCACTCCTCCTAAATGCTGTTGGAACTGAAAATTCAACCTACCGGTGAGCTTCCTACTTGAACAACATGATACATAAATCCATGTTCAGTAACATAATTTTTTTTGGATCTGTGGATGATATATATTTCATGATGAATTTCGATTGGCATATATATTTCTACTTTTTAATGTCTGTGTGTGTGTTCTGTGTGTATGTGTGTGTGTATATATATATACACACACACACACACAATATACACAAACTCTCCAGATTTTTCAAAATATGAAATATATGTGTCTTAGTATACACTCCCTAAATTCATCCATGTTCATATATGTGGATTTATAATCAACTTTTCACAAGATTATTCTCAGAAATATTCATCCACCTGAAATACATATTTGTTTCCTAGTGCTGAAAACTAACTTCAGAGAATGGTGCATAGAGATCCTAATATTTCTACAGGAACTGACCCAGTTTAACATCAATGCCAGTAGATTCCTATGGGACATGATGTGTATTTTGACCTTCATTTTTATTCAACACTGATACATTACTATTTCTTCAGTTGATGCACATCATAGGATATGTATTTCATCCTCATGTTCACAAATTTCTAGGCATTTGGTTCACTTTCAATCACTTCCTGCTTCAGAACACATGTATTCCTCCACGTTTCTTGACTCGTCTTATCATGAGACTTCTTTCCAAACACATTCTTTTCCATTTCCATAATCCCTTTTGAAGCCAAACTCACACCCCCTTCATGGTAAACCATCACCCTAATATCACCATTAGATGTATAACTGGTTGGAATGAATGGTTGTGTATCAATATTAGATTTCCTATATATTTTCAGATATCCATTCAATCCATTATTTAAATTGGAACCAGTTATAATATTTATTCACAGTAGGGTCTATTCATGCATTATCTCTATATTCATAGACCCAGGGTATACCTATTTGTACCCCCAAAGGCTAATTTATATGTCTTCAACATATTACTCCCAGAAATGGTGGAAAAATTACTCATGACACCTGATCTCCATATACATTGTATCACAGTGATATTCTGGACACAAAATGCAAAGGTCACACTTATGATTGTACCAAAGCCTCATTGGAAAGTGAGCATGGATTACTCAAAACATCCTTGTCCAGGTTGCCTAATGCTCTCAAATGTCAATCCTATTGGTGACTACACATTTGTTTCTTCCTAAGATGATATATTCAACCTCAACCCTGTTGAATATGTCTAATCCTCTCACTCACTTTATACTTTGCCTGATTTCCTAATGTCTCTATTGATATCTGCTTTCCTACATATGTTCCCCAGTTCATCATTGTGACTGACCCTTAACATGTGCTGACATTTACATTCACTCTCTAACCGACACCCTATTGCTAAAGAACTTTTGGTCCAAATTTTATACTCACTCTTCTTCCTAAACCTACCAACTATCTTCCTAATCCTACCTACTATCCCTTTTTGACTGGATGTTCTCTTCTACATTCAATCATCCAAGGTACAAGGTCCTGTGCCATTGTATATCGATTTATCTGAGACATCTGTGCAGAAAGTCATTCAAAGCTAAGTAACCCAATCAAGGGCCCAATGCCCTTCTGGCCTTCAAATCTTACTTGGATTTCTGTTTTCATACATATATTTCATCTATATATTATTATAAATATCACAGGTTCCCAATACCATTCATCATCCAGCAGAGTGATTCCTAACCCAAACCGAACAGGTTCTTAACCCTAACCATACACTGTTCCCTCAATCTAACTTTACAGAAGAGCAGGGACAGAGTTGGTCTTACAATACAGGAATGTAGGGGATCTTCCACCTGCTGAGAACCTCAAAGGTCCATGCAGAAATGATCCCTGGAGAAGATGTAGGCCGCTGTGAAGGACCTGAGAGAGCACAAGTCATCTTCCATGGCAAACCACCTGGTCAGGATGAAGGGATGTGTCTGAATGAGCCTCTCTCTTCTTAATGTAGACAAGATGGACCAAAGCAGGCCTGTGTGGAGAGCTGTTCCTTGGTGCCTATGGTTGATATTCCATTCTAACTTGTGAAAGTGTCACAGGAAGGAGGGGCAGCCTCCATCTCATGGGAGCCCTGGAAGCAACTGTTAGGACACAGTGGTTGCCAAGGCAGTGACCTCATTCAGTTCCTGAAGGAAGTGACCTCACCTCACTTCCTTGGTGATGGAACTCTCTGAACTTGGGATCCAGGAAGCCAGGCACCCAGAGCCAGTCCCAGTCCCAGTCCCAGTGGGCTCACTTGTTTGGATTTACCAAGGACAGAGTCAGTCTTTCTTGGTACCTACTGATGTGAGGATGGCCAAATGCCAGGAAAGCTCTGCAGAGGGGCCTTTCCTGAGAAAGCAGGTAGTGGCTCACCGCTGGCTCCTGACAACTTCACAGAGTTGGCCAAGGAGGCCAGATGTGGGACAGGACAGGCCATTTCGCGGGAACATAGTATGGCCCACGAGTCAGACGGCACTCCGGGTAGTCACAGACCAACTTGGAAGAAGGAGGTGCCTTTGTGGGTGTGGGTGTGAGTTTGTGGTTTTGTCTCATGTTCTGAGAATAGGTAGGAAAGGCGGTTTGTTTGTTTTGGAGTGGACTGTTTCTAGTAAGTCTTTTGACGAGGCGAGTGTTTCTATGTTTGTGTATCCCACTGTGTCCCTGGTTGTAGACATTAGAAAAGAGAATGCATCAATGGATGTGTCCTGTCTAGTAGAAAGCTTCCCAGCATTCATCCTGCCCAATTCATGAATGGACTGCGGCTTGCCTTATGGATGGGCAACACCTACTATCTTCCTAAGTTCCTGTTTTCTTCCTGAATTCTGGCCACTCTCCAGAATAGGCTCATGGTTTTGTGTCCAAGATATGTACCACCTCCAAGCTCGGTGACATGGCCATGTACTGGAGAGCTGGAAGGAATGGTGAGCATCTCAGAAAACTCAGATATCAGTGTGACCAGTAAAGTCTCCCTGGAGAAACCCTGCTTTGGGCCTTTTGCTTACCTATTGTTGTGTTGCCCTGAATGTCAGGAAGGCCTTTGCCTCAGGGCACCCCTTTGTGAAGCCTGAAGAAAACAGTTTTCAAATGGAAATGAATGGGCATCACCTGTGGCTCTTTGCTTAATGGCTTTGCAAAGGGATGTGTCTGAATCAGCCTCTTGGCCCTGTGTGAGGCTGTGGCTTAGGTTGTCAGCACCTGACGGATCCAAAGAGAGATCCCATGTGTGCATCCAAAGCCAAATTGGCACAAAAGCAGTCATTGTGGATGATGTCTCTCACATTCCTCTGTAAGGTTCCTGACCTCCATCAAGTGAGAATAGGGATCCTTCGGGTCAAAGGAGTTCTTCAAAGCCCTGCAGAGGCTAGCCCATAGGTGCTTGGGTTTTCTCATGACTTCAATTCACACAAAGAATCTATACCTGGCAGTCAGTAGGCCTCCAATTGGAGAAGCAGAGCCAGTATTAACGGCAGGCCTATTGGATCACTCCAGGTTCACAGGAAGGGTGTCCAGGCCACCCTGACATTAGGCAAATGAGGGGCAAGGGAGCTTATTGTGGACACTGTCTTGGGCTGTGCCCCTCATGGAAACCTCCAGCCCAGCCAGAGGTTATGATGAGTGTCTATGTGGAAGAAGATGAGGGCCATGTGGCAGTGTTTTGGTTTGAATTGTGGTCATTGGTGTGGCGGTGGGAAGAGATGACTGGGTCCACCTGGGCTTGAACTCTGGTGTGATTCCCCTTGGAGACTGAGTTCTGGAACTGACCTCAGAGTAGTATTGCCGTGAATTGTGTTGGGATTTGAGGAGGCCATGCATGAGAGTCGCCCTTGGAAACTGAGATGTAGGCCCAGGCTGGCTTTCCACAGAGCAATGGGAATCTCAGCCCGGATATCACATGATTTTATTCTTAAAGACCTGGCAGCCATAGTTGAGAGTCAAAACACACATGCACCTCACATTTGTAGACCTCAATGGGCCTGGCTTCGTGTGACATTTTGGCCACTCTTTGGGAAGCCTTGTTTGTGAGAGTTCTCCAGAGCTTTCGTTGAAATGAGCTTCCTCACCATTTAATGGTTCCTGAAGGAATGGAAACCCACAGTGCCTCTAACTTCATCCTTTAAAAATGGCTAGCTAGATAAATACCATGAGATTTTTGAAATTCCCATGACCAGGTGGCACTGGAGAACCTTTGGATGTCCTGTTCTGCTGATCATGAGTGTACAAGACAGTGCCTTGATTGACTGGGTTTCATGAAAATGGTGTAAAACAGAGATGCCAGTAAGTTGGGGCCTGCTGAGTAGCGGGCCTAGAGCAGTGGTGTGCAGGTGTGTGATAAAACATCTGTGGTGGGGCCATGTGGATCTGCCACTGGCTTCCAAATGGCTTGTGACTGACATGGTGCAGTGAGCAGACCCTTCTATGTAAAGGCATCTTGTTATATGGAGAGGTTTCAGGGCAGTGTCCAGAATCAGGTTGCTATGGTCAAGGGGGCAAGCTCTGTGGGATAGAAGCCTGGCTGGTGCATTCTCCTAGGACCTTGACCCACCACACGTGACAGAACTCCCTCCAGCACGGTGTCCCAGTTGAACTCCTTGTATTTCCTGAAGCAAATTCCAAACTCCCAGTGCAGCAGCAAGAAACACCACGAAAAGTGGAGGATGACCAAATGGCTTCAGAGTCCACACAGGGAGACACTTAGACCCCAGTGGCCACAGTTTACCTGCAAAGAGAGAATTCAGCACGTCTGCCTCATGTTCATTGGAAAATCAGAAACCATGTCCTCCAGGTCACATAGATGCAGACCCAGCTTTGATGGTCTCACTACAAAGGAAGCTAAAGCTCCTGACAACAACATATATTTCAAGTGCCCCACCTCAGAGGCAGTTTCTCACAAAGTCTTTAGGCCAGCAGAGCTCCATGTTTGTGGAGTGTTTACCCTGTCTCCCTTACTTATAGAAACTCCTCTACCACCTCCAAGGTTGTGAACTCCTGAGCATTTTCCATTCCACATACGTATTCACAGCTTTTCTAACTCTTCTCCACGAATTGCGTCTTACTTGTTGCGAAGGTAATGTCAAGGCATTGTTCTGGATGAGAGTGGGAAGGTTTTTGTGTAGCACATATTTGCCTACACATTGGATTCATTTTCCTATTTTCCGTTTGAAATACTGAATCCCTGACACTAACCCATACCCTACTAGATTCTGACTACGAATACTAATATGATGGAGAAAAATAACCCAAACACAATAGAAATACAGGCATTTCAGAGCAGGCATGGTGTATAGTTGGACTTGCCTTTAGCATTACAAAGGGTAGGTGTTTTAAATCTTGTCCAATTTAATAGAAGTAGTTCTCCATGTGTTTTGAGAGTTAACAAATGTGTGAATTTCTGCCTCCCTGTAGCCTATTCAGCAACATGTATTTTTACATGCACATATAGAATCCTACCTGCTATCCCACGTCCACTCTTGTGAGGTGGCTGACTTGGCAGATACAAATTGTGAGAAGAGATCACTCCTCCTAAATGCTGTTGGAACTGAAAATTCAACCTACCGGTGAGCTTCCTACATGAACAACATGATACATAAATCCATGTTCAGTAACATAATTTTTTTTGGATCTGTGGATGATATATATTTCATGATGAATTTCGATTGGCATATATATTTCTACTTTTTAATGTCTGTGTGTGTGTTCTGTGTGTATGTGTGTGTGTATATATATATACACACACACACACACAATATACACAAACTCTCCAGATTTTTCAAAATATGAAATATATGTGTCTTAGTATACACTCCCTAAATTCATCCATGTTCATATATGTGGATTTATAATCAACTTTTCACAAGATTATTCTCAGAAATATTCATCCACCTGAAATACATATTTGTTTCCTAGTGCTGAAAACTAACTTCAGAGAATGGTGCATAGAGATCCTAATATTTCTACAGGAACTGACCCAGTTTAACATCAATGCCAGTAGATTCCTATGGGACATGATGTGTATTTTGACCTTCATTTTTATTCAACACTGATACATTACTATTTCTTCAGTTGATGCACATCATAGGATATGTATTTCATCCTCATGTTCACAAATTTCTAGGCATTTGGTTCACTTTCAATCACTTCCTGCTTCAGAACACATGTATTCCTCCACGTTTCTTGACTGGTCTTTTCATGAGACTTCTTTCCAAACACATTCTTTTCCATTTCCATAATCCCTTTTGAAGCCAAACTCACACCCCCTTCATGGTAAACCATCACCCTAATATCACCATTAGATGTATAACTGGTTGGAATGAATGGTTGTGTATCAATATTAGATTTCCTATATATTTTCAGATATCCATTCAATCCATTATTTAAATTGGAACCAGTTATAATATTTATTCACAGTAGGGTCTATTCATGCATTATCTCTATATTCATAGACCCAGGGTACACCTATTTGTACCCCCAAAGGCTAATTTATATGTCTTCAACATATTACTCCCAGAAATGGTGGAAGAAATACTCATGACACCTGATCTCCATATACATTGTATCACAGTGATATTCTGGACACAAAATGCAAAGGTCACACTTATGATTGTACCAAAGCCTCATTGGAAAGTGAGCATGGATTACTCAAAACATCCTTGTCCAGGTTGCCTAATGCTCTCAAATGTCAATCCTATTGGTGACTACACATTTGTTTCTTCCTAAGATGATATATTCAACCTCAACCCTGTTGAATATGTCTAATCCTCTCACTCACTTTATACTTTGCCTGATTTCCTAATGTCTCTATTGATATCTGCTTTCCTACATATGTTCCCCAGTTCATCATTGTGACTGACCCTTAACATGTGCTGACATTTACATTCACTCTCTAACCGACACCCTATTGCTAAAGAACTTTTGGTCCAAATTTTATACTCACTCTTCTTCCTAAACCTACCAACTATCTTCCTAATCCTACCTACTATCCCTTTTTGACTGGATGTTCTCTTCTACATTCAATCATCCAAGGTACAAGGTCCTGTGCCATTGTATATCGATTTATCTGAGACATCTGTGCAGAAAGTCATTCAAAGCTAAGTAACCCAATCAAGGGCCCAATGCCCTTCTGGCCTTCAAATCTTACTTGGATTTCTGTTTTCATACATATATTTCACCTATATATTATTATAAATATCACAGGTTCCCAATACCATTCATCATCCAGCAGAGTGATTCCTAACCCAAACCGAACAGGTTCTTAACCCTAACCATACACTGTTCCCTCAATCTAACTTTACAGAAGAGCAGGGACAGAGTTGGTCTTACAATACAGGAATGTAGGGGATCTTCCACCTGCTGAGAACCTCAAAGGTCCATGAAGAAATGATCCCTGGAGAAGATGTAGGCCGCTGTGAAGGACCTGAGAGAGCACAAGTCATCTTCCATGGCAAACCACCTGGTCAGGATGAAGGGATGTGTCTGAATGAGCCTCTCTCTTCTTAATGTAGACAAGATGGACCAAAGCAGGCCTGTGTGGAGAGCTGTTCCTTGGTGCCTATGGTTGATATTCCATTCTAACTTGTGAAAGTGTCACAGGAAGGAGGGGCAGCCTCCATCTCATGGGAGCCCTGGAAGCAACTGTTAGGACACAGTGGTTGCCAAGGCAGTGACCTCATTCAGTTCCTGAAGGAAGTGACCTCACCTCACTTCCTTGGTGATGGAACTCTCTGAACTTGGGATCCAGGAAGCCAGGCACCCAGAGCCAGTCCCAGTCCCCGTCCCAGTGGGCTCACTTGTTTGGATTTACCAAGAACAGAGTCAGTCTTTCTTGGTACCTACTGATGTGAGGATGGCCAAATGCCAGGAAAGCTCTGCAGAGGGGCCTTTCCTGAGAAAGCAGGTAGTGGCTCACCGCTGGCTCCTGACAACTTCACAGAGTTGGCCAAGGAGGCCAGATGTGGGACAGGACAGGCCATTTCGCGGGAACATAGTATGGCCCACGAGTCAGACGGCACTCCGGGTAGTCACAGACCAACTTGGAAGAAGGAGGTGCCTTTGTGGGTGTGGGTGTGAGTTTGTGGTTTTGTCTCATGTTCTGAGAATAGGTAGGAAAGGCGGTTTGTTTGTTTTGGAGTGGACTGTTTCTAGTAAGTCTTTTGACGAGGCGAGTGTTTCTATGTTTGTGTATCCCACTGTGTCCCTGGTTGTAGACATTAGAAAAGAGAATGCATCAATGGATGTGTCCTGTCTAGTAGAAAGCTTCCCAGCATTCATCCTGCCCAATTCATGAATGGACTGCGGCTTGCCTTATGGATGGGCAACACCTACTATCTTCCTAAGTTCCTGTTTTCTTCCTGAATTCTGGCCACTCTCCAGAATAGGCTCATGGTTTTGTGTCCAAGATATGTACCACCTCCAAGCTCGGTGACATGGCCATGTACTGGAGAGCTGGAAGGAATGGTGAGCATCTCAGAAAACTCAGATATCAGTGTGACCAGTAAAGTCTCCCTGGAGAAACCCTGCTTTGGGCCTTTTGCTTACCTATTGTTCTGTTGCCCTGAATGTCAGGAAGGCCTTTGCCTCAGGGCACCCCTTTGTGAAGCCTGAAGAAAACAGTTTTCAAATGGAAATGCATGGGCATCACCTGTGGCTCTTTGCTTAATGGCTTTGCAAAGGGATGTGTCTGAATCAGCCTCTTGGCCCTGTGTGAGGCTGTGGCTTAGGTTGTCAGCACCTGACGGATCCAAAGAGAGATCCCATGTGTGCATCCAAAGCCAAATTGGCACAAAAGCAGTCATTGTGGATGATGTCTCTCGCCTTCCTCTGTAAGGTTCCTGACCTCCATCAAGTGAGAATAGGGATCCTTCCGGTCAAAGGAGTTCTTCAAAGCCCTGCAGAGGCTAGCCCATAGGTGCTTGGGTTTTCTCATGACTCCAATTCACACAAAGAATCTATACCCGGCAGTCAGTAGGCCTCCAATTGCAGAAGCGGAGCCAGTATTAACGGCAGGCCTATTGGATCACTCCAGGTTCACAGGAAGGGTGTCCAGGCCACCCTGACATTAGGCAAATGAGGGGCAAGGGAGCTTATTGTGGACACTGTCTTGGGCTGTGCCCCTCATGGAAACCTCCAGCCCAGCCAGAGGTTATGATGAGTGTCTATGTGGAAGAAGATGAGGGCCATGTGGCAGTGTTTTGGTTTGAATTGTGGTCATTGGTGTGGCGGTGGGAAGAGATGACTGGGTCCACCTGGGCTTGAACTCTGGTGTGATTCCCCTTGGAGACTGAGTTCTGGAACTGACCTCAGAGAAGTATTGCCGTGAATTGTGTTGGGATTTGAGGAGGCCATGCATGAGAGTCGCCCTTGGAAACTGAGATCTAGGCCCAGGCTGGCTTTCCACAGAGCACTGGGAATCTCAGCCCGGATATCACATGATTTTATTCTTAAAGACCTGCCAGCCATAGTTGAGAGTCAAAACACACATGGACCTCACATTTGTAGACCTCAATGGGCCTGGCTTCCTGTGACCTTTCGGCCACTCTTTGGGAAGCCTTGTTTGTGAGAGTTCTCCAGAGCTTTTGTTGAAATGAGCTTCCTCACCATTTAATGGTTCCTGAAGGAATGGAAACCCACAGTGCCTCTAACTTCATCCTTTAAAAATGGCTAGCTAGATAAATACCATGAGATTTTTGAAATTCCCATGACCAGGTGGCACTGGAGAACCTTTGGATGCCCTGTTCTGCTGATCATGAGTGTACCAGACAGTGCCTTGATTGACTGGGTTTCATGAAAATGGTGTAAAACAGAGATGCCAGTAAGTTGGGGCCTGCTGAGTAGCGGGCCTAGAGCAGTGGTGTGCAGGTGTGTGATAAAACATCTGTGGTGGGGCCATGTGGATCTGCCACTGGCTTCCAAATGGCTTGTGACTGACATGGTGCAGTGAGCAGACCCTTCTATGTAAAGGCATCTTGTTATATGGAGAGGTTTCAGGGCAGTGTTCAGAATCAGGTTGCTATGGTCAAGGGGGCAAGCTCTGTGGGATAGAAGCCTGGCTGGTGCATTCTCCTAGGACCTTGACCCACCACACGTGACAGAACTCCCTCCAGCACGGTGTCCCAGTTGAACTCCTTGTATTTCCTGAAGCAAATTCCAAACTCCCAGTGCAGCAGCAAGAAACACCATGAAAAGTGGAGGATGACCAAATGGCTTCAGAGTCCACACAGGGAGACACTTAGACCCCAGTGGCCACAGTTTACCTGCAAAGAGAGAATTCAGCACTTCTGCCTCATGTTCATTGGAAAATCAGAAACCATGTCCTCCAGGTCACATAGATGCAGACCCAGCTTTGATGGTCTCACTACAAAGGAAGCTAAAGCTCCTGACAACAACATATATTTCAAGTGCCCCACCTCAGAGGCAGTTTCTCACAAAGTCTTTAGGCCAGCAGAGCTCCATGTTTGTGGAGTGTTTACCCTGTCTCCCTTACTTATGGAAACTCCTCTACCACCTCCAAGGTTGTGAACTCCTGAGCATTGTCCATTCCACATACGTATTCACAGCTTTTCTAACTCTTCTCCATGAATTGCGTCTTACTTGTTGCGAAGGTAATGTCAAGGCATTGTTCTGGATGAGAGTGGGAAGGTTTTTGTGTAGCACATATTTGCCTACACATTGGATTCATTTTCCTATTTTCCGTTCGAAATACTGAATCCCTGACACTAACCCATACCCTACTAGATTCTGACTACGAATACTAATATGATGGAGAAAAATAACCCAAACACAATAGAAATACAGGCAGTTCAGAGCAGGCATGGTGTATAGTTGGACTTGCCTTTAGCATTACAATGGGTAGGTGTTTTAAATCTTGTCCAATTTAATAGAAGTAGTTCTCCATGTGTTTTGAGAGTTAACAAATGTGTGAAATTCTGTCTCCCTTTCTCTGTAGCCTATTCAGCAACATGTATTTTTACATGCACATATAGAATCTTACCTGCTATCCCACGTCCACTCTTGTGAGGTGGCTGACTTGGCAGATACAAATTGTGAGAAGAGATCACTCCTCCTAAATGCTGTTGGAACTGAAAATTCAACCTACCGGTGAGCTTCCTACTTGAACACCATGATACATAAATCCATGTTCAGTAACATAAATATTTCGGATCTGTGGATGATATATATTTCATGATGAATTTCGATTGGCATATATATTTCTACTTTTTAATGTCTGTGTGTGTGTTCTGTGTGTATGTGTGTGTGTATATATATACACACACACACACACACACAATATACACAAACTCTCCAGATTTTTCAAAATATGAAATATATGTGTCTTAGTATACACTCCCTAAATTCATCCATGTTCATATATGTGGATTTATAATCAACTTTTCACAAGATTATTCTCAGAAATATTCATCCACCTGAAATACATATTTGTTTCCTAGTGCTGAAAACTAACTTCAGAGAATGGTGCATAGAGATCCTAATATTTCTACAGGAACTGACCCAGTTTAACATCAATGCCAGTAGATTCCTATGGGACATGATGTGTATTTTGACCTTCATTTTTATTCAACACTGATACATTACTATTTCTTCAGTTGATGCACATCATAGGATATGTATTTCATCCTCATGTTCACAAATTTCTAGGCATTTGGTTCACTTTCAATCACTTCCTGCTTCAGAACACATGTATTCCTCCACGTTTCTTGACTGGTCTTTTCATGAGACTTCTTTCCAAACACATTCTTTTCCATTTCCATAATCCCTTTTGAAGCCAAACTCACACCCCCTTCATGGTAAACCATCACCCTAATATCACCATTAGATGTATAACTGGTTGGAATGAATGGTTGTGTATCAATATTAGATTTCCTATATATTTTCAGATATCCATTCAATCCATTATTTAAATTGGAACCAGTTATAATATTTATTCACAGTAGGGTCTATTCATGCATTATCTCTATATTCATAGACCCAGGGTACACCTATTTGTACCCCCAAAGGCTAATTTATATGTCTTCAACATATTACTCCCAGAAATGGTGGAAGAAATACTCATGACACCTGATCTCCATATACATTGTATCACAGTGATATTCTGGACACAAAATGCAAAGGTCACACTTATGATTGTACCAAAGCCTCATTGGAAAGTGAGCATGGATTACTCAAAACATCCTTGTCCAGGTTGCCTAATGCTCTCAAATGTCAATCCTATTGGTGACTACACATTTGTTTCTTCCTAAGATGATATATTCAACCTCAACCCTGTTGAATATGTCTAATCCTCTCACTCACTTTATACTTTGCCTGATTTCCTAATGTCTCTATTGATATCTGCTTTCCTACATATGTTCCCCAGTTCATCATTGTGACTGACCCTTAACATGTGCTGACATTTACATTCACTCTCTAACGGACACCCTATTGCTAAAGAACTTTTGGTCCAAATTTTATACTCACTCTTCTTCCTAAACCTACCAACTATCTTCCTAATCCTACCTACTATCCCTTTTTGACTGGATGTTCTCTTCTACATTCAATCATCCAAGGTACAAGGTCCTGTGCCATTGTATATCGATTTATCTGAGACATCTGTGCAGAAAGTCATTCAAAGCTAAGTAACCCAATCAAGGGCCCAATGCCCTTCTGGCCTTCAAATCTTACTTGGATTTCTGTTTTCATACATATATTTCACCTATATATTATTATAAATATCACAGGTTCCCAATACCATTCATCATCCAGCAGAGTGATTCCTAACCCAAACCGAACAGGTTCTTAACCCTAACCATACACTGTTCCCTCAATCTAACTTTACAGAAGAGCAGGGACAGAGTTGGTCTTACAATACAGGAATGTAGGGGATCTTCCACCTGCTGAGAACCTCAAAGGTCCATGCAGAAATGATCCCTGGAGAAGATGTAGGCCGCTGTGAAGGACCTGAGAGAGCACAAGTCATCTTCCATGGCAAACCACCTGGTCAGGATGAAGGGATGTGTCTGAATGAGCCTCTCTCTTCTTAATGTAGACAAGATGGACCAAAGCAGGCCTGTGTGGAGAGCTGTCCCTTGGTGCCTATGGTTGATATTCCATTCTAACTTGTGAAAGTGTCAAAGGAAGGAGGGGCAGCCTCCATCTCATGGGAGCCCTGGAAGCAACTGTTAGGACACAGTGGTTGCCAAGGCAGTGACCTCATTCAGTTCCTGAAGGAAGTGACCTCACCTCACTTCCTTGGTGATGGAACTCTCTGAACTTGGGATCCAGGAAGCCAGGCACCCAGAGCCAGTCCCAGTCCCAGTCCCAGTGGGCTCACTTGTTTGGATTTACCAAGGACAGAGTCAGTCTTTCTTGGTACCTACTGATGTGAGGATGGCCAAATGCCAGGAAAGCTCTGCAGAGGGGCCTTTCCTGAGAAAGCAGGTAGTGGCTCACCGCTGGCTCCTGACAACTTCACAGAGTTGGCCAAGGAGGCCAGATGTGGGACAGGACAGGCCATTTCGCGGGAACATAGTATGGCCCACGAGTCAGATGGCACTCCGGGTAGTCACAGACCAACTTGGAAGAAGGAGGTGCCTTTGTGGGTGTGGGTGTGAGTTTGTGGTTTTGTCTCATGTTCTGAGAATAGGTAGGAAAGGCGGTTTGTTTGTTTTGGAGTGGACTGTTTCTAGTAAGTCTTTTGACGAGGCGAGTGTTTCTATGTTTGTGTATCCCACTGTGTCCCTGGTTGTAGACATTAGAAAAGAGAATGCATCAATGGATGTGTCCTGTCTAGTAGAAAGCTTCCCAGCATTCATCCTGCCCAATTCATGAATGGACTGCGGCTTGCCTTATGGATGGGCAACACCTACTATCTTCCTAAGTTCCTGTTTTCTTCCTGAATTCTGGCCACTCTCCAGAATAGGCTCATGGTTTTGTGTCCAAGATATGTACCACCTCCAAGCTCGGTGACATGGCCATGTACTGGAGAGCTGGAAGGAATGGTGAGCATCTCAGAAAACTCAGATATCAGTGTGACCAGTAAAGTCTCCCTGGAGAAACCCTGCTTTGGGCCTTTTGCTTACCTATTGTTCTGTTGCCCTGAATGTCAGGAAGGCCTTTGCCTCAGGGCACCCCTTTGTGAAGCCTGAAGAAAACAGTTTTCAAATGGAAATGAATGGGCATCACCTGTGGCTCTTTGCTTAATGGCTTTGCAAAGGGATGTGTCTGAATCAGCCTCTTGGCCCTGTGTGAGGCTGTGGCTTAGGTTGTCAGCACCTGAGGGATCCAAAGAGAGATCCCATGTGTGCATCCAAAGCCAAATTGGCACAAAAGCAGTCATTGTGGATGATGTCTCTCGCATTCCTCTGTAAGGTTCCTGACCTCCATCAAGTGAGAATAGGGATCCTTCGGGTCAAAGGAGTTCTTCAAAGCCCTGCAGAGGCTAGCCCATAGATGCTTGGGTTTTCTCATGAATCCAATTCACACAAAGAATCTATACCCGGCAGTCAGTAGGCCTCCAATTGGAGAAGCGGAGCCAGTATTAACGGCAGGCCTATTGGATCACTCCAGGTTCACAGGAAGGGTGTCCAGGCCACCCTGACATTAGGCAAATGAGGGGCAAGGGAGCTTATTGTGGACACTGTCTTGGGCTGTGCCCCTCATGGAAACCTCCAGCCAGATGTTATGATGAGTGTCTATGTGGAAGAAGATGAGGGCCATGTGGCAGTGTTTTGGTTTGAATTGTGGTCATTGGTGTGGCGGTGGGAAGAGATGACTGGGTCCACCTGGGCTTGAACTCTGGTGTGATTCCCCTTGGAGACTGAGTTCTGGAACTGACCTCAGAGAAGTATTGCCGTGAATTGTGTTGGGATTTGAGGAGGCCATGCATGAGAGTCGCCCTTGGAAACTGAGATCTAGGCCCAGGCTGGCTTTCCACAGAGCACTGGGAATCTCAGCCCGGATATCACATGATTTTATTCTTAAAGACCTGGCAGCCATAGTTGAGAGTCAAAACACACATGGACCTCACATTTGTAGACCTCAATGGGCCTGGCTTCCTGTGACCTTTCGGCCACTCTTTGGGAAGCCTTGTTTGTGAGAGTTCTCCAGAGCTTTTGTTGAAATGAGCTTCCTCACCATTTAATGGTTCCTGAAGGAATGGAAACCCACAGTGCCTCTAACTTCATCCTTTAAAAATGGCTAGCTAGATAAATACCATGAGATTTTTGAAATTCCCATGACCAGGTGGCACTGGAGAACCTTTGGATGTCCTGTTTTGCTGATCATGAGTGTACCAGACAGTGCCTTGATTGACTGGGTTTCATGAAAATGGTGTAAAACAGAGATGCCAGTAAGTTGGGGCCTGCTGAGTAGCGGGCCTAGAGCAGTGGTGTGCAGGTGTGTGATAAAACATCTGTGGTGGGGCCATGTGGATCTGCCACTGGCTTCCAAATGGCTTGTGACTGACATGGTGCAGTGAGCAGACCCTTCTATGTAAAGGCATCTTGTTATATGGAGAGGTTTCAGGGCAGTGTTCAGAATCAGGTTGCTATGGTCAAGGGGGCAAGCTCTGTGGGATAGAAGCCTGGCTGGTGCATTCTCCTAGGACCTTGACCCACCACACGTGACAGAACTCCCTCCAGCACGGTGTCCCAGTTGAACTCCTTGTATTTCCTGAAGCAAATTCCAAACTCCCAGTGCAGCAGCAAGAAACACCACGAAAAGTGGAGGATGACCAAATGGCTTCAGAGTCCACACAGGGAGACACTTAGACCCCAGTGGCCACAGTTTACCTGCAAAGAGAGAATTCAGCACTTCTGCCTCATGTTCATTGGAAAATCAGAAACCATGTCCTCCAGGTCACATAGATGCAGACCCAGCTTTGATGGTCTCACTACAAAGGAAGCTAAAGCTCCTGACAACAACACATATTTCAAGTGCCCCACCTCAGAGGCAGTTTCTCACAAAGTCTTTAGGCCAGCAGAGCTCCATGTTTGTGGAGTGTTTACCCTGTCTCCCTTACTTATGGAAACTCCTCTACCACCTCCAAGGTTGTGAACTCCTGAGCATTGTCCATTCCACATACGTATTCACAGCTTTTCTAACTCTTCTCCATGAATTGCGTCTTACTTGTTGCGAAGGTAATGTCAAGGCATTGTTCTGGATGAGAGTGGGAAGGTTTTTGTGTAGCACATATTTGCCTACACATTGGATTCATTTTCCTATTTTCCGTTCGAAATACTGAATCCCTGACACTAACCCATATCCTACTAGATTCTGACTACGAATACTAATATGATGGAGAAAAATAACCCAAACACAATAGAAATACAGGCAGTTCAGAGCAGGCATGGTGTATAGTTGGACTTGCCTTTAGCATTACAATGGGTAGGTGTTTTAAATCTTGTCCAATTTAATAGAAGTAGTACTCCATGTGTTTTGAGAGTTAACAAATGTGTGAAATTCTGTCTCCCTTTCTCTGTAGCCTATTCAGCAACATGTATTTTTACATGCACATATAGAATCTTACCTGCTATCCCACGTCCACTCTTGTGAGGTGGCTGACTTGGCAGATACAAATTGTGAGAAGAGATCACTCCTCCTAAATGCTGTTGGAACTGAAAATTCAACCTACCGGTGAGCTTCCTACTTGAACACCATGATACATAAATCCATGTTCAGTAACATAAATATTTTTGGATCTGTGGATGATATATATTTCATGATGAATTTCGATTGGCATATATATTTCTACTTTTTAATGTCTGTGTGTGTGTTCTGTGTGTATGTGTGTGTGTATATATACACACACACACACACACACACAATATACACAAACTCTCCAGATTTTTCAAAATATGAAATATATGTGTCTTAGTATACACTCCCTAAATTCATCCATGTTCATATATGTGGATTTATAATCAACTTTTCACAAGATTATTCTCAGAAATATTCATCCACCTGAAATACATATTTGTTTCCTAGTGCTGAAAACTAACTTCAGAGAATGGTGCATAGAGATCCTAATATTTCTACAGGAACTGACCCAGTTTAACATCAATGCCAGTAGATTCCTATGGGACATGATGTGTATTTTGACCTTCATTTTTATTCAACACTGATACATTACTATTTCTTCAGTTGATGCACATCATAGGATATGTATTTCATCCTCATGTTCACAAATTTCTAGGCATTTGGTTCACTTTCAATCACTTCCTGCTTCAGAACACATGTATTCCTCCACGTTTCTTGACTGGTCTTTTCATGAGACTTCTTTCCAAACACATTCTTTTCCATTTCCATAATCCCTTTTGAAGCCAAACTCACACCCCCTTCATGGTAAACCATCACCCTAATATCACCATTAGATGTATAACTGGTTGGAATGAATGGTTGTGTATCAATATTAGATTTCCTATATATTTTCAGATATCCATTCAATCCATTATTTAAATTGGAACCAGTTATAATATTTATTCACAGTAGGGTCTATTCATGCATTATCTCTATATTCATAGACCCAGGGTACACCTATTTGTACCCCCAAAGGCTAATTTATATGTCTTCAACATATTACTCCCAGAAATGGTGGAAGAAATACTCATGACACCTGATCTCCATATACATTGTATCACAGTGATATTCTGGACACAAAATGCAAAGGTCACACTTATGATTGTACCAAAGCCTCATTGGAAAGTGAGCATGGATTACTCAAAACATCCTTGTCCAGGTTGCCTAATGCTCTCAAATGTCAATCCTATTGGTGACTACACATTTGTTTCTTCCTAAGATGATATATTCAACCTCAACCCTGTTGAATATGTCTAATCCTCTCACTCACTTTATACTTTGCCTGATTTCCTAATGTCTCTATTGATATCTGCTTTCCTACATATGTTCCCCAGTTCATCATTGTGACTGACCCTTAACATGTGCTGACATTTACATTCACTCTCTAACCGACACCCTATTGCTAAAGAACTTTTGGTCCAAATTTTATACTCACTCTTCTTCCTAAACCTACCAACTATCTTCCTAATCCTACCTACTATCCCTTTTTGACTGGATGTTCTCTTCTACATTCAATCATCCAAGGTACAAGGTCCTGTGCCATTGTATATCGATTTATCTGAGACATCTGTGCAGAAAGTCATTCAAAGCTAAGTAACCCAATCAAGGGCCCAATGCCCTTCTGGCCTTCAAATCTTACTTGGATTTCTGTTTTCATACATATATTTCACCTATATATTATTATAAATATCACAGGTTCCCAATACCATTCATCATCCAGCAGAGTGATTCCTAACCCAAACCGAACAGGTTCTTAACCCTAACCATACACTGTTCCCTCAATCTAACTTTACAGAAGAGCAGGGACAGAGTTGGTCTTACAATACAGGAATGTAGGGGATCTTCCACCTGCTGAGAACCTCAAAGGTCCATGCAGAAATGATCCCTGGAGAAGATGTAGGCCGCTGTGAAGGACCTGAGAGAGCACAAGTCATCTTCCATGGCAAACCACCTGGTCAGGATGAAGGGATGTGTCTGAATGAGCCTCTCTCTTCTTAATGTAGACAAGATGGACCAAAGCAGGCCTGTGTGGAGAGCTGTCCCTTGGTGCCTATGGTTGATATTCCATTCTAACTTGTGAAAGTGTCAGAGGAAGGAGGGGCAGCCTCCATCTCATGGGAGCCCTGGAAGCAACTGTTAGGACACAGTGGTTGCCAAGGCAGTGACCTCATTCAGTTCCTGAAGGAAGTGACCTCACCTCACTTCCTTGGTGATGGAACTCTCTGAACTTGGGATCCAGGAAGCCAGGCACCCAGAGCCAGTCCCAGTCCCAGTCCCAGTGGGCTCACTTGTTTGGATTTACCAAGGACAGAGTCAGTCTTTCTTGGTACCTACTGATGTGAGGATGGCCAAATGCCAGGAAAGCTCTGCAGAGGGGCCTTTCCTGAGAAAGCAGGTAGTGGCTCACCGCTGGCTCCTGACAACTTCACAGAGTTGGCCAAGGAGGCCAGATGTGGGACAGGACAGGCCATTTCGCGGATACATAGTATGGCCCACGAGTCAGACGGCACTCCGGGTAGTCACAGACCAACTTGGAAGAAGGAGGTGCCTTTGTGGGTGTGGGTGTGAGTTTGTGGTTTTGTCTCATGTTCTGAGAATAGGTAGGAAAGGCGGTTTGTTTGTTTTGGAGTGGACTGTTTCTAGTAAGTCTTTTGACGAGGCGAGTGTTTCTATGTTTGTGTATCCCACTGTGTCCCTGGTTGTAGACATTAGAAAAGAGAATGCATCAATGGATGTGTCCTGTCTAGTAGAAAGCTTCCCAGCATTCATCCTGCCCAATTCATGAATGGACTGCGGCTTGCCTTATGGATGGGCAACACCTACTATCTTCCTAAGTTCCTGTTTTCTTCCTGAATTCTGGCCACTCTCCAGAATAGGCTCATGGTTTTGTGTCCAAGATATGTACCACCTCCAAGCTCGGTGACATGGCCATGTACTGGAGAGCTGGAAGGAATGGTGAGCATCTCAGAAAACTCAGATATCAGTGTGACCAGTAAAGTCTCCCTGGAGAAACCCTGCTTTGGGCCTTTTGCTTACCTATTGTTCTGTTGCCCTGAATGTCAGGAAGGCCTTTGCCTCAGGGCACCCCTTTGTGAAGCCTGAAGAAAACAGTTTTCAAATGGAAATGAATGGGCATCACCTGTGGCTCTTTGCTTAATGGCTTTGCAAAGGGATGTGTCTGAATCAGCCTCTTGGCCCTGTGTGAGGCTGTGGCTTAGGTTGTCAGCACCTGACGGATCCAAAGAGAGATCCCATGTGTGCATCCAAAGCCAAATTGGCACAAAAGCAGTCATTGTGTATGATGTCTCTCGCATTCCTCTGTAAGGTTCCTGACCTCCATCAAGTGAGAATAGGGATCCTTCGGGTCAAAGGAGTTCTTCAAAGCCCTGCAGAGGCTAGCCCATAGGTGCTTGGGTTTTCTCATGACTCCAATTCACACAAAGAATCTATACCCGGCAGTCAGTAGGCCTCCAATTGGAGAAGCGGAGCCAGTATTAACGGCAGGCCTATTGGATCACTCCAGGTTCACAGGAAGGGTGTCCAGGCCACCCTGACATTAGGCAAATGAGGGGCAAGGGAGCTTATTGTGGACACTGTCTTGGGCTGTGCCCCTCATGGAAACCTCCAGCCCAGCCAGAGGTTATGATGAGTGTCTATGTGGAAGAAGATGAGGGCCATGTGGCAGTGTTTTGGTTTGAATTGTGGTCATTGGTGTGGCGGTGGGAAGAGATGACTGGGTCCACCTGGGCTTGAACTCTGGTGTGATTCCCCTTGGAGACCGAGTTCTGGAACTGACCTCAGAGAAGTATTGCCGTGAATTGTGTTGGGATTTGAGGAGGCCATGCATGAGAGTCGCCCTTGGAAACTGGGATGTAGGCCCAGGCTGGCTTTCCACAGAGCACTGGGAATCTCAGCCCGGATATCACATGATTTTATTCTTAAAGACCTGGCAGCCATAGTTGAGAGTCAAAACACACATGGACCTCACATTTGTAGACCTCAATGGGCCTGGCTTCGTGTGACCTTTTGGCCACTCTTTGGGAAGCCTTGTTTGTGAGAGTTCTCCAGAGCTTTCGTTGAAATGAGCTTCCTCACCATTTAATGGTTCCTGAAGGAATGGAAACCCACAGTGCCTCTAACTTCATCCTTTAAAAATGGCTAGCTAGATAAATACCATGAGATTTTTGAAATTCCCATGACCAGGTGGCACTGGAGAACCTTTGGATGTCCTGTTCTGCTGATCATGAGTGTACCAGACAGTGCCTTGATTGACTGGGTTTCATGAAAATGGTGTAAAACAGAGATGCCAGTAAGTTGGGGCCTGCTGAGTAGCGGGCCTAGAGCAGTGGTGTGCAGGTGTGTGATAAAACATCTGTGGTGGGGCCATGTGGATCTGCCACTGGCTTCCAAATGGCTTGTGACTGACATGGTGCAGTGAGCAGACCCTTCTATGTAAAGGCATCTTGTTATATGGAGAGGTTTCAGGGCAGTGTTCAGAATCAGGTTGCTATGGTCAAGGGGGCAAGCTCTGTGGGATAGAAGCCTGGCTGGTGCATTCTCCTAGGACCTTGACCCACCACACGTGACAGAACTCCCTCCAGCACGGTGTCCCAGTTGAACTCCTTGTATTTCCTGAAGCAAATTCCAAACTCCCAGTGCAGCAGCAAGAAACACCACGAAAAGTGGAGGATGACCAAATGGCTTCAGAGTCCACACAGGGAGACACTTAGACCCCAGTGGCCACAGTTTACCTGCAAAGAGAGAATTCAGCACTTCTGCCTCATGTTCATTGGAAAATCAGAAACCATGTCCTCCAGGTCACATAGATGCAGACCCAGCTTTGATGGTCTCACTACAAAGGAAGCTAAAGCTCCTGACAACAACATATATTTCAAGTGCCCCACCTCAGAGGCAGTTTCTCACAAAGTCTTTAGGCCAGCAGAGCTCCATGTTTGTGGAGTGTTTACCCTGTCTCCCTTACTTATGGAAACTCCTCTACCACCTCCAAGGTTGTGAACTCCTGAGCATTGTCCATTCCACATACGTATTCACAGCTTTTCTAACTCTTCTCCATGAATTGCATCTTACTTGTTGCGAAGGTAATGTCAAGGCATTGTTCTGGATGAGAGTGGGAAGGTTTTTGTGTAGCACATATTTGCCTACACATTGGATTCATTTTCCTATTTTCCGTTCAAAATACTGAATCCCTGACACTAACCCATACCCTACTAGATTCTGACTACAAATACTAATATGATGGAGAAAAATAACCCAAACACAATAGAAATACAGGCAGTTCAGAGCAGGCATGGTGTATAGTTGGACTTGCCTTTAGCATTACAATGGGTAGGTGTTTTAAATCTTGTCCAATTTAATAGAAGTAGTTCTCCATGTGTTTTGAGAGTTAACAAATGTGTGAAATTCTGTCTCCCTTTCTCTGTAGCCTATTCAGCAACATGTATTTTTACATGCACATATAGAATCTTACCTGCTATCCCACGTCCACTCTTGTGAGGTGGCTGACTTGGCAGATACAAATTGTGAGAAGAGATCACTCCTCCTAAATGCTGTTGGAACTGAAAATTCAACCTACCGGTGAGCTTCCTACTTGAACAACATGATACATAAATCCATGTTCAGTAACATAAATATTTTTGGATCTGTGGATGATATATATTTCATGATGAATTTCGATTGGCATATATATTTCTACTTTTTAATGTCTGTGTGTGTGTTCTGTGTGTATGTGTGTGTGTATATATATATACACACACACACACACACACAATATACACAAACTCTCCAGATTTTTCAAAATATGAAATATATGTGTCTTAGTATACACTCCCTAAATTCATCCATGTTCATATATGTGGATTTATAATCAACTTTTCACAAGATTATTCTCAGAAATATTCATCCACCTGAAATACATATTTGTTTCCTAGTGCTGAAAACTAACTTCAGAGAATGGTGCATAGAGATTCTAATATTTCTACAGGAACTGACCCAGTTTAACATCAATGCCAGTAGATTCCTATGGGACATGATGTGTATTTTGACCTTCATTTTTATTCAACACTGATACATTACTATTTCTTCAGTTGATGCACATCATAGGATATGTATTTCATCCTCATGTTCACAAATTTCTAGGCATTTGGTTCACTTTCAATCACTTCCTGCTTCAGAACACATGTATTCCTCCACGTTTCTTGACTGGTCTTTTCATGAGACTTCTTTCCAAACACATTCTTTTCCATTTCCATAATCCCTTTTGAAGCCAAACTCACACCCCCTTCATGGTAAACCATCACCCTAATATCACCATTAGATGTATAACTGGTTGGAATGAATGGTTGTGTATCAATATTAGATTTCCTATATATTTTCAGATATCCATTCAATCCATTATTTAAATTGGAACCAGTTATAATATTTATTCACAGTAGGGTCTATTCATGCATTATCTCTATATTCATAGACCCAGGGTACACCTATTTGTACCCCCAAAGGCTAATTTATATGTCTTCAACATATTACTCCCAGAAATGGTGGAAGAAATACTCATGACACCTGATCTCCATATACATTGTATCACAGTGATATTCTGGACACAAAATGCAAAGGTCACACTTATGATTGTACCAAAGCCTCATTGGAAAGTGAGCATGGATTACTCAAAACATCCTTGTCCAGGTTGCCTAATGCTCTCAAATGTCAATCCTATTGGTGACTACACATTTGTTTCTTCCTAAGATGATATATTCAACCTCAACCCTGTTGAATATGTCTAATCCTCTCACTCACTTTATACTTTGCCTGATTTCCTAATGTCTCTATTGATATCTGCTTTCCTACATATGTTCCCCAGTTCATCATTGTGACTGACCCTTAACATGTGCTGACATTTACATTCACTCTCTAACCGACACCCTATTGCTAAAGAACTTTTGGTCCAAATTTTATACTCACTCTTCTTCCTAAACCTACCAACTATCTTCCTAATCCTACCTACTATCCCTTTTTGACTGGATGTTCTCTTCTACATTCAATCATCCAAGGTACAAGGTCCTGTGCCATTGTATATCGATTTATCTGAGACATCTGTGCAGAAAGTCATTCAAAGCTAAGTAACCCAATCAAGGGCCCAATGCCCTTCTGGCCTTCAAATCTTACTTGGATTTCTGTTTTCATACATATATTTCACCTATATATTATTATAAATATCACAGGTTCCCAATACCATTCATCATCCAGCAGAGTGATTCCTAACCCAAACCGAACAGGTTCTTAACCCTAACCATACACTGTTCCCTCAATCTAACTTTACAGAAGAGCAGGGACAGAGTTGGTCTTACAATACAGGAATGTAGGGGATCTTCCACCTGCTGAGAACCTCAAAGGTCCATGCAGAAATGATCCCTGGAGAAGATGTAGGCCGCTGTGAAGGACCTGAGAGAGCACAAGTCATCTTCCATGGCAAACCACCTGGTCAGGATGAAGGGATGTGTCTGAATGAGCCTCTCTCTTCTTAATGTAGACAAGATGGACCAAAGCAGGCCTGTGTGGAGAGCTGTCCCTTGGTGCCTATGGTTGATATTCCATTCTAACTTGTGAAAGTGTCAGAGGAAGGAGGGGCAGCCTCCATCTCATGGGAGCCCTGGAAGCAACTGTTAGGACACAGTGGTTGCCAAGGCAGTGACCTCATTCAGTTCCTGAAGGAAGTGACCTCACCTCACTTCCTTGGTGATGGAACTCTCTGAACTTGGGATCCAGGAAGCCAGGCACCCAGAGCCAGTCCCAGTCCCAGTCCCAGTGGGCTCACTTGTTTGGATTTACCAAGGACAGAGTCAGTCTTTCTTGGTACCTACTGATGTGAGGATGGCCAAATGCCAGGAAAGCTCTGCAGAGGGGCCTTTCCTGAGAAAGCAGGTAGTGGCTCACCGCTGGCTCCTGACAACTTCACAGAGTTGGCCAAGGAGGCCAGATGTGGGACAGGACAGGCCATTTCGCGGATACATAGTATGGCCCACGAGTCAGACGGCACTCCGGGTAGTCACAGACCAACTTGGAAGAAGGAGGTGCCTTTGTGGGTGTGGGTGTGAGTTTGTGGTTTTGTCTCATGTTCTGAGAATAGGTAGGAAAGGCGGTTTGTTTGTTTTGGAGTGGACTGTTTCTAGTAAGTCTTTTGACGAGGCGAGTGTTTCTATGTTTGTGTATCCCACTGTGTCCCTGGTTGTAGACATTAGAAAAGAGAATGCATCAATGGATGTGTCCTGTCTAGTAGAAAGCTTCCCAGCATTCATCCTGCCCAATTCATGAATGGACTGCGGCTTGCCTTATGGATGGGCAACACCTACTATCTTCCTAAGTTCCTGTTTTCTTCCTGAATTCTGGCCACTCTCCAGAATAGGCTCATGGTTTTGTGTCCAAGATATGTACCACCTCCAAGCTCGGTGACATGGCCATGTACTGGAGAGCTGGAAGGAATGGTGAGCATCTCAGAAAACTCAGATATCAGTGTGACCAGTAAAGTCTCCCTGGAGAAACCCTGCTTTGGGCCTTTTGCTTACCTATTGTTCTGTTGCCCTGAATGTCAGGAAGGCCTTTGCCTCAGGGCACCCCTTTGTGAAGCCTGAAGAAAACAGTTTTCAAATGGAAATGAATGGGCATCACCTGTGGCTCTTTGCTTAATGGCTTTGCAAAGGGATGTGTCTGAATCAGCCTCTTGGCCCTGTGTGAGGCTGTGGCTTAGGTTGTCAGCACCTGACGGATCCAAAGAGAGATCCCATGTGTGCATCCAAAGCCAAATTGGCACAAAAGCAGTCATTGTGGATGATGTCTCTCGCATTCCTCTGTAAGGTTCCTGACCTCCATCAAGTGAGAATAGGGATCCTTCGGGTCAAAGGAGTTCTTCAAAGCCCTGCAGAGGCTAGCCCATAGGTGCTTGGGTTTTCTCATGACTCCAATTCACACAAAGAATCTATACCCGGCAGTCAGTAGGCCTCCAATTGGAGAAGCGGAGCCAGTATTAACGGCAGGCCTATTGGATCACTCCAGGTTCACAGGAAGGGTGTCCAGGCCACCCTGACATTAGGCAAATGAGGGGCAAGGGAGCTTATTGTGGACACTGTCTTGGGCTGTGCCCCTCATGGAAACCTCCAGCCCAGCCAGAGGTTATGATGAGTGTCTATGTGGAAGAAGATGAGGGCCATGTGGCAGTGTTTTCGTTTGAATTGTGGTCATTGGTGTGGCGGTGGGAAGAGATGACTGGGTCCACCTGGGCTTGAACTCTGGTGTGATTCCCCTTGGAGACTGAGTTCTGGAACTGACCTCAGAGAAGTATTGCCGTGAATTGTGTTGGGATTTGAGGAGGCCATGCATGAGAGTCGCCCTTGGAAACTGAGATGTAGGCCCAGGCTGGCTTTCCACAGAGCACTGGAAATCTCAGCCCGGATATCACATGATTTTATTCTTAAAGACCTGGCAGCCATAGTTGAGAGTCAAAACACACATGGACCTCACATTTGTAGACCTCAATGGGCCTGGCTTCGTGTGACCTTTTGGCCACTCTTTGGGAAGCCTTGTTTGTGAGAGTTCTCCAGAGCTTTCGTTGAAATGAGCTTCCTCACCATTTAATGGTTCCTGAAGGAATATAAACCCACAGTGCCTCTAACTTCATCCTTTAAAAATGGCTAGCTAGATAAATACCATGAGATTTTTGAAATTCCCATGACCAGGTGGCACTGGAGAACCTTTGGATGTCCTGTTTTGCTGATCATGTGTGTACCAGACAGTGCCTTGATTGACTGGGTTTCATGAAAATGGTGTAAAACAGAGATGCCAGTAAGTTGGGGCCTGCTGAGTAGCGGGCCTAGAGCAGTGGTGTGCAGGTGTGTGATAAAACATCTGTGGTGGGGCCATGTGGATCTGCCACTGGCTTCCAAATGGCTTGTGACTGACATGGTGCAGTGAGCAGACCCTTCTATGTAAAGGCATCTTGTTATATGGAGAGGTTTCAGGGCAGTGTTCAGAATCAGGTTGCTATGGTCAAGGGGGCAAGCTCTGTGGGATAGAAGCCTGGCTGGTGCATTCTCCTAGGACCTTGACCCACCACACGTGACAGAACTCCCTCCAGCACGGTGTCCCAGTTGAACTCCTTGTATTTCCTGAAGCAAATTCCAAACTCCCAGTGCAGCAGCAAGAAACACCACGAAAAGTGGAGGATGACCAAATGGCTTCAGAGTCCACACAGGGAGACACTTAGACCCCAGTGGCCACAGTTTACCTGCAAAGAGAGAATTCAGCACTTCTGCCTCATGTTCATTGGAAAATCAGAAACCATGTCTTCCAGGTCACATAGATGCAGACCCAGCTTTGATGGTCTCACTACAAAGGAAGCTAAAGCTCCTGACAACAACATATATTTCAAGTGCCCCACCTCAGAGGCAGTTTCTCACAAAGTCTTTAGGCCAGCAGAGCTCCATGTTTGTGGAGTGTTTACCCTGTCTCCCTTACTTATGGAAACTCCTCTACCACCTCCAAGGTTGTGAACTCCTGAGCATTGTCCATTCCACATACGTATTCACAGCTTTTCTAACTCTTCTCCATGAATTGCGTCTTACTTGTTGCGAAGGTAATGTCAAGGCATTGTTCTGGATGAGAGTGGGAAGGTTTTTGTGTAGCACATATTTGCCTACACATTGGATTCATTTTCCTATTTTCCGTTTGAAATACTGAATCCCTGACACTAACCCATACCCTACTAGATTCTGACTACGAATACTAATATGATGGAGAAAAATAACCCAAACACAATAGAAATACAGGCAGTTCAGAGCAGGCATGGTGTATAGTTGGACTTGCCTTTAGCATTACAAAGGGTAGGTGTTTTAAATCTTGTCCAATTTAATAGAAGTAGTTCTCCATGTGTTTTGAGAGTTAACAAATGTGTGAAATTCTGTCTCCCTTTCTCTGTAGCCTATTCAGCAACATGTATTTTTACATGCACATATAGAATCTTACCTGCTATCCCACGTCCACTCTTGTGAGGTGGCTGAGTTGGCAGATACAAATTGTGAGAAGAGATCACTCCTCCTAAATGCTGTTGGAACTGAAAATTCAACCTACCGGTGAGCTTCCTACTTGAACACCATGATACATAAATCCATGTTCAGTAACATAAATATTTTTGGATCTGTGGATGATATATATTTCATGATGAATTTCGATTGGCATATATATTTCTACTTTTTAATGTCTGTGTGTGTGTTCTGTGTGTATGTGTGTGTGTATATATATATACACACACACACACACACAATATACACAAACTCTCCAGATTTTTCAAAATATGAAATATATGTGTCTTAGTATACACTCCCTAAATTCATCCATGTTCATATATGTGGATTTATAATCAACTTTTCACAAGATTATTCTCAGAAATATTCATCCACCTGAAATACATATTTGTTTCCTAGTGCTGAAAACTAACTTCAGAGAATGGTGCATAGAGATCCTAATATTTCTACAGGAACTGACCCAGTTTAACATCAATGCCAGTAGATTCCTATGGGACATGATGTGTATTTTGACCTTCATTTTTATTCAACACTGATACATTACTATTTCTTCAGTTGATGCACATCATAGGATATGTATTTCATCCTCATGTTCACAAATTTCTAGGCATTTGGTTCACTTTCAATCACTTCCTGCTTCAGAACACATGTATTCCTCCACGTTTCTTGACTGGTCTTTTCATGAGACTTCTTTCCAAACACATTCTTTTCCATTTCCATAATCCCTTTTGAAGCCAAACTCACACCCCCTTCATGGTAAACCATCACCCTAATATCACCATTAGATGTATAACTGGTTGGAATGAATGGTTGTGTATCAATATTAGATTTCCTATATATTTTCAGATATCCATTCAATCCATTATTTAAATTGGAACCAGTTATAGTATTTATTCACAGTAGGGTCTATTCATGCATTATCTCTATATTCATAGACCCAGGGTACACCTATTTGTACCCCCAAAGGCTAATTTATATGTCTTCAACATATTACTCCCAGAAATGGTGGAAGAAATACTCATGACACCTGATCTCCATATACATTGTATCACAGTGATATTCTGGACACAAAATGCAAAGGTCACACTTATGATTGTACCAAAGCCTCATTGGAAAGTGAGCATGGATTACTCAAAACATCCTTGTCCAGGTTGCCTAATGCTCTCAAATGTCAATCCTATTGGTGACTACACATTTGTTTCTTCCTAAGATGATATATTCAACCTCAACCCTGTTGAATATGTCTAATCCTCTCACTCACTTTATACTTTGCCTGATTTCCTAATGTCTCTATTGATATCTGCTTTCCTACATATGTTCCCCAGTTCATCATTGTGACTGACCCTTAACATGTGCTGACATTTACATTCACTCTCTAACCGACACCCTATTGCTAAAGAACTTTTGGTCCAAATTTTATACTCACTCTTCTTCCTAAACCTACCAACTATCTTCCTAATCCTACCTACTATCCCTTTTTGACTGGATGTTCTCTTCTACATTCAATCATCCAAGGTACAAGGTCCTGTGCCATTGTATATCGATTTATCTGAGACATCTGTGCAGAAAGTCATTCAAAGCTAAGTAACCCAATCAAGGGCCCAATGCCCTTCTGGCCTTCAAATCTTACTTGGATTTCTGTTTTCATACATATATTTCACCTATATATTATTATAAATATCACAGGTTCCCAATACCATTCATCATCCAGCAGAGTGATTCCTAACCCAAACCGAACAGGTTCTTAACCCTAACCATACACTGTTCCCTCAATCTAACTTTACAGAAGAGCAGGGACAGAGTTGGTCTTACAATACAGGAATGTAGGGGATCTTCCACCTGCTGAGAACCTCAAAGGTCCATGAAGAAATGATCCCTGGAGAAGATGTAGGCCGCTGTGAAGGACCTGAGAGAGCACAAGTCATCTTCCATGGCAAACCACCTGGTCAGGATGAAGGGATGTGTCTGAATGAGCCTCTCTCTTCTTAATGTAGACAAGATGGACCAAAGCAGGCCTGTGTGGAGAGCTGTTCCTTGGTGCCTATGGTTGATATTCCATTCTAACTTGTGAAAGTGTCACAGGAAGGAGGGGCAGCCTCCATCTCATGGGAGCCCTGGAAGCAACTGTTAGGACACAGTGGTTGCCAAGGCAGTGACCTCATTCAGTTCCTGAAGGAAGTGACCTCACCTCACTTCCTTGGTGATGGAACTCTCTGAACTTGGGATCCAGGAAGCCAGGCACCCAGAGCCAGTCCCAGTCCCCGTCCCAGTGGGCTCACTTGTTTGGATTTACCAAGAACAGAGTCAGTCTTTCTTGGTACCTACTGATGTGAGGATGGCCAAATGCCAGGAAAGCTCTGCAGAGGGGCCTTTCCTGAGAAAGCAGGTAGTGGCTCACCGCTGGCTCCTGACAACTTCACAGAGTTGGCCAAGGAGGCCAGATGTGGGACAGGACAGGCCATTTCGCGGGAACATAGTATGGCCCACGAGTCAGACGGCACTCCGGGTAGTCACAGACCAACTTGGAAGAAGGAGGTGCCTTTGTGGGTGTGGGTGTGAGTTTGTGGTTTTGTCTCATGTTCTGAGAATAGGTAGGAAAGGCGGTTTGTTTGTTTTGGAGTGGACTGTTTCTAGTAAGTCTTTTGACGAGGCGAGTGTTTCTATGTTTGTGTATCCCACTGTGTCCCTGGTTGTAGACATTAGAAAAGAGAATGCATCAATGGATGTGTCCTGTCTAGTAGAAAGCTTCCCAGCATTCATCCTGCCCAATTCATGAATGGACTGCGGCTTGCCTTATGGATGGGCAACACCTACTATCTTCCTAAGTTCCTGTTTTCTTCCTGAATTCTGGCCACTCTCCAGAATAGGCTCATGGTTTTGTGTCCAAGATATGTACCACCTCCAAGCTCGGTGACATGGCCATGTACTGGAGAGCTGGAAGGAATGGTGAGCATCTCAGAAAACTCAGATATCAGTGTGACCAGTAAAGTCTCCCTGGAGAAACCCTGCTTTGGGCCTTTTGCTTACCTATTGTTCTGTTGCCCTGAATGTCAGGAAGGCCTTTGCCTCAGGGCACCCTTTTGTGAAGCCTGAAGAAAACAGTTTTCAAATGGAAATGCATGGGCATCACCTGTGGCTCTTTGCTTAATGGCTTTGCAAAGGGATGTGTCTGAATCAGCCTCTTGGCCCTGTGTGAGGCTGTGGCTTAGGTTGTCAGCACCTGAGGGATCCAAAGAGAGATCCCATGTGTGCATCCAAAGCCAAATTGGCACAAAAGCAGTCATTGTGGATGATGTCTCTCGCATTCCTCTGTAAGGTTCCTGACCTCCATCAAGTGAGAATAGGGATCCTTCCGGTCAAAGGAGTTCTTCAAAGCCCTGCAGAGGCTAGCCCATAGGTGCTTGGGTTTTCTCATGACTCCAATTCACACAAAGAATCTATACCCGGCAGTCAGTAGGCCTCCAATTGGAGAAGCGGAGCCAGTATTAACGGCAGGCCTATTGGATCACTCCAGGTTCACAGGAAGGGTGTCCAGGCCACCCTGACATTAGGCAAATGAGGGGCAAGGGAGCTTATTGTGGACACTGTCTTGGGCTGTGCCCCTCATGGAAACCTCCAGCCAGATGTTATGATGAGTGTCTATGTGGAAGAAGATGAGGGCCATGTGGCAGTGTTTTCGTTTGAATTGTGGTCATTGGTGTGGCGGTGGGAAGAGATGACTGGGTCCACCTGGGCTTGAACTCTGGTGTGATTCCCCTTGGAGACTGAGTTCTGGAACTGACCTCAGAAAAGTATTGCCGTGAATTGTGTTGGGATTTGAGGAGGCCATGCATGAGAGTCGCCCTTGGAAACTGAGATGTAGGCCCAGGCTGGCTTTCCACAGAGCACTGGGAATCTCAGCCCGGATATCACATGATTTTATTCTTAAAGACCTGGCAGCCATAGTTGAGTGTCAGAACACACATGGACCTCACATTTGTAGACCTCAATGGGCCTGGCTTCGTGTGACCTTTTGGCCACTCTTTGGGAAGCCTTGTTTGTGAGAGTTCTCCAGAGCTTTCGTTGAAATGAGCTTCCTCACCATTTAATGGTTCCTGAAGGAATGGAAACCCACAGTGCCTCTAACTTCATCCTTTAAAAATGGCTAGCTAGATAAATACCATGAGATTTTTGAAATTCCCATGACCAGGTGGCACTGGAGAACCTTTGGATGTCCTGTTCTGCTGATCATGAGTGTACCAGACAGTGCCTTGATTGACTGGGTTTCATGAAAATGGTGTAAAACAGAGATGCCAGTAAGTTGGGGCCTGCTGAGTAGCGGGCCTAGAGCAGTGGTGTGCAGGTGTGTGATAAAACATCTGTGGTGGGGCCATGTGGATCTGCCACTGGCTTCCAAATGGCTTGTGACTGACATGGTGCAGTGAGCAGACCCTTCTATGTAAAGGCATCTTGTTATATGGAGAGGTTTCAGGGCAGTGTTCAGAATCAGGTTGCTATGGTCAAGGGGGCAAGCTCTGTGGGATAGAAGCCTGGCTGGTGCATTCTCCTAGGACCTTGACCCACCACACGTGACAGAACTCCCTCCAGCACGGTGTCCCAGTTGAACTCCTTGTATTTCCTGAAGCAAATTCCAAACTCCCAGTGCAGCAGCAAGAAACACCACGAAAAGTGGAGGATGACCAAATGGCTTCAGAGTCCACACAGGGAGACACTTAGACCCCAGTGGCCACAGTTTACCTGCAAAGAGAGAATTCAGCACTTCTGCCTCATGTTCATTGGAAAATCAGAAACCATGTCCTCCAGGTCACATAGATGCAGACCCAGCTTTGATGGTCTCACTACAAAGGAAGCTAAAGCTCCTGACAACAACATATATTTCAAGTGCCCCACCTCAGAGGCAGTTTCTCACAAAGTCTTTAGGCCAGCAGAGCTCCATGTTTGTGGAGTGTTTACCCTGTCTCCCTTACTTATGGAAACTCCTCTACCACCTCCAAGGTTGTGAACTCCTGAGCATTGTCCATTCCACATACGTATTCACAGCTTTTCTAACTCTTCTCCATGAATTGCGTCTTACTTGTTGCGAAGGTAATGTCAAGGCATTGTTCTGGATGAGAGTGGGAAGGTTTTTGTGTAGCACATATTTGCCTACACATTGGATTCATTTTCCTATTTTCCGTTCGAAATACTGAATCCCTGACACTAACCCATACCCTACTAGATTCTGACTACGAATACTAATATGATGGAGAAAAATAACCCAAACACAATAGAAATACAGGCAGTTCAGAGCAGGCATGGTGTATAGTTGGACTTGCCTTTAGCATTACAAAGGGTAGGTGTTTTAAATCTTGTCCAATTTAATAGAAGTAGTTCTCCATGTGTTTTGAGAGTTAACAAATGTGTGAAATTCTGTCTCCCTTTCTCTGTAGCCTATTCAGCAACATGTATTTTTACATGCACATATAGAATCTTACCTGCTATCCCACGTCCACTCTTGTGAGGTGGCTGAGTTGGCAGATACAAATTGTGAGAAGAGATCACTCCTCCTAAATGCTGTTGGAACTGAAAATTCAACCTACCGGTGAGCTTCCTACTTGAACACCATGATACATAAATCCATGTTCAGTAACATAAATATTTTTGGATCTGTGGATGATATATATTTCATGATGAATTTCGATTGGCATATATATTTCTACTTTTTAATGTCTGTGTGTGTGTTCTGTGTGTATGTGTGTGTGTATATATATATACACACACACACACACACAATATACACAAACTCTCCAGATTTTTCAAAATATGAAATATATGTGTCTTAGTATACACTCCCTAAATTCATCCATGTTCATATATGTGGATTTATAATCAACTTTTCACAAGATTATTCTCAGAAATATTCATCCACCTGAAATACATATTTGTTTCCTAGTGCTGAAAACTAACTTCAGAGAATGGTGCATAGAGATCCTAATATTTCTACAGGAACTGACCCAGTTTAACATCAATGCCAGTAGATTCCTATGGGACATGATGTGTATTTTGACCTTCATTTTTATTCAACACTGATACATTACTATTTCTTCAGTTGATGCACATCATAGGATATGTATTTCATCCTCATGTTCACAAATTTCTAGGCATTTGGTTCACTTTCAATCACTTCCTGCTTCAGAACACATGTATTCCTCCACGTTTCTTGACTGGTCTTTTCATGAGACTTCTTTCCAAACACATTCTTTTCCATTTCCATAATCCCTTTTGAAGCCAAACTCACACCCCCTTCATGGTAAACCATCACCCTAATATCACCATTAGATGTATAACTGGTTGGAATGAATGGTTGTGTATCAATATTAGATTTCCTATATATTTTCAGATATCCATTCAATCCATTATTTAAATTGGAACCAGTTATAGTATTTATTCACAGTAGGGTCTATTCATGCATTATCTCTATATTCATAGACCCAGGGTACACCTATTTGTACCCCCAAAGGCTAATTTATATGTCTTCAACATATTACTCCCAGAAATGGTGGAAGAAATACTCATGACACCTGATCTCCATATACATTGTATCACAGTGATATTCTGGACACAAAATGCAAAGGTCACACTTATGATTGTACCAAAGCCTCATTGGAAAGTGAGCATGGATTACTCAAAACATCCTTGTCCAGGTTGCCTAATGCTCTCAAATGTCAATCCTATTGGTGACTACACATTTGTTTCTTCCTAAGATGATATATTCAACCTCAACCCTGTTGAATATGTCTAATCCTCTCACTCACTTTATACTTTGCCTGATTTCCTAATGTCTCTATTGATATCTGCTTTCCTACATATGTTCCCCAGTTCATCATTGTGACTGACCCTTAACATGTGCTGACATTTACATTCACTCTCTAACCGACACCCTATTGCTAAAGAACTTTTGGTCCAAATTTTATACTCACTCTTCTTCCTAAACCTACCAACTATCTTCCTAATCCTACCTACTATCCCTTTTTGACTGGATGTTCTCTTCTACATTCAATCATCCAAGGTACAAGGTCCTGTGCCATTGTATATCGATTTATCTGAGACATCTGTGCAGAAAGTCATTCAAAGCTAAGTAACCCAATCAAGGGCCCAATGCCCTTCTGGCCTTCAAATCTTACTTGGATTTCTGTTTTCATACATATATTTCACCTATATATTATTATAAATATCACAGGTTCCCAATACCATTCATCATCCAGCAGAGTGATTCCTAACCCAAACCGAACAGGTTCTTAACCCTAACCATACACTGTTCCCTCAATCTAACTTTACAGAAGAGCAGGGACAGAGTTGGTCTTACAATACAGGAATGTAGGGGATCTTCCACCTGCTGAGAACCTCAAAGGTCCATGAAGAAATGATCCCTGGAGAAGATGTAGGCCGCTGTGAAGGACCTGAGAGAGCACAAGTCATCTTCCATGGCAAACCACCTGGTCAGGATGAAGGGATGTGTCTGAATGAGCCTCTCTCTTCTTAATGTAGACAAGATGGACCAAAGCAGGCCTGTGTGGAGAGCTGTTCCTTGGTGCCTATGGTTGATATTCCATTCTAACTTGTGAAAGTGTCACAGGAAGGAGGGGCAGCCTCCATCTCATGGGAGCCCTGGAAGCAACTGTTAGGACACAGTGGTTGCCAAGGCAGTGACCTCATTCAGTTCCTGAAGGAAGTGACCTCACCTCACTTCCTTGGTGATGGAACTCTCTGAACTTGGGATCCAGGAAGCCAGGCACCCAGAGCCAGTCCCAGTCCCCGTCCCAGTGGGCTCACTTGTTTGGATTTACCAAGAACAGAGTCAGTCTTTCTTGGTACCTACTGATGTGAGGATGGCCAAATGCCAGGAAAGCTCTGCAGAGGGGCCTTTCCTGAGAAAGCAGGTAGTGGCTCACCGCTGGCTCCTGACAACTTCACAGAGTTGGCCAAGGAGGCCAGATGTGGGACAGGACAGGCCATTTCGCGGGAACATAGTATGGCCCACGAGTCAGACGGCACTCCGGGTAGTCACAGACCAACTTGGAAGAAGGAGGTGCCTTTGTGGGTGTGGGTGTGAGTTTGTGGTTTTGTCTCATGTTCTGAGAATAGGTAGGAAAGGCGGTTTGTTTGTTTTGGAGTGGACTGTTTCTAGTAAGTCTTTTGACGAGGCGAGTGTTTCTATGTTTGTGTATCCCACTGTGTCCCTGGTTGTAGACATTAGAAAAGAGAATGCATCAATGGATGTGTCCTGTCTAGTAGAAAGCTTCCCAGCATTCATCCTGCCCAATTCATGAATGGACTGCGGCTTGCCTTATGGATGGGCAACACCTACTATCTTCCTAAGTTCCTGTTTTCTTCCTGAATTCTGGCCACTCTCCAGAATAGGCTCATGGTTTTGTGTCCAAGATATGTACCACCTCCAAGCTCGGTGACATGGCCATGTACTGGAGAGCTGGAAGGAATGGTGAGCATCTCAGAAAACTCAGATATCAGTGTGACCAGTAAAGTCTCCCTGGAGAAACCCTGCTTTGGGCCTTTTGCTTACCTATTGTTCTGTTGCCCTGAATGTCAGGAAGGCCTTTGCCTCAGGGCACCCTTTTGTGAAGCCTGAAGAAAACAGTTTTCAAATGGAAATGCATGGGCATCACCTGTGGCTCTTTGCTTAATGGCTTTGCAAAGGGATGTGTCTGAATCAGCCTCTTGGCCCTGTGTGAGGCTGTGGCTTAGGTTGTCAGCACCTGAGGGATCCAAAGAGAGATCCCATGTGTGCATCCAAAGCCAAATTGGCACAAAAGCAGTCATTGTGGATGATGTCTCTCGCCTTCCTCTGTAAGGATCCTGACCTCCATCAAGTGAGAATAGGGATCCTTCCGGTCAAAGGAGTTCTTCAAAGCCCTGCAGAGGCTAGCCCATAGGTGCTTGGGTTTTCTCATGACTCCAATTCACACAAAGAATCTATACCCGGCAGTCAGTAGGCCTCCAATTGGAGAAGCGGAGCCAGTATTAACGGCAGGCCTATTGGATCACTCCAGGTTCACAGGAAGGGTGTCCAGGCCACCCTGACATTAGGCAAATGAGGGGCAAGGGAGCTTATTGTGGACACTGTCTTGGGCTGTGCCCCTCATGGAAACCTCCAGCCAGATGTTATGATGAGTGTCTATGTGGAAGAAGATGAGGGCCATGTGGCAGTGTTTTCGTTTGAATTGTGGTCATTGGTGTGGCGGTGGGAAGAGATGACTGGGTCCACCTGGGCTTGAACTCTGGTGTGATTCCCCTTGGAGACTGAGTTCTGGAACTGACCTCAGAGAAGTATTGCCGTGAATTGTGTTGGGATTTGAGGAGGCCATGCATGAGAGTCGCCCTTGGAAACTGAGATCTAGGCCCAGGCTGGCTTTCCACAGAGCACTGGGAATCTCAGCCCGGATATCACATGATTTTATTCTTAAAGACCTGGCAGCCATAGTTGAGTGTCAGAACACACATGGACCTCACATTTGTAGACCTCAATGGGCCTGGCTTCGTGTGACCTTTTGGCCACTCTTTGGGAAGCCTTGTTTGTGAGAGTTCTCCAGAGCTTTCGTTGAAATGAGCTTCCTCACCATTTAATGGTTCCTGAAGGAATGGAAACCCACAGTGCCTCTAACTTCATCCTTTAAAAATGGCTAGCTAGATAAATACCATGAGATTTTTGAAATTCCCATGACCAGGTGGCACTGGAGAACCTTTGGATGTCCTGTTCTGCTGATCATGAGTGTACCAGACAGTGCCTTGATTGACTGGGTTTCATGAAAATGGTGTAAAACAGAGATGCCAGTAAGTTGGGGCCTGCTGAGTAGCGGGCCTAGAGCAGTGGTGTGCAGGTGTGTGATAAAACATCTGTGGTGGGGCCATGTGGATCTGCCACTGGCTTCCAAATGGCTTGTGACTGACATGGTGCAGTGAGCAGACCCTTCTATGTAAAGGCATCTTGTTATATGGAGAGGTTTCAGGGCAGTGTTCAGAATCAGGTTGCTATGGTCAAGGGGGCAAGCTCTGTGGGATAGAAGCCTGGCTGGTGCATTCTCCTAGGACCTTGACCCACCACACATGACAGAACTCCCTCCAGCACGGTGTCCCAGTTGAACTCCTTGTATTTCCTGAAGCAAATTCCAAACTCCCAGTGCAGCAGCAAGAAACACCACGAAAAGTGGAGGATGACCAAATGGCTTCAGAGTCCACACAGGGAGACACTTAGACCCCAGTGGCCACAGTTTACCTGCAAAGAGAGAATTCAGCACTTCTGCCTCATGTTCATTGGAAAATCAGAAACCATGTCCTCCAGGTCACATAGATGCAGACCCAGCTTTGATGGTCTCACTACAAAGGAAGCTAAAGCTCCTGACAACAACATATATTTCAAGTGCCCCACCTCAGAGGCAGTTTCTCACAAAGTCTTTAGGCCAGCAGAGCTCCATGTTTGTGGAGTGTTTACCCTGTCTCCCTTACTTATGGAAACTCCTCTACCACCTCCAAGGTTGTGAACTCCTGAGCATTGTCCATTCCACATACGTATTCACAGCTTTTCTAACTCTTCTCCATGAATTGCGTCTTACTTGTTGCGAAGGTAATGTCAAGGCATTGTTCTGGATGAGAGTGGGAAGGTTTTTGTGTAGCACATATTTGCCTACACATTGGATTCATTTTCCTATTTTCCGTTTGAAATACTGAATCCCTGACACTAACCCATACCCTACTAGATTCTGACTACGAATACTAATATGATGGAGAAAAATAACCCAAACACAATAGAAATACAGGCAGTTCAGAGCAGGCATGGTGTATAGTTGGACTTGCCTTTAGCATTACAAAGGGTAGGTGTTTTAAATCTTGTCCAATTTAATAGAAGTAGTTCTCCATGTGTTTTGAGAGTTAACAAATGTGTGAAATTCTGTCTCCCTTTCTCTGTAGCCTATTCAGCAACATGTATTTTTACATGCACATATAGAATCTTACCTGCTATCCCACGTCCACTCTTGTGAGGTGGCTGAGTTGGCAGATACAAATTGTGAGAAGAGATCACTCCTCCTAAATGCTGTTGGAACTGAAAATTCAACCTACCGGTGAGCTTCCTACTTGAACACCATGATACATAAATCCATGTTCAGTAACATAAATATTTTTGGATCTGTGGATGATATATATTTCATGATGAATTTCGATTGGCATATATATTTCTACTTTTTAATGTCTGTGTGTGTGTTCTGTGTGTATGTGTGTGTGTATATATATATACACACACACACACACACAATATACACAAACTCTCCAGATTTTTCAAAATATGAAATATATGTGTCTTAGTATACACTCCCTAAATTCATCCATGTTCATATATGTGGATTTATAATCAACTTTTCACAAGATTATTCTCAGAAATATTCATCCACCTGAAATACATATTTGTTTCCTAGTGCTGAAAACTAACTTCAGAGAATGGTGCATAGAGATCCTAATATTTCTACAGGAACTGACCCAGTTTAACATCAATGCCAGTAGATTCCTATGGGACATGATGTGTATTTTGACCTTCATTTTTATTCAACACTGATACATTACTATTTCTTCAGTTGATGCACATCATAGGATATGTATTTCATCCTCATGTTCACAAATTTCTAGGCATTTGGTTCACTTTCAATCACTTCCTGCTTCAGAACACATGTATTCCTCCACGTTTCTTGACTGGTCTTTTCATGAGACTTCTTTCCAAACACATTCTTTTCCATTTCCATAATCCCTTTTGAAGCCAAACTCACACCCCCTTCATGGTAAACCATCACCCTAATATCACCATTAGATGTATAACTGGTTGGAATGAATGGTTGTGTATCAATATTAGATTTCCTATATATTTTCAGATATCCATTCAATCCATTATTTAAATTGGAACCAGTTATAGTATTTATTCACAGTAGGGTCTATTCATGCATTATCTCTATATTCATAGACCCAGGGTACACCTATTTGTACCCCCAAAGGCTAATTTATATGTCTTCAACATATTACTCCCAGAAATGGTGGAAGAAATACTCATGACACCTGATCTCCATATACATTGTATCACAGTGATATTCTGGACACAAAATGCAAAGGTCACACTTATGATTGTACCAAAGCCTCATTGGAAAGTGAGCATGGATTACTCAAAACATCCTTGTCCAGGTTGCCTAATGCTCTCAAATGTCAATCCTATTGGTGACTACACATTTGTTTCTTCCTAAGATGATATATTCAACCTCAACCCTGTTGAATATGTCTAATCCTCTCACTCACTTTATACTTTGCCTGATTTCCTAATGTCTCTATTGATATCTGCTTTCCTACATATGTTCCCCAGTTCATCATTGTGACTGACCCTTAACATGTGCTGACATTTACATTCACTCTCTAACCGACACCCTATTGCTAAAGAACTTTTGGTCCAAATTTTATACTCACTCTTCTTCCTAAACCTACCAACTATCTTCCTAATCCTACCTACTATCCCTTTTTGACTGGATGTTCTCTTCTACATTCAATCATCCAAGGTACAAGGTCCTGTGCCATTGTATATCGATTTATCTGAGACATCTGTGCAGAAAGTCATTCAAAGCTAAGTAACCCAATCAAGGGCCCAATGCCCTTCTGGCCTTCAAATCTTACTTGGATTTCTGTTTTCATACATATATTTCACCTATATATTATTATAAATATCACAGGTTCCCAATACCATTCATCATCCAGCAGAGTGATTCCTAACCCAAACCGAACAGGTTCTTAACCCTAACCATACACTGTTCCCTCAATCTAACTTTACAGAAGAGCAGGGACAGAGTTGGTCTTACAATACAGGAATGTAGGGGATCTTCCACCTGCTGAGAACCTCAAAGGTCCATGAAGAAATGATCCCTGGAGAAGATGTAGGCCGCTGTGAAGGACCTGAGAGAGCACAAGTCATCTTCCATGGCAAACCACCTGGTCAGGATGAAGGGATGTGTCTGAATGAGCCTCTCTCTTCTTAATGTAGACAAGATGGACCAAAGCAGGCCTGTGTGGAGAGCTGTTCCTTGGTGCCTATGGTTGATATTCCATTCTAACTTGTGAAAGTGTCACAGGAAGGAGGGGCAGCCTCCATCTCATGGGAGCCCTGGAAGCAACTGTTAGGACACAGTGGTTGCCAAGGCAGTGACCTCATTCAGTTCCTGAAGGAAGTGACCTCACCTCACTTCCTTGGTGATGGAACTCTCTGAACTTGGGATCCAGGAAGCCAGGCACCCAGAGCCAGTCCCAGTCCCCGTCCCAGTGGGCTCACTTGTTTGGATTTACCAAGAACAGAGTCAGTCTTTCTTGGTACCTACTGATGTGAGGATGGCCAAATGCCAGGAAAGCTCTGCAGAGGGGCCTTTCCTGAGAAAGCAGGTAGTGGCTCACCGCTGGCTCCTGACAACTTCACAGAGTTGGCCAAGGAGGCCAGATGTGGGACAGGACAGGCCATTTCGCGGGAACATAGTATGGCCCACGAGTCAGACGGCACTCCGGGTAGTCACAGACCAACTTGGAAGAAGGAGGTGCCTTTGTGGGTGTGGGTGTGAGTTTGTGGTTTTGTCTCATGTTCTGAGAATAGGTAGGAAAGGCGGTTTGTTTGTTTTGGAGTGGACTGTTTCTAGTAAGTCTTTTGACGAGGCGAGTGTTTCTATGTTTGTGTATCCCACTGTGTCCCTGGTTGTAGACATTAGAAAAGAGAATGCATCAATGGATGTGTCCTGTCTAGTAGAAAGCTTCCCAGCATTCATCCTGCCCAATTCATGAATGGACTGCGGCTTGCCTTATGGATGGGCAACACCTACTATCTTCCTAAGTTCCTGTTTTCTTCCTGAATTCTGGCCACTCTCCAGAATAGGCTCATGGTTTTGTGTCCAAGATATGTACCACCTCCAAGCTCGGTGACATGGCCATGTACTGGAGAGCTGGAAGGAATGGTGAGCATCTCAGAAAACTCAGATATCAGTGTGACCAGTAAAGTCTCCCTGGAGAAACCCTGCTTTGGGCCTTTTGCTTACCTATTGTTCTGTTGCCCTGAATGTCAGGAAGGCCTTTGCCTCAGGGCACCCCTTTGTGAAGCCTGAAGAAAACAGTTTTCAAATGGAAATGCATGGGCATCACCTGTGGCTCTTTGCTTAATGGCTTTGCAAAGGGATGTGTCTGAATCAGCCTCTTGGCCCTGTGTGAGGCTGTGGCTTAGGTTGTCAGCACCTGACGGATCCAAAGAGAGATCCCATGTGTGCATCCAAAGCCAAATTGGCACAAAAGCAGTCATTGTGGATGATGTCTCTCGCCTTCCTCTGTAAGGTTCCTGACCTCCATCAAGTGAGAATAGGGATCCTTCGGGTCAAAGGAGTTCTTCAAAGCCCTGCAGAGGCTAGCCCATAGGTGCTTGGGTTTTCTCATGACTCCAATTCACACAAAGAATCTATACCCGGCAGTCAGTAGGCCTCCAATTGGAGAAGCGGAGCCAGTATTAACGGCAGGCCTATTGGATCACTCCAGGTTCACAGGAAGGGTGTCCAGGCCACCCTGACATTAGGCAAATGAGGGGCAAGGGAGCTTATTGTGGACACTGTCTTGGGCTGTGCCCCTCATGGAAACCTCCAGATGTTATGATGAGTGTCTATGTGGAAGAAGATGAGGGCCATGTGGCAGTGTTTTGGTTTGAATTGTGGTCATTGGTGTGGCGGTGGGAAGAGATGACTGGGTCCACCTGGGCTTGAACTCTGGTGTGATTCCCCTTGGAGACCGAGTTCTGGAACTGACCTCAGAGAAGTATTGCCGTGAATTGTGTTGGGATTTGAGGAGGCCATGCATGAGAGTCGCCCTTGGAAACTGAGATCTAGGCCCAGGCTGGCTTTCCACAGAGCACTGGGAATCTCAGCCCGGATATCACATGATTTTATTCTTAAAGACCTGCCAGCCATAGTTGAGAGTCAAAACACACATGGACCTCACATTTGTAGACCTCAATGGGCCTGGCTTCCTGTGACCTTTCGGCCACTCTTTGGGAAGCCTTGTTTGTGAGAGTTCTCCAGAGCTTTTGTTGAAATGAGCTTCCTCACCATTTAATGGTTCCTGAAGGAATGGAAACCCACAGTGCCTCTAACTTCATCCTTTAAAAATGGCTAGCTAGATAAATACCATGAGATTTTTGAAATTCCCATGACCAGGTGGCACTGGAGAACCTTTGGATGTCCTGTTCTGCTGATCATGAGTGTACCAGACAGTGCCTTGATTGACTGGGTTTCATGAAAATGGTGTAAAACAGAGATGCCAGTAAGTTGGGGCCTGCTGAGTAGCGGGCCTAGAGCAGTGGTGTGCAGGTGTGTGATAAAACATCTGTGGTGGGGCCATGTGGATCTGCCACTGGCTTCCAAATGGCTTGTGACTGACATGGTGCAGTGAGCAGACCCTTCTATGTAAAGGCATCTTGTTATATGGAGAGGTTTCAGGGCAGTGTTCAGAATCAGGTTGCTATGGTCAAGGGGGCAAGCTCTGTGGGATAGAAGCCTGGCTGGTGCATTCTCCTAGGACCTTGACCCACCACACGTGACAGAACTCCCTCCAGCACGGTGTCCCAGTTGAACTCCTTGTATTTCCTGAAGCAAATTCCAAACTCCCAGTGCAGCAGCAAGAAACACCACGAAAAGTGGAGGATGACCAAATGGCTTCAGAGTCCACACAGGGAGACACTTAGACCCCAGTGGCCACAGTTTACCTGCAAAGAGAGAATTCAGCACTTCTGCCTCATGTTCATTGGAAAATCAGAAACCATGTCCTCCAGGTCACATAGATGCAGACCCAGCTTTGATGGTCTCACTACAAAGGAAGCTAAAGCTCCTGACAACAACATATATTTCAAGTGCCCCACCTCAGAGGCAGTTTCTCACAAAGTCTTTAGGCCAGCAGAGCTCCATGTTTGTGGAGTGTTTACCCTGTCTCCCTTACTTATGGAAACTCCTCTACCACCTCCAAGGTTGTGAACTCCTGAGCATTGTCCATTCCACATACGTATTCACAGCTTTTCTAACTCTTCTCCATGAATTGCGTCTTACTTGTTGCGAAGGTAATGTCAAGGCATTGTTCTGGATGAGAGTGGGAAGGTTTTTGTGTAGCACATATTTGCCTACACATTGGATTCATTTCCCTATTTTCCGTTCGAAATACTGAATCCCTGACACTAACCCATACCCTACTAGATTCTGACTACGAATACTAATATGATGGAGAAAAATAACCCAAACACAATAGAAATACAGGCAGTTCAGAGCAGGCATGGTGTATAGTTGGACTTGCCTTTAGCATTACAATGGGTAGGTGTTTTAAATCTTGTCCAATTTAATAGAAGTAGTTCTCCATGTGTTTTGAGAGTTAACAAATGTGTGAAATTCTGTCTCCCTTTCTCTGTAGCCTATTCAGCAACATGTATTTTTACATGCACATATAGAATCTTACCTGCTATCCCACGTCCACTCTTGTGAGGTGGCTGACTTGGCAGATACAAATTGTGAGAAGAGATCACTCCTCCTAAATGCTGTTGGAACTGAAAATTCAACCTACCGGTGAGCTTCCTACTTGAACACCATGATACATAAATCCATGTTCAGTAACATAAATATTTTTGGATCTGTGGATGATATATATTTCATGATGAATTTCGATTTGCATATATATTTCTACTTTTTAATGTCTGTGTGTGTGTTCTGTGTGTATGTGTGTGTGTATATATATACACACACACACACACACACAATATACACAAACTCTCCAGATTTTTCAAAATATGAAATATATGTGTCTTAGTATACACTCCCTAAATTCATCCATGTTCATATATGTGGATTTATAATCAACTTTTCACAAGATTATTCTCAGAAATATTCATCCACCTGAAATACATATTTGTTTCCTAGTGCTGAAAACTAACTTCAGAGAATGGTGCATAGAGATCCTAATATTTCTACAGGAACTGACCCAGTTTAACATCAATGCCAGTAGATTCCTATGGGACATGATGTGTATTTTGACCTTCATTTTTATTCAACACTGATACATTACTATTTCTTCAGTTGATGCACATCATAGGATATGTATTTCATCCTCATGTTCACAAATTTCTAGGCATTTGGTTCACTTTCAATCACTTCCTGCTTCAGAACACATGTATTCCTCCACGTTTCTTGACTGGTCTTTTCATGAGACTTCTTTCCAAACACATTCTTTTCCATTTCCATAATCCCTTTTGAAGCCAAACTCACACCCCCTTCATGGTAAACCATCACCCTAATATCACCATTAGATGTATAACTGGTTGGAATGAATGGTTGTGTATCAATATTAGATTTCCTATATATTTTCAGATATCCATTCAATCCATTATTTAAATTGGAACCAGTTATAATATTTATTCACAGTAGGGTCTATTCATGCATTATCTCTATATTCATAGACCCAGGGTACACCTATTTGTACCCCCAAAGGCTAATTTATATGTCTTCAACATATTACTCCCAGAAATGGTGGAAGAAATACTCATGACACCTGATCTCCATATACATTGTATCACAGTGATATTCTGGACACAAAATGCAAAGGTCACACTTATGATTGTACCAAAGCCTCATTGGAAAGTGAGCATGGATTACTCAAAACATCCTTGTCCAGGTTGCCTAATGCTCTCAAATGTCAATCCTATTGGTGACTACACATTTGTTTCTTCCTAAGATGATATATTCAACCTCAACCCTGTTGAATATGTCTAATCCTCTCACTCACTTTATACTTTGCCTGATTTCCTAATGTCTCTATTGATATCTGCTTTCCTACATATGTTCCCCAGTTCATCATTGTGACTGACCCTTAACATGTGCTGACATTTACATTCACTCTCTAACCGACACCCTATTGCTAAAGAACTTTTGGTCCAAATTTTATACTCACTCTTCTTCCTAAACCTACCAACTATCTTCCTAATCCTACCTACTATCCCTTTTTGACTGGATGTTCTCTTCTACATTCAATCATCCAAGGTACAAGGTCCTGTGCCATTGTATATCGATTTATCTGAGACATCTGTGCAGAAAGTCATTCAAAGCTAAGTAACCCAATCAAGGGCCCAATGCCCTTCTGGCCTTCAAATCTTACTTGGATTTCTGTTTTCATACATATATTTCACCTATATATTATTATAAATATCACAGGTTCCCAATACCATTCATCATCCAGCAGAGTGATTCCTAACCCAAACCGAACAGGTTCTTAACCCTAACCATACACTGTTCCCTCAATCTAACTTTACAGAAGAGCAGGGACAGAGTTGGTCTTACAATACAGGAATGTAGGGGATCTTCCACCTGCTGAGAACCTCAAAGGTCCATGAAGAAATGATCCCTGGAGAAGATGTAGGCCGCTGTGAAGGACCTGAGAGAGCACAAGTCATCTTCCATGGCAAACCACCTGGTCAGGATGAAGGGATGTGTCTGAATGAGCCTCTCTCTTCTTAATGTAGACAAGATGGACCAAAGCAGGCCTGTGTGGAGAGCTGTTCCTTGGTGCCTATGGTTGATATTCCATTCTAACTTGTGAAAGTGTCACAGGAAGGAGGGGCAGCCTCCATCTCATGGGAGCCCTGGAAGCAACTGTTAGGACACAGTGGTTGCCAAGGCAGTGACCTCATTCAGTTCCTGAAGGAAGTGACCTCACCTCACTTCCTTGGTGATGGAACTCTCTGAACTTGGGATCCAGGAAGCCAGGCACCCAGAGCCAGTCCCAGTCCCAGTCCCAGTGGGCTCACTTGTTTGGATTTACCAAGGACAGAGTCAGTCTTTCTTGGTACCTACTGATGTGAGGATGGCCAAATGCCAGGAAAGCTCTGCAGAGGGGCCTTTCCTGAGAAAGCAGGTAGTGGCTCACCGCTGGCTCCTGACAACTTCACAGAGTTGGCCAAGGAGGCCAGATGTGGGACAGGACAGGCCATTTCGCGGGAACATAGTATGGCCCACGAGTCAGACGGCACTCCGGGTAGTCACAGACCAACTTGGAAGAAGGAGGTGCCTTTGTGGGTGTGGGTGTGAGTTTGTGGTTTTGTCTCATGTTCTGAGAATAGGTAGGAAAGGCGGTTTGTTTGTTTTGGAGTGGACTGTTTCTAGTAAGTCTTTTGACGAGGCGAGTGTTTCTATGTTTGTGTATCCCACTGTGTCCCTGGTTGTAGACATTAGAAAAGAGAATGCATCAATGGATGTGTCCTGTCTAGTAGAAAGCTTCCCAGCATTCATCCTGCCCAATTCATGAATGGACTGCGGCTTGCCTTATGGATGGGCAACACCTACTATCTTCCTAAGTTCCTGTTTTCTTCCTGAATTCTGGCCACTCTCCAGAATAGGCTCATGGTTTTGTGTCCAAGATATGTACCACCTCCAAGCTCGGTGACATGGCCATGTACTGGAGAGCTGGAAGGAATGGTGAGCATCTCAGAAAACTCAGATATCAGTGTGACCAGTAAAGTCTCCCTGGAGAAACCCTGCTTTGGGCCTTTTGCTTACCTATTGTTCTGTTGCCCTGAATGTCAGGAAGGCCTTTGCCTCAGGGCACCCCTTTGTGAAGCCTGAAGAAAACAGTTTTCAAATGGAAATGCATGGGCATCACCTGTGGCTCTTTGCTTAATGGCTTTGCAAAGGGATGTGTCTGAATCAGCCTCTTGGCCCTGTGTGAGGCTGTGGCTTAGGTTGTCAGCACCTGAGGGATCCAAAGAGAGATCCCATGTGTGCATCCAAAGCCAAATTGGCACAAAAGCAGTCATTGTGGATGATGTCTCTCGCATTCCTCTGTAAGGTTCCTGACCTCCATCAAGTGAGAATAGGGATCCTTCCGGTCAAAGGAGTTCTTCAAAGCCCTGCAGAGGCTAGCCCATAGGTGCTTGGGTTTTCTCATGACTCCAATTCACACAAAGAATCTATACCCGGCAGTCAGTAGGCCTCCAATTGGAGAAGCAGAGCCAGTATTAACGGCAGGCCTATTGGATCACTCCAGGTTCACAGGAAGGGTGTCCAGGCCACCCTGACATTAGGCAAATGAGGGGCAAGGGAGCTTATTGTGGACACTGTCTTGGGCTGTGCCCCTCATGGAAACCTCCAGCCAGATGTTATGATGAGTGTCTATGTGGAAGAAGATGAGGGCCATGTGGCAGTGTTTTGGTTTGAATTGTGGTCATTGGTGTGGCGGTGGGAAGAGATGACTGGGTCCACCTGGGCTTGAACTCTGGTGTGATTCCCCTTGGAGACTGAGTTCTGGAACTGACCTCAGAGAAGTATTGCCGTGAATTGTGTTGGTATTTGAGGAGGCCATGCATGAGAGTCGCCCTTGGAAACTGAGATGTAGGCCCAGGCTGGCTTTCCACAGAGCACTGGGAATCTCAGCCCGGATATCACATGATTTTATTCTTAAAGACCTGGCAGCCATAGTTGAGAGTCAAAACACACATGGACCTCACATTTGTAGACCTCAATGGGCCTGGCTTCCTGTGACCTTTCGGCCACTCTTTGGGAAGCCTTGTTTGTGAGAGTTCTCCAGAGCTTTTGTTGAAATGAGCTTCCTCACCATTTAATGGTTCCTGAAGGAATGGAAACCCACAGTGCCTCTAACTTCATCCTTTAAAAATGGCTAGCTAGATAAATACCATGAGATTTTTGAAATTCCCATGACCAGGTGGCACTGGAGAACCTTTGGATGTCCTGTTCTGCTGATCATGAGTGTACCAGACAGTGCCTTGATTGACTGGGTTTCATGAAAATGGTGTAAAACAGAGATGCCAGTAAGTTGGGGCCTTCTGAGTAGCGGGCCTAGAGCAGTGGTGTGCAGGTGTGTGATAAAACATCTGTGGTGGGGCCATGTGGATCTGCCACTGGCTTCCAAATGGCTTGTGACTGACATGGTGCAGTGAGCAGACCCTTCTATGTAAAGGCATCTTGTTATATGGAGAGGTTTCAGGGCAGTGTTCAGAATCAGGTTGCTATGGTCAAGGGGGCAAGCTCTGTGGGATAGAAGCCTGGCTGGTGCATTCTCCTAGGACCTTGACCCACCACACGTGACAGAACTCCCTCCAGCACGGTGTCCCAGTTGAACTCCTTGTATTTCCTGAAGCAAATTCCAAACTCCCAGTGCAGCAGCAAGAAACACCACGAAAAGTGGAGGATGACCAAATGGCTTCAGAGTCCACACAGGGAGACACTTAGACCCCAGTGGCCACAGTTTACCTGCAAAGAGAGAATTCAGCACTTCTGCCTCATGTTCATTGGAAAATCAGAAACCATGTCCTCCAGGTCACATAGATGCAGACCCAGCTTTGATGGTCTCACTACAAAGGAAGCTAAAGCTCCTGACAACAACATATATTTCAAGTGCCCCACCTCAGAGGCAGTTTCTCACAAAGTCTTTAGGCCAGCAGAGCTCCATGTTTGTGGAGTGTTTACCCTGTCTCCCTTACTTATGGAAACTCCTCTACCACCTCCAAGGTTGTGAACTCCTGAGCATTGTCCATTCCACATACGTATTCACAGCTTTTCTAACTCTTCTCCATGAATTGCGTCTTACTTGTTGCGAAGGTAATGTCAAGGCATTGTTCTGGATGAGAGTGGGAAGGTTTTTGTGTAGCACATATTTGCCTACACATTGGATTCATTTCCCTATTTTCCGTTCGAAATACTGAATCCCTGACACTAACCCATACCCTACTAGATTCTGACTACGAATACTAATATGATGGAGAAAAATAACCCAAACACAATAGAAATACAGGCAGTTCAGAGCAGGCATGGTGTATAGTTGGACTTGCCTTTAGCATTACAATGGGTAGGTGTTTTAAATCTTGTCCAATTTAATAGAAGTAGTTCTCCATGTGTTTTGAGAGTTAACAAATGTGTGAAATTCTGTCTCCCTTTCTCTGTAGCCTATTCAGCAACATGTATTTTTACATGCACATATAGAATCCTACCTGCTATCCCACGTCCACTCTTGTGAGGTGGCTGACTTGGCAGATACAAATTGTGAGAAGAGATCACTCCTCCTAAATGCTGTTGGAACTGAAAATTCAACCTACCGGTGAGCTTCCTACTTGAACACCATGATACATAAATCCATGTTCAGTAACATAAATATTTTTGGATCTGTGGATGATATATATTTCATGATGAATTTCGATTGGCATATATATTTCTACTTTTTAATGTCTGTGTGTGTGTTCTGTGTGTATGTGTGTGTGTATATATACACACACAAACACACACACACAATATACACAAACTCTCCAGATTTTTCAAAATATGAAATATATGTGTCTTAGTATACACTCCCTAAATTCATCCATGTTCATATATGTGGATTTATAATCAACTTTTCACAAGATTATTCTCAGAAATATTCATCCACCTGAAATACATATTTGTTTCCTAGTGCTGAAAACTAACTTCAGAGAATGGTGCATAGAGATCCTAATATTTCTACAGGAACTGACCCAGTTTAACATCAATGCCAGTAGATTCCTATGGGACATGATGTGTATTTTGACCTTCATTTTTATTCAACACTGATACATTACTATTTCTTCAGTTGATGCACATCATAGGATATGTATTTCATCCTCATGTTCACAAATTTCTAGGCATTTGGTTCACTTTCAATCACTTCCTGCTTCAGAACACATGTATTCCTCCACGTTTCTTGACTGGTCTTTTCATGAGACTTCTTTCCAAACACATTCTTTTCCATTTCCATAATCCCTTTTGAAGCCAAACTCACACCCCCTTCATGGTAAACCATCACCCTAATATCACCATTAGATGTATAACTGGTTGGAATGAATGGTTGTGTATCAATATTAGATTTCCTATATATTTTCAGATATCCATTCAATCCATTATTTAAATTGGAACCAGTTATAATATTTATTCACAGTAGGGTCTATTCATGCATTATCTCTATATTCATAGACCCAGGGTACACCTATTTGTACCCCCAAAGGCTAATTTATATGTCTTCAACATATTACTCCCAGAAATGGTGGAAGAAATACTCATGACACCTGATCTCCATATACATTGTATCACAGTGATATTCTGGACACAAAATGCAAAGGTCACACTTATGATTGTACCAAAGCCTCATTGGAAAGTGAGCATGGATTACTCAAAACATCCTTGTCCAGGTTGCCTAATGCTCTCAAATGTCAATCCTATTGGTGACTACACATTTGTTTCTTCCTAAGATGATATATTCAACCTCAACCCTGTTGAATATGTCTAATCCTCTCACTCACTTTATACTTTGCCTGATTTCCTAATGTCTCTATTGATATCTGCTTTCCTACATATTTTCCCCAGTTCATCATTGTGACTGACCCTTAACATGTGCTGACATTTACATTCACTCTCTAACCGACACCCTATTGCTAAAGAACTTTTGGTCCAAATTTTATACTCACTCTTCTTCCTAAACCTACCAACTATCTTCCTAATCCTACCTACTATCCCTTTTTGACTGGATGTTCTCTTCTACATTCAATCATCCAAGGTACAAGGTCCTGTGCCATTGTATATCGATTTATCTGAGACATCTGTGCAGAAAGTCATTCAAAGCTAAGTAACCCAATCAAGGGCCCAATGCCCTTCTGGCCTTCAAATCTTACTTGGATTTCTGTTTTCATACATATATTTCACCTATATATTATTATAAATATCACAGGTTCCCAATACCATTCATCATCCAGCAGAGTGATTCCTAACCCAAACCGAACAGGTTCTTAACCCTAACCATACACTGTTCCCTCAATCTAACTTTACAGAAGAGCAGGGACAGAGTTGGTCTTACAATACAGGAATGTAGGGGATCTTCCACCTGCTGAGAACCTCAAAGGTCCATGAAGAAATGATCCCTGGAGAAGATGTAGGCCGCTGTGAAGGACCTGAGAGAGCACAAGTCATCTTCCATGGCAAACCACCTGGTCAGGATGAAGGGATGTGTCTGAATGAGCCTCTCTCTTCTTAATGTAGACAAGATGGACCAAAGCAGGCCTGTGTAGAGAGCTGTTCCTTGGTGCCTATGGTTGATATTCCATTCTAACTTGTGAAAGTGTCACAGGAAGGAGGGGCAGCCTCCATCTCATGGGAGCCCTGGAAGCAACTGTTAGGACACAGTGGTTGCCAAGGCAGTGACCTCATTCAGTTCCTGAAGGAAGTGACCTCACCTCACTTCCTTGGTGATGGAACTCTCTGAACTTGGGATCCAGGAAGCCAGGCACCCAGAGCCAGTCCCAGTCCCAGTCCCAGTGGGCTCACTTGTTTGGATTTACCAAGGACAGAGTCAGTCTTTCTTGGTACCTACTGATGTGAGGATGGCCAAATGCCAGGAAAGCTCTGCAGAGGGGCCTTTCCTGAGAAAGCAGGTAGTGGCTCACCGCTGGCTCCTGACAACTTCACAGAGTTGACCAAGGAGGCCAGATGTGGGACAGGACAGGCCATTTCGCGGGAACATAGTATGGCCCACGAGTCAGACGGCACTCCGGGTAGTCACAGACCAACTTGGAAGAAGGAGGTGCCTTTGTGGGTGTGGGTGTGAGTTTGTGGTTTTGTCTCATGTTCTGAGAATAGGTAGGAAAGGCGGTTTGTTTGTTTTGGAGTGGACTGTTTCTAGTAAGTCTTTTGACGAGGCGAGTGTTTCTATGTTTGTGTATCCCACTGTGTCCCTGGTTGTAGACATTAGAAAAGAGAATGCATCAATGGATGTGTCCTGTCTAGTAGAAAGCTTCCCAGCATTCATCCTGCCCAATTCATGAATGGACTGCGGCTTGCCTTATGGATGGGCAACACCTACTATCTTCCTAAGTTCCTGTTTTCTTCCTGAATTCTGGCCACTCTCCAGAATAGGCTCATGGTTTTGTGTCCAAGATATGTACCACCTCCAAGCTCGGTGACATGGCCATGTACTGGAGAGCTGGAAGGAATGGTGAGCATCTCAGAAAACTCAGATATCAGTGTGACCAGTAAAGTCTCCCTGGAGAAACCCTGCTTTGGGCCTTTTGCTTACCTATTGTTCTGTTGCCCTGAATGTCAGGAAGGCCTTTGCCTCAGGGCACCCCTTTGTGAAGCCTGAAGAAAACAGTTTTCAAATGGAAATGCATGGGCATCACCTGTGGCTCTTTGCTTAATGGCTTTGCAAAGGGATGTGTCTGAATCAGCCTCTTGGCCCTGTGTGAGGCTGTGGCTTAGGTTGTCAGCACCTGACGGATCCAAAGAGAGATCCCATGTGTGCATCCAAAGCCAAATTGGCACAAAAGCAGTCATTGTGGATGATGTCTCTCGCATTCCTCTGTAAGGTTCCTGACCTCCATCAAGTGAGAATAGGGATCCTTCGGGTCAAAGGAGTTCTTCAAAGCCCTGCAGAGGCTAGCCCATAGGTGCTTGGGTTTTCTCATGACTCCAATTCACACAAAGAATCTATACCCGGCAGTCAGTAGGCCTCCAATTGGAGAAGCGGAGCCAGTATTAACGGCAGGCCTATTGGATCACTCCAGGTTCACAGGAAGGGTGTCCAGGCCACCCTGACATTAGGCAAATGAGGGGCAAGGGAGCTTATTGTGGACACTGTCTTGGGCTGTGCCCCTCATGGAAACCTCCAGCCAGATGTTATGATGAGTGTCTATGTGGAAGAAGATGAGGGCCATGTGGCAGTGTTTTGGTTTGAATTGTGGTCATTGGTGTGGCGGTGGGAAGAGATGACTGGGTCCACCTGGGCTTGAACTCTGGTGTGATTCCCCTTGGAGACTGAGTTCTGGAACTGACCTCAGAGAAGTATTGCCGTGAATTGTGTTGGGATTTGAGGAGGCCATGCATGAGAGTCGCCCTTAGAAACTGAGATCTAGGCCCAGGCTGGCTTTCCACAGAGCACTGGGAATCTCAGCCCGGATATCACATGATTTTATTCTTAAAGACCTGGCAGCCATAGTTGAGAGTCAAAACACACATGGACCTCACATTTGTAGACCTCAATGGGCCTGGCTTCCTGTGACCTTTCGGCCACTCTTTGGGAAGCCTTGTTTGTGAGAGTTCTCCAGAGCTTTTGTTGAAATGAGCTTCCTCACCATTTAATGGTTTCTGAAGGAATGGAAACCCACAGTGCCTCTAACTTCATCCTTTAAAAATGTCTAGCTAGATAAATACCATGAGATTTTTGAAATTCCCATGACCAGGTGGCACTGGAGAACCTTTGGATGTCCTGTTCTGCTGATCATGAGTGTACCAGACAGTGCCTTGATTGACTGGGTTTCATGAAAATGGTGTAAAACAGAGATGCCAGTAAGTTGGGGCCTGCTGAGTAGCGGGCCTAGAGCAGTGGTGTGCAGGTGTGTGATAAAACATCTGTGGTGGGGCCATGTGGATCTGCCACTGGCTTCCAAATGGCTTGTGACTGACATGGTGCAGTGAGCAGACCCTTCTATGTAAAGGCATCTTGTTATATGGAGAGGTTTCAGGGCAGTGTTCAGAATCAGGTTGCTATGGTCAAGGGGGCAAGCTCTGTGGGATAGAAGCCTGGCTGGTGCATTCTCCTAGGACCTTGACCCACCACACGTGACAGAACTCCCTCCAGCACGGTGTCCCAGTTGAACTCCTTGTATTTCCTGAAGCAAATTCCAAACTCCCAGTGCAGCAGCAAGAAACACCACGAAAAGTGGAGGATGACCAAATGGCTTCAGAGTCCACACAGGGAGACACTTAGACCCCAGTGGCCACAGTTTACCTGCAAAGAGAGAATTCAGCACTTCTGCCTCATGTTCATTGGAAAATCAGAAACCATGTCCTCCAGGTCACATAGATGCAGACCCAGCTTTGATGGTCTCACTACAAAGGAAGCTAAAGCTCCTGACAACAACATATATTTCAAGTGTCCCACCTCAGAGGCAGTTTCTCACAAAGTCTTTAGGCCAGCAGAGCTCCATGTTTGTGGAGTGTTTACCCTGTCTCCCTTACTTATGGAAACTCCTCTACCACCTCCAAGGTTGTGAACTCCTGAGCATTGTCCATTCCACATACGTATTCACAGCTTTTCTAACTCTTCTCCATGAATTGCGTCTTACTTGTTGCGAAGGTAATGTCAAGGCATTGTTCTGGATGAGAGTGGGAAGGTTTTTGTGTAGCACATATTTGCCTACACATTGGATTCATTTCCCTATTTTCCGTTCGAAATACTGAATCCCTGACACTAACCCATACCCTACTAGATTCTGACTACGAATACTAATATGATGGAGAAAAATAACCCAAACACAATAGAAATACAGGCAGTTCAGAGCAGGCATGGTGTATAGTTGGACTTGCCTTTAGCATTACAATGGGTAGGTGTTTTAAATCTTGTCCAATTTAATAGAAGTAGTTCTCCATGTGTTTTGAGAGTTAACAAATGTGTGAAATTCTGTCTCCCTTTCTCTGTAGCCTATTCAGCAACATGTATTTTTACATGCACATATAGAATCCTACCTGCTATCCCACGTCCACTCTTGTGAGGTGGCTGACTTGGCAGATACAAATTGTGAGAAGAGATCACTCCTCCTAAATGCTGTTGGAACTGAAAATTCAACCTACCGGTGAGCTTCCTACTTGAACACCATGATACATAAATCCATGTTCAGTAACATAAATATTTTTGGATCTGTGGATGATATATATTTCATGATGAATTTCGATTGGCATATATATTTCTACTTTTTAATGTCTGTGTGTGTGTTCTGTGTGTATGTGTGTGTGTATATATATACACACACACACACACACACACAATATACACAAACTCTCCAGATTTTTCAAAATATGAAATATATGTGTCTTAGTATACACTCCCTAAATTCATCCATGTTCATATATGTGGATTTATAATCAACTTTTCACAAGATTATTCTCAGAAATATTCATCCACCTGAAATACATATTTGTTTCCTAGTGCCGAAAACTAACTTCAGAGAATGGTGCATAGAGATCCTAATATTTCTACAGGAACTGACCCAGTTTAACATCAATGCCAGTAGATTCCTATGGGACATGATGTGTATTTTGACCTTCATTTTTATTCAACACTGATACATTACTATTTCTTCAGTTGATGCACATCATAGGATATGTATTTCATCCTCATGTTCACAAATTTCTAGGCATTTGGTTCACTTTCAATCACTTCCTGCTTCAGAACACATGTATTCCTCCACGTTTCTTGACTGGTCTTTTCATGAGACTTCTTTCCAAACACATTCTTTTCCATTTCCATAATCCCTTTTGAAGCCAAACTCACACCCCCTTCATGGTAAACCATCACCCTAATATCACCATTAGATGTATAACTGGTTGGAATGAATGGTTGTGTATCAATATTAGATTTCCTATATATTTTCAGATATCCATTCAATCCATTATTTAAATTGGAACCAGTTATAATATTTATTCACAGTAGGGTCTATTCATGCATTATCTCTATATTCATAGACCCAGGGTACACCTATTTGTACCCCCAAAGGCTAATTTATATGTCTTCAACATATTACTCCCAGAAATGGTGGAAGAAATACTCATGACACCTGATCTCCATATACATTGTATCACAGTGATATTCTGGACACAAAATGCAAAGGTCACACTTATGATTGTACCAAAGCCTCATTGGAAAGTGAGCATGGATTACTCAAAACATCCTTGTCCAGGTTGCCTAATGCTCTCAAATGTCAATCCTATTGGTGACTACACATTTGTTTCTTCCTAAGATGATATATTCAACCTCAACCCTGTTGAATATGTCTAATCCTCTCACTCACTTTATACTTTGCCTGATTTCCTAATGTCTCTATTGATATCTGCTTTCCTACATATGTTCCCCAGTTCATCATTGTGACTGACCCTTAACATGTGCTGACATTTACATTCACTCTCTAACCGACACCCTATTGCTAAAGAACTTTTGGTCCAAATTTTATACTCACTCTTCTTCCTAAACCTACCAACTATCTTCCTAATCCTACCTACTATCCCTTTTTGACTGGATGTTCTCTTCTACATTCAATCATCCAAGGTACAAGGTCCTGTGCCATTGTATATCGATTTATCTGAGACATCTGTGCAGAAAGTCATTCAAAGCTAAGTAACCCAATCAAGGGCCCAATGCCCTTCTGGCCTTCAAATCTTACTTGGATTTCTGTTTTCATACATATATTTCACCTATATATTATTATAAATATCACAGGTTCCCAATACCATTCATCATCCAGCAGAGTGATTCCTAACCCAAACCGAACAGGTTCTTAACCCTAACCATACACTGTTCCCTCAATCTAACTTTACAGAAGAGCAGGGACAGAGTTGGTCTTACAATACAGGAATGTAGGGGATCTTCCACCTGCTGAGAACCTCAAAGGTCCATGAAGAAATGATCCCTGGAGAAGATGTAGGCCGCTGTGAAGGACCTGAGAGAGCACAAGTCATCTTCCATGGCAAACCACCTGGTCAGGATGAAGGGATGTGTCTGAATGAGCCTCTCTCTTCTTAATGTAGACAAGATGGACCAAAGCAGGCCTGTGTAGAGAGCTGTTCCTTGGTGCCTATGGTTGATATTCCATTCTAACTTGTGAAAGTGTCACAGGAAGGAGGGGCAGCCTCCATCTCATGGGAGCCCTGGAAGCAACTGTTAGGACACAGTGGTTGCCAAGGCAGTGACCTCATTCAGTTCCTGAAGGAAGTGACCTCACCTCACTTCCTTGGTGATGGAACTCTCTGAACTTGGGATCCAGGAAGCCAGGCACCCAGAGCCAGTCCCAGTCCCAGTCCCAGTGGGCTCACTTGTTTGGATTTACCAAGGACAGAGTCAGTCTTTCTTGGTACCTACTGATGTGAGGATGGCCAAATGCCAGGAAAGCTCTGCAGAGGGGCCTTTCCTGAGAAAGCAGGTAGTGGCTCACCGCTGGCTCCTGACAACTTCACAGAGTTGGCCAAGGAGGCCAGATGTGGGACAGGACAGGCCATTTCGCGGGAACATAGTATGGCCCACGAGTCAGACGGCACTCCGGGTAGTCACAGACCAACTTGGAAGAAGGAGGTGCCTTTGTGGGTGTGGGTGTGAGTTTGTGGTTTTGTCTCATGTTCTGAGAATAGGTAGGAAAGGCGGTTTGTTTGTTTTGGAGTGGACTGTTTCTAGTAAGTCTTTTGACGAGGCGAGTGTTTCTATGTTTGTGTATCCCACTGTGTCCCTGGTTGTAGACATTAGAAAAGAGAATGCATCAATGGATGTGTCCTGTCTAGTAGAAAGCTTCCCAGCATTCATCCTGCCCAATTCATGAATGGACTGCGGCTTGCCTTATGGATGGGCAACACCTACTATCTTCCTAAGTTCCTGTTTTCTTCCTGAATTCTGGCCACTCTCCAGAATAGGCTCATGGTTTTGTGTCCAAGATATGTACCACCTCCAAGCTCGGTGACATGGCCATGTACTGGAGAGCTGGAAGGAATGGTGAGCATCTCAGAAAACTCAGATATCAGTGTGACCAGTAAAGTCTCCCTGGAGAAACCCTGCTTTGGGCCTTTTGCTTACCTATTGTTCTGTTGCCCTGAATGTCAGGAAGGCCTTTGCCTCAGGGCACCCCTTTGTGAAGCCTGAAGAAAACAGTTTTCAAATGGAAATGCATGGGCATCACCTGTGGCTCTTTGCTTAATGGCTTTGCAAAGGGATGTGTCTGAATCAGCCTCTTGGCCCTGTGTGAGGCTGTGGCTTAGGTTGTCAGCACCTGACGGATCCAAAGAGAGATCCCATGTGTGCATCCAAAGCCAAATTGGCACAAAAGCAGTCATTGTGGATGATGTCTCTCGCATTCCTCTGTAAGGTTCCTGACCTCCATCAAGTGAGAATAGGGATCCTTCGGGTCAAAGGAGTTCTTCAAAGCCCTGCAGAGGCTAGCCCATAGGTGCTTGGGTTTTCTCATGACTCCAATTCACACAAAGAATCTATACCCGGCAGTCAGTAGGCCTCCAATTGGAGAAGCGGAGCCAGTATTAACGGCAGGCCTATTGGATCACTCCAGGTTCACAGGAAGGGTGTCCAGGCCACCCTGACATTAGGCAAATGAGGGGCAAGGGAGCTTATTGTGGACACTGTCTTGGGCTGTGCCCCTCATGGAAACCTCCAGATGTTATGATGAGTGTCTATGTGGAAGAAGATGAGGGCCATGTGGCAGTGTTTTGGTTTGAATTGTGGTCATTGGTGTGGCGGTGGGAAGAGATGACTGGGTCCACCTGGGCTTGAACTCTGGTGTGATTCCCCTTGGAGACTGAGTTCTGGAACTGACCTCAGAGAAGTATTGCCGTGAATTGTGTTGGGATTTGAGGAGGCCATGCATGAGAGTCGCCCTTGGAAACTGAGATCTAGGCCCAGGCTGGCTTTCCACAGAGCACTGGGAATCTCAGCCCGGATATCACATGATTTTATTCTTAAAGACCTGCCAGCCATAGTTGAGAGTCAAAACACACATGGACCTCACATTTGTAGACCTCAATGGGCCTGGCTTCCTGTGACCTTTCGGCCACTCTTTGGGAAGCCTTGTTTGTGAGAGTTCTCCAGAGCTTTTGTTGAAATGAGCTTCCTCACCATTTAATGGTTCCTGAAGGAATGGAAACCCACAGTGCCTCTAACTTCATCCTTTAAAAATGTCTAGCTAGATAAATACCATCAGATTTTTGAAATTCCCATGACCAGGTGGCACTGGAGAACCTTTGGATGTCCTGTTCTGCTGATCATGAGTGTACCAGACAGTGCCTTGATTGACTGGGTTTCATGAAAATGGTGTAAAACAGAGATGCCAGTAAGTTGGGGCCTGCTGAGTAGCAGGCCTAGAGCGGTGGTGTGCAGGTGTGTGATAAAACATCTGTGGTGGGGCCATTTGGATCTGCCACTGGCTTCCAAATGGCTTGTGACTGACATGGTGCAGTGAGCAGACCCTTCTATGTAAAGGCATCTTGTTATATGGAGAGGTTTCAGGGCAGTGTTCAGAATCAGGTTGCTATGGTCAAGGGGGCAAGCTCTGTGGGATAGAAGCCTGGCTGGTGCATTCTCCTAGGACCTTGACCCACCACACGTGACAGAACTCCCTCCAGCACGGTGTCCCAGTTGAACTCCTTGTATTTCCTGAAGCAAATTCCAAACTCCCAGTGCAGCAGCAAGAAACACCACGAAAAGTGGAGGATGACCAAATGGCTTCAGAGTCCACACAGGGAGACACTTAGACCCCAGTGGCCACAGTTTACCTGCAAAGAGAGAATTCAGCACTTCTGCCTCATGTTCATTGGAAAATCAGAAACCATGTCCTCCAGGTCACATAGATGCAGACCCAGCTTTGATGGTCTCACTACAAAGGAAGCTAAAGCTCCTGACAACAACATATATTTCAAGTGCCCCACCTCAGAGGCAGTTTCTCACAAAGTCTTTAGGCCAGCAGAGCTCCATGTTTGTGGAGTGCTTACCCTGTCTCCCTTACTTATGGAAACTCCTCTACCACCTCCAAGGTTGTGAACTCCTGAGCATTGTCCATTCCACATACGTATTCACAGCTTTTCTAACTCTTCTCCATGAATTGCGTCTTACTTGTTGCGAAGGTAATGTCAAGGCATTGTTCTGGATGAGAGTGGGAAGGTTTTTGTGTAGCACATATTTGCCTACACATTGGATTCATTTTCCTATTTTCCGTTCGAAATACTGAATCCCTGACACTAACCCATACCCTACTAGATTCTGACTACGAATACTAATATGATGGAGAAAAATAACCCAAACACAATAGAAATACAGGCAGTTCAGAGCAGGCATGGTGTATAGTTGGACTTGCCTTTAGCATTACAATGGGTAGGTGTTTTAAATCTTGTCCAATTTAATAGAAGTAGTTCTCCATGTGTTTTGAGAGTTAACAAATGTGTGAAATTCTGTCTCCCTTTCTCTGTAGCCTATTCAGCAACATGTATTTTTACATGCACATATAGAATCCTACCTGCTATCCCACGTCCACTCTTGTGAGGTGGCTGACTTGGCAGATACAAATTGTGAGAAGAGATCACTCCTCCTAAATGCTGTTGGAACTGAAAATTCAACCTACCGGTGAGCTTCCTACTTGAACACCATGATACATAAATCCATGTTCAGTAACATAAATATTTTTGGATCTGTGGATGATATATATTTCATTATGAATTTCGATTGGCATATATATTTCTACTTTTTAATGTCTGTGTGTGTGTTCTGTGTGTATGTGTGTGTGTATATATATATACACACACACACACACACACACAATATACACAAACTCTCCAGATTTTTCAAAATATGAAATATATGTGTCTTAGTATACACTCCCTAAATTCATCCATGTTCATATATGTGGATTTATAATCAACTTTTCACAAGATTATTCTCAGAAATATTCATCCACCTGAAATACATATTTGTTTCCTAGTGCCGAAAACTAACTTCAGAGAATGGTGCATAGAGATCCTAATATTTCTACAGGAACTGACCCAGTTTAACATCAATGCCAGTAGATTCCTATGGGACATGATGTGTATTTTGACCTTCATTTTTATTCAACACTGATACATTACTATTTCTTCAGTTGATGCACATCATAGGATATGTATTTCATCCTCATGTTCACAAATTTCTAGGCATTTGGTTCACTTTCAATCACTTCCTGCTTCAGAACACATGTATTCCTCCACGTTTCTTGACTGGTCTTTTCATGAGACTTCTTTCCAAACACATTCTTTTCCATTTCCACAATCCCTTTTGAAGCCAAACTCACACCCCCTTCATGGTAAACCATCACCCTAATATCACCATTAGATGTATAACTGGTTGGAATGAATGGTTGTGTATCAATATTAGATTTCCTATATATTTTCAGATATCCATTCAATCCATTATTTAAATTGGAACCAGTTATAATATTTATTCACAGTAGGGTCTATTCATGCATTATCTCTATATTCATAGACCCAGGGTACACCTATTTGTACCCCCAAAGGCTAATTTATATGTCTTCAACATATTACTCCCAGAAATGGTGGAAGAAATACTCATGACACCTGATCTCCATATACATTGTATCACAGTGATATTCTGGACACAAAATGCAAAGGTCACACTTATGATTGTACCAAAGCCTCATTGGAAAGTGAGCATGGATTACTCAAAACATCCTTGTCCAGGTTGCCTAATGCTCTCAAATGTCAATCCTATTGGTGACTACACATTTGTTTCTTCCTAAGATGATATATTCAACCTCAACCCTGTTGAATATGTCTAATCCTCTCACTCACTTTATACTTTGCCTGATTTCCTAATGTCTCTATTGATATCTGCTTTCCTACATATGTTCCCCAGTTCATCATTGTGACTGACCCTTAACATGTGCTGACATTTACATTCACTCTCTAACCGACACCCTATTGCTAAAGAACTTTTGGTCCAAATTTTATACTCACTCTTCTTCCTAAACCTACCAACTATCTTCCTAATCCTACCTACTATCCCTTTTTGACTGGATGTTCTCTTCTACATTCAATCATCCAAGGTACAAGGTCCTGTGCCATTGTATATCGATTTATCTGAGACATCTGTGCAGAAAGTCATTCAAAGCTAAGTAACCCAATCAAGGGCCCAATGCCCTTCTGGCCTTCAAATCTTACTTGGATTTCTGTTTTCATACATATATTTCACCTATATATTATTATAAATATCACAGGTTCCCAATACCATTCATCATCCAGCAGAGTGATTCCTAACCCAAACCGAACAGGTTCTTAAACCTAACCATACACTGTTCCCTCAATCTAACTTTACAGAAGAGCAGGGACAGAGTTGGTCTTACAATACAGGAATGTAGGGGATCTTCCACCTGCTGAGAACCTCAAAGTTCCATGAAGAAATGATCCCTGGAGAAGATGTAGGCCGCTGTGAAGGACCTGAGAGAGCACAAGTCATCTTCCATGGCAAACCACCTGGTCAGGATGAAGGGATGTGTCTGAATGAGCCTCTCTCTTCTTAATGTAGACAAGATGGACCAAAGCAGGCCTGTGTAGAGAGCTGTTCCTTGGTGCCTATGGTTGATATTCCATTCTAACTTGTGAAAGTGTCACAGGAAGGAGGGGCAGCCTCCATCTCATGGGAGCCCTGGAAGCAACTGTTAGGACACAGTGGTTGCCAAGGCAGTGACCTCATTCAGTTCCTGAAGGAAGTGACCTCACCTCACTTCCTTGGTGATGGAACTCTCTGAACTTGGGATCCAGGAAGCCAGGCACCCAGAGCCAGTCCCAGTCCCCGTCCCAGTGGGCTCACTTGTTTGGATTTACCAAGGACAGAGTCAGTCTTTCTTGGTACCTACTGATGTGAGGATGGCCAAATGCCAGGAAAGCTCTGCAGAGGGGCCTTTCCTGAGAAAGCAGGTAGTGGCTCACCGCTGGCTCCTGACAACTTCACAGAGTTGGCCAAGGAGGCCAGATGTGGGACAGGACAGGCCATTTCGCGGGAACATAGTATGGCCCACGAGTCAGACGGCACTCCGGGTAGTCACAGACCAACTTGGAAGAAGGAGGTGCCTTTGTGGGTGTGGGTGTGAGTTTGTGGTTTTGTCTCATGTTCTGAGAATAGGTAGGAAAGGCGGTTTGTTTGTTTTGGAGTGGACTGTTTCTAGTAAGTCTTTTGACGAGGCGAGTGTTTCTATGTTTGTGTATCCCACTGTGTCCCTGGTTGTAGACATTAGAAAAGAGAATGCATCAATGGATGTGTCCTGTCTAGTAGAAAGCTTCCCAGCATTCATCCTGCCCAATTCATGAATGGACTGCGGCTTGCCTTATGGATGGGCAACACCTACTATCTTCCTAAGTTCCTGTTTTCTTCCTGAATTCTGGCCACTCTCCAGAATAGGCTCATGGTTTTGTGTCCAAGATATGTACCACCTCCAAGCTCGGTGACATGGCCATGTACTGGAGAGCTGGAAGGAATGGTGAGCATCTCAGAAAACTCAGATATCAGTGTGACCAGTAAAGTCTCCCTGGAGAAACCCTGCTTTGGGCCTTTTGCTTACCTATTGTTCTGTTGCCCTGAATGTCAGGAAGGCCTTTGCCTCAGGGCACCCCTTTGTGAAGCCTGAAGAAAACAGTTTTCAAATGGAAATGCATGGGCATCACCTGTGGCTCTTTGCTTAATGGCTTTGCAAAGGGATGTGTCTGAATCAGCCTCTTGGCCCTGTGTGAGGCTGTGGCTTAGGTTGTCAGCACCTGAGGGATCCAAAGAGAGATCCCATGTGTGCATCCAAAGCCAAATTGGCACAAAAGCAGTCATTGTGGATGATGTCTCTCGCATTCCTCTGTAAGGTTCCTGACCTCCATCAAGTGAGAATAGGGATCCTTCGGGTCAAAGGAGTTCTTCAAAGCCCTGCAGAGGCTAGACCATAGGTGCTTGGGTTTTCTCATGACTCCAATTCACACAAAGAATCTATACCCGGCAGTCAGTAGGCCTCCAATTGGAGAAGCGGAGCCAGTATTAACGGCAGGCCTATTGGATCACTCCAGGTTCACAGGAAGGGTGTCCAGGCCACCCTGACATTAGGCAAATGAGGGGCAAGGGAGCTTATTGTGGACACTGTCTTGGGCTGTGCCCCTCATGGAAACCTCCAGCCAGATGTTATGATGAGTGTCTATGTGGAAGAAGATGAGGGCCATGTGGCAGTGTTTTGGTTTGAATTGTGGTCATTGGTGTGGCGGTGGGAAAGGATGACTGGGTCCACCTGGGCTTGAACTCTGGTGTGATTCCCCTTGGAGACCGAGTTCTGGAACTGACCTCAGAGAAGTATTGCCGTGAATTGTGTTGGGATTTGAGGAGGCCATGCATGAGAGTCGCCCTTGGAAACTGAGATGTAGGCCCAGGCTGGCTTTCCACAGAGCACTGGGAATCTCAGCCCGGATATCACATGATTTTATTCTTCAAGACCTGGCAGCCATAGTTGAGAGTCAAAACACACATGGACCTCACATTTGTAGACCTCAATGGGCCTGGCTTCCTGTGACCTTTCGGCCACTCTTTGGGAAGCCTTGTTTGTGAGAGTTCTCCAGAGCTTTCGTTGAAATGAGCTTCCTCACCATTTAATGGTTCCTGAAGGAATGGAAACCCACAGTGCCTCTAACTTCATCCTTTAAAAATGGCTAGCTAGATAAATACCATGAGATTTTTGAAATTCCCATGACCAGGTGGCACTGGAGAACCTTTGGATGTCCTGTTCTGCTGATCATGAGTGTACCAGACAGTGCCTTGATTGACTGGGTTTCATGAAAATGGTGTAAAACAGAGATGCCAGTAAGTTGGGGCCTGCTGAGTAGCGGGCCTAGAGCAGTGGTGTGCAGGTGTGTGATAAAACATCTGTGGTGGGGCCATGTGGATCTGCCACTGGCTTCCAAATGGCTTGTGACTGACATGGTGCAGTGAGCAGACCCTTCTATGTAAAGGCATCTTGTTATATGGAGAGGTTTCAGGGCAGTGTTCAGAATCAGGTTGCTATGGTCAAGGGGGCAAGCTCTGTGGGATAGAAGCCTGGCTGGTGCATTCTCCTAGGACCTTGACCCACCACACGTGACAGAACTCCCTCCAGCACGGTGTCCCAGTTGAACTCCTTGTATTTCCTGAAGCAAATTCCAAACTCCCAGTGCAGCAGCAAGAAACACCACGAAAAGTGGAGGATGACCAAATGGCTTCAGAGTCCACACAGGGAGACACTTAGACCCCAGTGGCCACAGTTTACCTGCAAAGAGAGAATTCAGCACTTCTGCCTCATGTTCATTGGAAAATCAGAAACCATGTCCTCCAGGTCACATAGATGCAGACCCAGCTTTGATGGTCTCACTACAAAGGAAGCTAAAGCTCCTGACAACAACATATATTTCAAGTGCCCCACCTCAGAGGCAGTTTCTCACAAAGTCTTTAGGCCAGCAGAGCTCCATGTTTGTGGAGTGTTTACCCTGTCTCCCTTACTTATGGAAACTCCTCTACCACCTCCAAGGTTGTGAACTCCTGAGCATTGTCCATTCCACATACGTATTCACAGCTTTTCTAACTCTTCTCCATGAATTGCGTCTTACTTGTTGCGAAGGTAATGTCAAGGCATTGTTCTGGATGAGAGTGGGAAGGTTTTTGTGTAGCACATATTTGCCTACACATTGGATTCATTTTCCTATTTTCCGTTCGAAATACTGAATCCCTGACACTAACCCATACCCTACTAGATTCTGACTACGAATACTAATATGATGGAGAAAAATAACCCAAACACAATAGAAATACAGGCAGTTCAGAGCAGGCATGGTGTATAGTTGGACTTGCCTTTAGCATTACAATGGGTAGGTGTTTTAAATCTTGTCCAATTTAATAGAAGTAGTTCTCCATGTGTTTTGAGAGTTAACAAATGTGTGAAATTCTGTCTCCCTTTCTCTGTAGCCTATTCAGCAACATGTATTTTTACATGCACATATAGAATCCTACCTGCTATCCCACGTCCACTCTTGTGAGGTGGCTGACTTGGCAGATACAAATTGTGAGAAGAGATCACTCCTCCTAAATGCTGTTGGAACTGAAAATTCAACCTACCGGTGAGCTTCCTACTTGAACACCATGATACATAAATCCATGTTCAGTAACATAAATATTTTTGGATCTGTGGATGATATATATTTCATGATGAATTTCGATTGGCATATATATTTCTACTTTTTAATGTCTGTGTGTGTGTTCTGTGTGTATGTGTGTGTGTATATATACACACACACACACACACACACAATATACACAAACTCTCCAGATTTTTCAAAATATGAAATATATGTGTCTTAGTATACACTCCCTAAATTCATCCATGTTCATATATGTGGATTTATAATCAACTTTTCACAAGATTATTCTCAGAAATATTCATCCACCTGAAATACATATTTGTTTCCTAGTGCTGAAAACTAACTTCAGAGAATGGTGCATAGAGATCCTAATATTTCTACAGGAACTGACCCAGTTTAACATCAATGCCAGTAGATTCCTATGGGACATGATGTGTATTTTGACCTTCATTTTTATTCAACACTGATACATTACTATTTCTTCAGTTGATGCACATCATAGGATATGTATTTCATCCTCATGTTCACAAATTTCTAGGCATTTGGTTCACTTTCAATCACTTCCTGCTTCAGAACACATGTATTCCCCCTCGTTTCTTGACTGGTCTTTTCATGAGACTTCTTTCCAAACACATTCTTTTCCATTTCCATAATCCCTTTTGAAGCCAAACTCACACCCCCTTCATGGTAAACCATCACCCTAATATCACCATTAGATGTATAACTGGTTGGAATGAATGGTTGTGTATCAATATTAGATTTCCTATATATTTTCAGATATCCATTCAATCCATTATTTAAATTGGAACCAGTTATAATATTTATTCACAGTAGGGTCTATTCATGCATTATCTCTATATTCATAGACCCAGGGTACACCTATTTGTACCCCCAAAGGCTAATTTATATGTCTTCAACATATTACTCCCAGAAATGGTGGAAGAAATACTCATGACACCTGATCTCCATATACATTGTATCACAGTGATATTCTGGACACAAAATGCAAAGGTCACACTTATGATTGTACCAAAGCCTCATTGGAAAGTGAGCATGGATTACTCAAAACATCCTTGTCCAGGTTGCCTAATGCTCTCAAATGTCAATCCTATTGGTGACTACACATTTGTTTCTTCCTAAGATGATATATTCAACCTCAACCCTGTTGAATATGTCTAATCCTCTCACTCACTTTATACTTTGCCTGATTTCCTAATGTCTCTATTGATATCTGCTTTCCTACATATGTTCCCCAGTTCATCATTGTGACTGACCCTTAACATGTGCTGACATTTACATTCACTCTCTAACCGACACCCTATTGCTAAAGAACTTTTGGTCCAAATTTTATACTCACTCTTCTTCCTAAACCTACCAACTATCTTCCTAATCCTACCTACTATCCCTTTTTGACTGGATGTTCTCTTCTACATTCAATCATCCAAGGTACAAGGTCCTGTGCCATTGTATATCGATTTATCTGAGACATCTGTGCAGAAAGTCATTCAAAGCTAAGTAACCCAATCAAGGGCCCAATGCCCTTCTGGCCTTCAACTCTTACTTGGATTTCTGTTTTCATACATATATTTCACCTATATATTATTATAAATATCACAGGTTCCCAATACCATTCATCATCCAGCAGAGTGATTCCTAACCCAAACCGAACAGGTTCTTAACCCTAACCATACACTGTTCCCTCAATCTAACTTTACAGAAGAGCAGGGACAGAGTTGGTCTTACAATACAGGAATGTAGGGGATCTTCCACCTGCTGAGAACCTCAAAGGTCCATGAAGAAATGATCCCTGGAGAAGATGTAGGCCGCTGTGAAGGACCTGAGAGAGCACAAGTCATCTTCCATGGCAAACCACCTGGTCAGGATGAAGGGATGTGTCTGAATGAGCCTCTCTCTTCTTAATGTAGACAAGATGGACCAAAGCAGGCCTGTGTGGAGAGCTGTCCCTTGGTGCCTATGGTTGATATTCCATTCTAACTTGTGAAAGTGTCAGAGGAAGGAGGGGCAGCCTCCATCTCATGGGAGCCCTGGAAGCAACTGTTAGGACACAGTGGTTGCCAAGGCAGTGACCTCATTCAGTTCCTGAAGGAAGTGACCTCACCTCACTTCCTTGGTGATGGAACTCTCTGAACTTGGGATCCAGGAAGCCAGGCACCCAGAGCCAGTCCCAGTCCCAGTCCCAGTGGGCTCACTTGTTTGGATTTACCAAGGACAGAGTCAGTCTTTCTTGGTACCTACTGATGTGAGGATGGCCAAATGCCAGGAAAGCTCTGCAGAGGGGCCTTTCCTGAGAAAGCAGGTAGTGGCTCACCGCTGGCTCCTGACAACTTCACAGAGTTGGCCAAGGAGGCCAGATGTGGGACAGGACAGGCCATTTCGCGGGAACATAGTATGGCCCACGAGTCAGACGGCACTCCGGGTAGTCACAGACCAACTTGGAAGAAGGAGGTGCCTTTGTGGGTGTGGGTGTGAGTTTGTGGTTTTGTCTCATGTTCTGAGAATAGGTAGGAAAGGCGGTTTGTTTGTTTTGGAGTGGACTGTTTCTAGTAAGTCTTTTGACGAGGCGAGTGTTTCTATGTTTGTGTATCCCACTGTGTCCCTGGTTGTAGACATTAGAAAAGAGAATGCATCAATGGATGTGTCCTGTCTAGTAGAAAGCTTCCCAGCATTCATCCTGCCCAATTCATGAATGGACTGCGGCTTGCCTTATGGATGGGCAACACCTACTATCTTCCTAAGTTCCTGTTTTCTTCCTGAATTCTGGCCACTCTCCAGAATAGGCTCATGGTTTTGTGTCCAAGATATGTACCACCTCCAAGCTCGGTGACATGGCCATGTACTGGAGAGCTGGAAGGAATGGTGAGCATCTCAGAAAACTCAGATATCAGTGTGACCAGTAAAGTCTCCCTGGAGAAACCCTGCTTTGGGCCTTTTGCTTACCTATTGTTCTGTTGCCCTGAATGTCAGGAAGGCCTTTGCCTCAGGGCACCCCTTTGTGAAGCCTGAAGAAAACAGTTTTCAAATGGAAATGCATGGGCATCACCTGTGGCTCTTTGCTTAATGGCTTTGCAAAGGGATGTGTCTGAATCAGCCTCTTGGCCCTGTGTGAGGCTGTGGCTTAGGTTGTCAGCACCTGACGGATCCAAAGAGAGATCCCATGTGTGCATCCAAAGCCAAATTGGCACAAAAGCAGTCATTGTGGATGATGTCTCTCGCCTTCCTCTGTAAGGTTCCTGACCTCCATCAAGTGAGAATAGGGATCCTTCCGGTCAAAGGAGTTCTTCAAAGCCCTGCAGAGGCTAGCCCATAGGTGCTTGGGTTTTCTCATGACTCCAATTCACACAAAGAATCTATACCCGGCAGTCAGTAGGCCTCCAATTGGAGAAGCGGAGCCAGTATTAACGGCAGGCCTATTGGATCACTCCAGGTTCACAGGAAGGGTGTCCAGGCCACCCTGACATTAGGCAAATGAGGGGCAAGGGAGCTTATTGTGGACACTGTCTTGGGCTGTGCCCCTCATGGAAACCTCCAGCCAGATGTTATGATGAGTGTCTATGTGGAAGAAGATGAGGGCCATGTGGCAGTGTTTTGGTTTGAATTGTGGTCATTGGTGTGGCGGTGGGAAGAGATGACTGGGTCCACCTGGGCTTGAACTCTGGTGTGATTCCCCTTGGAGACTGAGTTCTGGAACTGACCTCAGAGAAGTATTGCCGTGAATTGTGTTGGGATTTGAGGAGGCCATGCATGAGAGTCGCCCTTGGAAACTGAGATGTAGGCCCAGGCTGGCTTTCCACAGAGCACTGGGAATCTCAGCCCGGATATCACATGATTTTATTCTTAAAGACCTGGCAGCCATAGTTGAGAGTCAAAACACACATGGACCTCACATTTGTAGACCTCAATGGGCCTGGCTTCCTGTGACCTTTCGGCCACTCTTTGGGAAGCCTTGTTTGTGAGAGTTCTCCAGAGCTTTTGTTGAAATGAGCTTCCTCACCATTTAATGGTTCCTGAAGGAATGGAAACCCACAGTGCCTCTAACTTCATCCTTTAAAAATGGCTAGCTAGATAAATACCATGAGATTTTTGAAATTCCCATGACCAGGTGGCACTGGAGAACCTTTGGATGTCCTGTTCTGCTGATCATGAGTGTACCAGACAGTGCCTTGATTGACTGGGTTTCATGAAAATGGTGTAAAACAGAGATGCCAGTAAGTTGGGGCCTGCTGAGTAGCGGGCCTAGAGCAGTGGTGTGCAGGTGTGTGATAAAACATCTGTGGTGGGGCCATGTGGATCTGCCACTGGCTTCCAAATGGCTTGTGACTGACATGGTGCAGTGAGCAGACCCTTCTATGTAAAGGCATCTTGTTATATGGAGAGGTTTCAGGGCAGTGTTCAGAATCAGGTTGCTATGGTCAAGGGGGCAAGCTCTGTGGGATAGAAGCCTGGCTGGTGCATTCTCCTAGGACCTTGACCCACCACACGTGACAGAACTCCCTCCAGCACGGTGTCCCAGTTGAACTCCTTGTATTTCCTGAAGCAAATTCCAAACTCCCAGTGCAGCAGCAAGAAACACCACGAAAAGTGGAGGATGACCAAATGGCTTCAGAGTCCACACAGGGAGACACTTAGACCCCAGTGGCCACAGTTTACCTGCAAAGAGAGAATTCAGCACTTCTGCCTCATGTTCATTGGAAAATCAGAAACCATGTCCTCCAGGTCACATAGATGCAGACCCAGCTTTGATGGTCTCACTACAAAGGAAGCTAAAGCTCCTGACAACAACATATATTTCAAGTGCCCCACCTCAGAGGCAGTTTCTCACAAAGTCTTTAGGCCAGCAGAGCTCCATGTTTGTGGAGTGTTTACCCTGTCTCCCTTACTTATGGAAACTCCTCTACCACCTCCAAGGTTGTGAACTCCTGAGCATTGTCCATTCCACATACGTATTCACAGCTTTTCTAACTCTTCTCCATGAATTGCGTCTTACTTGTTGCGAAGGTAATGTCAAGGCATTGTTCTGGATGAGAGTGGGAAGGTTTTTGTGTAGCACATATTTACCTACACATTGGATTCATTTTCCTATTTTCTGTTCGAAATACTGAATCCCTGACACTAACCCATACCCTACTAGATTCTGACTACGAATACTAATATGATGGAGAAAAATAACCCAAACACAATAGAAATACAGGCAGTTCAGAGCAGGCATGGTGTATAGTTGGACTTGCCTTTAGCATTACAAAGGGTAGGTGTTTTAAATCTTGTCCAATTTAATAGAAGTAGTTCTCCATGTGTTTTGAGAGTTAACAAATGTGTGAATTTCTGCCTCCCTTTCTCTGTAGCCTATTCAGCAACATGTATTTTTACATGCACATATAGAATCCTACCTGCTATCCCACGTCCACTCTTGTGAGGTGGCTGACTTGGCAGATACAAATTGTGAGAAGAGATCACTCCTCCTAAATGCTGTTGGAACTGAAAATTCAACCTACGGGTGAGCTTCCTACTTGAACAACATGATACATAAATCCATGTTCAGTAACATAAATATTTTTGGATCTGTGGATGATATATATTTCATGATGAATTTTGATTGGAATATATATTTCTACTTTTTAATGTCTGTGTGTGTGTTCTGTGTGTATGTGTGTGTGTATATATATACACACACACACACACACAATATACACAAACTCTCCAGATTTTTCAAAATATGAAATATATGTGTCTTAGTATACACTCCCTAAATTCATCCATGTTCATATATGTGGATTTATAATCAACTTTTCACAAGATTATTCTCAGAAATATTCATCCACCTGAAATACATATTTGTTTCCTAGTGCCGAAAACTAACTTCAGAGAATGGTGCGTAGAGATCCTAATATTTCTACAGGAACTGACCCAGTTTAACATCAATGCCAGTAGATTCCTATGGGACATGATGTGTATTTTGACCTTCATTTTTATTCAACACTGATACATTACTATTTCTTCAGTTGATGCACATCATAGGATATGTATTTCATCCTCATGTTCACAAATTTCTAGGCATTTGGTTCACTTTCAATCACTTCCTGCTTCAGAACACATGTATTCCTCCACGTTTCTTGACTGGTCTTTTCATGAGACTTCTTTCCAAACACATTCTTTTCCATTTCCATAATCCCTTTTGAAGCCAAACTCACACCCCCTTCATGGTAAACCATCACCCTAATATCACCATTAGATGTATAACTGGTTGGAATGAATGGTTGTGTATCAATATTAGATTTCCTATATATTTTCAGATATCCATTCAATCCATTATTTAAATTGGAACCAGTTATAATATTTATTCACAGTAGGGTCTATTCATGCATTATCTCTATATTCATAGACCCAGGGTACACCTATTTGTACCCCCAAAGGCTAATTTATATGTCTTCAACATATTACTCCCAGAAATGGTGGAAGAAATACTCATGACACCTGATCTCCATATACATTGTATCACAGTGATATTCTGGACACAAAATGCAAAGGTCACACTTATGATTGTACCAAAGCCTCATTGGAAAGTGAGCATGGATTACTCAAAACATCCTTGTCCAGGTTGCCTAATGCTCTCAAATGTCAATCCTATTGGTGACTACACATTTGTTTCTTCCTAAGATGATATATTCAACCTCAACCCTGTTGAATATGTCTAATCCTCTCACTCACTTTATACTTTGCCTGATTTCCTAATGTCTCTATTGATATCTGCTTTCCTACATATGTTCCCCAGTTCATCATTGTGACTGACCCTTAACATGTGCTGACATTTACATTCACTCTCTAACCGACACCCTATTGCTAAAGAACTTTTGGTCCAAATTTTATACTCACTCTTCTTCCTAAACCTACCAACTATCTTCCTAATCCTACCTACTATCCCTTTTTGACTGGATGTTCTCTTCTACATTCAATCATCCAAGGTACAAGGTCCTGTGCCATTGTATATCGATTTATCTGAGACATCTGTGCAGAAAGTCATTCAAAGCTAAGTAACCCAATCAAGGGCCCAATGCCCTTCTGGCCTTCAACTCTTACTTGGATTTCTGTTTTCATACATATATTTCACCTATATATTATTATAAATATCACAGGTTCCCAATACCATTCATCATCCAGCAGAGTGATTCCTAACCCAAACCGAACAGGTTCTTAACCCTAACCATACACTGTTCCCTCAATCTAACTTTACAGAAGAGCAGGGACAGAGTTGGTCTTACAATACAGGAATGTAGGGGATCTTCCACCTGCTGAGAACCTCAAAGGTCCATGAAGAAATGATCCCTGGAGAAGATGTAGGCCGCTGTGAAGGACCTGAGAGAGCACAAGTCATCTTCCATGGCAAACCACCTGGTCAGGATGAAGGGATGTGTCTGAATGAGCCTCTCTCTTCTTAATGTAGACAAGATGGACCAAAGCAGGCCTGTGTGGAGAGCTGTCCCTTGGTGCCTATGGTTGATATTCCATTCTAACTTGTGAAAGTGTCAGAGGAAGGAGGGGCAGCCTCCATCTCATGGGAGCCCTGGAAGCAACTGTTAGGACACAGTGGTTGCCAAGGCAGTGACCTCATTCAGTTCCTGAAGGAAGTGACCTCACCTCACTTCCTTGGTGATGGAACTCTCTGAACTTGGGATCCAGGAAGCCAGGCACCCAGAGCCAGTCCCAGTCCCAGTCCCAGTGGGCTCACTTGTTTGGATTTACCAAGGACAGAGTCAGTCTTTCTTGGTACCTACTGATGTGAGGATGGCCAAATGCCAGGAAAGCTCTGCAGAGGGGCCTTTCCTGAGAAAGCAGGTAGTGGCTCACCGCTGGCTCCTGACAACTTCACAGAGTTGGCCAAGGAGGCCAGATGTGGGACAGGACAGGCCATTTCGCGGGAACATAGTATGGCCCACGAGTCAGACGGCACTCCGGGTAGTCACAGACCAACTTGGAAGAAGGAGGTGCCTTTGTGGGTGTGGGTGTGAGTTTGTGGTTTTGTCTCATGTTCTGAGAATAGGTAGGAAAGGCGGTTTGTTTGTTTTGGAGTGGACTGTTTCTAGTAAGTCTTTTGACGAGGCGAGTGTTTCTATGTTTGTGTATCCCACTGTGTCCCTGGTTGTAGACATTAGAAAAGAGAATGCATCAATGGATGTGTCCTGTCTAGTAGAAAGCTTCCCAGCATTCATCCTGCCCAATTCATGAATGGACTGCGGCTTGCCTTATGGATGGGCAACACCTACTATCTTCCTAAGTTCCTGTTTTCTTCCTGAATTCTGGCCACTCTCCAGAATAGGCTCATGGTTTTGTGTCCAAGATATGTACCACCTCCAAGCTCGGTGACATGGCCATGTACTGGAGAGCTGGAAGGAATGGTGAGCATCTCAGAAAACTCAGATATCAGTGTGACCAGTAAAGTCTCCCTGGAGAAACCCTGCTTTGGGCCTTTTGCTTACCTATTGTTCTGTTGCCCTGAATGTCAGGAAGGCCTTTGCCTCAGGGCACCCCTTTGTGAAGCCTGAAGAAAACAGTTTTCAAATGGAAATGCATGGGCATCACCTGTGGCTCTTTGCTTAATGGCTTTGCAAAGGGATGTGTCTGAATCAGCCTCTTGGCCCTGTGTGAGGCTGTGGCTTAGGTTGTCAGCACCTGACGGATCCAAAGAGAGATCCCATGTGTGCATCCAAAGCCAAATTGGCACAAAAGCAGTCATTGTGGATGATGTCTCTCGCCTTCCTCTGTAAGGTTCCTGACCTCCATCAAGTGAGAATAGGGATCCTTCCGGTCAAAGGAGTTCTTCAAAGCCCTGCAGAGGCTAGCCCATAGGTGCTTGGGTTTTCTCATGACTCCAATTCACACAAAGAATCTATACCCGGCAGTCAGTAGGCCTCCAATTGGAGAAGCGGAGCCAGTATTAACGGCAGGCCTATTGGATCACTCCAGGTTCACAGGAAGGGTGTCCAGGCCACCCTGACATTAGGCAAATGAGGGGCAAGGGAGCTTATTGTGGACACTGTCTTGGGCTGTGCCCCTCATGGAAACCTCCAGCCAGATGTTATGATGAGTGTCTATGTGGAAGAAGATGAGGGCCATGTGGCAGTGTTTTGGTTTGAATTGTGGTCATTGGTGTGGCGGTGGGAAGAGATGACTGGGTCCACCTGGGCTTGAACTCTGGTGTGATTCCCCTTGGAGACTGAGTTCTGGAACTGACCTCAGAGAAGTATTGCCGTGAATTGTGTTGGGATTTGAGGAGGCCATGCATGAGAGTCGCCCTTGGAAACTGAGATGTAGGCCCAGGCTGGCTTTCCACAGAGCACTGGGAATCTCAGCCCGGATATCACATGATTTTATTCTTAAAGACCTGGCAGCCATAGTTGAGAGTCAAAACACACATGGACCTCACATTTGTAGACCTCAATGGGCCTGGCTTCCTGTGACCTTTCGGCCACTCTTTGGGAAGCCTTGTTTGTGAGAGTTCTCCAGAGCTTTTGTTGAAATGAGCTTCCTCACCATTTAATGGTTCCTGAAGGAATGGAAACCCACAGTGCCTCTAACTTCATCCTTTAAAAATGGCTAGCTAGATAAATACCATGAGATTTTTGAAATTCCCATGACCAGGTGGCACTGGAGAACCTTTGGATGTCCTGTTCTGCTGATCATGAGTGTACCAGACAGTGCCTTGATTGACTGGGTTTCATGAAAATGGTGTAAAACAGAGATGCCAGTAAGTTGGGGCCTGCTGAGTAGCGGGCCTAGAGCAGTGGTGTGCAGGTGTGTGATAAAACATCTGTGGTGGGGCCATGTGGATCTGCCACTGGCTTCCAAATGGCTTGTGACTGACATGGTGCAGTGAGCAGACCCTTCTATGTAAAGGCATCTTGTTATATGGAGAGGTTTCAGGGCAGTGTTCAGAATCAGGTTGCTATGGTCAAGGGGGCAAGCTCTGTGGGATAGAAGCCTGGCTGGTGCATTCTCCTAGGACCTTGACCCACCACACGTGACAGAACTCCCTCCAGCACGGTGTCCCAGTTGAACTCCTTGTATTTCCTGAAGCAAATTCCAAACTCCCAGTGCAGCAGCAAGAAACACCACGAAAAGTGGAGGATGACCAAATGGCTTCAGAGTCCACACAGGGAGACACTTAGACCCCAGTGGCCACAGTTTACCTGCAAAGAGAGAATTCAGCACTTCTGCCTCATGTTCATTGGAAAATCAGAAACCATGTCCTCCAGGTCACATAGATGCAGACCCAGCTTTGATGGTCTCACTACAAAGGAAGCTAAAGCTCCTGACAACAACATATATTTCAAGTGCCCCACCTCAGAGGCAGTTTCTCACAAAGTCTTTAGGCCAGCAGAGCTCCATGTTTGTGGAGTGTTTACCCTGTCTCCCTTACTTATGGAAACTCCTCTACCACCTCCAAGGTTGTGAACTCCTGAGCATTGTCCATTCCACATACGTATTCACAGCTTTTCTAACTCTTCTCCATGAATTGCGTCTTACTTGTTGCGAAGGTAATGTCAAGGCATTGTTCTGGATGAGAGTGGGAAGGTTTTTGTGTAGCACATATTTACCTACACATTGGATTCATTTTCCTATTTTCTGTTCGAAATACTGAATCCCTGACACTAACCCATACCCTACTAGATTCTGACTACGAATACTAATATGATGGAGAAAAATAACCCAAACACAATAGAAATACAGGCAGTTCAGAGCAGGCATGGTGTATAGTTGGACTTGCCTTTAGCATTACAAAGGGTAGGTGTTTTAAATCTTGTCCAATTTAATAGAAGTAGTTCTCCATGTGTTTTGAGAGTTAACAAATGTGTGAATTTCTGCCTCCCTTTCTCTGTAGCCTATTCAGCAACATGTATTTTTACATGCACATATAGAATCCTACCTGCTATCCCACGTCCACTCTTGTGAGGTGGCTGACTTGGCAGATACAAATTGTGAGAAGAGATCACTCCTCCTAAATGCTGTTGGAACTGAAAATTCAACCTACGGGTGAGCTTCGTACTTGAACAACATGATACATAAATCCATGTTCAGTAACATAAATATTTTTGGATCTGTGGATGATATATATTTCATGATGAATTTTGATTGGAATATATATTTCTACTTTTTAATGTCTGTGTGTGTGTTCTGTGTGTATGTGTGTGTGTATATATATACACACACACACACACACAATATACACAAACTCTCCAGATTTTTCAAAATATGAAATATATGTGTCTTAGTATACACTCCCTAAATTCATCCATGTTCATATATGTGGATTTATAATCAACTTTTCACAAGATTATTCTCAGAAATATTCATCCACCTGAAATACATATTTGTTTCCTAGTGCCGAAAACTAACTTCAGAGAATGGTGCGTAGAGATCCTAATATTTCTACAGGAACTGACCCAGTTTAACATCAATGCCAGTAGATTCCTATGGGACATGATGTGTATTTTGACCTTCATTTTTATTCAACACTGATACATTACTATTTCTTCAGTTGATGCACATCATAGGATATGTATTTCATCCTCATGTTCACAAATTTCTAGGCATTTGGTTCACTTTCAATCACTTCCTGCTTCAGAACACATGTATTCCTCCACGTTTCTTGACTGGTCTTTTCATGAGACTTCTTTCCAAACACATTCTTTTCCATTTCCATAATCCCTTTTGAAGCCAAACTCACACCCCCTTCATGGTAAACCATCACCCTAATATCACCATTAGATGTATAACTGGTTGGAATGAATGGTTGTGTATCAATATTAGATTTCCTATATATTTTCAGATATCCATTCAATCCATTATTTAAATTGGAACCAGTTATAATATTTATTCACAGTAGGGTCTATTCATGCATTATCTCTATATTCATAGACCCAGGGTACACCTATTTGTACCCCCAAAGGCTAATTTATATGTCTTCAACATATTACTCCCAGAAATGGTGGAAGAAATACTCATGACACCTGATCTCCATATACATTGTATCACAGTGATATTCTGGACACAAAATGCAAAGGTCACACTTATGATTGTACCAAAGCCTCATTGGAAAGTGAGCATGGATTACTCAAAACATCCTTGTCCAGGTTGCCTAATGCTCTCAAATGTCAATCCTATTGGTGACTACACATTTGTTTCTTCCTAAGATGATATATTCAACCTCAACCCTGTTGAATATGTCTAATCCTCTCACTCACTTTATACTTTGCCTGATTTCCTAATGTCTCTATTGATATCTGCTTTCCTACATATGTTCCCCAGTTCATCATTGTGACTGACCCTTAACATGTGCTGACATTTACATTCACTCTCTAACCGACACCCTATTGCTAAAGAACTTTTGGTCCAAATTTTATACTCACTCTTCTTCCTAAACCTACCAACTATCTTCCTAATCCTACCTACTATCCCTTTTTGACTGGATGTTCTCTTCTACATTCAATCATCCAAGGTACAAGGTCCTGTGCCATTGTATATCGATTTATCTGAGACATCTGTGCAGAAAGTCATTCAAAGCTAAGTAACCCAATCAAGGGCCCAATGCCCTTCTGGCCTTCAAATCTTACTTGGATTTCTGTTTTCATACATATATTTCACCTATATATTATTATAAATATCACAGGTTCCCAATACCATTCATCATCCAGCAGAGTGATTCCTAACCCAAACCGAACAGGTTCTTAACCCTAACCATACACTGTTCCCTCAATCTAACTTTACAGAAGAGCAGGGACAGAGTTGGTCTTACAATACAGGAATGTAGGGGATCTTCCACCTGCTGAGAACCTCAAAGGTCCATGAAGAAATGATCCCTGGAGAAGATGTAGGCCGCTGTGAAGGACCTGAGAGAGCACAAGTCATCTTCCATGGCAAACCACCTGGTCAGGATGAAGGGATGTGTCTGAATGAGCCTCTCTCTTCTTAACGTAGACAAGATGGACCAAAGCAGGCCTGTGTGGAGAGCTGTTCCTTGGTGCCTATGGTTGATATTCCATTCTAACTTGTGAAAGTGTCACAGGAAGGAGGGGCAGCCTCCATCTCATGGGAGCCCTGGAAGCAACTGTTAGGACACAGTGGTTGCCAAGGCAGTGACCTCATTCAGTTCCTGAAGGAAGTGACCTCACCTCACTTCCTTGGTGATGGAACTCTCTGAACTTGGAATCCAGGAAGCCAGGCACCCAGAGCCAGTCCCAGTCCCCGTCCCAGTGGGCTCACTTGTTTGGATTTACCAAGAACAGAGTCAGTCTTTCTTGGTACCTACTGATGTGAGGATGGCCAAATGCCAGGAAAGCTCTGCAGAGGGGCCTTTCCTGAGAAAGCAGGTAGTGGCTCACCGCTGGCTCCTGACAACTTCACAGAGTTGGCCAAGGAGGCCAGATGTGGGACAGGACAGGCCATTTCGCGGGAACATAGTATGGCCCACGAGTCAGACGGCACTCCGGGTAGTCACAGACCAACTTGGAAGAAGGAGGTGCCTTTGTGGGTGTGGGTGTGAGTTTGTGGTTTTGTCTCATGTTCTGAGAATAGGTAGGAAAGGCGGTTTGTTTGTTTTGGAGTGGACTGTTTCTAGTAAGTCTTTTGACGAGGCGAGTGTTTCTATGTTTGTGTATCCCACTGTGTCCCTGGTTGTAGACATTAGAAAAGAGAATGCATCAATGGATGTATCCTGTCTAGTTGAAAGCTTCCCAGCATTCATCCTGCCCAATTCATGAATGGACTGCGGCTTGCCTTATGGATGGGCAACACCTACTATCTTCCTAAGTTCCTGTTTTCTTCCTGAATTCTGGCCACTCTCCAGAATAGGCTCATGGTTTTGTGTCCAAGATATGTACCACCTCCAAGCTCGGTGACATGGCCATGTACTGGAGAGCTGGAAGGAATGGTGAGCATCTCAGAAAACTCAGATATCAGTGTGACCAGTAAAGTCTCCCTGGAGAAACCCTGCTTTGGGCCTTTTGCTTACCTATTGTTCTGTTGCCCTGAATGTCAGGAAGGCCTTTGCCTCAGGGCACCCCTTTGTGAAGCCTGAAGAAAACAGTTTTCAAATGGAAATGCATGGGCATCACCTGTGGCTCTTTGCTTAATGGCTTTGCAAAGGGATGTGTCTGAATCAGCCTCTTGGCCCTGTGTGAGGCTGTGGCTTAGGTTGTCAGCACCTGACGGATCCAAAGAGAGATCCCATGTGTGCATCCAAAGCCAAATTGGCACAAAAGCAGTCATTGTGGATGATGTCTCTCGCCTTCCTCTGTAAGGTTCCTGACCTCCATCAAGTGAGAATAGGGATCCTTCCGGTCAAAGGAGTTCTTCAAAGCCCTGCAGAGTCTAGCCCATAGGTGCTTGGGTTTTCTCATGACTCCAATTCACACAAAGAATCTATACCCGGCAGTCAGTAGGCCTCCAATTGGAGAAGCGGAGCCAGTATTAACGGCAGGCCTATTGGATCACTCCAGGTTCACAGGAAGGGTGTCCAGGCCACCCTGACATTAGGCAAATGAGGGGCAAGGGAGCTTATTGTGGACACTGTCTTGGGCTGTGCCCCTCATGGAAACCTCCAGCCCAGCCAGAGGTTATGATGAGTGTCTATGTGGAAGAAGATGAGGGCCATGTGGCAGTGTTTTGGTTTGAATTGTGGTCATTGGTGTGGCGGTGGGAAGAGATGACTGGGTCCACCTGGGCTTGACCTCTGGTGTGATTCCCCTTGGAGACTGAGTTCTGGAACTGACCTCAGAGAAATATTGCCGTGAATTGTGTTGGGATTTGAGGAGGCCATGCATGAGAGTCGCCCTTGGAAACTGGGATGTAGGCCCAGGCTGGCTTTCCACAGAGCACTGGGAATCTCAGCCCGGATATCACATGATTTTATTCTTAAAGACCTGGCAGCCATAGTTGAGAGTCAAAACACACATGGACCTCACATTTGTAGACCTCAATGGGCCTGGCTTCGTGTGACCTTTTGGCCACTCTTTGGGAAGCCTTGTTTGTGAGAGTTCTCCAGAGCTTTCGTTGAAATGAGCTTCCTCACCATTTAATGGTTCCTGAAGGAATGGAAACCCACAGTGCCTCTAACTTCATCCTTTAAAAATGGCTAGCTAGATAAATACCATGAGATTTTTGAAATTCCCATGACCAGGTGGCACTGGAGAACCTTTGGATGTCCTGTTCTGCTGATCATGAGTGTACCAGACAGTGCCTTGATTGACTGGGTTTCATGAAAATGGTGTAAAACAGAGATGCCAGTAAGTTGGGGCCTGCTGAGTAGCGGGCCTAGAGCAGTTGTGTGCAGGTGTGTGATAAAACATCTGTGGTGGGGCCATGTGGATCTGCTACTGGCTTCCAAATGGCTTGTGACTGACATGGTGCAGTGAGCAGACCCTTCTATGTAAAGGCATCTTGTTATATGGAGAGGTTTCAGGGCAGTGTTCAGAATCAGGTTGCTATGGTCAAGGGGGCAAGCTCTGTGGGATAGAAGCCTGGCTGGTGCATTCTCCTAGGACCTTGACCCACCACACGTGACAGAACTCCCTCCAGCACGGTGTCCCAGTTGAACTCCTTGTATTTCCTGAAGCAAATTCCAAACTCCCAGTGCAACAGCAAGAAACACCACAAAAAGTGGAGGATGACCAAATGGCTTCAGAGTCCACACAGGGAGACACTTAGACCCCAGTGGCCACAGTTTACCTGCAAAGAGAGAATTCAGCACTTCTGCCTCATGTTCATTGGAAAATCAGAAACCATGTCCTCCAGGTCACATAGATGCAGACCCAGCTTTGATGGTCTCACTACAAAGGAAGCTAAAGCTCCTGACAACAACATATATTTCAAGTGCCCCACCTCAGAGGCAGTTTCTCACAAAGTCTTTAGGCCAGCAGAGCTCCATGTTTGTGGAGTGTTTACCCTGTCTCCCTTACTTATGGAAACTCCTCTACCACCTCCAAGGTTGTGAACTCCTGAGCATTGTCCATTCCACATACGTATTCACAGCTTTTCTAACTCTTCTCCACGAATTGCGTCTTACTTGTTGGGAAGGTAATGTCAAGGCATTGTTCTGGATGAGAGTGGGAAGGTTTTTGTGTAGCACATATTTGCCTACACATTGGATTCATTTTCCTATTTTCCGTTTGAAATACTGAATCCCTGACACTAACCCATACCCTACTAGATTCTGACTACGAATACTAATATGATGGAGAAAAATAACCCAAACACAATAGAAATACAGGCATTTCAGAGCAGGCATGGTGTATAGTTGGACTTGCCTTTAGCATTACAAAGGGTAGGTGTTTTAAATCTTGTCCAATTTAATAGAAGTAGTTCTCCATGTGTTTTGAGAGTTAACAAATGTGTGAATTTCTGTCTCCCATTCTCTGTAGCCTATTCAGCAACATGTATTTTTACATGCACATATAGAATCCTACCTGCTATCCCACGTCCACTCTCGTGAGGTGGCTGACTTGGCAGATACAAATTGTGAGAAGAGATCACTCCTCCTAAATGCTGTTGGAACTGAAAATTCAACCTACCGGTGAGCTTCCTACTTGAACACCATGATACATAAATCCATGTTCAGTAACATAAATATTTTTGGATCTGTGGATGATATATATTTCATGATGAATTTCGATTGGCATATATATTTCTACTTTTTAATGTCTGTGTGTGTGTTCTGTGTGTATGTGTGTGTGTATATATATACACACACACACACACACACAATATACACAAACTCTCCAGATTTTCAAAATATGAAATATATGTGTCTTAGTATACACTCCCTAAATTCATCCATGTTCATATATGTGGATTTATAATCAACTTTTCACAAGATTATTCTCAGAAATATTCATCCACCTGAAATACATATTTGTTTCCTAGTGCTGAAAACTAACTTCAGAGAATGGTGCATAGAGATCCTAATATTTCTACAGGAACTGACCCAGTTTAACATCAATGCCAGTAGATTCCTATGGGACATGATGTGTATTTTGACCTTCATTTTTATTCAACACTGATACATTACTATTTCTTCAGTTGATGCACATCATAGGATATGTATTTCATCCTCATGTTCACAAATTTCTAGGCATTTGGTTCACTTTCAATCACTTCCTGCTTCAGAACACATGTATTCCTCCACGTTTCTTGACTGGTCTTATCATGAGACTTCTTTCCAAACACATTCTTTTCAATTTCCACAATCCCTTTTGAAGCCAAACTCACACCCCCTTCATGGTAAACCATCACCCTAATATCACCATTAGATGTATAACTGGTTGGAATGAATGGTTGTGTATCAATATTAGATTTCCTATATATTTTCAGATATCCATTCAATCCATTATTTAAATTGGAACCAGTTATAATATTTATTCACAGTAGGGTCTATTCATGCATTATCTCTATATTCATAGACCCAGGGTACACCTATTTGTACCCCCAAAGGCTAATTTATATGTCTTCAACATATTACTCCCAGAAATGGTGGAAGAAATACTCATGACACCTGATCTCCATATACATTGTATCACAGTGATATTCTGGACACAAAATGCAAAGGTCACACTTATGATTGTACCAAAGCCTCATTGGAAAGTGAGCATGGATTACTCAAAACATCCTTGTCCAGGTTGCCTAATGCTCTCAAATGTCAATCCTATTGGTGACTACACATTTGTTTCTTCCTAAGATGATATATTCAACCTCAACCCTGTTGAATATGTCTAATCCTCTCACTCACTTTATACTTTGCCTGATTTCCTAATGTCTCTATTGATATCTGCTTTCCTACATATGTTCCCCAGTTCATCATTGTGACTGACCCTTAACATGTGCTGACATTTACATTCACTCTCTAACCGACACCCTATTGCTAAAGAACTTTTGGTCCAAATTTTATACTCACTCTTCTTCCTAAACCTACCAACTATCTTCCTAATCCTACCTACTATCCCTTTTTGACTGGATGTTCTCTTCTACATTCAATCATCCAAGGTACAAGGTCCTGTGCCATTGTATATCGATTTATCTGAGACATCTGTGCAGAAAGTCATTCAAAGCTAAGTAACCCAATCAAGGGCCCAATGCCCTTCTGGCCTTCAAATCTTACTTGGATTTCTGTTTTCATACATATATTTCACCTATATATTATTATAAATATCACAGGTTCCCAATACCATTCATCATCCAGCAGAGTGATTCCTAACCCAAACCGAACAGGTTCTTAACCCTAACCATACACTGTTCCCTCAATCTAACTTTACAGAAGAGCAGGGACAGAGTTGGTCTTACAATACAGGAATGTAGGGGATCTTCCACCTGCTGAGAACCTCAAAGGTCCATGAAGAAATGATCCCTGGAGAAGATGTAGGCCGCTGTGAAGGACCTGAGAGAGCACAAGTCATCTTCCATGGCAAACCACCTGGTCAGGATGAAGGGATGTGTTTGAATGAGCCTCTCTCTTCTTAATGAAGACAAAATGGACCAAAGCAGGCCTGTGTGGAGAGCTGTTCCTTGGTGCCTATGGTTGATATTCCATTCTAACTTGTGAAAGTGTCACAGGAAGGAGGGGCAGCCTCCATCTCATGGGAGCCCTGGAAGCAACTGTTAGGACACAGTGGTTGCCAAGGCAGTGACCTCATTCAGTTCCTGAAGGAAGTGACCTCACCTCACTTCCTTGGTGATGGAACTCTCTGAACTTGGGATCCAGGAAGCCAGGCACCCAGAGCCAGTCCCAGTCCCCGTCCCAGTGGGCTCACTTGTTTGGATTTACCAAGAACAGAGTCAGTCTTTCTTGGTACCTACTGATGTGAGGATGGCCAAATGCCAGGAAAGCTCTGCAGAGGGGCCTTTCCTGAGAAAGCAGGTAGTGGCTCACCGCTGGCTCCTGACAACTTCACAGAGTTGGCCAAGGAGGCCAGATGTGGGACAGGACAGGCCATTTCGCGGGAACATAGTATGGCCCACGAGTCAGACGGCACTCCGGGTAGTCACAGACCAACTTGGAAGAAGGAGGTGCCTTTGTGGGTGTGGGTGTGAGTTTGTGGTTTTGTCTCATGTTCTGAGAATAGGTAGGAAAGGCGGTTTGTTTGTTTTGGAGTGGACTGTTTCTAGTAAGTCTTTTGACGAGGCGAGTGTTTCTATGTTTGTGTATCCCACTGTGTCCCTGGTTGTAGACATTAGAAAAGAGAATGCATCAATGGATGTGTCCTGTCTAGTAGAAAGCTTCCCAGCATTCATCCTGCCCAATTCATGAATGGACTGCGGCTTGCCTTATGGATGGGCAACACCTACTATCTTCCTAAGTTCCTGTTTTCTTCCTGAATTCTGGCCACTCTCCAGAATAGGCTCATGGTTTTGTGTCCAAGATATGTACCACCTCCAAGCTCGGTGACATGGCCATGTACTGGAGAGCTGGAAGGAATGGTGAGCATCTCAGAAAACTCAGATATCAGTGTGACCAGTAAAGTCTCCCTGGAGAAACCCTGCTTTGGGCCTTTTGCTTACCTATTGTTCTGTTGCCCTGAATGTCAGGAAGGCCTTTGCCTCAGGGCACCCCTTTGTGAAGCCTGAAGAAAACAGTTTTCAAATGGAAATGCATGGGCATCACCTGTGGCTCTTTGCTTAATGGCTTTGCAAAGGGATGTGTCTGAATCAGCCTCTTGGCCCTGTGTGAGGCTGTGGCTTAGGTTGTCAGCACCTGACGGATCCAAAGAGAGATCCCATGTGTGCATCCAAAGCCAAATTGGCACAAAAGCAGTCATTGTGGATGATGTCTCTCGCCTTCCTCTGTAAGGTTCCTGACCTCCATCAAGTGAGAATAGGGATCCTTCCGGTCAAAGGAGTTCTTCAAAGCCCTGCAGAGGCTAGCCCATAGGTGCTTGGGTTTTCTCATGACTCCAATTCACACAAAGAATCTATACCCGGCAGTCAGTAGGCCTCCAATTGGAGAAGCGGAGCCAGTATTAACGGCAGGCCTATTGGATCACTCCAGGTTCACAGGAAGGGTGTCCAGGCCACCCTGACATTAGGCAAATGAGGGGCAAGGGAGCTTATTGTGGACACTGTCTTGGGCTGTGCCCCTCATGGAAACCTCCAGCCAGATGTTATGATGAGTGTCTATGTGGAAGAAGATGAGGGCCATGTGGCAGTGTTTTGGTTTGAATTGTGGTCATTGGTGTGGCGGTGGGAAGAGATGACTGGGTCCACCTGGGCTTGAACTCTGGTGTGATTCCCCTTGGAGACTGAGTTCTGGAACTGACCTCAGAGAAGTATTGCCGTGAATTGTGTTGGGATTTGAGGAGGCCATGCATGAGAGTCGCCCTTGGAAACTGAGATGTAGGCCCAGGCTGGCTTTCCACAGAGCACTGGGAATCTCAGCCCGGATATCACATGATTTTATTCTTAAAGACCTGCCAGCCATAGTTGAGAGTCAAAACACACATGGACCTCACATTTGTAGACCTCAATGGGCCTGGCTTCCTGTGACCTTTCGGCCACTCTTTGGGAAGCCTTGTTTGTGAGAGTTCTCCAGAGCTTTTGTTGAAATGAGCTTCCTCACCATTTAATGGTTCCTGAAGGAATGGAAACCCACAGTGCCTCTAACTTCATCCTTTAAAAATGGCTAGCTAGATAAATACCATGAGATTTTTGAAATTCCCATGACCAGGTGGCACTGGAGAACCTTTGGATGTCCTGTTCTGCTGATCATGAGTGTACCAGACAGTGCCTTGATTGACTGGGTTTCATGAAAATGGTGTAAAACAGAGATGCCAGTAAGTTGGGGCCTGCTGAGTAGCGGGCCTAGAGCAGTGGTGTGCAGGTGTGTGATAAAACATCTGTGGTGGGGCCATGTGGATCTGCCACTGGCTTCCAAATGGCTTGTGACTGACATGGTGCAGTGAGCAGACCCTTCTATGTAAAGGCATCTTGTTATATGGAGAGGTTTCAGGGCAGTGTTCAGAATCAGGTTGCTATGGTCAAGGGGGCAAGCTCTGTGGGATAGAAGCCTGGCTGGTGCATTCTCCTAGGACCTTGACCCACCACACGTGACAGAACTCCCTCCAGCACGGTGTCCCAGTTGAACTCCTTGTATTTCCTGAAGCAAATTCCAAACTCCCAGTGCAGCAGCAAGAAACACCACGAAAAGTGGAGGATGACCAAATGGCTTCAGAGTCCACACAGGGAGACACTTAGACCCCAGTGGCCACAGTTTACCTGCAAAGAGAGAATTCAGCACTTCTGCCTCATGTTCATTGGAAAATCAGAAACCATGTCCTCCAGGTCACATAGATGCAGACCCAGCTTTGATGGTCTCACTACAAAGGAAGCTAAAGCTCCTGACAACAACATATATTTCAAGTGCCCCACCTCAGAGGCAGTTTCTCACAAAGTCTTTAGGCCAGCAGAGCTCCATGTTTGTGGAGTGTTTACCCTGTCTCCCTTACTTATGGAAACTCCTCTACCACCTCCAAGGTTGTGAACTCCTGAGCATTGTCCATTCCACATACGTATTCACAGCTTTTCTAACTCTTCTCCATGAATTGCGTCTTACTTGTTGCGAAGGTAATGTCAAGGCATTGTTCTGGATGAGAGTGGGAAGGTTTTTGTGTAGCACATATTTGCCTACACATTGGATTCATTTTCCTATTTTCCGTTCGAAATACTGAATCCCTGACACTAACCCATACCCTACTAGATTCTGACTACGAATACTAATATGATGGAGAAAAATAACCCAAACACAATAGAAATACAGGCAGTTCAGAGCAGGCATGGTGTATAGTTGGACTTGCCTTTAGCATTACAATGGGTAGGTGTTTTAAATCTTGTCCAATTTAATAGAAGTAGTTCTCCATGTGTTTTGAGAGTTAACAAATGTGTGAAATTCTGTCTCCCTTTCTCTGTAGCCTATTCAGCAACATGTATTTTTACATGCACATATAGAATCTTACCTGCTATCCCACGTCCACTCTTGTGAGGTGGCTGACTTGGCAGATACAAATTGTGAGAAGAGATCACTCCTCCTAAATGCTGTTGGAACTGAAAATTCAACCTACGGGTGAGCTTCCTACTTGAACACCATGATACATAAATCCATGTTCAGTAACATAAATATTTTTGGATCTGTGGATGATATATATTTCATGATGAATTTCGATTGGCATATATATTTCTACTTTTTAATGTCTGTGTGTGTGTTCTGTGTGTATGTGTGTGTGTATATATATATACACACACACACACACACACACAATATACACAAACTCTCCAGATTTTTCAAAATATGAAATATATGTGTCTTAGTATACACTCCCTAAATTCATCCATGTTCATATATGTGGATTTATAATCAACTTTTCACAAGATTATTCTCAGAAATATTCATCCACCTGAAATACATATTTGTTTCCTAGTGCTGAAAACTAACTTCAGAGAATGGTGCATAGAGATCCTAATATTTCTACAGGAACTGACCCAGTTTAACATCAATGCCAGTAGATTCCTATGGGACATGATGTGTATTTTGACCTTCATTTTTATTCAACACTGATACATTACTATTTCTTCAGTTGATGCACATCATAGGATATGTATTTCATCCTCATGTTCACAAATTTCTAGGCATTTGGTTCACTTTCAATCACTTCCTGCTTCAGAACACATGTATTCCTCCACGTTTCTTGACTGGTCTTTTCATGAGACTTCTTTCCAAACACATTCTTTTCCATTTCCATAATCCCTTTTGAAGCCAAACTCACACCCCCTTCATGGTAAACCATCACCCTAATATCACCATTAGATGTATAACTGGTTGGAATGAATGGTTGTGTATCAATATTAGATTTCCTATATATTTTCAGATATCCATTCAATCCATTATTTAAATTGGAACCAGTTATAATATTTATTCACAGTAGGGTCTATTCATGCATTATCTCTATATTCATAGACCCAGGGTACACCTATTTGTACCCCCAAAGGCTAATTTATATGTCTTCAACATATTACTCCCAGAAATGGTGGAAGAAATACTCATGACACCTGATCTCCATATACATTGTATCACAGTGATATTCTGGACACAAAATGCAAAGGTCACACTTATGATTGTACCAAAGCCTCATTGGAAAGTGAGCATGGATTACTCAAAACATCCTTGTCCAGGTTGCCTAATGCTCTCAAATGTCAATCCTATTGGTGACTACACATTTGTTTCTTCCTAAGATGATATATTCAACCTCAACCCTGTTGAATATGTCTAATCCTCTCACTCACTTTATACTTTGCCTGATTTCCTAATGTCTCTATTGATATCTGCTTTCCTACATATGTTCCCCAGTTCATCATTGTGACTGACCCTTAACATGTGCTGACATTTACATTCACTCTCTAACCGACACCCTATTGCTAAAGAACTTTTGGTCCAAATTTTATACTCACTCTTCTTCCTAAACCTACCAACTATCTTCCTAATCCTACCTACTATCCCTTTTTGACTGGATGTTCTCTTCTACATTCAATCATCCAAGGTACAAGGTCCTGTGCCATTGTATATCGATTTATCTGAGACATCTGTGCAGAAAGTCATTCAAAGCTAAGTAACCCAATCAAGGGCCCAATGCCCTTCTGGCCTTCAAATCTTACTTGGATTTCTGTTTTCATACATATATTTCACCTATATATTATTATAAATATCACAGGTTCCCAATACCATTCATCATCCAGCAGAGTGATTCCTAACCCAAACCGAACAGGTTCTTAACCCTAACCATACACTGTTCCCTCAATCTAACTTTACAGAAGAGCAGGGACAGAGTTGGTCTTACAATACAGGAATGTAGGGGATCTTCCACCTGCTGAGAACCTCAAAGGTCCATGAAGAAATGATCCCTGGAGAAGATGTAGGCCGCTGTGAAGGACCTGAGAGAGCACAAGTCATCTTCCATGGCAAACCACCTGGTCAGGATGAAGGGATGTGTCTGAATGAGCCTCTCTCTTCTTAATGTAGACAAGATGGACCAAAGCAGGCCTGTGTGGAGAGCTGTTCCTTGGTGCCTATGGTTGATATTCCATTCTAACTTGTGAAAGTGTCACAGGAAGGAGGGGCAGCCTCCATCTCATGGGAGCCCTGGAAGCAACTGTTAGGACACAGTGGTTGCCAAGGCAGTGACCTCATTCAGTTCCTGAAGGAAGTGACCTCACCTCACTTCCTTGGTGATGGAACTCTCTGAACTTGGGATCCAGGAAGCCAGGCACCCAGAGCCAGTCCCAGTCCCCGTCCCAGTGGGCTCACTTGTTTGGATTTACCAAGAACAGAGTCAGTCTTTCTTGGTACCTACTGATGTGAGGATGGCCAAATGCCAGGAAAGCTCTGCAGAGGGGCCTTTCCTGAGAAAGCAGGTAGTGGCTCACCGCTGGCTCCTGACAACTTCACAGAGTTGGCCAAGGAGGCCAGATGTGGGACAGGACAGGCCATTTCGCGGGAACATAGTATGGCCCACGAGTCAGACGGCACTCCGGGTAGTCACAGACCAACTTGGAAGAAGGAGGTGCCTTTGTGGGTGTGGGTGTGAGTTTGTGGTTTTGTCTCATGTTCTGAGAATAGGTAGGAAAGGCGGTTTGTTTGTTTTGGAGTGGACTGTTTCTAGTAAGTCTTTTGACGAGGCGAGTGTTTCTATGTTTGTGTATCCCACTGTGTCCCTGGTTGTAGACATTAGAAAAGAGAATGCATCAATGGATGTGTCCTGTCTAGTAGAAAGCTTCCCAGCATTCATCCTGCCCAATTCATGAATGGACTGCGGCTTGCCTTATGGATGGGCAACACCTACTATCTTCCTAAGTTCCTGTTTTCTTCCTGAATTCTGGCCACTCTCCAGAATAGGCTCATGGTTTTGTGTCCAAGATATGTACCACCTCCAAGCTCGGTGACATGGCCATGTACTGGAGAGCTGGAAGGAATGGTGAGCATCTCAGAAAACTCAGATATCAGTGTGACCAGTAAAGTCTCCCTGGAGAAACCCTGCTTTGGGCCTTTTGCTTACCTATTGTTCTGTTGCCCTGAATGTCAGGAAGGCCTTTGCCTCAGGGCACCCCTTTGTGAAGCCTGAAGAAAACAGTTTTCAAATGGAAATGCATGGGCATCACCTGTGGCTCTTTGCTTAATGGCTTTGCAAAGGGATGTGTCTGAATCAGCCTCTTGGCCCTGTGTGAGGCTGTGGCTTAGGTTGTCAGCACCTGACGGATCCAAAGAGAGATCCCATGTGTGCATCCAAAGCCAAATTGGCACAAAAGCAGTCATTGTGGATGATGTCTCTCGCCTTCCTCTGTAAGGTTCCTGACCTCCATCAAGTGAGAATAGGGATCCTTCCGGTCAAAGGAGTTCTTCAAAGCCCTGCAGAGGCTAGCCCATAGGTGCTTGGGTTTTCTCATGACTCCAATTCACACAAAGAATCTATACCCGGCAGTCAGTAGGCCTCCAATTGGAGAAGCGGAGCCAGTATAAACGGCAGGCCTATTGGATCACTCCAGGTTCACAGGAAGGGTGTCCAGGCCACCCTGACATTAGGCAAATGAGGGGCAAGGGAGCTTATTGTGGACACTGTCTTGGGCTGTGCCCCTCATGGAAACCTCCAGCCCAGCCAGAGGTTATGATGAGTGTCTATGTGGAAGAAGATGAGGGCCATGTGGCAGTGTTTTGGTTTGAATTGTGGTCATTGGTGTGGCGGTGGGAAGAGATGACTGGGTCCACCTGGGCTTGAACTCTGGTGTGATTCCCCTTGGAGACTGAGTTCTGGAACTGACCTCAGAGAAGTATTGCCGTGAATTGTGTTGGGATTTGAGGAGGCCATGCATGAGAGTCGCCCTTGGAAACTGAGATGTAGGCCCAGGCTGGCTTTCCACAGAGCACTGGGAATCTCAGCCCGGATATCACATGATTTTATTCTTAAAGACCTGCCAGCCATAGTTGAGAGTCAAAACACACATGGACCTCACATTTGTAGACCTCAATGGGCCTGGCTTCCTGTGACCTTTCGGCCACTCTTTGGGAAGCCTTGTTTGTGAGAGTTCTCCAGAGCTTTTGTTGAAATGAGCTTCCTCACCATTTAATGGTTCCTGAAGGAATGGAAACCCACAGTGCCTCTAACTTCATCCTTTAAAAATGGCTAGCTAGATAAATACCATGAGATTTTTGAAATTCCCATGACCAGGTGGCACTGGAGAACCTTTGGATGTCCTGTTCTGCTGATCATGAGTGTACCAGACAGTGCCTTGATTGACTGGGTTTCATGAAAATGGTGTAAAACAGAGATGCCAGTAAGTTGGGGCCTGCTGAGTAGCGGGCCTAGAGCAGTGGTGTGCAGGTGTGTGATAAAACATCTGTGGTGGGGCCATGTGGATCTGCCACTGGCTTCCAAATGGCTTGTGACTGACATGGTGCAGTGAGCAGACCCTTCTATGTAAAGGCATCTTGTTATATGGAGAGGTTTCAGGGCAGTGTTCAGAATCAGGTTGCTATGGTCAAGGGGGCAAGCTCTGTGGGATAGAAGCCTGGCTGGTGCATTCTCCTAGGACCTTGACCCACCACACGTGACAGAACTCCCTCCAGCACGGTGTCCCAGTTGAACTCCTTGTATTTCCTGAAGCAAATTCCAAACTCCCAGTGCAGCAGCAAGAAACACCACGAAAAGTGGAGGATGACCAAATGGCTTCAGAGTCCACACAGGGAGACACTTAGACCCCAGTGGCCACAGTTTACCTGCAAAGAGAGAATTCAGCACTTCTGCCTCATGTTCATTGGAAAATCAGAAACCATGTCCTCCAGGTCACATAGATGCAGACCCAGCTTTGATGGTCTCACTACAAAGGAAGCTAAAGCTCCTGACAACAACATATATTTCAAGTGCCCCACCTCAGAGGCAGTTTCTCACAAAGTCTTTAGGCCAGCAGAGCTCCATGTTTGTGGAGTGTTTACCCTGTCTCCCTTACTTATGGAAACTCCTCTACCACCTCCAAGGTTGTGAACTCCTGAGCATTGTCCATTCCACATACGTATTCACAGCTTTTCTAACTCTTCTCCATGAATTGCGTCTTACTTGTTGCGAAGGTAATGTCAAGGCATTGTTCTGGATGAGAGTGGGAAGGTTTTTGTGTAGCACATATTTGCCTACACATTGGATTCATTTTCCTATTTTCCGTTTGAAATACTGAATCCCTGACACTAACCCATACCCTACTAGATTCTGACTACGAATACTAATATGATGGAGAAAAATAACCCAAACACAATAGAAATACAGGCAGTTCAGAGCAGGCATGGTGTATAGTTGGACTTGCCTTTAGCATTACAATGGGTAGGTGTTTTAAATCTTGTCCAATTTAATAGAAGTAGTTCTCCATGTGTTTTGAGAGTTAACAAATGTGTGAAATTCTGTCTCCCTTTCTCTGTAGCCTATTCAGCAACATGTATTTTTACATGCACATATAGAATCTTACCTGCTATCCCACGTCCACTCTTGTGAGGTGGCTGACTTGGCAGATACAAATTGTGAGAAGAGATCACTCCTCCTAAATGCTGTTGGAACTGAAAATTCAACCTACCGGTGAGCTTCCTACTTGAACACCATGATACATAAATCCATGTTCAGTAACATAAATATTTTTGGATCTGTGGATGATATATATTTCATGATGAATTTCGATTGGCATATATATTTCTACTTTTTAATGTCTGTGTGTGTGTTCTGTGTGTATGTGTGTGTGTATATATATATACACACACACACACACACACACAATATACACAAACTCTCCAGATTTTTCAAAATATGAAATATATGTGTCTTAGTATACACTCCCTAAATTCATCCATGTTCATATATGTGGATTTATAATCAACTTTTCACAAGATTATTCTCAGAAATATTCATCCACCTGAAATACATATTTGTTTCCTAGTGCTGAAAACTAACTTCAGAGAATGGTGCATAGAGATCCTAATATTTCTACAGGAACTGACCCAGTTTAACATCAATGCCAGTAGATTCCTATGGGACATGATGTGTATTTTGACCTTCATTTTTATTCAACACTGATACATTACTATTTCTTCAGTTGATGCACATCATAGGATATGTATTTCATCCTCATGTTCACAAATTTCTAGGCATTTGGTTCACTTTCAATCACTTCCTGCTTCAGAACACATGTATTCCTCCACGTTTCTTGACTGGTCTTTTCATGAGACTTCTTTCCAAACACATTCTTTTCCATTTCCATAATCCCTTTTGAAGCCAAACTCACACCCCCTTCATGGTAAACCATCACCCTAATATCACCATTAGATGTATAACTGGTTGGAATGAATGGTTGTGTATCAATATTAGATTTCCTATATATTTTCAGATATCCATTCAATCCATTATTTAAATTGGAACCAGTTATAATATTTATTCACAGTAGGGTCTATTCATGCATTATCTCTATATTCATAGACCCAGGGTACACCTATTTGTACCCCCAAAGGCTAATTTATATGTCTTCAACATATTACTCCCAGAAATGGTGGAAGAAATACTCATGACACCTGATCTCCATATACATTGTATCACAGTGATATTCTGGACACAAAATGCAAAGGTCACACTTATGATTGTACCAAAGCCTCATTGGAAAGTGAGCATGGATTACTCAAAACATCCTTGTCCAGGTTGCCTAATGCTCTCAAATGTCAATCCTATTGGTGACTACACATTTGTTTCTTCCTAAGATGATATATTCAACCTCAACCCTGTTGAATATGTCTAATCCTCTCACTCACTTTATACTTTGCCTGATTTCCTAATGTCTCTATTGATATCTGCTTTCCTACATATGTTCCCCAGTTCATCATTGTGACTGACCCTTAACATGTGCTGACATTTACATTCACTCTCTAACGGACACCCTATTGCTAAAGAACTTTTGGTCCAAATTTTATACTCACTCTTCTTCCTAAACCTACCAACTATCTTCCTAATCCTACCTACTATCCCTTTTTGACTGGATGTTCTCTTCTACATTCAATCATCCAAGGTACAAGGTCCTGTGCCATTGTATATCGATTTATCTGAGACATCTGTGCAGAAAGTCATTCAAAGCTAAGTAACCCAATCAAGGGCCCAATGCCCTTCTGGCCTTCAAATCTTACTTGGATTTCTGTTTTCATACATATATTTCACCTATATATTATTATAAATATCACAGGTTCCCAATACCATTCATCATCCAGCAGAGTGATTCCTAACCCAAACCGAACAGGTTCTTAACCCTAACCATACACTGTTCCCTCAATCTAACTTTACAGAAGAGCAGGGACAGAGTTGGTCTTACAATACAGGAATGTAGGGGATCTTCCACCTGCTGAGAACCTCAAAGGTCCATGAAGAAATGATCCCTGGAGAAGATGTAGGCCGCTGTGAAGGACCTGAGAGAGCACAAGTCATCTTCCATGGCAAACCACCTGGTCAGGATGAAGGGATGTGTCTGAATGAGCCTCTCTCTTCTTAATGTAGACAAGATGGACCAAAGCAGGCCTGTGTGGAGAGCTGTTCCTTGGTGCCTATGGTTGATATTCCATTCTAACTTGTGAAAGTGTCACAGGAAGGAGGGGCAGCCTCCATCTCATGGGAGCCCTGGAAGCAACTGTTAGGACACAGTGGTTGCCAAGGCAGTGACCTCATTCAGTTCCTGAAGGAAGTGACCTCACCTCACTTCCTTGGTGATGGAACTCTCTGAACTTGGGATCCAGGAAGCCAGGCACCCAGAGCCAGTCCCAGTCCCCGTCCCAGTGGGCTCACTTGTTTGGATTTACCAAGAACAGAGTCAGTCTTTCTTGGTACCTACTGATGTGAGGATGGCCAAATGCCAGGAAAGCTCTGCAGAGGGGCCTTTCCTGAGAAAGCAGGTAGTGGCTCACCGCTGGCTCCTGACAACTTCACAGAGTTGGCCAAGGAGGCCAGATGTGGGACAGGACAGGCCATTTCGCGGGAACATAGTATGGCCCACGAGTCAGACGGCACTCCGGGTAGTCACAGACCAACTTGGAAGAAGGAGGTGCCTTTGTGGGTGTGGGTGTGAGTTTGTGGTTTTGTCTCATGTTCTGAGAATAGGTAGGAAAGGCGGTTTGTTTGTTTTGGAGTGGACTGTTTCTAGTAAGTCTTTTGACGAGGCGAGTGTTTCTATGTTTGTGTATCCCACTGTGTCCCTGGTTGTAGACATTAGAAAAGAGAATGCATCAATGGATGTGTCCTGTCTAGTAGAAAGCTTCCCAGCATTCATCCTGCCCAATTCATGAATGGACTGCGGCTTGCCTTATGGATGGGCAACACCTACTATCTTCCTAAGTTCCTGTTTTCTTCCTGAATTCTGGCCACTCTCCAGAATAGGCTCATGGTTTTGTGTCCAAGATATGTACCACCTCCAAGCTCGGTGACATGGCCATGTACTGGAGAGCTGGAAGGAATGGTGAGCATCTCAGAAAACTCAGATATCAGTGTGACCAGTAAAGTCTCCCTGGAGAAACCCTGCTTTGGGCCTTTTGCTTACCTATTGTTCTGTTGCCCTGAATGTCAGGAAGGCCTTTGCCTCAGGGCACCCCTTTGTGAAGCCTGAAGAAAACAGTTTTCAAATGGAAATGCATGGGCATCACCTGTGGCTCTTTGCTTAATGGCTTTGCAAAGGGATGTGTCTGAATCAGCCTCTTGGCCCTGTGTGAGGCTGTGGCTTAGGTTGTCAGCACCTGACGGATCCAAAGAGAGATCCCATGTGTGCATCCAAAGCCAAATTGGCACAAAAGCAGTCATTGTGGATGATGTCTCTCGCCTTCCTCTGTAAGGTTCCTGACCTCCATCAAGTGAGAATAGGGATCCTTCTGGTCAAAGGAGTTCTTCAAAGCCCTGCAGAGGCTAGCCCATAGGTGCTTGGGTTTTCTCATGACTCCAATTCACACAAAGAATCTATACCCGGCAGTCAGTAGGCCTCCAATTGGAGAAGCGGAGCCAGTATTAACGGCAGGCCTATTGGATCACTCCAGGTTCACAGGAAGGGTGTCCAGGCCACCCTGACATTAGGCAAATGAGGGGCAAGGGAGCTTATTGTGGACACTGTCTTGGGCTGTGCCCCTCATGGAAACCTCCAGCCCAGCCAGAGGTTATGATGAGTGTCTATGTGGAAGAAGATGAGGGCCATGTGGCAGTGTTTTGGTTTGAATTGTGGTCATTGGTGTGGCGGTGGGAAGAGATGACTGGGTCCACCTGGGCTTGACCTCTGGTGTGATTCCCCTTGGAGACTGAGTTCTGGAACTGACCTCAGAGAAGTATTGCCGTGAATTGTGTTGGGATTTGAGGAGGCCATGCATGAGAGTCGCCCTTGGAAACTGGGATGTAGGCCCAGGCTGGCTTTCCACAGAGCACTGGGAATCTCAGCCCGGATATCACATGATTTTATTCTTAAAGACCTGGCAGCCATAGTTGAGAGTCAAAACACACATGGACCTCACATTTGTAGACCTCAATGGGCCTGGCTTCGTGTGACCTTTTGGCCACTCTTTGGGAAGCCTTGTTTGTGAGAGTTCTCCAGAGCTTTCGTTGAAATGAGCTTCCTCACCATTTAATGGTTCCTGAAGGAATGGAAACCCACAGTGCCTCTAACTTCATCCTTTAAAAATGGCTAGCTAGATAAATACCATGAGATTTTTGAAATTCCCATGACCAGGTGGCACTGGAGAACCTTTGGATGTCCTGTTCTGCTGATCATGAGTGTACCAGACAGTGCCTTGATTGACTGGGTTTCATGAAAATGGTGTAAAACAGAGATGCCAGTAAGTTGGGGCCTGCTGAGTAGCGGGCCTAGAGCAGTGGTGTGCAGGTGTGTGATAAAACATCTGTGGTGGGGCCATGTGGATCTGCCACTGGCTTCCAAATGGCTTGTGACTGACATGGTGCAGTGAGCAGACCCTTCTATGTAAAGGCATCTTGTTATATGGAGAGGTTTCAGGGCAGTGTTCAGAATCAGGTTGCTATGGTCAAGGGGGCAAGCTCTGTGGGATAGAAGCCTGGCTGGTGCATTCTCCTAGGACCTTGACCAACCACACGTGACAGAACTCCCTCCAGCACGGTGTCCCAGTTGAACTCCTTGTATTTCCTGAAGCAAATTCCAAACTCCCAGTGCAGCAGCAAGAAACACCACGAAAAGTGGAGGATGACCAAATGGCTTCAGAGTCCACACAGGGAGACACTTAGACCCCAGTGGCCACAGTTTACCTGCAAAGAGAGAATTCAGCACTTCTGCCTCATGTTCATTGGAAAATCAGAAACCATGTCCTCCAGGTCACATAGATGCAGACCCAGCTTTGATGGTCTCACTACAAAGGAAGCTAAAGCTCCTGACAACAACATATATTTCAAGTGCCCCACCTCAGAGGCAGTTTCTCACAAAGTCTTTAGGCCAGCAGAGCTCCATGTTTGTGGAGTGTTTACCCTGTCTCCCTTACTTATGGAAACTCCTCTACCACCTCCAAGGTTGTGAACTCCTGAGCATTGTCCATTCCACATACGTATTCACAGCTTTTCTAACTCTTCTCCATGAATTGCGTCTTACTTGTTGCGAAGGTAATGTCAAGGCATTGTTCTGGATGAGAGTGGGAAGGTTTTTGTGTAGCACATATTTGCCTACACATTGGATTCATTTTCCTATTTTCCGTTCGAAATACTGAATCCCTGACACTAACCCATACCCTACTAGATTCTGACTACGAATACTAATATGATGGAGAAAAATAACCCAAACACAATAGAAATACAGGCAGTTCAGAGCAGGCATGGTGTATAGTTGGACTTGCCTTTAGCATTACAATGGGTAGGTGTTTTAAATCTTGTCCAATTTAATAGAAGTAGTTCTCCATGTGTTTTGAGAGTTAACAAATGTGTGAAATTCTGTCTCCCTTTCTCTGTAGCCTATTCAGCAACATGTATTTTTACATGCACATATAGAATCTTACCTGCTATCCCACGTCCACTCTTGTGAGGTGGCTGACTTGGCAGATACAAATTGTGAGAAGAGATCACTCCTCCTAAATGCTGTTGGAACTGAAAATTCAACCTACCGGTGAGCTTCCTACTTGAACACCATGATACATAAATCCATGTTCAGTAACATAAATATTTTTGGATCTGTGGATGATATATATTTCATGATGAATTTCGATTGGCATATATATTTCTACTTTTTAATGTCTGTGTGTGTGTTCTGTGTGTATGTGTGTGTGTATATATACACACACACACACACACACAATATACACAAACTCTCCAGATTTTTCAAAATATGAAATATATGTGTCTTAGTATACACTCCCTAAATTCATCCATGTTCATATATGTGGATTTATAATCAACTTTTCACAAGATTATTCTCAGAAATATTCATCCACCTGAAATACATATTTGTTTCCTAGTGCTGAAAACTAACTTCAGAGAATGGTGCATAGAGATCCTAATATTTCTACAGGAACTGACCCAGTTTAACATCAATGCCAGTAGATTCCTATGGGACATGATGTGTATTTTGACCTTCATTTTTATTCAACACTGATACATTACTATTTCTTCAGTTGATGCACATCATAGGATATGTATTTCATCCTCATGTTCACAAATTTCTAGGCATTTGGTTCACTTTCAATCACTTCCTGCTTCAGAACACATGTATTCCTCCACGTTTCTTGACTGGTCTTTTCATGAGACTTCTTTCCAAACACATTCTTTTCCATTTCCATAATCCCTTTTGAAGCCAAACTCACACCCCCTTCATGGTAAACCATCACCCTAATATCACCATTAGATGTATAACTGGTTGGAATGAATGGTTGTGTATCAATATTAGATTTCCTATATATTTTCAGATATCCATTCAATCCATTATTTAAATTGGAACCAGTTATAATATTTATTCACAGTAGGGTCTATTCATGCATTATCTCTATATTCATAGACCCAGGGTACACCTATTTGTACCCCCAAAGGCTAATTTATATGTCTTCAACATATTACTCCCAGAAATGGTGGAAGAAATACTCATGACACCTGATCTCCATATACATTGTATCACAGTGATATTCTGGACACAAAATGCAAAGGTCACACTTATGATTGTACCAAAGCCTCATTGGAAAGTGAGCATGGATTACTCAAAACATCCTTGTCCAGGTTGCCTAATGCTCTCAAATGTCAATCCTATTGGTGACTACACATTTGTTTCTTCCTAAGATGATATATTCAACCTCAACCCTGTTGAATATGTCTAATCCTCTCACTCACTTTATACTTTGCCTGATTTCCTAATGTCTCTATTGATATCTGCTTTCCTACATATGTTCCCCAGTTCATCATTGTGACTGACCCTTAACATGTGCTGACATTTACATTCACTCTCTAACCGACACCCTATTGCTAAAGAACTTTTGGTCCAAATTTTATACTCACTCTTCTTCCTAAACCTACCAACTATCTTCCTAATCCTACCTACTATCCCTTTTTGACTGGATGTTCTCTTCTACATTCAATCATCCAAGGTACAAGGTCCTGTGCCATTGTATATCGATTTATCTGAGACATCTGTGCAGAAAGTCATTCAAAGCTAAGTAACCCAATCAAGGGCCCAATGCCCTTCTGGCCTTCAAATCTTACTTGGATTTCTGTTTTCATACATATATTTCACCTATATATTATTATAAATATCACAGGTTCCCAATACCATTCATCATCCAGCAGAGTGATTCCTAACCCAAACCGAACAGGTTCTTAACCCTAACCATACACTGTTCCCTCAATCTAACTTTACAGAAGAGCAGGGACAGAGTTGGTCTTACAATACAGGAATGTAGGGGATCTTCCACCTGCTGAGAACCTCAAAGGTCCATGAAGAAATGATCCCTGGAGAAGATGTAGGCCGCTGTGAAGGACCTGAGAGAGCACAAGTCATCTTCCATGGCAAACCACCTGGTCAGGATGAAGGGATGTGTCTGAATGAGCCTCTCTCTTCTTAATGTAGACAAGATGGACCAAAGCAGGCCTGTGTGGAGAGCTGTTCCTTGGTGCCTATGGTTGATATTCCATTCTAACTTGTGAAAGTGTCACAGGAAGGAGGGGCAGCCTCCATCTCATGGGAGCCCTGGAAGCAACTGTTAGGACACAGTGGTTGCCAAGGCAGTGACCTCATTCAGTTCCTGAAGGAAGTGACCTCACCTCACTTCCTTGGTGATGGAACTCTCTGAACTTGGGATCCAGGAAGCCAGGCACCCAGAGCCAGTCCCAGTCCCCGTCCCAGTGGGCTCACTTGTTTGGATTTACCAAGAACAGAGTCAGTCTTTCTTGGTACCTACTGATGTGAGGATGGCCAAATGCCAGGAAAGCTCTGCAGAGGGGCCTTTCCTGAGAAAGCAGGTAGTGGCTCACCGCTGGCTCCTGACAACTTCACAGAGTTGGCCAAGGAGGCCAGATGTGGGACAGGACAGGCCATTTCGCGGGAACATAGTATGGCCCACGAGTCAGACGGCACTCCGGGTAGTCACAGACCAACTTGGAAGAAGGAGGTGCCTTTGTGGGTGTGGGTGTGAGTTTGTGGTTTTGTCTCATGTTCTGAGAATAGGTAGGAAAGGCGGTTTGTTTGTTTTGGAGTGGACTGTTTCTAGTAAGTCTTTTGACGAGGCGAGTGTTTCTATGTTTGTGTATCCCACTGTGTCCCTGGTTGTAGACATTAGAAAAGAGAATGCATCAATGGATGTGTCCTGTCTAGTAGAAAGCTTCCCAGCATTCATCCTGCCCAATTCATGAATGGACTGCGGCTTGCCTTATGGATGGGCAACACCTACTATCTTCCTAAGTTCCTGTTTTCTTCCTGAATTCTGGCCACTCTCCAGAATAGGCTCATGGTTTTGTGTCCAAGATATGTACCACCTCCAAGCTCGGTGACATGGCCATGTACTGGAGAGCTGGAAGGAATGGTGAGCATCTCAGAAAACTCAGATATCAGTGTGACCAGTAAAGTCTCCCTGGAGAAACCCTGCTTTGGGCCTTTTGCTTACCTATTGTTCTGTTGCCCTGAATGTCAGGAAGGCCTTTGCCTCAGGGCACCCCTTTGTGAAGCCTGAAGAAAACAGTTTTCAAATGGAAATGCATGGGCATCACCTGTGGCTCTTTGCTTAATGGCTTTGCAAAGGGATGTGTCTGAATCAGCCTCTTGGCCCTGTGTGAGGCTGTGGCTTAGGTTGTCAGCACCTGACGGATCCAAAGAGAGATCCCATGTGTGCATCCAAAGCCAAATTGGCACAAAAGCAGTCATTGTGGATGATGTCTCTCGCCTTCCTCTGTAAGGTTCCTGACCTCCATCAAGTGAGAATAGGGATCCTTCCGGTCAAAGGAGTTCTTCAAAGCCCTGCAGAGGCTAGCCCATAGGTGCTTGGGTTTTCTCATGACTCCAATTCACACAAAGAATCTATACCCGGCAGTCAGTAGGCCTCCAATTGGAGAAGCGGAGCCAGTATTAACGGCAGGCCTATTGGATCACTCCAGGTTCACAGGAAGGGTGTCCAGGCCACCCTGACATTAGGCAAATGAGGGGCAAGGGAGCTTATTGTGGACACTGTCTTGGGCTGTGCCCCTCATGGAAACCTCCAGCCCAGCCAGAGGTTATGATGAGTGTCTATGTGGAAGAAGATGAGGGCCATGTGGCAGTGTTTTGGTTTGAATTGTGGTCATTGGTGTGGCGGTGGGAAGAGATGACTGGGTCCACCTGGGCTTGACCTCTGGTGTGATTCCCCTTGGAGACTGAGTTCTGGAACTGACCTCAGAGAAGTATTGCCGTGAATTGTGTTGGGATTTGAGGAGGCCATGCATGAGAGTCGCCCTTGGAAACTGAGATGTAGGCCCAGGCTGGCTTTCCACAGAGCACTGGGAATCTCAGCCCGGATATCACATGATTTTATTCTTAAAGACCTGGCAGCCATAGTTGAGAGTCAAAACACACATGGACCTCACATTTGTAGACCTCAATGGGCCTGGCTTCGTGTGACCTTTTGGCCACTCTTTGGGAAGCCTTGTTTGTGAGAGTTCTCCAGAGCTTTCGTTGAAATGAGCTTCCTCACCATTTAATGGTTCCTGAAGGAATGGAAACCCACAGTGCCTCTAACTTCATCCTTTAAAAATGGCTAGCTAGATAAATACCATGAGATTTTTGAAATTCCCATGACCAGGTGGCACTGGAGAACCTTTGGATGTCCTGTTCTGCTGATCATGAGTGTACCAGACAGTGCCTTGATTGACTGGGTTTCATGAAAATGGTGTAAAACAGAGATGCCAGTAAGTTGGGGCCTGCTGAGTAGCGGGCCTAGAGCAGTGGTGTGCAGGTGTGTGATAAAACATCTGTGGTGGGGCCATGTGGATCTGCCACTGGCTTCCAAATGGCTTGTGACTGACATGGTGCAGTGAGCAGACCCTTCTATGTAAAGGCATCTTGTTATATGGAGAGGTTTCAGGGCAGTGTTCAGAATCAGGTTGCTATGGTCAAGGGGGCAAGCTCTGTGGGATAGAAGCCTGGCTGGTGCATTCTCCTAGGACCTTGACCCACCACACGTGACAGAACTCCCTCCAGCACGGTGTCCCAGTTGAACTCCTTGTATTTCCTGAAGCAAATTCCAAACTCCCAGTGCAGCAGCAAGAAACACCACGAAAAGTGGAGGATGACCAAATGGCTTCAGAGTCCACACAGGGAGACACTTAGACCCCAGTGGCCACAGTTTACCTGCAAAGAGAGAATTCAGCACTTCTGCCTCATGTTCATTGGAAAATCAGAAACCATGTCCTCCAGGTCACATAGATGCAGACCCAGCTTTGATGGTCTCACTACAAAGGAAGCTAAAGCTCCTGACAACAACATATATTTCAAGTGCCCCACCTCAGAGGCAGTTTCTCACAAAGTCTTTAGGCCAGCAGAGCTCCATGTTTGTGGAGTGTTTACCCTGTCTCCCTTACTTATGGAAACTCCTCTACCACCTCCAAGGTTGTGAACTCCTGAGCATTGTCCATTCCACATACGTATTCACAGCTTTTCTAACTCTTCTCCATGAATTGCGTCTTACTTGTTGCGAAGGTAATGTCAAGGCATTGTTCTGGATGAGAGTGGGAAGGTTTTTGTGTAGCACATATTTGCCTACACATTGGATTCATTTTCCTATTTTCCGTTCGAAATACTGAATCCCTGACACTAACCCATACCCTACTAGATTCTGACTACGAATACTAATATGATGGAGAAAAATAACCCAAACACAATAGAAATACAGGCAGTTCAGAGCAGGCATGGTGTATAGTTGGACTTGCCTTTAGCATTACAAAGGGTAGGTGTTTTAAATCTTGTCCAATTTAATAGAAGTAGTTCTCCATGTGTTTTGAGAGTTAACAAATGTGTGAATTTCTGCCTCCCTTTCTCTGTAGCCTATTCAGCAACATGTATTTTTACATGCACATATAGAATCCTACCTGCTATCCCACGTCCACTCTTGTGAGGTGGCTGACTTGGCAGATACAAATTGTGAGAAGAGATCACTCCTCCTAAATGCTGTTGGAACTGAAAATTCAACCTACGGGTGAGCTTCCTACTTGAACACCATGATACATAAATCCATGTTCAGTAACATAAATATTTTTGGATCTGTGGATGATATATATTTCATGATGAATTTCGATTGGAATATATATTTCTACTTTTTAATGTCTGTGTGTGTGTTCTGTGTGTATGTGTGTGTGTATATATACACACACACACACACACACACAATATACACAAACTCTCCAGATTTTTCAAAATATGAAATATATGTGTCTTAGTATACACTCCCTAAATTCATCCATGTTCATATATGTGGATTTATAATCAACTTTTCACAAGATTATTCTCAGAAATATTCATCCACCTGGAATACATATTTGTTTCCTAGTGCCGAAAACTAACTTCAGAGAATGGTGCATAGAGATCCTAATATTTCTACAGGAACTGACCCAGTTTAACATCAATGCCAGTAGATTCCTATGGGACATGATGTGTATTTTGACCTTCATTTTTATTCAACACTGATACATTACTATTTCTTCAGTTGATGCACATCATAGGATATGTATTTCATCCTCATGTTCACAAATTTCTAGGCATTTGGTTCACTTTCAATCACTTCCTGCTTCAGAACACATGTATTCCTCCACGTTTCTTGACTGGTCTTTTCACGAGACTTCTTTCCAAACACATTCTTTTCCATTTCCATAATCCCTTTTGAAGCCAAACTCACACCCCCTTCATGGTAAACCATCACCCTAATATCACCATTAGATGTATAACTGGTTGGAATGAATGGTTGTGTATCAATATTAGATTTCCTATATATTTTCAGATATCCATTCAATCCATTATTTAAATTGGAACCAGTTATAATATTTATTCACAGTAGGGTCTATTCATGCATTATCTCTATATTCATAGACCCAGGGTACACCTATTTGTACCCCCAAAGGCTAATTTATATGTCTTCAACATATTACTCCCAGAAATGGTGGAAGAAATACTCATGACACCTGATCTCCATATACATTGTATCACAGTGATATTCTGGACACAAAATGCAAAGGTCACACTTATGATTGTACCAAAGCCTCATTGGAAAGTGAGCATGGATTACTCAAAACATCCTTGTCCAGGTTGCCTAATGCTCTCAAATGTCAATCCTATTGGTGACTACACATTTGTTTCTTCCTAAGATGATATATTCAACCTCAACCCTGTTGAATATGTCTAATCCTCTCACTCACTTTATACTTTGCCTGATTTCCTAATGTCTCTATTGATATCTGCTTTCCTACATATGTTCCCCAGTTCATCATTGTGACTGACCCTTAACATGTGCTGACATTTACATTCACTCTCTAACCGACACCCTATTGCTAAAGAACTTTTGGTCCAAATTTTATACTCACTCTTCTTCCTAAACCTACCAACTATCTTCCTAATCCTACCTACTATCCCTTTTTGACTGGATGTTCTCTTCTACATTCAATCATCCAAGGTACAAGGTCCTGTGCCATTGTATATCGATTTATCTGAGACATCTGTGCAGAAAGTCATTCAAAGCTAAGTAACCCAATCAAGGGCCCAATGCCCTTCTGGCCTTCAAATCTTACTTGGATTTCTGTTTTCATACATATATTTCACCTATATATTATTATAAATATCACAGGTTCCCAATACCATTCATCATCCAGCAGAGTGATTCCTAACCCAAACCGAACAGGTTCTTAACCCTAACCATACACTGTTCCCTCAATCTAACTTTACAGAAGAGCAGGGACAGAGTTGGTCTTACAATACAGGAATGTAGGGGATCTTCCACCTGCTGAGAACCTCAAAGGTCCATGAAGAAATGATCCCTGGAGAAGATGTAGGCCGCTGTGAAGGACCTGAGAGAGCACAAGTCATCTTCCATGGCAAACCACCTGGTCAGGATGAAGGGATGTGTCTGAATGAGCCTCTCTCTTCTTAATGTAGACAAGATGGACCAAAGCAGGCCTGTGTAGAGAGCTGTTCCTTGGTGCCTATGGTTGATATTCCATTCTAACTTGTGAAAGTGTCACAGGAAGGAGGGGCAGCCTCCATCTCATGGGAGCCCTGGAAGCAACTGTTAGGACACAGTGGTTGCCAAGGCAGTGACCTCATTCAGTTCCTGAAGGAAGTGACCTCACCTCACTTCCTTGGTGATGGAACTCTCTGAACTTGGGATCCAGGAAGCCAGGCACCCAGAGCCAGTCCCAGTCCCAGTCCCAGTGGGCTCACTTGTTTGGATTTACCAAGGACAGAGTCAGTCTTTCTTGGTACCTACTGATGTGAGGATGGCCAAATGCCAGGAAAGCTCTGCAGAGGGGCCTTTCCTGAGAAAGCAGGTAGTGGCTCACCGCTGGCTCCTGACAACTTCACAGAGTTGGCCAAGGAGGCCAGATGTGGGACAGGACAGGCCATTTCGCGGGAACATAGTATGGCCCACGAGTCAGACGGCACTCCGGGTAGTCACAGACCAACTTGGAAGAAGGAGGTGCCTTTGTGGGTGTGGGTGTGAGTTTGTGGTTTTGTCTCATGTTCTGAGAATAGGTAGGAAAGGCGGTTTGTTTGTTTTGGAGTGGACTGTTTCTAGTAAGTCTTTTGACGAGGCGAGTGTTTCTATGTTTGTGTATCCCACTGTGTCCCTGGTTGTAGACATTAGAAAAGAGAATGCATCAATGGATGTGTCCTGTCTAGTAGAAAGCTTCCCAGCATTCATCCTGCCCAATTCATGAATGGACTGCGGCTTGCCTTATGGATGGGCAACACCTACTATCTTCCTAAGTTCCTGTTTTCTTCCTGAATTCTGGCCACTCTCCAGAATAGGCTCATGGTTTTGTGTCCAAGATATGTACCACCTCCAAGCTCGGTGACATGGCCATGTACTGGAGAGCTGGAAGGAATGGTGAGCATCTCAGAAAACTCAGATATCAGTGTGACCAGTAAAGTCTCCCTGGAGAAACCCTGCTTTGGGCCTTTTGCTTACCTATTGTTCTGTTGCCCTGAATGTCAGGAAGGCCTTTGCCTCAGGGCACCCCTTTGTGAAGCCTGAAGAAAACAGTTTTCAAATGGAAATGCATGGGCATCACCTGTGGCTCTTTGCTTAATGGCTTTGCAAAGGGATGTGTCTGAATCAGCCTCTTGGCCCTGTGTGAGGCTGTGGCTTAGGTTGTCAGCACCTGACGGATCCAAAGAGAGATCCCATGTGTGCATCCAAAGCCAAATTGGCACAAAAGCAGTCATTGTGGATGATGTCTCTCGCATTCCTCTGTAAGGTTCCTGACCTCCATCAAGTGAGAATAGGGATCCTTCGGGTCAAAGGAGTTCTTCAAAGCCCTGCAGAGGCTAGCCCATAGGTGCTTGGGTTTTCTCATGACTCCAATTCACACAAAGAATCTATACCCGGCAGTCAGTAGGCCTCCAATTGGAGAAGCGGAGCCAGTATTAACGGCAGGCCTATTGGATCACTCCAGGTTCACAGGAAGGGTGTCCAGGCCACCCTGACATTAGGCAAATGAGGGGCAAGGGAGCTTATTGTGGACACTGTCTTGGGCTGTGCCCCTCATGGAAACCTCCAGCCAGATGTTATGATGAGTGTCTATGTGGAAGAAGATGAGGGCCATGTGGCAGTGTTTTGGTTTGAATTGTGGTCATTGGTGTGGCGGTGGGAAGAGATGACTGGGTCCACCTGGGCTTGAACTCTGGTGTGATTCCCCTTGGAGACTGAGTTCTGGAACTGACCTCAGAGAAGTATTGCCGTGAATTGTGTTGGGATTTGAGGAGGCCATGCATGAGAGTCGCCCTTGGAAACTGAGATGTAGGCCCAGGCTGGCTTTCCACAGAGCACTGGGAATCTCAGCCCGGATATCACATGATTTTATTCTTAAAGACCTGGCAGCCATAGTTGAGAGTCAAAACACACATGGACCTCACATTTGTAGACCTCAATGGGCCTGGCTTCGTGTGACCTTTTGGCCACTCTTTGGGAAGCCTTGTTTGTGAGAGTTCTCCAGAGCTTTCGTTGAAATGAGCTTCCTCACCATTTAATGGTTCCTGAAGGAATGGAAACCCACAGTGCCTCTAACTTCATCCTTTAAAAATGGCTAGCTAGATAAATACCATGAGATTTTTGAAATTCCCATGACCAGGTGGCACTGGAGAACCTTTGGATGTCCTGTTCTGCTGATCATGAGTGTACCAGACAGTGCCTTGATTGACTGGGTTTCATGAAAATGGTGTAAAACAGAGATGCCAGTAAGTTGGGGCCTGCTGAGTAGCGGGCCTAGAGCAGTGGTGTGCAGGTGTGTGATAAAACATCTGTGGTGGGGCCATGTGGATCTGCCACTGGCTTCCAAATGGCTTGTGACTGACATGGTGCAGTGAGCAGACCCTTCTATGTAAAGGCATCTTGTTATATGGAGAGGTTTCAGGGCAGTGTTCAGAATCAGGTTGCTATGGTCAAGGGGGCAAGCTCTGTGGGATAGAAGCCTGGCTGGTGCATTCTCCTAGGACCTTGACCCACCACACGTGACAGAACTCCCTCCAGCACGGTGTCCCAGTTGAACTCCTTGTATTTCCTGAAGCAAATTCCAAACTCCCAGTGCAGCAGCAAGAAACACCACGAAAAGTGGAGGATGACCAAATGGCTTCAGAGTCCACACAGGGAGACACTTAGACCCCAGTGGCCACAGTTTACCTGCAAAGAGAGAATTCAGCACTTCTGCCTCATGTTCATTGGAAAATCAGAAACCATGTCCTCCAGGTCACATAGATGCAGACCCAGCTTTGATGGTCTCACTACAAAGGAAGCTAAAGCTCCTGACAACAACATATATTTCAAGTGCCCCACCTCAGAGGCAGTTTCTCACAAAGTCTTTAGGCCAGCAGAGCTCCATGTTTGTGGAGTGTTTACCCTGTCTCCCTTACTTATGGAAACTCCTCTACCACCTCCAAGGTTGTGAACTCCTGAGCATTGTCCATTCCACATACGTATTCACAGCTTTTCTAACTCTTCTCCATGAATTGCGTCTTACTTGTTGCGAAGGTAATGTCAAGGCATTGTTCTGGATGAGAGTGGGAAGGTTTTTGTGTAGCACATATTTGCCTACACATTGGATTCATTTTCCTATTTTCCGTTCGAAATACTGAATCCCTGACACTAACCCATACCCTACTAGATTCTGACTACGAATACTAATATGATGGAGAAAAATAACCCAAACACAATAGAAATACAGGCAGTTCAGAGCAGGCATGGTGTATAGTTGGACTTGCCTTTAGCATTACAAAGGGTAGGTGTTTTAAATCTTGTCCAATTTAATAGAAGTAGTTCTCCATGTGTTTTGAGAGTTAACAAATGTGTGAATTTCTGCCTCCCTTTCTCTGTAGCCTATTCAGCAACATGTATTTTTACATGCACATATAGAATCCTACCTGCTATCCCACGTCCACTCTTGTGAGGTGGCTGACTTGGCAGATACAAATTGTGAGAAGAGATCACTCCTCCTAAATGCTGTTGGAACTGAAAATTCAACCTACGGGTGAGCTTCCTACTTGAACACCATGATACATAAATCCATGTTCAGTAACATAAATATTTTTGGATCTGTGGATGATATATATTTCATGATGAATTTCGATTGGAATATATATTTCTACTTTTTAATGTCTGTGTGTGTGTTCTGTGTGTATGTGTGTGTGTATATATACACACACACACACACACACACAATATACACAAACTCTCCAGATTTTTCAAAATATGAAATATATGTGTCTTAGTATACACTCCCTAAATTCATCCATGTTCATATATGTGGATTTATAATCAACTTTTCACAAGATTATTCTCAGAAATATTCATCCACCTGGAATACATATTTGTTTCCTAGTGCCAAAAACTAACTTCAGAGAATGGTGCATAGAGATCCTAATATTTCTACAGGAACTGACCCAGTTTAACATCAATGCCAGTAGATTCCTATGGGACATGATGTGTATTTTGACCTTCATTTTTATTCAACACTGATACATTACTATTTCTTCAGTTGATGCACATCATAGGATATGTATTTCATCCTCATGTTCACAAATTTCTAGGCATTTGGTTCACTTTCAATCACTTCCTGCTTCAGAACACATGTATTCCTCCACGTTTCTTGACTGGTCTTTTCATGAGACTTCTTTCCAAACACATTCTTTTCCATTTCCATAATCCCTTTTGAAGCCAAACTCACACCCCCTTCATGGTAAACCATCACCCTAATATCACCATTAGATGTATAACTGGTTGGAATGAATGGTTGTGTATCAATATTAGATTTCCTATATATTTTCAGATATCCATTCAATCCATTATTTAAATTGGAACCAGTTATAATATTTATTCACAGTAGGGTCTATTCATGCATTATCTCTATATTCATAGACCCAGGGTACACCTATTTGTACCCCCAAAGGCTAATTTATATGTCTTCAACATATTACTCCCAGAAATGGTGGAAGAAATACTCATGACACCTGATCTCCATATACATTGTATCACAGTGATATTCTGGACACAAAATGCAAAGGTCACACTTATGATTGTACCAAAGCCTCATTGGAAAGTGAGCATGGATTACTCAAAACATCCTTGTCCAGGTTGCCTAATGCTCTCAAATGTCAATCCTATTGGTGACTACACATTTGTTTCTTCCTAAGATGATATATTCAACCTCAACCCTGTTGAATATGTCTAATCCTCTCACTCACTTTATACTTTGCCTGATTTCCTAATGTCTCTATTGATATCTGCTTTCCTACATATGTTCCCCAGTTCATCATTGTGACTGACCCTTAACATGTGCTGACATTTACATTCACTCTCTAACCGACACCCTATTGCTAAAGAACTTTTGGTCCAAATTTTATACTCACTCTTCTTCCTAAACCTACCAACTATCTTCCTAATCCTACCTACTATCCCTTTTTGACTGGATGTTCTCTTCTACATTCAATCATCCAAGGTACAAGGTCCTGTGCCATTGTATATCGATTTATCTGAGACATCTGTGCAGAAAGTCATTCAAAGCTAAGTAACCCAATCAAGGGCCCAATGCCCTTCTGGCCTTCAAATCTTACTTGGATTTCTGTTTTCATACATATATTTCACCTATATATTATTATAAATATCACAGGTTCCCAATACCATTCATCATCCAGCAGAGTGATTCCTAACCCAAACCGAACAGGTTCTTAACCCTAACCATACACTGTTCCCTCAATCTAACTTTACAGAAGAGCAGGGACAGAGTTGGTCTTACAATACAGGAATGTAGGGGATCTTCCACCTGCTGAGAACCTCAAAGGTCCATGAAGAAATGATCCCTGGAGAAGATGTAGGCCGCTGTGAAGGACCTGAGAGAGCACAAGTCATCTTCCATGGCAAACCACCTGGTCAGGATGAAGGGATGTGTCTGAATGAGCCTCTCTCTTCTTAATGTAGACAAGATGGACCAAAGCAGGCCTGTGTAGAGAGCTGTTCCTTGGTGCCTATGGTTGATATTCCATTCTAACTTGTGAAAGTGTCACAGGAAGGAGGGGCAGCCTCCATCTCATGGGAGCCCTGGAAGCAACTGTTAGGACACAGTGGTTGCCAAGGCAGTGACCTCATTCAGTTCCTGAAGGAAGTGACCTCACCTCACTTCCTTGGTGATGGAACTCTCTGAACTTGGGATCCAGGAAGCCAGGCACCCAGAGCCAGTCCCAGTCCCAGTCCCAGTGGGCTCACTTGTTTGGATTTACCAAGGACAGAGTCAGTCTTTCTTGGTACCTACTGATGTGAGGATGGCCAAATGCCAGGAAAGCTCTGCAGAGGGGCCTTTCCTGAGAAAGCAGGTAGTGGCTCACCGCTGGCTCCTGACAACTTCACAGAGTTGGCCAAGGAGGCCAGATGTGGGACAGGACAGGCCATTTCGCGGGAACATAGTATGGCCCACGAGTCAGACGGCACTCCGGGTAGTCACAGACCAACTTGGAAGAAGGAGGTGCCTTTGTGGGTGTGGGTGTGAGTTTGTGGTTTTGTCTCATGTTCTGAGAATAGGTAGGAAAGGCGGTTTGTTTGTTTTGGAGTGGACTGTTTCTAGTAAGTCTTTTGACGAGGCGAGTGTTTCTATGTTTGTGTATCCCACTGTGTCCCTGGTTGTAGACATTAGAAAAGAGAATGCATCAATGGATGTGTCCTGTCTAGTAGAAAGCTTCCCAGCATTCATCCTGCCCAATTCATGAATGGACTGCGGCTTGCCTTATGGATGGGCAACACCTACTATCTTCCTAAGTTCCTGTTTTCTTCCTGAATTCTGGCCACTCTCCAGAATAGGCTCATGGTTTTGTGTCCAAGATATGTACCACCTCCAAGCTCGGTGACATGGCCATGTACTGGAGAGCTGGAAGGAATGGTGAGCATCTCAGAAAACTCAGATATCAGTGTGACCAGTAAAGTCTCCCTGGAGAAACCCTGCTTTGGGCCTTTTGCTTACCTATTGTTCTGTTGCCCTGAATGTCAGGAAGGCCTTTGCCTCAGGGCACCCCTTTGTGAAGCCTGAAGAAAACAGTTTTCAAATGGAAATGCATGGGCATCACCTGTGGCTCTTTGCTTAATGGCTTTGCAAAGGGATGTGTCTGAATCAGCCTCTTGGCCCTGTGTGAGGCTGTGGCTTAGGTTGTCAGCACCTGACGGATCCAAAGAGAGATCCCATGTGTGCATCCAAAGCCAAATTGGCACAAAAGCAGTCATTGTGGATGATGTCTCTCGCCTTCCTCTGTAAGGTTCCTGACCTCCATCAAGTGAGAATAGGGATCCTTCGGGTCAAAGGAGTTCTTCAAAGCCCTGCAGAGGCTAGCCCATAGGTGCTTGGGTTTTCTCATGACTCCAATTCACACAAAGAATCTATACCCGGCAGTCAGTAGGCCTCCAATTGGAGAAGCGGAGCCAGTATTAACGGCAGGCCTATTGGATCACTCCAGGTTCACAGGAAGGGTGTCCAGGCCACCCTGACATTAGGCAAATGAGGGGCAAGGGAGCTTATTGTGGACACTGTCTTGGGCTGTGCCCCTCATGGAAACCTCCAGCCAGATGTTATGATGAGTGTCTATGTGGAAGAAGATGAGGGCCATGTGGCAGTGTTTTGGTTTGAATTGTGGTCATTGGTGTGGCGGTGGGAAGAGATGACTGGGTCCACCTGGGCTTGAACTCTGGTGTGATTCCCCTTGGAGACTGAGTTCTGGAACTGACCTCAGAGAAGTATTGCCGTGAATTGTGTTGGGATTTGAGGAGGCCATGCATGAGAGTCGCCCTTGGAAACTGAGATGTAGGCCCAGGCTGGCTTTCCACAGAGCACTGGGAATCTCAGCCCGGATATCACATGATTTTATTCTTAAAGACCTGGCAGCCATAGTTGAGAGTCAAAACACACATGGACCTCACATTTGTAGACCTCAATGGGCCTGGCTTCCTGTGACCTTTCGGCCACTCTTTGGGAAGCCTTGTTTGTGAGAGTTCTCCAGAGCTTTCGTTGAAATGAGCTTCCTCACCATTTAATGGTTCCTGAAGGAATGGAAACCCACAGTGCCTCTAACTTCATCCTTTAAAAATGGCTAGCTAGATAAATACCATGAGATTTTTGAAATTCCCATGACCAGGTGGCACTGGAGAACCTTTGGATGTCCTGTTCTGCTGATCATGAGTGTACCAGACAGTGCCTTGATTGACTGGGTTTCATGAAAATGGTGTAAAACAGAGATGCCAGTAAGTTGGGGCCTGCTGAGTAGCGGGCCTAGAGCAGTGGTGTGCAGGTTTGTGATAAAACATCTGTGGTGGGGCCATGTGGATCTGCCACTGGCTTCCAAATGGCTTGTGACTGACATGGTGCAGTGAGCAGACCCTTCTATGTAAAGGCATCTTGTTATATGGAGAGGTTTCAGGGCAGTGTTCAGAATCAGGTTGCTATGGTCAAGGGGGCAAGCTCTGTGGGATAGAAGCCTGGCTGGTGCATTCTCCTAGGACCTTGACCCACCACACGTGACAGAACTCCCTCCAGCACGGTGTCCCAGTTGAACTCCTTGTATTTCCTGAAGCAAATTCCAAACTCCCAGTGCAGCAGCAAGAAACACCACGAAAAGTGGAGGATGACCAAATGGCTTCAGAGTCCACACAGGGAGACACTTAGACCCCAGTGGCCACAGTTTACCTGCAAAGAGAGAATTCAGCACTTCTGCCTCATGTTCATTGGAAAATCAGAAACCATGTCCTCCAGGTCACATAGATGCAGACCCAGCTTTGATGGTCTCACTACAAAGGAAGCTAAAGCTCCTGACAACAACATATATTTCAAGTGCCCCACCTCAGAGGCAGTTTCTCACAAAGTCTTTAGGCCAGCAGAGCTCCATGTTTGTGGAGTGTTTACCCTGTCTCCCTTACTTATGGAAACTCCTCTACCACCTCCAAGGTTGTGAACTCCTGAGCATTGTCCATTCCACATACGTATTCACAGCTTTTCTAACTCTTCTCCATGAATTGCGTCTTACTTGTTGCGAAGGTAATGTCAAGGCATTGTTCTGGATGAGAGTGGGAAGGTTTTTGTGTAGCACATATTTGCCTACACATTGGATTCATTTTCCTATTTTCCGTTCGAAATACTGAATCCCTGACACTAACCCATACCCTACTAGATTCTGACTACGAATACTAATATGATGGAGAAAAATAACCCAAACACAATAGAAATACAGGCAGTTCAGAGCAGGCATGGTGTATAGTTGGACTTGCCTTTAGCATTACAATGGGTAGGTGTTTTAAATCTTGTCCAATTTAACAGAAGTAGTTCTCCATGTGTTTTGAGAGTTAACAAATGTGTGAAATTCTGTCTCCCTTTCTCTGTAGCCTATTCAGCAACATGTATTTTTACATGCACATATAGAATCTTACCTGCTATCCCACGTCCACTCTTGTGAGGTGGCTGACTTGGCAGATACAAATTGTGAGAAGAGATCACTCCTCCTAAATGCTGTTGGAACTGAAAATTCAACCTACCGGTGAGCTTCCTACTTGAACAACATGATACATAAATCCATGTTCAGTAACATAAATATTTTTGGATCTGTGGATGATATATATTTCATGATGAATTTCGATTGGCATATATATTTCTACTTTTTAATGTCTGTGTGTGTGTTCTGTGTGTATGTGTGTGTGTATATATACACACACACACACACACACACAATATACACAAACTCTCCAGATTTTTCAAAATATGAAATATATGTGTCTTAGTATACACTCCCTAAATTCATCCATGTTCATATATGTGGATTTATAATCAACTTTTCACAAGATTATTCTCAGAAATATTCATCCACCTGAAATACATATTTGTTTCCTAGTGCTGAAAACTAACTTCAGAGAATGGTGCATAGAGATCCTAATATTTCTACAGGAACTGACCCAGTTTAACATCAATGCCAGTAGATTCCTATGGGACATGATGTGTATTTTGACCTTCATTTTTATTCAACACTGATACATTACTATTTCTTCAGTTGATGCACATCATAGGATATGTATTTCATCCTCATGTTCACAAATTTCTAGGCATTTGGTTCACTTTCAATCACTTCCTGCTTCAGAACACATGTATTCCTCCACGTTTCTTGACTGGTCTTTTCATGAGACTTCTTTCCAAACACATTCTTTTCCATTTCCATAATCCCTTTTGAAGCCAAACTCACACCCCCTTCATGGTAAACCATCACCCTAATATCACCATTAGATGTATAACTGGTTGGAATGAATGGTTGTGTATCAATATTAGATTTCCTATATATTTTCAGATATCCATTCAATCCATTATTTAAATTGGAACCAGTTATAATATTTATTCACAGTAGGGTCTATTCATGCATTATCTCTATATTCATAGACCCAGGGTACACCTATTTGTACCCCCAAAGGCTAATTTATATGTCTTCAACATATTACTCCCAGAAATGGTGGAAGAAATACTCATGACACCTGATCTCCATATACATTGTATCACAGTGATATTCTGGACACAAAATGCAAAGGTCACACTTATGATTGTACCAAAGCCTCATTGGAAAGTGAGCATGGATTACTCAAAACATCCTTGTCCAGGTTGCCTAATGCTCTCAAATGTCAATCCTATTGGTGACTACACATTTGTTTCTTCCTAAGATGATATATTCAACCTCAACCCTGTTGAATATGTCTAATCCTCTCACTCACTTTATACTTTGCCTGATTTCCTAATGTCTCTATTGATATCTGCTTTCCTACATATGTTCCCCAGTTCATCATTGTGACTGACCCTTAACATGTGCTGACATTTACATTCACTCTCTAACCGACACCCTATTGCTAAAGAACTTTTGGTCCAAATTTTATACTCACTCTTCTTCCTAAACCTACCAACTATCTTCCTAATCCTACCTACTATCCCTTTTTGACTGGATGTTCTCTTCTACATTCAATCATCCAAGGTACAAGGTCCTGTGCCATTGTATATCGATTTATCTGAGACATCTGTGCAGAAAGTCATTCAAAGCTAAGTAACCCAATCAAGGGCCCAATGCCCTTCTGGCCTTCAAATCTTACTTGGATTTCTGTTTTCATACATATATTTCACCTATATATTATTATAAATATCACAGGTTCCCAATACCATTCATCATCCAGCAGAGTGATTCCTAACCCAAACCGAACAGGTTCTTAACCCTAACCATACACTGTTCCCTCAATCTAACTTTACAGAAGAGCAGGGACAGAGTTGGTCTTACAATACAGGAATGTAGGGGATCTTCCACCTGCTGAGAACCTCAAAGGTCCATGAAGAAATGATCCCTGGAGAAGATGTAGGCCGCTGTGAAGGACCTGAGAGAGCACAAGTCATCTTCCATGGCAAACCACCTGGTCAGGATGAAGGGATGTGTCTGAATGAGCCTCTCTCTTCTTAATGTAGACAAGATGGACCAAAGCAGGCCTGTGTGGAGAGCTGTCCCTTGGTGCCTATGGTTGATATTCCATTCTAACTTGTGAAAGTGTCACAGGAAGGAGGGGCAGCCTCCATCTCATGGGAGCCCTGGAAGCAACTGTTAGGACACAGTGGTTGCCAAGGCAGTGACCTCATTCAGTTCCTGAAGGAAGTGACCTCACCTCACTTCCTTGGTGATGGAACTCTCTGAACTTGGGATCCAGGAAGCCAGGCACCCAGAGCCAGTCCCAGTCCCAGTCCCAGTGGGCTCACTTGTTTGGATTTACCAAGAACAGAGTCAGTCTTTCTTGGTACCTACTGATGTGAGGATGGCCAAATGCCAGGAAAGCTCTGCAGAGGGGCCTTTCCTGAGAAAGCAGGTAGTGGCTCACCGCTGGCTCCTGACAACTTCACAGAGTTGGCCAAGGAGGCCAGATGTGGGACAGGACAGGCCATTTCGCGGGAACATAGTATGGCCCACGAGTCAGACGGCACTCCGGGTAGTCACAGACCAACTTGGAAGAAGGAGGTGCCTTTGTGGGTGTGGGTGTGAGTTTGTGGTTTTGTCTCATGTTCTGAGAATAGGTAGGAAAGGCGGTTTGTTTGTTTTGGAGTGGACTGTTTCTAGTAAGTCTTTTGACGAGGCGAGTGTTTCTATGTTTGTGTATCCCACTGTGTCCCTGGTTGTAGACATTAGAAAAGAGAATGCATCAATGGATGTGTCCTGTCTAGTAGAAAGCTTCCCAGCATTCATCCTGCCCAATTCATGAATGGACTGCGGCTTGCCTTATGGATGGGCAACACCTACTATCTTCCTAAGTTCCTGTTTTCTTCCTGAATTCTGGCCACTCTCCAGAATAGGCTCATGGTTTTGTGTCCAAGATATGTACCACCTCCAAGCTCGGTGACATGGCCATGTACTGGAGAGCTGGAAGGAATGGTGAGCATCTCAGAAAACTCAGATATCAGTGTGACCAGTAAAGTCTCCCTGGAGAAACCCTGCTTTGGGCCTTTTGCTTACCTATTGTTGTGTTTCCCTGAATGTCAGGAAGGCCTTTGCCTCAGGGCACCCCTTTGTGAAGCCTGAAGAAAACAGTTTTCAAATGGAAATGCATGGGCATCACCTGTGGCTCTTTGCTTAATGGCTTTGCAAAGGGATGTGTCTGAATCAGCCTCTTGGCCCTGTGTGAGGCTGTGGCTTAGGTTGTCAGCACCTGACGGATCCAAAGAGAGATCCCATGTGTGCATCCAAAGCCAAATTGGCACAAAAGCAGTCATTGTGGATGAAGTCTCTCGCCTTCCTCTGTAAGGTTCCTGACCTCCATCAAGTGAGAATAGGGATCCTTCGGGTCAAAGGAGTTCTTCAAAGCCCTGCAGAGGCTAGCCCATAGGTGCTTGGGTTTTCTCATGACTCCAATTCACACAAAGAATCTATACCCGGCAGTCAGTAGGCCTCCAATTGGAGAAGCGGAGCCAGTATTAACGGCAGGCCTATTGGATCACTCCAGGTTCACAGGAAGGGTGTCCAGGCCACCCTGACATTAGGCAAATGAGGGGCAAGGGAGCTTATTGTGGACACTGTCTTGGGCTGTGCCCCTCATGGAAACCTCCAGCCAGATGTTATGATGAGTGTCTATGTGGAAGAAGATGAGGGCCATGTGGCAGTGTTTTGGTTTGAATTGTGGTCATTGGTGTGGCGGTGGGAAGAGATGACTGGGTCCACCTGGGCTTGACCTCTGGTGTGATTCCCCTTGGAGACTGAGTTCTGGAACTGACCTCAGAGAAGTATTGCCGTGAATTGTGTTGGGATTTGAGGAGGCCATGCATGAGAGTCGCCCTTGGAAACTGAGATGTAGGCCCAGGCTGGCTTTCCACAGAGCACTGGGAATCTCAGCCCGGATATCACATGATTTTATTCTTAAAGACCTGGCAGCCATAGTTGAGAGTCAAAACACACATGGACCTCACATTTGTAGACCTCAATGGGCCTGGCTTCCTGTGACCTTTCGGCCACTCTTTGGGAAGCCTTGTTTGTGAGAGTTCTCCAGAGCTTTTGTTGAAATGAGCTTCCTCACCATTTAATGGTTCCTGAAGGAATGGAAACCCACAGTGCCTCTAACTTCATCCTTTAAAAATGGCTAGCTAGATAAATACCATGAGATTTTTGAAATTCCCATGACCAGGTGGCACTGGAGAACCTTTGGATGTCCTGTTCTGCTGATCATGAGTGTACCAGACAGTGCCTTGATTGACTGGGTTTCATGAAAATGGTGTAAAACAGAGATGCCAGTAAGTTGGGGCCTGCTGAGTAGCGGGCCTAGAGCAGTGGTGTGCAGGTGTGTGATAAAACATCTGTGGTGGGGCCATGCGGATCTGCCACTGGCTTCCAAATGGCTTGTGACTGACATGGTGCAGTGAGCAGACCCTTCTATGTAAAGGCATCTTGTTATATGGAGAGGTTTCAGGGCAGTGTTCAGAATCAGGTTGCTATGGTCAAGGGGGCAAGCTCTGTGGGATAGAAGCCTGGCTGGTGCATTCTCCTAGGACCTTGACCCACCACACGTGACAGAACTCCCTCCAGCACGGTGTCCCAGTTGAACTCCTTGTATTTCCTGAAGCAAATTCCAAACTCCCAGTGCAGCAGCAAGAAACACCACGAAAAGTGGAGGATGACCAAATGGCTTCAGAGTCCACACAGGGAGACACTTAGACCCCAGTGGCCACAGTTTACCTGCAAAGAGAGAATTCAGCACTTCTGCCTCATGTTCATTGGAAAATCAGAAACCATGTCCTCCAGGTCACATAGATGCAGACCCAGCTTTGATGGTCTCACTACAAAGGAAGCTAAAGCTCCTGACAACAACATATATTTCAAGTGCCCCACCTCAGAGGCAGTTTCTCACAAAGTCTTTAGGCCAGCAGAGCTCCATGTTTGTGGAGTGCTTACCCTGTCTCCCTTACTTATGGAAACTCCTCTACCACCTCCAAGGTTGTGAACTCCTGAGCATTGTCCATTCCACATACGTATTCACAGCTTTTCTAACTCTTCTCCATGAATTGCGTCTTACTTGTTGCGAAGGTAATGTCAAGGCATTGTTCTGGATGAGAGTGGGAAGGTTTTTGTGTAGCACATATTTGCCTACACATTGGATTCATTTTCCTATTTTCCGTTCGAAATACTGAATCCCTGACACTAACACATACCCTACTAGATTCTGACTACGAATACTAATATGATGGAGAAAAATAACCCAAACACAATAGAAATACAGGCAGTTCAGAGCAGGCATGGTGTATAGTTGGACTTGCCTTTAGCATTACAATGGGTAGGTGTTTTAAATCTTGTCCAATTTAATAGAAGTAGTTCTCCATGTGTTTTGAGAGTTAACAAATGTGTGAAATTCTGTCTCCCTTTCTCTGTAGCCTATTCAGCAACATGTATTTTTACATGCACATATAGAATCTTACCTGCTATCCCACGTCCACTCTTGTGAGGTGGCTGACTTGGCAGATACAAATTGTGAGAAGAGATCACTCCTCCTAAATGCTGTTGGAACTGAAAATTCAACCTACCGGTGAGCTTCCTACTGGAACACCATGATACATAAATCCATGTTCAGTAACATAAATATTTTTGGATCTGTGGATGACATATATTTCATGATGAATTTCGATTGGCATATATATTTCTACTTTTTAATGTCTGTGTGTGTGTTCTGTGTGTATGTGTGTGTGTATATATATACACACACACACACACACACACACAATATACACAAACTCTCCAGATTTTTCAAAATATGAAATATATGTGTCTTAGTATACACTCCCTAAATTCATCCATGTTCATATATGTGGATTTATAATCAACTTTTCACAAGATTATTCTCAGAAATATTCATCCACCTGAAATACATATTTGTTTCCTAGTGCTGAAAACTAACTTCAGAGAATGGTGCATAGAGATCCTAATATTTCTACAGGAACTGACCCAGTTTAACATCAATGCCAGTAGATTCCTATGGGACATGATGTGTATTTTGACCTTCATTTTTATTCAACACTGATACATTACTATTTCTTCAGTTGATGCACATCATAGGATATGTATTTCATCCTCATGTTCACAAATTTCTAGGCATTTGGTTCACTTTCAATCACTTCCTGCTTCAGAACACATGTATTCCTCCACGTTTCTTGACTGGTCTTTTCATGAGACTTCTTTCCAAACACATTCTTTTCCATTTCCATAATCCCTTTTGAAGCCAAACTCACACCCCCTTCATGGTAAACCATCACCCTAATATCACCATTAGATGTATAACTGGTTGGAATGAATGGTTGTGTATCAATATTAGATTTCCTATATATTTTCAGATATCCATTCAATCCATTATTTAAATTGGAACCAGTTATAATATTTATTCACAGTAGGGTCTATTCATGCATTATCTCTATATTCATAGACCCAGGGTACACCTATTTGTACCCCCAAAGGCTAATTTATATGTCTTCAACATATTACTCCCAGAAATGGTGGAAGAAATACTCATGACACCTGATCTCCATATACATTGTATCACAGTGATATTCTGGACACAAAATGCAAAGGTCACACTTATGATTGTACCAAAGCCTCATTGGAAAGTGAGCATGGATTACTCAAAACATCCTTGTCCAGGTTGCCTAATGCTCTCAAATGTCAATCCTATTGGTGACTACACATTTGTTTCTTCCTAAGATGATATATTCAACCTCAACCCTGTTGAATATGTCTAATCCTCTCACTCACTTTATACTTTGCCTGATTTCCTAATGTCTCTATTGATATCTGCTTTCCTACATATGTTCCCCAGTTCATCATTGTGACTGACCCTTAACATGTGCTGACATTTACATTCACTCTCTAACCGACACCCTATTGCTAAAGAACTTTGGTCCAAATTTTATACTCACTCTTCTTCCTAAACCTACCAACTATCTTCCTAATCCTACCTACTATCCCTTTTTGACTGGATGTTCTCTTCTACATTCAATCATCCAAGGTACAAGGTCCTGTGCCATTGTATATCGATTTATCTGAGACATCTGTGCAGAAAGTCATTCAAAGCTAAGTAACCCAATCAAGGGCCCAATGCCCTTCTGGCCTTCAAATCTTACTTGGATTTCTGTTTTCATACATATATTTCACCTATATATTATTATAAATATCACAGGTTCCCAATACCATTCATCATCCAGCAGAGTGATTCCTAACCCAAACCGAACAGGTTCTTAACCCTAACCATACACTGTTCCCTCAATCTAACTTTACAGAAGAGCAGGGACAGAGTTGGTCTTACAATACAGGAATGTAGGGGATCTTCCACCTGCTGAGAACCTCAAAGGTCCATGCAGAAATGATCCCTGGAGAAGATGTAGGCCGCTGTGAAGGACCTGAGAGAGCACAAGTCATCTTCCATGGCAAACCACCTGGTCAGGATGAAGGGATGTGTCTGAATGAGCCTCTCTCTTCTTAATGTAGACAAGATGGACCAAAGCAGGCCTGTGTAGAGAGCTGTTCCTTGGTGCCTATGGTTGATATTCCATTCTAACTTGTGAAAGTGTCACAGGAAGGAGGGGCAGCCTCCATCTCATGGGAGCCCTGGAAGCAACTGTTAGGACACAGTGGTTGCCAAGGCAGTGACCTCATTCAGTTCCTGAAGGAAGTGACCTCACCTCACTTCCTTGGTGATGGAACTCTCTGAACTTGGGATCCAGGAAGCCAGGCACCCAGAGCCAGTCCCAGTCCCAGTCCCAGTGGGCTCACTTGTTTGGATTTACCAAGGACAGAGTCAGTCTTTCTTGGTACCTACTGATGTGAGGATGGCCAAATGCCAGGAAAGCTCTGCAGAGGGGCCTTTCCTGAGAAAGCAGGTAGTGGCTCACCGCTGGCTCCTGACAACTTCACAGAGTTGGCCAAGGAGGCCAGATGTGGGACAGGACAGGCCATTTCGCGGGAACATAGTATGGCCCACGAGTCAGACGGCACTCCGGGTAGTCACAGACCATCTTGGAAGAAGGAGGTGCCTTTGTGGGTGTGGGTGTGAGTTTGTGGTTTTGTCTCATGTTCTGAGAATAGGTAGGAAAGGCGGTTTGTTTGTTTTGGAGTGGACTGTTTCTAGTAAGTCTTTTGACGAGGCGAGTGTTTCTATGTTTGTGTATCCCACTGTGTCCCTGGTTGTAGACATTAGAAAAGAGAATGCATCAATGGATGTGTCCTGTCTAGTAGAAAGCTTCCCAGCATTCATCCTGCCCAATTCATGAATGGACTGCGGCTTGCCTTATGGATGGGCAACACCTACTATCTTCCTAAGTTCCTGTTTTCTTCCTGAATTCTGGCCACTCTCCAGAATAGGCTCATGGTTTTGTGTCCAAGATATGTACCACCTCCAAGCTCGGTGACATGGCCATGTACTGGAGAGCTGGAAGGAATGGTGAGCATCTCAGAAAACTCAGATATCAGTGTGACCAGTAAAGTCTCCCTGGAGAAACCCTGCTTTGGGCCTTTTGCTTACCTATTGTTCTGTTGCCCTGAATGTCAGGAAGGCCTTTGCCTCAGGGCACCCCTTTGTGAAGCCTGAAGAAAACAGTTTTCAAATGGAAATGCATGGGCATCACCTGTGGCTCTTTGCTTAATGGCTTTGCAAAGGGATGTGTCTGAATCAGCCTCTTGGCCCTGTGTGAGGCTGTGGCTTAGGTTGTCAGCACCTGACGGATCCAAAGAGAGATCCCATGTGTGCATCCAAAGCCAAATTGGCACAAAAGCAGTCATTGTGGATGATGTCTCTCGCCTTCCTCTGTAAGGTTCCTGACCTCCATCAAGTAAGAATAGGGATCCTTCGGGTCAAAGGAGTTCTTCAAAGCCCTGCAGAGGCTAGCCCATAGGTGCTTGGGTTTTCTCATGACTCCAATTCACACAAAGAATCTATACCCGGCAGTCAGTAGGCCTCCAATTGGAGAAGCGGAGCCAGTATTAATGGCAGGCCTATTGGATCACTCCAGGTTCACAGGAAGGGTGTCCAGGCCACCCTGACATTAGGCAAATGAGGGGCAAGGGAGCTTATTGTGGACACTGTCTTGGGCTGTGCCCCTCATGGAAACCTCCAGCCAGATGTTATGATGAGTGTCTATGTGGAAGAAGATGAGGGCCATGTGGCAGTGTTTTGGTTTGAATTGTGGTCATTGGTGTGGCGGTGGGAAGAGATGACTGGGTCCACCTGGGCTTGAACTCTGGTGTGATTCCCCTTGGAGACTGAGTTCTGGAACTGACCTCAGAGAAGTATTGCCGTGAATTGTGTTGGGATTTGAGGAGGCCATGCATGAGAGTCGCCCTTGGAAACTGAGATCTAGGCCCAGGCTGGCTTTCCACAGAGCACTGGGAATCTCAGCCCGGATATCACATGATTTTATTCTTAAAGACCTGGCAGCCATAGTTGAGAGTCAAAACACACATGGACCTCACATTTGTAGACCTCAATGGGCCTGGCTTCCTGTGACCTTTCGGCCACTCTTTGGGAAGCCTTGTTTGTGAGAGTTCTCCAGAGCTTTTGTTGAAATGAGCTTCCTCACCATTTAATGGTTCCTGAAGGAATGGAAACCCACAGTGCCTCTAACTTCATCCTTTAAAAATGGCTGGCTAGATAAATACCATGAGATTTTTGAAATTCCCATGACCAGGTGGCACTGGAGAACCTTTGGATGTCCTGTTCTGCTGATCATGAGTGTACCAGACAGTGCCTTGATTGACTGGGTTTCATGAAAATGGTGTAAAACAGAGATGCCAGTAAGTTGGGGCCTGCTGAGTAGCGGGCCTAGAGCAGTGGTGTGCAGGTGTGTGATAAAACATCTGTGGTGGGGCCATGTGGATCTGCCACTGGCTTCCAAATGGCTTGTGACTGACATGGTGCAGTGAGCAGACCCTTCTATGTAAAGGCATCTTGTTATATGGAGAGGTTTCAGGGCAGTGTTCAGAATCAGGTTGCTATGGTCAAGGGGGCAAGCTCTGTGGGATAGAAGCCTGGCTGGTGCATTCTCCTAGGACCTTGACCCACCACACGTGACAGAACTCCCTCCAGCACGGTGTCCCAGTTGAACTCCTTGTATTTCCTGAAGCAAATTCCAAACTCCCAGTGCAGCAGCAAGAAACACCACGAAAAGTGGAGGATGACCAAATGGCTTCAGAGTCCACACAGGGAGACACTTAGACCCCAGTGGCCACAGTTTACCTGCAAAGAGAGAATTCAGCACTTCTGCCTCATGTTCATTGGAAAATCAGAAACCATGTCCTCCAGGTCACATAGATGCAGACCCAGCTTTGATGGTCTCACTACAAAGGAAGCTAAAGCTCCTGACAACAACATATATTTCAAGTGCCCCACCTCAGAGGCAGTTTCTCACAAAGTCTTTAGGCCAGCAGAGCTCCATGTTTGTGGAGTGTTTACCCTGTCTCCCTTACTTATGGAAACTCCTCTACCACCTCCAAGGTTGTGAACTCCTGAGCATTTTCCATTCCACATACGTATTCACAGCTTTTCTAACTCTTCTCCACGAATTGCGTCTTACTTGTTGCGAAGGTAATGTCAAGGCATTGTTCTGGATGAGAGTGGGAAGGTTTTTGTGTAGCACATATTTGCCTACACATTGGATTCATTTTCCTATTTTCCGTTTGAAATACTGAATCCCTGACACTAACCCATACCCTACTAGATTCTGACTACGAATACTAATATGATGGAGAAAAATAACCCAAACACAATAGAAATACAGGCAGTTCAGAGCAGGCATGGTGTATAGTTGGACTTGCCTTTAGCATTACAAAGGGTAGGTGTTTTAAATCTTGTCCAATTTAATAGAAGTAGTTCTCCATGTGTTTTGAGAGTTAACAAATGTGTGAATTTCTGCCTCCCTTTCTCTGTAGCCTATTCAGCAACATGTATTTTTACATGCACATATAGAATCCTACCTGCTATCCCACGTCCACTCTTGTGAGGTGGCTGACTTGGCAGATACAAATTGTGAGAAGAGATCACTCCTCCTAAATGCTGTTGGAACTGAAAATTCAACCTACGGGTGAGCTTCCTACTTGAACACCATGATACATAAATCCATGTTCAGTAACATAAATATTTTTGGATCTGTGGATGATATATATTTCATGATGAATTTCGATTGGAATATATATTTCTACTTTTTAATGTCTGTGTGTGTGTTCTGTGTGTATGTGTGTGTGTATACACACACACACACACACACACACAATATACACAAACTCTCCAGATTTTTCAAAATATGAAATATATGTGTCTTAGTATACACTCCCTAAATTCATCCATGTTCATATATGTGGATTTATAATCAACTTTTCACAAGATTATTCTCAGAAATATTCATCCACCTGGAATACATATTTGTTTCCTAGTGCCGAAAACTAACTTCAGAGAATGGTGCATAGAGATCCTAATATTTCTACAGGAACTGACCCAGTTTAACATCAATGCCAGTAGATTCCTATGGGACATGATGTGTATTTTGACCTTCATTTTTATTCAACACTGATACATTACTATTTCTTCAGTTGATGCACATCATAGGATATGTATTTCATCCTCATGTTCACAAATTTCTAGGCATTTGGTTCACTTTCAATCACTTCCTGCTTCAGAACACATGTATTCCTCCACGTTTCTTGACTGGTCTTTTCATGAGACTTCTTTCCAAACACATTCTTTTCCATTTCCATAATCCCTTTTGAAGCCAAACTCACACCCCCTTCATGGTAAACCATCACCCTAATATCACCATTAGATGTATAACTGGTTGGAATGAATGGTTGTGTATCAATATTAGATTTCCTATATATTTTCAGATATCCATTCAATCCATTATTTAAATTGGAACCAGTTATAATATTTATTCACAGTAGGGTCTATTCATGCATTATCTCTATATTCATAGACCCAGGGTACACCTATTTGTACCCCCAAAGGCTAATTTATATGTCTTCAACATATTACTCCCAGAAATGGTGGAAGAAATACTCATGACACCTGATCTCCATATACATTGTATCACAGTGATATTCTGGACACAAAATGCAAAGGTCACACTTATGATTGTACCAAAGCCTCATTGGAAAGTGAGCATGGATTACTCAAAACATCCTTGTCCAGGTTGCCTAATGCTCTCAAATGTCAATCCTATTGGTGACTACACATTTGTTTCTTCCTAAGATGATATATTCAACCTCAACCCTGTTGAATATGTCTAATCCTCTCACTCACTTTATACTTTGCCTGATTTCCTAATGTCTCTATTGATATCTGCTTTCCTACATATGTTCCCCAGTTCATCATTGTGACTGACCCTTAACATGTGCTGACATTTACATTCACTCTCTAACCGACACCCTATTGCTAAAGAACTTTTGGTCCAAATTTTATACTCACTCTTCTTCCTAAACCTACCAACTATCTTCCTAATCCTACCTACTATCCCTTTTTGACTGGATGTTCTCTTCTACATTCAATCATCCAAGGTACAAGGTCCTGTGCCATTGTATATCGATTTATCTGAGACATCTGTGCAGAAAGTCATTCAAAGCTAAGTAACCCAATCAAGGGCCCAATGCCCTTCTGGCCTTCAAATCTTACTTGGATTTCTGTTTTCATACATATATTTCACCTATATATTATTATAAATATCACAGGTTCCCAATACCATTCATCATCCAGCAGAGTGATTCCTAACCCAAACCGAACAGGTTCTTAACCCTAACCATACACTGTTCCCTCAATCTAACTTTACAGAAGAGCAGGGACAGAGTTGGTCTTACAATACAGGAATGTAGGGGATCTTCCACCTGCTGAGAACCTCAAAGGTCCATGAAGAAATGATCCCTGGAGAAGATGTAGGCCGCTGTGAAGGACCTGAGAGAGCACAAGTCATCTTCCATGGCAAACCACCTGGTCAGGATGAAGGGATGTGTTTGAATGAGCCTCTCTCTTCTTAATGAAGACAAGATGGACCAAAGCAGGCCTGTGTGGAGAGCTGTTCCTTGGTGCCTATGGTTGATATTCCATTCTAACTTGTGAAAGTGTCACAGGAAGGAGGGGCAGCCTCCATCTCATGGGAGCCCTGGAAGCAACTGTTAGGACACAGTGGTTGCCAAGGCAGTGACCTCATTCAGTTCCTGAAGGAAGTGACCTCACCTCACTTCCTTGGTGATGGAACTCTCTGAACTTGGGATCCAGGAAGCCAGGCACCCAGAGCCAGTCCCAGTCCCCGTCCCAGTGGGCTCACTTGTTTGGATTTACCAAGAACAGAGTCAGTCTTTCTTGGTACCTACTGATGTGAGGATGGCCAAATGCCAGGAAAGCTCTGCAGAGGGGCCTTTCCTGAGAAAGCAGGTAGTGGCTCACCGCTGGCTCCTGACAACTTCACAGAGTTGGCCAAGGAGGCCAGATGTGGGACAGGACAGGCCATTTTGCGCGAACATAGTATGGCCCACGAGTCAGACGGCACTCCGGGTAGTCACAGACCAACTTGGAAGAAGGAGGTGCCTTTGTGGGTGTGGGTGTGAGTTTGTGGTTTTGTCTCATGTTCTGAGAATAGGTAGGAAAGGCGGTTTGTTTGTTTTGGAGTGGACTGTTTCTAGTAAGTCTTTTGACGAGGCGAGTGTTTCTATGTTTGTGTATCCCACTGTGTCCCTGGTTGTAGACATTAGAAAAGAGAATGCATCAATGGATGTGTCCTGTCTAGTAGAAAGCTTCCCAGCATTCATCCTGCCCAATTCATGAATGGACTGCGGCTTGCCTTATGGATGGGCAACACCTACTATCTTCCTAAGTTCCTGTTTTCTTCCTGAATTCTGGCCACTCTCCAGAATAGGCTCATGGTTTTGTGTCCAAGATATGTACCACCTCCAAGCTCGGTGACATGGCCATGTACTGGAGAGCTGGAAGGAATGGTGAGCATCTCAGAAAACTCAGATATCAGTGTGACCAGTAAAGTCTCCCTGGAGAAACACTGCTTTGGGCCTTTTGCTTACCTATTGTTCTGTTGCCCTGAATGTCAGGAAGGCCTTTGCCTCAGGGCACCCCTTTGTGAAGCCTGAAGAAAACAGTTTTCAAATGGAAATGAATGGGCATCACCTGTGGCTCTTTGCTTAATGGCTTTGCAAAGGGATGTGTCTGAATCAGCCTCTTGGCCCTGTGTGAGGCTGTGGCTTAGGTTGTCAGCACCTGACGGATCCAAAGAGAGATCCCATGTGTGCATCCAAAGCCAAATTGGCACAAAAGCAGTCATTGTGGATGATGTCTCTCGCCTTCCTCTGTAAGGTTCCTGACCTCCATCAAGTGAGAATAGGGATCCTTCGGGTCAAAGGAGTTCTTCAAAGCCCTGCAGAGGCTAGCCCATAGGTGCTTGGGTTTTCTCATGACTCCAATTCACACAAAGAATCTATACCCGGCAGTCAGTAGGCCTCCAATTGGAGAAGCGGAGCCAGTATTAACGGCAGGCCTATTGGATCACTCCAGGTTCACAGGAAGGGTGTCCAGGCCACCCTGACATTAGGCAAATGAGGGGCAAGGGAGCTTATTGTGGACACTGTCTTGGGCTGTGCCCCTCATGGAAACCTCCAGCCAGATGTTATGATGAGTGTCTATGTGGAAGAAGATGAGGGCCATGTGGCAGTGTTTTGGTTTGAATTGTGGTCATTGGTGTGGCGGTGGGAAGAGATGACTGGGTCCACCTGGGCTTGACCTCTGGTGTGATTCCCCTTGGAGACTGAGTTCTGGAACTGACCTCAGAGAATTATTGCCGTGAATTGTGTTGGGATTTGAGGAGGCCATGCATGAGAGTCGCCCTTGGAAACTGAGATCTAGGCCCAGGCTGGCTTTCCACAGAGCACTGGGAATCTCAGCCCGGATATCACATGATTTTATTCTTAAAGACCTGGCAGCCATAGTTGAGAGTCAAAACACACATGGACCTCACATTTGTAGACCTCAATGGGCCTGGCTTCGTGTGACCTTTTGGCCACTCTTTGGGAAGCCTTGTTTGTGAGAGTTCTCCAGAGCTTTTGTTGAAATGAGCTTCCTCACCATTTAATGGTTCCTGAAGGAATGGAAACCCACAGTGCCTCTAACTTCATCCTTTAAAAATGGCTAGCTAGATAAATACCATGAGATTTTTGAAATTCCCATGACCAGGTGGCACTGGAGAACCTTTGGATGTCCTGTTCTGCTGATCATGAGTGTACCAGACAGTGCCTTGATTGACTGGGTTTCATGAAAATGGTGTAAAACAGAGATGCCAGTAAGTTGGGGCCTGCTGAGTAGCGGGCCTAGAGCAGTGGTGTGCAGGTGTGTGATAAAACATCTGTGGTGGGGCCATGCGGACCTGCCACTGGCTTCCAAATGGCTTGTGACTGACATGGTGCAGTGAGCAGACCCTTCTATGTAAAGGCATCTTGTTATATGGAGAGGTTTCAGGGCAGTGTTCAGAATCAGGTTGCTATGGTCAAGGGGGCAAGCTCTGTGGGATAGAAGCCTGGCTGGTGCATTCTCCTAGGACCTTGACCCACCACACGTGACAGAACTCCCTCCAGCACGGTGTCCCAGTTGAACTCCTTGTATTTCCTGAAGCAAATTCCAAACTCCCAGTGCAGCAGCAAGAAACACCACGAAAAGTGGAGGATGACCAAATGGCTTCAGAGTCCACACAGGGAGACACTTAGACCCCAGTGGCCACAGTTTACCTGCAAAGAGAGAATTCAGCACTTCTGCCTCATGTTCATTGGAAAATCAGAAACCATGTCCTCCAGGTCACATAGATGCAGACCCAGCTTTGATGGTCTCACTACAAAGGAAGCTAAAGCTCCTGACAACAACATATATTTCAAGTGCCCCACCTCAGAGGCAGTTTCTCACAAAGTCTTTAGGCCAGCAGAGCTCCATGTTTGTGGAGTGTTTACCCTGTCTCCCTTACTTATGGAAACTCCTCTACCACCTCCAAGGTTGTGAACTCCTGAGCATTGTCCATTCCACATACGTATTCACAGCTTTTCTAACTCTTCTCCATGAATTGCGTCTTACTTGTTGCGAAGGTAATGTCAAGGCATTGTTCTGGATGAGAGTGGGAAGGTTTTTGTGTAGCACATATTTGCCTACACATTGGATTCATTTTCCTATTTTCCGTTCGAAATACTGAATCCCTGACACTAACCCATACCCTACTAGATTCTGACTACGAATACTAATATGATGGAGAAAAATAACCCAAACACAATAGAAATACAGGCAGTTCAGAGCAGGCGTGGTGTATAGTTGGACTTGCCTTTAGCATTACAATGGGTAGGTGTTTTAAATCTTGTCCAATTTAATAGAAGTAGTTCTCCATGTGTTTTGAGAGTTAACAAATGTGTGAAATTCTGTCTCCCTTTCTCTGTAGCCTATTCAGCAACATGTATTTTTACATGCACATATAGAATCTTACCTGCTATCCCACGTCCACTCTTGTGAGGTGGCTGACTTGGCAGATACAAATTGTGAGAAGAGATCACTCCTCCTAAATGCTGTTGGAACTGAAAATTCAACCTACCGGTGAGCTTCCTACTTGAACACCATGATACATAAATCCATGTTCAGTAACATAAATATTTTTGGATCTGTGGATGATATATATTTCATGATGAATTTCGATTGGCATATATATTTCTACTTTTTAATGTCTGTGTGTGTGTTCTGTGTGTATGTGTGTGTGTATATATATATACACACACACACACACACACAATATACACAAACTCTCCAGATTTTTCAAAATATGAAATATATGTGTCTTAGTATACACTCCCTAAATTCATCCATGTTCATATATGTGGATTTATAATCAACTTTTCACAAGATTATTCTCAGAAATATTCATCCACCTGAAATACATATTTGTTTCCTAGTGCTGAAAACTAACTTCAGAGAATGGTGCATAGAGATCCTAATATTTCTACAGGAACTGACCCAGTTTAACATCAATGCCAGTAGATTCCTATGGGACATGATGTGTATTTTGACCTTCATTTTTATTCAACACTGATACATTACTATTTCTTCAGTTGATGCACATCATAGGATATGTATTTCATCCTCATGTTCACAAATTTCTAGGCATTTGGTTCACTTTCAATCACTTCCTGCTTCAGAACACATGTATTCCTCCACGTTTCTTGACTGGTCTTTTCATGAGACTTCTTTCCAAACACATTCTTTTCCATTTCCATAATCCCTTTTGAAGCCAAACTCACACCCCCTTCATGGTAAACCATCACCCTAATATCACCATTAGATGTATAACTGGTTGGAATGAATGGTTGTGTATCAATATTAGATTTCCTATATATTTTCAGATATCCATTCAATCCATTATTTAAATTGGAACCAGTTATAATATTTATTCACAGTAGGGTCTATTCATGCATTATCTCTATATTCATAGACCCAGGGTACACCTATTTGTACCCCCAAAGGCTAATTTATATGTCTTCAACATATTACTCCCAGAAATGGTGGAAGAAATACTCATGACACCTGATCTCCATATACATTGTATCACAGTGATATTCTGGACACAAAATGCAAAGGTCACACTTATGATTGTACCAAAGCCTCATTGGAAAGTGAGCATGGATTACTCAAAACATCCTTGTCCAGGTTGCCTAATGCTCTCAAATGTCAATCCTATTGGTGACTACACATTTGTTTCTTCCTAAGATGATATATTCAACCTCAACCCTGTTGAATATGTCTAATCCTCTCACTCACTTTATACTTTGCCTGATTTCCTAATGTCTCTATTGATATCTGCTTTCCTACATATGTTCCCCAGTTCATCATTGTGACTGACCCTTAACATGTGCTGACATTTACATTCACTCTCTAACGGACACCCTATTGCTAAAGAACTTTTGGTCCAAATTTTATACTCACTCTTCTTCCTAAACCTACCAACTATCTTCCTAATCCTACGTACTATCCCTTTTTGACTGGATGTTCTCTTCTACATTCAATCATCCAAGGTACAAGGTCCTGTGCCATTGTATATCGATTTATCTGAGACATCTGTGCAGAAAGTCATTCAAAGCTAAGTAACCCAATCAAGGGCCCAATGCCCTTCTGGCCTTCAAATCTTACTTGGATTTCTGTTTTCATACATATATTTCACCTATATATTATTATAAATATCACAGGTTCCCAATACCATTCATCATCCAGCAGAGTGATTCCTAACCCAAACCGAACAGGTTCTTAACCCTAACCATACACTGTTCCCTCAATCTAACTTTACAGAAGAGCAGGGACAGAGTTGGTCTTACAATACAGGAATGTAGGGGATCTTCCACCTGCTGAGAACCTCAAAGGTCCATGAAGAAATGATCCCTGGAGAAGATGTAGGCCGCTGTGAAGGACCTGAGAGAGCACAAGTCATCTTCCATGGCAAACCACCTGGTCAGGATGAAGGGATGTGTCTGAATGAGCCTCTCTCTTCTTAATGTAGACAAGATGGACCAAAGCAGGCCTGTGTGGAGAGCTGTTCCTTGGTGCCTATGGTTGATATTCCATTCTAACTTGTGAAAGTGTCACAGGAAGGAGGGGCAGCCTCCATCTCATGGGAGCCCTGGAAGCAACTGTTAGGACACAGTGGTTGCCAAGGCAGTGACCTCATTCAGTTCCTGAAGGAAGTGACCTCACCTCACTTCCTTGGTGATGGAACTCTCTGAACTTGGGATCCAGGAAGCCAGGCACCCAGAGCCAGTCCCAGTCCCCGTCCCAGTGGGCTCACTTGTTTGGATTTACCAAGAACAGAGTCAGTCTTTCTTGGTACCTACTGATGTGAGGATGGCCAAATGCCAGGAAAGCTCTGCAGAGGGGCCTTTCCTGAGAAAGCAGGTAGTGGCTCACCGCTGGCTCCTGACAACTTCACAGAGTTGGCCAAGGAGGCCAGATGTGGGACAGGACAGGCCATTTCGCGGGAACATAGTATGGCCCACGAGTCAGACGGCACTCCGGGTAGTCACAGACCAACTTGGAAGAAGGAGGTGCCTTTGTGGGTGTGGGTGTGAGTTTGTGGTTTTGTCTCATGTTCTGAGAATAGGTAGGAAAGGCGGTTTGTTTGTTTTGGAGTGGACTGTTTCTAGTAAGTCTTTTGACGAGGCGAGTGTTTCTATGTTTGTGTATCCCACTGTGTCCCTGGTTGTAGACATTAGAAAAGAGAATGCATCAATGGATGTGTCCTGTCTAGTAGAAAGCTTCCCAGCATTCATCCTGCCCAATTCATGAATGGACTGCGGCTTGCCTTATGGATGGGCAACACCTACTATCTTCCTAAGTTCCTGTTTTCTTCCTGAATTCTGGCCACTCTCCAGAATAGGCTCATGGTTTTGTGTCCAAGATATGTACCACCTCCAAGCTCGGTGACATGGCCATGTACTGGAGAGCTGGAAGGAATGGTGAGCATCTCAGAAAACTCAGATATCAGTGTGACCAGTAAAGTCTCCCTGGAGAAACCCTGCTTTGGGCCTTTTGCTTACCTATTGTTCTGTTGCCCTGAATGTCAGGAAGGCCTTTGCCTCAGGGCACCCCTTTGTGAAGCCTGAAGAAAACAGTTTTCAAATGGAAATGCATGGGCATCACCTGTGGCTCTTTGCTTAATGGCTTTGCAAAGGGATGTGTCTGAATCAGCCTCTTGGCCCTGTGTGAGGCTGTGGCTTAGGTTGTCAGCACCTGACGGATCCAAAGAGAGATCCCATGTGTGCATCCAAAGCCAAATTGGCACAAAAGCAGTCATTGTGGATGATGTCTCTCGCCTTCCTCTGTAAGGTTCCTGACCTCCATCAAGTGAGAATAGGGATCCTTCCGGTCAAAGGAGTTCTTCAAAGCCCTGCAGAGGCTAGCCCATAGGTGCTTGGGTTTTCTCATGACTCCAATTCACACAAAGAATCTATACCCGGCAGTCAGTAGGCCTCCAATTGGAGAAGCGGAGCCAGTATTAACGGCAGGCCTATTGGATCACTCCAGGTTCACAGGAAGGGTGTCCAGGCCACCCTGACATTAGGCAAATGAGGGGCAAGGGAGCTTATTGTGGACACTGTCTTGGGCTGTGCCCCTCATGGAAACCTCCAGCCCAGCCAGAGGTTATGATGAGTGTCTATGTGGAAGAAGATGAGGGCCATGTGGCAGTGTTTTGGTTTGAATTGTGGTCATTGGTGTGGCGGTGGGAAGAGATGACTGGGTCCACCTGGGCTTGACCTCTGGTGTGATTCCCCTTGGAGACTGAGTTCTGGAACTGACCTCAGAGAAGTATTGCCGTGAATTGTGTTGGGATTTGAGGAGGCCATGCATGAGAGTCGCCCTTGGAAACTGGGATGTAGGCCCAGGCTGGCTTTCCACAGAGCACTGGGAATCTCAGCCCGGATATCACATGATTTTATTCTTAAAGACCTGGCAGCCATAGTTGAGAGTCAAAACACACATGGACCTCACATTTGTAGACCTCAATGGGCCTGGCTTCGTGTGACCTTTTGGCCACTCTTTGGGAAGCCTTGTTTGTGAGAGTTCTCCAGAGCTTTCGTTGAAATGAGCTTCCTCACCATTTAATGGTTCCTGAAGGAATGGAAACCCACAGTGCCTCTAACTTCATCCTTTAAAAATGGCTAGCTAGATAAATACCATGAGATTTTTGAAATTCCCATGACCAGGTGGCACTGGAGAACCTTTGGATGTCCTGTTCTGCTGATCATGAGTGTACCAGACAGTGCCTTGATTGACTGGGTTTCATGAAAATGGTGTAAAACAGAGATGCCAGTAAGTTGGGGCCTGCTGAGTAGCGGGCCTAGAGCAGTGGTGTGCAGGTGTGTGATAAAACATCTGTGGTGGGGCCATGTGGATCTGCCACTGGCTTCCAAATGGCTTGTGACTGACATGGTGCAGTGAGCAGACCCTTCTATGTAAAGGCATCTTGTTATATGGAGAGGTTTCAGGGCAGTGTTCAGAATCAGGTTGCTATGGTCAAGGGGGCAAGCTCTGTGGGATAGAAGCCTGGCTGGTGCATTCTCCTAGGACCTTGACCCACCACACGTGACAGAACTCCCTCCAGCACGGTGTCCCAGTTGAACTCCTTGTATTTCCTGAAGCAAATTCCAAACTCCCAGTGCAGCAGCAAGAAACACCACGAAAAGTGGAGGATGACCAAATGGCTTCAGAGTCCACACAGGGAGACACTTAGACCCCAGTGGCCACAGTTTACCTGCAAAGAGAGAATTCAGCACTTCTGCCTCATGTTCATTGGAAAATCAGAAACCATGTCCTCCAGGTCACATAGATGCAGACCCAGCTTTGATGGTCTCACTACAAAGGAAGCTAAAGCTCCTGACAACAACATATATTTCAAGTGCCCCACCTCAGAGGCAGTTTCTCACAAAGTCTTTAGGCCAGCAGAGCTCCATGTTTGTGGAGTGTTTACCCTGTCTCCCTTACTTATGGAAACTCCTCTACCACCTCCAAGGTTGTGAACTCCTGAGCATTGTCCATTCCACATACGTATTCACAGCTTTTCTAACTCTTCTCCATGAATTGCGTCTTACTTGTTGCGAAGGTAATGTCAAGGCATTGTTCTGGATGAGAGTGGGAAGGTTTTTGTGTAGCACATATTTGCCTACACATTGGATTCATTTCCCTATTTTCCGTTCGAAATACTGAATCCCTGACACTAACCCATACCCTACTAGATTCTGACTACGAATACTAATATGATGGAGAAAAATAACCCAAACACAATAGAAATACAGGCAGTTCAGAGCAGGCATGGTGTATAGTTGGACTTGCCTTTAGCATTACAATGGGTAGGTGTTTTAAATCTTGTCCAATTTAATAGAAGTAGTTCTCCATGTGTTTTGAGAGTTAACAAATGTGTGAAATTCTGTCTCCCTTTCTCTGTAGCCTATTCAGCAACATGTATTTTTACATGCACATATAGAATCTTACCTGCTATCCCACGTCCACTCTTGTGAGGTGGCTGACTTGGCAGATACAAATTGTGAGAAGAGATCACTCCTCCTAAATGCTGTTGGAACTGAAAATTCAACCTACCGGTGATCTTCCTACTTGAACACCATGATACATAAATCCATGTTCAGTAACATAAATATTTTTGGATCTGTGGATGATATATATTTCATGATGAATTTCGATTGGCATATATATTTCTACTTTTTAATGTCTGTGTGTGTGTTCTGTGTGTATGTGTGTGTGTATATATATATACACACACACACACACACACACACAATATACACAAACTCTCCAGATTTTTCAAAATATGAAATATATGTGTCTTAGTATACACTCCCTAAATTCATCCATGTTCATATATGTGGATTTATAATCAACTTTTCACAAGATTATTCTCAGAAATATTCATCCACCTGAAATACATATTTGTTTCCTAGTGCTGAAAACTAACTTCAGAGAATGGTGCATAGAGATCCTAATATTTCTACAGGAACTGACCCAGTTTAACATCAATGCCAGTAGATTCCTATGGGACATGATGTGTATTTTGACCTTCATTTTTATTCAACACTGATACATTACTATTTCTTCAGTTGATGCACATCATAGGATATGTATTTCATCCTCATGTTCACAAATTTCTAGGCATTTGGTTCACTTTCAATCACTTCCTGCTTCAGAACACATGTATTCCTCCACGTTTCTTGACTGGTCTTTTCATGAGACTTCTTTCCAAACACATTCTTTTCCATTTCCATAATCCCTTTTGAAGCCAAACTCACACCCCCTTCATGGTAAACCATCACCCTAATATCACCATTAGATGTATAACTGGTTGGAATGAATGGTTGTGTATCAATATTAGATTTCCTATATATTTTCAGATATCCATTCAATCCATTATTTAAATTGGAACCAGTTAATATATTTATTCACAGTAGGGTCTATTCATGCATTATCTCTATATTCATAGACCCAGGGTACACCTATTTGTACCCCCAAAGGCTAATTTATATGTCTTCAACATATTACTCCCAGAAATGGTGGAAGAAATACTCATGACACCTGATCTCCATATACATTGTATCACAGTGATATTCTGGACACAAAATGCAAAGGTCACACTTATGATTGTACCAAAGCCTCATTGGAAAGTGAGCATGGATTACTCAAAACATCCTTGTCCAGGTTGCCTAATGCTCTCAAATGTCAATCCTATTGGTGACTACACATTTGTTTCTTCCTAAGATGATATATTCAACCTCAACCCTGTTGAATATGTCTAATCCTCTCACTCACTTTATACTTTGCCTGATTTCCTAATGTCTCTATTGATATCTGCTTTCCTACATATGTTCCCCAGTTCATCATTGTGACTGACCCTTAACATGTGCTGACATTTACATTCACTCTCTAACCGACACCCTATTGCTAAAGAACTTTTGGTCCAAATTTTATACTCACTCTTCTTCCTAAACCTACCAACTATCTTCCTAATCCTACCTACTATCCCTTTTTGACTGGATGTTCTCTTCTACATTCAATCATCCAAGGTACAAGGTCCTGTGCCATTGTATATCGATTTATCTGAGACATCTGTGCAGAAAGTCATTCAAAGCTAAGTAACCCAATCAAGGGCCCAATGCCCTTCTGGCCTTCAAATCTTACTTGGATTTCTGTTTTCATACATATATTTCACCTATATATTATTATAAATATCACAGGTTCCCAATACCATTCATCATCCAGCAGAGTGATTCCTAACCCAAACCGAACAGGTTCTTAACCCTAACCATACACTGTTCCCTCAATCTAACTTTACAGAAGAGCAGGGACAGAGTTGGTCTTACAATACAGGAATGTAGGGGATCTTCCACCTGCTGAGAACCTCAAAGGTCCATGCAGAAATGATCCCTGGAGAAGATGTAGGCCGCTGTGAAGGACCTGAGAGAGCACAAGTCATCTTCCATGGCAAACCACCTGGTCAGGATGAAGGGATGTGTCTGAATGAGCCTCTCTCTTCTTAATGTAGACAAGATGGACCAAAGCAGGCCTGTGTGGAGAGCTGTTCCTTGGTGCCTATGGTTGATATTCCATTCTAACTTGTGAAAGTGTCACAGGAAGGAGGGGCAGCCTCCATCTCATGGGAGCCCTGGAAGCAACTGTTAGGACACAGTGGTTGCCAAGGCAGTGACCTCATTCAGTTCCTGAAGGAAGTGACCTCACCTCACTTCCTTGGTGATGGAACTCTCTGAACTTGGGATCCAGGAAGCCAGGCACCCAGAGCCAGTCCCAGTCCCCGTCCCAGTGGGCTCACTTGTTTGGATTTACCAAGAACAGAGTCAGTCTTTCTTGGTACCTACTGATGTGAGGATGGCCAAATGCCAGGAAAGCTCTGCAGAGGGGCCTTTCCTGAGAAAGCAGGTAGTGGCTCACCGCTGGCTCCTGACAACTTCACAGAGTTGGCCAAGGAGGCCAGATGTGGGACAGGACAGGCCATTTCGCGGGAACATAGTATGGCCCACGAGTCAGACGGCACTCCGGGTAGTCACAGACCAACTTGGAAGAAGGAGGTGCCTTTGTGGGTGTGGGTGTGAGTTTGTGGTTTTGTCTCATGTTCTGAGAATAGGTAGGAAAGGCGGTTTGTTTGTTTTGGAGTGGACTGTTTCTAGTAAGTCTTTTGACGAGGCGAGTGTTTCTATGTTTGTGTATCCCACTGTGTCCCTGGTTGTAGACATTAGAAAAGAGAATGCATCAATGGATGTGTCCTGTCTAGTAGAAAGCTTCCCAGCATTCATCCTGCCCAATTCATGAATGGACTGCGGCTTGCCTTATGGATGGGCAACACCTACTATCTTCCTAAGTTCCTGTTTTCTTCCTGAATTCTGGCCACTCTCCAGAATAGGCTCATGGTTTTGTGTCCAAGATATGTACCACCTCCAAGCTCGGTGACATGGCCATGTACTGGAGAGCTGGAAGGAATGGTGAGCATCTCAGAAAACTCAGATATCAGTGTGACCAGTAAAGTCTCCCTGGAGAAACCCTGCTTTGGGCCTTTTGCTTACCTATTGTTCTGTTGCCCTGAATGTCAGGAAGGCCTTTGCCTCAGGGCACCCCTTTGTGAAGCCTGAAGAAAACAGTTTTCAAATGGAAATGCATGGGCATCACCTGTGGCTCTTTGCTTAATGGCTTTGCAAAGGGATGTGTCTGAATCAGCCTCTTGGCCCTGTGTGAGGCTGTGGCTTAGGTTGTCAGCACCTGACGGATCCAAAGAGAGATCCCATGTGTGCATCCAAAGCCAAATTGGCACAAAAGCAGTCATTGTGGATGATGTCTCTCGCATCCCTCTGTAAGGTTCCTGACCTCCATCAAGTGAGAATAGGGATCCTTCGGGTCAAAGGAGTTCTTCAAAGCCCTGCAGAGGCTAGCCCATAGGTGCTTGGGTTTTCTCATGACTCCAATTCACACAAAGAATCTATACCCGGCAGTCAGTAGGCCTCCAATTGGAGAAGCGGAGCCAGTATTAACGGCAGGCCTATTGGATCACTCCAGGTTCACAGGAAGGGTGTCCAGGCCACCCTGACATTAGGCAAATGAGGGGCAAGGGAGCTTATTGTGGACACTGTCTTGGGCTGTGCCCCTCATGGAAACCTCCAGCCCAGCCAGAGGTTATGATGAGTGTCTATGTGGAAGAAGATGAGGGCCATGTGGCAGTGTTTTGGTTTGAATTGTGGTCATTGGTGTGGCGGTGGGAAGAGATGACTGGGTCCACCTGGGCTTGACCTCTGGTGTGATTCCCCTTGGAGACCGAGTTCTGGAACTGACCTCAGAGAAGTATTGCCGTGAATTGTGTTGGGATTTGAGGAGGCCATGCATGAGAGTCGCCCTTGGAAACTGAGATGTAGGCCCAGGCTGGCTTTCCACAGAGCACTGGGAATCTCAGCCCGGATATCACATGATTTTATTCTTAAAGACCTGGCAGCCATAGTTGAGAGTCAAAACACACATGGACCTCACATTTGTAGACCTCAATGGGCCTGGCTTCCTGTGACCTTTTGGCCACTCTTTGGGAAGCCTTGTTTGTGAGAGTTCTCCAGAGCTTTCGTTGAAATGAGCTTCCTCACCATTTAATGGTTCCTGAAGGAATGGAAACCCACAGTGCCTCTAACTTCATCCTTTAAAAATGGCTAGCTAGATAAATACCATGAGATTTTTGAAATTCCCATGACCAGGTGGCACTGGAGAACCTTTGGATGTCCTGTTCTGCTGATCATGAGTGTACCAGACAGTGCCTTGATTGACTGGGTTTCATGAAAATGGTGTAAAACAGAGATGCCAGTAAGTTGGGGCCTGCTGAGTAGCGGGCCTAGAGCAGTGGTGTGCAGGTGTGTGATAAAACATCTGTGGTGGGGCCATGTGGATCTGCCACTGGCTTCCAAATGGCTTGTGACTGACATGGTGCAGTGAGCAGACCCTTCTATGTAAAGGCATCTTGTTATATGGAGAGGTTTCAGGGCAGTGTTCAGAATCAGGTTGCTATGGTCAAGGGGGCAAGCTCTGTGGGATAGAAGCCTGGCTGGTGCATTCTCCTAGGACCTTGACCCACCACACGTGACAGAACTCCCTCCAGCACGGTGTCCCAGTTGAACTCCTTGTATTTCCTGAAGCAAATTCCAAACTCCCAGTGCAGCAGCAAGAAACACCACGAAAAGTGGAGGATGACCAAATGGCTTCAGAGTCCACACAGGGAGACACTTAGACCCCAGTGGCCACAGTTTACCTGCAAAGAGAGAATTCAGCACTTCTGCCTCATGTTCATTGGAAAATCAGAAACCATGTCCTCCAGGTCACATAGATGCAGACCCAGCTTTGATGGTCTCACTACAAAGGAAGCTAAAGCTCCTGACAACAACATATATTTCAAGTGCCCCACCTCAGAGGCAATTTCTCACAAAGTCTTTAGGCCAGCAGAGCTCCATGTTTGTGGAGTGTTTACCCTGTCTCCCTTACTTATGGAAACTCCTCTACCACCTCCAAGGTTGTGAACTCCTGAGCATTGTCCATTCCACATACGTATTCACAGCTTTTCTAACTCTTCTCCATGAATTGCGTCTTACTTGTTGCGAAGGTAATGTCAAGGCATTGTTCTGGATGAGAGTGGGAAGGTTTTTGTGTAGCACATATTTGCCTACACATTGGATTCATTTTCCTATTTTCCGTTCGAAATACTGAATCCCTGACACTAACCCATACCCTACTAGATTCTGACTACGAATACTAATATGATGGAGAAAAATAACCCAAACACAATAGAAATACAGGCAGTTCAGAGCAGGCATGGTGTATAGTTGGACTTGCCTTTAGCATTACAAAGGGTAGGTGTTTTAAATCTTGTCCAATTTAATAGAAGTAGTTCTCCATGTGTTTTGAGAGTTAACAAATGTGTGAATTTCTGCCTCCCTTTCTCTGTAGCCTATTCAGCAACATGTATTTTTACATGCACATATAGAATCCTACCTGCTATCCCACGTCCACTCTTGTGAGGTGGCTGACTTGGCAGATACAAATTGTGAGAAGAGATCACTCCTCCTAAATGCTGTTGGAACTGAAAATTCAACCTACCGGTGAGCTTCCTACTTGAACACCATGATACATAAATCCATGTTCAGTAACATAAATATTTTTGGATCTGTGGATGATATATATTTCATGATGAATTTCGATTGGAATATATATTTCTACTTTTTAATGTCTGTGTGTGTGTTCTGTGTGTATGTGTGTGTGTATATACACACACACACACACACACACACAATATACACAAACTCTCCAGATTTTTCAAAATATGAAATATATGTGTCTTAGTATACACTCCCTAAATTCATCCATGTTCATATATGTGGATTTATAATCAACTTTTCACAAGATTATTCTCAGAAATATTCATCCACCTGAAATACATATTTGTTTCCTAGTGCCGAAAACTAACTTCAGAGAATGGTGCATAGAGATCCTAATATTTCTACAGGAACTGACCCAGTTTAACATCAATGCCAGTAGATTCCTATGGGACATGATGTGTATTTTGACCTTCATTTTTATTCAACACTGATACATTACTATTTCTTCAGTTGATGCACATCATAGGATATGTATTTCATCCTCATGTTCACAAATTTCTAGGCATTTGGTTCACTTTCAATCACTTCCTGCTTCAGAACACATGTATTCCTCCACGTTTCTTGACTGGTCTTTTCATGAGACTTCTTTCCAAACACATTCTTTTCCATTTCCATAATCCCTTTTGAAGCCAAACTCACACCCCCTTCATGGTAAACCATCACCCTAATATCACCATTAGATGTATAACTGGTTGGAATGAATGGTTGTGTATCAATATTAGATTTCCTATATATTTTCAGATATCCATTCAATCCATTATTTAAATTGGAACCAGTTATAATATTTATTCACAGTAGGGTCTATTCATGCATTATCTCTATATTCATAGACCCAGGGTACACCTATTTGTACCCCCAAAGGCTAATTTATATGTCTTCAACATATTACTTCCAGAAATGGTGGAAGAAATACTCATGACACCTGATCTCCATATACATTGTATCACAGTGATATTCTGGACACAAAATGCAAAGGTCACACTTATGATTGTACCAAAGCCTCATTGGAAAGTGAGCATGGATTACTCAAAACATCCTTGTCCAGGTTGCCTAATGCTCTCAAATGTCAATCCTATTGGTGACTACACATTTGTTTCTTCCTAAGATGATATATTCAACCTCAACCCTGTTGAATATGTCTAATCCTCTCACTCACTTTATACTTTGCCTGATTTCCTAATGTCTCTATTGATATCTGCTTTCCTACATATGTTCCCCAGTTCATCATTGTGACTGACCCTTAACATGTGCTGACATTTACATTCACTCTCTAACCGACACCCTATTGCTAAAGAACTTTTGGTCCAAATTTTATACTCACTCTTCTTCCTAAACCTACCAACTATCTTCCTAATCCTACCTACTATCCCTTTTTGACTGGATGTTCTCTTCTACATTCAATCATCCAAGGTACAAGGTCCTGTGCCATTGTATATCGATTTATCTGAGACATCTGTGCAGAAAGTCATTCAAAGCTAAGTAACCCAATCAAGGGCCCAATGCCCTTCTGGCCTTCAAATCTTACTTGGATTTCTGTTTTCATACATATATTTCACCTATATATTATTATAAATATCACAGGTTCCCAATACCATTCATCATCCAGCAGAGTGATTCCTAACCCAAACCGAACAGGTTCTTAACCCTAACCATACACTGTTCCCTCAATCTAACTTTACAGAAGAGCAGGGACAGAGTTGGTCTTACAATACAGGAATGTAGGGGATCTTCCACCTGCTGAGAACCTCAAAGGTCCATGCAGAAATGATCCCTGGAGAAGATGTAGGCCGCTGTGAAGGACCTGAGAGAGCACAAGTCATCTTCCATGGCAAACCACCTGGTCAGGATGAAGGGATGTGTCTGAATGAGCCTCTCTCTTCTTAATGTAGACAAGATGGACCAAAGCAGGCCTGTGTGGAGAGCTGTTCCTTGGTGCCTATGGTTGATATTCCATTCTAACTTGTGAAAGTGTCACAGGAAGGAGGGGCAGCCTCCATCTCATGGGAGCCCTGGAAGCAACTGTTAGGACACAGTGGTTGCCAAGGCAGTGACCTCATTCAGTTCCTGAAGGAAGTGACCTCACCTCACTTCCTTGGTGATGGAACTCTCTGAACTTGGGATCCAGGAAGCCAGGCACCCAGAGCCAGTCCCAGTCCCCGTCCCAGTGGGCTCACTTGTTTGGATTTACCAAGAACAGAGTCAGTCTTTCTTGGTACCTACTGATGTGAGGATGGCCAAATGCCAGGAAAGCTCTGCAGAGGGGCCTTTCCTGAGAAAGCAGGTAGTGGCTCACCGCTGGCTCCTGACAACTTCACAGAGTTGGCCAAGGAGGCCAGATGTGGGACAGGACAGGCCATTTCGCGGGAACATAGTATGGCCCACGAGTCAGACGGCACTCCGGGTAGTCACAGACCAACTTGGAAGAAGGAGGTGCCTTTGTGGGTGTGGGTGTGAGTTTGTGGTTTTGTCTCATGTTCTGAGAATAGGTAGGAAAGGCGGTTTGTTTGTTTTGGAGTGGACTGTTTCTAGTAAGTCTTTTGACGAGGCGAGTGTTTCTATGTTTGTGTATCCCACTGTGTCCCTGGTTGTAGACATTAGAAAAGAGAATGCATCAATGGATGTGTCCTGTCTAGTAGAAAGCTTCCCAGCATTCATCCTGCCCAATTCATGAATGGACTGCGGCTTGCCTTATGGATGGGCAACACCTACTATCTTCCTAAGTTCCTGTTTTCTTCCTGAATTCTGGCCACTCTCCAGAATAGGCTCATGGTTTTGTGTCCAAGATATGTACCACCTCCAAGCTCGGTGACATGGCCATGTACTGGAGAGCTGGAAGGAATGGTGAGCATCTCAGAAAACTCAGATATCAGTGTGACCAGTAAAGTCTCCCTGGAGAAACCCTGCTTTGGGCCTTTTGCTTACCTATTGTTGTGTTGCCCTGAATGTCAGGAAGGCCTTTGCCTCAGGGCACCCCTTTGTGAAGCCTGAAGAAAACAGTTTTCAAATGGAAATGAATGGGCATCACCTGTGGCTCTTTGCTTAATGGCTTTGCAAAGGGATGTGTCTGAATCAGCCTCTTGGCCCTGTGTGAGGCTGTGGCTTAGGTTGTCAGCACCTGACGGATCCAAAGAGAGATCCCATGTGTGCATCCAAAGCCAAATTGGCACAAAAGCAGTCATTGTGGATGATGTCTCTCGCATTCCTCTGTAAGGTTCCTGACCTCCATCAAGTGAGAATAGGGATCCTTCGGGTCAAAGGAGTTCTTCAAAGCCCTGCAGAGGCTAGCCCATAGGTGCTTGGGTTTTCTCATGACTCCAATTCACACAAAGAATCTATACCCGGCAGTCAGTAGGCCTCCAATTGGAGAAGCGGAGCCAGTATTAACGGCAGGCCTATTGGATCACTCCAGGTTCACAGGAAGGGTGTCCAGGCCACCCTGACATTAGGCAAATGAGGGGCAAGGGAGCTTATTGTGGACACTGTCTTGGGCTGTGCCCCTCATGGAAACCTCCAGCCAGATGTTATGATGAGTGTCTATGTGGAAGAAGATGAGGGCCATGTGGCAGTGTTTTGGTTTGAATTGTGGTCATTGGTGTGGCGGTGGGAAGAGATGACTGGGTCCACCTGGGCTTGAACTCTGGTGTGATTCCCCTTGGAGACTGAGTTCTGGAACTGACCTCAGAGAAGTATTGCCGTGAATTGTGTTGGGATTTGAGGAGGCCATGCATGAGAGTCGCCCTTGGAAACTGAGATGTAGGCCCAGGCTGGCTTTCCACAGAGCACTGGGAATCTCAGCCCGGATATCACATGATTTTATTCTTAAAGACCTGGCAGCCATAGTTGAGAGTCAAAACACACATGGACCTCACATTTGTAGACCTCAATGGGCCTGGCTTTCTGTGACCTTTCGGCCACTCTTTGGGAAGCCTTGTTTGTGAGAGTTCTCCAGAGCTTTTGTTGAAATGAGCTTCCTCACCATTTAATGGTTCCTGAAGGAATGGAAACCCACAGTGCCTCTAACTTCATCCTTTAAAAATGGCTAGCTAGATAAATACCATGAGATTTTTGAAATTCCCATGACCAGGTGGCACTGGAGAACCTTTGGATGTCCTGTTCTGCTGATCATGAGTGTACCAGACAGTGCCTTGATTGACAGGGTTTCATGAAAATGGTGTAAAACAGAGATGCCAGTAAGTTGGGGCCTGCTGAGTAGCGGGCCTAGAGCAGTGGTGTGCAGGTGTGTGATAAAACATCTGTGGTGGGGCCATGCGGATCTGCCACTGGCTTCCAAATGGCTTGTGACTGACATGGTGCAGTGAGCAGACCCTTCTATGTAAAGGCATCTTGTTATATGGAGAGGTTTCAGGGCAGTGTTCAGAATCAGGTTGCTATGGTCAAGGGGGCAAGCTCTGTGGGATAGAAGCCTGGCTGGTGCATTCTCCTAGGACCTTGACCCACCACACGTGACAGAACTCCCTCCAGCACGGTGTCCCAGTTGAACTCCTTGTATTTCCTGAAGCAAATTCCAAACTCCCAGTGCAGCAGCAAGAAACACCACGAAAAGTGGGGGATGACCAAATGGCTTCAGAGTCCACACAGGGAGACACTTAGACCCCAGTGGCCACAGTTTACCTGCAAAGAGAGAATTCAGCACTTCTGCCTCATGTTCATTGGAAAATCAGAAACCATGTCCTCCAGGTCACATAGATGCAGACCCAGCTTTGATGGTCTCACTACAAAGGAAGCTAAAGCTCCTGACAACAACATATATTTCAAGTGCCCCACCTCAGAGGCAGTTTCTCACAAAGTCTTTAGGCCAGCAGAGCTCCATGTTTGTGGAGTGTTTACCCTGTCTCCCTTACTTATGGAAACTCCTCTACCACCTCCAAGGTTGTGAACTCCTGAGCATTGTCCATTCCACATACGTATTCACAGCTTTTCTAACTCTTCTCCATGAATTGCGTCTTACTTGTTGCGAAGGTAATGTCAAGGCATTGTTCTGGATGAGAGTGGGAAGGTTTTTGTGTAGCACATATTTGCCTACACATTGGATTCATTTTCCTATTTTCCGTTCGAAATACTGAATCCCTGACACTAACCCATACCCTACTAGATTCTGACTACGAATACTAATATGATGGAGAAAAATAACCCAAACACAATAGAAATACAGGCAGTTCAGAGCAGGCATGGTGTATAGTTGGACTTGCCTTTAGCATTACAAAGGGTAGGTGTTTTAAATCTTGTCCAATTTAATAGAAGTAGTTCTCCATGTGTTTTGAGAGTTAACAAATGTGTGAATTTCTGTCTCCCTTTCTCTGTAGCCTATTCAGCAACATGTATTTTTACATGCACATATAGAATCCTACCTGCTATCCCACGTCCACTCTTGTGAGGTGGCTGACTTGGCAGATACAAATTGTGAGAAGAGATCACTCCTCCTAAATGCTGTTGGAACTGAAAATTCAACCTACCGGTGAGCTTCCTACTTGAACACCATGATACATAAATCCATGTTCAGTAACATAAATATTTTTGGATCTGTGGATGATATATATTTCATGATGAATTTCGATTGGCATATATATTTCTACTTTTTAATGTCTGTGTGTGTGTTCTGTGTGTATGTGTGTGTGTATATATATATACACACACACACACACACACACACAATATACACAAACTCTCCAGATTTTTCAAAATATGAAATATATGTGTCTTAGTATACACTCCCTAAATTCATCCATGTTCATATATGTGGATTTTTAATCAACTTTTCACAAGATTATTCTCAGAAATATTCATCCACCTGAAATACATATTTGTTTCCTAGTGCTGAAAACTAACTTCAGAGAATGGTGCATAGAGATCCTAATATTTCTACAGGAACTGACCCAGTTTAACATCAATGCCAGTAGATTCCTATGGGACATGATGTGTATTTTGACCTTCATTTTTATTCAACACTGATACATTACTATTTCTTCAGTTGATGCACATCATAGGATATGTATTTCATCCTCATGTTCACAAATTTCTAGGCATTTGGTTCACTTTCAATCACTTCCTGCTTCAGAACACATGTATTCCTCCACGTTTCTTGACTGGTCTTTTCATGAGACTTCTTTCCAAACACATTCTTTTCCATTTCCATAATCCCTTTTGAAGCCAAACTCACACCCCCTTCATGGTAAACCATCACCCTAATATCACCATTAGATGTATAACTGGTTGGAATGAATGGTTGTGTATCAATATTAGATTTCCTATATATTTTCAGATATCCATTCAATCCATTATTTAAATTGGAACCAGTTATAATATTTATTCACAGTAGGGTCTATTCATGCATTATCTCTATATTCATAGACCCAGGGTACACCTATTTGTACCCCCAAAGGCTAATTTATATGTCTTCAACATATTACTCCCAGAAATGGTGGAAGAAATACTCATGACACCTGATCTCCATATACATTGTATCACAGTGATATTCTGGACACAAAATGCAAAGGTCACACTTATGATTGTACCAAAGCCTCATTGGAAAGTGAGCATGGATTACTCAAAACATCCTTGTCCAGGTTGCCTAATGCTCTCAAATGTCAATCCTATTGGTGACTACACATTTGTTTCTTCCTAAGATGATATATTCAACCTCAACCCTGTTGAATATGTCTAATCCTCTCACTCACTTTATACTTTGCCTGATTTCCTAATGTCTCTATTGATATCTGCTTTCCTACATATGTTCCCCAGTTCATCATTGTGACTGACCCTTAACATGTGCTGACATTTACATTCACTCTCTAACCGACACCCTATTGCTAAAGAACTTTTGGTCCAAATTTTATACTCACTCTTCTTCCTAAACCTACCAACTATCTTCCTAATCCTACCTACTATCCCTTTTTGACTGGATGTTCTCTTCTACATTCAATCATCCAAGGTACAAGGTCCTGTGCCATTGTATATCGATTTATCTGAGACATCTGTGCAGAAAGTCATTCAAAGCTAAGTAACCCAATCAAGGGCCCAATGCCCTTCTGGCCTTCAAATCTTACTTGGATTTCTGTTTTCATACATATATTTCACCTATATATTATTATAAATATCACAGGTTCCCAATACCATTCATCATCCAGCAGAGTGATTCCTAACCCAAACCGAACAGGTTCTTAACCCTAACCATACACTGTTCCCTCAATCTAACTTTACAGAAGAGCAGGGACAGAGTTGGTCTTACAATACAGGAATGTAGGGGATCTTCCACCTGCTGAGAACCTCAAAGGTCCATGCAGAAATGATCCCTGGAGAAGATGTAGGCCGCTGTGAAGGACCTGAGAGAGCACAAGTCATCTTCCATGGCAAACCACCTGGTCAGGATGAAGGGATGTGTCTGAATGAGCCTCTCTCTTCTTAATGTAGACAAGATGGACCAAAGCAGGCCTGTGTGGAGAGCTGTTCCTTGGTGCCTATGGTTGATATTCCATTCTAACTTGTGAAAGTGTCACAGGAAGGAGGGGCAGCCTCCATCTCATGGGAGCCCTGGAAGCAACTGTTAGGACACAGTGGTTGCCAAGGCAGTGACCTCATTCAGTTCCTGAAGGAAGTGACCTCACCTCACTTCCTTGGTGATGGAACTCTCTGAACTTGGGATCCAGGAAGCCAGGCACCCAGAGCCAGTCCCAGTCCCCGTCCCAGTGGGCTCACTTGTTTGGATTTACCAAGAACAGAGTCAGTCTTTCTTGGTACCTACTGATGTGAGGATGGCCAAATGCCAGGAAAGCTCTGCAGAGGGGCCTTTCCTGAGAAAGCAGGTAGTGGCTCACCGCTGGCTCCTGACAACTTCACAGAGTTGGCCAAGGAGGCCAGATGTGGGACAGGACAGGCCATTTCGCGGGAACATAGTATGGCCCACGAGTCAGACGGCACTCCGGGTAGTCACAGACCAACTTGGAAGAAGGAGGTGCCTTTGTGGGTGTGGGTGTGAGTTTGTGGTTTTGTCTCATGTTCTGAGAATAGGTAGGAAAGGCGGTTTGTTTGTTTTGGAGTGGACTGTTTCTAGTAAGTCTTTTGACGAGGCGAGTGTTTCTATGTTTGTGTATCCCACTGTGTCCCTGGTTGTAGACATTAGAAAAGAGAATGCATCAATGGATGTGTCCTGTCTAGTAGAAAGCTTCCCAGCATTCATCCTGCCCAATTCATGAATGGACTGCGGCTTGCCTTATGGATGGGCAACACCTACTATCTTCCTAAGTTCCTGTTTTCTTCCTGAATTCTGGCCACTCTCCAGAATAGGCTCATGGTTTTGTGTCCAAGATATGTACCACCTCCAAGCTCGGTGACATGGCCATGTACTGGAGAGCTGGAAGGAATGGTGAGCATCTCAGAAAACTCAGATATCAGTGTGACCAGTAAAGTCTCCCTGGAGAAACCCTGCTTTGGGCCTTTTGCTTACCTATTGTTGTGTTGCCCTGAATGTCAGCAAGGCCTTTGCCTCAGGGCACCCCTTTGTGAAGCCTGAAGAAAACAGTTTTCAAATGGAAATGAATGGGCATCACCTGTGGCTCTTTGCTTAATGGCTTTGCAAAGGGATGTGTCTGAATCAGCCTCTTGGCCCTGTGTGAGGCTGTGGCTTAGGTTGTCAGCACCTGACGGATCCAAAGAGAGATCCCATGTGTGCATCCAAAGCCAAATTGGCACAAAAGCAGTCATTGTGGATGATGTCTCTCGCATTCCTCTGTAAGGTTCCTGACCTCCATCAAGTGAGAATAGGGATCCTTCGGGTCAAAGGAGTTCTTCAAAGCCCTGCAGAGGCTAGCCCATAGGTGCTTGGGTTTTCTCATGACTCCAATTCACACAAAGAATCTATACCCGGCAGTCAGTAGGCCTCCAATTGGAGAAGCGGAGCCAGTATTAACGGCAGGCCTATTGGATCACTCCAGGTTCACAGGAAGGGTGTCCAGGCCACCCTGACATTAGGCAAATGAGGGGCAAGGGAGCTTATTGTGTACACTGTCTTGGGCTGTGCCCCTCATGGAAACCTCCAGCCAGAGGTTATGATGAGTGTCTATGTGGAAGAAGATGAGGACCATGTGGCAGTGTTTTGGTTTGAATTGTGGTCATTGGTGTGGCGGTGGGAAGAGATGACTGGGTCCACCTGGGCTTGAACTCTGGTGTGATTCCCCTTGGAGACTGAGTTCTGGAACTGACCTCAGAGAAGTATTGCCGTGAATTGTGTTGGGATTTGAGGAGGCCATGCATGAGAGTCGCCCTTGGAAACTGAGATGTAGGCCCAGGCTGGCTTTCCACAGAGCACTGGGAATCTCAGCCCGGATATCACATGATTTTATTCTTAAAGACCTGGCAGCCATAGTTGAGAGTCAAAACACACATGGACCTCACATTTGTAGACCTCAATGGGCCTGGCTTCCTGTGACCTTTTGGCCACTCTTTGGGAAGCCTTGTTTGTGAGAGTTCTCCAGAGCTTTCGTTGAAATGAGCTTCCTCACCATTTAATGGTTCCTGAAGGAATGGAAACCCACAGTGCCTCTAACTTCATCCTTTAAAAATGGCTAGCTAGATAAATACCATGAGATTTTTGAAATTCCCATGACCAGGTGGCACTGGAGATCCTCTGGATGTCCTGTTCTGCTGATCATGTGTGTACCAGACAGTGCCTTGATTGACTGGGTTTCATGAAAATGGTGTAAAACAGAGATGCCAGTAAGTTGGGGCCTGCTGAGTAGCGGGCCTAGAGCAGTGGTGTGCAGGTGTGTGATAAAACATCTGTGGTGGGGCCATGTGGATCTGCCACTGGCTTCCAAATGGCTTGTGACTGACATGGTGCAGTGAGCAGACCCTTCTATGTAAAGGCATCTTGTTATATGGAGAGGTTTCAGGGCAGTGTTCAGAATCAGGTTGCTATGGTCAAGGGGGCAAGCTCTGTGGGATAGAAGCCTGGCTGGTGCATTCTCCTAGGACCTTGACCCACCACACGTGACAGAACTCCCTCCAGCACGGTGTCCCAGTTGAACTCCTTGTATTTCCTGAAGCAAATTCCAAACTCCCAGTGCAGCAGCAAGAAACACCACGAAAAGTGGAGGATGACCAAATGGCTTCAGAGTCCACACAGGGAGACACTTAGACCCCAGTGGCCACAGTTTACCTGCAAAGAGAGAATTCAGCACTTCTGCCTCATGTTCATTGGAAAATCAGAAACCATGTCCTCCAGGTCACATAGATGCAGACCCAGCTTTGATGGTCTCACTACAAAGGAAGCTAAAGCTCCTGACAACAACATATATTTCAAGTGCCCCACCTCAGAGGCAGTTTCTCACAAAGTCTTTAGGCCAGCAGAGCTCCATGTTTGTGGAGTGTTTACCCTGTCTCCCTTACTTATGGAAACTCCTCTACCACCTCCAAGGTTGTGAACTCCTGAGCATTTTCCATTCCACATACGTATTCACAGCTTTTCTAACTCTTCTCCACGAATTGCGTCTTACTTGTTGCGAAGGTAATGTCAAGGCATTGTTCTGGATGAGAGTGGGAAGGTTTTTGTGTAGCACATATTTGCCTATACATTGGATTCATTTTCTTATTTACCGTTTGAAATACTGAATCCCTGACACTAACCCATACCCTACTAGATTCTGACTACGAATACTAATATGATGGAGAAAAATAACCCAAACACAATAGAAATACAGGCAGTTCAGAGCAGGCATGGTGTATAGTTGGACTTGCCTTTAGCATTACAAAGGGTAGGTGTTTTAAATCTTGTCCAATTTAATAGAAGTAGTTCTCCATGTGTTTTGAGAGTTAACAAATGTGTGAATTTCTGTCTCCCTTTCTCTGTAGCCTATTCAGCAACATGTATTTTTACATGCACATATAGAATCCTACCTGCTATCCCACGTCCACTCTTGTGAGGTGGCTGACTTGGCAGATACAAATTGTGAGAAGAGATCACTCCTCCTAAATGCTGTTGGAACTGAAAATTCAACCTACCGGTGAGCTTCCTACTTGAACAACATGATACATAAATCCATGTTCAGTAACATAATTTTTTTTGGATCTGTGGATGATATATATTTCATGATGAATTTCGATTGGCATATATATTTCTACTTTTTAATGTCTGTGTGTGTGTTCTGTGTGTATGTGTGTGTGTATATATATATACACACACACACACACAATATACACAAACTCTCCAGATTTTTCAAAATATGAAATATATGTGTCTTATTATACACTCCCTAAATTCATCCATGTTCATATATGTGGATTTATAATCAACTTTTCACAAGATTATTCTCAGAAATATTCATCCACCTGAAATACATATTTGTTTCCTAGTGCTGAAAACTAACTTCAGAGAATGGTGCATAGAGATCCTAATATTTCTACAGGAACTGACCCAGTTTAACATCAATGCCAGTAGATTCCTATGGGACATGATGTGTATTTTGACCTTCATTTTTATTCAACACTGATACATTACTATTTCTTCAGTTGATGCACATCATAGGATATGTATTTCATCCTCATGTTCACAAATTTCTAGGCATTTGGTTCACTTTCAATCACTTCCTGCTTCAGAACACATGTATTCCTCCACGTTTCTTGACTGGTCTTTTCATGAGACTTCTTTCCAAACACATTCTTTTCCATTTCCATAATCCCTTTTGAAGCCAAACTCACACCCCCTTCATGGTAAACCATCACCCTAATATCACCATTAGATGTATAACTGGTTGGAATGAATGGTTGTGTATCAATATTAGATTTCCTATATATTTTCAGATATCCATTCAATCCATTATTTAAATTGGAACCAGTTATAATATTTATTCACAGTAGGGTCTATTCATGCATTATCTGTATATTCATAGACCCAGGGAATACCTATTTGTACCCCCAAAGGCTAATTTATATGCCTTCAACATATTACTCCCAGAAATGGTGGAAAAAATACTCATGACACCTGATCTCCATATACATTGTATCACAGTGATATTCTGGACACAAAATGCAAAGGTCACACTTATGATTGTACCAAAGCCTCATTGGAAAGTGAGCATGGATTACTCAAAACATCCTTGTCCAGGTTGCCTAATGCTCTCAAATGTCAATCCTATTGGTGACTACACATTTGTTTCTTCCTAAGATGATATATTCAACCTCAACCCTGTTGAATATGTCTAATCCTCTCACTCACTTTATACTTTGCCTGATTTCCTAATGTCTCTATTGATATCTGCTTTCCTACATATGTTCCCCAGTTCATCATTGTGACTGACCCTTAACATGTGCTGACATTTACATTCACTCTCTAACCGACACCCTATTGCTAAAGAACTTTTGGTCCAAATTTTATACTCACTCTTCTTCCTAAACCTACCAACTATCTTCCTAATCCTACCTACTATCCCTTTTTGACTGGATGTTCTCTTCTACATTCAATCATCCAAGGTACAAGGTCCTGTGCCATTGTATATCGATTTATCTGAGACATCTGTGCAGAAAGTCATTCAAAGCTAAGTAACCCAATCAAGGGCCCAATGCCCTTCTGGCCTTCAAATCTTACTTGGATTTCTGTTTTCATACATATATTTCACCTATATATTATTATAAATATCACAGGTTCCCAATACCATTCATCATCCAGCAGAGTGATTCCTAACCCAAACCGAACAGGTTCTTAACCCTAACCATACACTGTTCCCTCAATCTAACTTTACAGAAGAGCAGGGACAGAGTTGGTCTTACAATACAGGAATGTAGGGGATCTTCCACCTGCTGAGAACCTCAAAGGTCCATGCAGAAATGATCCCTGGAGAAGATGTAGGCCGCTGTGAAGGACCTGAGAGAGCACAAGTCATCTTCCATGGCAAACCACCTGGTCAGGATGAAGGGATGTGTCTGAATGAGCCTCTCTCTTCTTAATGTAGACAAGATGGACCAAAGCAGGCCTGTGTGGAGAGCTGTTCCTTGGTGCCTATGGTTGATATTCCATTCTAACTTGTGAAAGTGTCACAGGAAGGAGGGGCAGCCTCCATCTCATGGGAGCCCTGGAAGCAACTGTTAGGTCACAGTGGTCGCCAAGGCAGTGACCTCATTCAGTTCCTGAAGGACGTGACCTCACCTCACTTCCTTGGTGATGGAACTCTCTGAACTTGGGATCCAGGAAGCCAGGCACCCAGAGCCAGTCCCAGTCCCAGTCCCAGTTGGCTCACTTGTTTGGATTTACCAAGGACAGAGTCAGTCTTTCTTGGTACCTACTGATGTGAGGATGGCCAAATGCCAGGAAAGCTCTGCAGAGGGGCCTTTCCTGAGAAAGCAGGTAGTGGCTCACCGCTGGCTCCTGACAACTTCACAGAGTTGGCCAAGGAGGCCAGATGTGGGACAGGACAGGCCATTTCACGGGAACATAGTATGGCCCACGAGTCAGATGGCACTCCGGGTAGTCACAGACCAACTTGGAAGAAGGAGGTGCCTTTGTGGGTGTGGGTGTGAGTTTGTGGTTTTGTCTCATGTTCTGAGAATAGGTAGGAAAGGCAGTTTGTTTGTTTTGGAGTGGACTGTTTCTAGTAAGTCTTTTGACGACGCGAGTATTTCTATGTTTGTGTATCCCACTGTGTCCCTGGTTGTAGACATTAGAAAAGAGAATGCATCAATGGATGTGTCCTGTCTAGTAGAAAGTTTCCCAGCATTCATCCTGCCCAATTCATGAATGGACTGCGGCTTGCCTTATGGATGGGCAACACCTACTATCTTCCTAAGTTCCTGTTTTCTTCCTGAATTCTGGCCACTCTCCAGAATAGGCTCATGGTTTTGTGTCCAAGATATGTACCACCTCCAAGCTCGGTGACATGGCCATGTACTGGAGAGCTGGAAGGAATGGTGAGCATCTCAGAAAACTCAGATATCAGTGTGACCAGTAAAGTCTCCCTGGAGAAACCCTGCTTTGGGCCTTTTGCGTACCTATTGTTGTGTTGCCCTGAATGTCAGGAAGGCCTTTGCCTCAGGGCACCCCTTTGTGAAGCCTGAAGAAAACAGTTTTCAAATGGAAATGCATGGGCATCACCTGTGTCTCTTTGCTTAATGGCTTTGCAAAGGGATGTGTCTGAATCAGCCTCTTGGCCCTGTGTGAGGCTGTGGCTTCAGTTGTCAGCACCTGACGGATCCAAAGAGAGATCCCATGTGTGCATCCAAAGCCAAATTGGCACAAAAGCAGTCATTGTGGATGATGTCTCTCGCATTCCTCTGTAAGGTTCCTGACCTCCATCAAGTGAGAATAGGGATCCTTCGGGTCAAAGGAGTTCTTCAAAGCCCTGCAGAGGCTAGCCCATAGGTGCTTGGGTTTTCTCATGACTCCAATTCACACAAAGAATCTATACCCGGCAGTCAGTAAGCCTCCAATTGGAGAAGCAGAGCCAGTATTAACGGCAGGCCTATTGGATCACTCCAGGTTCACAGGAAGGGTGTCCAGGCCACCCTGACATTAGGCAAATGAGGGGCAAGGGAGCTTATTGTGGACACTGTCTTGGGCTGTGCCCCTCATGGAAACCTCCAGCCCAGCCAGAGGTTATGATGAGTGTCTATGTGGAAGAAGATGAGGGCCATGTGGCAGTGTTTTGGTTTGAATTGTGGTCATTGGTGTGGCGGTGGGAAGAGATGACTGGGTCCACCTGGGCTTGAACTCTGGTGTGATTCCCCTTGGAGACTGAGTTCTGGAACTGACCTCAGAGAAGTATTGCCGTGAATTGTGTTGGGATTTGAGGAGGCCATGCATGAGAGTCGCCCTTGGAAACTGAGATCTAGGCCCAGGCTGGCTTTCCACAGAGCACTGGGAATCTCAGCCCGGATACCACATGATTTTATTCTTAAAGACCTGGCAGCCATAGTTGAGAGTCAAAACACACATGGACCTCACATTTGTAGACCTCAATGGGCCTGGCTTCCTGTGACCTTTCGGCCACTCTTTGGGAAGCCTTGTTTGTGAGAGTTCTCCAGAGCTTTTGTTGAAATGAGCTTCCTCACCATTTAATGGTTCCTGAAGGAATGGAAACCCACAGTGCCTCTAACTTCATCCTTTAAAAATGGCTAGCTAGATAAATACCATGAGATTTTTGAAATTCCCATGACCAGGTGGCACTGGAGAACCTTTGGATGTCCTGTTCTGCTGATCATGAGTGTACCAGACAGTGCCTTGATTGACTGGGTTTCATGAAAATGGTGTAAAACAGAGATGCCAGTAAGTTGGGGCCTGCTGAGTAGCGGGCCTAGAGCAGTGGTGTGCAGGTGTGTGATAAAACATCTGTGGTGGGGCCATGTGGATCTGCCACTGGCTTCCAAATGGCTTGTGACTGACATGGTGCAGTGAGCAGACCCTTCTATGTAAAGGCATCTTGTTATATGGAGAGGTTTCAGGGCAGTGTTCAGAATCAGGTTGCTATGGTCAAGGGGGCAAGCTCTGTGGGATAGAAGCCTGGCTGGTGCATTCTCCTAGGACCTTGACCCACCACACGTGACAGAACTCCCTCCAGCACGGTGTCCCAGTTGAACTCCTTGTATTTCCTGAAGCAAATTCCAAACTCCCAGTGCAGCAGCAAGAAACACCACGAAAAGTGGAGGATGACCAAATGGCTTCAGAGTCTACACAGGGAGACACTTAGACCCCAGTGGCCACAGTTTACCTGCAAAGAGAGAATTCAGCACTTCTGCCTCATGTTCATTGGAAAATCAGAAACCATGTCCTCCAGGTCACATAGATGCAGACCCAGCTTTGATGGTCTCACTACAAAGGAAGCTAAAGCTCCTGACAACAACATATATTTCAAGTGCCCCACCTCAGAGGCAGTTTCTCACAAAGTCTTTAGGCCAGCAGAGCTCCATGTTTGTGGAGTGCTTACCCTGTCTCCCTTACTTATGGAAACTCCTCTACCACCTCCAAGGTTGTGAACTCCTGAGCATTGTCCATTCCACATACGTATTCACAGCTTTTCTAACTCTTCTCCATGAATTGCGTCTTACTTGTTGCGAAGGTAATGTCAAGGCATTGTTCTGGATGAGAGTGGGAAGGTTTTTGTGTAGCACATATTTGCCTACACATTGGATTCATTTTCCTATTTTCCGTTCGAAATACTGAATCCCTGACACTAACCCATACCCTACTAGATTCTGACTACGAATACTAATATGATGGAGAAAAATAACCCAAACACAATAGAAATGCAGGCAGTTCAGAGCAGGCATGGTGTATAGTTGGACTTGCCTTTAGCATTACAAAGGGTAGGTGTTTTAAATCTTGTCCAATTTAATAGAAGTAGTTCTCCATGTGTTTTGAGAGTTAACAAATGTGTGAATTTCTGTCTCCCTTTCTCTGTAGCCTATTCAGCAACATGTATTTTTACATGCACATATAGAATCCTACCTGCTATCCCACGTCCACTCTTGTGAGGTGGCTGACTTGGCAGATACAAATTGTGAGAAGAGATCACTCCTCCTAAATGCTGTTGGAACTGAAAATTCAACCTACCGGTGAGCTTCCTACTTGAACAACATGATACATAAATCCATGTTCAGTAACATAATTTTTTTTGGATCTGTGGATGATATATATTTCATGATGAATTTCGATTGGCATATGTATTTCTACTTTTTAATGTCTGTGTGTGTGTTCTGTGTGTATGTGTGTGTGTATATATATATATACACACACACACAATATACACAAACTCTCCAGATTTTTCAAAATATGAAATATATGTGTCTTATTATACACTCCCTAAATTCATCCATGTTCATATGTGTGGATTTATAATCAACTTTTCACAAGATTATTCTCAGAAATATTCATCCACCTGAAATACATATTTGTTTCCTAGTGCTGAAAACTAACTTCAGAGAATGGTGCATAGAGATCCTAATATTTCTACAGGAACTGACCCAGTTTAACATCAATGCCAGTAGATTCCTATGGGACATGATGTGTATTTTGACCTTCATTTTTATTCAACACTGATACATTACTATTTCTTCAGTTGATGCACATCATAGGATATGTATTTCATCCTCATGTTCACAAATTTCTAGGCATTTGGTTCACTTTCAATCACTTCCTGCTTCAGAACACATGTATTCCTCCACGTTTCTTGACTGGTCTTATCATGAGACTTCTTTCCAAACACATTCTTTTCCATTTCCATAATCCCTTTTGAAGCCAAACTCACACCCCCTTCATGGTAAACCATCACCCTAATATCACCATTAGATGTATAACTGGTTGGAATGAATGGTTGTGTATCAATATTAGATTTCCTATATATTTTCAGATATCCATTCAATCCATTATTTAAATTGGAACCAGTTATAATATTTATTCACAGTAGGGTCTATTCATGCATTATCTCTATATTCATAGACCCAGGGTACACCTATTTGTACCCCCAAAGGCTAATTTATATGTCTTCAACATATTACTCCCAGAAATGGTGGAAGAAATACTCATGACACCTGATCTCCATATACATTGTATCACAGTGATATTCTGGACACAAAATGCAAAGGTCACACTTATGATTGTACCAAAGCCTCATTGGAAAGTGAGCATGGATTACTCAAAACATCCTTGTCCAGGTTGCCTAATGCTCTCAAATGTCAATCCTATTGGTGACTACACATTTGTTTCTTCCTAAGATGATATATTCAACCTCAACCCTGTTGAATATGTCTAATCCTCTCACTCACTTTATACTTTGCCTGATTTCCTAATGTCTCTATTGATATCTGCTTTCCTACATATGTTCCCCAGTTCATCATTGTGACTGACCCTTAACATGTGCTGACATTTACATTCACTCTCTAACCGACACCCTATTGCTAAAGAACTTTTGGTCCAAATTTTATACTCACTCTTCTTCCTAAACCTACCAACTATCTTCCTAATCCTACCTACTATCCCTTTTTGACTGGATGTTCTCTTCTACATTCAATCATCCAAGGTACAAGGTCCTGTGCCATTGTATATCGATTTATCTGAGACATCTGTGCAGAAAGTCATTCAAAGCTAAGTAACCCAATCAAGGGCCCAATGCCCTTCTGGCCTTCAAATCTTACTTGGATTTCTGTTTTCATACATATATTTCACCTATATATTATTATAAATATCACAGGTTCCCAATACCATTCATCATCCAGCAGAGTGATTCCTAACCCAAACCGAACAGGTTCTTAACCCTAACCATACACTGTTCCCTCAATCTAACTTTACAGAAGAGCAGGGACAGAGTTGGTCTTACAATACAGGAATGTAGGGGATCTTCCACCTGCTGAGAACCTCAAAGGTCCATGCAGAAATGATCCCTGGAGAAGATGTAGGCCGCTGTGAAGGACCTGAGAGAGCACAAGTCATCTTCCATGGCAAACCACCTCGTCAGGATGAAGGGATGTGTCTGAATGAGCCTCTCTCTTCTTAATGTAGACAAGATGGACCAAAGCAGGCCTGTGTGGAGAGCTGTTCCTTGGTGCCTATGGTTGATATTCCATTCTAACTTGTGAAAGTGTCACAGGAAGGAGGGGCAGCCTCCATCTCATGGGAGCCCTGGAAGCAACTGTTAGGACACAGTGGTCGCCAAGGCAGTGACCTCATTCAGTTCCTGAAGGAAGTGACCTCACCTCACTTCCTTGGTGATGGAACTCTCTGAACTTGGGATCCAGGAAGCCAGGCACCCAGAGCCAGTCCCAGTCCCCGTCCCAGTGGGCTCACTTGTTTGGATTTACCAAGAACAGAGTCAGTCTTTCTTGGTACCTACTGATGTGAGGATGGCCAAATGCCAGGAAAGCTCTGCAGAGGGGCCTTTCCTGAGAAAGCAGGTAGTGGCTCACCGCTGGCTCCTGACAACTTCACAGAGTTGGCCAAGGAGGCCAGATGTGGGACAGGACAGGCCATTTCGCGGGAACATAGTATGGCCCACGAGTCAGACGGCACTCCGGGTAGTCACAGACCAACTTGGAAGAAGGAGGTGCCTTTGTGGGTGTGGGTGTGAGTTTGTGGTTTTGTCTCATGTTCTGAGAATAGGTAGGAAAGGCGGTTTGTTTGTTTTGGAGTGGACTGTTTCTAGTAAGTCTTTTGACGAGGTGAGTGTTTCTATGTTTGTGTATCCCACTGTGTCCCTGGTTGTAGACATTAGAAAAGAGAATGCATCAATGGATGTGTCCTGTCTAGTAGAAAGCTTCCCAGCATTCATCCTGCCCAATTCATGAATGGACTGCGGCTTGCCTTATGGATGGGCAACACCTACTATCTTCCTAAGTTCCTGTTTTCTTCCTGAATTCTGGCCACTCTCCAGAATAGGCTCATGGTTTTGTGTCCAAGATATGTACCACCTCCAAGCTCGGTGACATGGCCATGTACTGGAGAGCTGGAAGGAATGGTGAGCATCTCAGAAAACTCAGATATCAGTGTGACCAGTAAAGTCTCCCTGGAGAAACCCTGCTTTGGGCCTTTTGCTTACCTATTGTTGTGTTGCCCTGAATGTCAGCAAGGCCTTTGCCTCAGGGCACCCCTTTGTGAAGCCTGAAGAAAACAGTTTTCAAATGGAAATGAATGGGCATCGCCTGTGGCTCTTTGCTTAATGGCTTTGCAAAGGGATGTGTCTGAATCAGCCTCTTGGCCCTGTGTGAGGCTGTGGCTTAGGTTGTCAGCACCTGACGGATCCAAAGAGAGATCCCATGTGTGCATCCAAAGCCAAATTGGCACAAAAGCAGTCATTGTGGATGATGTCTCTCGCATTCCTCTGTAAGGTTCCTGACCTCCATCAAGTGAGAATAGGGATCCTTCGGGTCAAAGGAGTTCTTCAAAGCCCTGCAGAGGCTAGCCCATAGGTGCTTGGGTTTTCTCATGACTCCAATTCACACAAAAAATCTATACCCGGCAGTCAGTAGGCCTCCAATTGGAGAAGCGGAGCCAGTATTAACGGCAGGCCTATTGGATCACTCCAGGTTCACAGGAAGGGTGTCCAGGCCACCCTGACATTAGGCAAATGAGGGGCAAGGGAGCTTATTGTGGACACTGTCTTGGGCTGTGCCCCTCATGGAAACCTCCAGCCAGAGGTTATGATGAGTGTCTATGTGGAAGAAGATGAGGACCATGTGGCAGTGTTTTGGTTTGAATTGTGGTCATTGGTGTGGCGGTGGGAAGAGATGACTGGGTCCACCTGGGCTTGAACTCTGGTGTGATTCCCCTTGGAGACTGAGTTCTGGAACTGACCTCAGAGAAGTATTGCCGTGAATTGTGTTGGGATTTGAGGAGGCCATGCATGAGAGTCGCCCTTGGAAACTGAGATGTAGGCCCAGGCTGGCTTTCCACAGAGCACTGGGAATCTCAGCCCGGATATCACATGATTTTATTCTTAAAGACCTGGCAGCCATAGTTGAGAGTCAAAACACACATGGACCTCACATTTGTAGACCTCAATGGGCCTGGCTTCCTGTGACCTTTTGGCCACTCTTTGGGAAGCCTTGTTTGTGAGAGTTCTCCAGAGCTTTCGTTGAAATGAGCTTCCTCACCATTTAATGGTTCCTGAAGGAATGGAAACCCACAGTGCCTCTAACTTCATCCTTTAAAAATGGCTAGCTAGATAAATACCATGAGATTTTTGAAATTCCCATGACCAGGTGGCACTGGAGATCCTCTGGATGTCCTGTTCTGCTGATCATGTGTGTACCAGACAGTGCCTTGATTGACTGGGTTTCATGAAAATGGTGTAAAACAGAGATGCCAGTAAGTTGGGGCCTGCTGAGTAGCGGGCCTAGAGCAGTGGTGTGCAGGTGTGTGATAAAACATCTGTGGTGGGGCCATGTGGATCTGCCACTGGCTTCCAAATGGCTTGTGACTGACATGGTGCAGTGAGCAGACCCTTCTATGTAAAGGCATCTTGTTATATGGAGAGGTTTCAGGGCAGTGTTCAGAATCAGGTTGCTATGGTCAAGGGGGCAAGCTCTGTGGGATAGAAGCCTGGCTGGTGCATTCTCCTAGGACCTTGACCCACCACACGTGACAGAACTCCCTCCAGCACGGTGTCCCAGTTGAACTCCTTGTATTTCCTGAAGCAAATTCCAAACTCCCAGTGCAGCAGCAAGAAACACCACGAAAAGTGGAGGATGACCAAATGGCTTCAGAGTCCACACAGGGAGACACTTAGACCCCAGTGGCCACAGTTTACCTGCAAAGAGAGAATTCAGCACTTCTGCCTCATGTTCATTGGAAAATCAGAAACCATGTCCTCCAGGTCACATAGATGCAGACCCAGCTTTGATGGTCTCACTACAAAGGAAGCTAAAGCTCCTGACAACAACATATATTTCAAGTGCCCCACCTCAGAGGCAGTTTCTCACAAAGTCTTTAGGCCAGCAGAGCTCCATGTTTGTGGAGTGTTTACCCTGTCTCCCTTACTTATGGAAACTCCTCTACCACCTCCAAGGTTGTGAACTCCTGAGCATTTTCCATTCCACATACGTATTCACAGCTTTTCTAACTCTTCTCCACGAATTGCGTCTTACTTGTTGCGAAGGTAATGTCAAGGCATTGTTCTGGATGAGAGTGGGAAGGTTTTTGTGTAGCACATATTTGCCTACACATTGGATTCATTTTCCTATTTTCCGTTCGAAATACTGAATCCCTGACACTAACCCATACCCTACTAGATTCTGACTACGAATACTAATATGATGGAGAAAAATAACCCAAACACAATAGAAATGCAGGCAGTTCAGAGCAGGCATGGTGTATAGTTGGACTTGCCTTTAGCATTACAAAGGGTAGGTGTTTTAAATCTTGTCCAATTTAATAGAAGTAGTTCTCCATGTGTTTTGAGAGTTAACAAATGTGTGAATTTCTGTCTCCCTTTCTCTGTAGCCTATTCAGCAACATGTATTTTTACATGCACATATAGAATCCTACCTGCTATCCCACGTCCACTCTTGTGAGGTGGCTGACTTGGCAGATACAAATTGTGAGAAGAGATCACTCCTCCTAAATGCTGTTGGAACTGAAAATTCAACCTACCGGTGAGCTTCCTACTTGAACAACATGATACATAAATCCATGTTCAGTAACATAATTTTTTTTGGATCTGTGGATGATATATATTTCATGATGAATTTCGATTGGCATATGTATTTCTACTTTTTAATGTCTGTGTGTGTGTTCTGTGTGTATGTGTGTGTGTATATATATACACACACACACACACACAATATACACAAACTCTCCAGATTTTTCAAAATATGAAATATATGTGTCTTATTATACACTCCCTAAATTCATCCATGTTCATATATGTGGATTTATAATCAACTTTTCACAAGATTATTCTCAAAAATATTCATCCACCTGAAATACATATTTGTTTCCTAGTGCTGAAAACTAACTTCAGAGAATGGTGCATAGAGATCCTAATATTTCTACAGGAACTGACCCAGTTTAACATCAATGCCAGTAGATTCCTATGGGACATGATGTGTATTTTGACCTTCATTTTTATTCAACACTGATACATTACTATTTCTTCAGTTGATGCACATCATAGGATATGTATTTCATCCTCATGTTCACAAATTTCTAGGCATTTGGTTCACTTTCAATCACTTCCTGCTTCAGAACACATGTATTCCTCCACGTTTCTTGACTGGTCTTATCATGAGACTTCTTTCCAAACACATTCTTTTCCATTTCCATAATCCCTTTTGAAGCCAAACTCACACCCCCTTCATGGTAAACCATCACCCTAATATCACCATTAGATGTATAACTGGTTGGAATGAATGGTTGTGTATCAATATTAGATTTCCTATATATTTTCAGATATCCATTCAATCCATTATTTAAATTGGAACCAGTTATAATATTTATTCACAGTAGGGTCTATTCATGCATTATCTGTATATTCATAGACCCAGGGTATACCTATTTGTACCCCCAAAGGCTAATTTATATGTCTTCAACATATTACTCCCAGAAATGGTGGAAAAAATACTCATGACACCTGATCTCCATATACATTGTATCACAGTGATATTCTGGACACAAAATGCAAAGGTCACACTTATGATTGTACCAAAGCCTCATTGGAAAGTGAGCATGGATTACTCAAAACATCCTTGTCCAGGTTGCCTAATGCTCTCAAATGTCAATCCTATTGGTGACTACACATTTGTTTCTTCCTAAGATGATATATTCAACCTCAACCCTGTTGAATATGTCTAATCCTCTCACTCACTTTATACTTTGCCTGATTTCCTAATGTCTCTATTGATATCTGCTTTCCTACATATGTTCCCCAGTTCATCATTGTGACTGACCCTTAACATGTGCTGACATTTACATTCACTCTCTAACCGACACCCTATTGCTAAAGAACTTTTGGTCCAAATTTTATACTCACTCTTCTTCCTAAACCTACCAACTATCTTCCTAATCCTACCTACTATCCCTTTTTGACTGGATGTTCTCTTCTACATTCAATCATCCAAGGTACAAGGTCCTGTGCCATTGTATATCGATTTATCTGAGACATCTGTGCAGAAAGTCATTCAAAGCTAAGTAACCCAATCAAGGGCCCAATGCCCTTCTGGCCTTCAAATCTTACTTGGATTTCTGTTTTCATACATATATTTCACCTATATATTATTATAAATATCACAGGTTCCCAATACCATTCATCATCCAGCAGAGTGATTCCTAACCCAAACCGAACAGGTTCTTAACCCTAACCATACACTGTTCCCTCAATCTAACTTTACAGAAGAGCAGGGACAGAGTTGGTCTTACAATACAGGAATGTAGGGGATCTTCCACCTGCTGAGAACCTCAAAGGTCCATGCAGAAATGATCCCTGGAAAAGATGTAGGCCGCTGTGAAGGACCTGAGAGAGCACAAGTCATCTTCCATGGCAAACCACCTGGTCAGGATGAAGGGATGTGTCTGAATGAGCCTCTCTCTTCTTAATGTAGACAAGATGGACCAAAGCAGGCCTGTGTGGAGAGCTGTTTCTTGGTGCCTATGGTTGATATTCCATTCTAACTTGTGAAAGTGTCACAGGAAGGAGGGGCAGCCTCCATCTCATGGGAGCCCTGGAAGCAACTGTTAGGTCACAGTGGTCGCCAAGGCAGTGACCTCATTCAGTTCCTGAAGGACGTGACCTCACCTCACTTCCTTGGTGATGGAACTCTCTGAACTTGGGATCCAGGAAGCCAGGCACCCAGAGCCAGTCCCAGTCCCAGTCCCAGTGGGCTCACTTGTTTTGATTTACCAAGGACAGAGTCAGTCTTTCTTGGTACCTACTGATGTGAGGATGGCCAAATGCCAGGAAAGCTCTGCAGAGGGGCCTTTCCTGAGAAAGCAGGTAGTGGCTCACCGCTGGCTCCTGACAACTTCACAGAGTTGGCCAAGGAGGCCAGATGTGGGACAGGACAGGCCATTTCACGGGAACATAGTATGGCCCACGAGTCAGACGGCACTCCGGGTAGTCACAGACCAACTTGGAAGAAGGAGGTGCCTTTGTGGGTGTGGGTGTGAGTTTGTGGTTTTGTCTCATGTTCTGAGAATAGGTAGGAAAGGCGGTTTGTTTGTTTTGGAGTGGACTGTTTCTAGTAAGTCTTTTGACGAGGCGAGTGTTTCTATGTTTGTGTATCCCACTGTGTCCCTGGTTGTAGACATTAGAAAAGAGAATGCATCAATGGATGTGTCCTGTCTAGTAGAAAGCTTCCCAGCATTCATCCTGCCCAATTCATGAATGGACTGCGGCTTGCCTTATGGATGGGCAACACCTACTATCTTCCTAAGTTCCTGTTTTCTTCCTGAATTCTGGCCACTCTCCAGAATAGGCTCATGGTTTTGTGTCCAAGATATGTACCACCTCCAAGCTCGGTGACATGGCCATGTACTGGAGAGCTGGAAGGAATGGTGAGCATCTCAGAAAACTCAGATATCAGTGTGACCAGTAAAGTCTCCCTGGAGAAACCCTGCTTTGGGCCTTTTGCTTACCTATTGTTGTGTTGCCCTGAATGTCAGGAAGGCCTTTGCCTCAGGGCACCCCTTTGTGAAGCCTGAAGAAAACAGTTTTCAAATGGAAATGCATGGGCATCACCTGTGTCTCTTTGCTTAATGGCTTTGCAAAGGGATGTGTCTGAATCAGCCTCTTGGCCCTGTGTGAGGCTGTGGCTTAGGTTGTCAGCACCTGAGGGATCCAAAGAGAGATCCCATGTGTGCATCCAAAGCCAAATTGGCACAAAAGCAGTCATTGTGGATGATGTCTCTCGCATTCCTCTGTAAGGTTCCTGACCTCCATCAAGTGAGAATAGGGATCCTTCGGGTCAAAGGAGTTCTTCAAAGCCCTGCAGAGGCTAGCCCATAGGTGCTTGGGTTTTCTCATGACTCCAATTCACACAAAGAATCTATACCCGGCAGTCAGTAGGCCTCCAATTGGAGAAGCGGAGCCAGTATTAACGGCAGGCCTATTGGATCACTCCAGGTTCACAGGAAGGGTGTCCAGGCCACCCTGACATTAGGCAAATGAGGGGCAAGGGAGCTTATTGTGGACACTGTCTTGGGCTGTGCCCCTCATGGAAACCTCCAGCCCAGCCAGAGGTTATGATGAGTGTCTATGTGGAAGAAGATGAGGGCCATGTGGCAGTGTTTTGGTTTGAATTGTGGTCATTGGTGTGGCGGTGGGAAGAGATGACTGGGTCCACCTGGGCTTGAACTCTGGTGTGATTCCCCTTGGAGACTGAGTTCTGGAACTGACCTCAGAGAAGTATTGCCGTGAATTGTGTTGGGATTTGAGGAGGCCATGCATGAGAGTCGCCCTTGGAAACTGAGATGTAGGCCCAGGCTGGCTTTCCACAGAGCACTGGGAATCTCAGCCCGGATACCACATGATTTTATTCTTAAAGACCTGGCAGCCATAGTTGAGAGTCAAAACACACATGGACCTCACATTTGTAGACCTCAATGGGCCTGGCTTCCTGTGACCTTTTGGCCACTCTTTGGGAAGCCTTGTTTGTGAGAGTTCTCCAGAGCTTTCGTTGAAATGAGCTTCCTCACCATTTAATGGTTCCTGAAGGAATGGAAACCCACAGTGCCTCTAACTTCATCCTTTAAAAATGGCTAGCTAGATAAATACCATGAGATTTTTGAAATTCCCATGACCAGGTGGCACTGGAGAACCTTTGGATGTCCTGTTCTGCTGATCATGAGTGTACCAGACAGTGCCTTGATTGACTGGGTTTCATGAAAATGGTGTAAAACAGAGATGCCAGTAAGTTGGGGCCTGCTGAGTAGCGGGCCTAGAGCAGTGGTGTGCAGGTGTGTGATAAAACATCTGTGGTGGGGCCATGCGGATCTGCCACTGGCTTCCAAATGGCTTGTGACTGACATGGTGCAGTGAGCAGACCCTTCTATGTAAAGGCATCTTGTTATATGGAGAGGTTTCAGGGCAGTGTTCAGAATCAGGTTGCTATGGTCAAGGGGGCAAGCTCTGTGGGATAGAAGCCTGGCTGGTGCATTCTCCTAGGACCTTGACCCACCACACGTGACAGAACTCCCTCCAGCACGGTGTCCCAGTTGAACTCCTTGTATTTCCTGAAGCAAATTCCAAACTCCCAGTGCAGCAGCAAGAAACACCACGAAAAGTGGAGGATGACCAAATGGCTTCAGAGTCCACACAGGGAGACACTTAGACCCCAGTGGCCACAGTTTACCTGCAAAGAGAGAATTCAGCACTTCTGCCTCATGTTCATTGGAAAATCAGAAACCATGTCCTCCAGGTCACATAGATGCAGACCCAGCTTTGATGGTCTCACTACAAAGGAAGCTAAAGCTCCTGACAACAACATATATTTCAAGTGCCCCACCTCAGAGGCAGTTTCTCACAAAGTCTTTAGGCCAGCAGAGCTCCATGTTTGTGGAGTGTTTACCCTGTCTCCCTTACTTATGGAAACTCCTCTACCACCTCCAAGGTTGTGAACTCCTGAGCATTTTCCATTCCACATACGTATTCACAGCTTTTCTAACTCTTCTCCACGAATTGCGTCTTACTTGTTGCGAAGGTAATGTCAAGGCATTGTTCTGGATGAGAGTGGGAAGGTTTTTGTGTAGCACATATTTGCCTATACATTGGATTCATTTTCCTATTTTCCGTTTGAAATACTGAATCCCTGACACTAACCCATACCCTACTAGATTCTGACTATGAATACTAATATGATGGAGAAAAATAACCCAAACACAATAGAAATACAGGCAGTTCAGAGCAGGCATGGTGTATAGTTGGACTTGCCTTTAGCATTACAAAGGGTAGGTGTTTTAAATCTTGTCCAATTTAATAGAAGTAGTTCTCCATGTGTTTTGAGAGTTAACAAATGTGTGAATTTCTGTCTCCCTTTCTCTGTAGCCTATTCAGCAACATGTATTTTTACATGCACATATAGAATCCTACCTGCTATCCCACGTCCACTCTTGTGAGGTGGCTGACTTGGCAGATACAAATTGTGAGAAGAGATCACTCCTCCTAAATGCTGTTGGAACTGAAAATTCAACCTACCGGTGAGCTTCCTACTTGAACAACATGATACATAAATCCATGTTCAGTAACATAATTTTTTTTGGATCTGTGGATGATATATATTTCATGATGAATTTCGATTGGCATATATATTTCTACTTTTTAATGTCTGTGTGTGTGTTCTGTGTGTATGTGTGTGTGTATATATATATATACACACACACACACACAATATACACAAACTCTCCAGATTTTTCAAAATATGAAATATATGTGTCTTATTATACACTCCCTAAATTCATCCATGTTCATATGTGTGGATTTATAATCAACTTTTCACAAGATTATTCTCAGAAATATTCATCCACCTGAAATACATATTTGTTTCCTAGTGCTGAAAACTAACTTCAGAGAATGGTGCATAGAGATCCTAATATTTCTACAGGAACTGACCCAGTTTAACATCAATGCCAGTAGATTCCTATGGGACATGATGTGTATTTTGACCTTCATTTTTATTCAACACTGATACATTACTATTTCTTCAGTTGATGCACATCATAGGATATGTATTTCATCCTCATGTTCACAAATTTCTAGGCATTTGGTTCCCTTTCAATCACTTCCTGCTTCAGAACACATGTATTCCTCCACGTTTCTTGACTGGTCTTATCATGAGACTTCTTTCCAAACACATTCTTTTCCATTTCCATAATCCCTTTTGAAGCCAAACTCACACCCCCTTCATGGTAAACCATCACCCTAATATCACCATTAGATGTATAACTGGTTGGAATGAATGGTTGTGTATCAATATTAGATTTCCTATATATTTTCAGATATCCATTCAATCCATTATTTAAATTGGAACCAGTTATAATATTTATTCACAGTAGGGTCTATTCATGCATTATCTCTATATTCATAGACCCAGGGTACACCTATTTGTACCCCCAAAGGCTAATTTATATGTCTTCAACATATTACTCCCAGAAATGGTGGAAGAAATACTCATGACACCTGATCTCCATATACATTGTATCACAGTGATATTCTGGACACAAAATGCAAAGGTCACACTTATGATTGTACCAAAGCCTCATTGGAAAGTGAGCATGGATTACTCAAAACATCCTTGTCCAGGTTGCCTAATGCTCTCAAATGTCAATCCTATTGGTGACTACACATTTGTTTCTTCCTAAGATGATATATTCAACCTCAACCCTGTTGAATATGTCTAATCCTCTCACTCACTTTATACTTTGCCTGATTTCCTAATGTCTCTATTGATATCTGCTTTCCTACATATGTTCCCCAGTTCATCATTGTGACTGACCCTTAACATGTGCTGACATTTACATTCACTCTCTAACCGACACCCTATTGCTAAAGAACTTTTGGTCCAAATTTTATACTCACTCTTCTTCCTAAACCTACCAACTATCTTCCTAATCCTACCTACTATCCCTTTTTGACTGGATGTTCTCTTCTACATTCAATCATCCAAGGTACAAGGTCCTGTGCCATTGTATATCGATTTATCTGAGACATCTGTGCAGAAAGTCATTCAAAGCTAAGTAACCCAATCAAGGGCCCAATGCCCTTCTGGCCTTCAAATCTTACTTGGATTTCTGTTTTCATACATATATTTCACCTATATATTATTATAAATATCACAGGTTCCCAATACCATTCATCATCCAGCAGAGTGATTCCTAACCCAAACCGAACAGGTTCTTAACCCTAACCATACACTGTTCCCTCAATCTAACTTTACAGAAGAGCAGGGACAGAGTTGGTCTTACAATACAGGAATGTAGGGGATCTTCCACCTGCTGAGAACCTCAAAGGTCCATGCAGAAATGATCCCTGGAGAAGATGTAGGCCGCTGTGAAGGACCTGAGAGAGCACAAGTCATCTTCCATGGCAAACCACCTGGTCAGGATGAAGGGATGTGTCTGAATGAGCCTCTCTCTTCTTAATGTAGACAAGATGGACCAAAGCAGGCCTGTGTGGAGAGCTGTCCCTTGGTGCCTATGGTTGATATTCCATTCTAACTTGTGAAAGTGTCACAGGAAGGAGGGGCAGCCTCCATCTCATGGGAGCCCTGGAAGCAACTGTTAGGACACAGTGGTTGCCAAGGCAGTGACCTCATTCAGTTCCTGAAGGAAGTGACCTCACCTCACTTCCTTGGTGATGGAACTCTCTGAACTTGGGATCCAGGAAGCCAGGCACCCAGAGCCAGTCCCAGTCCCAGTCCCAGTGGGCTCACTTGTTTGGATTTACCAAGGACAGAGTCAGTCTTTCTTGGTACCTACTGATGTGAGGATGGCCAAATGCCAGGAAAGCTCTGCAGAGGGGCCTTTCCTGAGAAAGCAGGTAGTGGCTCACCGCTGGCTCCTGACAACTTCACAGAGTTGGCCAAGGAGGCCAGATGTGGGACAGGACAGGCCATTTCGCGGGAACATAGTATGGCCCACGAGTCAGACGGCACTCCGGGTAGTCACAGACCAACTTGGAAGAAGGAGGTGCCTTTGTGGGTGTGGGTGTGAGTTTGTGGTTTTGTCTCATGTTCTGAGAATAGGTAGGAAAGGCGGTTTGTTTGTTTTGGAGTGGACTGTTTCTAGTAAGTCTTTTGACGAGGCGAGTGTTTCTATGTTTGTGTATCCCACTGTGTCCCTGGTTGTAGACATTAGAAAAGAGAATGCATCAATGGATGTGTCCTGTCTAGTAGAAAGCTTCCCAGCATTCATCCTGCCCAATTCATGAATGGACTGCGGCTTGCCTTATGGATGGGCAACACCTACTATCTTCCTAAGTTCCTGTTTTCTTCCTGAATTCTGGCCACTCTCCAGAATAGGCTCATGGTTTTGTGTCCAAGATATATACCACCTCCAACCTCGGTGACATGGCCATGTACTGGAGAGCTGGAAGGAATGGTGAGCATCTCAGAAAACTCAGATATCAGTGTGACCAGTAAAGTCTCCCTGGAGAAACCCTGCTTTGGGCCTTTTGCTTACCTATTGTTCTGTTGCCCTGAATGTCAGGAAGGCCTTTGCCTCAGGGCACCCCTTTGTGAAGCCTGAAGAAAAAGTTTTCAAATGGAAATGAATGGGCATCACCTGTGGCTCTTTGCTTAATGGCTTTGCAAAGGGATGTGTCTGAATCAGCCTCTTGGCCCTGTGTGAGGCTGTGGCTTCAGTTGTCAGCACCTGACGAATCCAAAGAGAGATCCCATGTGTGCATCCAAAGCCAAATTGGCACAAGAGCAGTCATTGTGGATGATGTCTCTCGCATTCCTCTGTAAGGTTCCTGACCTCCATCAAGTGAGAATAGGGATCCTTCGGGTCAAAGGAGTTCTTCAAAGCCCTGCAGAGGCTAGCCCATAGGTGCTTGGGTTTTCTCATGACTCCAATTCACACAAAGAATCTATACCCGGCAGTCAGTAGGCCTCCAATTGGAGAAGCGGAGCCAGTATTAACGGCAGGCCTATTGGATCACTCCAGGTTCACAGGAAGGGTGTCCAGGCCACCCTGACATTAGGCAAATGAGGGGCAAGGGAGCTTATTGTGGACACTGTCTTGGGCTGTGCCCCTCATGGAAACCTCCAGCCCAGCCAGAGGTTATGATGAGTGTCTATGTGGAAGAAGATGAGGGCCATGTGGCAGTGTTTTGGTTTGAATTGTGGTCATTGGTGTGGCGGTGGGAAGAGATGACTGGGTCCACCTGGGCTTGAACTCTGGTGTGATTCCCCTTGGAGACTGAGTTCTGGAACTGACCTCAGAGAAGTATTGCCGTGAATTGTGTTGGGATTTGAGGAGGCCATGCATGAGAGTCGCCCTTGGAAACTGAGATGTAGGCCCAGGCTGGCTTTCCACAGAGCACTGGGAATCTCAGCCCGGATATCACATGATTTTATTCTTAAAGACCTGGCAGCCATAGTTGAGAGTCAAAACACACATGGACCTCACATTTGTAGACCTCAATGGGCCTGGCTTCGTGTGACCTTTTGGCCACTCTTTGGGAAGCCTTGTTTGTGAGAGTTCTCCAGAGCTTTCGTTGAAATGAGTTTCCTCACCATTTAATGGTTCCTGAAGGAATGGAAACCCACAGTTCCTCTAACTTCATCCTTTAAAAATGGCTAGCTAGATAAATACCATGAGATTTTTGAAATTCCCATGACCAGGTGGCACTGGAGAACCTTTGGATGTCCTGTTTTGCTGATCATGTGTGTACCAGACAGTGCCTTGATTGGCTGGGTTTCATGAAAATGGTGTAAAACAGAGATGCCAGTAAGTTGGGGCCTGCTGAGTAGCGGGCCTAGAGCAGTGGTGTGCAGGTGTGTGATAAAACATCTGTGGTGGGGCCATGTGGATCTGCCACTGGCTTCCAAATGGCTTGTGACTGACATGGTGCAGTGAGCAGACCCTTCTATGTAAAGGCATCTTGTTATATGGAGAGGTTTCAGGGCAGTGTTCAGAATCAGGTTGCTATGGTCAAGGGGGCAAGCTCTGTGGGATAGAAGCCTGGCTGGTGCATTCTCCTAGGACCTTGACCCACCACACGTGACAGAACTCCCTCCAGCACGGTGTCCCAGTTGAACTCCTTGTATTTCCTGAAGCAAATTCCAAACTCCCAGTGCAGCAGCAAGAAACACCACGAAAAGTGGAGGATGACCAAATGGCTTCAGAGTCCACACAGGGAGACACTTAGACCCCAGTGGCCACAGTTTACCTGCAAAGAGAGAATTCAGCACTTCTGCCTCATGTTCATTGGAAAATCAGAAACCATGTCCTCCAGGTCACATAGATGCAGACCCAGCTTTGATGGTCTCACTACAAAGGAAGCTAAAGCTCCTGACAACAACATATATTTCAAGTGCCCCACCTCAGAGGCAGTTTCTCACAAAGTCTTTAGGACAGCAGAGCTCCATGTTTGTGGAGTGTTTACCCTGTCTCCCTTACTTATGGAAACTCCTCTACCACCTCCAAGGTTGTGAACTCCTGAGCATTGTCCATTCCACATACGTATTCACAGCTTTTCTAACTCTTCTCCATGAATTGCGTCTTACTTGTTGCGAAGGTAATGTCAAGGCATTGTTCTGGATGAGAGTGGGAAGGTTTTTGTGTAGCACATATTTGCCTACACATTGGATTCATTTTCCTATTTTCCGTTCGAAATACTGAATCCCTGACACTAACCCATACCCTACTAGATTCTGACTACGAATACTAATATGATGGAGAAAAATAACCCAAACACAATAGAAATACAGGCAGTTCAGAGCAGGCATGGTGTATAGTTGGACTTGCCTTTAGCATTACAATGGGTAGGTGTTTTAAATCTTGTCCAATTTAATAGAAGTAGTTCTCCATGTGTTTTGAGAGTTAACAAATGTGTGAATTTCTGTCTCCCTTTCTCTGTAGCCTATTCAGCAACATGTATTTTTACATGCACATATAGAATCCTACCTGCTATCCCTCGTCCACTCTTGTGAGGTGGCTGACTTGGCAGATACAAATTGTGAGAAGAGATCACTCCTCCTAAATGCTGTTGGAACTGAAAATTCAACCTACCGGTGAGCTTCCTACTTGAACAACATGATACATAAATCCATGTTCAGTAACATAATTTTTTTTGGATCTGTGGATGATATATATTTCATGATGAATTTCGATTGGCATATATATTTCTACTTTTTAATGTCTGTGTGTGTGTTCTGTGTGTATGTGTGTGTGTATATATATACACACACACACACACACACAATATACACAAACTCTCCAGATTTTTCAAAATATGAAATATATGTGTCTTATTATACACTCCCTAAATTCATCCATGTTCATATATGTGGATTTATAATCAACTTTTCACAAGATTATTCTCAGAAATATTCATCCACCTGAAATACATATTTGTTTCCTAGTGCTGAAAACTAACTTCAGAGAATGGTGCATAGAGATCCTAATATTTCTACAGGAACTGACCCAGTTTAACATCAATGCCAGTAGATTCCTATGGGACATGATGTGTATTTTGACCTTCAGTTTTATTCAACACTGATACATTACTATTTCTTCAGTTGATGCACATCATAGGATATGTATTTCATCCTCATGTTCACAAATTTCTAGGCATTTGGTTCACTTTCAATCACTTCCTGCTTCAGAACACATGTATTCCTCCACGTTTCTTGACTGGTCTTATCATGAGACTTCTTTCCAAACACATTCTTTTCCATTTCCATAATCCCTTTTGAAGCCAAACTCACACCCCCTTCATGGTAAACCATCACCCTAATATCACCATTAGATGTATAACTGGTTGGAATGAATGGTTGTGTATCAATATTAGATTTCCTATATATTTTCAGATATCCATTCAATCCATTATTTAAATTGGAACCAGTTATAATATTTATTCACAGTAGGGTCTATTCATGCATTATCTCTATATTCATAGACCCAGGGTACACCTATTTGTACCCCCAAAGGCTAATTTATATGTCTTCAACATATTACTCCCAGAAATGGTGGAAGAAATACTCATGACACCTGATCTCCATATACATTGTATCACAGTGATATTCTGGACACAAAATGCAAAGGTCACACTTATGATTGTACCAAAGCCTCATTGGAAAGTGAGCATGGATTACTCAAAACATCCTTGTCCAGGTTGCCTAATGCTCTCAAATGTCAATCCTATTGGTGACTACACATTTGTTTCTTCCTAAGATGATATATTCAACCTCAACCCTGTTGAAAAAGTCTAATCCTCTCACTCACTTTATACTTTGCCTGATTTCCTAATGTCTCTATTGATATCTGCTTTCCTACACATGTTCCCCAGTTCATCATTGTGACTGACCCTTCACGTGTGCTGACATTTACATTCACTCTCTAACCGACACCCTATTGCTAAAGAACTTTTGGTCCAAATTTTATACTCACTCTTCTTCCTAAACCTACCAACTATCTTCCTAATCCTACCTACTATCCCTTTTTGACTGGATGTTCTCTTCTACATTCAATCATCCAAGGTACAAGGTCCTGTGCCATTGTATATCGATTTATCTGAGACATCTGTGCAGAAAGTCATTCAAAGCTAAGTAACCCAATCAAGGGCCCAATGCCCTTCTGGCCTTCAAATCTTACTTGGATTTCTGTTTTCATACATATATTTCACCTATATATTATTATAAATATCACAGGTTCCCAATACCATTCATCATCCAGCAGAGTGATTCCTAACCCAAACCGAACAGGTTCTTAACCCTAACCATACACTGTTCCCTCAATCTAACTTTACAGAAGAGCAGGGACAGAGTTGGTCTTACAATACAGGAATGTAGGGGATCTTCCACCTGCTGAGAACCTCAAAGGTCCATGCAGAAATGATCCCTGGAGAAGATGTAGGCCGCTGTGAAGGACCTGAGAGAGCACAAGTCATCTTCCATGGCAAACCACCTGGTCAGGATGAAGGGATGTGTCTGAATGAGCCTCTCTCTTCTTAATGTAGACAAGATGGACCAAAGCAGGCCTGTGTGGAGAGCTGTCCCTTGGTGCCTATGGTTGATATTCCATTCTAACTTGTGAAAGTGTCACAGGAAGGAGGGGCAGCCTCCATCTCATGGGAGCCCTGGAAGCAACTGTTAGGACACAGTGGTTGCCAAGGCAGTGACCTCATTCAGTTCCTGAAGGAAGTGACCTCACCTCACTTCCTTGGTGATGGAACTCTCTGAACTTGGGATCCAGGAAGCCAGGCACCCAGAGCCAGTCCCAGTCCCAGTCCCAGTGGGCTCACTTGTTTGGATTTACCAAGGACAGAGTCAGTCTTTCTTGGTACCTACTGATGTGAGGATGGCCAAATGCCAGGAAAGCTCTGCAGAGGGGCCTTTCCTGAGAAAGCAGGTAGTGGCTCACCGCTGGCTCCTGACAACTTCACAGAGTTGGCCAAGGAGGCCAGATGTGGGACAGGACAGGCCATTTCGCGGGAACATAGTATGGCCCACGAGTCAGACGGCACTCCGGGTAGTCACAGACCAACTTGGAAGAAGGAGGTGCCTTTGTGGGTGTGGGTGTGAGTTTGTGGTTTTGTCTCATGTTCTGAGAATAGGTAGGAAAGGCGGTTTGTTTGTTTTGGAGTGGACTGTTTCTAGTAAGTCTTTTGACGAGGCGAGTGTTTCTATGTTTGTGTATCCCACTGTGTCCCTGGTTGTAGACATTAGAAAAGAGAATGCATCAATGGATGTGTCCTGTCTAGTAGAAAGCTTCCCAGCATTCATCCTGCCCAATTCATGAATGGACTGCGGCTTGCCTTATGGATGGGCAACACCTACTATCTTCCTAAGTTCCTGTTTTCTTCCTGAATTCTGGCCACTCTCCAGAATAGGCTCATGGTTTTGTGTCCAAGATATATACCACCTCCAACCTCGGTGACATGGCCATGTACTGGAGAGCTGGAAGGAATGGTGAGCATCTCAGAAAACTCAGATATCAGTGTGACCAGTAAAGTCTCCCTGGAGAAACCCTGCTTTGGGCCTTTTGCTTACCTATTGTTCTGTTGCCCTGAATGTCAGGAAGGCCTTTGCCTCAGGGCACCCCTTTGTGAAGCCTGAAGAAAAAGTTTTCAAATGGAAATGAATGGGCATCACCTGTGGCTCTTTGCTTAATGGCTTTGCAAAGGGATGTGTCTGAGTCAGCCTCTTGGCCCTGTCTGTGTGAGGCTGTGGCTTAGGTTGTCAGCACCTGACGGATCCAAAGAGAGATCCCATGTGTGCATCCAAAGCCAAATTGGCACAAAAGCAGTCATTGTGGATGATGTCTCTCGCATTCCTCTGTAAGGTTCCTGACCTCCATCAAGTGAGAATAGGGATCCTTCGGGTCAAAGGAGTTCTTCAAAGCCCTGCAGAGGCTAGCCCATAGGTGCTTGGGTTTTCTCATGACTCCAATTCACACAAAGAATCTATACCCGGCAGTCAGTAGGCCTCCAATTGGAGAAGCGGAGCCAGTATTAACGGCAGGCCTATTGGATCACTCCAGGTTCACAGGAAGGGTGTCCAGGCCACCCTGACATTAGGCAAATGAGGGGCAAGGGAGCTTATTGTGGACACTGTCTTGGGCTGTGCCCCTCATGGAAACCTCCAGCCCAGCCAGAGGTTATGATGAGTGTCTATGTGGAAGAAGATGAGGGCCATGTGGCAGTGTTTTGGTTTGAATTGTGGTCATTGGTGTGGCGGTGGGAAGAGATGACTGGGTCCACCTGGGCTTGAACTCTGGTGTGATTCCCCTTGGAGACTGAGTTCTGGAACTGACCTCAGAGAAGTATTGCCGTGAATTGTGTTGGGATTTGAGGAGGCCATGCATGAGAGTCGCCCTTGGAAACTGAGATGTAGGCCCAGGCTGGCTTTCCACAGAGCACTGGGAATCTCAGCCCGGATATCACATGATTTTATTCTTAAAGACCTGGCAGCCATAGTTGAGAGTCAAAACACACATGGACCTCACATTTGTAGACCTCAATGGGCCTGGCTTCGTGTGACCTTTTGGCCACTCTTTGGGAAGCCTTGTTTGTGAGAGTTCTCCAGAGCTTTTGTTGAAATGAGCTTCCTCACCATTTAATGGTTCCTGAAGGAATGGAAACCCACAGTGCCTCTAACTTCATCCTTTAAAAATGGCTAGCTAGATAAATACCAAGAGATTTTTGAAATTCCCATGACCAGGTGGCACTGGAGAACTTTTGGATGTCCTGTTTTGCTGATCATGTGTGTACCTTGATTGACTGGGTTTCATGAAAATGGTGTAAAACAGAGATGCCAGTAAGTTGGGGCCTGCTGAGTAGCGGGCCTAGAGCAGTGGTGTGCAGGTGTGTGATAAAACATCTGTGGTGGGGCCATGTGGATCTGCCACTTGCTTCCAAATGGCTTGTGACTGACATGGTGCAGTGAGCAGACCCTTCTATGTAAAGGCATCTTGTTATATGGAGAGGTTTCAGGGCAGTGTTCAGAATTAGGTTGCTATGGTCAAGGGGGCAAGCTCTGTGGGATAGAAGCCTGGCTGGTGCATTCTCCTAGGACCTTGACCCACCACACGTGACAGAACTCCCTCCAGCACGGTGTCCCAGTTGAACTCCTTGTATTTCCTGAAGCAAATTCCAAACTCCCAGTGCAGCAGCAAGAAACACCACAAAAAGTGGAGGATGACCAAATGGCTTCAGAGTCCACACAGGGAGACACTTAGACCCCAGTGGCCACAGTTTACCTGCAAAGAGAGAATTCAGCACTTCTGCCTCATGTTCATTGGAAAATCAGAAACCATGTCCTTCAGGTCACATAGATGCAGACCCAGCTTTGATGGTCTCACTACAAAGGAAGCTAAAGCTCCTGACAACAACATATATTTCAAGTGCCCCACCTCAGAGGCAGTTTCTCACAAAGTCTTTAGGCCAGCAGAGCTCCATGTTTGTGGAGTGTTTACCCTGTCTCCCTTACTTATGGAAACTCCTCTACCACCTCCAAGGTTGTGAACTCCTGAGCATTTTCCATTCCACATACGTATTCACAGCTTTTCTAACTCTTCTCCACGAATTGCGTCTTACTTGTTGCGAAGGTAATGTCAAGGCATTGTTCTGGATGAGAGTGGGAAGGTTTTTGTGTAGCACATATTTGCCTACACATTGGATTCATTTTCCTATTTTCCGTTTGAAATACTGAATCCCTGACACTAACCCATACCCTACTAGATTCTGACTACGAATACTAATATGATGGAGAAAAATAACCCAAACAGAATAGAAATACAGGCAGTTCAGAGCAGGCATGGTGTATAGTTGGACTTGCCTTTAGCATTACAAAGGGTAGGTGTTTTAAATCTTGTCCAATTTAATAGAAGTAGTTCTCCATGTGTTTTGAGAGTTAACAAATGTGTGAATTTCTGTCTCCCTTTCTCTGTAGCCTATTCAGCAACATGTATTTTTACATGCACATATAGAATCCTACCTGCTATCCCACGTCCACTCTTGTGAGGTGGCTGACTTGGCAGATACAAATTGTGAGAAGAGATCACTCCTCCTAAATGCTGTTGGAACTGAAAATTCAACCTACCGGTGAGCTTCCTACTTGAACAACATGATACATAAATCCATGTTCAGTAACATAATTTTTTTTGGATCTGTGGATGATATATATTTCATGATGAATTTCGATTGGCATATATATTTCTACTTTTTAATGTCTGTGTGTGTGTTCTGTGTGTATGTGTGTGTGTATATATATACACACACACACACAATATACACAAACTCTCCAGATTTTTCAAAATATGAAATATATGTGTCTTATTATACACTCCCTAAATTCATCCATGTTCATATATGTGGATTTATAATCAACTTTTCACAAGATTATTCTCAGAAATATTCATCCACCTGAAATACATATTTGTTTCCTAGTGCTGAAAACTAACTTCAGAGAATGGTGCATAGAGATCCCAATATTTCTACAGGAACTGACCCAGTTTAACATCAATGCCAGTAGATTCCTATGGGACATGATGTGTATTTTGACCTTCATTTTTATTCAACACTGATACATTACTATTTCTTCAGTTGATGCACATCATAGGATATGTATTTCATCCTCATGTTCACAAATTTCTAGGCATTTGGTTCACTTTCAATCACTTCCTGCTTCAGAACACATGTATTCCTCCACGTTTCTTGACTGGTCTTATCATGAGACTTCTTTCCAAACACATTCTTTTCCATTTCCATAATCCCTTTTGAAGCCTAAGTCACACCCCCTTCATGGTAAACCATCACCCTAATATCACCATTAGATGTATAACTGGTTGGAATGAATGGTTGTGTATCAATATTAGATTTCCTATATATTTTCAGATATCCATTCAATCCATTATTTAAATTGGAACCAGTTATAATATTTATTCACAGTAGGGTCTATTCATGCATTATCTCTATATTCATAGACCCAGGGTACACCTATTTGTACCCCCAAAGGCTAATTTATATGTCTTCAATATATTACTCCCAGAAATGGTGGAAGAAATACTCATGACACCTGATCTCCATATACATTGTATCACAGTGATATTCTGGACACAAAATGCAAAGGTCACACTTATGATTGTACCAAAGCCTCATTGGAAAGTGAGCATGGATTACTCAAAACATCCTTGTCCAGGTTGCCTAATGCTCTCAAATGTCAATCCTATTGGTGACTACACATTTGTTTCTTCCTAAGATGATATATTCAACCTCAACCCTGTTGAATATGTCTAATCCTCTCACTCACTTTATACTTTGCCTGATTTCCTAATGTCTCTATTGATATCTGCTTTCCTACATATGTTCCCCAGTTCATCATTGTGACTGACCCTTAACATGTGCTGACATTTACATTCACTCTCTAACCGACACCCTATTGCTAAAGAACTTTTGGTCCAAATTTTATACTCACTCTTCTTCCTAAACCTACCAACTATCTTCCTAATCCTACCTACTATCCCTTTTTGACTGGATGTTCTCTTCTACATTCAATCATCCAAGGTACAAGGTCCTGTGCCATTGTATATCGATTTATCTGAGACATCTGTGCAGAAAGTCATTCAAAGCTAAGTAACCCAATCAAGGGCCCAATGCCCTTCTGGCCTTCAAATCTTACTTGGATTTCTGTTTTCATACATATATTTCACCTATATATTATTATAAATATCACAGGTTCCCAATACCATTCATCATCCAGCAGAGTGATTCCTAACCCAAACCGAACAGGTTCTTAACCCTAACCATACACTGTTCCCTCAATCTAACTTTACAGAAGAGCAGGGACAGAGTTGGTCTTACAATACAGGAATGTAGGGGATCTTCCACCTGCTGAGAACCTCAAAGGTCCATGCAGAAATGATCCCTGGAGAAGATGTAGGCCGCTGTGAAGGACCTGAGAGAGCACAAGTCATCTTCCATGGCAAACCACCTGGTCAGGATGAAGGGATGTGTCTGAATGAGCCTCTCTCTTCTTAATGTAGACAAGATGGACCAAAGCAGGCCTGTGTGGAGAGCTGTCCCGTGGTGCCTATGGTTGATATTTCATTCTAACTTGTGAAAGTGTCAGAGGAAGGAGGGGCAGCCTCCATCTCATGGGAGCCCTGGAAGCAACTGTTAGGACACAGTGGTTGCCAAGGCAGTGACCTCATTCAGTTCCTGAAGGAAGTGACCTCACCTCACTTCCTTGGTGATGGAACTCTCTGAACTTGGGATCCAGGAAGCCAGGCACCCAGAGCCAGTCCCAGTCCCAGTCCCAGTGGGCTCACTTGTTTGGATTTACCAAGGACAGAGTCAGTCTTTCTTGGTACCTACTGATGTGAGGATGGCCAAATGCCAGGAAAGCTCTGCAGAGGGGCCTTTCCTGAGAAAGCAGGTAGTGGCTCACCGCTGGCTCCTGACAACTTCACAGAGTTGGCCAAGGAGGCCAGATGTGGGACAGGACAGGCCATTTCGCGGGAACATAGTATGGCCCACGAGTCAGACGGCACTCCGGGTAGTCACAGACCAACTTGGAAGAAGGAGGTGCCTTTGTGGGTGTGGGTGTGAGTTTGTGGTTTTGTCTCATGTTCTGAGAATAGGTAGGAAAGGCGGTTTGTTTGTTTTGGAGTGGACTGTTTCTAGTAAGTCTTTTGACGTGGCGAGTGTTTCTATGTTTGTGTATCCCACTGTGTCCCTGGTTGTAGACATTAGAAAAGAGAATGCATCAATGGATGTGTCCTGTCTAGTAGAAAGCTTCCCAGCATTCATCCTGCCCAATTCATGAATGGACTGCGGCTTGCCTTATGGATGGGCAACACCTACTATCTTCCTAAGTTCCTGTTTTCTTCCTGAATTCTGGCCACTCTCCAGAATAGGCTCATGGTTTTGTGTCCAAGATATATACCACCTCCAAGCTCGGTGACATGGCCATGTACTGGAGAGCTGGAAGGAATGGTGAGCATCTCAGAAAACTCAGATATCAGTGTGACCAGTAAAGTCTCCCTGAAGAAACCCTGCTTTGGGCCTTTTGCTTACCTATTGTTCTGTTGCCCTGAATGTCAGGAAGGCCTTTGCCTCAGGGCACCCCTTTGTGAAGCCTGAAGAAAAAGTTTTCAAATGGAAATGAATGGGCATCACCTGTGGCTCTTTGCTTAATGGCTTTGCAAAGGGATGTGTCTGAATCAGCCTCTTGGCCCTGTGTGAGGCTGTGGCTTAGGTTGTCAGCACCTGACGGATCCAAAGAGAGATCCCATGTGTGCATCCAAAGCCAAATTGGCACAAAAGCAGTCATTGTGGATGATGTCTCTCGCCTTCCTCTGTAAGGTTCCTGACCTCCATCAAGTGAGAATAGGGATCCTTCGTGTCAAAGGAGTTCTTCAAAGCCCTGCAGAGGCTAGCCCATAGGTGCTTGGGTTTTCTCATGACTCCAATTCACACAAAGAATCTATACCCGGCAGTCAGTAGGCCTCCAATTGGAGAAGCGGAGCCAGTATTAACGGCAGGCCTATTGGATCACTCCAGGTTCACAGGAAGGGTGTCCAGGCCACCCTGACATTAGGCAAATGAGGGGCAAGGGAGCTTATTGTGGACACTGTCTTGGGCTGTGCCCCTCATGGAAACCTCCAGCCCAGCCAGAGGTTATGATGAGTGTCTATGTGGAAGAAGATGAGGGCCATGTGGCAGTGTTTTGGTTTGAATTGTGGTCATTGGTGTGGCGGTGGGAAGAGATGACTGGGTCCACCTGGGCTTGAACTCTGGTGTGATTCCCCTTGGAGACTGAGTTCTGGAACTGACCTCAGAGAAGTATTGCCGTGAATTGTGTTGGGATTTGAGGAGGCCATGCATGAGAGTCGCCCTTGGAAACTGAGATGTAGGCCCAGGCTGGCTTTCCACAGAGCACTGGGAATCTCAGCCCGGATATCACATGATTTTATTCTTAAAGACCTGGCAGCCATAGTTGAGAGTCAAAACACACATGGACCTCACATTTGTAGACCTCAATGGGCCTGGCTTCCTGTGACCTTTTGGCCACTCTTTGGGAAGCCTTGTTTGTGAGAGTTCTCCAGAGCTTTTGTTGAAATGAGCTTCCTCACCATTTAATGGTTCCTGAAGGAATGGAAACCCGAGTGCCTCTAACTTCATCCTTTAAAAATGGCTAGCTAGATAAATACCATGAGATTTTTGAAATTCCCATGACCAGGTGGCACTGGAGAACCTTTGGATGTCCTGTTTTGCTGATCATGTGTGTACCAGACAGTGCCTTGATTGGCTGGGTTTCATGAAAATGGTGTAAAACAGAGATGCCAGTAAGTTGGGGCCTGCTGAGTAGCGGGCCTAGAGCAGTGGTGTGCAGGTGTGTGATAAAACATCTGTGGTGGGGCCATGTGGATCTGCCACTGGCTTCCAAATGGCTTGTGACTGACATGGTGCAGTGAGCAGACCCTTCTATGTAAAGGCATCTTGGTATATGGAGAGGTTTCAGGGCAGTGTTCAGAATCAGGTTGCTATGGTCAAGGGGGCAAGCTCTGTGGGATAGAAGCCTGGCTGGTGCATTCTCCTAGGACCTTGACCCACCACACGTGACAGAACTCCCTCCAGCACGGTGTCCCAGTTGAACTCCTTGTATTTCCTGAAGCAAATTCCAAACTCCCAGTGCAGCAGCAAGAAACACCACGAAAAGTGGAGGATGACCAAATGGCTTCAGAGTCCACACAGGGAGACATTTAGACCCCAGTGGCCACAGTTTACCTGCAAAGAGAGAATTCAGCACTTCTGCCTCATGTTCATTGGAAAATCAGAAACCATGTCCTCCAGGTCACATAGATGCAGACCCAGCTTTGATGGTCTCACTACAAAGGAAGCTAAAGCTCCTGACAACAACATATATTTCAAGTGCCCCACCTCAGAGGCAGTTTCTCACAAAGTCTTTAGGCCAGCAGAGCTCCATGTTTGTGGAGTGTTTACCCTGTCTCCCTTACTTATGGAAACTCCTCTACCACCTCCAAGGTTGTGAACTCCTGAGCATTGTCCATTCCACATACGTATTCACAGCTTTTCTAACTCTTCTCCACGAATTGTGTCTTACTTGTTGCGAAGGTAATGTCAAGGCATTGTTCTGGATGAGAGTGGGAAGGTTTTTGTGTAGCACATATTTGCCTACACATTGGATTCATTTTCCTATTTTCCGTTTGAAATACTGAATCCCTGACACTAACCCATACCCTACTAGATTCTGACTACGAATACTAATATGATGGAGAAAAATAACCCAAACACAATAGAAATACAGGCAGTTCAGAGCAGGCATGGTGTATAGTTGGACTTGCCTTTAGCATTACAAAGGGTAGGTGTTTTAAATCTTGTCCAATTTAATAGAAGTAGTTCTCCATGTGTTTTGAGAGTTAACAAATGTGTGAATTTCTGTCTCCCTTTCTCTGTAGCCTATTCAGCAACATGTATTTTTACATGCACATATAGAATCCTACCTGCTATCCCACGTCCACTCTTGTGAGGTGGCTGACTTGGCAGATACAAATTGTGAGAAGAGATCACTCCTCCTAAATGCTGTTGGAACTGAAAATTCAACCTACCGGTGAGCTTCCTACTTGAACAACATGATACATAAATCCATGTTCAGTAACATAATTTTTTTTGGATCTGTGGATGATATATATTTCATGATGAATTTCGATTGGCATATATATTTCTACTTTTTAATGTCTGTGTGTGTGTTCTGTGTGTATGTGTGTGTGTATATATATACACACACACACACACACAATATACACAAACTCTCCAGATTTTTCAAAATATGAAATATATGTGTCTTATTATACACTCCCTAAATTCATCCATGTTCATATATGTGGATTTATAATCAACTTTTCACAAGATTATTCTCAGAAATATTCATCCACCTGAAATACATATTTGTTTCCTAGTGCTGAAAACTAACTTCAGAGAATGGTGCATAGAGATCCTAATATTTCTACAGGAACTGACCCAGTTTAACATCAATGCCAGTAGATTCCTATGGGACATGATGTGTATTTTGACCTTCATTTTTATTCAACACTGATACATTATTATTTCTTCAGTTGATGCACATCATAGGATATGTATTTCATCCTCATGTTCACAAATTTCTAGGCATTTGGTTCACTTTCAATCACTTCCTGCTTCAGAACACATGTATTCCTCCACGTTTCTTGACTGGTCTTATCATGAGACTTCTTTCCAAACACATTCTTTTCCATTTCCACAATCCCTTTTGAAGCCAAACTCACACCCCCTTCATGGTAAACCATCACCCTAATATCACCATTAGATGTATAACTGGTTGGAATGAATGGTTGTGTATCAATATTAGATTTCCTATATATTTTCAGATATCCATTCAATCCATTATTTAAATTGGAACCAGTTATAATATTTATTCACAGTAGGGTCTATTCATGCATTATCTCTATATTCATAGACCCAGGGTACACCTATTTGTACCCCCAAAGGCTAATTTATATGTCTTCAACATATTACTCCCAGAAATGGTGGAAGAAATACTCATGACACCTGATCTCCATATACATTGTATCACAGTGATATTCTGGACACAAAATGCAAAGGTCACACTTATGATTGTACCAAAGCCTCATTGGAAAGTGAGCATGGATTACTCAAAACATCCTTGTCCAGGTTGCCTAATGCTCTCAAATGTCAATCCTATTGGTGACTACACATTTGTTTCTTCCTAAGATGATATATTCAACCTCAACCCTGTTGAATATGTCTAATCCTCTCACTCACTTTATACTTTGCCTGATTTCCTAATGTCTCTATTGATATCTGCTTTCCTACATATGTTCCCCAGTTCATCATTGTGACTGACCCTTAACATGTGCTGACATTTACATTCACTCTCTAACCGACACCCTATTGCTAAAGAACTTTTGGTCCAAATTTTATACTCACTCTTCTTCCTAAACCTACCAACTATCTTCCTAATCCTACCTACTATCCCTTTTTGACTGGATGTTCTCTTCTACATTCAATCATCCAAGGTACAAGGTCCTGTGCCATTGTATATCGATTTATCTGAGACATCTGTGCAGAAAGTCATTCAAAGCTAAGTAACCCAATCAAGGGCCCAATGCCCTTCTGGCCTTCAAATCTTACTTGGATTTCTGTTTTCATACATATATTTCACCTATATATTATTATAAATATCACAGGTTCCCAATACCATTCATCATCCAGCAGAGTGATTCCTAACCCAAACCGAACAGGTTCTTAACCCTAACCATACACTGTTCCCTCAATCTAACTTTACAGAAGAGCAGGGACAGAGTTGGTCTTACAATACAGGAATGTAGGGGATCTTCCACCTGCTGAGAACCTCAAAGGTCCATGCAGAAATGATCCCTGGAGAAGATGTAGGCCGCTGTGAAGGACCTGAGAGAGCACAAGTCATCTTCCATGGCAAACCACCTGGTCAGGATGAAGGGATGTGTCTGAATGAGCCTCTCTCTTCTTAATGTAGACAAGATGGACCAAAGCAGGCCTGTGTGGAGAGCTGTTCCTTGGTGCCTATGGTTGATATTCCATTCTAACTTGTGAAAGTGTCAGAGGAAGGAGGGGCAGCCTCCATCTCATGGGAGCCATGGAAGCAACTGTTAGGACACAGTGGTTGCCAAGGCAGTGACCTCATTCAGTTCCTGAAGGAAGTGACCTCACCTCACTTCCTTGGTGATGGAACTCTCTGAACTTGGGATCCAGGAAGCCAGGCACCCAGAGCCAGTCCCAGTCCCAGTCCCAGTGGGCTCACTTGTTTGGATTTACCAAGGACAGAGTCAGTCTTTCTTGGTAGCTACTGATGTGAGGATGGCCAAATGCCAGGAAAGCTCTGCAGAGGGGCCTTTCCTGAGAAAGCAGGTAGTGGCTCACCGCTGGCTCCTGACAACTTCACAGAGTTGGCCAAGGAGGCCAGATGTGGGACAGGACAGGCCATTTCGCGGGAACATAGTATGGCCCACGAGTCAGACGGCACTCCGGGTAGTCACAGACCAACTTGGAAGAAGGAGGTGCCTTTGTGGGTGTGGGTGTGAATTTGTGGTTTTGTCTCATGTTCTGAGAATAGGTAGGAAAGGCGGTTTGTTTGTTTTGGAGTGGACTGTTTCTAGTAAGTCTTTTGACGTGGCGAGTGTTTCTATGTTTGTGTATCCCACTGTGTCCCTGGTTGTAGACATTAGAAAAGAGAATGCATCAATGGATGTGTCCTGTCTAGTAGAAAGCTTCCCAGCATTCATCCTGCCCAATTCATGAATGGACTGCGGCTTGCCTTATGGATGGGCAACACCTACTATCTTCCTAAGTTCCTGTTTTCTTCCTGAATTCTGGCCACTCTCCAGAATAGGCTCATGGTTTTGTGTCCAAGATATGTACCACCTCCAAGCTCGGTGACATGGCCATGTACTGGAGAGCTGGAAGGAATGGTGAGCATCTCAGAAAACTCAGATATCAGTGTGACCAGTAAAGTCTCCCTGGAGAAACCCTGCTTTGGGCCTTTTGCTTACCTATTGTTGTGTTTCCCTGAATGTCAGGAAGGCCTTTGCCTCAGGGCACCCCTTTGTGAAGCCTGAAGAAAACAGTTTTCAAATGGAAATGAATGGGCATCACCTGTGGCTTTTTGCTTAATGGCTTTGCATAGGGATGTGTCTGAATCAGCCTCTTGGCCCTGTGTGAGGCTGTGGCTTAGGTTGTCAGCACCTGACGGATCCAAAGAGAGATCCCATGTGTGCATCCAAAGCCAAATTGGCACAAAAGCAGTCATTGTGGATGATGTCTCTCGCCTTCCTCTGTAAGGTTCCTGACCTCCATCAAGTGAGAATAGGGATCCTTCGTGTCAAAGGAGTTCTTCAAAGCCCTGCAGAGGCTAGCCCATAGGTGCTTGGGTTTTCTCATGACTCCAATTCACACAAAGAATCTATACCCGGCAGTCAGTAGGCCTCCAATTGGAGAAGCGGAGCCAGTATTAACGGCAGGCCTATTGGATCACTCCAGGTTCACAGGAAGGGTGTCCAGGCCACCCTGACATTAGGCAAATGAGGGGCAAGGGAGCTTATTGTGGACACTGTCTTGGGCTGTGCCCCTCATGGAAACCTCCAGCCCAGCCAGAGGTTATGATGAGTGTCTATGTGGAAGAAGATGAGGGCCATGTGGCAGTGTTTTGGTTTGAATTGTGGTCATTGGTGTGGCGGTGGGAAGAGATGACTGGGTCCACCTGGGCTTGAACTCTGGTGTGATTCCCCTTGGAGACTGAGTTCTGGAACTGACCTCAGAGAAGTATTGCCGTGAATTGTGTTGGGATTTGAGGAGGCCATGCATGAGAGTCGCCCTTGGAAACTGAGATGTAGGCCCAGGCTGGCTTTCCACAGAGCACTGGGAATCTCAGCCCGGATATCACATGATTTTATTCTTAAAGACCTGGCAGCCATAGTTGAGAGTCAAAACACACATGGACCTCACATTTGTAGACCTCAATGGGCCTGGCTTCGTGTGACCTTTTGGCCACTCTTTGGGAAGCCTTGTTTGTGAGAGTTCTCCAGAGCTTTTGTTGAAATGAGCTTCCTCACCATTTAATGGTTCCTGAAGGAATGGAAACCCACAGTGCCTCTAACTTCATCCTTTAAAAATGGCTAGCTAGATAAATACCATGAGATTTTTGAAATTCCCATGACCAGGTGGCACTGGAGAACCTTTGGATGTCCTGTTCTGCTGATCATGTGTGTACCAGACAGTGCCTTGATTGACTGGGTTTCATGAAAATGGTGTAAAACAGAGATGCCAGTAAGTTGGGGCCTGCTGAGTAGCGGGCCTAGAGCAGTGGTGTGCAGGTGTGTGATAAAACATCTGTGGTGGGGCCATGTGGATCTGCCACTGGCTTCCAAATGGCTTGTGACTGACATGGTGCAGTGAGCAGACCCTTCTATGTAAAGGCATCTTGTTATATGGAGAGGTTTCAGGGCAGTGTCCAGAATCAGGTTGCTATGGTCAAGGGGGCAAGCTCTGTGGGATAGAAGCCTGGCTGGTGCATTCTCCTAGGACCTTGACCCACCACACGTGACAGAACTCCCTCCAGCACGGTGTCCCAGTTGAACTCCTTGTATTTCCTGAAACAAATTCCAAACTCCCAGTGCAGCAGCAAGAAACACCACGAAAAGTGGAGGATGACCAAATGGCTTCAGAGTCCAAACAGGGAGACATTTAGACCCCAGTGGCCACAGTTTACTTGCAAAGAGAGAATTCAGCACTTCTGCCTCATGTTCATTGGAAAATCAGAAACCATGTCCTCCAGGTCACATAGATGCAGACCCAGCTTTGATGGTCTCACTACAAAGGAAGCTAAAGCTCCTGACAACAACATATATTTCAAGTGCCCCACCTCAGAGGCAGTTTCTCACAAAGTCTTTAGGCCAGCAGAGCTCCATGTTTGTGGAGTGTTTACCCTGTCTCCCTTACTTATGGAAACTCCTCTACCACCTCCAAGGTTGTGAACTCCTGAGCATTGTCCATTCCACATACGTATTCACAGCTTTTCTAACTCTTCTCCACGAATTGTGTCTTACTTGTTGCGAAGGTAATGTCAAGGCATTGTTCTGGATGAGAGTGGGAAGGTTTTTGTGTAGCACATATTTGCCTACACATTGGATTCATTTTCCTATTTTCCGTTTGAAATACTGAATCCCTGACACTAACCCATACCCTACTAGATTCTGACTACGAATACTAATATGATGGAGAAAAATAACCCAAACACAATAGAAATACAGGCAGTTCAGAGCAGGCATGGTGTATAGTTGGACTTGCCTTTAGCATTACAAAGGGTAGGTGTTTTAAATCTTGTCCAATTTAATAGAAGTAGTTCTCCATGTGTTTTGAGAGTTAACAAATGTGTGAATTTCTGTCTCCCTTTCTCTGTAGCCTATTCAGCAACATGTATTTTTACATGCACATATAGAATCCTACCTGCTATCCCACGTCCACTCTTGTGAGGTGGCTGACTTGGCAGATACAAATTGTGAGAAGAGATCACTCCTCCTAAATGCTGTTGGAACTGAAAATTCAACCTACGGGTGAGCTTCCTACTTGAACAACATGATACATAAATCCATGTTCAGTAACATAAATATTTTTGGATCTGTGGATGATATATATTTCATGATGAATTTCGATTGGCATATATATTTCTACTTTTTAATGTCTGTGTGTGTGTTCTGTGTGTATGTGTGTGTGTATATATATATACACACACACACACACACAATATACACAAACTCTCCAGATTTTTCAAAATATGAAATATATGTGTCTTAGTATACACTCCCTAAATTCATCCATGTTCATATATGTGGATTTATAATCAACTTTTCACAAGATTATTCTCAGAAATATTCATCCACCTGAAATACATATTTTTTTCCTAGTGCTGAAAACTAACTTCAGAGAATGGTGCATAGAGATCCTAATATTTCTACAGGAACTGACCCAGTTTAACATCAATGCCAGTAGATTCCTATGGGACATGATGTGTATTTTGACCTTCATTTTTATTCAACACTGATACATTACTATTTCTTCAGTTGATGCACATCATAGGATATGTATTTCATCCTCATGTTCACAAATTTCTAGGCATTTGGTTCACTTTCAATCACTTCCTGCTTCAGAACACATGTATTCCTCCACGTTTCTTGACTGGTCTTTTCATGAGACTTCTTTCCAAACACATTCTTTTCCATTTCCATAATCCCTTTTGAAGCCAAACTCACACCCCCTTCATGGTAAACCATCACCCTAATATCACCATTAGATGTATAACTGGTTGGAATGAATGGTTGTGTATCAATATTAGATTTCCTATATATTTTCAGATATCCATTCAATCCATTATTTAAATTGGAACCAGTTATAATATTTATTCACAGTAGGGTCTATTCATGCATTATCTCTATATTCATAGACCCAGGGTACACCTATTTGTACCCCCAAAGGCTAATTTATATGTCTTCAACATATTACTCCCAGAAATGGTGGAAGAAATACTCATGACACCTGATCTCCATATACATTGTATCACAGTGATATTCTGGACACAAAATGCAAAGGTCACACTTATGATTGTACCAAAGCCTCATTGGAAAGTGAGCATGGATTACTCAAAACATCCTTGTCCAGGTTGCCTAATGCTCTCAAATGTCAATCCTATTGGTGACTACACATTTGTTTCTTCCTAAGATGATATATTCAACCTCAACCCTGTTGAATATGTCTAATCCTCTCACTCACTTTATACTTTGCCTGATTTCCTAATGTCTCTATTGATATCTGCTTTCCTACATATGTTCCCCAGTTCATCATTGTGACTGACCCTTAACATGTGCTGACATTTACATTCACTCTCTAACCGACACCCTATTGCTAAAGAACTTTTGGTCCAAATTTTATACTCACTCTTCTTCCTAAACCTACCAACTATCTTCCTAATCCTACCTACTATCCCTTTTTGACTGGATGTTCTCTTCTACATTCAATCATCCAAGGTACAAGGTCCTGTGCCATTGTATATCGATTTATCTGAGACATCTGTGCAGAAAGTCATTCAAAGCTAAGTAACCCAATCAAGGGCCCAATGCCCTTCTGGCCTTCAAATCTTACTTGGATTTCTGTTTTCATACATATATTTCACCTATATATTATTATAAATATCACAGGTTCCCAATACCATTCATCATCCAGCAGAGTGATTCCTAACCCAAACCGAACAGGTTCTTAACCCTAACCATACACTGTTCCCTCAATCTAACTTTACAGAAGAGCAGGGACAGAGTTGGTCTTACAATACAGGAATGTAGGGGATCTTCCACCTGCTGAGAACCTCAAAGGTCCATGCAGAAATGATCCCTGGAGAAGATGTAGGCCGCTGTGAAGGACCTGAGAGAGCACAAGTCATCTTCCATGGCAAACCACCTGGTCAGGATGAAGGGATGTGTCTGAATGAGCCTCTCTCTTCTTAATGTAGACAAGATGGACCAAAGCAGGCCTGTGTGGAGAGCTGTCCCTTGGTGCCTATGGTTGATATTCCATTCTAACTTGTGAAAGTGTCAGAGGAAGGAGGGGCAGCCTCCATCTCATGGGAGCCCTGGAAGCAACTGTTAGGACACAGTGGTTGCCAAGGCAGTGACCTCATTCAGTTCCTGAAGGAAGTGACCTCACCTCACTTCCTTGGTGATGGAACTCTCTGAACTTGGGATCCAGGAAGCCAGGCACCCAGAGCCAGTCCCAGTCCCAGTCCCAGTGGGCTCACTTGTTTGGATTTACCAAGGACAGAGTCAGTCTTTCTTGGTACCTACTGATGTGAGGATGGCCAAATGCCAGGAAAGCTCTGCAGAGGGGCCTTTCCTGAGAAAGCAGGTAGTGGCTCACCGCTGGCTCCTGACAACTTCACAGAGTTGGCCAAGGAGGCCAGATGTGGGACAGGACAGGCCATTTCGCGGGAACATAGTATGGCCCACGAGTCAGACGGCACTCCGGGTAGTCACAGACCAACTTGGAAGAAGGAGGTGCCTTTGTGGGTGTGGGTGTGAGTTTGTGGTTTTGTCTCATGTTCTGAGAATAGGTAGGAAAGGCGGTTTGTTTGTTTTGGAGTGGACTGTTTCTAGTAAGTCTTTTGACGAGGCGAGTGTTTCTATGTTTGTGTATCCCACTGTGTCCCTGGTTGTAGACATTAGAAAAGAGAATGCATCAATGGATGTGTCCTGTCTAGTAGAAAGCTTCCCAGCATTCATCCTGCCCAATTCATGAATGGACTGCGGCTTGCCTTATGGATGGGCAACACCTACTATCTTCCTAAGTTCCTGTTTTCTTCCTGAATTCTGGCCACTCTCCAGAATAGGCTCATGGTTTTGTGTCCAAGATATGTACCACCTCCAAGCTCGGTGACATGGCCATGTACTGGAGAGCTGGAAGGAATGGTGAGCATCTCAGAAAACTCAGATATCAGTGTGACCAGTAAAGTCTCCCTGGAGAAACCCTGCTTTGGGCCTTTTGCTTACCTATTGTTCTGTTGCCCTGAATGTCAGGAAGGCCTTTGCCTCAGGGCACCCCTTTGTGAAGCCTGAAGAAAAAGTTTTCAAATGGAAATGAATGGGCATCACCTGTGGCTCTTTGCTTAATGGCTTTGCAAAGGGATGTGTCTGAATCAGCCTCTTGGCCCTGTGTGAGGCTGTGGCTTAGGTTGTCAGCACCTGACGGATCCAAAGAGAGATCCCATGTGTGCATCCAAAGCCAAATTGGCACAAAAGCAGTCATTGTGGATGATGTCTCTCGCCTTCCTCTGTAAGGTTCCTGACCTCCATCAAGTGAGAATAGGGATCCTTCGGGTCAAAGGAGTTCTTCAAAGCCCTGCAGAGGCTAGCCCATAGGTGCTTGGGTTTTCTCATGACTCCAATTCACACAAAGAATCTATACCCGGCAGTCAGTAGGCCTCCAATTGGAGAAGCGGAGCCAGTATTAACGGCAGGCCTATTGGATCACTCCAGGTTCACAGGAAGGGTGTCCAGGCCACCCTGACATTAGGCAAATGAGGGGCAAGGGAGCTTATTGTGGACACTGTCTTGGGCTGTGCCCCTCATGGAAACCTCCAGCCCAGCCAGAGGTTATGATGAGTGTCTATGTGGAAGAAGATGAGGGCCATGTGGCAGTGTTTTGGTTTGAATTGTGGTCATTGGTGTGGCGGTGGGAAGAGATGACTGGGTCCACCTGGGCTTGAACTCTGGTGTGATTCCCCTTGGAGACTGAGTTCTGGAACTGACCTCAGAGAAGTATTGCCGTGAATTGTGTTGGGATTTGAGGAGGCCATGCATGAGAGTCGCCCTTGGAAACTGAGATGTAGGCCCAGGCTGGCTTTCCACAGAGCACTGGGAATCTCAGCCCGGATATCACATGATTTTATTCTTAAAGACCTGGCAGCCATAGTTGAGAGTCAAAACACACATGGACCTCACATTTGTAGACCTCAATGGGCCTGGCTTCGTGTGACCTTTTGGCCACTCTTTGGGAAGCCTTGTTTGTGAGAGTTCTCCAGAGCTTTTGTTGAAATGAGCTTCCTCACCATTTAATGGTTCCTGAAGGAATGGAAACCCACAGTGCCTCTAACTTCATCCTTTAAAAATGGCTAGCTAGATAAATACCATGAGATTTTTGAAATTCCCATGACCAGGTGGCACTGGAGAACCTTTGGATGTCCTGTTTTGCTGATCATGTGTGTACCAGACAGTGCCTTGATTGGCTGGGTTTCATGAAAATGGTGTAAAACAGAGATGCCAGTAAGTTGGGGCCTGCTGAGTAGCGGGCCTAGAGCAGTGGTGTGCAGGTGTGTGATAAAATATCTGTGGTGGGGCCATGTGGATCTGCCACTGGCTTCCAAATGGCTTGTGACTGACATGGTGCAGTGAGCAGACCCTTCTATGTAAAGGCATCTTGTTATATGGAGAGGTTTCAGGGCAGTGTCCAGAATCAGGTTGCTATGGTCAAGGGGGCAAGCTCTGTGGGATAGAAGCCTGGCTGGTGCATTCTCCTAGGACCTTGACCCACCACACGTGACAGAACTCCCTCCAGCACGGTGTCCCAGTTGAACTCCTTGTATTTCCTGAAACAAATTCCAAACTCCCAGTGCAGCAGCAAGAAACACCACGAAAAGTGGAGGATGACCAAATGGCTTCAGAGTCCAAACAGGGAGACATTTAGACCCCAGTGGCCACAGTTTACTTGCAAAGAGAGAATTCAGCACTTCTGCCTCATGTTCATTGGAAAATCAGAAACCATGTCCTCCAGGTCACATAGATGCAGACCCAGCTTTGATGGTCTCACTACAAAGGAAGCTAAAGCTCCTGACAACAACATATATTTCAAGTGCCCCACCTCAGAGGCAGTTTCTCACAAAGTCTTTAGGCCAGCAGAGCTCCATGTTTGTGGAGTGTTTACCCTGTCTCCCTTACTTATGGAAACTCCTCTACCACCTCCAAGGTTGTGAACTCCTGAGCATTTTCCATTCCACATACGTATTCACAGCTTTTCTAACTCTTCTCCACGAATTGCGTCTTACTTGTTGCGAAGGTAATGTCAAGGCATTGTTCTGGATGAGAGTGGGAAGGTTTTTGTGTAGCACATATTTGCCTACACATTGGATTCATTTTCCTATTTTCCGTTCGAAATACTGAATCCCTGACACTAACCCATACCCTACTAGATTCTGACTACGAATACTAATATGATGGAGAAAAATAACCCAAACACAATAGAAATACAGGCAGTTCAGAGCAGGCATGGTGTATAGTTGGACTTGCCTTTAGCATTACAATGGGTAGGTGTTTTAAATCTTGTCCAATTTAATAGAAGTAGTTCTCCATGTGTTTTGAGAGTTAACAAATGTGTGAAATTCTGTCTCCCTTTCTCTGTAGCCTATTCAGCAACATGTATTTTTACATGCACATATAGAATCTTGCCTGCTATCCCACGTCCACTCTTGTGAGGTGGCTGACTTGGCAGATACAAATTGTGAGAAGAGATCACTCCTCCTAAATGCTGTTGGAACTGAAAATTCAACCTACCGGTGAGCTTCCTACTTGAACACCATGATACATAAATCCATGTTCAGTAACATAAATATTTTTGGATCTGTGGATGATATATATTTCATGATGAATTTCGATTGGCATATATATTTCTACTTTTTAATGTCTGTGTGTGTGTTCTGTGTGTATGTGTGTGTGTATATATATACACACACACACACACACACAATATACACAAACTCTCCAGATTTTTCAAAATATGAAATATATGTGTCTTAGTATACACTCCCTAAATTCATCCATGTTCATATATGTGGATTTATAATCAACTTTTCACAAGATTATTCTCAGAAATATTCATCCACCTGAAATACATATTTGTTTCCTAGTGCTGAAAACTAACTTCAGAGAATGGTGCATAGAAATCCTAATATTTCTACAGGAACTGACCCAGTTTAACATCAATGCCAGTAGATTCCTATGGGACATGATGTGTATTTTGACCTTCATTTTTATTCAACACTGATACATTACTATTTCTTCAGTTGATGCACATCATAGGATATGTATTTCATCCTCATGTTCACAAATTTCTATGCATTTGGTTCACTTTCAATCACTTCCTGCTTCAGAACACATGTATTCCTCCACGTTTCTTGACTGGTCTTTTCATGAGACATCTTTCCAAACACATTCTTTTCCATTTCCACAATCCCTTTTGAAGCCAAACTCACACCCCCTTCATGGTAAACCATCACCCTAATATCACCATTAGATGTATAACTGGTTGGAATGAATGGTTGTGTATCAATATTAGATTTCCTATATATTTTCAGATATCCATTCAATCCATTATTTAAATTGGAACCAGTTATAATATTTATTCACAGTAGGGTCTATTCATGCATTATCTCTATATTCATAGACCCAGGGTACACCTATTTGTACCCCCAAAGGCTAATTTATATGTCTTCAACATATTACTCCCAGAAATGGTGGAAGAAATACTCATGACACCTGATCTCCATATACATTGTATCACAGTGATATTCTGGACACAAAATGCAAAGGTCACACTTATGATTGTACCAAAGCCTCATTGGAAAGTGAGCATGGATTACTCAAAACATCCTTGTCCAGGTTGCCTAATGCTCTCAAATGTCAATCCTATTGGTGACTACACATTTGTTTCTTCCTAAGATGATATATTCAACCTCAACCCTGTTGAATATGTCTAATCCTCTCACTCACTTTATACTTTGCCTGATTTCCTAATGTCTCTATTGATATCTGCTTTCCTACATATGTTCCCCAGTTCATCATTGTGACTGACCCTTAACATGTGCTGACATTTACATTCACTCTCTAACCGACACCCTATTGCTAAAGAACTTTTGGTCCAAATTTTATACTCACTCTTCTTCCTAAACCTACCAACTATCTTCCTAATCCTACCTACTATCCCTTTTTGACTGGATGTTCTCTTCTACATTCAATCATCCAAGGTACAAGGTCCTGTGCCATTGTATATCGATTTATCTGAGACATCTGTGCAGAAAGTCATTCAAAGCTAAGTAACCCAATCAAGGGCCCAATGCCCTTCTGGCCTTCAAATCTTACTTGGATTTCTGTTTTCATACATATATTTCACCTATATATTATTATAAATATCACAGGTTCCCAATACCATTCATCATCCAGCAGAGTGATTCCTAACCCAAACCGAACAGGTTCTTAACCCTAACCATACACTGTTCCCTCAATCTAACTTTACAGAAGAGCAGGGACAGAGTTGGTCTTACAATACAGGAATGTAGGGGATCTTCCACCTGCTGAGAACCTCAAAGGTCCATGCAGAAATGATCCCTGGAGAAGATGTAGGCCACTGTGAAGGACCTGAGAGAGCACAAGTCATGTTCCATGGCAAACCACCTGGTCAGGATGAAGGGATGTGTCTGAATGAGCCTCTCTCTTCTTAATGTAGACAAGATGGACCAAAGCAGGCCTGTGTGGAGAGCTGTCCCTTGGTGCCTATGGTTGATATTCCATTCTAACTTGTGAAAGTGTCAGAGGAAGGAGGGGCAGCCTCCATCTCATGGGAGCCCTGGAAGCAACTGTTAGGACACAGTGGTTGCCAAGGCAGTGACCTCATTCAGTTCCTGAAGGAAGTGACCTCACCTCACTTCCTTGGTGATGGAACTCTCTGAACTTGGGATCCAGGAAGCCAGGCACCCAGAGCCAGTCCCAGTCCCAGTCCCAGTGGGCTCACTTGTTTGGATTTACCAAGGACAGAGTCAGTCTTTCTTGGTACCTACTGATGTGAGGATGGCCAAATGCCAGGAAAGCTCTGCAGAGGGGCCTTTCCTGAGAAAGCAGGTAGTGGCTCACCGCTGGCTCCTGACAACTTCACAGAGTTGGCCAAGGAGGCCAGATGTGGGACAGGACAGGCCATTTCGCGGGAACATAGTATGGCCCACGAGTCAGACGGCACTCTGGGTAGTCACAGACCAACTTGGAAGAAGGAGGTGCCTTTGTGGGTGTGGGTGTGAGTTTGTGGTTTTGTCTCATGTTCTGAGAATAGGTAGGAAAGGCGGTTTGTTTGTTTTGGAGTGGACTGTTTCTAGTAAGTCTTTTGACGAGGCGAGTGTTTCTATGTTTGTGTATCCCACTGTGTCCCTGGTTGTAGACATTAGAAAAGAGAATGCATCAATGGATGTGTCCTGTCTAGTAGAAAGCTTCCCAGCATTCATCCTGCCCAATTCATGAATGGACTGCGGCTTGCCTTATGGATGGGCAACACCTACTATCTTCCTAAGTTCCTGTTTTCTTCCTGAATTCTGGCCACTCTCCAGAATAGGCTCATGGTTTTGTGTCCAAGATATGTACCACCTCCAAGCTCAGTGACATGGCCATGTACTGGAGAGCTGGAAGGAATTGTGAGCATCTCAGAAAACTCAGATATCAGTGTGACCAGTAAAGTCTCCCTGGAGAAACCCTGCTTTGGGCCTTTTGCTTACCTATTGTTCTGTTGCCCTGAATGTCAGGAAGGCCTTTGCCTCAGGGCACCCCTTTGTGAAGCCTGAAGAAAACTGTTTTCAAATGGAAATGAATGGGCATCACCTGTGGCTCTTTGCTTAATGGCTTTGCAAAGGGATGTGTCTGAATCAGCCTCTTGGCCCTGTGTGAGGCTGTGGCTTAGGTTGTCAGCACCTGAGGGATCCAAAGAGAGATCCCATGTGTGCATCCAAAGCCAAATTGGCACAAAAGCAGTCATTGTGGATGATGTCTCTCGCCTTCCTCTGTAAGGTTCCTGACCTCCATCAAGTGAGAATAGGGATCCTTCGTGTCAAAGGAGTTCTTCAAAGCCCTGCAGAGGCTAGCCCATAGGTGCTTGGGTTTTCTCATGACTCCAATTCACACAAAGAATCTATACCCGGCAGTCAGTAGGCCTCCAATTGGAGAAGCGGAGCCAGTATTAACGGCAGGCCTATTGGATCACTCCAGGTTCACAGGAAGGGTGTCCAGGCCACCCTGACATTAGGCAAATGAGGGGCAAGGGAGCTTATTGTGGACACTGTCTTGGGCTGTGCCCCTCATGGAAACCTCCAGCCCAGCCAGAGGTTATGATGAGTGTCTATGTGGAAGAAGATGAGGGCCATGTGGCAGTGTTTTGGTTTGAATTGTGGTCATTGGTGTGGCGGTGGGAAGAGATGACTGGGTCCACCTGGGCTTGAACTCTGGTGTGATTCCCCTTGGAGACTGAGTTCTGGAACTGACCTCAGAGAAGTATTGCCGTGAATTGTGTTGGGATTTGAGGAGGCCATGCATGAGAGTCGCCCTTGGAAACTGAGATGTAGGCCCAGGCTGGCTTTCCACAGAGCACTGGGAATCTCAGCCCGGATATCACATGATTTTATTCTTAAAGACCTGGCAGCCATAGTTGAGAGTCCAAACACACATGGACCTCACATTTGTAGACCTCAATGGGCCTGGCTTCCTGTGACCTTTCGGCCACTCTTTGGGAAGCCTTGTTTGTGAGAGTTCTCCAGAGCTTTTGTTGAAATGAGCTTCCTCACCATTTAATGGTTCCTGAAGGAATGGAAACCCACAGTGCCTCTAACTTCATCCTTTAAAAATGGCTAGCTAGATAAATACCATGAGATTTTTGAAATTCCCATGACCAGGTGGCACTGGAGAACCTTTGGATGTCCTGTTTTGCTGATCATGTGTGTACCAGACAGTGCCTTGATTGGCTGGGTTTCATGAAAATGGTGTAAAACAGAGATGCCAGTAAGTTGGGGCCTGCTGAGTAGCGGGCCTAGAGCAGTGGTGTGCAGGTGTGTGATAAAACATCTGTGGTGGGGCCATGTGGATCTGCCACTGGCTTCCAAATGGCTTGTGACTGACATGGTGCAGTGAGCAGACCCTTCTATGTAAAGGCATCTTGTTATATGGAGAGGTTTCAGGGCAGTGTCCAGAATCAGGTTGCTATGGTCAAGGGGGCAAGCTCTGTGGGATAGAAGCCTGGCTGGTGCATTCTCCTAGGACCTTGACCCACCACACGTGACAGAACTCCCTCCAGCACGGTGTCCCAGTTGAACTCCTTGTATTTCCTGAAACAAATTCCAAACTCCCAGTGCAGCAGCAAGAAACACCACGAAAAGTGGAGGATGACCAAATGGCTTCAGAGTCCAAACAGGGAGACATTTAGACCCCAGTGGCCACAGTTTACCTGCAAAGAGAGAATTCAGCACTTCTGCCTCATGTTCATTGGAAAATCAGAAACCATGTCCTCCAGGTCACATAGATGCAGACCCAGCTTTGATGGTCTCACTACAAAGGAAGCTAAAGCTCCTGACAACAACATATATTTCAAGTACCCCACCTCAGAGGCAGTTTCTCACAAAGTCTTTAGGCCAGCAGAGCTCCATGTTTGTGGAGTGTTTACCCTGTCTCCCTTACTTATGGAAACTCCTCTACCACCTCCAAGGTTGTGAACTCCTGAGCATTTTCCATTCCACATACGTATTCACAGCTTTTCTAACTCTTCTCCACGAATTGCGTCTTACTTGTTGCGAAGGTAATGTCAAGGCATTGTTCTGGATGAGAGTGGGAAGGTTTTTGTGTAGCACATATTTGCCTACACATTGGATTCATTTTCCTATTTTCCGTTTGAAATACTGAATCCCTGACACTAACCCATACCCTACTAGATTCTGACTACGAATACTAATATGATGGAGAAAAATAACCCAAACACAATAGAAATACAGGCAGTTCAGAGCAGGCATGGTGTATAGTTGGACTTGCCTTTAGCATTACAAAGGGTAGGTGTTTTAAATCTTGTCCAATTTAATAGAAGTAGTTCTCCATGTGTTTTGAGAGTTAACAAATGTGTGAATTTCTGTCTCCCTTTCTCTGTAGCCTATTCAGCAACATGTATTTTTACATGCACATATAGAATCCTACCTGCTATCCCACGTCCACTCTTGTGAGGTGGCTGACTTGGCAGATACAAATTGTGAGAAGAGATCACTCCTCCTAAATGCTGTTGGAACTGAAAATTCAACCTACCGGTGAGCTTCCTACTTGAACAACATGATACATAAATCCATGTTAAGTAACATAATTTTTTTTGGATCTGTGGATGATATATATTTCATGATGAATTTCGATTGGCATATATATTTCTATTTTTAATGTCTGTGTGTGTGTTCTGTGTGTATGTGTGTGTGTATATATATACACACACACACACACACAATATACACAAACTCTCCAGATTTTTCAAAATATGAAATATATGTGTCTTATTATACACTCCCTAAATTCATCCATGTTCATATATGTGGATTTATAATCAACTTTTCACAAGATTATTCTCAGAAATATTCATCCACCTGAAATACATATTTGTTTCCTAGTGCTGAAAACTAACTTCAGAGAATGGTGCATATAGATCCTAATATTTCTACCGGAACTGACCCAGTTTAACATCAATGCCAGTAGATTCCTATGGGACATGATGTGTATTTTGACCTTCATTTTTATTCAACACTGATACATTACTATTTCTTCAGTTGATGCACATCATAGGATATGTATTTCATCCTCATGTTCACAAATTTCTAGGCATTTGGTTCACTTTCAATCACTTCCTGCTTCAGAACACATGTATTCCTCCACGTTTCTTGTCTGGTCTTATCATGAGACTTCTTTCCAAACACATTCTTTTCCATTTCCATAATCTCTTTTGAAGCCAAACTCACACCCCCTTCATGGTAAACCATCACCCTAATATCACCATTAGATGTATAACTGGTTGGAATGAATGGTTGTGTATCAATATTAGATTTCCTATATATTTTCAGATATCCATTCAATCCATTATTTAAATTGGAACCAGTTATAATATTTATTCACAGTAGGGTCTATTCATGCATTATCTCTATATTCATAGACCCAGGGTACACCTATTTGTACCCCCAAAGGCTAATTTATATGTCTTCAATATATTACTCCCAGAAATGGTGGAAGAAATACTCATGACACCTGATCTCCATATACATTGTATCACAGTGATATTCTGGACACAAAATGCAAAGGTCACACTTATGATTGTACCAAAGCCTCATTGGAAAGTGAGCATGGATTACTCAAAACATCCTTGTCCAGGTTGCCTAATGCTCTCAAATGTCAATCCTATTGGTGACTACACATTTGTTTCTTCCTAAGATGATATATTCAACCTCAACCCTGTTGAATATGTCTAATCCTCTCACTCACTTTATACTTTGCCTGATTTCCTAATGTCTCTATTGATATCTGCTTTCCTACATATGTTCCCCAGTTCATCATTGTGACTGACCCTTAACATGTGCTGACATTTACATTCACTCTCTAACCGACACCCTATTGCTAAAGAACTTTTGGTCCAAATTTTATACTCACTCTTCTTCCTAAACCTACCAACTATCTTCCTAATCCTACCTACTATCCCTTTTTGACTGGATGTTCTCTTCTACATTCAATCATCCAAGGTACAAGGTCCTGTGCCATTGTATATCGATTTATCTGAGACATCTGTGCAGAAAGTCATTCAAAGCTAAGTAACCCAATCAAGGGCCCAATGCCCTTCTGGCCTTCAAATCTTACTTGGATTTCTGTTTTCATACATATATTTCACCTATATATTATTATAAATATCACAGGTTCCCAATACCATTCATCATCCAGCAGAGTGATTCCTAACCCAAACCGAACAGGTTCTTAACCCTAACCATACACTGTTCCCTCAATCTAACTTTACAGAAGAGCAGGGACAGAGTTGGTCTTACAATACAGGAATGTAGGGGATCTTCCACCTGCTGAGAACCTCAAAGGTCCATGCAGAAATGATCCCTGGAGAAGATGTAGGCCGCTGTGAAGGACCTGAGAGAGCACAAGTCATGTTCCATGGCAAACCACCTGGTCAGGATGAAGGGATGTGTCTGAATGAGCCTCTCTCTTCTTAATGTAGACAAGATGGACCAAAGCAGGCCTGTGTGGAGAGCTGTCCCTTGGTGCCTATGGTTGATATTCCATTCTAACTTGTGAAAGTGTCAGAGGAAGGAGGGGCAGCCTCCATCTCATGGGAGCCCTGGAAGCAACTGTTAGGACACAGTGGTTGCCAAGGCAGTGACCTCATTCAGTTCCTGAAGGAAGTGACCTCACCTCACTTCCTTGGTGATGGAACTCTCTGAACTTGGGATCCAGGAAGCCAGGCACCCAGAGCCAGTCCCAGTCCCAGTCCCAGTGGGCTCACTTGTTTGGATTTACCAAGGACAGAGTCAGTCTTTCTTGGTACCTACTGATGTGAGGATGGCCAAATGCCAGGAAAGCTCTGCAGAGGGGCCTTTCCTGAGAAAGCAGGTAGTGGCTCACCGCTGGCTCCTGACAACTTCACAGAGTTGGCCAAGGAGGCCAGATGTGGGACAGGACAGGCCATTTCGCGGGAACATAGTATGGCCCACGAGTCAGACGGCACTCCGGGTAGTCACAGACCAACTTGGAAGAAGGAGGTGCCTTTGTGGGTGTGGGTGTGAGTTTGTGGTTTTGTCTCATGTTCTGAGAATAGGTAGGAAAGGCGGTTTGTTTGTTTTGGAGTGGACTGTTTCTAGTAAGTCTTTTGACGAGGCGAGTGTTTCTATGTTTGTGTATCCCACTGTGTCCCTGGTTGTAGACATTAGAAAAGAGAATGCATCAATGGATGTGTCCTGTCTAGTAGAAAGCTTCCCAGCATTCATCCTGCCCAATTCATGAATGGACTGCGGCTTGCCTTATAGATGGGCAACACCTACTATCTTCCTAAGTTCCTGTTTTCTTCCTGAATTCTGGCCACTCTCCAGAATAGGCTCATGGTTTTGTGTCCAAGATATGTACCACCTCCAAGCTCAGTGACATGGCCATGTACTGGAGAGCTGGAAGGAATGGTGAGCATCTCAGAAAACTCAGATATCAGTGTGACCAGTAAAGTCTCCCTGGAGAAACCCTGCTTTGGGCCTTTTGCTTACCTATTGTTCTGTTGCCCTGAATGTCAGGAAGGCCTTTGCCTCAGGGCACCCCTTTGTGAAGCCTGAAGAAAACAGTTTTCAAATGGAAATGCATGGGCATCACCTGTGGCTCTTTGCTTAATGGCTTTGCAAAGGGATGTGTCTGAATCAGCCTCTTGGCCCTGTGTGAGGCTGTGGCTTAGGTTGTCAGCACCTGAGGGATCCAAAGAGAGATCCCATGTGTGCATCCAAAGCCAAATTGGCACAAAAGCAGTCATTGTGGATGATGTCTCTCGCCTTCCTCTGTAAGGTTCCTGACCTCCATCAAGTGAGAATAGGGATCCTTCGGGTCAAAGGAGTTCTTCAAAGCCCTGCAGAGGCTAGCCCATAGGTGCTTGGGTTTTCTCATGACTCCAATTCACACAAAGAATCTATACCCGGCAGTCAGTAGGCCTCCAATTGGAGAAGCGGAGCCAGTATTAACGGCAGGCCTATTGGATCACTCCAGGTTCACAGGAAGGGTGTCCAGGCCACCCTGACATTAGGCAAAAGAGGGGCAAGGGAGCTTATTGTGGACACTGTCTTGGGCTGTGCCCCTCATGGAAACCTCCAGCCCAGCCAGATGTTATGATGAGTGTCTATGTGGAAGAAGATGAGGGCCATGTGGCAGTGTTTTGGTTTGAATTGTGGTCATTGGTGTGGCGGTGGGAAGAGATGACTGGGTCCACCTGGGCTTGAACTCTGGTGTGATTCCCCTTGGAGACTGAGTTCTGGAACTGACCTCAGAGAAGTATTGCCGTGAATTGTGTTGGGATTTGAGGAGGCCATGCATGAGAGTCGCCCTTGGAAACTGAGATCTAGGCCCAGGCTGGCTTTCCACAGAGCACTGGGAATCTCAGCCCGGATATCACATGATTTTATTCTTAAAGACCTGGCAGCCATAGTTGAGAGTCAAAACACACATGGACCTCACATTTGTAGACCTCAATGGGCCTGGCTTCCTGTGACATTTCGGCCACTCTTTGGGAAGCCTTGTTTGTGAGAGTTCTCCAGAGCTTTTGTTGAAATGAGCTTCCTCACCATTTAATGGTTCCTGAAGGAATGGAAACCCACAGTGCCTCTAACTTCATCCTTTAAAAATGGCTAGCTAGATAAATACCATGAGATTTTTGAAATTCCCATGACCAGGTGGCACTGGAGAACCTTTGGATGTCCTGTTCTGCTGATCATGAGTGTACCAGACAGTGCCTTGATTGACTGGGTTTCATGAAAATGGTGTAAAACAGAGATGCCAGTAAGTTGGGGCCTGCTGAGTAGCGGGCCTAGAGCAGTGGTGTGCAGGTGTGTGATAAAACATCTGTGGTGGGGCCATGTGGATCTGCCACTGGCTTCCAAATGGCTTGTGACTGACATGGTGCAGTGAGCAGACCCTTCTATGTAAAGGCATCTTGTTATATGGAGAGGTTTCAGGGCAGTGTTCAGAATCAGGTTGCTATGGTCAAGGGGGCAAGCTCTGTGGGATAGAAGCCTGGCTGGTGCATTCTCCTAGGACCTTGACCCACCACACGTGACAGAACTCCCTCCAGCACGGTGTCCCAGTTGAACTCCTTGTATTTCCTGAAGCAAATTCCAAACTCCCAGTGCAGCAGCAAGAAACACCACGAAAAGTGGAGGATGACCAAATGGCTTCAGAGTCCACACAGGGAGACACTTAGACCCCAGTGGCCACAGTTTACCTGCAAAGAGAGAATTCAGCACTTCTGCCTCATGTTCATTGGAAAATCAGAAACCATGTCCTCCAGGTCACATAGATGCAGACCCAGCTTTGATGGTCTCACTACAAAGGAAGCTAAAGCTCCTGACAACAACATATATTTCAAGTGCCCCACCTCAGAGGCAGTTTCTCACAAAGTCTTTAGGCCAGCAGAGCTCCATGTTTGTGGAGTGTTTACCCTGTCTCCCTTACTTATGGAAACACCTCTACCACCTCCAAGGTTGTGAACTCCTGAGAATCGTCCATTCCACATACGTATTCACAGCTTTTCTAACTCTTCTCCACGAATTGCGTCTTACTTGTTGCGAAGGTAATGTCAAGGCATTGTTCTGGATGAGAGTGGGAAGGTTTTTGTGTAGCACATATTTGCCTACACATTGGATTCATTTTCCTATTTTCCGTTCGAAATACTGAATCCCTGACACTAACCCATACCCTACTAGATTCTGACTACGAATACTAATATGATGGAGAAAAATAACCCAAACACAATAGAAATACAGGCAGTTCAGAGCAGGCATGGTGTATAGTTGGACTTGCCTTTAGCATTACAAAGGGTAGGTGTTTTAAATCTTGTCCAATTTAATAGAAGTAGTTCTCCATGTGTTTTGAGAGTTAACAAATGTGTGAAATTCTGTCTCCCTTTCTCTGTAGCCTATTCAGCAACATGTATTTTTACATGCACATATAGAATCTTACCTGCTATCCCACGTCCACTCTTGTGAGGTGGCTGACTTGGCAGATACAAATTGTGAGAAGAGATCACTCCTCCTAAATGCTGTTGGAACTGAAAATTCAACCTACCGGTGAGCTTCCTACTTGAACACCATGATACATAAATCCATGTTCAGTAACATAAATATTTTTGGATCTGTGGATGATATATATTTCATGATGAATTTCGATTGGCATATATATTTCTACTTTTTAATGTCTGTGTGTGTGTTCTGTGTGTATGTGTGTGTGTATATATATACACACACACACACACACACACACAATATACACAAACTCTCCAGATTTTTCAAAATATGAAATATATGTGTCTTAGTATACACTCCCTAAATTCATCCATGTTCATATATGTGGATTTATAATCAACTTTTCACAAGATTATTCTCAGAAATATTCATCCACCTGAAATACATATTTGTTTCCTAGTGCTGAAAACTAACTTCAGAGAATGGTGCATAGAGATCCTAATATTTCTACAGGAACTGACCCAGTTTAACATCAATGCCAGTAGATTCCTATGGGACATGATGTGTATTTTGACATGCTTCATTTTTATTCAACACTGATACATTACTATTTCTTCAGTTGATGCACATCATAGGATATGTATTTCATCCTCATGTTCACAAATTTCTAGGCATTTGGTTCACTTTCAATCACTTCCTGCTTCAGAACACATGTATTCCTCCACGTTTCTTGACTGGTCTTTTCATGAGACTTCTTTCCAAACACATTCTTTTCCATTTCCATAATCCCTTTTGAAGCCAAACTCACACCCCCTTCATGGTAAACCATCACCCTAATATCACCATTAGATGTATAACTGGTTGGAATGAATGGTTGTGTATCAATATTAGATTTCCTATATATTTTCAGATATCCATTCAATCCATTATTTAAATTGGAACCAGTTATAATATTTATTCACAGTAGGGTCTATTCATGCATTATCTCTATATTCATAGACCCAGGGTACACCTATTTGTACCCCCAAAGGCTAATTTATATGTCTTCAACATATTACTCCCAGAAATGGTGGAAGAAATACTCATGACACCTGATCTCCATATACATTGTATCACAGTGATATTCTGGACACAAAATGCAAAGGTCACACTTATGATTGTACCAAAGCCTCATTGGAAAGTGAGCATGGATTACTCAAAACATCCTTGTCCAGGTTGCCTAATGCTCTCAAATGTCAATCCTATTGGTGACTACACATTTGTTTCTTCCTAAGATGATATATTCAACCTCAACCCTGTTGAATATGTCTAATCCTCTCACTCACTTTATACTTTGCCTGATTTCCTAATGTCTCTATTGATATCTGCTTTCCTACATATGTTCCCCAGTTCATCATTGTGACTGACCCTTAACATGTGCTGACATTTACATTCACTCTCTAACCGACACCCTATTGCTAAAGAACTTTTGGTCCAAATTTTATACTCACTCTTCTTCCTAAACCTACCAACTATCTTCCTAATCCTACCTACTATCCCTTTTTGACTGGATGTTCTCTTCTACATTCAATCATCCAAGGTACAAGGTCCTGTGCCATTGTATATCGATTTATCTGAGACATCTGTGCAGAAAGTCATTCAAAGCTAAGTAACCCAATCAAGGGCCCAATGCCCTTCTGGCCTTCAAATCTTACTTGGATTTCTGTTTTCATACATATATTTCACCTATATATTATTATAAATATCACAGGTTCCCAATACCATTCATCATCCAGCAGAGTGATTCCTAACCCAAACCGAACAGGTTCTTAACCCTAACCATACACTGTTCCCTCAATCTAACTTTACAGAAGAGCAGGGACAGAGTTGGTCTTACAATACAGGAATGTAGGGGATCTTCCACCTGCTGAGAACCTCAAAGGTCCATGAAGAAATGATCCCTGGAGAAGATGTAGGCCGCTGTGAAGGACCTGAGAGAGCACAAGTCATCTTCCATGGCAAACCACCTGGTCAGGATGAAGGGATGTGTCTGAATGAGCCTCTCTCTTCTTAATGTAGACAAGATGGACCAAAGCAGGCCTGTGTGGAGAGCTGTTCCTTGGTGCCTATGGTTGATATTCCATTCTAACTTGTGAAAGTGTCACAGGAAGGAGGGGCAGCCTCCATCTCATGGGAGCCCTGGAAGCAACTGTTAGGACACAGTGGTTGCCAAGGCAGTGACCTCATTCAGTTCCTGAAGGAAGTGACCTCACCTCACTTCCTTGGTGATGGAACTCTCTGAACTTGGGTTCCAGGAAGCCAGGCACCCAGAGCCAGTCCCAGTCCCCGTCCCAGTGGGCTCACTTGTTTGGATTTACCAAGAACAGAGTCAGTCTTTCTTGGTACCTACTGATGTGAGGATGGCCAAATGCCAGGAAAGCTCTGCAGAGGGGCCTTTCCTGAGAAAGCAGGTAGTGGCTCACCGCTGGCTCCTGACAACTTCACAGAGTTGGCCAAGGAGGCCAGATGTGGGACAGGACAGGCCATTTCGCGGGAACATAGTATGGCCCACGAGTCAGACGGCACTCCGGGTAGTCACAGACCAACTTGGAAGAAGGAGGTGCCTTTGTGGGTGTGGGTGTGAGTTTGTGGTTTTGTCTCATGTTCTGAGAATAGGTAGGAAAGGCGGTTTGTTTGTTTTGGAGTGGACTGTTTCTAGTAAGTCTTTTGACGAGGCGAGTGTTTCTATGTTTGTGTATCCCACTGTGTCCCTGGTTGTAGACATTAGAAAAGAGAATGCATCAATGGATGTGTCCTGTCTAGTAGAAAGCTTCCCAGCATTCATCCTGCCCAATTCATGAATGGACTGCGGCTTGCCTTATGGATGGGCAACACCTACTATCTTCCTAAGTTCCTGTTTTCTTCCTGAATTCTGGCCACTCTCCAGAATAGGCTCATGGTTTTGTGTCCAAGATATGTACCACCTCCAAGCTCGGTGACATGGCCATGTACTGGAGAGCTGGAAGGAATGGTGAGCATCTCAGAAAACTCAGATATCAGTGTGACCAGTAAAGTCTCCCTGGAGAAACCCTGCTTTGGGCCTTTTGCTTACCTATTGTTCTGTTGCCCTGAATGTCAGGAAGGCCTTTGCCTCAGGGCACCCCTTTGTGAAGCCTGAAGAAAACAGTTTTCAAATGGAAATGAATGGGCATCACCTGTGGCTCTTTGCTTAATGGCTTTGCAAAGGGATGTGTCTGAATCAGCCTCTTGGCCCTGTGTGAGGCTGTGGCTTAGGTTGTCAGCACCTGAGGGATCCAAAGAGAGATCCCATGTGTGCATCCAAAGCCAAATTGGCACAAAAGCAGTCATTGTGGATGAAGTCTCTCGCCTTCCTCTGTAAGGTTCCTGACCTCCATCAAGTGAGAATAGGGATCCTTCGGGTCAAAGGAGTTCTTCAAAGCCCTGCAGAGGCTAGCCCATAGGTGCTTGGGTTTTCTCATGACTCCAATTCACACAAAGAATCTATACCCGGCAGTCAGTAGGCCTCCAATTGGAGAAGCGGAGCCAGTATTAACGGCAGGCCTATTGGATCACTCCAGGTTCACAGGAAGGGTGTCCAGGCCACCCTGACATTAGGCAAATGAGGGGCAAGGGAGCTTATTGTGGACACTGTCTTGGGCTGTGCCCCTCATGGAAACCTCCAGCCAGATGTTATGATGAGTGTCTATGTGGAAGAAGATGAGGGCCATGTGGCAGTGTTTTGGTTTGAATTGTGGTCATTGGTGTGGTGGTGGGAAGAGATGACTGGGTCCACCTGGGCTTGAACTCTGGTGTGATTCCCCTTGGAGACTAAGTTCTGGAACTGACCTCAGAGAAGTATTGCCGTGAATTGTGTTGGGATTTGAGGAGGCCATGCATGAGAGTCGCCCTTGGAAACTGAGATCTAGGCCCAGGCTGGCTTTCCACAGAGCACTGGGAATCTCAGCCCGGATATCACATGATTTTATTCTTAAAGACCTGGCAGCCATAGTTGAGAGTCCAAACACACATGGACCTCACATTTGTAGACCTCAATGGGCCTGGCTTCCTGTGACCTTTCGGCCACTCTTTGGGAAGCCTTGTTTGTGAGAGTTCTCCAGAGCTTTTGTTGAAATGAGCTTCCTCACCATTTAATGGTTCCTGAAGGAATGGAAACCCACAGTGCCTCTAACTTCATCCTTTAAAAATGGCTAGCTAGATAAATACCATGAGATTTTTGAAATTCCCATGACCAGGTGGCACTGGAGAACCTTTGGATGTCCTGTTCTGCTGATCATGAGTGTACCAGACAGTGCCTTGATTGACTGGGTTTCATGAAAATGGTGTAAAACAGAGATGCCAGTAAGTTGGGGCCTGCTGAGTAGCGGGCCTAGAGCAGTGGTGTGCAGGTGTGTGATAAAACATCTGTGGTGGGGCCATGTGGATCTGCCACTGGCTTCCAAATGGCTTGTGACTGACATGGTGCAGTGAGCAGACCCTTCTATGTAAAGGCATCTTGTTATATGGAGAGGTTTCAGGGCAGTGTTCAGAATCAGGTTGCTATGGTCAAGGGGGCAAGCTCTGTGGGATAGAAGCCTGGCTGGTGCATTCTCCTAGGACCTTGACCCACCACACGTGACAGAACTCCCTCCAGCACGGTGTCCCAGTTGAACTCCTTGTATTTCCTGAAGCAAATTCCAAACTCCCAGTGCAGCAGCAAGAAACACCACGAAAAGTGGAGGATGACCAAATGGCTTCAGAGTCCACACAGGGAGACACTTAGACCCCAGTGGCCACAGTTTACCTGCAAAGAGAGAATTCAGCACTTCTGCCTCATGTTCATTGGAAAATCAGAAACCATGTCCTCCAGGTCACATAGATGCAGACCCAGCTTTGATGGTCTCACTACAAAGGAAGCTAAAGCTCCTGACAACAACATATATTTCAAGTGCCCCACCTCAGAGGCAGTTTCTCACAAAGTCTTTAGGCCAGCAGAGCTCCATGTTTGTGGAGTGTTTACCCTGTCTCCCTTACTTATGGAAACTCCTCTACCACCTCCAAGGTTGTGAACTCCTGAGCATTGTTCATTCCACATACGTATTCACAGCTTTTCTAACTCTTCTCCATGAATTGCGTCTTACTTGTTGCGAAGGTAATGTCAAGGCATTGTTCTGGATGAGAGTGGGAAGGTTTTTGTGTAGCACATATTTGCCTACACATTGGATTCATTTTCCTATTTTCCGTTTGAAATACTGAATCCCTGACACTAACCCATACCCTACTAGATTCTGACTACGAATACTAATATGATGGAGAAAAATAACCCAAACACAATAGAAATACAGGCAGTTCAGAGCAGGCATGGTGTATAGTTGGACTTGCCTTTAGCATTACAATGGGTAGGTGTTTTAAATCTTGTCCAATTTAATAGAAGTAGTTCTCCATGTGTTTTGAGAGTTAACAAATGTGTGAAATTCTGTCTCCCTTTCTCTGTAGCCTATTCAGCAACATGTATTTTTACATGCACATATAGAATCTTACCTGCTATCCCACGTCCACTCTTGTGAGGTGGCTGACTTGGCAGATACAAATTGTGAGAAGAGATCACTCCTCCTAAATGCTGTTGGAACTGAAAATTCAACCTACCGGTGAGCTTCCTACTTGAACACCATGATACATAAATCCATGTTCAGTAACATAAATATTTTTGGATCTGTGGATGATATATATTTCATGATGAATTTCGATTGGCATATATATTTCTACTTTTTAATGTCTGTGTGTGTGTTCTGTGTGTATGTGTGTGTGTATATATATACACACACACACACACACACACACAATATACACAAACTCTCCAGATTTTTCAAAATATGAAATATATGTGTCTTAGTATACACTCCCTAAATTCATCCATGTTCATATATGTGGATTTATAATCAACTTTTCACAAGATTATTCTCAGAAATATTCATCCACCTGAAATACATATTTGTTTCCTAGTGCTGAAAACTAACTTCAGAGAATGGTGCATAGAGATCCTAATATTTCTACAGGAACTGACCCAGTTTAACATCAATGCCAGTAGATTCCTATGGGACATGATGTGTATTTTGACCTTCATTTTTATTCAACACTGATACATTACTATTTCTTCAGTTGATGCACATCATAGGATATGTATTTCATCCTCATGTTCACAAATTTCTAGGCATTTGGTTCACTTTCAATCACTTCCTGCTTCAGAACACATGTATTCCTCCACGTTTCTTGACTGGTCTTTTCATGAGACTTCTTTCCAAACACATTCTTTTCCATTTCCATAATCCCTTTTGAAGCCAAACTCACACCCCCTTCATGGTAAACCATCACCCTAATATCACCATTAGATGTATAACTGGTTGGAATGAATGGTTGTGTATCAATATTAGATTTCCTATATATTTTCAGATATCCATTCAATCCATTATTTAAATTGGAACCAGTTATAATATTTATTCACAGTAGGGTCTATTCATGCATTATCTCTATATTCATAGACCCAGGGTACACCTATTTGTACCCCCAAAGGCTAATTTATATGTCTTCAACATATTACTCCCAGAAATGGTGGAAGAAATACTCATGACACCTGATCTCCATATACATTGTATCACAGTGATATTCTGGACACAAAATGCAAAGGTCACACTTATGATTGTACCAAAGCCTCATTGGAAAGTGAGCATGGATTACTCAAAACATCCTTGTCCAGGTTGCCTAATGCTCTCAAATGTCAATCCTATTGGTGACTACACATTTGTTTCTTCCTAAGATGATATATTCAACCTCAACCCTGTTGAATATGTCTAATCCTCTCACTCACTTTATACTTTGCCTGATTTCCTAATGTCTCTATTGATATCTGCTTTCCTACATATGTTCCCCAGTTCATCATTGTGACTGACCCTTAACATGTGCTGACATTTACATTCACTCTCTAACCGACACCCTATTGCTAAAGAACTTTTGGTCCAAATTTTATACTCACTCTTCTTCCTAAACCTACCAACTATCTTCCTAATCCTACCTACTATCCCTTTTTGACTGGATGTTCTCTTCTACATTCAATCATCCAAGGTACAAGGTCCTGTGCCATTGTATATCGATTTATCTGAGACATCTGTGCAGAAAGTCATTCAAAGCTAAGTAACCCAATCAAGGGCCCAATGCCCTTCTGGCCTTCAAATCTTACTTGGATTTCTGTTTTCATACATATATTTCACCTATATATTATTATAAATATCACAGGTTCCCAATACCATTCATCATCCAGCAGAGTGATTCCTAACCCAAACCGAACAGGTTCTTAACCCTAACCATACACTGTTCCCTCAATCTAACTTTACAGAAGAGCAGGGACAGAGTTGGTCTTACAATACAGGAATGTAGGGGATCTTCCACCTGCTGAGAACCTCAAAGGTCCATGAAGAAATGATCCCTGGAGAAGATGTAGGCCGCTGTGAAGGACCTGAGAGAGCACAAGTCATCTTCCATGGCAAACCACCTGGTCAGGATGAAGGGATGTGTCTGAATGAGCCTCTCTCTTCTTAATGTAGACAAGATGGACCAAAGCAGGCCTGTGTGGAGAGCTGTTCCTTGGTGCCTATGGTTGATATTCCATTCTAACTTGTGAAAGTGTCACAGGAAGGAGGGGCAGCCTCCATCTCATGGGAGCCCTGGAAGCAACTGTTAGGACACAGTGGTTGCCAAGGCAGTGACCTCATTCAGTTCCTGAAGGAAGTGACCTCACCTCACTTCCTTGGTGATGGAACTCTCTGAACTTGGGTTCCAGGAAGCCAGGCACCCAGAGCCAGTCCCAGTCCCCGTCCCAGTGGGCTCACTTGTTTGGATTTACCAAGAACAGAGTCAGTCTTTCTTGGTACCTACTGATGTGAGGATGGCCAAATGCCAGGAAAGCTCTGCAGAGGGGCCTTTCCTGAGAAAGCAGGTAGTGGCTCACCGCTGGCTCCTGACAACTTCACAGAGTTGGCCAAGGAGGCCAGATGTGGGACAGGACAGGCCATTTCGCGGGAACATAGTATGGCCCACGAGTCAGACGGCACTCCGGGTAGTCACAGACCAACTTGGAAGAAGGAGGTGCCTTTGTGGGTGTGGGTGTGAGTTTGTGGTTTTGTCTCATGTTCTGAGAATAGGTAGGAAAGGCGGTTTGTTTGTTTTGGAGTGGACTGTTTCTAGTAAGTCTTTTGACGAGGCGAGTGTTTCTATGTTTGTGTATCCCACTGTGTCCCTGGTTGTAGACATTAGAAAAGAGAATGCATCAATGGATGTGTCCTGTCTAGTAGAAAGCTTCCCAGCATTCATCCTGCCCAATTCATGAATGGACTGCGGCTTGCCTTATAGATGGGCAACACCTACTATCTTCCTAAGTTCCTGTTTTCTTCCTGAATTCTGGCCACTCTCCAGAATAGGCTCATGGTTTTGTGTCCAAGATATGTACCACCTCCAAGCTCGGTGACATGGCCATGTACTGGAGAGCTGGAAGGAATGGTGAGCATCTCAGAAAACTCAGATATCAGTGTGACCAGTAAAGTCTCCCTGGAGAAACCCTGCTTTGGGCCTTTTGCTTACCTATTGTTCTGTTGCCCTGAATGTCAGGAAGGCCTTTGCCTCAGGGCACCCCTTTGTGAAGCCTGAAGAAAACAGTTTTCAAATGGAAATGCATGGGCATCACCTGTGGCTCTTTGCTTAATGGCTTTGCAAAGGGATGTGTCTGAATCAGCCTCTTGGCCCTGTGTGAGGCTGTGGCTTAGGTTGTCAGCACCTGAGGGATCCAAAGAGAGATCCCATGTGTGCATCCAAAGCCAAATTGGCACAAAAGCAGTCATTGTGGATGATGTCTCTCGCCTTCCTCTGTAAGTTTCCTGACCTCCATCAAGTGAGAATAGGGATCCTTCGGGTCAAAGGAGTTCTTCAAAGCCCTGCAGAGGCTAGCCCATAGGTGCTTGGGTTTTCTCATGACTCCAATTCACACAAAGAATCTATACCCGGCAGTCAGTAGGCCTCCAATTGGAGAAGCGGAGCCAGTATTAACGGCAGGCCTATTGGATCACTCCAGGTTCACAGGAAGGGTGTCCAGGCCACCCTGACATTAGGCAAATGAGGGGCAAGGGAGCTTATTGTGGACACTGTCTTGGGCTGTGCCCCTCATGGAAACCTCCAGCCAGATGTTATGATGAGTGTCTATGTGGAAGAAGATGAGGGCCATGTGGCAGTGTTTTGGTTTGAATTGTGGTCATTGGTGTGGCGGTGGGAAGAGATGACTGGGTCTACCTGGGCTTGAACTCTGGTGTGATTCCCCTTGGAGACTGAGTTCTGGAACTGACCTCAGAGAAGTATTGCCGTGAATTGTGTTGGGATTTGAGGAGGCCATGCATGAGAGTCGCCCTTGGAAACTGAGATCTAGGCCCAGGCTGGCTTTCCACAGAGCACTGGGAATCTCAGCCCGGATATCACATGATTTTATTCTTAAAGACCTGGCAGCCATAGTTGAGAGTCAAAACACACATGGACCTCACATTTGTAGACCTCAATGGGCCTGGCTTCATGTGACCTTTTGGCCACTCTTTGGGAAGCCTTGTTTGTGAGAGTTCTCCAGAGCTTTTGTTGAAATGAGCTTCCTCACCATTTAATGGTTCCTGAAGGAATGGAAACCCACAGTGCCTCTAACTTCATCCTTTAAAAATGGCTAGCTAGATAAATACCATGAGATTTTTGAAATTCCCATGACCAGGTGGCACTGGAGAACCTTTGGATGTCCTGTTCTGCTGATCATGAGTGTACCAGACAGTGCCTTGATTGACTGGGTTTCATGAAAATGGTGTAAAACAGAGATGCCAGTAAGTTGGGGCCTGCTGAGTAGCGGGCCTAGAGCAGTGGTGTGCAGGTGTGTGATAAAACATCTGTGGTGGGGCCATGTGGATCTGCCACTGGCTTCCAAATGGCTTGTGACTGACATGGTGCAGTGAGCAGACCCTTCTATGTAAAGGCATCTTGTTATATGGAGAGGTTTCAGGGCAGTGTTCAGAATCAGGTTGCTATGGTCAAGGGGGCAAGCTCTGTGGGATAGAAGCCTGGCTGGTGCATTCTCCTAGGACCTTGACCCACCACACGTGACAGAACTCCCTCCAGCACGGTGTCCCAGTTGAACTCCTTGTATTTCCTGAAGCAAATTCCAAACTCCCAGTGCAGCAGCAAGAAACACCACGAAAAGTGCAGGATGACCAAATGGCTTCAGAGTCCACACAGGGAGACACTTAGACCCCAGTGGCCACAGTTTACCTGCAAAGAGAGAATTCAGCACTTCTGCCTCATGTTCATTGGAAAATCAGAAACCATGTCCTCCAGGTCACATAGATGCAGACCCAGCTTTGATGGTCTCACTACAAAGGAAGCTAAAGCTCCTGACAACAACATATATTTCAAGTGCCCCACCTCAGAGGCAGTTTCTCACAAAGTCTTTAGGCCAGCAGAGCTCCATGTTTGTGGAGTGTTTACCCTGTCTCCCTTACTTATGGAAACTCCTCTACCACCTCCAAGGTTGTGAACTCCTGAGCATTGTCCATTCCACATACGTATTCACAGCTTTTCTAACTCTTCTCCATGAATTGCGTCTTACTTGTTGCGAAGGTAATGTCAAGGCATTGTTCTGGATGAGAGTGGGAAGGTTTTTGTGTAGCACATATTTGCCTACACATTGGATTCATTTTCCTATTTTCCGTTCGAAATACTGAATCCCTGACACTAACCCATACCCTACTAGATTCTGACTACGAATACTAATATGATGGAGAAAAATAACCCAAACACAATAGAAATACAGGCAGTTCAGAGCAGGCATGGTGTATAGTTGGACTTGCCTTTAGCATTACAATGGTTAGGTGTTTTAAATCTTGTCCAATTTAATAGAAGTAGTTCTCCATGTGTTTTGAGAGTTAACAAATGTGTGAAATTCTGTCTCCCTTTCTCTGTAGCCTATTCAGCAACATGTATTTTTACATGCACATATAGAATCTTACCTGCTATCCCACGTCCACTCTTGTGAGGTGGCTGACTTGGCAGATACAAATTGTGAGAAGAGATCACTCCTCCTAAATGCTGTTGGAACTGAAAATTCAACCTACTGGTGAGCTTCCTACTTGAACACCATGATACATAAATCCATGTTCAGTAACATAAATATTTTTGGATCTGTGGATGATATATATTTCATGATGAATTTCGATTGGCATATATATTTCTACTTTTTAATGTCTGTGTGTGTGTTCTGTGTGTATGTGTGTGTGTGTGTATATACACACACACACACACACACACAATATACACAAACTCTCCAGATTTTTCAAAATATGAAATATATATGTCTTAGTATACACTCCCTAAATTCATCCATGTTCATATATGTGGATTTATAATCAACTTTTCACAAGATTATTCTCAGAAATATTCATCCACCTGAAATACATATTTGTTTCCTAGTGCTGAAAACTAACTTCAGAGAATGGTGCATAGAGATCCTAATATTTCTACAGGAACTGACCCAGTTTAACATCAATGCCAGTAGATTCCTATGGGACATGATGTGTATTTTGACCTTCATTTTTATTCAACACTGATACATTACTATTTCTTCAGTTGATGCACATCATAGGATATGTATTTCATCCTCATGTTCACAAATTTCTAGGCATTTGGTTCACTTTCAATCACTTCCTGCTTCAGAACACATGTATTCCTCCACGTTTCTTGACTGGTCTTATCATGAGACTTCTTTCCAAACACATTCTTTTCCATTTCCACAATCCCTTTTGAAGCCAAACTCACACCCCCTTCATGGTAAACCATCACCCTAATATCACCATTAGATGTATAACTGGTTGGAATGAATGGTTGTGTATCAATATTAGATTTCCTATATATTTTCAGATATCCATTCAATCCATTATTTAAATTGGAACCAGTTATAATATTTATTCACAGTAGGGTCTATTCATGCATTATCTCTATATTCATAGACCCAGGGTACACCTATTTGTACCCCCAAAGGCTAATTTATATGTCTTCAACATATTACTCCCAGAAATGGTGGAAGAAATACTCATGACACCTGATCTCCATATACATTGTATCACAGTGATATTCTGGACACAAAATGCAAAGGTCACACTTATGATTGTACCAAAGCCTCATTGGAAAGTGAGCATGGATTACTCAAAACATCCTTGTCCAGGTTGCCTAATGCTCTCAAATGTCAATCCTATTGGTGACTACACATTTGTTTCTTCCTAAGATGATATATTCAACCTCAACCCTGTTGAATATGTCTAATCCTCTCACTCACTTTATACTTTGCCTGATTTCCTAATGTCTCTATTGATATCTGCTTTCCTACATATGTTCCCCAGTTCATCATTGTGACTGACCCTTAACATGTGCTGACATTTACATTCACTCTCTAACCGACACCCTATTGCTAAAGAACTTTTGGTCCAAATTTTATACTCACTCTTCTTCCTAAACCTACCAACTATCTTCCTAATCCTACCTACTATCCCTTTTTGACTGGATGTTCTCTTCTACATTCAATCATCCAAGGTACAAGGTCCTGTGCCATTGTATATCGATTTATCTGAGACATCTGTGCAGAAAGTCATTCAAAGCTAAGTAACCCAATCAAGGGCCCAATGCCCTTCTGGCCTTCAAATCTTACTTGGATTTCTGTTTTCATACATATATTTCACCTATATATTATTATAAATATCACAGGTTCCCAATACCATTCATCATCCAGCAGAGTGATTCCTAACCCAAACCGAACAGGTTCTTAACCCTAACCATACACTGTTCCCTCAATCTAACTTTACAGAAGAGCAGGGACAGAGTTGGTCTTACAATACAGGAATGTAGGGGATCTTCCACCTGCTGAGAACCTCAAAGGTCCATGCAGAAATGATCCCTGGAGAAGATGTAGGCCACTGTGAAGGACCTGAGAGAGCACAAGTCATGTTCCATGGCAAACAACCTGGTCAGGATGAAGGGATGTGTCTGAATGAGCCTCTCTCTTCTTAATGTAGACAAGATGGACCAAAGCAGGCCTGTGTGGAGAGCTGTTCCTTGGTGCCTATGGTTGATATTCCATTCTAACTTGTGAAAGTGTCACAGGAAGGAGGGGCAGCCTCCATCTCATGGGAGCCCTGGAAGCAACTGTTAGGACACAGTGGTTGCCAAGGCAGTGACCTCATTCAGTTCCTGAAGGAAGTGACCTCACCTCACTTCCTTGGTGATGGAACTCTCTGAACTTGGGATCCAGGAAGCCAGGCACCCAGAGCCAGTCCCAGTCCCAGTCCCAGTGGGCTCACTTGTTTGGATTTACCAAGGACAGAGTCAGTCTTTCTTGGTACCTACTGATGTGAGGATGGCCAAATGCCAGGAAAGCTCTGCAGAGGGGCCTTTCCTGAGAAAGCAGGTAGTGGCTCACCGCTGGCTCCTGACAACTTCACAGAGTTGGCCAAGGAGGCCAGATGTGGGACAGGACAGGCCATTTCGCGGGAACATAGTATGGCCCACGAGTCAGACGGCACTCCGGGTAGTCACAGACCAACTTGGAAGAAGGAGGTGCCTTTGTGGGTGTGGGTGTGAGTTTGTGGTTTTGTCTCATGTTCTGAGAATAGGTAGGAAAGGCGGTTTGTTTGTTTTGGAGTGGACTGTTTCTAGTAAGTCTTTTGACGAGGCGAGTGTTTCTATGTTTGTGTATCCCACTGTGTCCCTGGTTGTAGACATTAGAAAAGAGAATGCATCAATGGATGTGTCCTGTCTAGTAGAAAGCTTCCCAGCATTCATCCTGCCCAATTCATGAATGGACTGCGGCTTGCCTTATGGATGGGCAACACCTACTATCTTCCTAAGTTCCTGTTTTCTTCCTGAATTCTGGCCACTCTCCAGAATAGGCTCATGGTTTTGTGTCCAAGATATGTACCACCTCCAAGCTCAGTGACATGGCCATGTACTGGAGAGCTGGAAGGAATGGTGAGCATCTCAGAAAACTCAGATATCAGTGTTACCAGTAAAGTCTCCCTGGAGAAACCCTACTTTGGGCCTTTTGCTTACCTATTGTTCTGTTGCCCTGAATGTCAGGAAGGCCTTTGCCTCAGGGCACCCCTTTGTGAAGCCTGAAGAAAACAGTTTTCAAATGGAAATGAATGGGCATCACCTGTGGCTCTTTGCTTAATGGCTTTGCAAAGGGATGTGTCTGAATCAGCCTCTTGGCCCTGTGTGAGGCTGTGGCTTAGGTTGTCAGCACCTGACGGATCCAAAGAGAGATCCCATGTGTGCATCCAAAGCCAAATTGGCACAAAAGCAGTCATTGTGGATGATGTCTCTCGCCTTCCTCTGTAAGGTTCCTGACCTCCATCAAGTGAGAATAGGGATCCTTCGTGTCAAAGGAGTTCTTCAAAGCCCTGCAGAGGCTAGCCCATAGGTGCTTGGGTTTTCTCATGACTCCAATTCACACAAAGAATCTATACCCGGCAGTCAGTAGGCCTCCAATTGGAGAAGCGGAGCCAGTATTAACGGCAGGCCTATTGGATCACTCCAGGTTCACAGGAAGGGTGTCCAGGCCACCCTGACATTAGGCAAATGAGGGGCAAGGGAGCTTATTGTGGACACTGTCTTGGGCTGTGCCCCTCATGGAAACCTCCAGCCCAGCCAGAGGTTATGATGAGTGTCTATGTGGAAGAAGATGAGGGCCATGTGGCAGTGTTTTGGTTTGAATTGTGGTCATTGGTGTGGCGGTGGGAAGAGATGACTGGGTCCACCTGGGCTTGAACTCTGGTGTGATTCCCCTTGGAGACTGAGTTCTGGAACTGACCTCAGAGAAGTATTGCCGTGAATTGTGTTGGGATTTGAGGAGGCCATGCATGAGAGTCGCCCTTGGAAACTGAGATGTAGGCCCAGGCTGGCTTTCCACAAAGCACTGGGAATCTCAGCCCGGATATCACATGATTTTATTCTTAAAGACCTGGCAGCCATAGTTGAGAGTCAAAACACACATGGACCTCACATTTGTAGACCTCAATGGGCCTGGCTTCCTGTGACCTTTTGGCCACTCTTTGGGAAGCCTTGTTTGTGAGAGTTCTCCAGAGCTTTTGTTGAAATGAGCTTCCTCACCATTTAATGGTTCCTGAAGGAATGGAAACCCGAGTGCCTCTAACTTCATCCTTTAAAAATGGCTAGCTAGATAAATACCATGAGATTTTTGAAATTCCCATGACCAGGTGGCACTGGAGAACCTTTGGATGTCCTGTTTTGCTGATCATGTGTGTACCAGACAGTGCCTTAATTGGCTGGGTTTCATGAAAATGGTGTAAAACAGAGATGCCAGTAAGTTGGGGCCTGCTGAGTAGCGGGCCTAGAGCAGTGGTGTGCAGGTGTGTGATAAAACATCTGTGGTGGGGCCATGTGGATCTGCCACTGGCTTCCAAATGGCTTGTGACTGACATGGTGCAGTGAGCAGACCCTTCTATGTAAAGGCATCTTGTTATATGGAGAGGTTTCAGGGCAGTGTCCAGAATCAGGTTGCTATGGTCAAGGGGGCAAGCTCTGTGGGATAGAAGCCTGGCTGGTGCATTCTCCTAGGACCTTGACCCACCACACGTGACAGAACTCCCTCCAGCACGGTGTCCCAGTTGAACTCCTTGTATTTGCTGAAACAAATTCCAAACTCCCAGTGCAGCAGCAAGAAACACCACGAAAAGTGGAGGATGACCAAATGGCTTCAGAGTCCAAACAGGGAGACATTTAGACCCCAGTGGCCACAGTTTACCTGCAAAGAGAGAATTCAGCACTTCTGCCTCATGTTCATTGGAAAATCAGAAACCATGTCCTCCAGGTCACATAGATGCAGACCCAGCTTTGATGGTCTCACTACAAAGGAAGCTAAAGCTCCTGACAACAACATATATTTCAAGTACCCCACCTCAGAGGCAGTTTCTCACAAAGTCTTTAGGCCAGCAGAGCTCCATGTTTGTGGAGTGTTTACCCTGTCTCCCTTACTTATGGAAACTCCTCTACCACCTCCAAGGTTGTGAACTCCTGAGCATTGTCCATTCCACATACGTATTCACAGCTTTTCTAACTCTTCTCCACGAATTGCGTCTTACTTGTTGCGAAGGTAATGTCAAGGCATTGTTCTGGATGAGAGTGGGAAGGTTTTTGTGTAGCACATATTTGCCTACACATTGGATTCATTTTCCTATTTTCCGTTTGAAATACTGAATCCCTGACACTAACCCATACCCTACTAGATTCTGACTACGAATACTAATATGATGGAGAAAAATAACCCAAACACAATAGAAATACAGGCAGTTCAGAGCAGGCATGGTGTATAGTTGGACTTGCCTTTAGCATTACAAAGGGTAGGTGTTTTAAATCTTGTCCAATTTAATAGAAGTAGTTCTCCATGTGTTTTGAGAGTTAACAAATGTGTGAATTTCTGTCTCCCTTTCTCTGTAGCCTATTCAGCAACATGTATTTTTACATGCACATATAGAATCCTACCTGCTATCCCACGTCCACTCTTGTGAGGTGGCTGACTTGGCAGATACAAATTGTGAGAAGAGATCACTCCTCCTAAATGCTGTTGGAACTGAAAATTCAACCTACCGGTGAGCTTCCTACTTGAACAACATGATACATAAATCCATGTTAAGTAACATAATTTTTTTTGGATCTGTGGATGATATATATTTCATGATGAATTTCGATTGGCATATATATTTCTATTTTTAATGTCTGTGTGTGTGTTCTGTGTGTATGTGTGTGTGTATATATATACACACACACACACACACACAATATACACAAACTCTCCAGATTTTTCAAAATATGAAATATATGTGTCTTATTATACACTCCCTAAATTCATCCATGTTCATATATGTGGATTTATAATCAACTTTTCACAAGATTATTCTCAGAAATATTCATCCACCTGAAATACATATTTGTTTCCTAGTGCTGAAAACTAACTTCAGAGAATGGTGCATATAGATCCTAATATTTCTACAGGAACTGACCCAGTTTAACATCAATGCCAGTAGATTCCTATGGGACATGATGTGTATTTTGACCTTCATTTTTATTCAACACTGATACATTACTATTTCTTCAGTTGATGCACATCATAGGATATGTATTTCATCCTCATGTTCACAAATTTCTAGGCATTTGGTTCACTTTCAATCACTTCCTGCTTCAGAACACATGTATTCCTCCACGTTTCTTGACTGGTCTTTTCATGAGACTTCTTTCCAAACACATTCTTTTCCATTTCCATAATCCCTTTTGAAGCCAAACTCACACCCCCTTCATGGTAAACCATCACCCTAATATCACCATTAGATGTATAACTGGTTGGAATGAATGGTTGTGTATCAATATTAGATTTCCTATATATTTTCAGATATCCATTCAATCCATTATTTAAATTGGAACCAGTTATAATATTTATTCACAGTAGGGTCTATTCATGCATTATCTCTATATTCATAGACCCAGGGTACACCTATTTGTACCCCCAAAGGCTAATTTATATGTCTTCAATATATTACTCCCAGAAATGGTGGAAGAAATACTCATGACACCTGATCTCCATATACATTGTATCACAGTGATATTCTGGACACAAAATGCAAAGGTCACACTTATGATTGTACCAAAGCCTCATTGGAAAGTGAGCATGGATTACTCAAAACATCCTTGTCCAGGTTGCCTAATGCTCTCAAATGTCAATCCTATTGGTGACTACACATTTGTTTCTTCCTAAGATGATATATTCAACCTCAACCCTGTTGAATATGTCTAATCCTCTCACTCACTTTATACTTTGCCTGATTTCCTAATGTCTCTATTGATATCTGCTTTCCTACATATGTTCCCCAGTTCATCATTGTGACTGACCCTTAACATGTGCTGACATTTACATTCACTCTCTAACCGACACCCTATTGCTAAAGAACTTTTGGTCCAAATTTTATACTCACTCTTCTTCCTAAACCTACCAACTATCTTCCTAATCCTACCTACTATCCCTTTTTGACTGGATGTTCTCTTCTACATTCAATCATCCAAGGTACAAGGTCCTGTGCCATTGTATATCGATTTATCTGAGACATCTGTGCAGAAAGTCATTCAAAGCTAAGTAACCCAATCAAGGGCCCAATGCCCTTCTGGCCTTCAAATCTTACTTGGATTTCTGTTTTCATACATATATTTCACCTATATATTATTATAAATATCACAGGTTCCCAATACCATTCATCATCCAGCAGAGTGATTCCTAACCCAAACCGAACAGGTTCTTAACCCTAACCATACACTGTTCCCTCAATCTAACTTTACAGAAGAGCAGGGACAGAGTTGGTCTTACAATACAGGAATGTAGGGGATCTTCCACCTGCTGAGAACCTCAAAGGTCCATGCAGAAATGATCCCTGGAGAAGATGTAGGCCGCTGTGAAGGACCTGAGAGAGCACAAGTCATGTTCCATGGCAAACCACCTGGTCAGGATGAAGGGATGTGTCTGAATGAGCCTCTCTCTTCTTAATGTAGACAAGATGGACCAAAGCAGGCCTGTGTGGAGAGCTGTCCCTTGGTGCCTATGGTTGATATTCCATTCTAACTTGTGAAAGTGTCAGAGGAAGGAGGGGCAGCCTCCATCTCATGGGAGCCCTGGAAGCAACTGTTAGGACACAGTGGTTGCCAAGGCAGTGACCTCATTCAGTTCCTGAAGGAAGTGACCTCACCTCACTTCCTTGGTGATGGAACTCTCTGAACTTGGGATCCAGGAAGCCAGGCACCCAGAGCCAGTCCCAGTCCCAGTCCCAGTGGGCTCACTTGTTTGGATTTACCAAGGACAGAGTCAGTCTTTCTTGGTACCTACTGATGTGAGGATGGCCAAATGCCAGGAAAGCTCTGCAGAGGGGCCTTTCCTGAGAAAGCAGGTAGTGGCTCACCGCTGGCTCCTGACAACTTCACAGAGTTGGCCAAGGAGGCCAGATGTGGGACAGGACAGGCCATTTCGCGGGAACATAGTATGGCCCACGAGTCAGACGGCACTCCGGGTAGTCACAGACCAACTTGGAAGAAGGAGGTGCCTTTGTGGGTGTGGGTGTGAGTTTGTGGTTTTGTCTCATGTTCTGAGAATAGGTAGGAAAGGCAGTTTGTTTGTTTTGGAGTGGACTGTTTCTAGTAAGTCTTTTGACGAGGCGAGTGTTTCTATGTTTGTGTATCCCACTGTGTCCCTGGTTGTAGACATTAGAAAAGAGAATGCATCAATGGATGTGTCCTGTCTAGTAGAAAGCTTCCCAGCATTCATCCTGCCCAATTCATGAATGGACTGCGGCTTGCCTTATAGATGGGCAACACCTACTATCTTCCTAAGTTCCTGTTTTCTTCCTGAATTCTGGCCACTCTCCAGAATAGGCTCATGGTTTTGTGTCCAAGATATGTACCACCTCCAAGCTCGGTGACATGGCCATGTACTGGAGAGCTGGAAGGAATGGTGAGCATCTCAGAAAACTCAGATATCAGTGTGACCAGTAAAGTCTCCCTGGAGAAACCCTGCTTTGGGCCTTTTGCTTACCTATTGTTCTGTTGCCCTGAATGTCAGGAAGGCCTTTGCCTCAGGGCACCCCTTTGTGAAGCCTGAAGAAAACAGTTTTCAAATGGAAATGCATGGGCATCACCTGTGGCTCTTTGCTTAATGGCTTTGCAAAGGGATGTGTCTGAATCAGCCTCTTGGCCCTGTGTGAGGCTGTGGCTTAGGTTGTCAGCACCTGAGGGATCCAAAGAGAGATCCCATGTGTGCATCCAAAGCCAAATTGGCACAAAAGCAGTCATTGTGGATGATGTCTCTCGCCTTCCTCTGTAAGGTTCCTGACCTCCATCAAGTGAGAATAGGGATCCTTCGTGTCAAAGGAGTTCTTCAAAGCCCTGCAGAGGCTAGCCCATAGGTGCTTGGGTTTTCTCATGACTCCAATTCACACAAAGAATCTATACCCGGCAGTCAGTAGGCCTCCAATTGGAGAAGCGGAGCCAGTATTAACGGCAGGCCTATTGGATCACTCCAGGTTCACAGGAAGGGTGTCCAGGCCACCCTGACATTAGGCAAATGAGGGGCAAGGGAGCTTATTGTGGACACTGTCTTGGGCTGTGCCCCTCATGGAAACCTCCAGCCCAGCCAGATGTTATGATGAGTGTCTATGTGGAAGAAGATGAGGGCCATGTGGCAGTGTTTTGGTTTGAATTGTGGTCATTGGTGTGGCGGTGGGAAGAGATGACTGGGTCCACCTGGGCTTGAACTCTGGTGTGATTCCCCTTGGAGACTGAGTTCTGGAACTGACCTCAGAGAAGTATTGCCGTGAATTGTGTTGGGATTTGAGGAGGCCATGCATGAGAGTCGCCCTTGGAAACTGAGATCTAGGCCCAGGCTGGCTTTCCACAGAGCACTGGGAATCTCAGCCCGGATATCACATGATTTTATTCTTAAAGACCTGGCAGCCATAGTTGAGAGTCAAAACACACATGGACCTCACATTTGTAGACCTCAATGGGCCTGGCTTCCTGTGACCTTTCGGCCACTCTTTGGGAAGCCTTGTTTGTGAGAGTTCTCCAGAGCTTTTGTTGAAATGAGCTTCCTCACCATTTAATGGTTCCTGAAGGAATGGAAACCCACAGTGCCTCTAACTTCATCCTTTAAAAATGGCTAGCTAGATAAATACCATGAGATTTTTGAAATTCCCATGACCAGGTGGCACTGGAGAACCTTTGGATGTCCTGTTCTGCTGATCATGAGTGTACCAGACAGTGCCTTGATTGACTGGGTTTCATGAAAATGGTGTAAAACAGAGATGCCAGTAAGTTGGGGCCTGCTGAGTAGCGGGCCTAGAGCAGTGGTGTGCAGGTGTGTGATAAAACATCTGTGGTGGGGCCATGTGCATCTGCCACTGTCTTCCAAATGGCTTGTGACTGACATGGTGCAGTGAGCAGACCCTTCTATGTAAAGGCATCTTGTTATATGGAGAGGTTTCAGGGCAGTGTTCAGAATCAGGTTGCTATGGTCAAGGGGGCAAGCTCTGTGGGATTGAAGCCTGGCTGGTGCATTCTCCTAGGACCTTGACCCACCACACGTGACAGAACTCCCTCCAGCACGGTGTCCCAGTTGAACTCCTTGTATTTCCTGAAGCAAATTCCAAACTCCCAGTGCAGCAGCAAGAAACACCACGAAAAGTGGAGGATGACCAAATGGCTTCAGAGTCCACACAGGGAGACATTTAGACCACAGTGGCCACAGTTTACCTGCAAAGAGAGAATTCAGCACTTCTGCCTCATGTTCATTGGAAAATCAGAAACCATGTCCTCCAGGTCACATAGATGCAGACCCAGCTTTGATGGTCTCACTACAAAGGAAGCTAAAGCTCCTGACAACAACATATATTTCAAGTGCCCCACCTCAGAGGCAGTTTCTCACAAAGTCTTTAGGCCAGCAGAGCTCCATGTTTGTGGAGTGTTTACCCTGTCTCCCTTACTTATGGAAACTCCTCTACCACCTCCAAGGTTGTGAACTCCTGAGCATTGTCCATTCCACATACGTATTCACAGCTTTTCTAACTCTTCTCCATGAATTGCGTCTTACTTGTTGCGAAGGTAATGTCAAGGCATTGTTCTGGATGAGAGTGGGAAGGTTTTTGTGTAGCACATATTTGCCTACACATTGGATTCATTTTCCTATTTTCCGTTTGAAATACTGAATCCCTGACACTAACCCATACCCTACTAGATTCTGACTACGAATACTAATATGATGGAGAAAAATAACCCAAACACAATAGAAATACAGGCAGTTCAGAGCAGGCATGGTGTATAGTTGGACTTGCCTTTAGCATTACAATGGGTAGGTGTTTTAAATCTTGTCCAATTTAATAGAAGTAGTTCTCCATGTGTTTTGAGAGTTAACAAATGTGTGAAATTCTGTCTCCCTTTCTCTGTAGCCTATTCAGCAACATGTATTTTTACATGCACATATAGAATCTTACCTGCTTTCCCACGTCCACTCTTGTGAGGTGGCTGACTTGGCAGATACAAATTGTGAGAAGAGATCACTCCTCCTAAATGCTGTTGGAACTGAAAATTCAACCTACCGGTGAGCTTCCTACTTGAACACCATGATACATAAATCCATGTTCAGTAACATAAATATTTTTGGATCTGTGGATGATATATATTTCATGATGAATTTCGATTGGCATATATATTTCTACTTTTTAATGTCTGTGTGTGTGTTCTGTGTGTATGTGTGTGTGTATATATATACACACACACACACACAATATACACAAACTCTCCAGATTTTTCAAAATATGAAATATATGTGTCTTAGTATACACTCCCTAAATTCATCCATGTTCATATATGTGGATTTATAATCAACTTTTCACAAGATTATTCTCAGAAATATTCATCCACCTGAAATACATATTTGTTTCCTAGTGCTGAAAACTAACTTCAGAGAATGGTGCATAGAGATCCTAATATTTCTACAGGAACTGACCCAGTTTAACATCAATGCCAGTAGATTCCTATGGGACATGATGTGTATTTTGACCTTCATTTTTATTCAACACTGATACATTACTATTTCTTCAGTTGATGCACATCATAGGATATGTATTTCATCCTCATGTTCACAAATTTCTAGGCATTTGGTTCACTTTCAATCACTTCCTGCTTCAGAACACATGTATTCCTCCACGTTTCTTGACTGGTCTTTTCATGAGACTTCTTTCCAAACACATTCTTTTCCATTTCCATAATCCCTTTTGAAGCCAAACTCACACCCCCTTCATGGTAAACCATCACCCTAATATCACCATTAGATGTATAACTGGTTGGAATGAATGGTTGTGTATCAATATTAGATTTCCTATATATTTTCAGATATCCATTCAATCCATTATTTAAATTGGAACCAGTTATAATATTTATTCACAGTAGGGTCTATTCATGCATTATCTCTATATTCATAGACCCAGGGTACACCTATTTGTACCGCCAAAGGCTAATTTATATGTCTTCAACATATTACTCCCAGAAATGGTGGAAGAAATACTCATGACACCTGATCTCCATATACATTGTATCACAGTGATATTCTGGACACAAAATGCAAAGGTCACACTTATGATTGTACCAAAGCCTCATTGGAAAGTGAGCATGGATTACTCAAAACATCCTTGTCCAGGTTGCCTAATGCTCTCAAATGTCAATCCTATTGGTGACTACACATTTGTTTCTTCCTAAGATGATATATTCAACCTCAACCCTGTTGAATATGTCTAATCCTCTCACTCACTTTATACTTTGCCTGATTTCCTAATGTCTCTATTGATATCTGCTTTCCTACATATGTTCCCCAGTTCATCATTGTGACTGACCCTTAACATGTGCTGACATTTACATTCACTCTCTAACCGACACCCTATTGCTAAAGAACTTTTGGTCCAAATTTTATACTCACTCTTCTTCCTAAACCTACCAACTATCTTCCTAATCCTACCTACTATCCCTTTTTGACTGGATGTTCTCTTCTACATTCAATCATCCAAGGTACAAGGTCCTGTGCCATTGTATATATCGATTTATCTGAGACATCTGTGCAGAAAGTCATTCAAAGCTAAGTAACCCAATCAAGGGCCCAATGCCCTTCTGGCCTTCAAATCTTACTTGGATTTCTGTTTTCATACATATATTTCACCTATATATTATTATAAATATCACAGGTTCCCAATACCATTCATCATCCAGCAGAGTGATTCCTAACCCAAACCGAACAGGTTCTTAACCCTAACCATACACTGTTCCCTCAATCTAACTTTACAGAAGAGCAGGGACAGAGTTGGTCTTACAATACAGGAATGTAGGGGATCTTCCACCTGCTGAGAACCTCAAAGGTCCATGAAGAAATGATCCCTGGAGAAGATGTAGGCCGCTGTGAAGGACCTGAGAGAGCACAAGTCATCTTCCATGGCAAACCACCTGGTCAGGATGAAGGGATGTGTCTGAATGAGCCTCTCTCTTCTTAATGTAGACAAGATGGACCAAAGCAGGCCTGTGTGGAGAGCTGTTCCTTGGTGCCTATGGTTGATATTCCATTCTAACTTGTGAAAGTGTCACAGGAAGGAGGGGCAGCCTCCATCTCATGGGAGCCCTGGAAGCAACTGTTAGGACACAGTGGTTGCCAAGGCAGTGACCTCATTCAGTTCCTGAAGGAAGTGACCTCACCTCACTTCCTTGGTGATGGAACTCTCTGAACTTGGGATCCAGGAAGCCAGGCACCCAGAGCCAGTCCCAGTCCCCGTCCCAGTGGGCTCACTTGTTTGGATTTACCAAGAACAGAGTCAGTCTTTCTTGGTACCTACTGATGTGAGGATGGCCAAATGCCAGGAAAGCTCTGCAGAGGGGCCTTTCCTGAGAAAGCAGGTAGTGGCTCACCGCTGGCTCCTGACAACTTCACAGAGTTGGCCAAGGAGGCCAGATGTGGGACAGGACAGGCCATTTCGCGGGAACATAGTATGGCCCACGAGTCAGACGGCACTCTGGGTAGTCACAGACCAACTTGGAAGAAGGAGGTGCCTTTGTGGGTGTGGGTGTGAGTTTGTGGTTTTGTCTCATGTTCTGAGAATAGGTAGGAAAGGCGGTTTGTTTGTTTTGGAGTGGACTGTTTCTAGTAAGTCTTTTGACGAGGCGAGTGTTTCTAAGTTTGTGTATCCCACTGTGTCCCTGGTTGTAGACATTAGAAAAGAGAATGCATCAATGGATGTGTCCTGTCTAGTAGAAAGCTTCCCAGCATTCATCCTGCCCAATTCATGAATGGACTGCGGCTTGCCTTATGGATGGGCAACACCTACTATCTTCCTAAGTTCCTGTTTTCTTCCTGAATTCTGGCCACTCTCCAGAATAGGCTCATGGTTTTGTGTCCAAGATATGTACCACCTCCAAGCTCGGTGACATGGCCATGTACTGGAGAGCTGGAAGGAATGGTGAGCATCTCAGAAAACTCAGATATCAGTGTGACCAGTAAAGTCTCCCTGGAGAAACCCTGCTTTGGGCCTTTTGCTTACCTATTGTTCTGTTGCCCTGAATGTCAGGAAGGCCTTTGCCTCAGGGCACCCCTTTGTGAAGCCTGAAGAAAACAGTTTTCAAATGGAAATGAATGGGCATCACCTGTGGCTCTTTGCTTAATGGCTTTGCAAAGGGATGTGTCTGAATCAGCCTCTTGGCCCTGTGTGAGGCTGTGGCTTAGGTCGTCAGCACCTGACGGATCCAAAGAGAGATCCCATGTGTGCATCCAAAGCCAAATTGGCACAAAAGCAGTCATTGTGGATGAAGTCTCTCGCCTTCCTCTGTAAGGTTCCTGACCTCCATCAAGTGAGAATAGGGATCCTTCGGGTCAAAGGAGTTCTTCAAAGCCCTGCAGAGGCTAGCCCATAGGTGCTTGGGTTTTCTCATGACTCCAATTCACACAAAGAATCTATACCCGGCAGTCAGTAGGCCTCCAATTGGAGAAGCGGAGCCAGTATTAACGGCAGGCCTATTGGATCACTCCAGGTTCACAGGAAGGGTGTCCAGGCCACCCTGACATTAGGCAAATGAGGGGCAAGGGAGCTTATTGTGGACACTGTCTTGGGCTGTGCCCCTCATGGAAACCTCCAGCCCAGCCAGAGGTTATGATGAGTGTCTATGTGGAAGAAGATGAGGGCCATGTGGCAGTGTTTTGGTTTGAATTGTGGTCATTGGTGTGGCGGTGGGAAGAGATGACTGGGTCCACCTGGGCTTGAACTCTGGTGTGATTCCCCTTGGAGACTGAGTTCTGGAACTGACCTCAGAGAAGTATTGCCGTGAATTGTGTTGGGATTTGAGGAGGCCATGCATGAGAGTCGCCCTTGGAAACTGAGATCTAGGCCCAGGCTGGCTTTCCACAGAGCACTGGGAATCTCAGCCCGGATATCACATGATTTTATTCTTAAAGACCTGCAGCCATAGTTGAGTGTCAAAACACACATGGACCTCACATTTGTAGACCTCAATGGGCCTGGCTTCGTGTGACCTTTTGGCCACTCTTTGGGAAGCCTTGTTTGTGAGAGTTCTCCAGAGCTTTCGTTGAAATGAGCTTCCTCACCATTTAATGGTTCCTGAAGGAATGGAAACCCACAGTGCCTCTAACTTCATCCTTTAAAAATGGCTAGCTAGATAAATACCATGAGATTTTTGAAATTCCCATGACCAGGTGGCACTGGAGAACCTTTGGATGTCCTGTTCTGCTGATCATGTGTGTACCAGACACTGCCTTGATTGACTGGGTTTCATGAAAATGGTGTAAAACAGAGATGCCAGTAAGTTGGGGCCTGCTGAGTAGCGGGCCTAGAGCAGTGGTGTGCAGGTGTGTGATAAAACATCTGTGGTGGGGCCATGTGGATCTGCCACTGGCTTCCAAATGGCTTGTGACTGACATGGTGCAGTGAGCAGACCCTTCTATGTAAAGGCATCTTGTTATATGGAGAGGTTTCAGGGCAGTGTTCAGAATCAGGTTGCTATGGTCAAGGGGGCAAGCTCTGTGGGATAGAAGCCTGGCTGGTGCATTCTCCTAGGACCTTGACCCACCACACGTGACAGAACTCCCTCCAGCACGGTGTCCCAGTTGAACTCCTTGTATTTCCTGAAGCAAATTCCAAACTCCCAGTGCAGCAGCAAGAAACACCACGAAAAGTGGAGGATGACCAAATGGCTTCAGAGTCCACACAGGGAGACATTTAGACCACAGTGGCCACAGTTTACCTGCAAAGAGAGAATTCAGCACTTCTGCCTCATGTTCATTGGAAAATCAGAAACCATGTCCTCCAGGTCACATAGATGCAGACCCAGCTTTGATGGTCTCACTACAAAGGAAGCTAAAGCTCCTGACAACAACATATATTTCAAGTGCCCCACCTCAGAGGCAGTTTCTCACAAAGTCTTTAGGCCAGCAGAGCTCCATGTTTGTGGAGTGTTTACCCTGTCTCCCTTACTTATGGAAACTCCTCTACCACCTCCAAGGTTGTGAACTCCTGAGCATTGTCCATTCCACATACGTATTCACAGCTTTTCTAACTCTTCTCCACGAATTGCGTCTTACTTGTTGCGAAGGTAATGTCAAGGCATTGTTCTGGATGAGAGTGGGAAGGTTTTTGTGTAGCACATATTTGCCTACACATTGGATTCATTTTCCTATTTTCCGTTTGAAATACTGAATCCCTGACACTAACCCATACCCTACTAGATTCTGACTATGAATACTAATATGATGGAGAAAAATAACCCAAACACAATAGAAATACAGGCAGTTCAGAGCAGGCATGGTGTATAGTTGGACTTGCCTTTAGCATTACAAAGGGTAGGTGTTTTAAATCTTGTCCAATTTAATAGAAGTAGTTCTCCATGTGTTTTGAGAGTTAACAAATGTGTGAATTTCTGTCTCCCTTTCTCTGTAGCCTATTCAGCAACATGTATTTTTACATGCACATATAGAATCCTACCTGCTATCCCACGTCCACTCTCGTGAGGTGGCTGACTTGGCAGATACAAATTGTGAGAAGAGATCACTCCTCCTAAATGCTGTTGGAACTGAAAATTCAACCTACCGGTGAGCTTCCTACTTGAACAACATGATACATAAATCCATGTTCAGTAACATAATTTTTTTTGGATCTGTGGATGATATATATTTCATGATGAATTTCGATTGGCATATATATTTCTACTTTTTAATGTCTGTGTGTGTGTTCTGTGTGTATGTGTGTGTGTATATATATATACACACACACACACACAATATACACAAACTCTCCAGATTTTTCAAAATATGAAATATATGTGTCTTATTATACACTCCCTAAATTCATCCATGTTCATATATGTGGATTTATAATCAACTTTTCACAAGATTATTCTCAGAAATATTCATCCACCTGAAATACATATTTGTTTCCTAGTGCTGAAAACTAACTTCAGAGAATGGTGCATAGAGATCCTAATATTTCTACAGGAACTGACCCAGTTTAACATCAATGCCAGTAGATTCCTATGGGACATGATGTGTATTTTGACCTTCATTTTTATTCAACACTGATACATTACTATTTCTTCAGTTGATGCACATCATAGGATATGTATTTCATCCTCATGTTCACAAATTTCTAGGCATTTGGTTCACTTTCAATCACTTCCTGCTTCAGAACACATGTATTCCTCCACGTTTCTTGACTGGTCTTTTCATGAGACTTCTTTCCAAACACATTCTTTTTCATTTCCATAATCCCTTTTGAAGCCAAACTCACACCCCCTTCATGGTAAACCATCACCCTAATATCACCATTAGATGTATAACTGGTTGGAATGAATGGTTGTGTATCAATATTAGATTTCCTATATATTTTCAGATATCCATTCAATCCATTATTTAAATTGGAACCAGTTATAATATTTATTCACAGTAGGGTCTATTCATGCATTATCTCTATATTCATAGACCCAGGGTACACCTATTTGTACCCCCAAAGGCTAATTTATATGTCTTCAACATATTACTCCCAGAAATGGTGGAAGAAATACTCATGACACCTGATCTCCATATACATTGTATCACAGTGATATTCTGGACACAAAATGCAAAGGTCACACTTATGATTGTACCAAAGCCTCATTGGAAAGTGAGCATGGATTACTCAAAACATCCTTGTCCAGGTTGCCTAATGCTCTCAAATGTCAATCCTATTGGTGACTACACATTTGTTTCTTCCTAAGATGATATATTCAACCTCAACCCTGTTGAATATGTCTAATCCTCTCACTCACTTTATACTTTGCCTGATTTCCTAATGTCTCTATTGATATCTGCTTTCCTACATATGTTCCCCAGTTCATCATTGTGACTGACCCTTAACATGTGCTGACATTTACATTCACTCTCTAACCGACACCCTATTGCTAAAGAACTTTTGGTCCAAATTTTATACTCACTCTTCTTCCTAAACCTACCAACTATCTTCCTAATCCTACCTACTATCCCTTTTTGACTGGATGTTCTCTTCTACATTCAATCATCCAAGGTACAAGGTCCTGTGCCATTGTATATCGATTTATCTGAGACATCTGTGCAGAAAGTCATTCAAAGCTAAGTAACCCAATCAAGGGCCCAATGCCCTTCTGGCCTTCAAATCTTACTTGGATTTCTGTTTTCATACATATATTTCACCTATATATTATTATAAATATCACAGGTTCCCAATACCATTCATCATCCAGCAGAGTGATTCCTAACCCAAACCGAACAGGTTCTTAACCCTAACCATACACTGTTCCCTCAATCTAACTTTACAGAAGAGCAGGGACAGAGTTGGTCTTACAATACAGGAATGTAGGGGATCTTCCACCTGCTGAGAACCTCAAAGGTCCATGCAGAAATGATCCCTGGAGAAGATGTAGGCCGCTGTGAAGGACCTGAGAGAGCACAAGTCATCTTCCATGGCAAACCACCTGGTCAGGATGAAGGGATGTGTCTGAATGAGCCTCTCTCTTCTTAATGTAGACAAGATGGACCAAAGCAGGCCTGTGTGGAGAGCTGTTCCTTGGTGCCTATGGTTGATATTCCATTCTAACTTGTGAAAGTGTCACAGGAAGGAGGGGCAGCCTCCATCTCATGGGAGCCCTGGAAGCAACTGTTAGGACACAGTGGTCGCCAAGGCAGTGACCTCATTCAGTTCCTGAAGGACGTGACCTCACCTCACTTCCTTGGTGATGGAACTCTCTGAACTTGGGATCCAGGAAGCCAGGCACCCAGAGCCAGTCCCAGTCCCAGTCCCAGTGGGCTCACTTGTTTGGATTTACCAAGGACAGAGTCAGTCTTTCTTGGTACCTACTGATGTGAGGATGGCCAAATGCCAGGAAAGCTCTGCAGAGGGGCCTTTCCTGAGAAAGCAGGTAGTGGCTCACCGCTGGCTCCTGACAACTTCACAGAGTTGGCCAAGGAGGCCAGATGTGGGACAGGACAGGCCATTTCGCGGGAACATAGTATGGCCCACGAGTCAGACGGCACTCCGGGTAGTCACAGACCAACTTGGAAGAAGGAGGTGCCTTTGTGGGTGTGGGTGTGAGTTTGTGGTTTTGTCTCATGTTCTGAGAATAGGTAGGAAAGGCGGTTTGTTTGTTTTGGAGTGGACTGTTTCTAGTAAGTCTTTTGACGAGGCGAGTGTTTCTATGTTTGTGTATCCCACTGTGTCCCTGGTTGTAGACATTAGAAAAGAGAATGCATCAATGGATGTGTCCTGTCTAGTAGAAAGCTTCCCAGCATTCATCCTGCCCAATTCATGAATGGACTGCGGCTTGCCTTATGGATGGGCAACACCTACTATCTTCCTAAGTTCCTGTTTTCTTCCTGAATTCTGGCCACTCTCCAGAATAGGCTCATGGTTTTGTGTCCAAGATATGTACCACCTCCAAGCTCGGTGACATGGCCATGTACTGGAGAGCTGGAAGGAATGGTGAGCATCTCAGAAAACTCAGATATCAGTGTGACCAGTAAAGTCTCCCTGGAGAAACCCTGCTTTGGGCCTTTTGCTTACCTATTGTTGTGTTGCCCTGAATGTCAGGAAGGCCTTTGCCTCAGGGCACCCCTTTGTGAAGCCTGAAGAAAACAGTTTTCAAATGGAAATGCATGGGCATCACCTGTGGCTCTTTGCTTAATGGCTTTGCAAAGGGATGTGTCTGAATCAGCCTCTTGGCCCAGTGTGAGGCTGTGGCTTCTGTTGTCAGCACCTGACGGATCCAAAGAGAGATCCCATGTGTGCATCCAAAGCCAAATTGGCACAAAAGCAGTCATTGTGGATGATGTCTCTCGCATTCCTCTGTAAGGTTCCTGACCTCCATCAAGTGAGAATAGGGATCCTTCGGGTCAAAGGAGTTCTTCAAAGCCCTGCAGAGGCTAGCCCATAGGTGCTTGGGTTTTCTCATGACTCCAATTCACACAAAGAATCTATACCCGGCAGTCAGTAGGCCTCCAATTGGAGAAGCGGAGCCAGTATTTACGTCAGGCCTATTGGATCACTCCAGGTTCACAGGAAGGGTGTCCAGGCCACCCTGACATTAGGCAAATGAGGGGCAAGGGAGCTTATTGTGGACACTGTCTTGGGCTGTGCCCCTCATGGAAACCTCCAGCCCAGCCAGAGGTTATGATGAGTGTCTATGTGGAAGAAGATGAGGGCCATGTGGCAGTGTTTTGGTTTGAATTGTGGTCATTGGTGTGGCAGTGGGAAGAGATGACTGGGTCCACCTGGGCTTGAACTCTGGTGTGATTCCCCTTGGAGACTAAGTTCTGTAACTGACCTCAGAGAAGTATTGCCGTGAATTGTGTTGGGATTTGAGGAGGCCATGCATGAGAGTCGCCCTTGGAAACTGAGATGTAGGCCCAGGCTGGCTTTCCACAGAGCACTGGGAATCTCAGCCCGGATATCACATAATTTTATTCTTAAAGACCTGGCAGCCATAGTTGAGAGTCAAAACACACATGGACCTCAGATTTGTAGACCTCAATGGGCCTGGCTTCCTGTGACCTTTTGGCCACTCTTTGGGAAGCCTTGTTTGTGAGAGTTCTCCAGAGCTTTCGTTGAAATGAGCTTCCTCACCATTTAATGGTTCCTGAAGGAATGGAAACCCACAGTGCCTCTAACTTCATCCTTTAAAAATGGCTAGCTAGATAAATACCATGAGATTTTTGAAATTCCCATGACCAGGTGGCACTGGAGAACCTTTGGATGTCCTGTTCTGCTGATCATGAGTGTACCAGACAGTGCCTTGATTGACTGGGTTTCATGAAAATGGTGTAAAACAGAGATGCCAGTAAGTTGGGGCCTGCTGAGTAGCGGGCCTAGAGCAGTGGTGTGCAGGTGTGTGATAAAACATCTGTGGTGGGGCCATGTGGATCTGCCACTGGCTTCCAAATGGCTTGTGACTGACATGGTGCAGTGAGCAGACCCTTCTATGTAAAGGCATCTTGTTATATGGAGAGGTTTCAGGGCAGTGTTCAGAATCAGGCTGCTATGGTCAAGGGGGCAAGCTCTGTGGGATAGAAGCCTGGCTGGTGCATTCTCCTAGGACCTTGACCCACCACACGTGACAGAACTCCCTCCAGCACGGTGTCCCAGTTGAACTCCTTGTATTTCCTGAAGGAAATTCCAAACTCCCAGTGCAGCAGCAAGAAACACCACAAAAAGTGGAGGATGACCAAATGGCTTCAGAGTCCACACAGGGAGACACTTAGACCCCAGTGGCCACAGTTTACCTGCAAAGAGAGAATTCAGCACTTCTGCCTCATGTTCATTGGAAAATCAGAAACCATGTCCTTCAGGTCACATAGATGCAGACCCAGCTTTGATGGTCTCACTACAAAGGAAGCTAAAGCTCCTGACAACAACATATATTTCAAGTGCCCCACCTCAGAGGCAGTTTCTCACAAAGTCTTTAGGCCAGCAGAGCTCCATGTTTGTGGAGTGTTTACCCTGTCTCCCTTACTTATGGAAACTCCTCTACCACCTCCAAGGTTGTGAACTCCTGAGCATTTTCCATTCCACATACGTATTCACAGCTTTTCTAACTCTTCTCCACGAATTGCGTCTTACTTGTTGCGAAGGTAATGTCAAGGCATTGTTCTGGATGAGAGTGGGAAGGATTTTGTGTAGCACATATTTGCCTACACATTGGATTCATTTTCCTATTTTCCGTTTGAAATACTGAATCCCTGACACTAACCCATACCCTACTAGATTCTGACTACAAATACTAATATGATGGAGAAAAATAACCCAAACAGAATAGAAATACAAGCAGTTCAGAGCAGGCATGGTGTATAGTTGGACTTGCCTTTAGCATTACAAAGGGTAGGTGTTATAAATCTTGTCCAATTTAATCGAAGTAGTTCTCCATGTGTTTTGAGAGTTAACAAATGTGTGAATTCCTGTCTCCCTTTCTCTGTAGCCTATTCAGCAACACGTATTTTTACATACACATATAGAATCCTACCTGCTATCCCACGTCCATTCTTGTGAGGTGGCTGACTTGGCAGATACAAATTGTGAGAAGAGATCACTCCTCCTAAAAGCGGTTTGGAACTGAAAATTCAACCTATGGGTGAGCTTCCTACTTGAACGACATGATACATAAATCCATGTTCAGTAACATAAATATTTTTAGATCTGTGGATGATATATATTTCACGATGAATTTCGATTGGCATATATATTTCCACTTTTCAATGTCTGTGTGTGTGTTCTGTGTGTATGTGTGTGTGTGTCTGTATATATATATATATATATATATATATATATATATATATATACACACACACACACACAATATACACAAACTCTCCAGATTTTTCAAAATATGAAATATATGTGTCTTATTATACACTCCCTAAATTCATCCATGTTCATATATGTGGATTTATAATCAACTTTTCACAAGATTATTCTCAGAAATATTCATCCACCTGAAATGCATATTTGTTTCCTAGTGCTGAAAACTAACTTCAGAGAATGGTGCATAGAGATCCTAATATTTCTACAGGAACTGAGCCAGTTTAACATCAATGCTAGTAGATTCCTATGGGACATGATGTGTATGTTGTCGTTCATTTTTATTCAACACTGGTACATTACTATATCTTCAGTTGATGCACATCGTTGGATATGTATTTCATCTTCAAGTTCACAAATTTCTAGGCATTTGGTTCACTTTCAATCACTTCCTGCTTCAGAAAACATGTGTTCCTCCACGTTTCTTGACTGGTCTTTTCATGAGACTTCTTTCCAAACACATTCTTTTCCATTTCCATAATCCCTTTTGAAGCCAAAGTCACACCCCCTTCATGGTAAACCATAACCCTAATATCACCATTAGATGTATAACTGGTTGGAATGAATGGTTGTGTATCAATATTAGATTTCCTATATATTTTTAGATATCAATTCAATCCATTATTTAAATTGGAACCAGTTATAATATTTATTCACAGTAGGGTCTATTCATGCATTATCTCTATATTCATAGACCCAGGGTACACCTATTTGTACCCCCAAAGGCTACTTTATATGTCTTCAACATATTACTCCCAGAAATGGTGGAAGAAATACTCATGTCACCTGATCTCCATATACATTTTATCACACTGATATTCTGGACACAAAATGCAAAGGTCACACTTATGATTGAACCAAAGCCTCATTGGAAAGTGAGCATGGATTACTCAAAACATCCTTGTCCAGGTTGCCTAATGCTCTCAAATGTCAATCCTATTGGAGACTACACATTTGTTTCTTCCTAAGATGATATATTCAACCTCAACCCTGTTGAAAAAGTCTAATCCTCTCACTCACTTTATACTTTGCCTGATTTCCTAATATCTCTATTGATATCTGCTTTCCTACACATGTTCCCCCGTTCATCATTGTGACTGACTCTTCACGTGTACTGACATTTACATTCACTCTCTAACCGACACCCTATTGCTAAAGAACTTTTGGTCCAAATTTTATACTCACTCTTTTTCCTAAACCTACCAACTATCTTCCTAATCCTACCTACTATCCCTTTTTTACTGGATGTTCTCTTCTACATTGAATCATCCAAGGTACAAGGTCCTATGCCATTGTATATCGATTTATCTGAGACATCTGTGAAGAAAGTCATTCAAAGCTAAGTATCCCAATCAAGGGCCCAATGCCCTTCTGGCCTTCACTTCTTACTTGGATTTCTGTTTTCAGACATATATTTCACGTATATATTATTATAAATATCGCAGGTTCCCAGTACCATTCATCATCCAGCTGAGTGATTCCTAACCCAAACCGAACAGGTTCTTAACCCTAACCATACACTGTTCCCTCAATCTAACTTTACAGAAGAGCAGGGACAGAGTTGGTGTTACAATACAGGAATGTAGGGGATCTTCCACCTGCTGAGAACCTCAAAGGTCCATGCAGAAATGATCCCTGGAGAAGATGTAGGCCGCTGTGAAGGACCTGAGAGAGCACAAGTCATCTTCCATGGCAAACCACCTGGTCAGGATGAAGGGATGTGTCTGAATGAGCCTCTCTCTTCTTAATGTAGACAAGATGGACCAAAGCAGGCCTGTGTGGAGAGCTGTCCCTTGGTGCCTATGGTTGATATTCCATTCTAACTTGTGAAAGTGTCACAGGAAGGAGGGGCAGCCTCCATCTCATGGGAGCCCTGGAAGCAACTGTTAGGACACAGTGGTTGCCAAGGCAGTGACCTCATTCAGTTCCTGAAGGAAGTGACCTCACCTCACTTCCTTGGTGATGGAACTCTCTGAACTTGGGATCCAGGAAGCCAGGCACCCAGAGCCAGTCCCAGTCCCAGTCCCAGTGGGCTCACTTGTTTGGATTTACCAAGGACAGAGTCAGTCTTTCTTGGTACCTACTGATGTGAGGATGGCCAAATGCCAGGAAAGCTCTGCAGAGGGGCCTTTCCTGAGAAAGCAGGTAGTGGCTCACCGCTGGCTCCTGACAACTTCACAGAGTTGGCCAAGGAGGCCAGATGTGGGACAGGACAGGCCATTTCGCGGGAACATAGATTGGCCCACGAGTCAGAAGGCACTCCGGGTAGTCACAGACCAACTTGGAAGAAGGAGGTGCCTTTGTGGGTGTGGGTGCGAGTTTGTGGTTTTGTCTCATGTTCTGAGAATAGGTAGGAAAGGCGGTTTGTTTGTTTTGGAGTGGACTGTTTCTAGTAAGTCTTTTGACGAGGTGAGTGTTTCTATGTTTGTGTATCCCACTGTGTCCCTGGTTGTAGACATTAGAAAAGAGAATGCATCAATGGATGTGTCCTGTCTAGTAGAAAGCTTCCCAGCATTCATCCTGCCCAATTCATGAATGGACTGCGGCTTGCCTTATGGATGGGCAACACCTACAATCTTCCTAAGTTCCTGTTTTCTTCCTGAATTCTGGCCACTCTCCAGAATAGGCTCATGGTTTTGTGTCCAAGATATGTACCACCTCCAAGCTCGGTGACATGGCCATGTACTGGAGAGCTGGAAGTAATGGTGAGCATCTCAGAAAACTCAGATATCAGTGTGACCAGTAAAGTCTCCCTGGAGAAACCCTGCTTTGGGCCTTTTGCTTACCTATTGTTGTGTTGCCCTGAATGTCAGGAAGGCCTTTGCCTCAGGGCACCCCTTTGTGAAGCCTCAAGAAAACAGTTTTCAAATGGAAATGAATGGGCATCACCTGTGGCTCTTTGCTTAATGGCTTTGCAAAGGGATGTGTCTGAATCAGCCTCTTGGCCCTGTGTGAGGCTGTGGCTTAGGTTGTCAGCACCTGACGGATCCAAAGAGAGATCCCATGTGTGCATCCAAAGCCAAATTGGCACAAAAGCAGTCATTGTGGATGAAGTCTCTCGCCTTCCTCTGTAAGGTTCCTGACCTCCATCAAGTGAGAATAGGGATCCTTCGGGTCAAAGGAGTTCTTCAAAGCCCTGCAGAGGCTAGCCCATAGGTGCTTGGGTTTTCTCATGACTCCAATTCACACAAAGAATCTATACCCGGCAGTCAGTAGGCCTCCAATTGGAGAAGCGGAGCCAGTATTAACGGCAGGCCTATTGGATCACTCCAGGTTCACAGGAAGGGTGTCCAGGCCACCCTGACATTAGGCAAATGAGGGGCAAGGGAGCTTATTGTGGACACTGTCTTGGGCTGTGCCCCTCATGGAAACCTCCAGCCCAGCCAGAGGTTATGATGAGTGTCTAAGTGGAAGAAGATGAGGGCCATGTGGCAGTGTTTTGGTTTGAATTGTGGTCATTGGTGTGGCGGTGGGAAGAGATGACTGGGTCCACCTGGGCTTGAACTCTGGTGTGATTCCCCTTGGAGACCGAGTTCTGGAACTGACCTCAGAGAAGTATTGCCGTGAATTGTGTTGGGATTTGAGGAGGCCATGCATGAGAGTCGCCCTTGGAAACTGAGATGTAGGCCCAGGCTGGCTTTCCACAGAGCACTGGGAATCTCAGCCCGGATATCACATGATTTTATTCTTAAAGACCTGGCAGCCATAGTTGAGAGTCAAAACACACATAGACCTCACATTTGTAGACCTCAATGGGCCTGGCTTCCTGTGACCTTTTGGCCACTCTTTGGGAAGCCTTGTTTGTGAGAGTTCTCCAGAGCTTTCGTTGAAATGAGCTTCCTCACCATTTAATGGTTCCTGAAGGAATGGAAACCCACAGTGCCTCTAACTTCATCCTTTAAAAATGGCTAGCTAGATAAATACCATGAGATTTTTGAAATTCCCATGACCAGGTGGCACTGGAGAACCTTTGGATGTCCTGTTTTGCTGATCATGTGTGTACCAGACAGTGCCTTGATTGACTGGGTTTCATGAAAATGGTGTAAAACAGAGATGCCAGTAAGTTGGGGCCTGCTGAGTAGCGGGCCTAGAGCAGTGGTGTGCAGGTGTGTGATAAAACATCTGTGGTGGGGCCATGTGGATCTGCCACTGGCTTCCAAATGGCTTGTGACTGACATGGTGCAGTGAGCAGACCCTTCTATGTAAAGGCATCTTGTTATATGGAGAGGTTTCAGGGCAGTGTTCAGAATCAGGTTGCTATGGTCAAGGGGGCAAGCTCTGTGGGATAGAAGCCTGGCTGGTGCATTCTCCTAGGACCTTGACCCACCACACGTGACAGAACTCCCTCCAGCACGGTGTCCCAGTTGAATTCCTTGTATTTCCTGAAGCAAATTCCAAACTCCCAGTGCAGCAGCAAGAAACACAGTGAAAAGTGGAGGATGACCAAACGGCTTCACAGTCCACACAGGGAGACACTTAGACCCCAGTGGCCACAGTTTACCTGCAAAGAGAGAATTAAGCACTTCTGCCTCATGTTCATTGGAAAATCAGAAACCATGTCCTCCAGGTCACATAGATGCAGACCCAGCTTTGATGGTCTCACTACAAAGGAAGCTAAAGCTCCTGACAACAACATATATTTCAAGTGCCCCACCTCAGAGGCAGTTTCTCACAAAGTCTTTAGGCCAGCAGAGCTCCATGTTTGTGGAGTGTTTACCCTGTCTCCCTTACTTATAGAAACTCCTCTACCACCTCCAAGGTTGTGAACTCCTGAGCATTTTCCATTCCACATACGTATTCACAGCTTTTCTAACTCTTCTCCACGAATTGTGTCTTACTTGTTGCGAAGGTAATGTCAAGGCATTGTTCTGGATGAGAGTGGGAAGGTTTTTGTGTAGCACATATTTGCCTACACATTGGATTCATTTTCCTATTTTCCCTTTGAAATACTGAATCCCTGACACTAACCCATACCCTACTAGATGCTGACTACGAATACTAATATGATGGAGAAAAATAACCCAAACACAATAGAAATACAGGCAGTTCAGAGCAGGCATGGTGTATAGTTGGACTTGCCTTTAGCATTACAAAGGGTAGGTGTTTTAAATCTTGTCCAATTTAATAGAGTAGTTCTCCATGTGTTTTGAGAGTTAACAAATGTGTGAATTTCTGTCTCCCTTTCTCTGTAGCCTATTCAGCAACATGTATTTTTACATGCACATATAGAATCCTACCTGCTATCCCTCGTCCACTCTTGTGAGGTGGCTGACTTGGCAGATACAAATTGTGAGAAGAGATCACTCCTCCTAAATGCTGTTGGAACTGAAAATTCAACCTACCGGTGAGCTTCCTACTTGAACAACATGATACATAAATCCATGTTCAGTAACATAATTTTTTTTGGATCTGTGGATGATATATATTTCATGATGAATTTCGATTGGCATATGTATTTCTACTTTTTAATGTCTGTGTGTGTGTTCTGTGTGTATGTGTGTGTGTATATATATACACACACACACACACAATATACACAAACTCTCCAGATTTTTCAAAATATGAAATATATGTGTCTTATTATACACTCCCTAAATTCATCCATGTTCATATATGTGGATTTATAATCAACTTTTCACAAGATTATTCTCAGAAATATTCATCCACCTGAAATACATATTTTTTTCCTAGTGCTGAAAACTAACTTCAGAGAATGGTGCATAGAGATCCTAATATTTCTACAGGAACTGACCCAGTTTAACATCAATGCCAGTAGATTCCTATGGGACATGATGTGTATTTTGACCTTCATTTTTATTCAACACTGATACATTACTATTTCTTCAGTTGATGCACATCATAGGATATGTATTTCATCCTCATGTTCACAAATTTCTAGGCATTTGGTTCACTTTCAATCACTTCCTGCTTCAGAACACATGTATTCCTCCACGTTTCTTGACTGGTCTTATCATGAGACTTCTTTCCAAACACATTCTTTTCCATTTCCATAATCCCTTTTGAAGCCAAACTCACACCCCCTTCATGGTAAACCATCACCCTAATATCACCATTTGATGTATAACTGGTTGGAATGAATGGTTGTGTATCAATATTAGATTTCCTATATATTTTCAGATATCCATTCAATCCATTATTTAAATTGGAACCAGTTATAATATTTATTCACAGTAGGGTCTATTCATGCATTATCTCTATATTCATAGACCCAGGGTACACCTATTTGTACCCCCAAAGGCTACTTTATATGTCTTCAACATATTACTCCCAGAAATGGTGGAAGAAATACTCATGACACCTGATCTCCATATACATTGTATCACAGTGATATTCTGGACACAAAATGCAAAGGTCACACTTATGATTGTACCAAAGCCTCATTGGAAAGTGAGCATGGATTACTCAAAACATCCTTGTCCAGGTTGCCTAATGCTCTCAAATGTCAATCCTATTGGTGACTACACATTTGTTTCTTCCTAAGATGATATATTCAACCTCAACCCTGTTGAATATGTCTAATCCTCTCACTCACTTTATACTTTGCCTGATTTCCTAATGTCTCTATTGATATCTGCTTTCCTACATATGTTCCCCAGTTCATCATTGTGACTGACCCTTAACATGTGCTGACATTTACATTCACTCTCTAACCGACACCCTATTGCTAAAGAACTTTTGGTCCAAATTTTATACTCACTCTTCTTCCTAAACCTACCAACTATCTTCCTAATCCTACCTACTATCCCTTTTTGACTGGGTGTTCTCTTCTACATTCAATCATCCAAGGTACAAGGTCCTGTGCCATTGTATATCGATTTATCTGAGACATCTGTGCAGAAAGTCATTCAAAGCTAAGTAACCCAATCAAGGGCCCAATGCCCTTCTGGCCTTCAAATCTTACTTGGATTTCTGTTTTCATACATATATTTCACCTATATATTATTATAAATATCACAGGTTCCCAATACCATTCATCATCCAGCAGAGTGATTCCTAACCCAAACCGAACAGGTTCTTAACCCTAACCATACACTGTTCCCTCAATCTAACTTTACAGAAGAGCAGGGACAGAGTTGGTCTTACAATACAGGAATGTAGGGGATCTTCCACCTGCTGAGAACCTCAAAGGTCCATGCAGAAATGATCCCTGGAGAAGATGTAGGCCGCTGTGAAGGACCTGAGAGAGCACAAGTCATGTTCCATGGCAAACCACCTGGTCAGGATGAAGGGATGTGTCTGAATGAGCCTCTCTCTTCTTAATGTAGACAAGATGGACCAAAGCAGGCCTGTGTGGAGAGCTGTCCCTTGGTGCCTATGGTTGATATTCCATTCTAACTTGTGAAAGTGTCAGAGGAAGGAGGGGCAGCCTCCATCTCATGGGAGCCCTGGAAGCAACTGTTAGGACACAGTGGTTGCCAAGGCAGTGACCTCATTCAGTTCCTGAAGGAAGTGACCTCACCTCACTTCCTTGGTGATGGAACTCTCTGAACTTGGGATCCAGGAAGCCAGGCACCCAGAGCCAGTCCCAGTCCCAGTCCCAGTGGGCTCACTTGTTTGGATTTACCAAGGACAGAGTCAGTCTTTCTTGGTACCTACTGATGTGAGGATGGCCAAATGCCAGGAAAGCTCTGCAGAGGGGCCTTTCCTGAGAAAGCAGGTAGTGGCTCACCGCTGGCTCCTGACAACTTCACAGAGTTGGCCAAGGAGGCCAGATGTGGGACAGGACAGGCCATTTCGCGGGAACATAGATTGGCCCACGAGTCAGAAGGCACTCCGGGTAGTCACAGACCAACTTGGAAGAAGGAGGTGCCTTTGTGGGTGTGGGTGCGAGTTTGTGGTTTTGTCTCATGTTCTGAGAATAGGTAGGAAAGGCGGTTTGTTTGTTTTGGAGTGGACTGTTTCTAGTAAGTCTTTTGACGAGGTGAGTGTTTCTATGTTTGTGTATCCCACTGTGTCCCTGGTTGTAGACATTAGAAAAGAGAATGCATCAATGGATGTGTCCTGTCTAGTAGAAAGCTTCCCAGCATTCATCCTGCCCAATTCATGAATGGACTGCGGCTTGCCTTATGGATGGGCAACACCTACAATCTTCCTAAGTTCCTGTTTTCTTCCTGAATTCTGGCCACTCTCCAGAATAGGCTCATGGTTTTGTGTCCAAGATATGTACCACCTCCAAGCTCGGTGACATGGCCATGTACTGGAGAGCTGGAAGGAATGGTGAGCATCTCAGAAAACTCAGATATCAGTGTGACCAGTAAAGTCTCCCTGGAGAAACCCTGCTTTGGGCCTTTTGCTTACCTATTGTTGTGTTGCCCTGAATGTCAGGAAGGCCTTTGCCTCAGGGCACCCCTTTGTGAAGCCTCAAGAAAACAGTTTTCAAATGGAAATGAATGGGCATCACCTGTGGCTCTTTGCTTAATGGCTTTGCAAAGGGATGTGTCTGAATCAGCCTCTTGGCCCTGTGTGAGGCTGTGGCTTAGGTTGTCAGCACCTGACGGATCCAAAGAGAGATCCCATGTGTGCATCCAAAGCCAAATTGGCACAAAAGCAGTCATTGTGGATGAAGTCTCTCGCCTTCCTCTGTAAGGTTCCTGACCTCCATCAAGTGAGAATAGGGATCCTTCGGGTCAAAGGAGTTCTTCAAAGCCCTGCAGAGGCTAGCCCATAGGTGCTTGGGTTTTCTCATGACTCCAATTCACACAAAGAATCTATACCCGGCAGTCAGTAGGCCTCCAATTGGAGAAGCGGAGCCAGTATTAATGGCAGGCCTATTGGATCACTCCAGGTTCACAGGAAGGGTGTCCAGGCCACCCTGACATTAGGCAAATGAGGGGCAAGGGAGCTTATTGTGGACACTGTCTTGGGCTGTGCCCCTCATGGAAACCTCCAGCCCAGCCAGAGGTTATGATGAGTGTCTAAGTGGAAGAAGATGAGGGCCATGTGGCAGTGTTTTGGTTTGAATTGTGGTCATTGGTGTGGCGGTGGGAAGAGATGACTGGGTCCACCTGGGCTTGAACTCTGGTGTGATTCCCCTTGGAGACCGAGTTCTGGAACTGACCTCAGAGAAGTATTGCCGTGAATTGTGTTGGGATTTGAGGAGGCCATGCATGAGAGTCGCCCTTGGAAACTGAGATGTAGGCCCAGGCTGGCTTTCCACAGAGCACTGGGAATCTCAGCCCGGATATCACATGATTTTATTCTTAAAGACCTGGCAGCCATAGTTGAGAGTCAAAACACACATAGACCTCACATTTGTAGACCTCAATGGGCCTGGCTTCCTGTGACCTTTTGGCCACTCTTTGGGAAGCCTTGTTTGTGAGAGTTCTCCAGAGCTTTCGTTGAAATGAGCTTCCTCACCATTTAATGGTTCCTGAAGGAATGGAAACCCACAGTGCCTCTAACTTCATCCTTTAAAAATGGCTAGCTAGATAAATACCATGAGATTTTTGAAATTCCCATGACCAGGTGGCACTGGAGAACCTTTGGATGTCCTGTTTTGCTGATCATGTGTGTACCAGACAGTGCCTTGATTGACTGGGTTTCATGAAAATGGTGTAAAACAGAGATGCCAGTAAGTTGGGGCCTGCTGAGTAGCGGGCCTAGAGCAGTGGTGTGCAGGTGTGTGATAAAACATCTGTGGTGGGGCCATGTGGATCTGCCACTGGCTTCCAAATGGCTTGTGACTGACATGGTGCAGTGAGCAGACCCTTCTATGTAAAGGCATCTTGTTATATGGAGAGGTTTCAGGGCAGTGTTCAGAATCAGGTTGCTATGGTCAAGGGGGCAAGCTCTGTGGGATAGAAGCCTGGCTGGTGCATTCTCCTAGGACCTTGACCCACCACACGTGACAGAACTCCCTCCAGCACGGTGTCCCAGTTGAATTCCTTGTATTTCCTGAAGCAAATTCCAAACTCCCAGTGCAGCAGCAAGAAACACAGTGAAAAGTGGAGGATGACCAAACGGCTTCACAGTCCACACAGGGAGACACTTAGACCCCAGTGGCCACAGTTTACCTGCAAAGAGAGAATTAAGCACTTCTGCCTCATGTTCATTGGAAAATCAGAAACCATGTCCTCCAGGTCACATAGATGCAGACCCAGCTTTGATGGTCTCACTACAAAGGAAGCTAAAGCTCCTGACAACAACATATATTTCAAGTGCCCCACCTCAGAGGCAGTTTCTCACAAAGTCTTTAGGCCAGCAGAGCTCCATGTTTGTGGAGTGTTTACCCTGTCTCCCTTACTTATAGAAACTCCTCTACCACCTCCAAGGTTGTGAACTCCTGAGCATTTTCCATTCCACATACGTATTCACAGCTTTTCTAACTCTTCTCCACGAATTGTGTCTTACTTGTTGCGAAGGTAATGTCAAGGCATTGTTCTGGATGAGAGTGGGAAGGTTTTTGTGTAGCACATATTTGCCTACACATTGGATTCATTTTCCTATTTTCCCTTTGAAATACTGAATCCCTGACACTAACCCATACCCTACTAGATGCTGACTACGAATACTAATATGATGGAGAAAAATAACCCAAACACAATAGAAATACAGGCAGTTCAGAGCAGGCATGGTGTATAGTTGGACTTGCCTTTAGCATTACAAAGGGTAGGTGTTTTAAATCTTGTCCAATTTAATAGAGTAGTTCTCCATGTGTTTTGAGAGTTAACAAATGTGTGAATTTCTGTCTCCCTTTCTCTGTAGCCTATTCAGCAACATGTATTTTTACATGCACATATAGAATCCTACCTGCTATCCCTCGTCCACTCTTGTGAGGTGGCTGACTTGGCAGATACAAATTGTGAGAAGAGATCACTCCTCCTAAATGCTGTTGGAACTGAAAATTCAACCTACCGGTGAGCTTCCTACTTGAACAACATGATACATAAATCCATGTTCAGTAACATAATTTTTTTTGGATCTGTGGATGATATATATTTCATGATGAATTTCGATTGGCATATGTATTTCTACTTTTTAATGTCTGTGTGTGTGTTCTGTGTGTATGTGTGTGTGTATATATATACACACACACACACACAATATACACAAACTCTCCAGATTTTTCAAAATATGAAATATATGTGTCTTATTATACACTCCCTAAATTCATCCATGTTCATATATGTGGATTTATAATCAACTTTTCACAAGATTATTCTCAGAAATATTCATCCACCTGAAATACATATTTGTTTCCTAGTGCTGAAAACTAACTTCAGAGAATGGTGCATAGAGATCCTAATATTTCTACAGGAACTGACCCAGTTTAACATCAATGCCAGTAGATTCCTATGGGACATGATGTGTATTTTGACCTTCATTTTTATTCAACACTGATACATTACTATTTCTTCAGTTGATGCACATCATAGGATATGTATTTCATCCTCATGTTCACAAATTTCTAGGCATTTGGTTCACTTTCAATCACTTCCTGCTTCAGAACACATGTATTCCTCCACGTTTCTTGACTGGTCTTATCATGAGACTTCTTTCCAAACACATTCTTTTCCATTTCCATAATCCCTTTTGAAGCCAAACTCACACCCCCTTCATGGTAAACCATCACCCTAATATCACCATTTGATGTATAACTGGTTGGAATGAATGGTTGTGTATCAATATTAGATTTCCTATATATTTTCAGATATCCATTCAATCCATTATTTAAATTGGAACCAGTTATAATATTTATTCACAGTAGGGTCTATTCATGCATTATCTCTATATTCATAGACCCAGGGTACACCTATTTGTACCCCCAAAGGCTACTTTATATGTCTTCAACATATTACTCCCAGAAATGGTGGAAGAAATACTCATGACACCTGATCTCCATATACATTGTATCACAGTGATATTCTGGACACAAAATGCAAAGGTCACACTTATGATTGTACCAAAGCCTCATTGGAAAGTGAGCATGGATTACTCAAAACATCCTTGTCCAGGTTGCCTAATGCTCTCAAATGTCAATCCTATTGGTGACTACACATTTGTTTCTTCCTAAGATGATATATTCAACCTCAACCCTGTTGAATATGTCTAATCCTCTCACTCACTTTATACTTTGCCTGATTTCCTAATGTCTCTATTGATATCTGCTTTCCTACATATGTTCCCCAGTTCATCATTGTGACTGACCCTTAACATGTGCTGACATTTACATTCACTCTCTAACCGACACTCTATTGCTAAAGAACTTTTGGTCCAAATTTTATACTCACTCTTCTTCCTAAACCTACCAACTATCTTCCTAATCCTACCTACTATCCCTTTTTGACTGGGTGTTCTCTTCTACATTCAATCATCCAAGGTACAAGGTCCTGTGCCATTGTATATCGATTTATCTGAGACATCTGTGCAGAAAGTCATTCAAAGCTAAGTAACCCAATCAAGGGCCCAATGCCCTTCTGGCCTTCAAATCTTACTTGGATTTCTGTTTTCATACATATATTTCACCTATATATTATTATAAATATCACAGGTTCCCAATACCATTCATCATCCAGCAGAGTGATTCCTAACCCAAACCGAACAGGTTCTTAACCCTAACCATACACTGTTCCCTCAATCTAACTTTACAGAAGAGCAGGGACAGAGTTGGTCTTACAATACAGGAATGTAGGGGATCTTCCACCTGCTGAGAACCTCAAAGGTCCATGCAGAAATGATCCCTGGAGAAGATGTAGGCCGCTGTGAAGGACCTGAGAGAGCACAAGTCATGTTCCATGGCAAACAACCTGGTCAGGATGAAGGGATGTGTCTGAATGAGCCTCTCTCTTCTTAATGTAGACAAGATGGACCAAAGCAGGCCTGTGTGGAGAGCTGTCCCTTGGTGCCTATGGTTGATATTCCATTCTAACTTGTGAAAGTGTCACAGGAAGGAGGGGCAGCCTCCATCTCATGGGAGCCCTGGAAGCAACTGTTAGGACACAGTGGTTGCCAAGGCAGTGACCTCATTCAGTTCCTGAAGGAAGTGACCTCACCTCACTTCCTTGGTGATGGAACTCTCTGAACTTGGGATCCAGGAAGCCAGGCACCCAGAGCCAGTCCCAGTCCCAGTCCCAGTGGGCTCACTTGTTTGGATTTACCAAGGACAGAGTCAGTCTTTCTTGGTACCTACTGATGTGAGGATGGCCAAATGCCAGGAAAGCTCTGCAGAGGGGCCTTTCCTGAGAAAGCAGGTAGTGGCTCACTGCTGGCTCCTGACAACTTCACAGAGTTGGCCAAGGAGGCCAGATGTGGGACAGGACAGGCCATTTCGCGGGAACATAGTATGGCCCACGAGTCAGACGGCACTCCGGGTAGTCACAGACCAACTTGGAAGAAGGAGGTGCCTTTGTGGGTGTGGGTGTGAGTTTGTGGTTTTGTCTCATGTTCTGAGAATAGGTAGGAAAGGTGGTTTGTTTGTTTTGGAGTGGACTGTTTCTAGTAAGTCTTTTGACGAGGCGAGTGTTTCTATGTTTGTGTATCCCACTGTGTCCCTGGTTGTAGACATTAGAAAAGAGAATGCATCAATGGATGTGTCCTGTCTAGTAGAAAGCTTCCCAGCATTCATCCTGCCCAATTCATGAATGGACTGCGGCTTGCCTTATGGATGGGCAACACCTACTATCTTCCTAAGTTCCTGTTTTCTTCCTGAATTCTGGCCACTCTCCAGAATAGGCTCATGGTTTTGTGTCCAAGATATGTACCACCTCCAAGCTCGGTGACATGGCCATGTACTGGAGAGCTGGAAGGAATGGTGAGCATCTCAGAAAACTCAGATATCAGTGTGACCAGTAAAGTCTCCCTGGAGAAACCCTGCTTTGGGCCTTTTGCTTACCTATTGTTCTGTTGCCCTGAATGTCAAGAAGGCCTTTGCCTCAGGGCACCCCTTTGTGAAGCCTGAAGAAAAAGTTTTCAAATGGAAATGAATGGGCATCACCTGTGGCTCTTTGCTTAATGGCTTTGCAAAGGGATGTGTCTGAATCAGCCTCTTGGCCCTGTGTGAGGCTGTGGCTTAGGTTGTCAGCACCTGACGGATCCAAAGAGAGATCCCATGTGTGCATCCAAAGCCAAATTGGCACAAAAGCAGTCATTGTGGATGATGTCTCTCGCATTCCTCTGTAAGGTTCCTGACCTCCATCAAGTGAGAATAGGGATCCTTCGGGTCAAAGGAGTTCTTCAAAGCCCTGCAGAGGCTAGCCCATAGGTGCTTGGGTTTTCTCATGACTCCAATTCACACAAAGAATCTATACCCGGCAGTCAGTAGGCCTCCAATTGGAGAAGCGGAGCCAGTATTAATGGCAGGCCTATTGGATCACTCCAGGTTCACAGGAAGGGTGTCCAGGCCACCCTGACATTAGGCAAATGAGGGGCAAGGGAGCTTATTGTGGACACTGTCTTGGGCTGTGCACCTCATGGAAACCTCCAGCCCAGCCAGAGGTTATGATGAGTGTCTATGTGGAAGAAGATGAGGGCCATGTGGCAGTGTTTTGGTTTGAATTGTGGTCATTGGTGTGGCGGTGGGAAGAGATGACTGGGTCCACCTGGGCTTGAACTCTGGTGTGATTCCCCTTGGAGACTGAGTTCTGGAACTGACCTCAGAGAAGTATTGCCGTGAATTGTGTTGGGATTTGAGGAGGCCATGCATGAGAGTCGCCCTTGGAAACTGAGATGTAGGCCCAGGCTGGCTTTCCACAGAGCACTGGAAATCTCAGCCCGGATATCACATGATTTTATTCTTAAAGACCTGGCAGCCATAGTTGAGAGTCAAAACACACATGGACCTCACATTTGTAGACCTCAATGGGCCTGGCTTCGTGTGACCTTTTGGCCACTCTTTGGGAAGCCTTGTTTGTGAGAGTTCTCCAGAGCTTTCGTTGAAATGAGCTTCCTCACCATTTAATGGTTCCTGAAGGAATATAAACCCACAGTGCCTCTAACTTCATCCTTTAAAAATGGCTAGCTAGATAAATACCATGAGATTTTTGAAATTCCCATGACCAGGTGGCACTGGAGAACCTTTGGATGTCCTGTTTTGCTGATCATGTGTGTACCAGACAGTGCCTTGATTGACTGGGTTTCATGAAAATGGTGTAAAACAGAGATGCCAGTAAGTTGGGGCCTGCTGAGTAGCGGGCCTAGAGCAGTGGTGTGCAGGTGTGTGATAAAACATCTGTGGTGGGGCCATGTGGATCTGCCACTGGCTTCCAAATGGCTTGTGACTGACATGGTGCAGTGAGCAGACCCTTCTATGTAAAGGCATCTTGTTATATGGAGAGGTTTCAGGGCAGTGTTCAGAATCAGGTTGCTATGGTCAAGGGGGCAAGCTCTGTGGGATAGAAGCCTGGCTGGTGCATTCTCCTAGGACCTTGACCCACCACACGTGACAGAACTCCCTCCAGCACGGTGTCCCAGTTGAACTCCTTGTATTTCCTGAAGCAAATTCCAAACTCCCAGTGCAGCAGCAAGAAACACCACGAAAAGTGCAGGATGACCAAATGGCTTCAGAGTCCACACAGGGAGACACTTAGTCCCCAGTGGCCACAGTTTACCTGCAAAGAGAGAATTCAGCACTTCTGCCTCATGTTCATTGGAAAATCAGAAACCATGTCCTCCAGGTCACATAGATGCAGACCCAGCTTTGATGGTCTCACTACAAAGGAAGCTAAAGCTCCTGACAACAACATATATTTCAAGTGCCCCACCTCAGAGGCAGTTTCTCACAAAGTCTTTAGGCCAGCAGAGCTCCATGTTTGTGGAGTGTTTACCCTGTCTCCCTTACTTATGGAAACTCCTCTACCACCTCCAAGGTTGTGAACTCCTGAGCATTGTCCATTCCACATACGTATTCACAGCTTTTCTAACTCTTCTCCACGAATTGCGTCTTACTTGTTGCGAAGGTAATGTCAAGGCATTGTTCTGGATGAGAGTGGGAAGGTTTTTGTGTAGCACATATTTGCCTACACATTGGATTCATTTTCCTATTTTCTGTTTGAAATACTGAATCCCTGACACTAACCCATACCCTACTAGATTCTGACTACGAATACTAATATGATGGAGAAAAATAACCCAAACACAATAGAAATACAGGCAGTTCAGAGCAGGCATGGTGTATAGTTGGACTTGCCTTTAGCATTACAAAGGGTAGGTGTTTTAAATCTTGTCCAATTTAATAGAGTAGTTCTCCATGTGTTTTGAGAGTTAACAAATGTGTGAATTTCTGTCTCCCTTTCTCTGTAGCCTATTCAGCAACATGTATTTTTACATGCACATATAGAATCCTACCTGCTATCCCACGACCACTCTTGTGAGGTGGCTGACTTGGCAGATACAAATTGTGAGAAGAGATCACTCCTCCTAAATGCTGTTGGAACTGAAAATTCAACCTACCGGTGAGCTTCCTACTTGAACAACATGATACATAAATCCATGTTCAGTAACATAATTTTTTTTGGATCTGTGGATGATATATATTTCATGATGAATTTCGATTGGCATATGTATTTCTACTTTTTAATGTCTGTGTGTGTGTTCTGTGTGTATGTGTGTGTGTATATATATACACACACACACACAATATACACAAACTCTCCAGATTTTTCAAAATATGAAATATATGTGTCTTATTATACACTCCCTAAATTCATCCATGTTCATATATGTGGATTTATAATCAACTTTTCACAAGATTATTCTCAGAAATATTCATCCACCTGAAATACATATTTGTTTCCTAGTGCTGAAAACTAACTTCAGAGAATGGTGCATAGAGATCCCAATATTTCTACAGGAACTGACCCAGTTTAACATCAATGCCAGTAGATTCCTATGGGACATGATGTGTATTTTGACCTTCATTTTTATTCAACACTGATACATTACTATTTCTTCAGTTGATGCACATCATAGGATATGTATTTCATCCTCATGTTCACAAATTTCTAGGCATTTGGTTCACTTTCAATCACTTCCTGCTTCAGAACACATGTATTCCTCCACGTTTCTTGACTGGTCTTATCATGAGACTTCTTTCCAAACACATTCTTTTCAATTTCCACAATCCCTTTTGAAGCCAAACTCACACCCCCTTCATGGTAAACCATCACCCTAATATCACCATTAGATGTATAACTGGTTGGAATGAATGGTTGTGTATCAATATTAGATTTCCTATATATTTTCAGATATCCATTCAATCCATTATTTAAATTGGAACCAGTTATAATATTTATTCACAGTAGGGTCTATTCATGCATTATCTCTATATTCATAGACCCAGGGTACACCTATTTGTACCCCCAAAGGCTAATTTATATGTCTTCAACATATTACTCCCAGAAATGGTGGAAGAAATACTCATGACACCTGATCTCCATATACATTGTATCACAGTGATATTCTGGACACAAAATGCAAAGGTCACACTTATGATTGTACCAAAGCCTCATTGGAAAGTGAGCATGGATTACTCAAAACATCCTTGTCCAGGTTGCCTAATGCTCTCAAATGTCAATCCTATTGGTGACTACACATTTGTTTCTTCCTAAGATGATATATTCAACCTCAACCCTGTTGAATATGTCTAATCCTCTCACTCACTTTATGCTTTGCCTGATTTCCTAATGTCTCTATTGATATCTGCTTTCCTACATATGTTCCCCAGTTCATCATTGTGACTGACCCTTAACATGTGCTGACATTTACATTCACTCTCTAACCGACACCCTATTGCTAAAGAACCTTGGTCCAAATTTTATACTCACTCTTCTTCCTAAACCTACCAACTATCTTCCTAATCCTACCTACTATCCCTTTTTGACTGGATGTTCTCTTCTACATTCAATCATCCAAGGTACAAGGTCCTGTGCCATTGTATATCGATTTATCTGAGACATATGTGCAGAAAGTCATTCAAAGCTAAGTAACCCAATCAAGGGCCCAATGCCCTTCTGGCCTTCAAATCTTACTTGGATTTCTGTTTTCATACATATATTTCACCTATATATTATTATAAATATCACAGGTTCCCAATACCATTCATCATCCAGCAGAGTGATTCCTAACCCAAACCGAACAGGTTCTTAACCCTAACCATACACTATTCCCTAAATCTAACTTTACAGAAGAGCAGGGACAGAGTTGGTCTTACAATACAGGAATGTAGGGGATCTTCCTCCTGCTGAGAACCTCAAAGGTCCATGCAGAAATGATCCCTGGAGAAGATGTAGGCCGCTGTGAAGGACCTGAGAGAGCACAAGTCATCTTCCATGGCAAACCACCTGGTCAGGATGAAGGGATGTGTCTGAATGAGCCTCTCTCTTCTTAATGTAGACAAGATGGACCAAAGCAGGCCTGTGTGGAGAGCTGTCCCTTGGTGCCTATGGTTGATATTCCATTCTAACTTGTGAAAGTGTCAGAGGAAGGAGGGGCAGCCTCCATCTCATGGGAGCCCTGGAAGCAACTGTTAGGACACAGTGGTTGCCAAGGCAGTGACCTCATTCAGTTCCTGAAGGAAGTGACCTCACCTCACTTCCTTGGTGATGGAACTCTCTGAACTTGGGATCCAGGAAGCCAGGCACCCAGAGCCAGTCCCAGTCCCAGTCCCAGTGGGCTCACTTGTTTGGATTTACCAAGGACAGAGTCAGTCTTTCTTGGTACCTACTGATGTGAGGATGGCCAAATGCCAGGAAAGCTCTGCAGAGGGGCCTTTCCTGAGAAAGCAGGTAGTGGCTCACCGCTGGCTCCTGACAACTTCACAGAGTTGGCCAAGGAGGCCAGATGTGGGACAGGACAGGCCATTTCGTGGGAACATAGTATGGCCCACGAGTCAGACGGCACTCCGGGTAGTCACAGACCAACTTGGAAGAAGGAGGTGCCTTTGTGGGTGTGGGTGTGAGTTTGTGGTTTTGTCTCATGTTCTGAGAATAGGTAGGAAAGGCGGTTTGTTTGTTTTGGAGTGGACTGTTTCTAGTAAGTCTTTTGACGAGGCGAGTGTTTCTATGTTTGTGTATCCCACTGTGTCCCTGGTTGTAGACATTAGAAAAGAGAATGCATCAATGGATGTGTCCTGTCTAGTAGAAAGCTTCCCAGCATTCATCCTGCCCAATTCATGAATGGACTGCGGCTTGCCTTATGGATGGGCAACACCTACTATCTTCCTAAGTTCCTGTTTTCTTCCTGAATTCTGGCCACTCTCCAGAATAGGCTCATGGTTTTGTGTCCAAGATATGTACCACCTCCAAGCTCGGTGACATGGCCATGTACTGGAGAGCTGGAAGGAATGGTGAGCATCTCAGAAAACTCAGATATCAGTGTGACCAGTAAAGTCTCCCTGGAGAAACCCTGCTTTGGGCCTTTTGCTTACCTATTGTTGTGTTGCCCTGAATGTCAGGAAGGCCTTTGCCTCAGGGCACCCCTTTGTGAAGCCTGAAGAAAACAGTTTTCAAATGGAAATGAATGGGCATCACCTGTGGCTCTTTGCTTAATGGCTTTGCAAAGGGATGTGTCTGAATCAGCCTCTTGGCCCTGTGTGAGGCTGTGGCTTAGGTTGTCAGCACCTGACGGATCCAAAGAGAGATCCCATGTGTGCATCCAAAGCCAAATTGGCACAAAAGCAGTCATTGTGGATGATGTCTCTCGCCTTCCTCTGTAAGGTTCCTGACCTCCATCAAGTGAGAATAGGGATCCTTCGGGTCAAAGGAGTTCTTCAAAGCCCTGCAGAGGCTAGCCCATAGGTGCTTGGGTTTTCTCATGACTCCAATTCACACAAAGAATCTATACCCGGCAGTCAGTAGGCCTCCAATTGGAGAAGCGGAGCCAGTATTAACGGCAGGCCTATTGGATCACTCCAGGTTCACAGGAAGGGTGTCCAGGCCACCCTGACATTAGGCAAATGAGGGGCAAGGGAGCTTATTGTGGACACTGTCTTGGGCTGTGCACCTCATGGAAACCTCCAGCCCAGCCAGAGGTTATGATGAGTGTCTATGTGGAAGAAGATGAGGGCCATGTGGCAGTGTTTTGGTTTGAATTGTGGTCATTGGTGTGGCGGTAGGAAGAGATGACTGGGTCCACCTGGGCTTGAACTCTGGTGTGGTTCCCCTTGGAGACTGAGTTCTGGAACTGACCTCAGAGAAGTATTGCCGTGAATTGTGTTGGGATTTGAGGAGGCCATGCATGAGAGTCGCCCTTGGAAACTGAGATGTAGGCCCAGGCTGGCTTTCCACAGAGCACTGGGAATCTCAGCCCGGATATCACATGATTTTATTCTTAAAGACCTGGCAGCCATAGTTGAGAGTCAAAACACACATGGACCTCACATTTGTAGACCTCAATGGGCCTGGCTTCGTGTGACCTTTTGGCCACTCTTTGGGAAGCCTTGTTTGTGAGAGTTCTCCAGAGCTTTCGTTGAAATGAGCTTCCTCACCATTTAATGGTTCCTGAAGGAATGGAAACCCACAGTGCCTCTAACTTCATCCTTTAAAAATGGCTAGCTAGATAAATACCATGAGATTTTTGAAATTCCCATGACCAGGTGGCACTGGAGAACCTTTGGATGTCCTGTTTTGCTGATCATGTGTGTACCAGACAGTGCCTTGATTGGCTGGGTTTCATGAAAATGGTGTAAAACAGAGATGCCAGTAAGTTGGGGCCTGCTGAGTAGCGGGCCTAAAGCAGTGGTGTGCAGGTGTGTGATAAAACATCTGTGGTGGGGCCATGTGGATCTGCCACTGGCTTCCAAATGGCTTGTGACTGACATGGTGCAGTGAGCAGACCCTTCTATGTAAAGGCATCTTGTTATATGGAGAGGTTTCAGGGCAGTGTTCAGAATCAGGTTGCTATGGTCAAGGGGGCAAGCTCTGTGGGATAGAAGCCTGGCTGGTGCATTCTCCTAGGACCTTGACCCACCACACGTGACAGAACTCCCTCCAGCACGGTGTCCCAGTTGAACTCCTTGTATTTCCTGAAGCAAATTCCAAACTCCCAGTGCAGCAGCAAGAAACACCACGAAAAGTGCAGGATGACCAAATGGCTTCAGAGTCCACACAGGGAGACATTTAGACCCCAGTGGCCACAGTTTACCTGCAAAGAGAGAATTCAGCACTTCTGCCTCATGTTCATTGGAAAATCAGAAACCATGTCCTCCAGGTCACATAGATGCAGACCCAGCTTTGATGGTCTCACTACAAAGGAAGCTAAAGCTCCTGACAACAACATATATTTCAAGTGCCCCACCTCAGAGGCAGTTTCTCATAAAGTCTTTAGGCCTGCAGAGCTCCATGTTTGTGGAGTGTTTACCCTGTCTCCCTTACTTATGGAAACTCCTCTACCACCTCCAAGGTTGTGAACTCGTGAGCATTGTCCATTCCACATACGTATTCACAGCTTTTCTAACTCTTCTCCACGAATTGCGTCTTACTTGTTGCGAAGGTAATGTCAAGGCATTGTTCTGGATGAGAGTGGGAAGGTTTTTGTGTAGCACATATTTGCCTACACATTGGATTCATTTTCCTATTTTCCGTTTGAAATACTGAATCCCTGACACTAACCCATACCCTACTAGATTCTGACTACGAATACTAATATGATGGAGAAAAATAACCCAAACACAATAGAAATACAGGCAGTTCAGAGCAGGCATGGTGTATAGTTGGACTTGCCTTTAGCATTACAAAGGGTAGGTGTTTTAAATCTTGTCCAATTTAATAGAAGTAGTTCTCCATGTGTTTTGAGAGTTAACAAATGTGTGAATTTCTGTCTCCCTTTCTCTGTAGCCTATTCAGCAACATGTATTTTTACATGCACATATAGAATCCTACCTGCTATCCCACGTCCACTCTTGTGAGGTGGCTGACTTGGCAGATACAAATTGTGAGAAGAGATCACTCCTCCTAAATGCTGTTGGAACTGAAAATTCAACCTACCGGTGAGCTTCCTACTTGAACAACATGATACATAAATCCATGTTCAGTAACATAATTTTTTTTGGATCTGTGGATGATATATATTTCATGATGAATTTCGATTGGCATATATATTTCTACTTTTTAATGTCTGTGTGTGTGTTCTGTGTGTATGTGTGTGTGTATATATATACACACACACACACACACACAATATACACAAACTCTCCAGATTTTTCAAAATATGAAATATATGTGTCTTATTATACACTCCCTAAATTCATCCATGTTCATATATGTGGATTTATAATCAACTTTTCACAAGATTATTCTCAGAAATATTCATCCACCTGAAATACATATTTGTTTCCTAGTGCTGAAAACTAACTTCAGAGAATGGTGCATAGAGATCCTAATATTTCTACAGGAACTGACCCAGTTTAACATCAATGCCAGTAGATTCCTATGGGACATGATGTGTATTTTGACCTTCATTTTTATTCAACACTGATACATTACTATTTCTTCAGTTGATGCACATCATAGGATATGTATTTCATCCTCATGTTCACAAATTTCTAGGCATTTGGTTCACTTTCAATCACTTCCTGCTTCAGAACACATGTATTCCTCCACGTTTCTTGACTGGTCTTATCATGAGACTTCTTTCCAAACACATTCTTTTCAATTTCCACAATCCCTTTTGAAGCCAAACTCACACCCCCTTCATGGTAAACCATCACCCTAATATCACCATTAGATGTATAACTGGTTGGAATGAATGGTTGTGTATCAATATTAGATTTCCTATATATTTTCAGATATCCATTCAATCCATTATTTAAATTGGAACCAGTTATAATATTTATTCACAGTAGGGTCTATTCATGCATTATCTCTATATTCATAGACCCAGGGTACACCTATTTGTACCCCCAAAGGCTAATTTATATGTCTTCAACATATTACTCCCAGAAATGGTGGAAGAAATACTCATGACACCTGATCTCCATATACATTGTATCACAGTGATATTCTGGACACAAAATGCAAAGGTCACACTTATGATTGTACCAAAGCCTCATTGGAAAGTGAGCATGGATTACTCAAAACATCCTTGTCCAGGTTGCCTAATGCTCTCAAATGTCAATCCTATTGGTGACTACACATTTGTTTCTTCCTAAGATGATATATTCAACCTCAACCCTGTTGAATATGTCTAATCCTCTCACTCACTTTATACTTTGCCTGATTTCCTAATGTCTCTATTGATATCTGCTTTCCTACATATGTTCCCCAGTTCATCATTGTGACTGACCCTTAACATGTGCTGACATTTACATTCACTCTCTAACCGACACCTTATTGCTAAAGAACTTTTGGTCCAAATTTTATACTCACTCTTCTTCCTAAACCTACCAACTATCTTCCTAATCCTACCTACTATCCCTTTTTGACTGGATGTTCTCTTCTACATTCAATCATCCAAGGTACAAGGTCCTGTGCCATTGTATATCGATTTATCTGAGACATCTGTGCAGAAAGTCATTCAAAGCTAAGTAACCCAATCAAGGGCCCAATGCCCTTCTGGCCTTCAAATCTTACTTGGATTTCTGTTTTCATACATATATTTCACCTATATATTATTATAAATATCACAGGTTCCCAATACCATTCATCATCCAGCAGAGTGATTCCTAACCCAAACCGAACAGGTTCTTAACCCTAACCATACACTGTTCCCTCAATCTAACTTTACAGAAGAGCAGGGACAGAGTTGGTCTTACAATACAGGAATGTAGGGGATCTTCCACCTGCTGAGAACCTCAAAGGTCCATGCAGAAATGATCCCTGGAGAAGATGTAGGCCGCTGTGAAGGACCTGAGAGAGCACAAGTCATGTTCCATGGCAAACCACCTGGTCAGGATGAAGGGATGTGTCTGAATGAGCCTCTCTCTTCTTAATGTAGACAAGATGGACCAAAGCAGGCCTGTGTGGAGAGCTGTCCCTTGGTGCCTATGGTTGATATTCCATTCTAACTTGTGAAAGTGTCACAGGAAGGAGGGGCAGCCTCCATCTCATGGGAGCCCTGGAAGCAACTGTTAGGACACAGTGGTTGCCAAGGCAGTGACCTCATTCAGTTCCTGAAGGAAGTGACCTCACCTCACTTCCATGGTGATGGAACTCTCTGAACTTGGGATCCAGGAAGCCAGGCACCCAGAGCCAGTCCCAGTCCCAGTCCCAGTGGGCTCACTTGTTTGGATTTACCAAGGACAGAGTCAGTCTTTCTTGGTACCTACTGATGTGAGGATGGCCAAATGCCAGGAAAGCTCTGCAGAGGGGCCTTTCCTGAGAAAGCAGGTAGTGGCTCACCGCTGGCTCCTGACAACTTCACAGAGTTGGCCAAGGAGGCCAGATGTGGGACAGGACAGGCCATTTCGCAGGAACATAGTATGGCCCACGAGTCAGACGGCACTCCGGGTAGTCACAGACCAACTTGGAAGAAGGAGGTGCCTTTGTGGGTGTGGGTGTGAGTTTGTGGTTTTGTCTCATGTTCTGAGAATAGGTAGGAAAGGCGGTTTGTTTGTTTTGGAGTGGACTGTTTCTAGTAAGTCTTTTGACGAGGCGAGTGTTTCTATGTTTGTGTATCCCACTGTGTCCCTGGTTGTAGACATTAGAAAAGAGAATGCATCAATGGATGTGTCCTGTCTAGTAGAAAGCTTCCCAGCATTCATCCTGCCCAATTCATGAATGGACTGCGGCTTGCCTTATGGATGGGCAACACCTACTATCTTCCTAAGTTCCTGTTTTCTTCCTGAATTCTGGCCACTCTCCAGAATAGGCTCATGGTTTTGTGTCCAAGATATGTACCACCTCCAAGCTCGGTGACATGGCCATGTACTGGAGAGCTGGAAGGAATGGTGAGCATCTCAGAAAACTCAGATATCAGTGTGACCAGTAAAGTCTCCCTGGAGAAACCCTGCTTTGGGCCTTTTGCTTACCTATTGTTCTGTTGCCCTGAATGTCAGGAAGGCCTTTGCCTCAGGGCACCCCTTTGTGAAGCCTGAAGAAAACAGTTTTCAAATGGAAATGCATGGGCATCACCTGTGGCTCTTTGCTTAATGGCTTTGCAAAGGGATGTGTCTGAATCAGCCTCTTGGCCCTGTGTGAGGCTGTGGCTTAGGTTGTCAGCACCTGATGGATCCAAAGAGAGATCCCATGTGTGCATCCAAAGCCAAATTGGCACAAAAGCAGTCATTGTGGATGATGTCTCTCGCCTTCCTCTGTAAGGTTCCTGACCTCCATCAAGTGAGAATAGGGATCCTTCCGGTCAAAGGAGTTCTTCAAAGCCCTGCAGAGGCTAGCCCATAGGTGCTTGGGTTTTCTCATGACTCCAATTCACACAAAGAATCTATACCCGGCAGTCAGTAGGCCTCCAATTGGAGAAGCGGAGCCAGTATTAACGGCAGGCCTATTGGATCACTCCAGGTTCACAGGAAGGGTGTCCAGGCCACCCTGACATTAGGCAAATGAGGGGCAAGGGAGCTTATTGTGGACACTGTCTTGGGCTGTGCCCCTCATGGAAACCTCCAGCCCAGCCAGAGGTTATGATGAGTGTCTATGTGGAAGAAGATGAGGGCCATGTGGCAGTGTTTTGGTTTGAATTGTGGTCATTGGTGTGGCGGTGGGAAGAGATGACTGGGTCCACCTGGGCTTGAACTCTGGTGTGATTCCCCTTGGAGACTGAGTTCTGGAACTGACCTCAGAGAAGTATTGCCGTGAATTGTGTTGGGATTTGAGGAGGCCATGCATGAGAGTCGCCCTTGGAAACTGAGATCTAGGCCCAGGCTGGCTTTCCACAGAGCACTGGGAATCTCAGCCCGGATATCACATGATTTTATTCTTAAAGACCTGGCAGCCATAGTTGAGAGTCAAAACACACATGGACCTCACATTTGTAGACCTCAATGGGCCTGGCTTCCTGTGACCTTTTGGCCACTCTTTGGGAAGCCTTGTTTGTGAGAGTTCTCCAGAGCTTTTGTTGAAATGAGCTTCCTCACCATTTAATGGTTCCTGAAGGAATGGAAACCCACAGTGCCTCTAACTTCATCCTTTAAAAATGGCTAGCTAGATAAATACCATGAGATTTTTGAAATTCCCATGACCAGGTGGCACTGGAGAACCTTTGGATGTCCTGTTTTGCTGATCATGTGTGTACCAGACAGTGCCTTGATTGGCTGGGTTTCATGAAAATGGTGTAAAACAGAGGTGCCAGTAAGTTGGGGCCTGCTGAGTAGCGGGCCTAGAGCAGTGGTGTGCAGGTGTGTGATAAAACATCTGTGGTGGGGCCATGTGGATCTGCCACTGGCTTCCAAATGGCTTGTGACTGACATGGTGCAGTGAGCAGACCCTTCTATGTAAAGGCATCTTGTTATATGGAGAGGTTTCAGGGCAGTGTTCAGAATCAGGTTGCTATGGTCAAGGGGGCAAGCTCTGTGGGATAGAAGCCTGGCTGGTGCATTCTCCTAGGACCTTGACCCACCACACGTGACAGAACTCCCTCCAGCACGGTGTCCCAGTTGAACTCCTTGTACTTCCTGAAACAAATTCCAAACTCCCAGTGCAGCAGCAAGAAACACCACGAAAAGTGCAGGATGACCAAATGGCTTCAGAGTCCAAACAGGGAGACATTTAGACCCCAGTGGCCACAGTTTACTTGCAAAGAGAGAATTCAGCACTTCTGCCTCATGTTCATTGGAAAATCAGAAACCATGTCCTCCAGGTCACATAGATGCAGACCCAGCTTTGATGGTCTCACTACAAAGGAAGCTAAAGCTCCTGACAACAACATATATTTCAAGTGCCCCACCTCAGAGGCAGTTTCTCACAAAGTCTTTAGGCCAGCAGAGCTCCATGTTTGTGGAGTGTTTACCCTGTCTCCCTTACTTATGGAAACTCCTCTACCACCTCCAAGGTTGTGAACTCCTGAGCATTTTCCATTCCACATACGTATTCACAGCTTTTCTAACTCTTTTCCACGAATTGTGTCTTACTTGTTGCGAAGGTAATGTCAAGGCATTGTTCTGGATGAGAGTGGGAAGGTTTTTGTGTAGCACATATTTGCCTACACATTGGATTCATTTTCCTATTTTCCGTTTGAAATACTGAATCCCTGACACTAACCCATACCCTACTAGATTCTGACTACGAATACTAATATGATGGAGAAAAATAACCCAAACACAATAGAAATACAGGCAGTTCAGAGCAGGCATGGTGTATAGTTGGACTTGCCTTTAGCATTACAAAGGGTAGGTGTTTTAAATCTTGTCCAATTTAATAGAAGTAGTTCTCCATGTGTTTTGAGAGTTAACAAATGTGTGAATTTCTGTCTCCCTTTCTCTGTAGCCTATTCAGCAACATGTATTTTTACATGCACATATAGAATCCTACCTGCTATCCCACGTCCACTCTTGTGAGGTGGCTGACTTGGCAGATACAAATTGTGAGAAGAGATCACTCCTCCTAAATGCTGTTGGAACTGAAAATTCAACCTACCGGTGAGCTTCCTACTTGAACAACATGATACATAAATCCATGTTCAGTAACATAATTTTTTTTGGATCTGTGGATGATATATATTTCATGATGAATTTCGATTGGCATATATATTTCTATTTTTAATGTCTGTGTGTGTGTTCTGTGTGTATGTGTGTGTGTATATATATATACACACACACACACACAATATACACAAACTCTCCAGATTTTTCAAAATATGAAATATATGTGTCTTAGTATACACTCCCTAAATTCATCCATGTTCATATATGTGGATTTATAATCAACTTTTCACAAGATTATTCTCAGAAATATTCATCCACCTGAAATACACATTTGTTTCGTAGTGCTGAAAACTAACTTCAGAGAATGGTGCATAGAGATCCTAATATTTCTACAGGAACTGACCCAGTTTAACATCAATGCCAGTAGATTCCTATGGGACATGATGTGTATTTTGACCTTCATTTTTATTCAACACTGGTACATTACTATTTCTTCAGTTGATGCACATCATAGGATATGTATTTCATCCTCATGTTCACAAATTTCTAGGCATTTGGTTCACTTTCAATCACTTCCTGCTTCAGAACACATGTATTCCTCCACGTTTCTTGACTGGTCTTTTCATGAGACTTCTTTCCAAACACATTCTTTTCCATTTCCATAATCCCTTTTGAAGCCAAACTCACACCCCCTTCATGGTAAACCATCACCCTAATATCACCATTAGATGTATAACTGGTTGGAATGAATGGTTGTGTATCAATATTAGATTTCCTATATATTTTCAGATATCCATTCAATCCATTATTTAAATTGGAACCAGTTATAATATTTATTCACAGTAGGGTCTATTCATGCATTATCTCTATATTCATAGACCCAGGGTACACCTATTTGTACCCCCAAAGGCTAATTTATATGTCTTCAACATATTACTCCCAGAAATGGTGGAAGAAATACTCATGACACCTGATCTCCATATACATTGTATCACAGTGATATTCTGGACACAAAATGCAAAGGTCACACTTATGATTGTACCAAAGCCTCATTGGAAAGTGAGCATGGATTACTCAAAACATCCTTGTCCAGGTTGCCTAATGCTCTCAAATGTCAATCCTATTGGTGACTACACATTTGTTTCTTCCTAAGATGATATATTCAACCTCAACCCTGTTGAATATGTCTAATCCTCTCACTCACTTTATACTTTGCCTGATTTCCTAATGTCTCTATTGATATCTGCTTTCCTACATATGTTCCCCAGTTCATCATTGTGACTGACCCTTAACATGTGCTGACATTTACATTCACTCTCTAACCGACACCCTATTGCTAAAGAACTTTTGGTCCAAATTTTATACTCACTCTTCTTCCTAAACCTACCAACTATCTTCCTAATCCTACCTACTATCCCTTTTTGACTGGATGTTCTCTTCTACATTCAATCATCCAAGGTACAAGGTCCTGTGCCATTGTATATCGATTTATCTGAGACATCTGTGCAGAAAGTCATTCAAAGCTAAGTAACCCAATCAAGGGCCCAATGCCCTTCTGGCCTTCAAATCTTACTTGGATTTCTGTTTTCATACATATATTTCACCTATATATTATTATAAATATCACAGGTTCCCAATACCATTCATCATCCAGCAGAGTGATTCCTAACCCAAACCGAACAGGTTCTTAACCCTAACCATACACTGTTCCCTCAATCTAACTTTACAGAAGAGCAGGGACAGAGTTGGTCTTACAATACAGGAATGTAGGGGATCTTCCACCTGCTGAGAACCTCAAAGGTCCATGCAGAAATGATCCCTGGAGAAGATGTAGGCCGCTGTGAAGGACCTGAGAGAGCACAAGTCATCTTCCATGGCAAACCACCTGGTCAGGATGAAGGGATGTGTCTGAATGAGCCTCTCTCTTCTTAATGTAGACAAGATGGACCAAAGCAGGCCTGTGTGGAGAGCTGTCCCTTGGTGCCTATGGTTGATATTCCATTCTAACTTGTGAAAGTGTCAGAGGAAGGAGGGGCAGCCTCCATCTCATGGGAGCCCTGGAAGCAACTGTTAGGACACAGTGGTTGCCAAGGCAGTGACCTCATTCAGTTCCTGAAGGAAGTGACCTCACCTCACTTCCTTGGTGATGGAACTCTCTGAACTTGGGATCCAGGAAGCCAGGCACCCAGAGCCAGTCCCAGTCCCAGTCCCAGTGGGCTCACTTGTTTGGATTTACCAAGGACAGAGTCAGTCTTTCTTGGTACCTACTGATGTGAGGATGGCCAAATGCCAGGAAAGCTCTGCAGAGGGGCCTTTCCTGAGAAAGCAGGTAGTGGCTCACCGCTGGCTCCTGACAACTTCACAGAGTTGACCAAGGAGGCCAGATGTGGGACAGGACAGGCCATTTCGCGGGAACATAGTATGGCCCACGAGTCAGACGGCACTCCGGGTAGTCACAGACCAACTTGGAAGAAGGAGGTGCCTTTGTGGGTGTGGGTGTGAGTTTGTGGTTTTGTCTCATGTTCTGAGAATAGGTAGGAAAGGCGGTTTGTTTGTTTTGGAGTGGACTGTTTCTAGTAAGTCTTTTGACGAGGCGAGTGTTTCTATGTTTGTGTATCCCACTGTGTCCCTGGTTGTAGACATTAGAAAAGAGAATGCATCAATGGATGTGTCCTGTCTAGTAGAAAGCTTCCCAGCATTCATCCTGCCCAATTCATGAATGGACTGCGGCTTGCCTTATGGATGGGCAACACCTACTATCTTCCTAAGTTCCTGTTTTCTTCCTGAATTCTGGCCACTCTCCAGAATAGGCTCATGGTTTTGTGTCCAAGATATGTACCACCTCCAAGCTCGGTGACATGGCCATGTACTGGAGAGCTGGAAGGAATGGTGAGCATCTCAGAAAACTCAGATATCAGTGTGACCAGTAAAGTCTCCCTGGAGAAACCCTGCTTTGGGCCTTTTGCTTACCTATTGTTGTGTTGCCCTGAATGTCAGGAAGGCCTTTGCCTCAGGGCACCCCTTTGTGAAGCCTCAAGAAAACAGTTTTCAAATGGAAATGAATGGGCATCACCTGTGGCTCTTTGCTTAATGGCTTTGCAAAGGGATGTGTCTGAATCAGCCTCTTGGCCCTGTGTGAGGCTGTGGCTTAGGTTGTCAGCACCTGACGGATCCAAAGAGAGATCCCATGTGTGCATCCAAAGCCAAATTGGCACAAAAGCAGTCATTGTGGATGATGTCTCTCGCATCCCTCTGTAAGGTTCCTGACCTCCATCAAGTGAGAATAGGGATCCTTCGGGTCAAAGGAGTTCTTCAAAGCCCTGCAGAGGCTAGCCCATAGGTGCTTGGGTTTTCTCATGACTCCAATTCACACAAAGAATCTATACCCGGCAGTCAGTAGGCCTCCAATTGGAGAAGCGGAGCCAGTATTAACGGCAGGCCTATTGGATCACTCCAGGTTCACAGGAAGGGTGTCCAGGCCACCCTGACATTAGGCAAATGAGGGGCAAGGGAGCTTATTGTGGACACTGTCTTGGGCTGTGCCCCTCATGGAAACCTCCAGCCCAGCCAGAGGTTATGATGAGTGTCTATGTGGAAGAAGATGAGGGCCATGTGGCAGTGTTTTGGTTTGAATTGTGGTCATTGGTGTGGCGGTGGGAAGAGATGACTGGGTCCACCTGGGCTTGAACTCTGGTGTGATTCCCCTTGGAGACTGAGTTCTGGAACTGACCTCAGAGAAGTATTGCCGTGAATTGTGTTGGGATTTGAGGAGGCCATGCATGAGAGTCGCCCTTGGAAACTGAGATGTAGGCCCAGGCTGGCTTTCCACAGAGCACTGGGAATCTCAGCCCGGATATCACATGATTTTATTCTTAAAGACCTGGCAGCCATAGTTGAGTGTCAAAACACACATGGACCTCACATTTGTAGACCTCAATGGGCCTGGCTTCGTGTGACCTTTTGGCCACTCTTTGGGAAGCCTTGTTTGTGAGAGTTCTCCAGAGCTTTCGTTGAAATGAGCTTCCTCACCATTTAATGGTTCCTGAAGGAATGGAAACCCACAGTGCCTCTAACTTCATCCTTTAAAAATGGCTAGCTAGATAAATACCATGAGATTTTTGAAATTCCCATGACCAGGTGGCACTGGAGAACCTTTGGATGTCCTGTTTTGCTGATCATGTGTGTACCAGACAGTGCCTTGATTGGCTGGGTTTCATGAAAATGGTGTAAAACAGAGATGCCAGTAAGTTGGGGCCTGCTGAGTAGCGGGCCTAGAGCAGTGGTGTGCAGGTGTGTGATAAAACATCTGTGGTGGGGCCATGTGGATCTGCCACTGGCTTCCAAATGGCTTGTGACTGACATGGTGCAGTGAGCAGACCCTTCTATGTAAAGGCATCTTGTTATATGGAGAGGTTTCAGGGCAGTGTTCAGAATCAGGTTGCTATGGTCAAGGGGGCAAGCTCTGTGGGATAGAAGCCTGGCTGGTGCATTCTCCTAGGACCTTGACCCACCACACGTGACAGAACTCCCTCCAGCACGGTGTCCCAGTTGAACTCCTTGTATTTCCTGAAGCAAATTCCAAACTCCCAGTGCAGCAGCAAGAAACACCACGAAAAGTGGAGGATGACCAAATGGCTTCAGAGTCCAAACAGGGAGACATTTAGACCCCAGTGGCCACAGTTTACCTGCAAAGAGAGAATTCAGCACTTCTGCCTCATGTTCATTGGAAAATCAGAAACCATGTCCTCCAGGTCACATAGATGCAGACCCAGCTTTGATGGTCTCACTACAAAGGAAGCTAAAGCTCCTGACAACAACATATATTTCAAGTGCCCCACCTCAGAGGCAGTTTCTCACAAAGTCTTTAGGCCAGCAGAGCTCCATGTTTGTGGAGTGTTTACCCTGTCTCCCTTACTTATGGAAACTCCTCTACCACCTCCAAGGTTGTGAACTCCTGAGCATTTTCCATTCCACATACGTATTCACAGCTTTTCTAACTCTTCTCCACGAATTGCGTCTTACTTGTTGCGAAGGTAATGTCAAGGCATTGTTCTGGATGAGAGTGGGAAGGTTTTTGTGTAGCACATATTTGCCTACACATTGGATTCATTTTCCTATTTTCCGTTTGAAATACTGAATCCCTGACACTAACCCATACCCTACTAGATTCTGACTACGAATACTAATATGATGGAGAAAAATAACCCAAACACAATAGAAATACAGGCAGTTCAGAGCAGGCATGGTGTATAGTTGGACTTGCCTTTAGCATTACAAAGGGTAGGTGTTTTAAATCTTGTCCAATTTAATAGAAGTAGTTCTCCATGTGTTTTGAGAGTTAACAAATGTGTGAATTTCTGTCTCCCTTTCTCTGTAGCCTATTCAGCAACATGTATTTTTACATGCACATATAGAATCCTACCTGCTATCCCACGTCCACTCTCGTGAGGTGGCTGACTTGGCAGATACAAATTGTGAGAAGAGATCACTCCTCCTAAATGCTGTTGGAACTGAAAATTCAACCTACCGGTGAGCTTCCTACTTGAACAACATGATACATAAATCCATGTTCAGTAACATAAATATTTTTGGATCTGTGGATGATATATATTTCATGATGAATTTCGATTGGCATATATATTTCTACTTTTTAATGTCTGTGTGTGTGTTCTGTGTGTATGTGTGTGTGTATATATATACACACACACACACACAATATACACAAACTCTCCAGATTTTTCAAAATATGAAATATATGTGTCTTAGTATACACTCCCTAAATTCATCCATGTTCATATATGTGGATTTATAATCAACTTTTCACAAGATTATTCTCAGAAATATTCATCCACCTGAAATACACATTTGTTTCCTAGTGCTGAAAACTAACTTCAGAGAATGGTGCATAGAGATCCTAATATTTCTACAGGAACTGACCCAGTTTAACATCAATGCCAGTAGATTCCTATGGGACATGATGTGTATTTTGACCTTCATTTTTATTCAACACTGGTACATTACTATTTCTTCAGTTGATGCACATCATAGGATATGTATTTCATCCTCATGTTCACAAATTTCTAGGCATTTGGTTCACTTTCAATCACTTCCTGCTTCAGAACACATGTATTCCTCCACGTTTCTTGACTGGTCTTTTCATGAGACTTCTTTCCAAACACATTCTTTTCCATTTCCATAATCCCTTTTGAAGCCAAACTCACACCCCCTTCATGGTAAACCATCACCCTAATATCACCATTAGATGTATAACTGGTTGGAATGAATGGTTGTGTATCAATATTAGATTTCCTATATATTTTCAGATATCCATTCAATCCATTATTTAAATTGGAACCAGTTATAATATTTATTCACAGTAGGGTCTATTCATGCATTATCTCTATATTCATAGACCCAGGGTACACCTGTTTGTACCCCCAAAGGCTAATTTATATGTCTTCAACATATTACTCCCAGAAATGGTGGAAGAAATACTCATGACACCTGATCTCCATATACATTGTATCACAGTGATATTCTGGACACAAAATGCAAAGGTCACACTTATGATTGTACCAAAGCCTCATTGGAAAGTGAGCATGGATTACTCAAAACATCCTTGTCCAGGTTGCCTAATGCTCTCAAATGTCAATCCTATTGGTGACTACACATTTGTTTCTTCCTAAGATGATATATTCAACCTCAACCCTGTTGAATATGTCTAATCCTCTCACTCACTTTATACTTTGCCTGATTTCCTAATGTCTCTATTGATATCTGCTTTCCTACATATGTTCCCCAGTTCATCATTGTGACTGACCCTTAACATGTGCTGACATTTACATTCACTCTCTAACCGACACCCTATTGCTAAAGAACTTTTGGTCCAAATTTTATACTCACTCTTCTTCCTAAACCTACCAACTATCTTCCTAATCCTACCTACTATCCCTTTTTGACTGGATGTTCTCTTCTACATTCAATCATCCAAGGTACAAGGTCCTGTGCCATTGTATATCGATTTATCTGAGACATCTGTGCAGAAAGTCATTCAAAGCTAAGTAACCCAATCAAGGGCCCAATGCCCTTCTGGCCTTCAAATCTTACTTGGATTTCTGTTTTCATACATATATTTCACCTATATATTATTATAAATATCACAGGTTCCCAATACCATTCATCATCCAGCAGAGTGATTCCTAACCCAAACCGAACAGGTTCTTAACCCTAACCATACACTGTTCCCTCAATCTAACTTTACAGAAGAGCAGGGACAGAGTTGGTCTTACAATACAGGAATGTAGGGGATCTTCCACCTGCTGAGAACCTCAAAGGTCCATGCAGAAATGATCCCTGGAGAAGATGTAGGCCGCTGTGAAGGACCTGAGAGAGCACAAGTCATCTTCCATGGCAAACCACCTGGTCAGGATGAAGGGATGTGTCTGAATGAGCCTCTCTCTTCTTAATGTAGACAAGATGGACCAAAGCAGGCCTGTGTGGAGAGCTGTCCCTTGGTGCCTATGGTTGATATTTCATTCTAACTTGTGAAAGTGTCACAGGAAGGAGGGGCAGCCTCCATCTCATGGGAGCCCTGGAAGCAACTGTTAGGACACAGTGGTTGCCAAGGCAGTGACCTCATTCAGTTCCTGAAGGAAGTGACCTCACCTCACTTCCTTGGTGATGGAACTCTCTGAACTTGGGATCCAGGAAGCCAGGCACCCAGAGCCAGTCCCAGTCCCAGTCCCAGTGGGCTCACTTGTTTGGATTTACCAAGGACAGAGTCAGTCTTTCTTGGTACCTACTGATGTGAGGATGGCCAAATGCCAGGAAAGCTCTGCAGAGGGGCCTTTCCTGAGAAAGCAGGTAGTGGCTCACCGCTGGCTCCTGACAACTTCACAGAGTTGGCCAAGGAGGCCAGATGTGGGACAGGACAGGCCATTTCGCGGGAACATAGTATGGCCCACGAGTCAGACGGCACTCCGGGTAGTCACAGACCAACTTGGAAGAAGGAGGTGCCTTTGTGGGTGTGGGTGTGAGTTTGTGGTTTTGTCTCATGTTCTGAGAATAGGTAGGAAAGGCGGTTTGTTTGTTTTGGAGTGGACTGTTTCTAGTAAGTCTTTTGACGAGGCGAGTGTTTCTATGTTTGTGTATCCCACTGTGTCCCTGGTTGTAGACATTAGAAAAGAGAATGCATCAATGGATGTGTCCTGTCTAGTAGAAAGCTTCCCAGCATTCATCCTGCCCAATTCATGAATGGACTGCGGCTTGCCTTATGGATGGGCAACACCTACTATCTTCCTAAGTTCCTGTTTTCTTCCTGAATTCTGGCCACTCTCCAGAATAGGCTCATGGTTTTGTGTCCAAGATATGTACCACCTCCAAGCTCGGTGACATGGCCATGTACTGGAGAGCTGGAAGGAATGGTGAGCATCTCAGAAAACTCAGATATCAGTGTGACCAGTAAAGTCTCCCTGGAGAAACCCTGCTTTGGGCCTTTTGCTTACCTATTGTTGTGTTGCCCTGAATGTCAGGAAGGCCTTTGCCTCAGGGCACCCCTTTGTGAAGCCTCAAGAAAACAGTTTTCAAATGGAAATGAATGGGCATCACCTGTGGCTCTTTGCTTAATGGCTTTGCAAAGGGATGTGTCTGAATCAGCCTCTTGGCCCTGTGTGAGGCTGTGGCTTAGGTTGTCAGCACCTGACGGATCCAAAGAGAGATCCCATGTGTGCATCCAAAGCCAAATTGGCACAAAAGCAGTCATTGTGGATGATGTCTCTCGCATCCCTCTGTAAGGTTCCTGACCTCCATCAAGTGAGAATAGGGATCCTTCGGGTCAAAGGAGTTCTTCAAAGCCCTGCAGAGGCTAGCCCATAGGTGCTTGGGTTTTCTCATGACTCCAATTCACACAAAGAATCTATACCCGGCAGTCAGTAGGCCTCCAATTGGAGAAGCGGAGCCAGTATTAACGGCAGGCCTATTGGATCACTCCAGGTTCACAGGAAGGGTGTCCAGGCCACCCTGACATTAGGCAAATGAGGGGCAAGGGAGCTTATTGTGGACACTGTCTTGGGCTGTGCCCCTCATGGAAACCTCCAGCCCGGCCAGAGGTTATGATGAGTGTCTATGTGGAAGAAGATGAGGGCCATGTGGCAGTGTTTTGGTTTGAATTGTGGTCATTGGTGTGGCGGTGGGAAGAGATGACTGGGTCCACCTGGGCTTGAACTCTGGTGTGGTTCCCCTTGGAGACTGAGTTCTGGAACTGACCTCAGAGAAGTATTGCCGTGAATTGTGTTGGGATTTGAGGAGGCCATGCATGAGAGTCGCCCTTGGAAACTGAGATGTAGGCCCAGGCTGGCTTTCCACAGAGCACTGGGAATCTCAGCCCGGATATCACATGATTTTATTCTTAAAGACCTGGCAGCCATAGTTGAGTGTCAAAACACACATGGACCTCACATTTGTAGACCTCAATGGGCCTGGCTTCGTGTGACCTTTTGGCCACTCTTTGGGAAGCCTTGTTTGTGAGAGTTCTCCAGAGCTTTCGTTGAAATGAGCTTCCTCACCATTTAATGGTTCCTGAAGGAATGGAAACCCACAGTGCCTCTAACTTCATCCTTTAAAAATGGCTAGCTAGATAAATACCATGAGATTTTTGAAATTCCCATGACCAGGTGGCACTGGAGAACCTTTGGATGTCCTGTTTTGCTGATCATGTGTGTACCAGACAGTGCCTTGATTGGCTGGGTTTCATGAAAATGGTGTAAAACAGAGATGCCAGTAAGTTGGGGCCTGCTGAGTAGCGGGCCTAGAGCAGTGGTGTGCAGGTGTGTGATAAAACATCTGTGGTGGGGCCATGTGGATCTGCCACTGGCTTCCAAATGGCTTGTGACTGACATGGTGCAGTGAGCAGACCCTTCTATGTAAAGGCATCTTGTTATATGGAGAGGTTTCAGGGCAGTGTTCAGAATCAGGTTGCTATGGTCAAGGGGGCAAGCTCTGTGGGATAGAAGCCTGGCTGGTGCATTCTCCTAGGACCTTGACCCACCACACGTGACAGAACTCCCTCCAGCACGGTGTCCCAGTTGAACTCCTTGTATTTCCTGAAGCAAATTCCAAACTCCCAGTGCAGCAGCAAGAAACACCACGAAAAGTGGAGGATGACCAAATGGCTTCAGAGTCCAAACAGGGAGACATTTAGACCCCAGTGGCCACAGTTTACCTGCAAAGAGAGAATTCAGCACTTCTGCCTCATGTTCATTGGAAAATCAGAAACCATGTCCTCCAGGTCACATAGATGCAGACCCAGCTTTGATGGTCTCACTACAAAGGAAGCTAAAGCTCCTGACAACAACATATATTTCAAGTGCCCCACCTCAGAGGCAGTTTCTCACAAAGTCTTTAGGCCAGCAGAGCTCCATGTTTGTGGAGTGTTTACCCTGTCTCCCTTACTTATGGAAACTCCTCTACCACCTCCAAGGTTGTGAACTCCTGAGCATTTTCCATTCCACATACGTATTCACAGCTTTTCTAACTCTTCTCCACGAATTGCGTCTTACTTGTTGCGAAGGTAATGTCAAGGCATTGTTCTGGATGAGAGTGGGAAGGTTTTTGTGTAGCACATATTTGCCTACACATTGGATTCATTTTCCTATTTTCCGTTTGAAATACTGAATCCCTGACACTAACCCATACCCTACTAGATTCTGACTACGAATACTAATATGATGGAGAAAAATAACCCAAACACAATAGAAATACAGGCAGTTCAGAGCAGGCATGGTGTATAGTTGGACTTGCCTTTAGCATTACAAAGGGTAGGTGTTTTAAATCTTGTCCAATTTAATAGAAGTAGTTCTCCATGTGTTTTGAGAGTTAACAAATGTGTGAATTTCTGTCTCCCTTTCTCTGTAGCCTATTCAGCAACATGTATTTTTACATGCACATATAGAATCCTACCTGCTATCCCACGTCCACTCTCGTGAGGTGGCTGACTTGGCAGATACAAATTGTGAGAAGAGATCACTCCTCCTAAATGCTGTTGGAACTGAAAATTCAACCTACCGGTGAGCTTCCTACTTGAACAACATGATACATAAATCCATGTTCAGTAACATAAATATTTTTGGATCTGTGGATGATATATATTTCATGATGAATTTCGATTGGCATATATATTTCTACTTTTTAATGTCTGTGTGTGTGTTCTGTGTGTATGTGTGTGTGTATATATATACACACACACACACACAATATACACAAACTCTCCAGATTTTTCAAAATATGAAATATATGTGTCTTAGTATACACTCCCTAAATTCATCCATGTTCATATATGTGGATTTATAATCAACTTTTCACAAGATTATTCTCAGAAATATTCATCCACCTGAAATACACATTTGTTTCCTAGTGCTGAAAACTAACTTCAGAGAATGGTGCATAGAGATCCTAATATTTCTACAGGAACTGACCCAGTTTAACATCAATGCCAGTAGATTCCTATGGGACATGATGTGTATTTTGACCTTCATTTTTATTCAACACTGGTACATTACTATTTCTTCAGTTGATGCACATCATAGGATATGTATTTCATCCTCATGTTCACAAATTTCTAGGCATTTGGTTCACTTTCAATCACTTCCTGCTTCAGAACACATGTATTCCTCCACGTTTCTTGACTGGTCTTTTCATGAGACTTCTTTCCAAACACATTCTTTTCCATTTCCATAATCCCTTTTGAAGCCAAACTCACACCCCCTTCATGGTAAACCATCACCCTAATATCACCATTAGATGTATAACTGGTTGGAATGAATGGTTGTGTATCAATATTAGATTTCCTATATATTTTCAGATATCCATTCAATCCATTATTTAAATTGGAACCAGTTATAATATTTATTCACAGTAGGGTCTATTCATGCATTATCTCTATATTCATAGACCCAGGGTACACCTGTTTGTACCCCCAAAGGCTAATTTATATGTCTTCAACATATTACTCCCAGAAATGGTGGAAGAAATACTCATGACACCTGATCTCCATATACATTGTATCACAGTGATATTCTGGACACAAAATGCAAAGGTCACACTTATGATTGTACCAAAGCCTCATTGGAAAGTGAGCATGGATTACTCAAAACATCCTTGTCCAGGTTGCCTAATGCTCTCAAATGTCAATCCTATTGGTGACTACACATTTGTTTCTTCCTAAGATGATATATTCAACCTCAACCCTGTTGAATATGTCTAATCCTCTCACTCACTTTATACTTTGCCTGATTTCCTAATGTCTCTATTGATATCTGCTTTCCTACATATGTTCCCCAGTTCATCATTGTGACTGACCCTTAACATGTGCTGACATTTACATTCACTCTCTAACCGACACCCTATTGCTAAAGAACTTTTGGTCCAAATTTTATACTCACTCTTCTTCCTAAACCTACCAACTATCTTCCTAATCCTACCTACTATCCCTTTTTGACTGGATGTTCTCTTCTACATTCAATCATCCAAGGTACAAGGTCCTGTGCCATTGTATATCGATTTATCTGAGACATCTGTGCAGAAAGTCATTCAAAGCTAAGTAACCCAATCAAGGGCCCAATGCCCTTCTGGCCTTCAAACCTTACTTGGATTTCTGTTTTCATACATATATTTCACCTATATATTATTATAAATATCACAGGTTCCCAATACCATTCATCATCCAGCAGAGTGATTCCTAACCCAAACCGAACAGGTTCTTAACCCTAACCATACACTGTTCCCTCAATCTAACTTTACAGAAGAGCAGGGACAGAGTTGGTCTTACAATACAGGAATGTAGGGGATCTTCCACCTGCTGAGAACCTCAAAGGTCCATGCAGAAATGATCCCTGGAGAAGATGTAGGCCGCTGTGAAGGACCTGAGAGAGCACAAGTCATCTTCCATGGCAAACCACCTGGTCAGGATGAAGGGATGTGTCTGAATGAGCCTCTCTCTTCTTAATGTAGACAAGATGGACCAAAGCAGGCCTGTGTGGAGAGCTGTCCCTTGGTGCCTATGGTTGATATTTCATTCTAACTTGTGAAAGTGTCACAGGAAGGAGGGGCAGCCTCCATCTCATGGGAGCCCTGGAAGCAACTGTTAGGACACAGTGGTTGCCAAGGCAGTGACCTCATTCAGTTCCTGAAGGAAGTGACCTCACCTCACTTCCTTGGTGATGGAACTCTCTGAACTTGGGATCCAGGAAGCCAGGCACCCAGAGCCAGTCCCAGTCCCAGTCCCAGTGGGCTCACTTGTTTGGATTTACCAAGGACAGAGTCAGTCTTTCTTGGTACCTACTGATGTGAGGATGGCCAAATGCCAGGAAAGCTCTGCAGAGGGGCCTTTCCTGAGAAAGCAGGTAGTGGCTCACTGCTGGCTCCTGACAACTTCACAGAGTTGGCCAAGGAGGCCAGATGTGGGACAGGACAGGCCATTTCACGGGAACATAGTATGGCCCACGAGTCAGACGGCACTCCGGGTAGTCACAGACCAACTTGGAAGAAGGAGGTGCCTTTGTGGGTGTGGGTGTGAGTTTGTGGTTTTGTCTCATGTTCTGAGAATAGGTAGGAAAGGCGGTTTGTTTGTTTTGGAGTGGACTGTTTCTAGTAAGTCTTTTGACGAGGCGAGTGTTTCTATGTTTGTGTATCCCACTGTGTCCCTGGTTGTAGACATTAGAAAAGAGAATGCATCAATGGATGTGTCCTGTCTAGTAGAAAGCTTCCCAGCATTCATCCTGCCCAATTCATGAATGGACTGCGGCTTGCCTTATGGATGGGCAACACCTACTATCTTCCTAAGTTCCTGTTTTCTTCCTGAATTCTGGCCACTCTCCAGAATAGGCTCATGGTTTTGTGTCCAAGATATGTACCACCTCCAAGCTCGGTGACATGGCCATGTACTGGAGAGCTGGAAGGAATGGTGAGCATCTCAGAAAACTCAGATATCAGTGTGACCAGTAAAGTCTCCCTGGAGAAACCCTGCTTTGGGCCTTTTGCTTACCTATTGTTCTGTTGCCCTGAATGTCAGGAAGGCCTTTGCCTCAGGGCACCCCTTTGTGAAGCCTGAAGAAAACAGTTTTCAAATGGAAATGCATGGGCATCACCTGTGGCTCTTTGCTTAATGGCTTTGCAAAGGGATGTGTCTGAATCAGCCTCTTGGCCCTGTGTGAGGCTGTGGCTTAGGTTGTCAGCACCTGACGGATCCAAAGAGAGATCCCATGTGTGCATCCAAAGCCAAATTGGCACAAAAGCAGTCATTGTGGATGATGTCTCTCGCATCCCTCTATAAGGTTCCTGACCTCCATCAAGTGAGAATAGGGATCCTTCGGGTCAAAGGAGTTCTTCAAAGCCCTGCAGAGGCTAGCCCATAGGTGCTTGGGTTTTCTCATGACTCCAATTCACACAAAGAATCTATACCCGGCAGTCAGTAGGCCTCCAATTGGAGAAGCGGAGCCAGTATTAACGGCAGGCCTATTGGATCACTCCAGGTTCACAGGAAGGGTGTCCAGGCCACCCTGACATTAGGCAAATGAGGGGCAAGGGAGCTTATTGTGGACACTGTCTTGGGCTGTGCCCCTCATGGAAACCTCCAGCCCAGCCAGAGGTTATGATGAGTGTCTATGTGGAAGAAGATGAGGGCCATGTGGCAGTGTTTTGGTTTGAATTGTGGTCATTGGTGTGGCGGTGGGAAGAGATGACTGGGTCCACCTGGGCTTGAACTCTGGTGTGATTCCCCTTGGAGACTGAGTTCTGGAACTGACCTCAGAGAAGTATTGCCGTGAATTGTGTTGGGATTTGAGGAGGCCATGCATGAGAGTCGCCCTTGGAAACTGAGATGTAGGCCCAGGCTGGCTTTCCACAGAGCACTGGGAATCTCAGCCCGGATATCACATGATTTTATTCTTAAAGACCTGGCAGCCATAGTTGAGTGTCAAAACACACATGGACCTCACATTTGTAGACCTCAATGGGCCTGGCTTCGTGTGACCTCTTGGCCAATCTTTGGGAAGCCTTGTTTGTGAGAGTTCTCCAGAGCTTTCGTTGAAATGAGCTTCCTCACCATTTAATGGTTCCTGAAGGAATGGAAACCCACAGTGCCTCTAACTTCATCCTTTAAAAATGGCTAGCTAGATAAATACCATGAGATTTTTGAAATTCCCATGACCAGGTGGCACTGGAGAACCTTTGGATGTCCTGTTTTGCTGATCATGTGTGTACCAGACAGTGCCTTGATTGACTGGGTTTCATGAAAATGGTGTAAAACAGAGATGCCAGTAAGTTGGGGCCTGCTGAGTAGCGGGCCTAGAGCAGTGGTGTGCAGGTGTGTGATAAAACATCTGTGGTGGGGCCATGTGGATCTGCCACTGGCTTCCAAATGGCTTGTGACTGACATGGTGCAGTGAGCAGACCCTTCTATGTAAAGGCATCTTGTTATATGGAGAGGTTTCAGGGCAGTGTTCAGAATCAGGTTGCTATGGTCAAGGGGGCAAGCTCTGTGGGATAGAAGCCTGGCTGGTGCATTCTCCTAGGACCTTGACCCACCACACGTGACAGAACTCCCTCCAGCACGGTGTCCCAGTTGAACTCCTTGTATTTCCTGAAGCAAATTCCAAACTCCCAGTGCAGCAGCAAGAAACACCACGAAAAGTGGAGGATGACCAAATGGCTTCAGAGTCCACACAGGGAGACACTTAGACCCCAGTGGCCACAGTTTACCTGCAAAGAGAGAATTCAGCACTTCTGCCTCATGTTCATTGGAAAATCAGAAACCATGTCCTCCAGGTCACATAGATGCAGACCCAGCTTTGATGGTCTCACTACAAAGGAAGCTAAAGCTCCTGACAACAACATATATTTCAAGTGCCCCACCTCAGAGGCAGTTTCTCACAAAGTCTTTAGGCCAGCAGAGCTCCATGTTTGTGGAGTGTTTACCCTGTCTCCCTTACTTATGGAAACTCCTCTACCACCTCCAAGGTTGTGAACTCCTGAGCATTTTCCATTCCACATACGTATTCACAGCTTTTCTAACTCTTCTCCATGAATTGCGTCTTACTTGTTGCGAAGGTAATGTCAAGGCATTGTTCTGGATGAGAGTGGGAAGGTTTTTGTGTAGCACATATTTGCCTACACATTGGATTCATTTTCCTATTTTCCGTTTGAAATACTGAATCCCTGACACTAACCCATACCCTACTAGATTCTGACTACGAATACTAATATGATGGAGAAAAATAACCCAAACACAATAGAAATACAGGCATTTCAGAGCAGGCATGGTGTATAGTTGGACTTGCCTTTAGCATTACAAAGGGTAGGTGTTTTAAATCTTGTCCAATTTAATAGAAGTAGTTCTCCATGTGTTTTGAGAGTTAACAAATGTGTGAATTTCTGTCTCCCTTTCTCTGTAGCCTATTCAGCAACATGTATTTTTACATGCACATATAGAATCCTACCTGCTATCCCACGTCCACTCTTGTGAGGTGGCTGACTTGGCAGATACAAATTGTGAGAAGAGATCACTCCTCCTAAATGCTGTTGGAACTGAAAATTCAACCTACCGGTGAGCTTCCTACTTGAACAACATGATACATAAATCCATGTTCAGTAACATAAATATTTTTGGATCTGTGGATGATATATATTTCATGATGAATTTCGATTGGCATATATATTTCTACTTTTTAATGTCTGTGTGTGTGTTCTGTGTGTATGTGTGTGTGTATATATATACACACACACACACACACACAATATACACAAACTCTCCAGATTTTTCAAAATATGAAATATATGTGTCTTAGTATACACTCCCTAAATTCATCCATGTTCATATATGTGGATTTATAATCAACTTTTCACAAGATTATTCTCAGAAATATTCATCCACCTGAAATACATATTTGTTTCCTAGTGCTGAAAACTAACTTCAGAGAATGGTGCATAGAGATCCTAATATTTCTACAGGAACTGACCCAGTTTAACATCAATGCCAGTAGATTCCTATGGGACATGATGTGTATTTTGACCTTCATTTTTATTCAACACTGATACATTACTATTTCTTCAGTTGATGCACATCATAGGATATGTATTTCATCCTCATGTTCACAAATTTCTAGGCATTTGGTTCACTTTCAATCACTTCCTGCTTCAGAACACATGTATTCCTCCACGTTTCTTGACTGGTCTTTTCATGAGACTTCTTTCCAAACACATTCTTTTCCATTTCCATAATCCCTTTTGAAGCCAAACTCACACCCCCTTCATGGTAAACCATCACCCTAATATCACCATTAGATGTATAACTGGTTGGAATGAATGGTTGTGTATCAATATTAGATTTCCTATATATTTTCAGATATCCATTCAATCCATTATTTAAATTGGAACCAGTTATAATATTTATTCACAGTAGGGTCTATTCATGCATTATCTCTATATTCATAGACCCAGGGTACACCTATTTGTACCCCCAAAGGCTAATTTATATGTCTTCAACATATTACTCCCAGAAATGGTGGAAGAAATACTCATGACACCTGATCTCCATATACATTGTATCACAGTGATATTCTGGACACAAAATGCAAAGGTCACACTTATGATTGTACCAAAGCCTCATTGGAAAGTGAGCATGGATTACTCAAAACATCCTTGTCCAGGTTGCCTAATGCTCTCAAATGTCAATCCTATTGGTGACTACACATTTGTTTCTTCCTAAGATGATATATTCAACCTCAACCCTGTTGAATATGTCTAATCCTCTCACTCACTTTATACTTTGCCTGATTTCCTAATGTCTCTATTGATATCTGCTTTCCTACATATGTTCCCCAGTTCATCATTGTGACTGACCCTTAACATGTGCTGACATTTACATTCACTCTCTAACCGACACCCTATTGCTAAAGAACTTTTGGTCCAAATTTTATACTCACTCTTCTTCCTAAACCTACCAACTATCTTCCTAATCCTACCTACTATCCCTTTTTGACTGGATGTTCTCTTCTACATTCAATCATCCAAGGTACAAGGTCCTGTGCCATTGTATATCGATTTATCTGAGACATCTGTGCAGAAAGTCATTCAAAGCTAAGTAACCCAATCAAGGGCCCAATGCCCTTCTGGCCTTCAAATCTTACTTGGATTTCTGTTTTCATACATATATTTCACCTATATATTATTAAAAATATCACAGGTTCCCAATACCATTCATCATCCAGCAGAGTGATTCCTAACCCAAACCGAACAGGTTCTTAACCCTAACCATACACTGTTCCCTCAATCTAACTTTACAGAAGAGCAGGGACAGAGTTGGTCTTACAATACAGGAATGTAGGGGATCTTCCACCTGCTGAGAACCTCAAAGGTCCATGCAGAAATGATCCCTGGAGAAGATGTAGGCCGCTGTGAAGGACCTGAGAGAGCACAAGTCATGTTCCATGGCAAACCACCTGGTCAGGATGAAGGGATGTGTCTGAATGAGCCTCTCTCTTCTTAATGTAGACAAGATGGACCAAAGCAGGCCTGTGTGGAGAGCTGTCCCTTGGTGCCTATGGTTGATATTCCATTCTAACTTGTGAAAGTGTCAGAGGAAGGAGGGGCAGCCTCCATCTCATGGGAGCCCTGGAAGCAACTGTTAGGACACAGTGGTTGCCAAGGCAGTGACCTCATTCAGTTCCTGAAGGAAGTGACCTCACCTCACTTCCTTGGTGATGGAACTCTCTGAACTTGGGATCCAGGAAGCCAGGCACCCAGAGCCAGTCCCAGTCCCAGTCCCAGTGGGCTCACTTGTTTGGATTTACCAAGGACAGAGTCAGTCTTTCTTGGTACCTACTGATGTGAGGATGGCCAAATGCCAGGAAAGCTCTGCAGAGGGGCCTTTCCTGAGAAAGCAGGTAGTGGCTCACCGCTGGCTCCTGACAACTTCACAGAGTTGGCCAAGGAGGCCAGATGTGGGACAGGACAGGCCATTTCGCGGGAACATAGTATGGCCCACGAGTCAGACGGCACTCCGGGTAGTCACAGACCAACTTGGAAGAAGGAGGTGCCTTTGTAGGTGTGGGTGTGAGTTTGTGGTTTTGTCTCATGTTCTGAGAATAGGTAGGAAAGGCGGTTTGTTTGTTTTGGAGTGGACTGTTTCTAGTAAGTCTTTTGACGAGGCGAGTGTTTCTATGTTTGTGTATCCCACTGTGTCCCTGGTTGTAGACATTAGAAAAGAGAATGCATCAATGGATGTGTCCTGTCTAGTAGAAAGCTTCCCAGCATTCATCCTGCCCAATTCATGAATGGACTGCGGCTTGCCTTATGGATGGGCAACACCTACTATCTTCCTAAGTTCCTGTTTTCTTCCTGAATTCTGGCCACTCTCCAGAATAGGCTCATGGTTTTGTGTCCAAGATATGTACCACCTCCAAGCTCGGTGACATGGCCATGTACTGGAGAGCTGGAAGGAATGGTGAGCATCTCAGAAAACTCAGATATCAGTGTGACCAGTAAAGTCTCCCTGGAGAAACCCTGCTTTGGGCCTTTTGCTTACCTATTGTTCTGTTGCCCTGAATGTCAGGAAGGCCTTTGCCTCAGGGCACCCCTTTGTGAAGCCTGAAGAAAACAGTTTTCAAATGGAAATGAATGGGCATCACCTGTGGCTCTTTGCTTAATGGCTTTGCAAAGGGATGTGTCTGAATCAGCCTCTTGGCCCTGTGTGAGGCTGTGGCTTAGGTTTTCAGCACCTGACGGATCCAAAGAGAGATCCCATGTGTGCATCCAAAGCCAAATTGGCACAAAAGCAGTCATTGTGGATGAAGTCTCTCGCCTTCCTCTGTAAGGTTCCTGACCTCCATCAAGTGAGAATAGGGATCCTTCGGGTCAAAGGAGTTCTTCAAAGCCCTGCAGAGGCTAGCCCATAGGTGCTTGGGTTTTCTCATGACTCCAATTCACACAAAGAATCTATACCCGGCAGTCAGTAGGCCTCCAATTGGAGAAGCGGAGCCAGTATTAACGGCAGGCCTATTGGATCACTCCAGGTTCACAGGAAGGGTGTCCAGGCCACCCTGACATTAGGCAAATGAGGGGCAAGGGAGCTTATTGTGGACACTGTCTTGGGCTGTGCCCCTCATGGAAACCTCCAGCCCAGCCAGAGGTTATGATGAGTGTCTATGTGGAAGAAGATGAGGGCCATGTGGCAGTGTTTTGGTTTGAATTGTGGTCATTGGTGTGGCGGTGGGAAGAGATGACTGGGTCCACCTGGGCTTGAACTCTGGTGTGATTCCCCTTGGAGACTGAGTTCTGGAACTGACCTCAGAGAAGTATTGCCGTGAATTGTGTTGGGATTTGAGGAGGCCATGCATGAGAGTCGCCCTTGGAAACTGAGATCTAGGCCCAGGCTGGCTTTCCACAGAGCACTGGGAATCTCAGCCCGGATATCACATGATTTTATTCTTAAAGACCTGGCAGCCATAGTTGAGAGTCAAAACACACATGGACCTCACATTTGTAGACCTCAATGGGCCTGGCTTCCTGTGACCTTTCGGCCACTCTTTGGGAAGCCTTGTTTGTGAGAGTTCTCCAGAGCTTTTGTTGAAATGAGCTTCCTCACTATTTAATGGTTCCTGAAGGAATGGAAACCCACAGTGCCTCTAACTTCATCCTTTAAAAATGGCTAGCTAGATAAATACCATGAGATTTTTGAAATTCCCATGACCAGGTGGCACTGGAGAACCTTTGGATGTCCTGTTTTGCTGATCATGAGTGTACCAGACAGTGCCTTGATTGACTGGGTTTCATGAAAATGGTGTAAAACAGAGATGCCAGTAAGTTGGGGCCTGCTGAGTAGCGGGCCTAGAGCAGTGGTGTGCAGGTGTGTGATAAAACATCTGTGGTGGGGCCATGTGGATCTGCCACTGGCTTCCAAATGGCTTGTGACTGACATGGTGCAGTGAGCAGACCCTTCTATGTAAAGGCATCTTGTTATATGGAGAGGTTTCAGGGCAGTGTTCAGAATCAGGTTGCTATGGTCAAGGGGGCAAGCTCTGTGGGATAGAAGCCTGGCTGGTGCATTCTCCTAGGACCTTGACCCACCACACGTGACAGAACTCCCTCCAGCACGGTGTCCCAGTTGAACTCCTTGTATTTCCTGAAGCAAATTCCAAACTCCCAGTGCAGCAGCAAGAAACACCACGAAAAGTGGAGGATGACCAAATGGCTTCAGAGTCCACACAGGGAGACACTTAGACCCCAGTGGCCACAGTTTACCTGCAAAGAGAGAATTCAGCACTTCTGCCTCATGTTCATTGGAAAATCAGAAACCATGTCCTCCAGGTCACATAGATGCAGACCCAGCTTTGATGGTCTCACTACAAAGGAAGCTAAAGCTCCTGACAACAACATATATTTCAAGTACCCCACCTCAGAGGCAGTTTCTCACAAAGTCTTTAGGCCAGCAGAGCTCCATGTTTGTGGAGTGTTTACCCTGTCTCCCTTACTTATGGAAACTCCTCTACCACCTCCAAGGTTGTGAACTCCTGAGCATTGTCCATTCCACATACGTATTCACAGCTTTTCTAACTCTTCTCCATGAATTGCGTCTTACTTGTTGCGAAGGTAATGTCAAGGCATTGTTCTGGATGAGAGTGGGAAGGTTTTTGTGTAGCACATATTTGCCTACACATTGGATTCATTTTCCTATTTTCCGTTCGAAATACTGAATCCCTGACACTAACCCATACCCTACTAGATTCTGACTACGAATACTAATATGATGGAGAAAAATAACCCAAACACAATAGAAATACAGGCAGTTCAGAGCAGGCATGGTGTATAGTTGGACTTGCCTTTAGCATTACAATGGGTAGGTGTTTTAAATCTTGTCCAATTTAATAGAAGTAGTTCTCCATGTGTTTTGAGAGTTAACAAATGTGTGAAAGTCTGTCTCCCTTTCTCTGTAGCCTATTCAGCAACATGTATTTTTACATGCACATATAGAATCTTACCTGCTATCCCACGTCCACTCTTGTGAGGTGGCTTACTTGGCAGATACAAATTGTGAGAAGAGATCACTCCTCCTAAATGCTGTTGGAACTGAAAATTCAACCTACCGGTGAGCTTCCTACTTGAACACCATGATACATAAATCCATGTTCAGTAACATAAATATTTTTGGATCTGTGGATGATATATATTTCATGATGAATTTCGATTGGCATATATATTTCTACTTTTTAATGTCTGTGTGTGTGTTCTGTGTGTATGTGTGTGTGTATATATATACACACACACACACACACACAATATACACAAACTCTCCAGATTTTCAAAATATGAAATATATGTGTCTTAGTATACACTCCCTAAATTCATCCATGTTCATATATGTGGATTTATAATCAACATTTCACAAGATTATTCTCAGAAATATTCATCCACCTGAAATACATATTTGTTTCCTAGTGCTGAAAACTAACTTCAGAGAATGGTTCATAGAGATCCTAATATTTCTACAGGAACTGACCCAGTTTAACATCAATGCCAGTAGATTCCTATGGGACATGATGTGTATTTTGACCTTCATTTTTATTCAACACTGATACATTACTATTTCTTCAGTTGATGCACATCATAGGATATGTATTTCATCCTCATGTTCACAAATTTCTAGGCATTTGGTTCACTTTCAATCACTTCCTGCTTCAGAACACATGTATTCCTCCACGTTTCTAGACTGGTCTTATCATGAGACTTCTTTCCAAACACATTCTTTTCAATTTCCACAATCCCTTTTGAAGCCAAACTCACACCCCCTTCATGGTAAACCATCACCCTAATATCACCATTAGATGTATAACTGGTTGGAATGAATGGTTGTGTATCAATATTAGATTTCCTATATATTTTCAGATATCCATTCAATCCATTATTTAAATTGGAACCAGTTATAATATTTATTCACAGTAGGGTCTATTCATGCATTATCTCTATATTCATAGACCCAGGGTACACCTATTTGTACCCCCAAAGGCTAATTTATATGTCTTCAACATATTACTCCCAGAAATGGTGGAAGAAATACTCATGACACCTGATCTCCATATACATTGTATCACAGTGATATTCTGGACACAAAATGCAAAGGTCACACTTATGATTGTACCAAAGCCTCATTGGAAAGTGAGCATGGATTACTCAAAACATCCTTGTCCAGGTTGCCTAATGCTCTCAAATGTCAATCCTATTGGTGACTACACATTTGTTTCTTCCTAAGATGATATATTCAACCTCAACCCTGTTGAATATGTCTAATCCTCTCACTCACTTTATACTTTGCCTGATTTCCTAATGTCTCTATTGATATCTGCTTTCCTACATATGTTCCCCAGTTCATCATTGTGACTGACCCTTAACATGTGCTGACATTTACATTCACTCTCTAACCGACACCCTATTGCTAAAGAACTTTTGGTCCAAATTTTATACTCACTCTTCTTCCTAAACCTACCAACTATCTTCCTAATCCTACCTACTATCCCTTTTTGACTGGATGTTCTCTTCTACATTCAATCATCCAAGGTACAAGGTCCTGTGCCATTGTATATCGATTTATCTGAGACATCTGTGCAGAAAGTCATTCAAAGCTAAGTAACCCAATCAAGGGCCCAATGCCCTTCTGGCCTTCAAATCTTACTTGGATTTCTGTTTTCATACATATATTTCACCTATATATTATTATAAATATCACAGGTTCCCAATACCATTCATCATCCAGCAGAGTGATTCCTAACCCAAACCGAACAGGTTCTTAACCCTAACCATACACTGTTCCCTCAATCTAACTTTACAGAAGAGCAGGGACAGAGTTGGTCTTACAATACAGGAATGTAGGGGATCTTCCACCTGCTGAGAACCTCAAAGGTCCATGCAGAAATGATCCCTGGAGAAGATGTAGGCCGCTGTGAAGGACCTGAGAGAGCACAAGTCATGTTCCATGGCAAACCACCTGGTCAGGATGAAGGGATGTGTCTGAATGAGCCTCTCTCTTCTTAATGTAGACAAGATGGACCAAAGCAGGCCTGTGTGGAGAGCTGTCCCTTGGTGCCTATGGTTGATATTCCATTCTAACTTGTGAAAGTGTCAGAGGAAGGAGGGGCAGCCTCCATCTCATGGGAGCCCTGGAAGCAACTGTTAGGACACAGTGGTTGCCAAGGCAGTGACCTCATTCAGTTCCTGAAGGAAGTGACCTCACCTCACTTCCTTGGTGATGGAACTCTCTGAACTTGGGATCCAGGAAGCCAGGCACCCAGAGCCAGTCCCAGTCCCAGTCCCAGTGGGCTCACTTGTTTGGATTTACCAAGGACAGAGTCAGTCTTTCTTGGTACCTACTGATGTGAGGATGGCCAAATGCCAGGAAAGCTCTGCAGAGGGGCCTTTCCTGAGAAAGCAGGTAGTGGCTCACCGCTGGCTCCTGACAACTTCACAGAGTTGGCCAAGGAGGCCAGATGTGGGACAGGACAGGCCATTTCGCGGGAACATAGTATGGCCCACGAGTCAGACGGCACTCCGGGTAGTCACAGACCAACTTGGAAGAAGGAGGTGCCTTTGTGGGTGTGGGTGTGAGTTTGTGGTTTTGTCTCATGTTCTGAGAATAGGTAGGAAAGGCGGTTTGTTTGTTTTGGAGTGGACTGTTTCTAGTAAGTCTTTTGACGAGGCGAGTGTTTCTATGTTTGTGTATCCCACTGTGTCCCTGGTTGTAGACATTAGAAAAGAGAATGCATCAATGGATGTGTCCTGTCTAGTAGAAAGCTTCCCAGCATTCATCCTGCCCAATTCATGAATGGACTGCGGCTTGCCTTATGGATGGGCAACACCTACTATCTTCCTAAGTTCCTGTTTTCTTCCTGAATTCTGGCCACTCTCCAGAATAGGCTCATGGTTTTGTGTCCAAGATATGTACCACCTCCAAGCTCGGTGACATGGCCATGTACTGGAGAGCTGGAAGGAATGGTGAGCATCTCAGAAAACTCAGATATCAGTGTGACCAGTAAAGTCTCCCTGGAGAAACCCTGCTTTGGGCCTTTTGCTTACCTATTGTTGTGTTGCCCTGAATGTCAGGAAGGCCTTTGCCTCAGGGCACCCCTTTGTGAAGCCTGAAGAAAACAGTTTTCAAATGGAAATGAATGGGCATCACCTGTGGCTCTTTGCTTAATGGCTTTGCAAAGGGATGTGTCTGAATCAGCCTCTTGGCCCTGTGTGAGGCTGTGGCTTAGGTTTTCAGCACCTGACGGATCCAAAGAGAGATCCCATGTGTGCATCCAAAGCCAAATTGGCACAAAAGCAGTCATTGTGGATGAAGTCTCTCGCCTTCCTCTGTAAGGTTCCTGACCTCCATCAAGTGAGAATAGGGATCCTTCGGGTCAAAGGAGTTCTTCAAAGCCCTGCAGAGGCTAGCCCATAGGTGCTTGGGTTTTCTCATGACTCCAATTCACACAAAGAATCTATACCCGGCAGTCAGTAGGCCTCCAATTGGAGAAGCGGAGCCAGTATTAACGGCAGGCCTATTGGATCACTCCAGGTTCACAGGAAGGGTGTCCAGGCCACCCTGACATTAGGCAAATGAGGGGCAAGGGAGCTTATTGTGGACACTGTCTTGGGCTGTGCCCCTCATGGAAACCTCCAGCCCAGCCAGAGGTTATGATGAGTGTCTATGTGGAAGAAGATGAGGGCCATGTGGCAGTGTTTTGGTTTGAATTGTGGTCATTGGTGTGGCGGTGGGAAGAGATGACTGGGTCCACCTGGGCTTGAACTCTGGTGTGATTCCCCTTGGAGACTGAGTTCTGGAACTGACCTCAGAGAAGTATTGCCGTGAATTGTGTTGGGATTTGAGGAGGCCATGCATGAGAGTCGCCCTTGGAAACTGAGATCTAGGCCCAGGCTGGCTTTCCACAGAGCACTGGGAATCTCAGCCCGGATATCACATGATTTTATTCTTAAAGACCTGGCAGCCATAGTTGAGAGTCAAAACACACATGGACCTCACATTTGTAGACCTCAATGGGCCTGGCTTCCTGTGACCTTTCGGCCACTCTTTGGGAAGCCTTGTTTGTGAGAGTTCTCCAGAGCTTTTGTTGAAATGAGCTTCCTCACTATTTAATGGTTCCTGAAGGAATGGAAACCCACAGTGCCTCTAACTTCATCCTTTAAAAATGGCTAGCTAGATAAATACCATGAGATTTTTGAAATTCCCATGACCAGGTGGCACTGGAGAACCTTTGGATGTCCTGTTTTGCTGATCATGAGTGTACCAGACAGTGCCTTGATTGACTGGGTTTCATGAAAATGGTGTAAAACAGAGATGCCAGTAAGTTGGGGCCTGCTGAGTAGCGGGCCTAGAGCAGTGGTGTGCAGGTGTGTGATAAAACATCTGTGGTGGGGCCATGTGGATCTGCCACTGGCTTCCAAATGGCTTGTGACTGACATGGTGCAGTGAGCAGACCCTTCTATGTAAAGGCATCTTGTTATATGGAGAGGTTTCAGGGCAGTGTTCAGAATCAGGTTGCTATGGTCAAGGGGGCAAGCTCTGTGGGATAGAAGCCTGGCTGGTGCATTCTCCTAGGACCTTGACCCACCACACGTGACAGAACTCCCTCCAGCACGGTGTCCCAGTTGAACTCCTTGTATTTCCTGAAGCAAATTCCAAACTCCCAGTGCAGCAGCAAGAAACACCACGAAAAGTGGAGGATGACCAAATGGCTTCAGAGTCCACACAGGGAGACACTTAGACCCCAGTGGCCACAGTTTACCTGCAAAGAGAGAATTCAGCACTTCTGCCTCATGTTCATTGGAAAATCAGAAACCATGTCCTCCAGGTCACATAGATGCAGACCCAGCTTTGATGGTCTCACTACAAAGGAAGCTAAAGCTCCTGACAACAACATATATTTCAAGTACCCCACCTCAGAGGCAGTTTCTCACAAAGTCTTTAGGCCAGCAGAGCTCCATGTTTGTGGAGTGTTTACCCTGTCTCCCTTACTTATGGAAACTCCTCTACCACCTCCAAGGTTGTGAACTCCTGAGCATTGTCCATTCCACATACGTATTCACAGCTTTTCTAACTCTTCTCCATGAATTGCGTCTTACTTGTTGCGAAGGTAATGTCAAGGCATTGTTCTGGATGAGAGTGGGAAGGTTTTTGTGTAGCACATATTTGCCTACACATTGGATTCATTTTCCTATTTTCCGTTCGAAATACTGAATCCCTGACACTAACCCATACCCTACTAGATTCTGACTACGAATACTAATATGATGGAGAAAAATAACCCAAACACAATAGAAATACAGGCAGTTCAGAGCAGGCATGGTGTATAGTTGGACTTGCCTTTAGCATTACAATGGGTAGGTGTTTTAAATCTTGTCCAATTTAATAGAAGTAGTTCTCCATGTGTTTTGAGAGTTAACAAATGTGTGAAAGTCTGTCTCCCTTTCTCTGTAGCCTATTCAGCAACATGTATTTTTACATGCACATATAGAATCTTACCTGCTATCCCACGTCCACTCTTGTGAGGTGGCTTACTTGGCAGATACAAATTGTGAGAAGAGATCACTCCTCCTAAATGCTGTTGGAACTGAAAATTCAACCTACCGGTGAGCTTCCTACTTGAACACCATGATACATAAATCCATGTTCAGTAACATAAATATTTTTGGATCTGTGGATGATATATATTTCATGATGAATTTCGATTGGCATATATATTTCTACTTTTTAATGTCTGTGTGTGTGTTCTGTGTGTATGTGTGTGTGTATATATATACACACACACACACACACACAATATACACAAACTCTCCAGATTTTCAAAATATGAAATATATGTGTCTTAGTATACACTCCCTAAATTCATCCATGTTCATATATGTGGATTTATAATCAACATTTCACAAGATTATTCTCAGAAATATTCATCCACCTGAAATACATATTTGTTTCCTAGTGCTGAAAACTAACTTCAGAGAATGGTTCATAGAGATCCTAATATTTCTACAGGAACTGACCCAGTTTAACATCAATGCCAGTAGATTCCTATGGGACATGATGTGTATTTTGACCTTCATTTTTATTCAACACTGATACATTACTATTTCTTCAGTTGATGCACATCATAGGATATGTATTTCATCCTCATGTTCACAAATTTCTAGGCATTTGGTTCACTTTCAATCACTTCCTGCTTCAGAACACATGTATTCCTCCACGTTTCTAGACTGGTCTTATCATGAGACTTCTTTCCAAACACATTCTTTTCAATTTCCACAATCCCTTTTGAAGCCAAACTCACACCCCCTTCATGGTAAACCATCACCCTAATATCACCATTAGATGTATAACTGGTTGGAATGAATGGTTGTGTATCAATATTAGATTTCCTATATATTTTCAGATATCCATTCAATCCATTATTTAAATTGGAACCAGTTATAATATTTATTCACAGTAGGGTCTATTCATGCATTATCTCTATATTCATAGACCCAGGGTACACCTATTTGTACCCCCAAAGGCTAATTTATATGTCTTCAACATATTACTCCCAGAAATGGTGGAAGAAATACTCATGACACCTGATCTCCATATACATTGTATCACAGTGATATTCTGGACACAAAATGCAAAGGTCACACTTATGATTGTACCAAAGCCTCATTGGAAAGTGAGCATGGATTACTCAAAACATCCTTGTCCAGGTTGCCTAATGCTCTCAAATGTCAATCCTATTGGTGACTACACATTTGTTTCTTCCTAAGATGATATATTCAACCTCAACCCTGTTGAATATGTCTAATCCTCTCACTCACTTTATACTTTGCCTGATTTCCTAATGTCTCTATTGATATCTGCTTTCCTACATATGTTCCCCAGTTCATCATTGTGACTGACCCTTAACATGTGCTGACATTTACATTCACTCTCTAACCGACACCCTATTGCTAAAGAACTTTTGGTCCAAATTTTATACTCACTCTTCTTCCTAAACCTACCAACTATCTTCCTAATCCTACCTACTATCCCTTTTTGACTGGATGTTCTCTTCTACATTCAATCATCCAAGGTACAAGGTCCTGTGCCATTGTATATCGATTTATCTGAGACATCTGTGCAGAAAGTCATTCAAAGCTAAGTAACCCAATCAAGGGCCCAATGCCCTTCTGGCCTTCAAATCTTACTTGGATTTCTGTTTTCATACATATATTTCACCTATATATTATTATAAATATCACAGGTTCCCAATACCATTCATCATCCAGCAGAGTGATTCCTAACCCAAACCGAACAGGTTCTTAACCCTAACCATACACTGTTCCCTCAATCTAACTTTACAGAAGAGCAGGGACAGAGTTGGTCTTACAATACAGGAATGTAGGGGATCTTCCACCTGCTGAGAACCTCAAAGGTCCATGCAGAAATGATCCCTGGAGAAGATGTAGGCCGCTGTGAAGGACCTGAGAGAGTACTAGTCATCTTCCATGGCAAACCACCTGGTCAGGATGAAGGGATGTGTCTGAATGAGCCTCTCTCTTCTTAATGTAGACAAGATGGACCAAAGCAGGCCTGTGTGGAGAGCTGTCCCTTGGTGCCTATGGTTGATATTCCATTCTAACTTGTGAAAGTGTCAGAGGAAGGAGGGGCAGCCTCCATCTCATGGGAGCCCTGGAAGCAACTGTTAGGACACAGTGGTTGCCAAGGCAGTGACCTCATTCAGTTCCTGAAGGAAGTGACCTCACCTCACTTCCTTGGTGATGGAACTCTCTGAACTTGGGATCCAGGAAGCCAGGCACCCAGAGCCAGTCCCAGTCCCCGTCCCAGTGGGCTCACTTGTTTGGATTTACCAAGGACAGAGTCAGTCTTTCTTGGTACCTACTGATGTGAGGATGGCCAAATGCCAGGAAAGCTCTGCAGAGGGGCCTTTCCTGAGAAAGCAGGTAGTGGCTCACCGCTGGCTCCTGACAACTTCACAGAGTTGGCCAAGGAGGCCAGATGTGGGACAGGACAGGCCATTTCGCGGGAACATAGTATAGCCCACGAGTCAGACGGCACTCCGGGTAGTCACAGACCAACTTGGAAGAAGGAGGTGCCTTTGTGGGTGTGGGTGTGAGTTTGTGGTTTTGTCTCATGTTCTGAGAATAGGTAGGAAAGGCGGTTTGTTTGTTTTGGAGTGGACTGTTTCTAGTAAGTCTTTTGACGAGGCGAGTGTTTCTATGTTTGTGTATCCCACTGTGTCCCTGGTTGTAGACATTAGAAAAGAGAATGCATCAATGGATGTGTCCTGTCTAGTAGAAAGCTTCCCAGCATTCATCCTGCCCAATTCATGAATGGACTGCGGCTTGCCTTATGGATGGGCAACACCTACTATCTTCCTAAGTTCCTGTTTTCTTCCTGAATTCTGGCCACTCTCCAGAATAGGCTCATGGTTTTGTGTCCAAGATATGTACCACCTCCAAGCTCGGTGACATGGCCATGTACTGGAGAGCTGGAAGGAATGGTGAGCATCTCAGAAAACTCAGATATCAGTGTGACCAGTAAAGTCTCCCTGGAGAAACCCTGCTTTGGGCCTTTTGCTTACCTATTGTTCTGTTGCCCTGAATGTCAGGAAGGCCTTTGCCTCAGGGCACCCCTTTGTGAAGCCTGAAGAAAACAGTTTTCAATTGGAAATGAATGGGCATTACCTGTGGCTCTTTGCTTAATGGCTTTGCAAAGGGATGTGTCTGAATCAGCCTCTTGGCCCTGTGTGAGGCTGTGGCTTAGGTTGTCAGCACCTGACGGATCCAAAGAGAGATCCCATGTGTGCATCCAAAGCCAAATTGGCACAAAAGCAGTCATTGTGGATGATGTCTCTCGCATTCCTCTGTAAGGTTCCTGACCTCCATCAAGTGAGAATAGGGATCCTTCGGGTCAAAGGAGTTCTTCAAAGCCCTGCAGAGGCTAGCCCATAGGTGCTTGGGTTTTCTCATGACTCCAATTCACACAAAGAATCTATACCCGGCAGTCAGTAGGCCTCCAATTGGAGAAGCGGAGCCAGTATTAACGGCAGGCCTATTGGATCACTCCAGGTTCACAGGAAGGGTGTCCAGGCCACCCTGACATTAGGCAAATGAGGGGCAAGGGAGCTTATTGTGGACACTGTCTTGGGCTGTGCCCCTCATGGAAACCTCCAGCCCAGCCAGAGGTTATGATGAGTGTCTATGTGGAAGAAGATGAGGGCCATGTGGCAGTGTTTTGGTTTGAATTGTGGTCATTGGTGTGGCGGTGGGAAGAGATGACTGGGTCCACCTGTGCTTGAACTCTGGTGTGATTCCCCTTGGAGACTGAGTTCTGGAACTGACCTCAGAGAAGTATTGCCGTAAATTGTGTTGGGATTTGAGGAGGCCATGCATGAGAGTCGCCCTTGGAAACTGAGATGTAGGCCCAGGCTGGCTTTCCACAGAGCACTGGGAATCTCAGCCCGGATATCACATGATTTTATTCTTAAAGACCTGGCAGCCATAGTTGAGAGTCAAAACACACATGGACCTCACATTTGTAGACCTCAATGGGCCTGGCTTCGTGTGACCTTTTGGCCACTCTTTGGGAAGCCTTGTTTGTGAGAGTTCTCCAGAGCTTTTGTTGAAATGAGCTTCCTCACCATTTAATGGTTCCTGAAGGAATGGAAAACCACAGTGCCTCTAACTTCATCCTTTAAAAATGGCTAGCTAGATGAATACCATGAGATTTTTGAAATTCCCATGACCAGCTGGCACTGGAGAACCTTTGGATGTCCTGTTTTGCTGATCATGTGTGTACCAGACAGTGCCTTGATTGACTGGGTTTCATGAAAATTGTGTAAAACAGAGATGCCAGTAAGTTGGGGCCTGCTGAGTATCGGGCCTAGAGCAGTGGTGTGCAGGTGTGTGATAAAACATCTGTGGTGGGGCCATGTGGATCTGCCACTGGCTTCCAAATGGCTTGTGACTGACATGGTGCAGTGAGCAGACCCTTCTATGTAAAGGCATCTTGTTATATGGAGAGGTTTCAGGGCAGTGTTCAGAATCAGGTTGCTATGGTCAAGGGGGCAAGCTCTGTGGGATAGAAGCCTGGCTGGTGCATTCTCCTAGGACCTTGACCCACCACACGTGACAGAACTCCCTCCAGCATGGTGTCCCAGTTGAACTCCTTGTATTTCCTGAAGCAAATTCCAAACTCCCAGTGCAGCAGCAAGAAACACCACGAAAAGTGGAGGATGACCAAATGGCTTCAGAGTCCACACAGGGAGACATTTAGACCCCAGTGGCCACAGTTTACCTGCAAAGAGAGAATTCAGCACTTCTGCCTCATGTTCATTGGAAAATCAGAAACCATGTCCTCCAGGTCACATAGATGCAGACCCAGCTTTGATGGTCTCACTACAAAGGAAGCTAAAGCTCCTGACAACAACATATATTTCAAGTGCCCCACCTCAGAGGCAGTTTCTCACAAAGTCTTTAGGCCAGCAGAGCTCCATGTTTGTGGAGTGTTTACCCTGTCTCCCTTACTTATGGAAACTCCTCTACCACCTCCAAGGTTGTGAACTCCTGAGCATTTTCCATTCCACATACGTATTCACAGCTTTTCAAACTCTTCTCCACGAATTGCGTCTTACTTGTTGGGAAGGTAATGTCAAGGCATTGTTCTGGATGAGAGTGGGAAGGTTTTTGTGTAGCACATATTTGCCTACACATTGGATTCATTTTCCTATTTTCCGTTTGAAATACTGAATCCCTGACACTAACCCATACCCTACTAGATTCTGACTACGAATACTAATATGATGGAGAAAAATAACCCAAACACAATAGAAATACAGGCATTTCAGAGCAGGCATGGTGTATAGTTGGACTTGCCTTTAGCATTACAAAGGGTAGGTGTTTTAAATCTTGTCCAATTTAATAGAAGTAGTTCTCCATGTGTTTTGAGAGTTAACAAATGTGTGAATTTCTGTCTCCCTTTCTCTGTAGCCTATTCAGCAACATGTATTTTTACATGCACATATAGAATCCTACCTGCTATCCCACGTCCACTCTCGTGAGGTGGCTGACTTGGCAGATACAAATTGTGAGAAGAGATCACTCCTCCTAAATGCTGTTGGAACTGAAAATTCAACCTACCGGTGAGCTCCCTACTTGAACACCATGATACATAAATCCATGTTCAGTAACATAAATATTTTTGGATCTGTGGATGATATATATTTCATGATGAATTTCGATTGGCATATATATTTCTACTTTTTAATGTCTGTGTGTGTGTTCTGTGTGTATGTGTGTGTGTATATATATACACACACACACACACACACAATATACACAAACTCTCCAGATTTTCAAAATATGAAATATATGTGTCTTAGTATACACTCCCTAAATTCATCCATGTTCATATATGTGGATTTATAATCAACTTTTCACAAGATTATTCTCAGAAATATTCATCCACCTGAAATACATATTTGTTTCCTAGTGCTGAAAACTAACTTCAGAGAATGGTGCATAGAGATCCTAATATTTCTACAGGAACTGACCCAGTTTAACATCAATGCCAGTAGATTCCTATGGGACATGATGTGTATTTTGACCTTCATTTTTATTCAACACTGATACATTACTATTTCTTCAGTTGATGCACATCATAGGATATGTATTTCATCCTCATGTTCACAAATTTCTAGGCATTTGGTTCACTTTCAATCACTTCCTGCTTCAGAACACATGTATTCCTCCACGTTTCTTGACTGGTCTTATCATGAGACTTCTTTCCAAACACATTCTTTTCAATTTCCACAATCCCTTTTGAAGCCAAACTCACACCCCCTTCATGGTAAACCATCACCCTAATATCACCATTAGATGTATAACTGGTTGGAATGAATGGTTGTGTATCAATATTAGATTTCCTATATATTTTCAGATATCCATTCAATCCATTATTTAAATTGGAACCAGTTATAATATTTATTCACAGTAGGGTCTATTCATGCATTATCTCTATATTCATAGACCCAGGGTACACCTATTTGTACCCCCAAAGGCTAATTTATATGTCTTCAACATATTACTCCCAGAAATGGTGGAAGAAATACTCATGACACCTGATCTCCATATACATTGTATCACAGTGATATTCTGGACACAAAATGCAAAGGTCACACTTATGATTGTACCAAAGCCTCATTGGAAAGTGAGCATGGATTACTCAAAACATCCTTGTCCAGGTTGCCTAATGCTCTCAAATGTCAATCCTATTGGTGACTACACATTTGTTTCTTCCTAAGATGATATATTCAACCTCAACCCTGTTGAATATGTCTAATCCTCTCACTCACTTTATACTTTGCCTGATTTCCTAATGTCTCTATTGATATCTGCTTTCCTACATATGTTCCCCAGTTCATCATTGTGACTGACCCTTAACATGTGCTGACATTTACATTCACTCTCTAACCGACACCCTATTGCTAAAGAACTTTTGGTCCAAATTTTATACTCACTCTTCTTCCTAAACCTACCAACTATCTTCCTAATCCTACCTACTATCCCTTTTTGACTGGATGTTCTCTTCTACATTCAATCATCCAAGGTACAAGGTCCTGTGCCATTGTATATCGATTTATCTGAGACATCTGTGCAGAAAGTCATTCAAAGCTAAGTAACCCAATCAAGGGCCCAATGCCCTTCTGGCCTTCAAATCTTACTTGGATTTCTGTTTTCATACATATATTTCACCTATATATTATTATAAATATCACAGGTTCCCAATACCATTCATCATCCAGCAGAGTGATTCCTAACCCAAACCGAACAGGTTCTTAACCCTAACCATACACTGTTCCCTCAATCTAACTTTACAGAAGAGCAGGGACAGAGTTGGTCTTACAATACAGGAATGTAGGGGATCTTCCACCTGCTGAGAACCTCAAAGGTCCATGCAGAAATGATCCCTGGAGAAGATGTAGGCCGCTGTGAAGGACCTGAGAGAGTACTAGTCATCTTCCATGGCAAACCACCTGGTCAGGATGAAGGGATGTGTCTGAATGAGCCTCTCTCTTCTTAATGTAGACAAGATGGACCAAAGCAGGCCTGTGTGGAGAGCTGTCCCTTGGTGCCTATGGTTGATATTCCATTCTAACTTGTGAAAGTGTCACAGGAAGGAGGGGCAGCCTCCATCTCATGGGAGCCCTGGAAGCAACTGTTAGGACACAGTGGTTGCCAAGGCAGTGACCTCATTCAGTTCCTGAAGGAAGTGACCTCACCTCACTTCCTTGGTGATGGAACTCTCTGAACTTGGGATCCAGGAAGCCAGGCACCCAGAGCCAGTCCCAGTCCCCGTCCCAGTGGGCTCACTTGTTTGGATTTACCAAGGACAGAGTCAGTCTTTCTTGGTACCTACTGATGTGAGGATGGCCAAATGCCAGGAAAGCTCTGCAGAGGGGCCTTTCCTGAGAAAGCAGGTAGTGGCTCACCGCTGGCTCCTGACAACTTCACAGAGTTGGCCAAGGAGGCCAGATGTGGGACAGGACAGGCCATTTCGCGGGAACATAGTATGGCCCACGAGTCAGACGGCACTCCGGGTAGTCACAGACCAACTTGGAAGAAGGAGGTGCCTTTGTGGGTGTGGGTGTGAGTTTGTGGTTTTGTCTCATGTTCTGAGAATAGGTAGGAAAGGCGGTTTGTTTGTTTTGGAGTGGACTGTTTCTAGTAAGTCTTTTGACGAGGCGAGTGTTTCTATGTTTGTGTATCCCACTGTGTCCCTGGTTGTAGACATTAGAAAAGAGAATGCATCAATGGATGTGTCCTGTCTAGTAGAAAGCTTCCCAGCATTCATCCTGCCCAATTCATGAATGGACTGCGGCTTGCCTTATGGATGGGCAACACCTACTATCTTCCTAAGTTCCTGTTTTCTTCCTGAATTCTGGCCACTCTCCAGAATAGGCTCATGGTTTTGTGTCCAAGATATGTACCACCTCCAAGCTCGGTGACATGGCCATGTACTGGAGAGCTGGAAGGAATGGTGAGCATCTCAGAAAACTCAGATATCAGTGTGACCAGTAAAGTCTCCCTGGAGAAACCCTGCTTTGGGCCTTTTGCTTACCTATTGTTGTGTTGCCCTGAATGTCAGGAAGGCCTTTGCCTCAGGGCACCCCTTTGTGAAGCCTGAAGAAAAAGTTTTCAAATGGAAATGAATGGGCATCACCTGTGGCTCTTTGCTTAATGGCTTTGCAAAGGGATGTGTCTGAATCAGCCTCTTGGCCCTGTGTGAGGCTGTGGCTTAGGTTGTCAGCACCTGACGGATCCAAAGAGAGATCCCATGTGTGCATCCAAAGCCAAATTGGCACAAAAGCAGTCATTGTGGATGATGTCTCTCGCATCCCTCTGTAAGGTTCCTGACCTCCATCAAGTGAGAATAGGGATCCTTCGGGTCAAAGGAGTTCTTCAAAGCCCTGCAGAGGCTAGCCCATAGGTGCTTGGGTTTTCTCATGACTCCAATTCACACAAAGAATCTATACCCGGCAGTCAGTAGGCCTCCAATTGGAGAAGCGGAGCCAGTATTAACGGCAGGCCTATTGGATCACTCCAGGTTCACAGGAAGGGTGTCCAGGCCACCCTGACATTAGGCAAATGAGGGGCAAGGGAGCTTATTGTGGACACTGTCTTGGGCTGTGCCCCTCATGGAAACCTCCAGCCAGATGTTATGATGAGTGTCTATGTGGAAGAAGATGAGGGCCATGTGGCAGTGTTTTGGTTTGAATTGTGGTCATTGGTGTGGCGGTGGGAAGAGATGACTGGGTCCACCTGGGCTTGAACTCTGGTGTGATTCCCCTTGGAGACTGAGTTCTGGAACTGACCTCAGAGAAGTATTGCCGTGAATTGTGTTGGGATTTGAGGAGGCCATGCATGAGAGTCGCCCTTGGAAACTGAGATCTAGGCCCAGGCTGGCTTTCCACAGAGCACTGGGAATCTCAGCCCGGATATCACATGATTTTATTCTTAAAGACCTGGCAGCCATAGTTGAGAGTCAAAACACACATGGACCTCACATTTGTAGACCTCAATGGGCCTGGCTTCCTGTGACCTTTCGGCCACTCTTTGGGAAGCCTTGTTTGTGAGAGTTCTCCAGAGCTTTTGTTGAAATGAGCTTCCTCACCATTTAATGGTTCCTGAAGGAATGGAAACCCACAGTGCCTCTAACTTCATCCTTTAAAAATGGCTGGCTAGATAAATACCATGAGATTTTTGAAATTCCCATGACCAGGTGGCACTGGAGAACCTTTGGATGTCCTGTTCTGCTGATCATGAGTGTACCAGACAGTGCCTTGATTGACTGGGTTTCATGAAAATGGTGTAAAACAGAGATGCCAGTAAGTTGGGGCCTGCTGAGTAGCGGGCCTAGAGCAGTGGTGTGCAGGTGTGTGATAAAACATCTGTGGTGGGGCCATGTGGATCTGCCACTGGCTTCCAAATGGCTTGTGACTGACATGGTGCAGTGAGCAGACCCTTCTATGTAAAGGCATCTTGTTATATGGAGAGGTTTCAGGGCAGTGTTCAGAATCACGTTGCTATGGTCAAGGGGGCAAGCTCTGTGGGATAGAAGCCTGGCTGGTGCATTCTCCTAGGACCTTGACCCACCACACGTGACAGAACTCCCTCCAGCACGGTGTCCCAGTTGAACTCCTTGTATTTCCTGAAGCAAATTCCAAACTCCCAGTGCAGCAGCAAGAAACACCACAAAAAGTGGAGGATGACCAAATGGCTTCAGAGTCCACACAGGGAGACATTTAGACCCCAGTGGCCACAGTTTACCTGCAAAAAGAGAATTCAGCACTTCTGCCTCATGTTCATTGGAAAATCAGAAACCATGTCCTCCAGGTCACATAGATGCAGACCCAGCTTTGATGGTCTCACTACAAAGGAAGCTAAAGCTCCTGACAACAACATATATTTCAAGTGCCCCACCTCAGAGGCAGTTTCTCACAAAGTCTTTAGGCCAGCAGAGCTCCATGTTTGTGGAGTGTTTACCCTGTCTCCCTTACTTATGGAAACTCCTCTACCACCTCCAAGGTTGTGAACTCCTGAGCATTGTCCATTCCACATACGTATTCACAGCTTTTCTAACTCTTCTCCATGAATTGCGTCTTACTTGTTGCGAAGGTAATGTCAAGGCATTGTTCTGGATGAGAGTGGGAAGGTTTTTGTGTAGCACATATTTGCCTACACATTGGATTCATTTTCCTATTTTCCGTTCGAAATACTGAATCCCTGACACTAACCCATACCCTACTAGATTCTGACTACGAATACTAATATGATGGAGAAAAATAACCCAAACACAATAGAAATACAGGCAGTTCAGAGCAGGCATGGTGTATAGTTGGACTTGCCTTTAGCATTACAAAGGGTAGGTGTTTTAAATCTTGTCCAATTTAATAGAAGTAGTTCTCCATGTGTTTTGAGAGTTAACAAATGTGTGAATTTCTGCCTCCCTTTCTCTGTAGCCTATTCAGCAACATGTATTTTTACATGCACATATAGAATCCTACCTGCTATCCCACGTCCACTCTTGTGAGGTGGCTGACTTGGCAGATACAAATTGTGAGAAGAGATCACTCCTCCTAAATGCTGTTGGAACTGAAAATTCAACCTACGGGTGAGCTTCCTACTTGAACAACATGATACATAAATCCATGTTCAGTAACATAAATATTTTTGGATCTGTGGATGATATATATTTCATGATGAATTTCGATTGGCATATATATTTCTACTTTTTAATGTCTGTGTGTGTGTTCTGTGTGTATGTGTGTGTGTATATATATACACACACACACACACACACAATATACACAAACTCTCCAGATTTTTCAAAATATGAAATATATGTGTCTTAGTATACACTCCCTAAATTCATCCATGTTCATATATGTGGATTTATAATCAACTTTTCACAAGATTATTCTCAGAAATATTCATCCACCTGAAATACATATTTGTTTCCTAGTGCTGAAAACTAACTTCAGAGAATGGTGCATAGAGATCCTAATATTTCTACAGGAACTGACCCAGTTTAACATCAATGCCAGTAGATTCCTATGGGACATGATGTGTATTTTGACCTTCATTTTTATTCAACACTGATACATTACTATTTCTTCAGTTGATGCACATCATAGGATATGTATTTCATCCTCATGTTCACAAATTTCTAGGCATTTGGTTCACTTTCAATCACTTCCTGCTTCAGAACACATGTATTCCTCCACGTTTCTTGACTGGTCTTTTCATGAGACTTCTTTCCAAACACATTCTTTTCCATTTCCATAATCCCTTTTGAAGCCAAACTCACACCCCCTTCATGGTAAACCATCACCCTAATATCACCATTAGATGTATAACTGGTTGGAATGAATGGTTGTGTATCAATATTAGATTTCCTATATATTTTCAGATATCCATTCAATCCATTATTTAAATTGGAACCAGTTATAATATTTATTCACAGTAGGGTCTATTCATGCATTATCTCTATATTCATAGACCCAGGGTACACCTATTTGTACCCCCAAAGGCTAATTTATATGTCTTCAACATATTACTCCCAGAAATGGTGGAAGAAATACTCATGACACCTGATCTCCATATACATTGTATCACAGTGATATTCTGGACACAAAATGCAAAGGTCACACTTATGATTGTACCAAAGCCTCATTGGAAAGTGAGCATGGATTACTCAAAACATCCTTGTCCAGGTTGCCTAATGCTCTCAAATGTCAATCCTATTGGTGACTACACATTTGTTTCTTCCTAAGATGATATATTCAACCTCAACCCTGTTGAATATGTCTAATCCTCTCACTCACTTTATACTTTGCCTGATTTCCTAATGTCTCTATTGATATCTGCTTTCCTACATATGTTCCCCAGTTCATCATTGTGACTGACCCTTAACATGTGCTGACATTTACATTCACTCTCTAACCGACACCCTATTGCTAAAGAACTTTTGGTCCAAATTTTATACTCACTCTTCTTCCTAAACCTACCAACTATCTTCCTAATCCTACCTACTATCCCTTTTTGACTGGGTGTTCTCTTCTACATTCAATCATCCAAGGTACAAGGTCCTGTGCCATTGTATATCGATTTATCTGAGACATCTGTGCAGAAAGTCATTCAAAGCTAAGTAACCCAATCAAGGGCCCAATGCCCTTCTGGCCTTCAAATCTTACTTGGATTTCTGTTTTCATACATATATTTCACCTATATATTATTATAAATATCACAGGTTCCCAATACCATTCATCATCCAGCAGAGTGATTCCTAACCCAAACCGAACAGGTTCTTAACCCTAACCATACACTGTTCCCTCAATCTAACTTTACAGAAGAGCAGGGACAGAGTTGGTCTTACAATACAGGAATGTAGGGGATCTTCCACCTGCTGAGAACCTCAAAGGTCCATGCAGAAATGATCCCTGGAGAAGATGTAGGCCGCTGTGAAGGACCTGAGAGAGCACAAGTCATCTTCCATGGCAAACCACCTGGTCAGGATGAAGGGATGTGTCTGAATGAGCCTCTCTCTTCTTAATGTAGACAAGATGGACCAAAGCAGGCCTGTGTGGAGAGCTGTTCCTTGGTGCCTATGGTTGATATTCCATTCTAACTTGTGAAAGTGTCAGAGGAAGGAGGGGCAGCCTCCATCTCATGGGAGCCCTGGAAGCAACTGTTAGGACACAGTGGTTGCCAAGGCAGTGACCTCATTCAGTTCCTGAAGGAAGTGACCTCACCTCACTTCCTTGGTGATGGAACTCTCTGAACTTGGGATCCAGGAAGCCAGGCACCCAGAGCCAGTCCCAGTCCCAGTCCCAGTGGGCTCACTTGTTTGGATTTACCAAGGACAGAGTCAGTCTTTCTTGGTACCTACTGATGTGAGGATGGCCAAATGCCAGGAAAGCTCTGCAGAGGGGCCTTTCCTGAGAAAGCAGGTAGTGGCTCACCGCTGGCTCCTGACAACTTCACAGAGTTGGCCAAGGAGGCCAGATGTGGGACAGGACAGGCCATTTCGCGGGAACATAGTATGGCCCACGAGTCAGACGGCACTCCGGGTAGTCACAGACCAACTTGGAAGAAGGAGGTGCCTTTGTGGGTGTGGGTGTGAGTTTGTGGTTTTGTCTCATGTTCTGAGAATAGGTAGGAAAGGCGGTTTGTTTGTTTTGGAGTGGACTGTTTCTAGTAAGTCTTTTGACGAGGCGAGTGTTTCTATGTTTGTGTATCCCACTGTGTCCCTGCTTGTAGACATTAGAAAAGAGAATGCATCAATGGATGTGTCCTGTCTAGTAGAAAGCTTCCCAGCATTCATCCTGCCCAATTCATGAATGGACTGCGGCTTGCCTTATGGATGGGCAACACCTACTATCTTCCTAAGTTCCTGTTTTCTTCCTGAATTCTGGCCACTCTCCAGAATAGGCTCATGGTTTTGTGTCCAAGATATGTACCACCTCCAAGCTCGGTGACATGGCCATGTACTGGAGAGCTGGAAGGAATGGTGAGCATCTCAGAAAACTCAGATATCAGTGTGACCAGTAAAGTCTCCCTGGAGAAACCCTGCTTTGGGCCTTTTGCTTACCTATTGTTCTGTTGCCCTGAATGTCAGGAAGGCCTTTGCCTCAGGGCACCCCTTTGTGAAGCCTGAAGAAAACAGTTTTCAAATGGAAATGAATGGGCATCACCTGTGGCTCTTTGCTTAATGGCTTTGCAAAGGGATGTGTCTGAATCAGCCTCTTGGCCCTGTGTGAGGCTGTGGCTTAGGTTGTCAGCACCTGACGGATCCAAAGAGAGATCCCATGTGTGCATCCAAAGCCAAATTGGCACAAAAGCAGTCATTGTGGATGATGTCTCTCGCATTCCTCTGTAAGGTTCCTGACCTCCATCAAGTGAGAATAGGGATCCTTCGGGTCAAAGGAGTTCTTCAAAGCCCTGCAGAGGCTAGCCCATAGGTGCTTGGGTTTTCTCATGACTCCAATTCACACAAAGAATCTATACCCGGCAGTCAGTAGGCCTCCAATTGGAGAAGCGGAGCCAGTATTAACGGCAGGCCTATTGGATCACTCCAGGTTCACAGGAAGGGTGTCCAGGCCACCCTGACATTAGGCAAATGAGGGGCAAGGGAGCTTATTGTGGACACTGTCTTGGGCTGTGCCCCTCATGGAAACCTCCAGCCCAGCCAGAGGTTATGATGAGTGTCTATGTGGAAGAAGATGAGGGCCATGTGGCAGTGTTTTGGTTTGAATTGTGGTCATTGGTGTGGCGGTGGGAAGAGATGACTGGGTCCACCTGGGCTTGAACTCTGGTGTGATTCCCCTTGGAGACCGAGTTCTGGAACTGACCTCAGAGAAGTATTGCCGTGAATTGTGTTGGGATTTGAGGAGGCCATGCATGAGAGTCGCCCTTGGAAACTGAGATCTAGGCCCAGGCTGGCTTTCCACAGAGCACTGGGAATCTCAGCCCGGATATCACATGATTTTATTCTTAAAGACCTGGCAGCCATAGTTGAGAGTCAAAACACACATGGACCTCACATTTGTAGACCTCAATGGGCCTGGCTTCCTGTGACTTTTCGGCCACTCTTTGGGAAGCCTTGTTTGTGAGAGTTCTCCAGAGCTTCCGTTGAAATGAGCTTCCTCACCATTTAATGGTTCCTGAAGGAATGGAAACCCACAGTGCCTCTAACTTCATCCTTTAAAAATGGCTAGCTAGATAAATACCATGAGATTTTTGAAATTCCCATGACCAGGTGGCACTGGAGAACCTTTGGATGTCCTGTTCTGCTGATCATGAGTGTACCAGACAGTGCCTTGATTGACTGGGTTTCATGAAAATGGTGTAAAACAGAGATGCCAGTAAGTTGGGGCCTGCTGAGTAGCGGGCCTAGAGCAGTGGTGTGCAGGTGTGTGATAAAACATCTGTGGTGGGGCCATGTGGATCTGCCACTGGCTTCCAAATGGCTTGTGACTGACATGGTGCAGTGAGCAGACCCTTCTATGTAAAGGCATCTTGTTATATGGAGAGGTTTCAGGGAAGTGTTCAGAATCAGGTTGCTATGGTCAAGGGGGCAAGCTCTGTGGGATAGAAGCCTGGCTGGTGCATTCTCCTAGGACCTTGACCCACCACACGTGACAGAACTCCCTCCAGCACGGTGTCCCAGTTGAACTCCTTGTATTTCCTGAAGCAAATTCCAAACTCCCAGTGCAGCAGCAAGAAACACCACGAAAAGTGGAGGATGACCAAATGGCTTCAGAGTCCACACAGGGAGACACTTAGACCCCAGTGGCCACAGTTTACCTGCAAAGAGAGAATTCAGCACTTCTGCCTCATGTTCATTGGAAAATCAGAAACCATGTCCTCCAGGTCACATAGATGCAGACCCAGCTTTGATGGTCTCACTACAAAGGAAGCTAAAGCTCCTGACAACAACATATATTTCAAGTGCCCCACCTCAGAGGCAGTTTCTCACAAAGTCTTTAGGCCAGCAGAGCTCCATGTTTGTGGAGTGTTTACCCTGTCTCCCTTACTTATGGAAACTCCTCTACCACCTCCAAGGTTGTGAACTCCTGAGCATTTTCCATTCCACATACGTATTCACAGCTTTTCTAACTCTTCTCCATGAATTGCGTCTTACTTGTTGCGAAGGTAATGTCAAGGCATTGTTCTGGATGAGAGTGGGAAGGTTTTTGTGTAGCACATATTTGCCTACACATTGGATTCATTTTCCTATTTTCCGTTCGAAATACTGAATCCCTGACACTAACCCATACCCTACTAGATTCTGACTACGAATACTAATATGATGGAGAAAAATAACCCAAACACAATAGAAATACAGGCAGTTCAGAGCAGGCATGGTGTATAGTTGGACTTGCCTTTAGCATTACAAAGGGTAGGTGTTTTAAATCTTGTCCAATTTAATAGAAGTAGTTCTCCATGTGTTTTGAGAGTTAACAAATGTGTGAATTTCTGCCTCCCTTTCTCTGTAGCCTATTCAGCAACATGTATTTTTACATGCACATATAGAATCCTACCTGCTATCCCACGTCCACTCTTGTGAGGTGGCTGACTTGGCAGATACAAATTGTGAGAAGAGATCACTCCTCCTAAATGCTGTTGGAACTGAAAATTCAACCTACGGGTGAGCTTCCTACTTGAACAACATGATACATAAATCCATGTTCAGTAACATAAATATTTTTGGATCTGTGGATGATATATATTTTATGATGAATTTCGATTGGCATATATATTTCTACTTTTTAATGTCTGTGTGTGTGTTCTGTGTGTATGTGTGTGTGTATATATATACACACACACACACACACACAATATACACAAACTCTCCAGATTTTTCAAAATATGAAATATATGTGTCTTAGTATACACTCCCTAAATTCATCCATGTTCATATATGTGGATTTATAATCAACTTTTCACAAGATTATTCTCAGAAATATTCATCCACCTGAAATACATATTTGTTTCCTAGTGCTGAAAACTAACTTCAGAGAATGGTGCATAGAGATCCTAATATTTCTACAGGAACTGACCCAGTTTAACATCAATGCCAGTAGATTCCTATGGGACATGATGTGTATTTTGACCTTCATTTTTATTCAACACTGATACATTACTATTTCTTCAGTTGATGCACATCATAGGATATGTATTTCATCCTCATGTTCACAAATTTCTAGGCATTTGGTTCACTTTCAATCACTTCCTGCTTCAGAACACATGTATTCCTCCACGTTTCTTGACTGGTCTTTTCATGAGACTTCTTTCCAAACACATTCTTTTCCATTTCCATAATCCCTTTTGAAGCCAAACTCACACCCCCTTCATGGTAAACCATCACCCTAATATCACCATTAGATGTATAACTGGTTGGAATGAATGGTTGTGTATCAATATTAGATTTCCTATATATTTTCAGATATCCATTCAATCCATTATTTAAATTGGAACCAGTTATAATATTTATTCACAGTAGGGTCTATTCATGCATTATCTCTATATTCATAGACCCAGGGTACACCTATTTGTACCCCCAAAGGCTAATTTATATGTCTTCAACATATTACTCCCAGAAATGGTGGAAGAAATACTCATGACACCTGATCTCCATATACATTGTATCACAGTGATATTCTGGACACAAAATGCAAAGGTCACACTTATGATTGTACCAAAGCCTCATTGGAAAGTGAGCATGGATTACTCAAAACATCCTTGTCCAGGTTGCCTAATGCTCTCAAATGTCAATCCTATTGGTGACTACACATTTGTTTCTTCCTAAGATGATATATTCAACCTCAACCCTGTTGAATATGTCTAATCCTCTCACTCACTTTATACTTTGCCTGATTTCCTAATGTCTCTATTGATATCTGCTTTCCTACATATGTTCCCCAGTTCATCATTGTGACTGACCCTTAACATGTGCTGACATTTACATTCACTCTCTAACCGACACCCTATTGCTAAAGAACTTTTGGTCCAAATTTTATACTCACTCTTCTTCCTAAACCTACCAACTATCTTCCTAATCCTACCTACTATCCCTTTTTGACTGGGTGTTCTCTTCTACATTCAATCATCCAAGGTACAAGGTCCTGTGCCATTGTATATCGATTTATCTGAGACATCTGTGCAGAAAGTCATTCAAAGCTAAGTAACCCAATCAAGGGCCCAATGCCCTTCTGGCCTTCAAATCTTACTTGGATTTCTGTTTTCATACATATATTTCACCTATATATTATTATAAATATCACAGGTTCCCAATACCATTCATCATCCAGCAGAGTGATTCCTAACCCAAACCGAACAGGTTCTTAACCCTAACCATACACTGTTCCCTCAATCTAACTTTACAGAAGAGCAGGGACAGAGTTGGTCTTACAATACAGGAATGTAGGGGATCTTCCACCTGCTGAGAACCTCAAAGGTCCATGCAGAAATGATCCCTGGAGAAGATGTAGGCCGCTGTGAAGGACCTGAGAGAGCACAAGTCATCTTCCATGGCAAACCACCTGGTCAGGATGAAGGGATGTGTCTGAATGAGCCTCTCTCTTCTTAATGTAGACAAGATGGACCAAAGCAGGCCTGTGTGGAGAGCTGTTCCTTGGTGCCTATGGTTGATATTCCATTCTAACTTGTGAAAGTGTCACAGGAAGGAGGGGCAGCCTCCATCTCATGGGAGCCCTGGAAGCAACTGTTAGGACACAGTGGTTGCCAAGGCAGTGACCTCATTCAGTTCCTGAAGGAAGTGACCTCACCTCACTTCCTTGGTGATGGAACTCTCTGAACTTGGGATCCAGGAAGCCAGGCACCCAGAGCCAGTCCCAGTCCCAGTCCCAGTGGGCTCACTTGTTTGGATTTACCAAGGACAGAGTCAGTCTTTCTTGGTACCTACTGATGTGAGGATGGCCAAATGCCAGGAAAGCTCTGCAGAGGGGCCTTTCCTGAGAAAGCAGGTAGTGGCTCACCGCTGGCTCCTGACAACTTCACAGAGTTGGCCAAGGAGGCCAGATGTGGGACAGGACAGGCCATTTCGCGGGAACATAGTATGGCCCACGAGTCAGACGGCACTCCGGGTAGTCACAGACCAACTTGGAAGAAGGAGGTGCCTTTGTGGGTGTGGGTGTGAGTTTGTGGTTTTGTCTCATGTTCTGAGAATAGGTAGGAAAGGCGGTTTGTTTGTTTTGGAGTGGACTGTTTCTAGTAAGTCTTTTGACGAGGCGAGTGTTTCTATGTTTGTGTATCCCACTGTGTCCCTGGTTGTAGACATTAGAAAAGAGAATGCATCAATGGATGTGTCCTGTCTAGTAGAAAGCTTCCCAGCATTCATCCTGCCCAATTCATGAATGGACTGCGGCTTGCCTTATGGATGGGCAACACCTACTATCTTCCTAAGTTCCTGTTTTCTTCCTGAATTCTGGCCACTCTCCAGAATAGGCTCATGGTTTTGTGTCCAAGATATGTACCACCTCCAAGCTCGGTGACATGGCCATGTACTGGAGAGCTGGAAGGAATGGTGAGCATCTCAGAAAACTCAGATATCAGTGTGACCAGTAAAGTCTCCCTGGAGAAACCCTGCTTTGGGCCTTTTGCTTACCTATTGTTCTGTTGCCCTGAATGTCAGGAAGGCCTTTGCCTCAGGGCACCCCTTTGTGAAGCCTGAAGAAAACAGTTTTCAAATGGAAATGAATGGGCATCACCTGTGGCTCTTTGCTTAATGGCTTTGCAAAGGGATGTGTCTGAATCAGCCTCTTGGCCCTGTGTGAGGCTGTGGCTTAGGTTGTCAGCACCTGACGGATCCAAAGAGAGATCCCATGTGTGCATCCAAAGCCAAATTGGCACAAAAGCAGTCATTGTGGATGATGTCTCTCGCATTCCTCTGTAAGGTTCCTGACCTCCATCAAGTGAGAATAGGGATCCTTCGGGTCAAAGGAGTTCTTCAAAGCCCTGCAGAGGCTAGCCCATAGGTGCTTGGGTTTTCTCATGACTCCAATTCACACAAAGAATCTATACCCGGCAGTCAGTAGGCCTCCAATTGGAGAAGCGGAGCCAGTATTAACGGCAGGCCTATTGGATCACTCCAGGTTCACAGGAAGGGTGTCCAGGCCACCCTGACATTAGGCAAATGAGGGGCAAGGGAGCTTATTGTGGACACTGTCTTGGGCTGTGCCCCTCATGGAAACTTCCAGCCCAGCCAGAGGTTATGATGAGTGTCTATGTGGAAGAAGATGAGGGCCATGTGGCAGTGTTTTGGTTTGAATTGTGGTCATTGGTGTGGCGGTGGGAAGAGATGACTGGGTCCACCTGGGCTTGAACTCTGGTGTGATTCCCCTTGGAGACTGAGTTCTGGAACTGACCTCAGAGAAGTATTGCCGTGAATTGTGTTGGGATTTGAGGAGGCCATGCATGAGAGTCGCCCTTGGAAACTGAGATCTAGGCCCAGGCTGGCTTTCCACAGAGCACTGGGAATCTCAGCCCGGATATCACATGATTTTATTCTTAAAGACCTGGCAGCCATAGATGAGAGTCAAAACACACATGGACCTCACATTTGTAGACCTCAATGGGCCTGGCTTCCTGTGACCTTTCGGCCACTCTTTGGGAAGCCTTGTTTGTGAGAGTTCTCCAGAGCTTTTGTTGAAATGAGCTTCCTCACCATTTAATGGTTCCTGAAGGAATGGAAACCCACAGTGCCTCTAACTTCATCCTTTAAAAATGGCTAGCTAGATAAATACCATGAGATTTTTGAAATTCCCATGACCAGGTGGCACTGGAGAACCTTTGGATGTCCTGTTCTGCTGATCATGAGTGTAACAGACAGTGCCTTGATTGACTGGGTTTCATGAAAATGGTGTAAAACAGAGATGCCAGTAAGTTGGGGCCTGCTGAGTAGCGGGCCTAGAGCAGTGGTGTGCAGGTGTGTGATAAAACATCTGTGGTGGGGCCATGTGGATCTGCCACTGGCTTCCAAATGTCTTGTGACTGACATGGTGCAGTGAGCAGACCCTTCTATGTAAAGGCATCTTGTTATATGGAGAGGTTTCAGGGCAGTGTCCAGAATCAGGCTGCTATGGTCAAGGGGGCAAGCTCTGTGGGATAGAAGCCTGGCTGGTGCATTCTCCTAGGACCTTGACCCACCACACGTGACAGAACTCCCTCCAGCACGGTGTCCCAGTTGAACTCCTTGTATTTCCTGAAGCAAATTCCAAACTCCCAGTGCAGCAGCAAGAAACACAGTGAAAAGTGGAGGATGACCAAACGGCTTCACAGTCCACACAGGGAGACACTTAGACCCCAGTGGCCACAGTTTACCTGCAAAGAGAGAATTCAGCACTTCTGCCTCATGTTCATTGGAAAATCAGAAACCATGTCCTCCAGGTCACATAGATGCAGACCCAGCTTTGATGGTCTCACTACAAAGGAAGCTAAAGCTCCTGACAACAACATATATTTCAAGTGCCCCACCTCAGAGGCAGTTTCTCACAAAGTCTTTAGGCCAGCAGAGCTCCATGTTTGTGGAGTGTTTACCCTGTCTCCCTTACTTATGGAAACTCCTCTACCACCTCCAAGGTTGTGAACTCCTGAGCATTTTCCATTCCACATACGTATTCACAGCTTTTCTAACTCTTCTCCACGAATTGCGTCTTACTTGTTGCGAAGGTAATGTCAAGGCATTGTTCTGGATGAGAGTGGGAAGGTTTTTGTGTAGCACATATTTGCCTACACATTGGATTCATTTTCCTATTTTCCGTTCGAAATACTGAATCCCTGACACTAACCCATACCCTACTAGATTCTGACTACGAATACTAATATGATGGAGAAAAATAACCCAAACACAATAGAAATACAGGCAGTTCAGAGCAGGCATGGTGTATAGTTGGACTTGCCTTTAGCATTACAAAGGGTAGGTGTTTTAAATCTTGTCCAATTTAATAGAAGTAGTTCTCCATGTGTTTTGAGAGTTAACAAATGTGTGAATTTCTGTCTCCCTTTCTCTGTAGCCTATTCAGCAACATGTATTTTTACATGCACATATAGAATCCTACCTGCTATCCCTCGTCCACTCTTGTGAGGTGGCTGACTTGGCAGATACAAATTGTGAGAAGAGATCACTCCTCCTAAATGCTGTTGGAACTGAAAATTCAACCTACCGGTGAGCTTCCTACTTGAACAACATGATACATAAATCCATGTTCAGTAACATAATTTTTTTTGGATCTGTGGATGATATATATTTCATGATGAATTTCGATTGGCATATATATTTCTACTTTTTAATGTCTGTGTGTGTGTTCTGTGTGTATGTGTGTGTGTATATATATATATACACACACACACACAATATACACAAACTCTCCAGATTTTTCAAAATATGAAATATATGTGTCTTAGTATACACTCCCTAAATTCATCCATGTTCATATATGTGGATTTATAATCAACTTTTCACAAGATTATTCTCAGAAATATTCATCCACCTGAAATACATATTTGTTTCCTAGTGCTGAAAACTAACTTCAGAGAATGGTGCATAGAGATCCTAATATTTCTACAGGAACTGACCCAGTTTAACATCAATGCCAGTAGATTCCTATGGGACATGATGTGTATTTTGACCTTCATTTTTATTCAACACTGATACATTACTATTTCTTCAGTTGATGCACATCATAGGATATGTATTTCATCCTCATGTTCACAAATTTCTAGGCATTTGGTTCACTTTCAATCACTTCCTGCTTCAGAACACATGTATTCCTCCACGTTTCTTGACTCGTCTTATCATGAGACTTCTTTCCAAACACATTCTTTTCCATTTCCATAATCCCTTTTGAAGCCAAACTCACACCCCCTTCATGGTAAACCATCACCCTAATATCACCATTAGATGTATAACTGGTTGGAATGAATGGTTGTGTATCAATATTAGATTTCCTATATATTTTCAGATATCCATTCAATCCATTATTTAAATTGGAACCAGTTATAATATTTATTCACAGTAGGGTCTATTCATGCATTATCTCTATATTCATAGACCCAGGGTATACCTATTTGTACCCCCAAAGGCTAATTTATATGTCTTCAACATATTACTCCCAGAAATGGTGGAAAAATTACTCATGACACCTGATCTCCATATACATTGTATCACAGTGATATTCTGGACACAAAATGCAAAGGTCACACTTATGATTGTACCAAAGCCTCATTGGAAAGTGAGCATGGATTACTCAAAACATCCTTGTCCAGGTTGCCTAATGCTCTCAAATGTCAATCCTATTGGTGACTACACATTTGTTTCTTCCTAAGATGATATATTCAACCTCAACCCTGTTGAATATGTCTAATCCTCTCACTCACTTTATACTTTGCCTGATTTCCTAATGTCTCTATTGATATCTGCTTTCCTACATATGTTCCCCAGTTCATCATTGTGACTGACCCTTAACATGTGCTGACATTTACATTCACTCTCTAACCGACACCCTATTGCTAAAGAACTTTTGGTCCAAATTTTATACTCACTCTTCTTCCTAAACCTACCAACTATCTTCCTAATCCTACCTACTATCCCTTTTTGACTGGATGTTCTCTTCTACATTCAATCATCCAAGGTACAAGGTCCTGTGCCATTGTATATCGATTTATCTGAGACATCTGTGCAGAAAGTCATTCAAAGCTAAGTAACCCAATCAAGGGCCCAATGCCCTTCTGGCCTTCAAATCTTACTTGGATTTCTGTTTTCATACATATATTTCATCTATATATTATTATAAATATCACAGGTTCCCAATACCATTCATCATCCAGCAGAGTGATTCCTAACCCAAACCGAACAGGTTCTTAACCCTAACCATACACTGTTCCCTCAATCTAACTTTACAGAAGAGCAGGGACAGAGTTGGTCTTACAATACAGGAATGTAGGGGATCTTCCACCTGCTGAGAACCTCAAAGGTCCATGCAGAAATGATCCCTGGAGAAGATGTAGGCCGCTGTGAAGGACCTGAAAGAGCACAAGTCATCTTCCATGGCAAACCACCTGGTCAGGATGAAGGGATGTGTCTGAATGAGCCTCTCTCTTCTTAATGTAGACAAGATGGACCAAAGCAGGCCTGTGTGGAGAGCTGTCCCTTGGTGCCTATGGTTGATATTCCATTCTAACTTGTGAAAGTGTCACAGGAAGGAGGGGCAGCCTCCATCTCATGGGAGCCCTGGAAGCAACTGTTAGGACACAGTGGTTGCCAAGGCAGTGACCTCATTCAGTTCCTGAAGGAAGTGACCTCACCTCACTTCCTTGGTGATGGAACTCTCTGAACTTGGGATCCAGGAAGCCAGGCACCCAGAGCCAGTCCCAGTCCCAGTCCCAGTGGGCTCACTTGTTTGGATTTACCAAGGACAGAGTCAGTCTTTCTTGGTACCTACTGATGTGAGGATGGCCAAATGCCAGGAAAGCTCTGCAGAGGGGCCTTTCCTGAGAAAGCAGGTAGTGGCTCACCGCTGGCTCCTGACAACTTCACAGAGTTGGCCAAGGAGGCCAGATGTGGGACAGGACAGGCCATTTCGCGGGAACATAGTATGGCCCACGAGTCAGACGGCACTCCGGGTAGTCACAGACCAACTTGGAAGAAGGAGGTGCCTTTGTGGGTGTGGGTGTGAGTTTGTGGTTTTGTCTCATGTTCTGAGAATAGGTAGGAAAGGCGGTTTGTTTGTTTTGGAGTGGACTGTTTCTAGTAAGTCTTTTGACGAGGCGAGTGTTTCTATGTTTGTGTATCCCACTGTGTCCCTGGTTGTAGACATTAGAAAAGAGAATGCATCAATGGATGTGTCCTGTCTAGTAGAAAGCTTCCCAGCATTCATCCTGCCCAATTCATGAATGGACTGCGGCTTGCCTTATGGATGGGCAACACCTACTATCTTCCTAAGTTCCTGTTTTCTTCCTGAATTCTGGCCACTCTCCAGAATAGGCTCATGGTTTTGTGTCCAAGATATGTACCACCTCCAAGCTCGGTGACATGGCCATGTACTGGAGAGCTGGAAGGAATGGTGAGCATCTCAGAAAACTCAGATATCAGTGTGACCAGTAAAGTCTCCCTGGAGAAACCCTGCTTTGGGCCTTTTGCTTACCTATTGTTGTGTTGCCCTGAATGTCAGGAAGGCCTTTGCCTCAGGGCACCCCTTTGTGAAGCCTGAAGAAAACAGTTTTCAAATGGAAATGAATGGGCATCACCTGTGGCTCTTTGCTTAATGGCTTTGCAAAGGGATGTGTCTGAATCAGCCTCTTGGCCCTGTGTGAGGCTGTGGCTTCGGTTGTCAGCACCTGACGGATCCAAAGAGAGATCCCATGTGTGCATCCAAAGCCAAATTGGCACAAAAGCAGTCATTGTGGATGATGTCTCTCACATTCCTCTGTAAGGTTCCTGACCTCCATCAAGTGAGAATAGGGATCCTTCGGGTCAAAGGAGTTCTTCAAAGCCCTGCAGAGGCTAGCCCATAGGTGCTTGGGTTTTCTCATGACTCCAATTCACACAAAGAACCTATACCTGGCAGTCAGTAGGCCTCCAATTGGAGAAGCAGAGCCAGTATTAACGGCAGGCCTATTGGATCACTCCAGGTTCACAGGAAGGGTGTCCAGGCCACCCTGACATTAGGCAAATGAGGGGCAAGGGAGCTTATTGTGGACACTGTCTTGGGCTGTGCCCCTCATGGAAACCTCCAGCCCAGCCAGAGGTTATGATGAGTGTCTATGTGGAAGAAGATGAGGGCCATGTGGCAGTGTTTTGGTTTGAATTGTGGTCATTGGTGTGGCGGTGGGAAGAGATGACTGGGTCCACCTGGGCTTGAACTCTGGTGTGATTCCCCTTGGAGACTGAGTTCTGGAACTGACCTCAGAGTAGTATTGCCGTGAATTGTGTTGGGATTTGAGGAGGCCATGCATGAGAGTCGCCCTTGGAAACTGAGATGTAGGCCCAGGCTGGCTTTCCACAGAGCAATGGGAATCTCAGCCCGGATATCACATGATTTTATTCTTAAAGACCTGGCAGCCATAGTTGAGAGTCAAAACACACATGGACCTCACATTTGTAGACCTCAATGGGCCTGGCTTCGTGTGACCTTTTGGCCACTCTTTGGGAAGCCTTGTTTGTGAGAGTTCTCCAGAGCTTTCATTGAAATGAGCTTCCTCACCATTTAATGGTTCCTGAAGGAATGGAAACCCACAGTGCCTCTAACTTCATCCTTTAAAAATGGCTAGCTAGATAAATACCATGAGATTTTTGAAATTCCCATGACCAGGTGGCACTGGAGAACCTTTGGATGTCCTGTTCTGCTGATCATGAGTGTACAAGACAGTGCCTTGATTGACTGGGTTTCATGAAAATGGTGTAAAACAGAGATGCCAGTAAGTTGGGGCCTGCTGAGTAGCGGGCCTAGAGCAGTGGTGTGCAGGTGTGTGATAAAACATCTGTGGTGGGGCCATGTGGATCTGCCACTGGCTTCCAAATGGCTTGTGACTGACATGGTGCAGTGAGCAGACCCTTCTATGTAAAGGCATCTTGTTATATGGAGAGGTTTCAGGGCAGTGTCCAGAATCAGGTTGCTATGGTCAAGGGGGCAAGCTCTGTGGGATAGAAGCCTGGCTGGTGCATTCTCCTAGGACCTTGACCCACCACACGTGACAGAACTCCCTCCAGCACGGTGTCCCAGTTGAACTCCTTGTATTTCCTGAAGCAAATTCCAAACTCCCAGTGCAGCAGCAAGAAACACAGTGAAAAGTGGAGGATGACCAAATGGCTTCACAATCCACACAGGGAGACACTTAGACCCCAGTGGCCACAGTTTACCTGCAAAGAGAGAATTCAGCACTTCTGCCTCATGTTCATTGGAAAATCAGAAACCATGTCCTCCAGGTCACATAGATGCAGACCCAGCTTTGATGGTCTCACTACAAAGGAAGCTAAAGCTCCTGACAACAACATATATTTCAAGTGCCCCACCTCAGAGGCAGTTTCTCACAAAGTCTTTAGGCCAGCAGAGCTCCATGTTTGTGGAGTGTTTACCCTGTCTCCCTTACTTATAGAAACTCCTCTACCACCTCCAAGGTTGTGAACTCCTGAGCATTTTCCATTCCACATACGTATTCACAGCTTTTCTAACTCTTCTCCACGAATTGCGTCTTACTTGTTGCGAAGGTAATGTCAAGGCATTGTTCTGGATGAGAGTGGGAAGGTTTTTGTGTAGCACATATTTGCCTACACATTGGATTCATTTTCCTATTTTCCGTTTGAAATACTGAATCCCTGACACTAACCCATACCCTACTAGATTCTGACTACGAATACTAATATGATGGAGAAAAATAACCCAAACACAATAGAAATACAGGCATTTCAGAGCAGGCATGGTGTATAGTTGGACTTGCCTTTAGCATTACAAAGGGTAGGTGTTTTAAATCTTGTCCAATTTAATAGAAGTAGTTCTCCATGTGTTTTGAGAGTTAACAAATGTGTGAATTTCTGTTTCCCTTTCTCTGTAGCCTATTCAGCAACATGTATTTTTACATGCACATATAGAATCCTACCTGCTATCCCACGTCCACTCTTGTGAGGTGGCTGACTTGGCAGATACAATTTGTGAGAAGAGATCACTCCTCCTAAATGCTGTTGGAACTGAAAATTCAACCTACCGGTGAGCTTCCTACATGAACAACATGATACATAAATCCATGTTCAGTAACATAATTTTTTTTGGATCTGTGGATGATATATATTTCATGATGAATTTCGATTGGCATATATATTTCTACTTTTTAATGTCTGTGTGTGTGTTCTGTGTGTATGTGTGTGTGTATATATATATACACACACACACACACAATATACACAAACTCTCCAGATTTTTCAAAATATGAAATATATGTGTCTTAGTATACACTCCCTAAATTCATCCATGTTCATATATGTGGATTTATAATCAACTTTTCACAAGATTATTCTCAGAAATATTCATCCACCTGAAATACATATTTGTTTCCTAGTGCTGAAAACTAACTTCAGAGAATGGTGCATAGAGATCCTAATATTTCTACAGGAACTGACCCAGTTTAACATCAATGCCAGTAGATTCCTATGGGACATGATGTGTATTTTGACCTTCATTTTTATTCAACACTGATACATTACTATTTCTTCAGTTGATGCACATCATAGGATATGTATTTCATCCTCATGTTCACAAATTTCTAGGCATTTGGTTCACTTTCAATCACTTCCTGCTTCAGAACACATGTATTCCTCCACGTTTCTTGACTGGTCTTTTCATGAGACTTCTTTCCAAACACATTCTTTTCCATTTCCATAATCCCTTTTGAAGCCAAACTCACACCCCCTTCATGGTAAACCATCACCCTAATATCACCATTAGATGTATAACTGGTTGGAATGAATGGTTGTGTATCAATATTAGATTTCCTATATATTTTCAGATATCCATTCAATCCATTATTTAAATTGGAACCAGTTATAATATTTATTCACAGTAGGGTCTATTCATGCATTATCTCTATATTCATAGACCCAGGGTACACCTATTTGTACCCCCAAAGGCTAATTTATATGTCTTCAACATATTACTCCCAGAAATGGTGGAAGAAATACTCATGACACCTGATCTCCATATACATTGTATCACAGTGATATTCTGGACACAAAATGCAAAGGTCACACTTATGATTGTACCAAAGCCTCATTGGAAAGTGAGCATGGATTACTCAAAACATCCTTGTCCAGGTTGCCTAATGCTCTCAAATGTCAATCCTATTGGTGACTACACATTTGTTTCTTCCTAAGATGATATATTCAACCTCAACCCTGTTGAATATGTCTAATCCTCTCACTCACTTTATACTTTGCCTGATTTCCTAATGTCTCTATTGATATCTGCTTTCCTACATATGTTCCCCAGTTCATCATTGTGACTGACCCTTAACATGTGCTGACATTTACATTCACTCTCTAACCGACACCCTATTGCTAAAGAACTTTTGGTCCAAATTTTATACTCACTCTTCTTCCTAAACCTACCAACTATCTTCCTAATCCTACCTACTATCCCTTTTTGACTGGATGTTCTCTTCTACATTCAATCATCCAAGGTACAAGGTCCTGTGCCATTGTATATCGATTTATCTGAGACATCTGTGCAGAAAGTCATTCAAAGCTAAGTAACCCAATCAAGGGCCCAATGCCCTTCTGGCCTTCAAATCTTACTTGGATTTCTGTTTTCATACATATATTTCACCTATATATTATTATAAATATCACAGGTTCCCAATACCATTCATCATCCAGCAGAGTGATTCCTAACCCAAACCGAACAGGTTCTTAACCCTAACCATACACTGTTCCCTCAATCTAACTTTACAGAAGAGCAGGGACAGAGTTGGTCTTACAATACAGGAATGTAGGGGATCTTCCACCTGCTGAGAACCTCAAAGGTCCATGCAGAAATGATCCCTGGAGAAGATGTAGGCCGCTGTGAAGGACCTGAGAGAGCACAAGTCATCTTCCATGGCAAACCACCTGGTCAGGATGAAGGGATGTGTCTGAATGAGCCTCTCTCTTCTTAATGTAGACAAGATGGACCAAAGCAGGCCTGTGTGGAGAGCTGTTCCTTGGTGCCTATGGTTGATATTCCATTCTAACTTGTGAAAGTGTCACAGGAAGGAGGGGCAGCCTCCATCTCATGGGAGCCCTGGAAGCAACTGTTAGGACACAGTGGTTGCCAAGGCAGTGACCTCATTCAGTTCCTGAAGGAAGTGACCTCACCTCACTTCCTTGGTGATGGAACTCTCTGAACTTGGGATCCAGGAAGCCAGGCACCCAGAGCCAGTCCCAGTCCCCGTCCCAGTGGGCTCACTTGTTTGGATTTACCAAGAACAGAGTCAGTCTTTCTTGGTACCTACTGATGTGAGGATGGCCAAATGCCAGGAAAGCTCTGCAGAGGGGCCTTTCCTGAGAAAGCAGGTAGTGGCTCACCGCTGGCTCCTGACAACTTCACAGAGTTGGCCAAGGAGGCCAGATGTGGGACAGGACAGGCCATTTCGCGGGAACATAGTATGGCCCACGAGTCAGATGGCACTCCGTGTAGTCACAGACCAACTTGGAAGAAGGAGGTGCCTTTGTGGGTGTGGGTGTGAGTTTGTGGTTTTGTCTCATGTTCTGAGAATAGGTAGGAAAGGCGGTTTGTTTGTTTTGGAGTGGACTGTTTCTAGTAAGTCTTTTGACGAGGCGAGTGTTTCTATGTTTGTGTATCCCACTGTGTCCCTGGTTGTAGACATTAGAAAAGAGAATGCATCAATGGATGTGTCCTGTCTAGTAGAAAGCTTCCCAGCATTCATCCTGCCCAATTCATGAATGGACTGCGGCTTGCCTTATGGATGGGCAACACCTACTATCTTCCTAAGTTCCTGTTTTCTTCCTGAATTCTGGCCACTCTCCAGAATAGGCTCATGGTTTTGTGTCCAAGATATGTACCACCTCCAAGCTCGGTGACATGGCCATGTACTGGAGAGCTGGAAGGAATGGTGAGCATCTCAGAAAACTCAGATATCAGTGTGACCAGTAAAGTCTCCCTGGAGAAACCCTGCTTTGGGCCTTTTGCTTACCTATTGTTCTGTTGCCCTGAATGTCAGGAAGGCCTTTGCCACAGGGCACCCCTTTGTGAAGCCTGAAGAAAACAGTTTTCAAATGGAAATGCATGGGCATCACCTGTGGCTCTTTGCTTAATGGCTTTGCAAAGGGATGTGTCTGAATCAGCCTCTTGGCCCTGTGTGAGGCTGTGGCTTAGGTTGTCAGCACCTGAGGGATCCAAAGAGAGATCCCATGTGTGCATCCAAAGCCAAATTGGCACAAAAGCAGTCATTGTGGATGATGTCTCTCGCCTTCCTCTGTAAGGTTCCTGACCTCCATCAAGTGAGAATAGGGATCCTTCCGGTCAAAGGAGTTCTTCAAAGCCCTGCAGAGGCTAGCCCATAGGTGCTTGGGTTTTCTCATGACTCCAATTCACACAAAGAATCTATACCCGGCAGTCAGTAGGCCTCCAATTGCAGAAGCGGAGCCAGTATTAACGGCAGGCCTATTGGATCACTCCAGGTTCACAGGAAGGGTGTCCAGGCCACCCTGACATTAGGCAAATGAGGGGCAAGGGAGCTTATTGTGGACACTGTCTTGGGCTGTGCCCCTCATGGAAACCTCCAGCCAGATGTTATGATGAGTGTCTATGTGGAAGAAGATGAGGGCCATGTGGCAGTGTTTTGGTTTGAATTGTGGTCATTGGTGTGGCGGTGGGAAGAGATGACTGGGTCCACCTGGGCTTGAACTCTGGTGTGATTCCCCTTGGAGACTGAGTTCTGGAACTGACCTCAGAGAAGTATTGCCGTGAATTGTGTTGGGATTTGAGGAGGCCATGCATGAGAGTCGCCCTTGGAAACTGAGATCTAGGCCCAGGCTGGCTTTCCACAGAGCACTGGGAATCTCAGCCCGGATATCACATGATTTTATTCTTAAAGACCTGCCAGCCATAGTTGAGAGTCAAAACACACATGGACCTCACATTTGTAGACCTCAATGGGCCTGGCTTCCTGTGACCTTTCGGCCACTCTTTGGGAAGCCTTGTTTGTGAGAGTTCTCCAGAGCTTTTGTTGAAATGAGCTTCCTCACCATTTAATGGTTCCTGAAGGAATGGAAACCCACAGTGCCTCTAACTTCATCCTTTAAAAATGGCTAGCTAGATAAATACCATGAGATTTTTGAAATTCCCATGACCAGGTGGCACTGGAGAACCTTTGGATGCCCTGTTCTGCTGATCATGAGTGTACCAGACAGTGCCTTGATTGACTGGGTTTCATGAAAATGGTGTAAAACAGAGATGCCAGTAAGTTGGGGCCTGCTGAGTAGCGGGCCTAGAGCAGTGGTGTGCAGGTGTGTGATAAAACATCTGTGGTGGGGCCATGTGGATCTGCCACTGGCTTCCAAATGGCTTGTGACTGACATGGTGCAGTGAGCAGACCCTTCTATGTAAAGGCATCTTGTTATATGGAGAGGTTTCAGGGCAGTGTTCAGAATCAGGTTGCTATGGTCAAGGGGGCAAGCTCTGTGGGATAGAAGCCTGGCTGGTGCATTCTCCTAGGACATTGACCCACCACACGTGACAGAACTCCCTCCAGCACGGTGTCCCAGTTGAACTCCTTGTATTTCCTGAAGCAAATTCCAAACTCCCAGTGCAGCAGCAAGAAACACCACGAAAAGTGGAGGATGACCAAATGGCTTCAGAGTCCACACAGGGAGACACTTAGACCCCAGTGGCCACAGTTTACCTGCAAAGAGAGAATTCAGCACTTCTGCCTCATGTTCATTGGAAAATCAGAAACCATGTCCTCCAGGTCACATAGATGCAGACCCAGCTTTGATGGTCTCACTACAAAGGAAGCTAAAGCTCCTGACAACAACATATATTTCAAGTGCCCCACCTCAGAGGCAGTTTCTCACAAAGTCTTTAGGCCAGCAGAGCTCCATGTTTGTGGAGTGTTTACCCTGTCTCCCTTACTTATGGAAACTCCTCTACCACCTCCAAGGTTGTGAACTCCTGAGCATTGTCCATTCCACATACGTATTCACAGCTTTTCTAACTCTTCTCCATGAATTGCGTCTTACTTGTTGCAAAGGTAATGTCAAGGCATTGTTCTGGATGAGAGTGGGAAGGTTTTTGTGTAGCACATATTTGCCTACACATTGGATTCATTTTCCTATTTTCCGTTCGAAATACTGAATCCCTGACACTAACCCATACCCTACTAGATTCTGACTACGAATACTAATATGATGGAGAAAAATAACCCAAACACAATAGAAATACAGGCAGTTCAGAGCAGGCATGGTGTATAGTTGGACTTGCCTTTAGCATTACAATGGGTAGGTGTTTTAAATCTTGTCCAATTTAATAGAAGTAGTTCTCCATGTGTTTTGAGAGTTAACAAATGTGTGAAATTCTGTCTCCCTTTCTCTGTAGCCTATTCAGCAACATGTATTTTTACATGCACATATAGAATCTTACCTGCTATCCCACGTCCACTCTTGTGAGGTGGCTGACTTGGCAGATACAAATTGTGAGAAGAGATCACTCCTCCTAAATGCTGTTGGAACTGAAAATTCAACCTACCGGTGAGCTTCCTACTTGAACACCATGATACATAAATCCATGTTCAGTAACATAAATATTTCGGATCTGTGGATGATATATATTTCATGATGAATTTCGATTGGCATATATATTTCTACTTTTTAATGTCTGTGTGTGTGTTCTGTGTGTATGTGTGTGTGTATATATATACACACACACACACACACACAATATACACAAACTCTCCAGATTTTTCAAAATATGAAATATATGTGTCTTAGTATACACTCCCTAAATTCATCCATGTTCATATATGTGGATTTATAATCAACTTTTCACAAGATTATTCTCAGAAATATTCATCCACCTGAAATACATATTTGTTTCCTAGTGCTGAAAACTAACTTCAGAGAATGGTGCATAGAGATCCTAATATTTCTACAGGAACTGACCCAGTTTAACATCAATGCCAGTAGATTCCTATGGGACATGATGTGTATTTTGACCTTCATTTTTATTCAACACTGATACATTACTATTTCTTCAGTTGATGCACATCATAGGATATGTATTTCATCCTCATGTTCACAAATTTCTAGGCATTTGGTTCACTTTCAATCACTTCCTGCTTCAGAACACATGTATTCCTCCACGTTTCTTGACTGGTCTTTTCATGAGACTTCTTTCCAAACACATTCTTTTCCATTTCCATAATCCCTTTTGAAGCCAAACTCACACCCCCTTCATGGTAAACCATCACCCTAATATCACCATTAGATGTATAACTGGTTGGAATGAATGGTTGTGTATCAATATTAGATTTCCTATATATTTTCAGATATCCATTCAATCCATTATTTAAATTGGAACCAGTTATAATATTTATTCACAGTAGGGTCTATTCATGCATTATCTCTATATTCATAGACCCAGGGTACACCTATTTGTACCCCCAAAGGCTAATTTATATGTCTTCAACATATTACTCCCAGAAATGGTGGAAGAAATACTCATGACACCTGATCTCCATATACATTGTATCACAGTGATATTCTGGACACAAAATGCAAAGGTCACACTTATGATTGTACCAAAGCCTCATTGGAAAGTGAGCATGGATTACTCAAAACATCCTTGTCCAGGTTGCCTAATGCTCTCAAATGTCAATCCTATTGGTGACTACACATTTGTTTCTTCCTAAGATGATATATTCAACCTCAACCCTGTTGAATATGTCTAATCCTCTCACTCACTTTATACTTTGCCTGATTTCCTAATGTCTCTATTGATATCTGCTTTCCTACATATGTTCCCCAGTTCATCATTGTGACTGACCCTTAACATGTGCTGACATTTACATTCACTCTCTAACCGACACCCTATTGCTAAAGAACTTTTGGTCCAAATTTTATACTCACTCTTCTTCCTAAACCTACCAACTATCTTCCTAATCCTACCTACTATCCCTTTTTGACTGGATGTTCTCTTCTACATTCAATCATCCAAGGTACAAGGTCCTGTGCCATTGTATATCGATTTATCTGAGACATCTGTGCAGAAAGTCATTCAAAGCTAAGTAACCCAATCAAGGGCCCAATGCCCTTCTGGCCTTCAAATCTTACTTGGATTTCTGTTTTCATACATATATTTCACCTATATATTATTATAAATATCACAGGTTCCCAATACCATTCATCATCCAGCAGAGTGATTCCTAACCCAAACCGAACAGGTTCTTAACCCTAACCATACACTGTTCCCTCAATCTAACTTTACAGAAGAGCAGGGACAGAGTTGGTCTTACAATACAGGAATGTAGGGGATCTTCCACCTGCTGAGAACCTCAAAGGTCCATGCAGAAATGATCCCTGGAGAAGATGTAGGCCGCTGTGAAGGACCTGAGAGAGCACAAGTCATCTTCCATGGCAAACCACCTGGTCAGGATGAAGGGATGTGTCTGAATGAGCCTCTCTCTTCTTAATGTAGACAAGATGGACCAAAGCAGGCCTGTGTGGAGAGCTGTCCCTTGGTGCCTATGGTTGATATTCCATTCTAACTTGTGAAAGTGTCAAAGGAAGGAGGGGCAGCCTCCATCTCATGGGAGCCCTGGAAGCAACTGTTAGGACACAGTGGTTGCCAAGGCAGTGACCTCATTCAGTTCCTGAAGGAAGTGACCTCACCTCACTTCCTTGGTGATGGAACTCTCTGAACTTGGGATCCAGGAAGCCAGGCACCCAGAGCCAGTCCCAGTCCCAGTCCCAGTGGGCTCACTTGTTTGGATTTACCAAGGACAGAGTCAGTCTTTCTTGGTACCTACTGATGTGAGGATGGCCAAATGCCAGGAAAGCTCTGCAGAGGGGCCTTTCCTGAGAAAGCAGGTAGTGGCTCACCGCTGGCTCCTGACAACTTCACAGAGTTGGCCAAGGAGGCCAGATGTGGGACAGGACAGGCCATTTCGCGGGAACATAGTATGGCCCACGAGTCAGATGGCACTCCGGGTAGTCACAGACCAACTTGGAAGAAGGAGGTGCCTTTGTGGGTGTGGGTGTGAGTTTGTGGTTTTGTCTCATGTTCTGAGAATAGGTAGGAAAGGCGGTTTGTTTGTTTTGGAGTGGACTGTTTCTAGTAAGTCTTTTGACGAGGCGAGTGTTTCTATGTTTGTGTATCCCACTGTGTCCCTGGTTGTAGACATTAGAAAAGAGAATGCATCAATGGATGTGTCCTGTCTAGTAGAAAGCTTCCCAGCATTCATCCTGCCCAATTCATGAATGGACTGCGGCTTGCCTTATGGATGGGCAACACCTACTATCTTCCTAAGTTCCTGTTTTCTTCCTGAATTCTGGCCACTCTCCAGAATAGGCTCATGGTTTTGTGTCCAAGATATGTACCACCTCCAAGCTCGGTGACATGGCCATGTACTGGAGAGCTGGAAGGAATGGTGAGCATCTCAGAAAACTCAGATATCAGTGTGACCAGTAAAGTCTCCCTGGAGAAACCCTGCTTTGGGCCTTTTGCTTACCTATTGTTCTGTTGCCCTGAATGTCAGGAAGGCCTTTGCCTCAGGGCACCCCTTTGTGAAGCCTGAAGAAAACAGTTTTCAAATGGAAATGAATGGGCATCACCTGTGGCTCTTTGCTTAATGGCTTTGCAAAGGGATGTGTCTGAATCAGCCTCTTGGCCCTGTGTGAGGCTGTGGCTTAGGTTGTCAGCACCTGAGGGATCCAAAGAGAGATCCCATGTGTGCATCCAAAGCCAAATTGGCACAAAAGCAGTCATTGTGGATGATGTCTCTCGCATTCCTCTGTAAGGTTCCTGACCTCCATCAAGTGAGAATAGGGATCCTTCGGGTCAAAGGAGTTCTTCAAAGCCCTGCAGAGGCTAGCCCATAGATGCTTGGGTTTTCTCATGACTCCAATTCACACAAAGAATCTATACCCGGCAGTCAGTAGGCCTCCAATTGGAGAAGCGGAGCCAGTATTAACGGCAGGCCTATTGGATCACTCCAGGTTCACAGGAAGGGTGTCCAGGCCACCCTGACATTAGGCAAATGAGGGGCAAGGGAGCTTATTGTGGACACTGTCTTGGGCTGTGCCCCTCATGGAAACCTCCAGCCAGATGTTATGATGAGTGTCTATGTGGAAGAAGATGAGGGCCATGTGGCAGTGTTTTGGTTTGAATTGTGGTCATTGGTGTGGCGGTGGGAAGAGATGACTGGGTCCACCTGGGCTTGAACTCTGGTGTGATTCCCCTTGGAGACTGAGTTCTGGAACTGACCTCAGAGAAGTATTGCCGTGAATTGTGTTGGGATTTGAGGAGGCCATGCATGAGAGTCGCCCTTGGAAACTGAGATCTAGGCCCAGGCTGGCTTTCCACAGAGCACTGGGAATCTCAGCCCGGATATCACATGATTTTATTCTTAAAGACCTGGCAGCCATAGTTGAGAGTCAAAACACACATGGACCTCACATTTGTAGACCTCAATGGGCCTGGCTTCCTGTGACCTTTCGGCCACTCTTTGGGAAGCCTTGTTTGTGAGAGTTCTCCAGAGCTTTTGTTGAAATGAGCTTCCTCACCATTTAATGGTTCCTGAAGGAATGGAAACCCACAGTGCCTCTAACTTCATCCTTTAAAAATGGCTAGCTAGATAAATACCATGAGATTTTTGAAATTCCCATGACCAGGTGGCACTGGAGAACCTTTGGATGTCCTGTTTTGCTGATCATGAGTGTACCAGACAGTGCCTTGATTGACTGGGTTTCATGAAAATGGTGTAAAACAGAGATGCCAGTAAGTTGGGGCCTGCTGAGTAGCGGGCCTAGAGCAGTGGTGTGCAGGTGTGTGATAAAACATCTGTGGTGGGGCCATGTGGATCTGCCACTGGCTTCCAAATGGCTTGTGACTGACATGGTGCAGTGAGCAGACCCTTCTATGTAAAGGCATCTTGTTATATGGAGAGGTTTCAGGGCAGTGTTCAGAATCAGGTTGCTATGGTCAAGGGGGCAAGCTCTGTGGGATAGAAGCCTGGCTGGTGCATTCTCCTAGGACCTTGACCCACCACACGTGACAGAACTCCCTCCAGCACGGTGTCCCAGTTGAACTCCTTGTATTTCCTGAAGCAAATTCCAAACTCCAAGTGCAGCAGCAAGAAACACCACGAAAAGTGGAGGATGACCAAATGGCTTCAGAGTCCACACAGGGAGACACTTAGACCCCAGTGGCCACAGTTTACCTGCAAAGAGAGAATTCAGCACTTCTGCCTCATGTTCATTGGAAAATCAGAAACCATGTCCTCCAGGTCACATAGATGCAGACCCAGCTTTGATGGTCTCACTACAAAGGAAGCTAAAGCTCCTGACAACAACACATATTTCAAGTGCCCCACCTCAGAGGCAGTTTCTCACAAAGTCTTTAGGCCAGCAGAGCTCCATGTTTGTGGAGTGTTTACCCTGTCTCCCTTACTTATGGAAACTCCTCTACCACCTCCAAGGTTGTGAACTCCTGAGCATTGTCCATTCCACATACGTATTCACAGCTTTTCTAACTCTTCTCCATGAATTGCGTCTTACTTGTTGCGAAGGTAATGTCAAGGCATTGTTCTGGATGAGAGTGGGAAGGTTTTTGTGTAGCACATATTTGCCTACACATTGGATTCATTTTCCTATTTTCCGTTCGAAATACTGAATCCCTGACACTAACCCATATCCTACTAGATTCTGACTACGAATACTAATATGATGGAGAAATATAACCCAAACACAATAGAAATACAGGCAGTTCAGAGCAGGCATGGTGTATAGTTGGACTTGCCTTTAGCATTACAATGGGTAGGTGTTTTAAATCTTGTCCAATTTAATAGAAGTAGTTCTCCATGTGTTTTGAGAGTTAACAAATGTGTGAAATTCTGTCTCCCTTTCTCTGTAGCCTATTCAGCAACATGTATTTTTACATGCACATATAGAATCTTACCTGCTATCCCACGTCCACTCTTGTGAGGTGGCTGACTTGGCAGATACAAATTGTGAGAAGAGATCACTCCTCCTAAATGCTGTTGGAACTGAAAATTCAACCTACCGGTGAGCTTCCTACTTGAACACCATGATACATAAATCCATGTTCAGTAACATAAATATTTTTGGATCTGTGGATGATATATATTTCATGATGAATTTCGATTGGCATATATATTTCTACTTTTTAATGTCTGTGTGTGTGTTCTGTGTGTATGTGTGTGTGTATATATACACACACACACACACACACACAATATACACAAACTCTCCAGATTTTTCAAAATATGAAATATATGTGTCTTAGTATACACTCCCTAAATTCATCCATGTTCATATATGTGGATTTATAATCAACTTTTCACAAGATTATTCTCAGAAATATTCATCCACCTGAAATACATATTTGTTTCCTAGTGCTGAAAACTAACTTCAGAGAATGGTGCATAGAGATCCTAATATTTCTACAGGAACTGACCCAGTTTAACATCAATGCCAGTAGATTCCTATGGGACATGATGTGTATTTTGACCTTCATTTTTATTCAACACTGATACATTACTATTTCTTCAGTTGATGCACATCATAGGATATGTATTTCATCCTCATGTTCACAAATTTCTAGGCATTTGGTTCACTTTCAATCACTTCCTGCTTCAGAACACATGTATTCCTCCACGTTTCTTGACTGGTCTTTTCATGAGACTTCTTTCCAAACACATTCTTTTCCATTTCCATAATCCCTTTTGAAGCCAAACTCACACCCCCTTCATGGTAAACCATCACCCTAATATCACCATTAGATGTATAACTGGTTGGAATGAATGGTTGTGTATCAATATTAGATTTCCTATATATTTTCAGATATCCATTCAATCCATTATTTAAATTGGAACCAGTTATAATATTTATTCACAGTAGGGTCTATTCATGCATTATCTCTATATTCATAGACCCAGGGTACACCTATTTGTACCCCCAAAGGCTAATTTATATGTCTTCAACATATTACTCCCAGAAATGGTGGAAGAAATACTCATGACACCTGATCTCCATATACATTGTATCACAGTGATATTCTGGACACAAAATGCAAAGGTCACACTTATGATTGTACCAAAGCCTCATTGGAAAGTGAGCATGGATTACTCAAAACATCCTTGTCCAGGTTGCCTAATGCTCTCAAATGTCAATCCTATTGGTGACTACACATTTGTTTCTTCCTAAGATGATATATTCAACCTCAACCCTGTTGAATATGTCTAATCCTCTCACTCACTTTATACTTTGCCTGATTTCCTAATGTCTCTATTGATATCTGCTTTCCTACATATGTTCCCCAGTTCATCATTGTGACTGACCCTTAACATGTGCTGACATTTACATTCACTCTCTAACCGACACCCTATTGCTAAAGAACTTTTGGTCCAAATTTTATACTCACTCTTCTTCCTAAACCTACCAACTATCTTCCTAATCCTACCTACTATCCCTTTTTGACTGGATGTTCTCTTCTACATTCAATCATCCAAGGTACAAGGTCCTGTGCCATTGTATATCGATTTATCTGAGACATCTGTGCAGAAAGTCATTCAAAGCTAAGTAACCCAATCAAGGGCCCAATGCCCTTCTGGCCTTCAAATCTTACTTGGATTTCTGTTTTCATACATATATTTCACCTATATATTATTATAAATATCACAGGTTCCCAATACCATTCATCATCCAGCAGAGTGATTCCTAACCCAAACCGAACAGGTTCTTAACCCTAACCATACACTGTTCCCTCAATCTAACTTTACAGAAGAGCAGGGACAGAGTTGGTCTTACAATACAGGAATGTAGGGGATCTTCCACCTGCTGAGAACCTCAAAGGTCCATGCAGAAATGATCCCTGGAGAAGATGTAGGCCGCTGTGAAGGACCTGAGAGAGCACAAGTCATCTTCCATGGCAAACCACCTGGTCAGGATGAAGGGATGTGTCTGAATGAGCCTCTCTCTTCTTAATGTAGACAAGATGGACCAAAGCAGGCCTGTGTGGAGAGCTGTCCCTTGGTGCCTATGGTTGATATTCCATTCTAACTTGTGAAAGTGTCAGAGGAAGGAGGGGCAGCCTCCATCTCATGGGAGCCCTGGAAGCAACTGTTAGGACACAGTGGTTGCCAAGGCAGTGACCTCATTCAGTTCCTGAAAGAAGTGACCTCACCTCACTTCCTTGGTGATGGAACTCTCTGAACTTGGGATCCAGGAAGCCAGGCACCCAGAGCCAGTCCCAGTCCCAGTCCCAGTGGGCTCACTTGTTTGGATTTACCAAGGACAGAGTCAGTCTTTCTTGGTACCTACTGATGTGAGGATGGCCAAATGCCAGGAAAGCTCTGCAGAGGGGCCTTTCCTGAGAAAGCAGGTAGTGGCTCACCGCTGGCTCCTGACAACTTCACAGAGTTGGCCAAGGAGGCCAGATGTGGGACAGGACAGGCCATTTCGCGGGAACATAGTATGGCCCACGAGTCAGACGGCACTCCGGGTAGTCACAGACCAACTTGGAAGAAGGAGGTGCCTTTGTGGGTGTGGGTGTGAGTTTGTGGTTTTGTCTCATGTTCTGAGAATAGGTAGGAAAGGCGGTTTGTTTGTTTTGGAGTGGACTGTTTCTAGTAAGTCTTTTGACGAGGCGAGTGTTTCTATGTTTGTGTATCCCACTGTGTCCCTGGTTGTAGACATTAGAAAAGAGAATGCATCAATGGATGTGTCCTGTCTAGTAGAAAGCTTCCCAGCATTCATCCTGCCCAATTCATGAATGGACTGCGGCTTGCCTTATGGATGGGCAACACCTACTATCTTCCTAAGTTCCTGTTTTCTTCCTGAATTCTGGCCACTCTCCAGAATAGGCTCATGGTTTTGTGTCCAAGATATGTACCACCTCCAAGCTCGGTGACATGGCCATGTACTGGAGAGCTGGAAGGAATGGTGAGCATCTCAGAAAACTCAGATATCAGTGTGACCAGTAAAGTCTCCCTGGAGAAACCCTGCTTTGGGCCTTTTGCTTACCTATTGTTCTGTTGCCCTGAATGTCAGGAAGGCCTTTGCCTCAGGGCACCCCTTTGTGAAGCCTGAAGAAAACAGTTTTCAAATGGAAATGAATGGGCATCACCTGTGGCTCTTTGCTTAATGGCTTTGCAAAGGGATGTGTCTGAATCAGCCTCTTGGCCCTGTGTGAGGCTGTGGCTTAGGTTGTCAGCACCTGACGGATCCAAAGAGAGATCCCATGTGTGCATCCAAAGCCAAATTGGCACAAAAGCAGTCATTGTGGATGATGTCTCTCGCATTCCTCTGTAAGGTTCCTGACCTCCATCAAGTGAGAATAGGGATCCTTCGGGTCAAAGGAGTTCTTCAAAGCCCTGCAGAGGCTAGCCCATAGGTGCTTGGGTTTTCTCATGACTCCAATTCACACAAAGAATCTATACCCGGCAGTCAGTAGGCCTCCAATTGGAGAAGCGGAGCCAGTATTAACGGCAGGCCTATTGGATCACTCCAGGTTCACAGGAAGGGTGTCCAGGCCACCCTGACATTAGGCAAATGAGGGGCAAGGGAGCTTATTGTGGACACTGTCTTGGGCTGTGCCCCTCATGGAAACCTCCAGCCCAGCCAGAGGTTATGATGAGTGTCTATGTGGAAGAAGATGAGGGCCATGTGGCAGTGTTTTGGTTTGAATTGTGGTCATTGGTGTGGCGGTGGGAAGAGATGACTGGGTCCACCTGGGCTTGAACTCTGGTGTGATTCCCCTTGGAGACCGAGTTCTGGAACTGACCTCAGAGAAGTATTGCCGTGAATTGTGTTGGGATTTGAGGAGGCCATGCATGAGAGTCGCCCTTGGAAACTGGGATGTAGGCCCAGGCTGGCTTTCCACAGAGCACTGGGAATCTCAGCCCGGATATCACATGATTTTATTCTTAAAGACCTGGCAGCCATAGTTGAGAGTCAAAACACACATGGACCTCACATTTGTAGACCTCAATGGGCCTGGCTTCGTGTGACCTTTTGGCCACTCTTTGGGAAGCCTTGTTTGTGAGAGTTCTCCAGAGCTTTCGTTGAAATGAGCTTCCTCACCATTTAATGGTTCCTGAAGGAATGGAAACCCACAGTGCCTCTAACTTCATCCTTTAAAAATGGCTAGCTAGATAAATACCATGAGATTTTTGAAATTCCCATGACCAGGTGGCACTGGAGAACCTTTGGATGTCCTGTTCTGCTGATCATGAGTGTACCAGACAGTGCCTTGATTGACTGGGTTTCATGAAAATGGTGTAAAACAGAGATGCCAGTAAGTTGGGGCCTGCTGAGTAGCGGGCCTAGAGCAGTGGTGTGCAGGTGTGTGATAAAACATCTGTGGTGGGGCCATGTGGATCTGCCACTGGCTTCCAAATGGCTTGTGACTGACATGGTGCAGTGAGCAGACCCTTCTATGTAAAGGCATCTTGTTATATGGAGAGGTTTCAGGGCAGTGTTCAGAATCAGGTTGCTATGGTCAAGGGGGCAAGCTCTGTGGGATAGAAGCCTGGCTGGTGCATTCTCCTAGGACCTTGACCCACCACACGTGACAGAACTCCCTCCAGCACGGTGTCCCAGTTGAACTCCTTGTATTTCCTGAAGCAAATTCCAAACTCCCAGTGCAGCAGCAAGAAACACCACGAAAAGTGGAGGATGACCAAATGGCTTCAGAGTCCACACAGGGAGACACTTAGACCCCAGTGGCCACAGTTTACCTGCAAAGAGAGAATTCAGCACTTCTGCCTCATGTTCATTGGAAAATCAGAAACCATGTCCTCCAGGTCACATAGATGCAGACCCAGCTTTGATGGTCTCACTACAAAGGAAGCTAAAGCTCCTGACAACAACATATATTTCAAGTGCCCCACCTCAGAGGCAGTTTCTCACAAAGTCTTTAGGCCAGCAGAGCTCCATGTTTGTGGAGTGTTTACCCTGTCTCCCTTACTTATGGAAACTCCTCTACCACCTCCAAGGTTGTGAACTCCTGAGCATTGTCCATTCCACATACGTATTCACAGCTTTTCTAACTCTTCTCCATGAATTGCATCTTACTTGTTGCGAAGGTAATGTCAAGGCATTGTTCTGGATGAGAGTGGGAAGGTTTTTGTGTAGCACATATTTGCCTACACATTGGATTCATTTTCCTATTTTCCGTTCAAAATACTGAATCCCTGACACTAACCCATACCCTACTAGATTCTGACTACAAATACTAATATGATGGAGAAAAATAACCCAAACACAATAGAAATACAGGCAGTTCAGAGCAGGCATGGTGTATAGTTGGACTTGCCTTTAGCATTACAATGGGTAGGTGTTTTAAATCTTGTCCAATTTAATAGAAGTAGTTCTCCATGTGTTTTGAGAGTTAACAAATGTGTGAAATTCTGTCTCCCTTTCTCTGTAGCCTATTCAGCAACATGTATTTTTACATGCACATATAGAATCTTACCTGCTATCCCACGTCCACTCTTGTGAGGTGGCTGACTTGGCAGATACAAATTGTGAGAAGAGATCACTCCTCCTAAATGCTGTTGGAACTGAAAATTCAACCTACCGGTGAGCTTCCTACTTGAACAACATGATACATAAATCCATGTTCAGTAACATAAATATTTTTGGATCTGTGGATGATATATATTTCATGATGAATTTCGATTGGCATATATATTTCTACTTTTTAATGTCTGTGTGTGTGTTCTGTGTGTATGTGTGTGTGTATATATATATACACACACACACACACACACAATATACACAAACTCTCCAGATTTTTCAAAATATGAAATATATGTGTCTTAGTATACACTCCCTAAATTCATCCATGTTCATATATGTGGATTTATAATCAACTTTTCACAAGATTATTCTCAGAAATATTCATCCACCTGAAATACATATTTGTTTCCTAGTGCTGAAAACTAACTTCAGAGAATGGTGCATAGAGATTCTAATATTTCTACAGGAACTGACCCAGTTTAACATCAATGCCAGTAGATTCCTATGGGACATGATGTGTATTTTGACCTTCATTTTTATTCAACACTGATACATTACTATTTCTTCAGTTGATGCACATCATAGGATATGTATTTCATCCTCATGTTCACAAATTTCTAGGCATTTGGTTCACTTTCAATCACTTCCTGCTTCAGAACACATGTATTCCTCCACGTTTCTTGACTGGTCTTTTCATGAGACTTCTTTCCAAACACATTCTTTTCCATTTCCATAATCCCTTTTGAAGCCAAACTCACACCCCCTTCATGGTAAACCATCACCCTAATATCACCATTAGATGTATAACTGGTTGGAATGAATGGTTGTGTATCAATATTAGATTTCCTATATATTTTCAGATATCCATTCAATCCATTATTTAAATTGGAACCAGTTATAATATTTATTCACAGTAGGGTCTATTCATGCATTATCTCTATATTCATAGACCCAGGGTACACCTATTTGTACCCCCAAAGGCTAATTTATATGTCTTCAACATATTACTCCCAGAAATGGTGGAAGAAATACTCATGACACCTGATCTCCATATACATTGTATCACAGTGATATTCTGGACACAAAATGCAAAGGTCACACTTATGATTGTACCAAAGCCTCATTGGAAAGTGAGCATGGATTACTCAAAACATCCTTGTCCAGGTTGCCTAATGCTCTCAAATGTCAATCCTATTGGTGACTACACATTTGTTTCTTCCTAAGATGATATATTCAACCTCAACCCTGTTGAATATGTCTAATCCTCTCACTCACTTTATACTTTGCCTGATTTCCTAATGTCTCTATTGATATCTGCTTTCCTACATATGTTCCCCAGTTCATCATTGTGACTGACCCTTAACATGTGCTGACATTTACATTCACTCTCTAACCGACACCCTATTGCTAAAGAACTTTTGGTCCAAATTTTATACTCACTCTTCTTCCTAAACCTACCAACTATCTTCCTAATCCTACCTACTATCCCTTTTTGACTGGATGTTCTCTTCTACATTCAATCATCCAAGGTACAAGGTCCTGTGCCATTGTATATCGATTTATCTGAGACATCTGTGCAGAAAGTCATTCAAAGCTAAGTAACCCAATCAAGGGCCCAATGCCCTTCTGGCCTTCAAATCTTACTTGGATTTCTGTTTTCATACATATATTTCACCTATATATTATTATAAATATCACAGGTTCCCAATACCATTCATCATCCAGCAGAGTGATTCCTAACCCAAACCGAACAGGTTCTTAACCCTAACCATACACTGTTCCCTCAATCTAACTTTACAGAAGAGCAGGGACAGAGTTGGTCTTACAATACAGGAATGTAGGGGATCTTCCACCTGCTGAGAACCTCAAAGGTCCATGCAGAAATGATCCCTGGAGAAGATGTAGGCCGCTGTGAAGGACCTGAGAGAGCACAAGTCATCTTCCATGGCAAACCACCTGGTCAGGATGAAGGGATGTGTCTGAATGAGCCTCTCTCTTCTTAATGTAGACAAGATGGACCAAAGCAGGCCTGTGTGGAGAGCTGTCCCGTGGTGCCTATGGTTGATATTCCATTCTAACTTGTGAAAGTGTCAGAGGAAGGAGGGGCAGCCTCCATCTCATGGGAGCCCTGGAAGCAACTGTTAGGACACAGTGGTTGCCAAGGCAGTGACCTCATTCAGTTCCTGAAGGAAGTGACCTCACCTCACTTCCTTGGTGATGGAACTCTCTGAACTTGGGATCCAGGAAGCCAGGCACCCAGAGCCAGTCCCAGTCCCAGTCCCAGTGGGCTCACTTGTTTGGATTTACCAAGGACAGAGTCAGTCTTTCTTGGTACCTACTGATGTGAGGATGGCCAAATGCCAGGAAAGCTCTGCAGAGGGGCCTTTCCTGAGAAAGCAGGTAGTGGCTCACCGCTGGCTCCTGACAACTTCACAGAGTTGGCCAAGGAGGCCAGATGTGGGACAGGACAGGCCATTTCGCGGATACATAGTATGGCCCACGAGTCAGACGGCACTCCGGGTAGTCACAGACCAACTTGGAAGAAGGAGGTGCCTTTGTGGGTGTGGGTGTGAGTTTGTGGTTTTGTCTCATGTTCTGAGAATAGGTAGGAAAGGCGGTTTGTTTGTTTTGGAGTGGACTGTTTCTAGTAAGTCTTTTGACGAGGCGAGTGTTTCTATGTTTGTGTATCCCACTGTGTCCCTGGTTGTAGACATTAGAAAAGAGAATGCATCAATGGATGTGTCCTGTCTAGTAGAAAGCTTCCCAGCATTCATCCTGCCCAATTCATGAATGGACTGCGGCTTGCCTTATGGATGGGCAACACCTACTATCTTCCTAAGTTCCTGTTTTCTTCCTGAATTCTGGCCACTCTCCAGAATAGGCTCATGGTTTTGTGTCCAAGATATGTACCACCTCCAAGCTCGGTGACATGGCCATGTACTGGAGAGCTGGAAGGAATGGTGAGCATCTCAGAAAACTCAGATATCAGTGTGACCAGTAAAGTCTCCCTGGAGAAACCCTGCTTTGGGCCTTTTGCTTACCTATTGTTCTGTTGCCCTGAATGTCAGGAAGGCCTTTGCCTCAGGGCACCCCTTTGTGAAGCCTGAAGAAAACAGTTTTCAAATGGAAATGAATGGGCATCACCTGTGGCTCTTTGCTTAATGGCTTTGCAAAGGGATGTGTCTGAATCAGCCTCTTGGCCCTGTGTGAGGCTGTGGCTTAGGTTGTCAGCACCTGACGGATCGAAAGAGAGATCCCATGTGTGCATCCAAAGCCAAATTGGCACAAAAGCAGTCATTGTGGATGATGTCTCTCGCATTCCTCTGTAAGGTTCCTGACCTCCATCAAGTGAGAATAGGGATCCTTCGGGTCAAAGGAGTTCTTCAAAGCCCTGCAGAGGCTAGCCCATAGGTGCTTGGGTTTTCTCATGACTCCAATTCACACAAAGAATCTATACCCGGCAGTCAGTAGGCCTCCAATTGGAGAAGCGGAGCCAGTATTAACGGCAGGCCTATTGGATCACTCCAGGTTCACAGGAAGGGTGTCCAGGCCACCCTGACATTAGGCAAATGAGGGGCAAGGGAGCTTATTGTGGACACTGTCTTGGGCTGTGCCCCTCATGGAAACCTCCAGCCCAGCCAGAGGTTATGATGAGTGTCTATGTGGAAGAAGATGAGGGCCATGTGGCAGTGTTTTGGTTTGAATTGTGGTCATTGGTGTGGCGGTGGGAAGAGATGACTGGGTCCACCTGGGCTTGAACTCTGGTGTGATTCCCCTTGGAGACCGAGTTCTGGAACTGACCTCAGAGAAGTATTGCCGTGAATTGTGTTGGGATTTGAGGAGGCCATGCATGAGAGTCGCCCTTGGAAACTGGGATGTAGGCCCAGGCTGGCTTTCCACAGAGCACTGGGAATCTCAGCCCGGATATCACATGATTTTATTCTTAAAGACCTGGCAGCCATAGTTGAGAGTCAAAACACACATGGACCTCACATTTGTAGACCTCAATGGGCCTGGCTTCGTGTGACCTTTTGGCCACTCTTTGGGAAGCCTTGTTTGTGAGAGTTCTCCAGAGCTTTCGTTGAAATGAGCTTCCTCACCATTTAATGGTTCCTGAAGGAATGGAAACCCACAGTGCCTCTAACTTCATCCTTTAAAAATGGCTAGCTAGATAAATACCATGAGATTTTTGAAATTCCCATGACCAGGTGGCACTGGAGAACCTTTGGATGTCCTGTTCTGCTGATCATGAGTGTACCAGACAGTGCCTTGATTGACTGGGTTTCATGAAAATGGTGTAAAACAGAGATGCCAGTAAGTTGGGGCCTGCTGAGTAGCGGGCCTAGAGCAGTGGTGTGCAGGTGTGTGATAAAACATCTGTGGTGGGGCCATGTGGATCTGCCACTGGCTTCCAAATGGCTTGTGACTGACATGGTGCAGTGAGCAGACCCTTCTATGTAAAGGCATCTTGTTATATGGAGAGGTTTCAGGGCAGTGTTCAGAATCAGGTTGCTATGGTCAAGGGGGCAAGCTCTGTGGGATAGAAGCCTGGCTGGTGCATTCTCCTAGGACCTTGACCCACCACACGTGACAGAACTCCCTCCAGCACGGTGTCCCAGTTGAACTCCTTGTATTTCCTGAAGCAAATTCCAAACTCCCAGTGCAGCAGCAAGAAACACCACGAAAAGTGGAGGATGACCAAATGGCTTCAGAGTCCACACAGGGAGACACTTAGACCCCAGTGGCCACAGTTTACCTGCAAAGAGAGAATTCAGCACTTCTGCCTCATGTTCATTGGAAAATCAGAAACCATGTCCTCCAGGTCACATAGATGCAGACCCAGCTTTGATGGTCTCACTACAAAGGAAGCTAAAGCTCCTGACAACAACATATATTTCAAGTGCCCCACCTCAGAGGCAGTTTCTCACAAAGTCTTTAGGCCAGCAGAGCTCCATGTTTGTGGAGTGTTTACCCTGTCTCCCTTACTTATGGAAACTCCTCTACCACCTCCAAGGTTGTGAACTCCTGAGCATTGTCCATTCCACATACGTATTCACAGCTTTTCTAACTCTTCTCCATGAATTGCATCTTACTTGTTGCGAAGGTAATGTCAAGGCATTGTTCTGGATGAGAGTGGGAAGGTTTTTGTGTAGCACATATTTGCCTACACATTGGATTCATTTTCCTATTTTCCGTTCAAAATACTGAATCCCTGACACTAACCCATACCCTACTAGATTCTGACTACAAATACTAATATGATGGAGAAAAATAACCCAAACACAATAGAAATACAGGCAGTTCAGAGCAGGCATGGTGTATAGTTGGACTTGCCTTTAGCATTACAATGGGTAGGTGTTTTAAATCTTGTCCAATTTAATAGAAGTAGTTCTCCATGTGTTTTGAGAGTTAACAAATGTGTGAAATTCTGTCTCCCTTTCTCTGTAGCCTATTCAGCAACATGTATTTTTACATGCACATATAGAATCTTACCTGCTATCCCACGTCCACTCTTGTGAGGTGGCTGACTTGGCAGATACAAATTGTGAGAAGAGATCACTCCTCCTAAATGCTGTTGGAACTGAAAATTCAACCTACCGGTGAGCTTCCTACTTGAACAACATGATACATAAATCCATGTTCAGTAACATAAATATTTTTGGATCTGTGGATGATATATATTTCATGATGAATTTCGATTGGCATATATATTTCTACTTTTTAATGTCTGTGTGTGTGTTCTGTGTGTATGTGTGTGTGTATATATATACACACACACACACACACACACACAATATACACAAACTCTCCAGATTTTTCAAAATATGAAATATATGTGTCTTAGTATACACTCCCTAAATTCATCCATGTTCATATATGTGGATTTATAATCAACTTTTCACAAGATTATTCTCAGAAATATTCATCCACCTGAAATACATATTTGTTTCCTAGTGCTGAAAACTAACTTCAGAGAATGGTGCATAGAGATTCTAATATTTCTACAGGAACTGACCCAGTTTAACATCAATGCCAGTAGATTCCTATGGGACATGATGTGTATTTTGACCTTCATTTTTATTCAACACTGATACATTACTATTTCTTCAGTTGATGCACATCATAGGATATGTATTTCATCCTCATGTTCACAAATTTCTAGGCATTTGGTTCACTTTCAATCACTTCCTGCTTCAGAACACATGTATTCCTCCACGTTTCTTGACTGGTCTTTTCATGAGACTTCTTTCCAAACACATTCTTTTCCATTTCCATAATCCCTTTTGAAGCCAAACTCACACCCCCTTCATGGTAAACCATCACCCTAATATCACCATTAGATGTATAACTGGTTGGAATGAATGGTTGTGTATCAATATTAGATTTCCTATATATTTTCAGATATCCATTCAATCCATTATTTAAATTGGAACCAGTTATAATATTTATTCACAGTAGGGTCTATTCATGCATTATCTCTATATTCATAGACCCAGGGTACACCTATTTGTACCCCCAAAGGCTAATTTATATGTCTTCAACATATTACTCCCAGAAATGGTGGAAGAAATACTCATGACACCTGATCTCCATATACATTGTATCACAGTGATATTCTGGACACAAAATGCAAAGGTCATACTTATGATTGTACCAAAGCCTCATTGGAAAGTGAGCATGGATTACTCAAAACATCCTTGTCCAGGTTGCCTAATGCTCTCAAATGTCAATCCTATTGGTGACTACACATTTGTTTCTTCCTAAGATGATATATTCAACCTCAACCCTGTTGAATATGTCTAATCCTCTCACTCACTTTATACTTTGCCTGATTTCCTAATGTCTCTATTGATATCTGCTTTCCTACATATGTTCCCCAGTTCATCATTGTGACTGACCCTTAACATGTGCTGACATTTACATTCACTCTCTAACCGACACCCTATTGCTAAAGAACTTTTGGTCCAAATTTTATACTCACTCTTCTTCCTAAACCTACCAACTATCTTCCTAATCCTACCTACTATCCCTTTTTGACTGGATGTTCTCTTCTACATTCAATCATCCAAGGTACAAGGTCCTGTGCCATTGTATATCGATTTATCTGAGACATCTGTGCAGAAAGTCATTCAAAGCTAAGTAACCCAATCAAGGGCCCAATGCCCTTCTGGCCTTCAAATCTTACTTGGATTTCTGTTTTCATACATATATTTCACCTATATATTATTATAAATATCACAGGTTCCCAATACCATTCATCATCCAGCAGAGTGATTCCTAACCCAAACCGAACAGGTTCTTAACCCTAACCATACACTGTTCCCTCAATCTAACTTTACAGAAGAGCAGGGACAGAGTTGGTCTTACAATACAGGAATGTAGGGGATCTTCCACCTGCTGAAAACCTCAAAGGTCCATGCAGAAATGATCCCTGGAGAAGATGTAGGCCGCTGTGAAGGACCTGAGAGAGCACAAGTCATCTTCCATGGCAAACCACCTGGTCAGGATGAAGGGATGTGTCTGAATGAGCCTCTCTCTTCTTAATGTAGACAAGATGGACCAAAGCAGGCCTGTGTGGAGAGCTGTCCCTTGGTGCCTATGGTTGATATTCCATTCTAACTTGTGAAAGTGTCAGAGGAAGGAGGGGCAGCCTCCATCTCATGGGAGCCCTGGAAGCAACTGTTAGGACACAGTGGTTGCCAAGGCAGTGACCTCATTCAGTTCCTGAAGGAAGTGACCTCACCTCACTTCCTTGGTGATGGAACTCTCTGAACTTGGGATCCAGGAAGCCAGGCACCCAGAGCCAGTCCCAGTCCCAGTCCCAGTGGGCTCACTTGTTTGGATTTACCAAGGACAGAGTCAGTCTTTCTTGGTACCTACTGATGTGAGGATGGCCAAATGCCAGGAAAGCTCTGCAGAGGGGCCTTTCCTGAGAAAGCAGGTAGTGGCTCACTGCTGGCTCCTGACAACTTCACAGAGTTGGCCAAGGAGGCCAGATGTGGGACAGGACAGGCCATTTCGCGGGAACATAGTATGGCCCACGAGTCAGACGGCACTCCGGGTAGTCACAGACCAACTTGGAAGAAGGAGGTGCCTTTGTGGGTGTGGGTGTGAGTTTGTGGTTTTGTCTCATGTTCTGAGAATAGGTAGGAAAGGCGGTTTGTTTGTTTTGGAGTGGACTGTTTCTAGTAAGTCTTTTGACGAGGCGAGTGTTTCTATGTTTGTGTATCCCACTGTGTCCCTGGTTGTAGACATTAGAAAAGAGAATGCATCAATGGATGTGTCCTGTCTAGTAGAAAGCTTCCCAGCATTCATCCTGCCCAATTCATGAATGGACTGCGGCTTGCCTTATGGATGGGCAACACCTACTATCTTCCTAAGTTCCTGTTTTCTTCCTGAATTCTGGCCACTCTCCAGAATAGGCTCATGGTTTTGTGTCCAAGATATGTACCACCTCCAAGCTCGGTGACATGGCCATGTACTGGAGAGCTGGAAGGAATGGTGAGCATCTCAGAAAACTCAGATATCAGTGTGACCAGTAAAGTCTCCCTGGAGAAACCCTGCTTTGGGCCTTTTGCTTACCTATTGTTCTGTTGCCCTGAATGTCAGGAAGGCCTTTGCCTCAGGGCACCCCTTTGTGAAGCCTGAAGAAAACAGTTTTCAAATGGAAATGCATGGGCATCACCTGTGGCTCTTTGCTTAATGGCTTTGCAAAGGGATGTGTCTGAATCAGCCTCTTGGCCCTGTGTGAGGCTGTGGCTTAGGTTGTCAGCACCTGAGGGATCCAAAGAGAGATCCCATGTGTGCATCCAAAGCCAAATTGGCACAAAAGCAGTCATTGTGGATGATGTCTCTCGCATTCCTCTGTAAGGTTCCTGACCTCCATCAAGTGAGAATAGGGATCCTTCGGGTCAAAGGAGTTCTTCAAAGCCCTGCAGAGGCTAGCCCATAGATGCTTGGGTTTTCTCATGACTCCAATTCACACAAAGAATCTATACCCGGCAGTCAGTAGGCCTCCAATTGGAGAAGCGGAGCCAGTATTAACGGCAGGCCTATTGGATCACTCCAGGTTCACAGGAAGGGTGTCCAGGCCACCCTGACATTAGGCAAATGAGGGGCAAGGGAGCTTATTGTGGACACTGTCTTGGGCTGTGCCCCTCATGGAAACCTCCAGCCCAGCCAGAGGTTATGATGAGTGTCTATGTGGAAGAAGATGAGGGCCATGTGGCAGTGTTTTGGTTTGAATTGTGGTCATTGGTGTGGCGGTGGGAAGAGATGACTGGGTCCACCTGGGCTTGAACTCTGGTGTGATTCCCCTTGGAGACTGAGTTCTGGAACTGACCTCAGAGAAGTATTGCCGTGAATTGTGTTGGGATTTGAGGAGGCCATGCATGAGAGTCGCCCTTGGAAACTGAGATGTAGGCCCAGGCTGGCTTTCCACAGAGCACTGGGAATCTCAGCCCGGATATCACATGATTTTATTCTTAAAGACCTGGCAGCCATAGTTGAGAGTCAAAACACACATGGACCTCACATTTGTAGACCTCAATGGGCCTGGCTTCGTGTGGCCTTTTGGCCACTCTTTGGGAAGCCTTGTTTGTGAGAGTTCTCCAGAGCTTTCGTTGAAATGAGCTTCCTCACCATTTAATGGTTCCTGAAGGAATGGAAACCCACAGTGCCTCTAACTTCATCCTTTAAAAATGGCTAGCTAGATAAATACCATGAGATTTTTGAAATTCCCATGACCAGGTGGCACTGGAGAACCTTTGGATGTCCTGTTCGGCTGATCATGAGTGTACCAGACAGTGCATTGATTGACTGGGTTCCATGAAAATGGTGTAAAACAGAGATGCCAGTAAGTTGGGGCCTGCTGAGTAGCGGGCCTAGAGCAGTGGTGTGCAGGTGTGTGATAAAACATCTGTGGTGGGGCCATGTGGATCTGCCACTGGCTTCCAAATGGCTTGTGACTGACATGGTGCAGTGAGCAGACCCTTCTATGTAAAGGCATCTTGTTATATGGAGAGGTTTCAGGGCAGTGTTCAGAATCAGGCTGCTATGGTCAAGGGGGCAAGCTCTGTGGGATAGAAGCCTGGCTGGTGCATTCTCCTAGGACCTTGACCCACCACACGTGACAGAACTCCCTCCAGCACGGTGTCCCAGTTGAACTCCTTGTATTTCCTGAAGCAAATTCCAAACTCCCAGTGCAGCAGCAAGAAACACCACAAAAAGTGGAGGATGACCAAATGGCTTCAGAGTCCACACAGGGAGACATTTAGACCCCAGTGGCCACAGTTTACCTGCAAAGAGAGAATTCAGCACTTCTGCCTCATGTTCATTGGAAAATCAGAAACCATGTCCTCCAGGTCACATAGATACAGACCCAGCTTTGATGGTCTCACTACAAAGGAAGCTAAAGCTCCTGACAACAACATATATTTCAAGTGCCCCACCTCAGAGGCAGTTTCTCACAAAGTCTTTAGGCCAGCAGAGCTCCATGTTTGTGGAGTGTTTACCCTGTCTCCCTTACTTATGGAAACTCCTCTACCACCTCCAAGGTTGTGAACTCCTGAGCATTTTCCATTCCACATACGTATTCACAGCTTTTCTAACTCTTCTCCACGAATTGCGTCTTACTTGTTGCGAAGGTAATGTCAAGGCATTGTTCTGGATGAGAGTGGGAAGGTTTTTGTGTAGCACATATTTGCCTACACATTGGATTCATTTTCCTATTTTCCGTTTGAAATACTGAATCCCTGACACTAACCCATACCCTACTAGATTCTGACTACGAATACTAATATGATGGAGAAAAATAACCCAAACAGAATAGAAATACAGGCAGTTCAGAGCAGGCATGGTGTATAGTTGGACTTGCCTTTAGCATTACAAAGGGTAGGTGTTTTAAATCTTGTCCAATTTAATAGAAGTAGTTCTCCATGTGTTTTGAGAGTTAACAAATGTGTGAATTTCTGTCTCACTTTCTCTGTAGCCTATTCAGCAACATGTATTTTTACATGTACATATAGAATCCTACCTGCTATCCCACGTCCACTCTTGTGAGGTGGCTGACTTGGCAGATACAAATTGTGAGAAGAGATCACTCCTCCTAAATGCTGTTGGAACTGAAAATTCAACCTACCGGTGAGCTTCCTACTTGAACAACATGATACATAAATCCATGTTCAGTAACATAATTTTTTTTGGATCTGTGGATGATATATATTTCATGATGAATTTCGATTGGCATATATATTTCTACTTTTTAATGTCTGTGTGTGTGTTCTGTGTGTATGTGTGTTTGTGTATATATATACACACACACACACACAATATACACAAACTCTCCAGATTTTTCAAAATATGAAATATATGTGTCTTATTATACACTCCCTAAATTCATCCATGTTCATATGTGTGGATTTATAATCAACTTTTCACAAGATTATTCTCAGAAATATTCATCCACCTGAAATACATATTTGTTTCCTAGTGCTGAAAACTAACTTCAGAGAATGGTGCATAGAGATCCTAATATTTCTACAGGAACTGACCCAGTTTAACATCAATGCCAGTAGATTCCTATGGGACATGATGTGTATTTTGACCTTCATTTTTATTCAACACTGATACATTACTATTTCTTCAGTTGATGCACATCATAGGATATGTATTTCATCCTCATGTTCACAAATTTCTAGGCATTTGGTTCACTTTCAATCACTTCCTGCTTCAGAACACATGTATTCCTCCACGTTTCTTGACTGGTCTTATCATGAGACTTCTTTCCAAACACATTCTTTTCCATTTCCATAATCCCTTTTGAAGCCAAACTCACACCCCCTTCATGGTAAACCATCACCCTAATATCACCATTAGATGTATAACTGGTTGGAATGAATGGTTGTGTATCAATATTAGATTTCCTATATATTTTCAGATATCCATTCAATCCATTATTTAAATTGGAACCAGTTATAATATTTATTCACAGTAGGGTCTATTCATGCATTATCTCTATATTCATAGACCCAGGGTACACCTATTTGTACCCCCAAAGGCTAATTTATATGTCTTCAACATATTACTCCCAGAAATGGTGGAAGAAATACTCATGACACCTGATCTCCATATACATTGTATCACAGTGATATTCTGGACACAAAATGCAAAGGTCACACTTATGATTGTACCAAAGCCTCATTGGAAAGTGAGCATGGATTACTCAAAACATCCTTGTCCAGGTTGCCTAATGCTCTCAAATGTCAATCCTATTGGTGACTACACATTTGTTTCTTCCTAAGATGATATATTCAACCTCAACCCTGTTGAATATGTCTAAACCTCTCACTCACTTTATACTTTGCCTGATTTCCTAATGTCTCTATTGATATCTGCTTTCCTACATATGTTCCCCAGTTCATCATTGTGACTGACCCTTAACATGTGCTGACATTTACATTCACTCTCTAACCGACACCCTATTGCTAAAGAACTTTGGTCCAAATTTTATACTCACTCTTCTTCCTAAACCTACCAACTATCTTCCTAATCCTACCTACTATCCCTTTTTGACTGGATGTTCTCTTCTACATTCAATCATCCAAGGTACAAGGTCCTGTGCCATTGTATATCGATTTATCTGAGACATCTGTGCAGAAAGTCATTCAAAGCTAAGTAACCCAATCAAGGGCCCAATGCCCTTCTGGCCTTCAAATCTTACTTGGATTTCTGTTTTCATACATATATTTCACCTATATATTATTATAAATATCACAGGTTCCCAATACCATTCATCATCCAGCAGAGTGATTCCTAACCCAAACCGAACAGGTTCTTAACCCTAACCATACACTGTTCCCTCAATCTAACTTTACAGAAGAGCAGGGACAGAGTTGGTCTTACAATACAGGAATGTAGGGGATCTTCCACCTGCTGAGAACCTCAAAGGTCCATGCAGAAATGATCCCTGGAGAAGATGTAGGCCGCTGTGAAGGACCTGAGAGAGCACAAGTCATGTTCCATGGCAAACCACCTGGTCAGGATGAAGGGATGTGTCTGAATGAGCCTCTCTCTTCTTAATGTAGACAAGATGGACCAAAGCAGGCCTGTGTGGAGAGCTGTTCCTTGGTGCCTATGGTTGATATTCCATTCTAACTTGTGAAAGTGTCACAGGAAGGAGGGGCAGCCTCCATCTCATGGGAGCCCTGGAAGCAACTATTAGGACACAGTGGTTGCCAAGGCAGTGACCTCATTCAGTTCCTGAAGGAAGTGACCTCACCTCACTTCCTTGGTGATGGAACTCTCTGAACTTGGGATCCAGGAAGCCAGGCACCCAGAGCCAGTCCCAGTCCCAGTCCCAGTGGGCTCACTTGTTTGGATTTACCAAGGACAGAGTCAGTCTTTCTTGGTACCTACTGATGTGAGGATGGCCAAATGCCAGGAAAGCTCTGCAGAGGGGCCTTTCCTGAGAAAGCAGGTAGTGGCTCACCGCTGGCTCCTGACAACTTCACAGAGTTGGCCAAGGAGGCCAGATGTGGGACAGGACAGGCCATTTCGCGGGAACATAGTATGGCCCACGAGTCAGACGGCACTCCGGGTAGTCACAGACCAACTTGGAAGAAGGAGGTGCCTTTGTGGGTGTGGGTGTGAGTTTGTGGTTTTGTCTCATGTTCTGAGAATAGGTAGGAAAGGCGGTTTGTTTGTTTTGGAGTGGACTGTTTCTAGTAAGTCTTTTGACGAGGCGAGTGTTTCTATGTTTGTGTATCCCACTGTGTCCCTGGTTGTAGACATTAGAAAAGAGAATGCATCAATGGATGTGTCCTGTCTAGTAGAAAGCTTCCCAGCATTCATCCTGCCCAATTCATGAATGGACTGCGGCTTGCCTTATGGATGGGCAACACCTACTATCTTCCTAAGTTCCTGTTTTCTTCCTGAATTCTGGCCACTCTCCAGAATAGGCTCATGGTTTTGTGTCCAAGATATGTACCACCTCCAAGCTCGGTGACATGGCCATGTACTGGAGAGCTGGAAGGAATGGTGAGCATCTCAGAAAACTCAGATATCAGTGTGACCAGTAAAGTCTCCCTGAAGAAACCCTGCTTTGGGCCTTTTGCTTACCTATTGTTGTGTTGCCCTGAATGTCAGGAAGGCCTTTGCCTCAGGGCACCCCTTTGTGAAGCCTGAAGAAAACAGTTTTCAAATGGAAATGCATGGGCATCACCTGTGGCTCTTTGCTTAATGGCTTTGCAAAGGGATGTGTCTGAATCAGCTTTTTGGCCCTGTTTGAGGCTGTGGCTTCGGTTGTCAGCACCTGACGGATCCAAAGAGAGATCCCATGTGTGCATCCAAAGCCAAATTGGCACAAAAGCAGTCATTGTGGATGATGTCTCTCGCATTCCTCTGTAAGGTTCCTGACCTCCATCAAGTGAGAATAGGGATCCTTCGGGTCAAAGGAGTTCTTCAAAGCCCTGCAGAGGCTAGCCCATAGGTGCTTGGGTTTTCTCATGACTCCAATTCACACAAAGAATCTATACCCGGCAGTCAGTAGGCCTCCAATTGGAGAAGCAGAGCCAGTATTAACGGCAGGCCTATTGGATCACTCCAGGTTCACAGGAAGGGTGTCCAGGCCACCCTGACATTAGGCAAATGAGGGGCAAGGGAGCTTATTGTGGACACTGTCTTGGGCTGTGCCCCTCATGGAAACCTCCAGCCCAGCCAGAGGTTATGATGAGTGTCTATGTGGAAGAAGATGAGGGCCATGTGGCAGTGTTTTGGTTTGAATTGTGGTCATTGGTGTGGCGGTGGGAAGAGATGACTGGGTCCACCTGGGCTTGAACTCTGGTGTGATTCCCCTTGGAGACTGAGTTCTGGAACTGACCTCAGAGAAGTATTGCCGTGAATTGTGTTGGGATTTGAGGAGGCCATGCATGAGAGTCGCCCTTGGAAACTGAGATCTAGGCCCAGGCTGGCTTCCACAGAGCACTGGGAATCTCAGCCCGGATATCACATGATTTTATTCTTAAAGACCTGGCAGCCATAGTTGAGAGTCAAAACACACATGGACCTCACATTTGTAGACCTCAATGGGCCTGGCTTCATGTGACCTTTTGGCCACTCTTTGGGAAGCCTTGTTTGTGAGAGTTCTCCAGAGCTTTCGTTGAAATGAGCTTCCTCACCATTTAATGGTTCCTGAAGGAATGGAAACCCACAGTGCCTCTAACTTCATCCTTTAAAAATGGCTAGCTAGATAAATACCATGAGATTTTTGAAATTCCCATGACCAGGTGGCACTGGAGAACCTTTGGATGTCCTGTTCTGCTGATCATGTGTGTACCAGACACTGCCTTGATTGACTGGGTTTCATGAAAATGGTGTAAAACAGAGATGCCAGTAAGTTGGGGCCTGCTGAGTAGCGGGCCTAGAGCAGTGGTGTGCAGGTGTGTGATAAAACATCTGTGGTGGGGCCATGTGGATCTGCCACTGGCTTCCAAATGGCTTGTGACTGACATGGTGCAGTGAGCAGACCCTTCTATGTAAAGGCATCTTGTTATATGGAGAGGTTTCAGGGCAGTGTTCAGAATCAGGTTGCTATGGTCAAGGGGGCAAGCTCTGTGGGATAGAAGCCTGGCTGGTGCATTCTCCTAGGACCTTGACCCACCACACGTGACAGAACTCCCTCCAGCACGGTGTCCCAGTTGAACTCCTTGTATTTCCTGAAGCAAATTCCAAACTCCCAGTGCAGCAGCAAGAAACACCACGAAAAGTGGAGGATGACCAAATGGCTTCAGAGTCCACACAGGGAGACATTTAGACCCCAGTGGCCACAGTTTACCTGCAAAGAGAGAATTCAGCACTTCTGCCTCATGTTCATTGGAAAATCAGAAACCATGTCCTCCAGGTCACATAGATGCAGACCCAGCTTTGATGGTCTCACTACAAAGGAAGCTAAAGCTCCTGACAACAACATATATTTCAAGTGCCCCACCTCAGAGGCAGTTTCTCACAAAGTCTTTAGGCCAGCAGAGCTCCATGTTTGTGGAGTGTTTACCCTGTCTCCCTTACTTATGGAAACTCCTCTACCACCTCCAAGGTTGTGAACTCCTGAGCATTTTCCATTCCACATACGTATTCACAGCTTTTCTAACTCTTCTCCACGAATTGCGTCTTACTTGTTGCGAAGGTAATGTCAAGGCATTGTTCTGGATGAGAGTGTGAAGGTTTTTGTGTAGCACATATTTGCCTACACATTGGATTCATTTTCCTATTTTCCGTTTGAAATACTGAATCCCTGACACTAACCCATACCCTACTAGATTCTGACTACGAATACTAATATGATGGAGAAAAATAACCCAAACACAATAGAAATACAGGCAGTTCAGAGCAGGCATGGTGTATAGTTGGACTTACCTTTAGCATTACAAAGGGTAGGTGTTTTAAATCTTGTCCAATTTAATAGAAGTAGTTCTCCATGTGTTTTGAGAGTCAACAAATGTGTGAAATTCTGTCTCCCTTTCTCTGTAGCCTATTCAGCAACATGTATTTTTACATGCACATATAGAATCCTACCTGCTATCCCACGTCCACTCTTGTGAGGTGGCTGACTTGGCAGATACAAATTGTGAGAAGAGATCACTCCTCCTAAATGCTGTTGGAACTGAAAATTCAACCTACCGGTGAGCTTCCTACTTGAACAACATGATACATAAATCCATGTTCAGTAACATAATTTTTTTTGGATCTGTGGATGATATATATTTCATGATGAATTTCGATTGGCATATATATTTCTACTTTTTAATGTCTGTGTGTGTGTTCTGTGTGTATGTGTGTGTGTATATATATACACACACACACACACACAATATACACAAACTCTCCAGATTTTTCAAAATATGAAATATATGTGTCTTATTATACACTCCCTAAATTCATCCATGTTCATATATGTGGATTTATAATCAACATTTCACAAGATTATTCTCAGAAATATTCATCCACCTGAAATACATATTTGTTTCCTAGTGCTGAAAACTAACTTCAGAGAATGGTGCATAGAGATCCTAATATTTCTACAGGAACTGACCCAGTTTAACATCAATGCCAGTAGATTCCTATGGGACATGATGTGTATTTTGACCTTCATTTTTATTCAACACTGATACATTACTATTTCTTCAGTTGATGCACATCATAGGATATGTATTTCATCCTCATGTTCACAAATTTCTAGGCATTTGGTTCACTTTCAATCACTTCCTGCTTCAGAACACATGTATTCCTCCACGTTTCTTGACTGGTCTTTTCATGAGACTTCTTTCCAAACACATTCTTTTCCATTTCCATAATCCCTTTTGAAGCCAAACTCACACCCCCTTCATGGTAAACCATCACCCTAATATCACCATTAGATGTATAACTGGTTGGAATGAATGGTTGTGTATCAATATTAGATTTCCTATATATTTTCAGATATCCATTCAATCCATTATTTAAATTGGAACCAGTTATAATATTTATTCACAGTAGGGTCTATTCATGCATTATCTGTATATTCATAGACCCAGGGTATACCTATTTGTACCCCCAAAGGCTAATTTATATGTCTTCAACATATTACTCCCAGAAATTGTGGAAGAAATACTCATGACACCTGATCTCCATATACATTGTATCACAGTGATATTCTGGACACAAAATGCAAAGGTCACACTTATGATTGTACCAAAGCCTCATTGGAAAGTGAGCATGGATTACTCAAAACATCCTTGTCCAGGTTGCCTAATGCTCTCAAATGTCAATCCTATTGGTGACTACACATTTGTTTCTTCCTAAGATGATATATTCAACCTCAACCCTGTTGAATATGTCTAATCCTCTCACTCACTTTATACTTTGCCTGATTTCCTAATGTCTCTATTGATATCTGCTTTCCTACATATGTTCCCCAGTTCATCATTGTGACTGACCCTTAACATGTGCTGACATTTACATTCACTCTCTAACCGACACCCTATTGCTAAAGAACTTTTGGTCCAAATTTTATACTCACTCTTCTTCCTAAACCTACCAACTATCTTCCTAATCCTACCTACTATCCCATTTTTACTGGATGTTCTCTTCTACATTCAATCATCCAAGGTACAAGGTCCTGTGCCATTGTATATCGATTTATCTGAGACATCTGTGCAGAAAGTCATTCAAAGCTAAGTAACCCAATCAAGGGCCCAATGCCCTTCTGGCCTTCAAATCTTACTTGGATTTCTGTTTTCATACATATATTTCACCTATATATTATTATAAATATCACAGGTTCCCAATACCATTCATCATCCAGCAGAGTGATTCCTTACCCAAACCGAACAGGTTCTTAACCCTAACCATACACTGTTCCCTCAATCTAACTTTACAGAAGAGCAGGGACAGAGTTGGTCTTACAATACAGGAATGTAGGGGATCTTCCACCTGCTGAGAACCTCAAAGGTCCATGCAGAAATGATCCCTGGAGAAGATGTAGGCCGCTGTGAAGGACCTGAGAGAGCACAAGTCATCTTCCATGGCAAACCACCTGGTCAGGATGAAGGGATGTGTCTGAATGAGCCTCTCTCTTCTTAATGTAGACAAGATGGACCAAAGCAGGCCTGTGTGGAGAGCTGTTCCTTGGTGCCTATGGTTGATATTCCATTCTAACTTGTGAAAGTGTCAGAGGAAGGAGGGGCAGCCTCCATCTCATGGGAGCCCTGGAAGCAACTGTTAGGACACAGTGGTCGCCAAAGCAGTGACCTCATTCAGTTCCTGAAGGACGTGACCTCACCTCACTTCCTTGGTGATGGAACTCTCTGAACTTGGGATCCAGGAAGCCAGGCACCCAGAGCCAGTCCCAGTCCCAGTCCCAGTGGGCTCACTTGTTTGGATTTACCAAGGACAGAGTCAGTCTTTCTTGGTACCTACTGATGTGAGGATGGCCAAATGCCAGGAAAGCTCTGCAGAGGGGCCTTTCCTGAGAAAGCAGGTAGTGGCTCACCGCTGGCTCCTGACAACTTCACAGAGTTGGCCAAGGAGGCCAGATGTGGGACAGGACAGGCCATTTCGCGGGAACATAGTATGGCCCACGAGTCAGACGGCACTCCGGGTAGTCACAGACCAACTTGGAAGAAGGAGGTGCCTTTGTGGGTGTGGGTGTGAGTTTGTGGTTTTGTCTCATGTTCTGAGAATAGGTAGGAAAGGCGGTTTGTTTGTTTTGGAGTGGACTGTTTCTAGTAAGTCTTTTGACGAGGCGAGTGTTTCTATGTTTGTGTATCCCACTGTGTCCCTGGTTGTAGACATTAGAAAAGAGAATGCATCAATGGATGTGTCCTGTCTAGTAGAAAGCTTCCAAGCATTCATCCTGCCCAATTCATGAATGGACTGCGGCTTGCCTTATGGATGGGCAACACCTACTATCTTCCTAAGTTCCTGTTTTCTTCCTGAATTCTGGCCACTCTCCAGAATAGGCTCATGGTTTTGTGTCCAAGATATGTACCACCTCCAAGCTCGGTGACATGGCCATGTACTGGAGAGCTGGAAGGAATGGTGAGCATCTCAGAAAACTCAGATATCAGTGTGACCAGTAAAGTCTCCCTGGAGAAACCCTGCTTTGGGCCTTTTGCTTACCTATTGTTCTGTTGCCCTGAATGTCAGGAAGGCCTTTGCCTCAGGGCACCCCTTTGTGAAGCCTGAAGAAAACAGTTTTCAAATGGAAATGCATGGGCATCACCTGTGGCTCTTTGCTTAATGGCTTTGCAAAGGGATGTGTCTGAATCAGCCTCTTGGCCCAGTGTGAGGCTGTGGCTTCGGTTGTCAGCACCTGACGGATCCAAAGAGAGATCCCATGTGTGCATCCAAAGCCAAATTGGCACAAAAGCAGTCATTGTGGATGATGTCTCTCGCATTCCTCTGTAAGGTTCCTGACCTCCATCAAGTGAGAATAGGGATCCTTCGTGTCAAAGGAGTTCTTCAAAGCCCTGCAGAGGCTAGCCCATAGGTGCTTGGGTTTTCTCATGACTCCAATTCACACAAAGAATCTATATCCGGCAGTCAGTAGGCCTCCAATTGGAGAAGCGGAGCCAGTATTAACGGCAGGCCTATTGGATCACTCCAGGTTCACAGGAAGGGTGTCCAGGCCACCCTGACATTAGGCAAATGAGGGGCAAGGGAGCTTATTGTGGACACTGTCTTGGGCTGTGCCCCTCATGGAAACCTCCAGCCAGATGTTATGATGAGTGTCTATGTGGAAGAAGATGAGGGCCATGTGGCAGTGTTTTGGTTTGAATTGTGGTCATTGGTGTGGCGGTGGGAAGAGATGACTGGGTCCACCTGGGCTTGAACTCTGGTGTGATTCCCCTTGGAGACTGAGTTCTGGAACTGACCTCAGAGAAGTATTGCCGTGAATTGTGTTGGGATTTGAGGAGGCCATGCATGAGAGTCGCCCTTGGAAACTGAGATCTAGGCCCAGGCTGGCTTTCCACAGAGCACTGGGTATCTCAGCCCGGATATCACATGATTTTATTCTTAAAGACCTGGCAGCCATAGTTGAGAGTCAAAACACACATGGACCTCACATTTGTAGACCTCAATGGGCCTGGCTTCGTGTGACCTTTTGGCCACTCTTTGGGAAGCCTTGTTTGTGAGAGTTCTCCAGAGCTTTCGTTGAAATGAGCTTCCTCACCATTTAATGGTTCCTGAAGGAATGGAAACCCACAGTGCCTCTAACTTCATCCTTTAAAAATGGCTAGCTAGATAAATACCATGAGATTTTTGAAATTCCCATGACCAGGTGGCACTGAAGAACCTTTGGATGTCCTGTTTTGCTGATCATGTGTGTACCAGACACTGCCTTGATTGACTGGGTTTCATGAAAATGGTGTAAAACAGAGATGCCAGTAAGTTGGGGCCTGCTGAGTAGCGGGCCTAGAGCAGTGGTGTGCAGGTGTGTGATAAAACATCTGTGGTGGGGCCATGTGGATCTGCCACTGGCTTCCAAATGGCTTGTGACTGACATGGTGCAGTGAGCAGACCCTTCTATGTAAAGGCATCTTGTTATATGGAGAGGTTTCAGGGCAGTGTTCAGAATCAGGTTGCTATGGTCAAGGGGGCAAGCACTGTGGGATAGAAGCCTGGCTGGTGCATTGTCCTAGGACCTTGACCCACCACACGTGACAGAACTCCCTCCAGCACGGTGTCCCAGTTGAACTCCTTGTATTTCCTGAAGCAAATTCCAAACTCCCAGTGCAGCAGCAAGAAACACCACGAAAAGTGGAGGATGACCAAACGGCTTCACAGTCCACACAGGGAGACACTTAGACCCCAGTGGCCACAGTTTACCTGCAAAGAGAGAATTAAGCAATTCTGACTCATGTTCATTGGAAAATCAGAAACCATGTCCTCCAGGTCACATAGATGCAGACCCAGCTTTGATGGTCTCACTACAAAGGAAGCTAAAGCTCCTGACAACAACATATATTTCAAGTGCCCCACCTCAGAGGCAGTTTCTCACAAAGTCTTTAGGCCAGCAGAGCTCCATGTTTGTGGAGTGTTTACCCTGTCTCCCTTACTTATAGAAACTCCTCTACCACCTCCAAGGTTGTGAACTCCTGAGCATTTTCCATTCCACATACGTATTCACAGCTTTTCTAACTCTTCTCCACGAATTGCGTCTTACTTGTTGCGAAGGTAATGTCAAGGCATTGTTCTGGATGAGAGTGGGAAGGTTTTTGTGTAGCACATATTTGCCTACACATTGGATTCATTTTCCTATTTTCCGTTTGAAATACTGAATCCCTGACACTAACCCATACCCTACTAGATTCTGACTACGAATACTAATATGATGGAGAAAAATAACCCAAACACAATAGAAATACAGGCAGTTCAGAGCAGGCATGGTGTATAGTTGGACTTGCCTTTAGCATTACAAAGGGTAGGTGTTTTAAATCTTGTCCAATTTAATAGAGTAGTTCTCCATGTGTTTTGAGAGTTAACAAATGTGTGAATTTCTGTCTCCCTTTCTCTGTAGCCTATTCAGCAACATGTATTTTTACATGCACATATAGAATCCTACCTGCTATCCCTCGTCCACTCTTGTGAGGTGGCTGACTTGGCAGATACAAATTGTGAGAAGAGATCACTCCTCCTAAATGCTGTTGGAACTGAAAATTCAACCTACCGGTGAGCTTCCTACTTGAACAACATGATACATAAATCCATGTTCAGTAACATAATTTTTTTTGGATCTGTGGATGATATATATTTCATGATGAATTTCGATTGGCATATATATTTCTACTTTTTAATGTCTGTGTGTGTGTTCTGTGTGTATGTGTGTGTGTATATTTATACACACACACACACACAATATACACAAACTCTCCAGATTTTTCAAAATATGAAATATATGTGTCTTATTATACACTCCCTAAATTCATCCATGTTCATATATGTGGATTTATAATCAACTTTTCACAAGATTATTCTCAGAAATATTCATCCACCTGAAATACATATTTGTTTCCTAGTGCTGAAAACTAACTTCAGAGAATGGTGCATAGAGATCCTAATATTTCTACAGGAACTGACCCAGTTTAACATCAATGCCAGTAGATTCCTATGGGACATGATGTGTATTTTGACCTTCATTTTTATTCAACACTGATACATTACTATTTCTTCAGTTGATGCACATCATAGGATATGTATTTCATCCTCATGTTCACAAATTTCTAGGCATTTGGTTCACTTTCAATCACTTCCTGCTTCAGAACACATGTATTCCTCCACGTTTCTTGACTGGTCTTATGAGACTTCTTTCCAAACACATTCTTTTCCATTTACATAATACCTTTTGAAGCCAAACTCACACACCCTTCATGGTAAACCATCACCCTAATATCACCATTAGATGTATAACTGGTTGGAATGAATGGTTGTGTATCAATATTAGATTTCCTATATATTTTCAGATATCCATTCAATCCATTATTTAAATTGGAACCAGTTATAATATTTATTCACAGTAGGGTCTATTCATGCATTATCTCTATATTCATAGACCCAGGGTACACCTATTTGTACCCCCAAAGGCTACTTTATATGTCTTCAACATATTACTCCCAAAAATGGTGGAAGAAATACTCATGACACCTGATCTCCATATACATTGTATCACAGTGATATTCTGGACACAAAATGCAAAGGTCACACTTATGATTGTACCAAAGCCTCATTGGAAAGTGAGCATGGATTACTCAAAACATCCTTGTCCAGGTTGCCTAATGCTCTCAAATGTCAATCCTATTGGTGACTACACATTTGTTTCTTCCTAAGATGATATATTCAACCTCAACCCTGTTGAATATGTCTAATCCTCTCACTCACTTTATACTTTGCCTGATTTCCTAATGTCTCTATTGATATCTGCTTTCCTACATATGTTCCCCAGTTCATCATTGTGACTGACCCTTAACATGTGCTGACATTTACATTCACTCTCTAACCGACACCCTATTGCTAAAGAACTTTTGGTCCAAATTTTATACTCACTCTTCTTCCTAAACCTACCAACTATCTTCCTAATCCTACCTACTATCCCTTTTTGACTGGATGTTCTCTTCTACATTCAATCATCCAAGGTACAAGGTCCTGTGCCATTGTATATCGATTTATCTGAGACATCTGTGCAGAAAGTCATTCAAAGCTAAGTAACCCAATCAAGGGCCCAATGCCCTTCTGGCCTTCAAATCTTACTTGGATTTCTGTTTTCATACATATATTTCACCTATATATTATTATAAATATCACAGGTTCCCAATACCATTCATCATCCAGCAGAGTGATTCCTAACCCAAACCGAACAGGTTCTTAACCCTAACCATACACTGTTCCCTCAATCTAACTTTACAGAAGAGCAGGGACAGAGTTGGTCTTACAATACAGGAATGTAGGGGATCTTCCACCTGCTGAGAACCTCAAAGGTCCATGCAGAAATGATCCCTGGAGAAGATGTAGGCCGCTGTGAAGGACCTGAGAGAGCACAAGTCATATTCCATGGCAAACAACCTGGTCAGGATGAAGGGATGTGTCTGAATGAGCCTCTCTCTTCTTAATGTAGACAAGATGGACCAAAGCAGGCCTGTGTGGAGAGCTGTCCCTTGGTGCCTATGGTTGATATTCCATTCTAACTTGTGAAAGTGTCAGAGGAAGGAGGGGCAGCCTCCATCTCATGGGAGCCCTGGAAGCAACTGTTAGGACACAGTGGTTGCCAAGGCAGTGACCTCATTCAGTTCCTGAAGGAAGTGACCTCACCTCACTTCCTTGGTGATGGAACTCTCTGAACTTGGGATCCAGGAAGCCAGGCACCCAGAGCCAGTCCCAGTCCCAGTCCCAGTGGGCTCACTTGTTTGGATTTACCAAGGACAGAGTCAGTCTTTCTTGGTACCTACTGATGTGAGGATGGCCAAATGCCAGGAAAGCTCTGCAGAGGGGCCTTTCCTGAGAAAGCAGGTAGTGGCTCACCGCTGGCTCCTGACAACTTCACAGAGTTGGCCAAGGAGGCCAGATGTGGGACAGGACAGGCCATTTCGCGGGAACATAGTATGGCCCACGAGTCAGACGGCACTCCGGGTAGTCACAGACCAACTTGGAAGAAGGAGGTGCCTTTGTGGGTGTGGGTGTGAGTTTGTGGTTTTGTCTCATGTTCTGAGAATAGGTAGGAAAGGCGGTTTGTTTGTTTTGGAGTGGACTGTTTCTAGTAAGTCTTTTGACGAGGCGAGTGTTTCTATGTTTGTGTATCCCACTGTGTCCCTGGTTGTAGACATTAGAAAAGAGAATGCATCAATGGATGTGTCCTGTCTAGTAGAAAGCTTCCCAGCATTCATCCTGCCCAATTCATGAATGGACTGCGGCTTGCCTTATGGATGGGCAACACCTACTATCTTCCTAAGTTCCTGTTTTCTTCCTGAATTCTGGCCACTCTCCAGAATAGGCTCATGGTTTTGTGTCCAAGATATATACCACCTCCAAGCTCGGTGACATGGCCATGTACTGGAGAGCTGGAAGGAATGGTGAGCATCTCAGAAAACTCAGATATCAGTGTGACCAGTAAAGTCTCCCTGAAGAAACCCTGCTTTGGGCCTTTTGCTTACCTATTGTTCTGTTGCCCTGAATGTCAGGAAGGCCTTTGCCTCAGGGCACCCCTTTGTGAAGCCTGAAGAAAAAGTTTTCAAATGGAAATGCATGGGCATCACCTGTGGCTCTTTGCTTAATGGCTTTGCAAAGGGATGTGTCTGAATCAGCCTCTTGGCCCTGTGTGAGGCTGTGGCTTAGGTTGTCAGCACCTGACGGATCCAAAGAGAGATCCCATGTGTGCATCCAAAGCCAAATTGGCACAAAAGCAGTCATTGTGGATGATGTCTCTCGCATTCCTCTGTAAGGTTCCTGACCTCCATCAAGTGAGAATAGGGATCCTTCGTGTCAAAGGAGTTCTTCAAAGCCCTGCAGAGGCTAGCCCATAGGTGCTTGGGTTTTCTCATGACTCCAATTCACACAAAGAATCTATACCCGGCAGTCAGTAGGCCTCCAATTGGAGAAGCGGAGCCAGTATTAACGGCAGGCCTATTGGATCACTCCAGGTTCACAGGAAGGGTGTCCAGGCCACCCTGACATTAGGCAAATGAGGGGCAAGGGAGCTTATTGTGGACACTGTCTTGGGCTGTGCCCCTCATGGAAACCTCCAGCCAGATGTTATGATGAGTGTCTATGTGGAAGAAGATGAGGGCCATGTGGCAGTGTTTTGGTTTGAATTGTGGTCATTGGTGTGGCGGTGGGAAGAGATGACTGGGTCCACCTGGGCTTGAACTCTGGTGTGATTCCCCTTGGAGACTGAGTTCTGGAACTGACCTCAGAGAAGTATTGCCGTGAATTGTGTTGGGATTTGAGGAGGCCATGCATGAGAGTCGCCCTTGGAAACTGAGATCTAGGCCCAGGCTGGCTTTCCACAGAGCACTGGGAATCTCAGCCCGGATATCACATGATTTTATTCTTAAAGACCTGGCAGCCATAGTTGAGAGTCAAAACACACATGGACCTCACATTTGTAGACCTCAATGGGCCTGGCTTCGTGTGACCTTTTGGCCACTCTTTGGGAAGCCTTGTTTGTGAGAGTTCTCCAGAGCTTTCGTTGAAATGAGCTTCCTCACCATTTAATGGTTCCTGAAGGAATGGAAACCCACAGTGCCTCTAACTTCATCCTTTAAAAATGGCTAGCTAGATAAATACCATGAGATTTTTGAAATTCCCATGACCAGGTGGCACTGGAGAACCTTTGGATGTCCTGTTTTGCTGATCATGTGTGTACCAGACAGTGCCTTGATTGACTGGGTTTCATGAAAATGGTGTAAAACAGAGATGCCAGTAAGTTGGGGCCTGCTGAGTAGCGGGCCTAGAGCAGTGGTGTGCAGGTGTGTGATAAAACATCTGTGGTGGGGCCATGTGGATCTGCCACTGGCTTCCAAATGGCTTGTGACTGACATGGTGCAGTGAGCAGACCCTTCTATGTAAAGGCATCTTGTTATATGGAGAGGTTTCAGGGCAGTGTTCAGAATCAGGTTGCTATGGTCAAGGGGGCAAGCTCTGTGGGATAGAAGCCTGGCTGGTGCATTGTCCTAGGACCTTGACCCACCACACGTGACAGAACTCCCTCCAGCACGGTGTCCCAGTTGAACTCCTTGTATTTCCTGAAGCAAATTCCAAACTCCCAGTGCAGCAGCAAGAAACACCACGAAAAGTGCAGGATGACCAAATGGCTTCAGAGTCCACACAGGGAGACACTTAGTCCCCAGTGGCCACAGTTTACCTGCAAAGAGAGAATTCAGCACTTCTGCCTCATGTTCATTGGAAAATCAGAAACCATGTCCTCCAGGTCACATAGATGCAGACCCAGCTTTGATGGTCTCACTACAAAGGAAGCTAAAGCTCCTGACAACAACATATATTTCAAGTGCCCCACCTCAGAGGCAGTTTCTCACAAAGTCTTTAGGCCAGCAGAGCTCCATGTTTGTGGAGTGTTTACCCTGTCTCCCTTACTTATGGAAACTCCTCTACCACCTCCAAGGTTGTGAACTCCTGAGCATTTTCCATTCCACATACGTATTCACAACTTTTCTAACTCTTCTCCACGAATTGCGTCTTACTTGTTGCGAAGGTAATGTCAAGGCATTGTTCTGGATGAGAGTGGGAAGGTTTTTGTGTAGCACATATTTGCCTACACATTGGATTCATTTTCCTATTTTCCGTTTGAAATACTGAATCCCTGACACTAACCCATACCCTACTAGATTCTGACTACGAATACTAATATGATGGAGAAAAATAACCCAAACAGAATAGAAATACAGGCAGTTCAGAGCAGGCATGGTGTATAGTTGGACTTGCCTTTAGCATTACAAAGGGTAGGTGTTTTAAATCTTGTCCAATTTAATAGAAGTAGTTCTCCATGTGTTTTGAGAGTTAACAAATGTGTGAATTTCTGTCTCCCTTTCTCTGTAGCCTATTCAGCAACATGTATTTTTACATGCACATATAGAATCCTACCTGCTATCCCACGTCCACTCTTGTGAGGTGGCTGAGTTGGCAGATACAAATTGTGAGAAGAGATCACTCCTCCTAAATGCTGTTGGAACTGAAAATTCAACCTACCGGTGAGCTTCCTACTTGAACAACATGATACATAAATCCATGTTCAGTAACATAATTTTTTTTGGATCTGTGGATGATATATATTTCATGATGAATTTCGATTGGCATATATATTTCTACTTTTTAATGTCTGTGTGTGTGTTCTGTGTGTATGTGTGTGTGTATATATATACACACACACACAATATACACAAACTCTCCAGATTTTTCAAAATATGAAATATATGTGTCTTATTATACACTCCCTAAATTCATCCATGTTCATATATGTGGATTTATAATCAACTTTTCACAAGATTATTCTCAGAAATATTCATCCACCTGAAATACATATTTGTTTCCTAGTGCTGAAAACTAACTTCAGAGAATGGTGCATAGAGATCCCAATATTTCTACAGGAACTGACACAGTTTAACATCAATGCCAGTAGATTCCTATGGGACATAATGTGTATTTTGACCTTCATTTTTATTCAACACTGATACATTACTATTTCTTCAGTTGATGCACATCATAGGATATGTATTTCATCCTCATGTTCACAAATTTCTAGGCATTTGGTTCACTTTCAATCACTTCCTGCTTCAGAACACATGTATTCCTCCACGTTTCTTGACTGGTCTTATGAGACTTCTTTCCAAACACATTCTTTTCCATTTACATAATACCTTTTGAAGCCAAACTCACACACCCTTCATGGTAAACCATCACCCTAATATCACCATTAGATGTATAACTGGTTGGAATGAATGGTTGTGTATCAATATTAGATTTCCTATATATTTTCAGATATCCATTCAATCCATTATTTAAATTGGAACCAGTTATAATATTTATTCACAGTAGGGTCTATTCATGCATTATCTCTATATTCATAGACCCAGGGTACACCTATTTGTACCCCCAAAGGCTACTTTATATGTCTTCAACATATTACTCCCAAAAATGGTGGAAGAAATACTCATGACACCTGATCTCCATATACATTGTATCACAGTGATATTCTGGACACAAAATGCAAAGGTCACACTTATGATTGTACCAAAGCCTCATTGGAAAGTGAGCATGGATTACTCAAAACATCCTTGTCCAGGTTGCCTAATGCTCTCAAATGTCAATCCTATTGGTGACTACACATTTGTTTCTTCCTAAGATGATATATTCAACCTCAACCCTGTTGAATATGTCTAATCCTCTCACTCACTTTATACTTTGCCTGATTTCCTAATGTCTCTATTGATATCTGCTTTCCTACATATGTTCCCCAGTTCATCATTGTGACTGACCCTTAACATGTGCTGACATTTACATTCACTCTCTAACCGACACCCTATTGCTAAAGAACTTTTGGTCCAAATTTTATACTCACTCTTCTTCCTAAACCTACCAACTATCTTCCTAATCCTACCTACTATCCCTTTTTGACTGGATGTTCTCTTCTACATTCAATCATCCAAGGTACAAGGTCCTGTGCCATTGTATATCGATTTATCTGAGACATCTGTGCAGAAAGTCATTCAAAGCTAAGTAACCCAATCAAGGGCCCAATGCCCTTCTGGCCTTCAAATCTTACTTGGATTTCTGTTTTCATACATATATTTCACCTATATATTATTATAAATATCACAGGTTCCCAATACCATTCATCATCCAGCAGAGTGATTCCTAACCCAAACCGAACAGGTTCTTAACCCTAACCATACACTGTTCCCTCAATCTAACTTTACAGAAGAGCAGGGACAGAGTTGGTCTTACAATACAGGAATGTAGGGGATCTTCCACCTGCTGAGAACCTCAAAGGTCCATGCAGAAATGATCCCTGGAGAAGATGTAGGCCGCTGTGAAGGACCTCAGAGAGCACAAGTCATATTCCATGGCAAACAACCTGGTCAGGATGAAGGGATGTGTCTGAATGAGCCTCTCTCTTCTTAATGTAGACAAGATGGACCAAAGCAGGCCTGTGTGGAGAGCTGTCCCTTGGTGCCTATGGTTGATATTCCATTCTAACTTGTGAAAGTGTCAGAGGAAGGAGGGGCAGCCTCCATCTCATGGGAGCCCTGGAAGCAACTGTTAGGACACAGTGGTTGCCAAGGCAGTGACCTCATTCAGTTCCTGAAGGAAGTGACCTCACCTCACTTCCTTGGTGATGGAACTCTCTGAACTTGGGATCCAGGAAGCCAGGCACCCAGAGCCAGTCCCAGTCCCAGTCCCAGTGGGCTCACTTGTTTGGATTTACCAAGGACAGAGTCAGTCTTTCTTGGTACCTACTGATGTGAGGATGGCCAAATGCCAGGAAAGCTCTGCAGAGGGGCCTTTCCTGAGAAAGCAGGTAGTGGCTCACCGCTGGCTCCTGACAACTTCACAGAGTTGGCCAAGGAGGCCAGATGTGGGACAGGACAGGCCATTTCGCGGGAACATAGTATGGCCCACGAGTCAGACGGCACTCCGGGTAGTCACAGACCAACTTGGAAGAAGGAGGTGCCTTTGTGGGTGTGGGTGTGAGTTTGTGGTTTTGTCTCATGTTCTGAGAATAGGTAGGAAAGGCGGTTTGTTTGTTTTGGAGTGGACTGTTTCTAGTAAGTCTTTTGACGAGGCGAGTGTTTCTATGTTTGTGTATCCCACTGTGTCCCTGGTTGTAGACATTAGAAAAGAGAATGCATCAATGGATGTGTCCTGTCTAGTAGAAAGCTTCCCAGCATTCATCCTGCCCAATTCATGAATGGACTGCGGCTTGCCTTATGGATGGGCAACACCTACTATCTTCCTAAGTTCCTGTTTTCTTCCTGAATTCTGGCCACTCTCCAGAATAGGCTCATGGTTTTGTGTCCAAGATATATACCACCTCCAAGCTCGGTGACATGGCCATGTACTGGAGAGCTGGAAGGAATGGTGAGCATCTCAGAAAACTCAGATATCAGTGTGACCAGTAAAGTCTCCCTGAAGAAACCCTGCTTTGGGCCTTTTGCTTACCTATTGTTCTGTTGCCCTGAATGTCAGGAAGGCCTTTGCCTCAGGGCACCCCTTTGTGAAGCCTGAAGAAAAAGTTTTCAAATGGAAATGCATGGGCATCACCTGTGGCTCTTTGCTTAATGGCTTTGCAAAGGGATGTGTCTGAATCAGCCTCTTGGCCCTGTGTGAGGCTGTGGCTTAGGTTGTCAGCACCTGACGGATCCAAAGAGAGATCCCATGTGTGCATCCAAAGCCAAATTGGCACAAAAGCAGTCATTGTGGATGATGTCTCTCGCATTCCTCTGTAAGGTTCCTGACCTCCATCAAGTGAGAATAGGGATCCTTCGTGTCAAAGGAGTTCTTCAAAGCCCTGCAGAGGCTAGCCCATAGGTGCTTGGGTTTTCTCATGACTCCAATTCACACAAAGAATCTATACCCGGCAGTCAGTAGGCCTCCAATTGGAGAAGCGGAGCCAGTATTAACGGCAGGCCTATTGGATCACTCCAGGTTCACAGGAAGGGTGTCCAGGCCACCCTGACATTAGGCAAATGAGGGGCAAGGGAGCTTATTGTGGACACTGTCTTGGGCTGTGCCCCTCATGGAAACCTCCAGCCAGATGTTATGATGAGTGTCTATGTGGAAGAAGATGAGGGCCATGTGGCAGTGTTTTGGTTTGAATTGTGGTCATTGGTGTGGCGGTGGGAAGAGATGACTGGGTCCACCTGGGCTTGAACTCTGGTGTGATTCCCCTTGGAGACTGAGTTCTGGAACTGACCTCAGAGAAGTATTGCCGTGAATTGTGTTGGGATTTGAGGAGGCCATGCATGAGAGTCGCCCTTGGAAACTGAGATGTAGGCCCAGGCTGGCTTTCCACAGAGCACTGGGAATCTCAGCCCGGATATCACATGATTTTATTCTTAAAGACCTGGCAGCCATAGTTGAGAGTCAAAACACACATGGACCTCACATTTGTAGACCTCAATGGGCCTGGCTTCGTGTGACCTTTTGGCCACTCTTTGGGAAGCCTTGTTTGTGAGAGTTCTCCAGAGCTTTCGTTGAAATGAGCTTCCTCACCATTTAATGGTTCCTGAAGGAATGGAAACCCACAGTGCCTCTAACTTCATCCTTTAAAAATGGCTAGCTAGATAAATACCATGAGATTTTTGAAATTCCCATGACCAGGTGGCACTGGAGAACCTTTGGATGTCCTGTTTTGCTGATCATGTGTGTACCAGACAGTGCCTTGATTGACTGGGTTTCATGAAAATGGTGTAAAACAGAGATGCCAGTAAGTTGGGGCCTGCTGAGTAGCGGGCCTAGAGCAGTGGTGTGCAGGTGTGTGATAAAACATCTGTGGTGGGGCCATGTGGATCTGCCACTGGCTTCCAAATGGCTTGTGACTGACATGGTGCAGTGAGCAGACCCTTCTATGTAAAGGCATCTTGTTATATGGAGAGGTTTCAGGGCAGTGTTCAGAATCAGGTTGCTATGGTCAAGGGGGCAAGCTCTGTGGGATAGAAGCCTGGCTGGTGCATTGTCCTAGGACCTTGACCCACCACACGTGACAGAACTCCCTCCAGCACGGTGTCCCAGTTGAACTCCTTGTATTTCCTGAAGCAAATTCCAAACTCCCAGTGCAGCAGCAAGAAACACCACGAAAAGTGCAGGATGACCAAATGGCTTCAGAGTCCACACAGGGAGACACTTAGTCCCCAGTGGCCACAGTTTACCTGCAAAGAGAGAATTCAGCACTTCTGCCTCATGTTCATTGGAAAATCAGAAACCATGTCCTCCAGGTCACATAGATGCAGACCCAGCTTTGATGGTCTCACTACAAAGGAAGCTAAAGCTCCTGACAACAACATATATTTCAAGTGCCCCACCTCAGAGGCAGTTTCTCACAAAGTCTTTAGGCCAGCAGAGCTCCATGTTTGTGGAGTGTTTACCCTGTCTCCCTTACTTATGGAAACTCCTCTACCACCTCCAAGGTTGTGAACTCCTGAGCATTTTCCATTCCACATACGTATTCACAACTTTTCTAACTCTTCTCCACGAATTGCGTCTTACTTGTTGCGAAGGTAATGTCAAGGCATTGTTCTGGATGAGAGTGGGAAGGTTTTTGTGTAGCACATATTTGCCTACACATTGGATTCATTTTCCTATTTTCCGTTTGAAATACTGAATCCCTGACACTAACCCATACCCTACTAGATTCTGACTACGAATACTAATATGATGGAGAAAAATAACCCAAACAGAATAGAAATACAGGCAGTTCAGAGCAGGCATGGTGTATAGTTGGACTTGCCTTTAGCATTACAAAGGGTAGGTGTTTTAAATCTTGTCCAATTTAATAGAAGTAGTTCTCCATGTGTTTTGAGAGTTAACAAATGTGTGAATTTCTGTCTCCCTTTCTCTGTAGCCTATTCAGCAACATGTATTTTTACATGCACATATAGAATCCTACCTGCTATCCCACGTCCACTCTTGTGAGGTGGCTGAGTTGGCAGATACAAATTGTGAGAAGAGATCACTCCTCCTAAATGCTGTTGGAACTGAAAATTCAACCTACCGGTGAGCTTCCTACTTGAACAACATGATACATAAATCCATGTTCAGTAACATAATTTTTTTTGGATCTGTGGATGATATATATTTCATGATGAATTTCGATTGGCATATATATTTCTACTTTTTAATGTCTGTGTGTGTGTTCTGTGTGTATGTGTGTGTGTATATATATACACACACACACAATATACACAAACTCTCCAGATTTTTCAAAATATGAAATATATGTGTCTTATTATACACTCCCTAAATTCATCCATGTTCATATATGTGGATTTATAATCAACTTTTCACAAGATTATTCTCAGAAATATTCATCCACCTGAAATACATATTTGTTTCCTAGTGCTGAAAACTAACTTCAGAGAATGGTGCATAGAGATCCCAATATTTCTACAGGAACTGACACAGTTTAACATCAATGCCAGTAGATTCCTATGGGACATAATGTGTATTTTGACCTTCATTTTTATTCAACACTGATACATTACTATTTCTTCAGTTGATGCACATCATAGGATATGTATTTCATCCTCATGTTCACAAATTTCTAGGCATTTGGTTCACTTTCAATCACTTCCTGCTTCAGAACACATGTATTCCTCCACGTTTCTTGACTGGTCTTTTCATGAGACTTCTTTCCAAACACATTCTTTTCCATTTCCATAATCCCTTTTGAAGCCAAACTCACACCCCCTTCATGGTAAACCATCACCCTAATATCACCATTAGATGTATAACTGGTTGGAATGAATGGTTGTGTATCAATATTAGATTTCCTATATATTTTCAGATATCCATTCAATCCATTATTTAAATTGGAACCAGTTATAATATTTATTCACAGTAGGGTCTATTCATGCATTATCTCTATATTCATAGACCCAGGGTACACCTATTTGTACCCCCAAAGGCTAATTTATATGTCTTCAACATATTACTCCCAGAAATGGTGGAAGAAATACTCATGACACCTGATCTCCATATACATTGTATCACAGTGATATTCTGGACACAAAATGCAAAGGTCACACTTATGATTGTACCAAAGCCTCATTGGAAAGTGAGCATGGATTACTCAAAACATCCTTGTCCAGGTTGCCTAATGCTCTCAAATGTCAATCCTATTGGTGACTACACATTTGTTTCTTCCTAAGATGATATATTCAACCTCAACCCTGTTGAATATGTCTAATCCTCTCACTCACTTTATACTTTGCCTGATTTCCTAATGTCTCTATTGATATCTGCTTTCCTACATATGTTCCCCAGTTCATCATTGTGACTGACCCTTAACATGTGCTGACATTTACATTCACTCTCTAACCGACACCCTATTGCTAAAGAACTTTGGTCCAAATTTTATACTCACTCTTCTTCCTAAACCTACCAACTATCTTCCTAATCCTACCTACTATCCCTTTTTGACTGGATGTTCTCTTCTACATTCAATCATCCAAGGTACAAGGTCCTGTGCCATTGTATATCGATTTATCTGAGACATCTGTGCAGAAAGTCATTCAAAGCTAAGTAACCCAATCAAGGGCCCAATGCCCTTCTGGCCTTCAAATCTTACTTGGATTTCTGTTTTCATACATATATTTCACCTATATATTATTATAAATATCACAGGTTCCCAATACCATTCATCATCCAGCAGAGTGATTCCTAACCCAAACCGAACAGGTTCTTAACCCTAACCATACACTGTTCCCTCAATCTAACTTTACAGAAGAGCAGGGACAGAGTTGGTCTTACAATACAGGAATGTAGGGGATCTTCCACCTGCTGAGAACCTCAAAGGTCCATGCAGAAATGATCCCTGGAGAAGATGTAGGCCGCTGTGAAGGACCTGAGAGAGCACAAGTCATCTTCCATGGCAAACCACCTGGTCAGGATGAAGGGATGTGTCTGAATGAGCCTCTCTCTTCTTAATGTAGACAAGATGGACCAAAGCAGGCCTGTGTGGAGAGCTGTTCCTTGGTGCCTATGGTTGATATTCCATTCTAACTTGTGAAAGTGTCACAGGATTGAGGGGCAGCCTCCATCTCATGGGAGCCCTGGAAGCAACTGTTAGGACACAGTGGTTGCCAAGGCAGTGACCTCATTCAGTTCCTGAAGGAAGTGACCTCACCTCACTTCCTTGGTGATGGAACTCTCTGAACTTGGGATCCAGGAAGCCAGGCACCCAGAGCCAGTCCCAGTCCCAGTCCCAGTGGGCTCACTTGTTTGGATTTACCAAGGACAGAGTCAGTCTTTCTTGGTACCTACTGATGTGAGGATGGCCAAATGCCAGGAAAGCTCTGCAGAGGGGCCTTTCCTGAGAAAGCAGGTAGTGGCTCACCGCTGGCTCCTGACAACTTCACAGAGTTGGCCAAGGAGGCCAGATGTGGGACAGGACAGGCCATTTCGCGGATACATAGTATGGCCCACGAGTCAGACGGCACTCCGGGTAGTCACAGACCAACTTGGAAGAAGGAGGTGCCTTTGTGGGTGTGGGTGTGAGTTTGTGGTTTTGTCTCATGTTCTGAGAATAGGTAGGAAAGGCGGTTTGTTTGTTTTGGAGTGGACTGTTTCTAGTAAGTCTTTTGACGAGGCGAGTGTTTCTATGTTTGTGTATCCCACTGTGTCCCTGGTTGTAGACATTAGAAAAGAGAATGCATCAATGGATGTGTCCTGTCTAGTAGAAAGCTTCCCAGCATTCATCCTGCCCAATTCATGAATGGACTGCGGCTTGCCTTATGGATGGGCAACACCTACTATCTTCCTAAGTTCCTGTTTTCTTCCTGAATTCTGGCCACTCTCCAGAATAGGCTCATGGTTTTGTGTCCAAGATATATACCACCTCCAAGCTCGGTGACATGGCCATGTACTGGAGAGCTGGAAGGAATGGTGAGCATCTCAGAAAACTCAGATATCAGTGTGACCAGTAAAGTCTCCCTGAAGAAACCCTGCTTTGGGCCTTTTGCTTACCTATTGTTCTGTTGCCCTGAATGTCAGGAAGGCCTTTGCCTCAGGGCACCCCTTTGTGAAGCCTGAAGAAAAAGTTTTCAAATGGAAATGAATGGGCATCACCTGTGGCTCTTTGCTTAATGGCTTTGCAAAGGGATGTGTCTGAATCAGCCTCTTGGCCCTGTGTGAGGCTGTGGCTTAGGTTGTCAGCACCTGACGGATCCAAAGAGAGATCCCATGTGTGCATCCAAAGCCAAATTGGCACAAAAGCAGTCATTGTGGATGATGTCTCTCGCATTCCTCTGTAAGGTTCCTGACCTCCATCAAATGAGAATAGGGATCCTTCGTGTCAAAGGAGTTCTTCAAAGCCCTGCAGAGGCTAGCCCATAGGTGCTTGGGTTTTCTCATGACTCCAATTCACACAAAGAATCTATACCCGGCAGTCAGTAGGCCTCCAATTGGAGAAGCGGAGCCAGTATTAACGGCAGGCCTATTGGATCACTCCAGGTTCACAGGAAGGGTGCCCAGGCCACCCTGACATTAGGCAAATGAGGGGCAAGGGAGCTTATTGTGGACACTGTCTTGGGCTGTGCCCCTCATGGAAACCTCCAGCCAGATGTTATGATGAGTGTCTATGTGGAAGAAGATGAGGGCCATGTGGCAGTGTTTTGGTTTGAATTGTGGTCATTGGTGTGGCGGTGGGAAGAGATGACTGGGTCCACCTGGGCTTGAACTCTGGTGTGATTCCCCTTGGAGACTGAGTTCTGGAACTGACCTCAGAGAAGTATTGCCGTGAATTGTGTTGGGATTTGAGGAGGCCATGCATGAGAGTCGCCCTTGGAAACTGAGATCTAGGCCCAGGCTGGCTTTCCACAGAGCACTGGGAATCTCAGCCCGGATATCACATGATTTTATTCTTAAAGACCTGGCAGCCATAGTTGAGAGTCAAAACACACATGGACCTCACATTTGTAGACCTCAATGGGCCTGACTTCGTGTGACCTTTTGGCCACTCTTTGGGAAGCCTTGTTTGTGAGAGTTCTCCAGAGCTTTCGTTGAAATGAGCTTCCTCACCATTTAATGGTTCCTGAAGGAATGGAAACCCACAGTGCCTCTAACTTCATCCATTAAAAATGGCTAGCTAGATAAATACCATGAGATTTTTGAAATTCCCATGACCAGGTGGCACTGGAGAACCTTTGGATGTCCTGTTTTGCTGATCATGTGTGTACCAGACAGTGCCTTGATTGACTGGGTTTCATGAAAATGGTGTAAAACAGAGATGCCAGTAAGTTGGGGCCTGCTGAGTAGCGGGCCTAGAGCAGTGGTGTGCAGGTGTGTGATAAAACATCTGTGGTGGGGCCATGTGGATCTGCCACTGGCTTCCAAATGGCTTGTGACTGACATGGTGCAGTGAGCAGACCCTTCTATGTAAAGGCATCTTGTTATATGGAGAGGTTTCAGGGCAGTGTTCAGAATCAGGTTGCTATGGTCAAGGGGGCAAGCTCTGTGGGATAGAAGCCTGGCTGGTGCATTGTCCTAGGACCTTGACCCACCACACGTGACAGAACTCCCTCCAGCACGGTGTCCCAGTTGAACTCCTTGTATTTCCTGAAGCAAATTCCAAACTCCCAGTGCAGCAGCAAGAAACACCACGAAAAGTGCAGGATGACCAAATGGCTTCAGAGTCCACACAGGGAGACACTTAGTCCCCAGTGGCCACAGTTTACCTGCAAAGAGAGAATTCAGCACTTCTGCCTCATGTTCATTGGAAAATCAGAAACCATGTCCTCCAGGTCACATAGATGCAGACCCAGCTTTGATGGTCTCACTACAAAGGAAGCTAAAGCTCCTGACAACAACATATATTTCAAGTGCCCCACCTCAGAGGCAGTTTCTCACAAAGTCTTTAGGCCAGCAGAGCTCCATGTTTGTGGAGTGTTTACCCTGTCTCCCTTACTTATGGAAACTCCTCTACCACCTCCAAGGTTGTGAACTCCTGAGCATTTTCCATTCCACATACGTATTCACAGCTTTTCTAACTCTTCTCCACGAATTGCGTCTTACTTGTTGCGAAGGTAATGTCAAGGCATTGTTCTGGATGAGAGTGGGAAGGTTTTTGTGTAGCACATATTTGCCTACACATTGGATTCATTTTCCTATTTTCCGTTTGAAATACTGAATCCCTGACACTAACCCATACCCTACTAGATTCTGACTACGAATACTAATATGATGGAGAAAAATAACCCAAACACAATAGAAATACAGGCAGTTCAGAGCAGGCATGGTGTATAGTTGGACTTGCCTTTAGCATTACAAAGGGTAGGTGTTTTAAATCTTGTCCAATTTAATAGAGTAGTTCTCCATGTGTTTTGAGAGTTAACAAATGTGTGAATTTCTGTCTCCCTTTCTCTGTAGCCTATTCAGCAACATGTATTTTTACATGCACATATAGAATCCTACCTGCTATCCCTCGTCCACTCTTGTGAGGTGGCTGACTTGGCAGATACAAATTGTGAGAAGAGATCACTCCTCCTAAATGCTGTTGGAACTGAAAATTCAACCTACCGGTGAGCTTCCTACTTGAACAACATGATACATAAATCCATGTTCAGTAACATAATTTTTTTTGGATCTGTGGATGATATATATTTCATGATGAATTTCGATTGGCATATATATTTCTACTTTTTAATGTCTGTGTGTGTGTTCTGTGTGTATGTGTGTGTGTATATTTATACACACACACACACAATATACACAAACTCTCCAGATTTTTCAAAATATGAAATATATGTGTCTTATTATACACTCCCTAAATTCATCCATGTTCATATATGTGGATTTATAATCAACTTTTCACAAGATTATTCTCAGAAATATTCATCCACCTGAAATACATATTTGTTTCCTAGTGCTGAAAACTAACTTCAGAGAATGGTGCATAGAGATCCTAATATTTCTACAGGAACTGACCCAGTTTAACATCAATGCCAGTAGATTCCTATGGGACATGATGTGTATTTTGACCTTCATTTTTATTCAACACTGATACATTACTATTTCTTCAGTTGATGCACATCATAGGATATGTATTTCATCCTCATGTTCACAAATTTCTAGGCATTTGGTTCACTTTCAATCACTTCCTGCTTCAGAACACATGTATTCCTCCACGTTTTTTGACTGGTCTTATGAGACTTCTTTCCAAACACATTCTTTTCCATTTACATAATACCTTTTGAAGCCAAACTCACACACCCTTCATGGTAAACCATCACCCTAATATCACCATTAGATGTATAACTGGTTGGAATGAATGGTTGTGTATCAATATTAGATTTCCTATATATTTTCAGATATCCATTCAATCCATTATTTAAATTGGAACCAGTTATAATATTTATTCACAGTAGGGTCTATTCATGCATTATCTCTATATTCATAGACCCAGGGTACACCTATTTGTACCCCCAAAGGCTACTTTATATGTCTTCAACATATTACTCCCAAAAATGGTGGAAGAAATACTCATGACACCTGATCTCCATATACATTGTATCACAGTGATATTCTGGACACAAAATGCAAAGGTCACACTTATGATTGTACCAAAGCCTCATTGGAAAGTGAGCATGGATTACTCAAAACATCCTTGTCCAGGTTGCCTAATGCTCTCAAATGTCAATCCTATTGGTGACTACACATTTGTTTCTTCCTAAGATGATATATTCAACCTCAACCCTGTTGAATATGTCTAATCCTCTCACTCACTTTATACTTTGCCTGATTTCCTAATGTCTCTATTGATATCTGCTTTCCTACATATGTTCCCCAGTTCATCATTGTGACTGACCCTTAACATGTGCTGACATTTACATTCACTCTCTAACCGACACCCTATTGCTAAAGAACTTTTGGTCCAAATTTTATACTCACTCTTCTTCCTAAACCTACCAACTATCTTCCTAATCCTACCTACTATCCCTTTTTGACTGGATGTTCTCTTCTACATTCAATCATCCAAGGTACAAGGTCCTGTGCCATTGTATATCGATTTATCTGAGACATCTGTGCAGAAAGTCATTCAAAGCTAAGTAACCCAATCAAGGGCCCAATGCCCTTCTGGCCTTCAAATCTTACTTGGATTTCTGTTTTCATACATATATTTCACCTATATATTATTATAAATATCACAGGTTCCCAATACCATTCATCATCCAGCAGAGTGATTCCTAACCCAAACCGAACAGGTTCTTAACCCTAACCATACACTGTTCCCTCAATCTAACTTTACAGAAGAGCAGGGACAGAGTTGGTCTTACAATACAGGAATGTAGGGGATCTTCCACCTGCTGAGAACCTCAAAGGTCCATGCAGAAATGATCCCTGGAGAAGATGTAGGCCGCTGTGAAGGACCTGAGAGAGCACAAGTCATATTCCATGGCAAACAACCTGGTCAGGATGAAGGGATGTGTCTGAATGAGCCTCTCTCTTCTTAATGTAGACAAGATGGACCAAAGCAGGCCTGTGTGGAGAGCTGTCCCTTGGTGCCTATGGTTGATATTCCATTCTAACTTGTGAAAGTCTCAGAGGAAGGAGGGGCAGCCTCCATCTCATGGGAGCCCTGGAAGCAACTGTTAGGACACAGTGGTTGCCAAGGCAGTGACCTCATTCAGTTCCTGAAGGAAGTGACCTCACCTCACTTCCTTGGTGATGGAACTCTCTGAACTTGGGATCCAGGAAGCCAGGCACCCAGAGCCAGTCCCAGTCCCAGTCCCAGTGGGCTCACTTGTTTGGATTTACCAAGGACAGAGTCAGTCTTTCTTGGTACCTACTGATGTGAGGATGGCCAAATGCCAGGAAAGCTCTGCAGAGGGGCCTTTCCTGAGAAAGCAGGTAGTGGCTCACCGCTGGCTCCTGACAACTTCACAGAGTTGGCCAAGGAGGCCAGATGTGGGACAGGACAGGCCATTTCGCGGGAACATAGTATGGCCCACGAGTCAGACGGCACTCCGGGTAGTCACAGACCAACTTGGAAGAAGGAGGTGCCTTTGTGGGTGTGGGTGTGAGTTTGTGGTTTTGTCTCATGTTCTGAGAATAGGTAGGAAAGGCGGTTTGTTTGTTTTGGAGTGGACTGTTTCTAGTAAGTCTTTTGACGAGGCGAGTGTTTCTATGTTTGTGTATCCCACTGTGTCCCTGGTTGTAGACATTAGAAAAGAGAATGCATCAATGGATGTGTCCTGTCTAGTAGAAAGCTTCCCAGCATTCATCCTGCCCAATTCATGAATGGACTGCGGCTTGCCTTATGGATGGGCAACACCTACTATCTTCCTAAGTTCCTGTTTTCTTCCTGAATTCTGGCCACTCTCCAGAATAGGCTCATGGTTTTGTGTCCAAGATATATACCACCTCCAAGCTCGGTGACATGGCCATGTACTGGAGAGCTGGAAGGAATGGTGAGCATCTCAGAAAACTCAGATATCAGTGTGACCAGTAAAGTCTCCCTGAAGAAACCCTGCTTTGGGTCTTTTGCTTACCTATTGTTCTGTTGCCCTGAATGTCAGGAAGGCCTTTGCCTCAGGGCACCCCTTTGTGAAGCCTGAAGAAAAAGTTTTCAAATGGAAATGAATGGGCATCACCTGTGGCTCTTTGCTTAATGGCTTTGCAAAGGGATGTGTCTGAATCAGCCTCTTGGCCCTGTGTGAGGCTGTGGCTTAGGTTGTCAGCACCTGACGGATCCAAAGAGAGATCCCATGTGTGCATCCAAAGCCAAATTGGCACAAAAGCAGTCATTGTGGATGATGTCTCTCGCATTCCTCTGTAAGGTTCCTGACCTCCATCAAGTGAGAATAGGGATCCTTCGTGTCAAAGGAGTTCTTCAAAGCCCTGCAGAGGCTAGCCCATAGGTGCTTGGGTTTTCTCATGACTCCAATTCACACAAAGAATCTATACCCGGCAGTCAGTAGGCCTCCAATTGGAGAAGCGGAGCCAGTATTAACGGCAGGCCTATTGGATCACTCCAGGTTCACAGGAAGGGTGTCCAGGCCACCCTGACATTAGGCAAATGAGGGGCAAGGGAGCTTATTGTGGACACTGTCTTGGGCTGTGCCCCTCATGGAAACCTCCAGCCAGATGTTATGATGAGTGTCTATGTGGAAGAAGATGAGGGCCATGTGGCAGTGTTTTGGTTTGAATTGTGGTCATTGGTGTGGCGGTGGGAAGAGATGACTGGGTCCACCTGGGCTTGAACTCTGGTGTGATTCCCCTTGGAGACTGAGTTCTGGAACTGACCTCAGAGAAGTATTGCCGTGAATTGTGTTGGGATTTGAGGAGGCCATGCATGAGAGTCGCCCTTGGAAACTGAGATGTAGGCCCAGGCTGGCTTTCCACAGAGCACTGGGAATCTCAGCCCGGATATCACATGATTTTATTCTTAAAGACCTGGCAGCCATAGTTGAGAGTCAAAACACACATGGACCTCACATTTGTAGACCTCAATGGGCCTGGCTTCGTGTGACCTTTTGGCCACTCTTTGGGAAGCCTTGTTTGTGAGAGTTCTCCAGAGCTTTCGTTGAAATGAGCTTCCTCACCATTTAATGGTTCCTGAAGGAATGGAAACCCACAGTGCCTCTAACTTCATCCTTTAAAAATGGCTAGCTAGATAAATACCATGAGATTTTTGAAATTCCCATGACCAGGTGGCACTGGAGAACCTTTGGATGTCCTGTTTTGCTGATCATGTGTGTACCAGACAGTGCCTTGATTGACTGGGTTTCATGAAAATGGTGTAAAACAGAGATGCCAGTAAGTTGGGGCCTGCTGAGTAGCGGGCCTAGAGCAGTGGTGTGCAGGTGTGTGATAAAACATCTGTGGTGGGGCCATGTGGATCTGCCACTGGCTTCCAAATGGCTTGTGACTGACATGGTGCAGTGAGCAGACCCTTCTATGTAAAGGCATCTTGTTATATGGAGAGGTTTCAGGGCAGTGTTCAGAATCAGGTTGCTATGGTCAAGGGGGCAAGCTCTGTGGGATAGAAGCCTGGCTGGTGCATTGTCCTAGGACCTTGACCCACCACACGTGACAGAACTCCCTCCAGCACGGTGTCCCAGTTGAACTCCTTGTATTTCCTGAAGCAAATTCCAAACTCCCAGTGCAGCAGCAAGAAACACCACGAAAAGTGCAGGATGACCAAATGGCTTCAGAGTCCACACAGGGAGACACTTAGTCCCCAGTGGCCACAGTTTACCTGCAAAGAGAGAATTCAGCACTTCTGCCTCATGTTCATTGGAAAATCAGAAACCATGTCCTCCAGGTCACATAGATGCAGACCCAGCTTTGATGGTCTCACTACAAAGGAAGCTAAAGCTCCTGACAACAACATATATTTCAAGTGCCCCACCTCAGAGGCAGTTTCTCACAAAGTCTTTAGGCCAGCAGAGCTCCATGTTTGTGGAGTGTTTACCCTGTCTCCCTTACTTATGGAAACTCCTCTACCACCTCCAAGGTTGTGAACTCCTGAGCATTTTCCATTCCACATACGTATTCACAACTTTTCTAACTCTTCTCCACGAATTGCGTCTTACTTGTTGCGAAGGTAATGTCAAGGCATTGTTCTGGATGAGAGTGGGAAGGTTTTTGTGTAGCACATATTTGCCTACACATTGGATTCATTTTCCTATTTTCCGTTTGAAATACTGAATCCCTGACACTAACCCATACCCTACTAGATTCTGACTACGAATACTAATATGATGGAGAAAAATAACCCAAACAGAATAGAAATACAGGCAGTTCAGAGCAGGCATGGTGTATAGTTGGACTTGCCTTTAGCATTACAAAGGGTAGGTGTTTTAAATCTTGTCCAATTTAATAGAAGTAGTTCTCCATGTGTTTTGAGAGTTAACAAATGTGTGAATTTCTGTCTCCCTTTCTCTGTAGCCTATTCAGCAACATGTATTTTTACATGCACATATAGAATCTTACCTGCTATCCCACGTCCACTCTTGTGAGGTGGCTGAGTTGGCAGATACAAATTGTGAGAAGAGATCACTCCTCCTAAATGCTGTTGGAACTGAAAATTCAACCTACCGGTGAGCTTCCTACTTGAACAACATGATACATAAATCCATGTTCAGTAACATAATTTTTTTTGGATCTGTGGATGATATATATTTCATGATGAATTTCGATTGGCATATATATTTCTACTTTTTAATGTCTGTGTGTGTGTTCTGTGTGTATGTGTGTGTGTATATATATACACACACACACAATATACACAAACTCTCCAGATTTTTCAAAATATGAAATATATGTGTCTTATTATACACTCCCTAAATTCATCCATGTTCATATATGTGGATTTATAATCAACTTTTCACAAGATTATTCTCAGAAATATTCATCCACCTGAAATACATATTTGTTTCCTAGTGCTGAAAACTAACTTCAGAGAATGGTGCATAGAGATCCCAATATTTCTACAGGAACTGACACAGTTTAACATCAATGCCAGTAGATTCCTATGGGACATAATGTGTATTTTGACCTTCATTTTTATTCAACACTGATACATTACTATTTCTTCAGTTGATGCACATCATAGGATATGTATTTCATCCTCATGTTCACAAATTTCTAGGCATTTGGTTCACTTTCAATCACTTCCTGCTTCAGAACACATGTATTCCTCCACGTTTCTTGACTGGTCTTTTCATGAGACTTCTTTCCAAACACATTCTTTTCCATTTCCATAATCCCTTTTGAAGCCAAACTCACACCCCCTTCATGGTAAACCATCACCCTAATATCACCATTAGATGTATAACTGGTTGGAATGAATGGTTGTGTATCAATATTAGATTTCCTATATATTTTCAGATATCCATTCAATCCATTATTTAAATTGGAACCAGTTATAATATTTATTCACAGTAGGGTCTATTCATGCATTATCTCTATATTCATAGACCCAGGGTACACCTATTTGTACCCCCAAAGGCTACTTTATATGTCTTCAACATATTAATCCCAGAAATGGTGGAAGAAATACTCATGACACCTGATCTCCATATACATTGTATCACAGTGATATTCTGGACACAAAATGCAAAGGTCACACTTATGATTGTACCAAAGCCTCATTGGAAAGTGAGCATGGATTACTCAAAACATCCTTGTCCAGGTTGCCTAATGCTCTCAAATGTCAATCCTATTGGTGACTACACATTTGTTTCTTCCTAAGATGATATATTCAACCTCAACCCTGTTGAATATGTCTAATCCTCTCACTCACTTTATACTTTGCCTGATTTCCTAATGTCTCTATTGATATCTGCTTTCCTACATATGTTCCCCAGTTCATCATTGTGACTGACCCTTAACATGTGCTGACATTTACATTCACTCTCTAACCGACACCCTATTGCTAAAGAACTTTTGGTCCAAATTTTATACTCACTCTTCTTCCTAAACCTACCAACTATCTTCCTAATCCTACCTACTATCCCTTTTTGACTGGATGTTCTCTTCTACATTCAATCATCCAAGGTATAAGGTCCTGTGCCATTGTATATCGATTTATCTGAGACATGTGTGCAGAAAGTCATTCAAAGCTAAGTAACCCAATCAAGGGCCCAATGCCCTTCTGGCCTTCAAATCTTACTTGGATTTCTGTTTTCATACATATATTTCACCTATATATTATTATAAATATCACAGGTTCCCAATACCATTCATCATCCAGCAGAGTGATTCCTAACCCAAACCGAACAGGTTCTTAACCCTAACCATACACTGTTCCCTCAATCTAACTTTACAGAAGAGCAGGGACAGAGTTGGTCTTACAATACAGGAATGTAGGGGATCTTCCACCTGCTGAGAACCTCAAAGGTCCATGCAGAAATGATCCCTGGAGAAGATGTAGGCCGCTGTGAAGGACCTGAGAGAGCACAAGTCATGTTCCATGGCAAACAACCTGGTCAGGATGAAGGGATGTGTCTGAATGAGCCTCTCTCTTCTTAATGTAGACAAGATGGACCAAAGCAGGCCTGTGTGGAGAGCTGTCCCTTGGTGCCTATGGTTGATATTCCATTCTAACTTGTGAAAGTGTCAGAGGAAGGAGGGGCAGCCTCCATCTCATGGGAGCCCTGGAAGCAACTGTTAGGACACAGTGGTTGCCAAGGCAGTGACCTCATTCAGTTCCTGAAGGAAGTGACCTCACCTCACTTCCTTGGTGATGGAACTCTCTGAACTTGGGATCCAGGAAGCCAGGCACCCAGAGCCAGTCCCAGTCCCAGTCCCAGTGGGCTCACTTGTTTGGATTTACCAAGGACAGAGTCAGTCTTTCTTGGTACCTACTGATGTGAGGATGGCCAAATGCCAGGAAAGCTCTGCAGAGGGGCCTTTCCTGAGAAAGCAGGTAGTGGCTCACCGCTGGCTCCTGACAACTTCACAGAGTTGGCCAAGGAGGCCAGATGTGGGACAGGACAGGCCATTTCGCGGGAACATAGTATGGCCCACGAGTCAGACGGCACTCCGGGTAGTCACAGACCAACTTGGAAGAAGGAGGTGCCTTTGTGGGTGTGGGTGTGAGTTTGTGGTTTTGTCTCATGTTCTGAGAATAGGTAGGAAAGGCGGTTTGTTTGTTTTGGAGTGGACTGTTTCTAGTAAGTCTTTTGACGAGGCGAGTGTTTCTATGTTTGTGTATCCCACTGTGTCCCTGGTTGTAGACATTAGAAAAGAGAATGCATCAATGGATGTGTCCTGTCTAGTAGAAAGCTTCCCAGCATTCATCCTGCCCAATTCATGAATGGACTGCGGCTTGCCTTATGGATGGGCAACACCTACTATCTTCCTAAGTTCCTGTTTTCTTCCTGAATTCTGGCCACTCTCCAGAATAGGCTCATGGTTTTGTGTCCAAGATATATACCACCTCCAAGCTCGGTGACATGGCCATGTACTGGAGAGCTGGAAGGAATGGTGAGCATCTCAGAAAACTCAGATATCAGTGTGACCAGTAAAGTCTCCCTGAAGAAACCCTGCTTTGGGCCTTTTGCTTACCTATTGTTCTGTTGCCCTGAATGTCAGGAAGGCCTTTGCCTCAGGGCACCCCTTTGTGAAGCCTGAAGAAAATGTTTTCAAATGGAAATGAATGGGCATCACCTGTGGCTCTTTGCTTAATGGCTTTGCAAAGGGATGTGTCTGAATCAGCCTCTTGGCCCTGTGTGAGGCTGTGGCTTAGGTTGTCAGCACCTGAGGGATCCAAAGAGAGATCCCATGTGTGCATCCAAAGCCAAATTGGCACAAAAGCAGTCATTGTGGATGATGTCTCTCGCATTCCTCTGTAAGGTTCCTGACCTCCATCAAGTGAGAATAGGGATCCTTCGGGTCAAAGGAGTTCTTCAAAGCCCTGCAGAGGCTAGCCCATAGGTGCTTGGGTTTTCTCATGACTCCAATTCACACAAAGAATCTATACCCGGCAGTCAGTAGGCCTCCAATTGGAGAAGCGGAGCCAGTATTAACGGCAGGCCTATTGGATCACTCCAGGTTCACAGGAAGGGTGTCCAGGCCACCCTGACATTAGGCAAATGAGGGGCAAGGGAGCTTATTGTGGACACTGTCTTGGGCTGTGCCCCTCATGGAAACCTCCAGCCCAGCCAGAGGTTATGATGAGTGTCTATGTGGAAGAAGATGAGGGCCATGTGGCAGTGTTTTGGTTTGAATTGTGGTCATTGGTGTGGCGGTGGGAAGAGATGACTGGGTCCACCTGGGCTTGAACTCTGGTGTGATTCCCCTTGGAGACCGAGTTCTGGAACTGACCTCAGAGAAGTATTGCCGTGAATTGTGTTGGGATTTGAGGAGGCCATGCATGAGAGTCGCCCTTGGAAACTGAGATCTAGGCCCAGGCTGGCTTTCCACAGAGCACTGGGAATCTCAGCCCGGATATCACATGATTTTATTCTTAAAGACCTGGCAGCCATAGTTGAGAGTCAAAACACACATGGACCTCACATTTGTAGACCTCAATGGGCCTGGCTTCGTGTGACCTTTTGGCCACTCTTTGGGAAGCCTTGTTTGTGAGAGTTCTACAGAGCTTTCGTTGAAATGAGCTTCCTCACCATTTAATGGTTCCTGAAGGAATGGAAACCCACAGTGCCTCTAACTTCATCCATTAAAAATGGCTAGCTAGATAAATACCATGAGATTTTTGAAATTCCCATGACCAGGTGGCACTGGAGAACCTTTGGATGTCCTGTTTTGCTGATCATGTGTGTACCAGACAGTGCCTTGATTGACTGGGTTTCATGAAAATGGTGTAAAACAGAGATGCCAGTAAGTTGGGGCCTGCTGAGTAGCGGGCCTAGAGCAGTGGTGTGCAGGTGTGTGATAAAACATCTGTGGTGGGGCCATGTGGATCTGCCACTGGCTTCCAAATGGCTTGTGACTGACATGGTGCAGTGAGCAGACCCTTCTATGTAAAGGCATCTTGTTATATGGAGAGGTTTCAGGGCAGTGTTCAGAATCAGGTTGCTATGGTCAAGGGGGCAAGCTCTGTGGGATAGAAGCCTGGCTGGTGCATTGTCCTAGGACCTTGACCCACCACACGTGACAGAACTCCCTCCAGCACGGTGTCCCAGTTGAACTCCTTGTATTTCCTGAAGCAAATTCCAAACTCCCAGTGCAGCAGCAAGAAACACCACGAAAAGTGCAGGATGACCAAATGGCTTCAGAGTCCACACAGGGAGACACTTAGTCCCCAGTGGCCACAGTTTACCTGCAAAGAGAGAATTCAGCACTTCTGCCTCATGTTCATTGGAAAATCAGAAACCATGTCCTCCAGGTCACATAGATGCAGACCCAGCTTTGATGGTCTCACTACAAAGGAAGCTAAAGCTCCTGACAACAACATATATTTCAAGTGCCCCACCTCAGAGGCAGTTTCTCACAAAGTCTTTAGGCCAGCAGAGCTCCATGTTTGTGGAGTGTTTACCCTGTCTCCCTTACTTATGGAAACTCCTCTACCACCTCCAAGGTTGTGAACTCCTGAGCATTTTCCATTCCACATACGTATTCACAGCTTTTCTAACTCTTCTCCACGAATTGCGTCTTACTTGTTGCGAAGGTAATGTCAAGGCATTGTTCTGGATGAGAGTGGGAAGGTTTTTTTGTAGCACATATTTGCCTACACATTGGATTCATTTTCCTATTTTCCGTTTGAAATACTGAATCCCTGACACTAACCCATACCCTACTAGATTCTGACTACGAATACTAATATGATGGAGAAAAATAACCCAAACAGAATAGAAATACAGGCAGTTCAGAGCAGGCATGGTGTATAGTTGGACTTGCCTTTAGCATTACAAAGGGTAGGTGTTTTAAATCTTGTCCAATTTAATAGAGTAGTTCTCCATGTGTTTTGAGAGTTAACAAATGTGTGAATTTCTGTCTCCCTTTCTCTGTAGCCTATTCAGCAACATGTATTTTTACATGCACATATAGAATCCTACCTGCTATCCCACGTCCACTCTTGTGAGGTGGCTGACTTGGCAGATACAAATTGTGAGAAGAGATCACTCCTCCTAAATGCTGTTGGAACTGAAAATTCAACCTACCGGTGAGCTTCCTACTTGAACAACATGATACATAAATCCATGTTCAGTAACATAATTTTTTTTGGATCTGTGGATGATATATATTTCATGATGAATTTCGATTGGCATATATATTTCTACTTTTTAATGTCTGTGTGTGTGTTCTGTGTGTATGTGTGTGTGTATATATATACACACACACACAATATACACAAACTCTCCAGATTTTTCAAAATATGAAATATATGTGTCTTATTATACACTCCCTAAATTCATCCATGTTCATATATGTGGATTTATAATCAACTTTTCACAAGATTATTCTCAGAAATATTCATCCACCTGAAATACATATTTGTTTCCTAGTGCTGAAAACTAACTTCAGAGAATGGTGCATAGAGATCCCAATATTTCTACAGGAACTGACACAGTTTAACATCAATGCCAGTAGATTCCTATGGGACATAATGTGTATTTTGACCTTCATTTTTATTCAACACTGATACATTACTATTTCTTCAGTTGATGCACATCATAGGATATGTATTTCATCCTCATGTTCACAAATTTCTAGGCATTTGGTTCACTTTCAATCACTTCCTGCTTCAGAACACATGTATTCCTCCACGTTTCTTGACTGGTCTTTTCATGAGACTTCTTTCCAAACACATTCTTTTCCATTTCCACAATCCCTTTTGAAGCCAAACTCACACCCCCTTCATGGTAAACCATCACCCTAATATCACCATTAGATGTATAACTGGTTGGAATGAATGGTTGTGTATCAATATTAGATTTCCTATATATTTTCAGATATCCATTCAATCCATTATTTAAATTGGAACCAGTTATAATATTTATTCACAGTAGGGTCTATTCATGCATTATCTCTATATTCATAGACCCAGGGTACACCTATTTGTACCCCCAAAGGCTAATTTATATGTCTTCAACATATTACTCCCAGAAATGGTGGAAGAAATACTCATGACACCTGATCTCCATATACATTGTATCACAGTGATATTCTGGACACAAAATGCAAAGGTCACACTTATGATTGTACCAAAGCCTCATTGGAAAGTGAGCATGGATTACTCAAAACATCCTTGTCCAGGTTGCCTAATGCTCTCAAATGTCAATCCTATTGGTGACTACACATTTGTTTCTTCCTAAGATGATATATTCAACCTCAACCCTGTTGAATATGTCTAATCCTCTCACTCACTTTATACTTTGCCTGATTTCCTAATGTCTCTATTGATATCTGCTTTCCTACATATGTTCCCCAGTTCATCATTGTGACTGACCCTTAACATGTGCTGACATTTACATTCACTCTCTAACCGACACCCTATTGCTAAAGAACTTTGGTCCAAATTTTATACTCACTCTTCTTCCTAAACCTACCAACTATCTTCCTAATCCTACCTACTATCCCTTTTTGACTGGATGTTCTCTTCTACATTCAATCATCCAAGGTACAAGGTCCTGTGCCATTGTATATCGATTTATCTGAGACATCTGTGCAGAAAGTCATTCAAAGCTAAGTAACCCAATCAAGGGCCCAATGCCCTTCTGGCCTTCAAATCTTACTTGGATTTCTGTTTTCATACATATATTTCACCTATATATTATTATAAATATCACAGGTTCCCAATACCATTCATCATCCAGCAGAGTGATTCCTAACCCAAACCGAACAGGTTCTTAACCCTAACCATACACTGTTCCCTCAATCTAACTTTACAGAAGAGCAGGGACAGAGTTGGTCTTACAATACAGGAATGTAGGGGATCTTCCACCTGCTGAGAACCTCAAAGGTCCATGCAGAAATGATCCCTGGAGAAGATGTAGGCCGCTGTGAAGGACCTGAGAGAGCACAAGTCATCTTCCATGGCAAACCACCTGGTCAGGATGAAGGGATGTGTCTGAATGAGCCTCTCTCTTCTTAATGTAGACAAGATGGACCAAAGCAGGCCTGTGTGGAGAGCTGTTCCTTGGTGCCTATGGTTGATATTCCATTCTAACTTGTGAAAGTGTCACAGGAAGGAGGGGCAGCCTCCATCTCATGGGAGCCCTGGAAGCAACTGTTAGGACACAGTGGTTGCCAAGGCAGTGACCTCATTCAGTTCCTGAAGGAAGTGACCTCACCTCACTTCCTTGGTGATGGAACTCTCTGAACTTGGGATCCAGGAAGCCAGGCACCCAGAGCCAGTCCCAGTCCCAGTCCCAGTGGGCTCACTTGTTTGGATTTACCAAGGACAGAGTCAGTCTTTCTTGGTACCTACTGATGTGAGGATGGCCAAATGCCAGGAAAGCTCTGCAGAGGGCCTTTCCTGAGAAAGCAGGTAGTGGCTCACCGCTGGCTCCTGACAACTTCACAGAGTTGGCCAAGGAGGCCAGATGTGGGACAGGACAGGCCATTTCGCGGGAACATAGTATGGCCCACGAGTCAGACGGCACTCCGGGTAGTCACAGACCAACTTGGAAGAAGGAGGTGCCTTTGTGGGTGTGGGTGTGAGTTTGTGGTTTTGTCTCATGTTCTGAGAATAGGTAGGAAAGGCGGTTTGTTTGTTTTGGAGTGGACTGTTTCTAGTAAGTCTTTTGACGAGGCGAGTGTTTCTATGTTTGTGTATCCCACTGTGTCCCTGGTTGTAGACATTAGAAAAGAGAATGCATCAATGGATGTGTCCTGTCTAGTAGAAAGCTTCCCAGCATTCATCCTGCCCAATTCATGAATGGACTGCGGCTTGCCTTATGGATGGGCAACACCTACTATCTTCCTAAGTTCCTGTTTTCTTCCTGAATTCTGGCCACTCTCCAGAATAGGCTCATGGTTTTGTGTCCAAGATATGTACCACCTCCAAGCTCGGTGACATGGCCATGTACTGGAGAGCTGGAAGGAATGGTGAGCATCTCAGAAAACTCAGATATCAGTGTGACCAGTAAAGTCTCCCTGGAGAAACCCTGCTTTGGGCCTTTTGCTTACCTATTGTTCTGTTGCCCTGAATGTCAGGAAGGCCTTTGCCTCAGGGCACCCCTTTGTGAAGCCTGAAGAAAACAGTTTTCAAATGGAAATGCATGGGCATCACCTGTGGCTCTTTGCTTAATGGCTTTGCAAAGGGATGTGTCTGAATCAGCCTCTTGGCCCTGTGTGAGGCTGTGGCTTCGGTTGTCAGCACCTGACGGATCCAAAGAGAGATCCCATGTGTGCATCCAAAGCCAAATTGGCACAAAAGCAGTCATTGTGGATGATGTCTCTCGCATTCCTCTGTAAGGTTCCTGACCTCCATCAAGTGAGAATAGGGATCCTTCGTGTCAAAGGAGTTCTTCAAAGCCCTGCAGAGGCTAGCCCATAGGTGCTTGGGTTTTCTCATGACTCCAATTCACACAAAGAATCTATACCCGGCAGTCAGTAGGCCTCCAATTGGAGAAGCAGAGCCAGTATTAACGGCAGGCCTATTGGATCACTCCAGGTTCACAGGAAGGGTGTCCAGGCCACCCTGACATTAGGCAAATGAGGGGCAAGGGAGCTTATTGTGGACACTGTCTTGGGCTGTGCCCCTCATGGAAACCTCCAGCCCAGCCAGAGGTTATGATGAGTGTCTATGTGGAAGAAGATGAGGGCCATGTGGCAGTGTTTTGGTTTGAATTGTGGTCATTGGTGTGGCGGTGGGAAGAGATGACTGGGTCCACCTGGGCTTGAACTCTGGTGTGATTCCCCTTGGAGACTGAGTTCTGGAACTGACCTCAGAGAAGTATTGCCGTGAATTGTGTTGGGATTTGAGGAGGCCATGCATGAGAGTCGCCCTTGGAAACTGAGATGTAGGCCCAGGCTGGCTTCCACAGAGCACTGGGAATCTCAGCCCGGATATCACATGATTTTATTCTTAAAGACCTGGCAGCCATAGTTGAGAGTCAAAACACACATGGACCTCACATTTGTAGACCTCAATGGGCCTGGCTTCGTGTGACCTTTTGGCCACTCTTTGGGAAGCCTTGTTTGTGAGAGTTCTCCAGAGCTTTCGTTGAAATGAGCTTCCTCACCATTTAATGGTTCCTGAAGGAATGGAAACCCACAGTGCCTCTAACTTCATCCTTTAAAAATGGCTAGCTAGATAAATACCATGAGATTTTTGAAATTCCCATGACCAGGTGGCACTGGAGAACCTTTGGATGTCCTGTTCTGCTGATCATGTGTGTACCAGACACTGCCTTGATTGACTGGGTTTCATGAAAATGGTGTAAAACAGAGATGCCAGTAAGTTGGGGCCTGCTGAGTAGCGGGCCTAGAGCAGTGGTGTGCAGGTGTGTGATAAAACATCTGTGGTGGGGCCATGTGGATCTGCCACTGGCTTCCAAATGGCTTGTGACTGACATGGTGCAGTGAGCAGACCCTTCTATGTAAAGGCATCTTGTTATATGGAGAGGTTTCAGGGCAGTGTTCAGAATCAGGTTGCTATGGTCAAGGGGGCAAGCTCTGTGGGATAGAAGCCTGGCTGGTGCATTGTCCTAGGACCTTGACCCACCACACGTCACAGAACTCCCTCCAGCACGGTGTCCCAGTTGAACTCCTTGTATTTCCTGAAGCAAATTCCAAACTCCCAGTGCAGCAGCAAGAAACACCACGAAAAGTGGAGGATGACCAAATGGCTTCAGAGTCCACACAGGGAGACATTTAGACCCCAGTGGCCACAGTTTACCTGCAAAGAGAGAATTCAGCACTTCTGCCTCATGTTCATTGGAAAATCAGAAACCATGTCCTCCAGGTCACATAGATGCAGACCCAGCTTTGATGGTCTCACTACAAAGGAAGCTAAAGCTCCTGACAACAACATATATTTCAAGTGCCCCACCTCAGAGGCAGTTTCTCACAAAGTCTTTAGGCCAGCAGAGCTCCATGTTTGTGGAGTGTTTACCCTGTCTCCCTTACTTATGGAAACTCCTCTACCACCTCCAAGGTTGTGAACTCCTGAGCATTTTCCATTCCACATACGTATTCACAGCTTTTCTAACTCTTCTCCACGAATTGCGTCTTACTTGTTGCGAAGGTAATGTCAAGGCATTGTTCTGGATGAGAGTGGGAAGGTTTTTGTGTAGCACATATTTGCCTACACATTGGATTCATTTTCCTATTTTCCGTTTGAAATACTGAATCCCTGACACTAACCCATACCCTACTAGATTCTGACTATGAATACTAATATGATGGAGAAAAATAACCCAAACACAATAGAAATACAGGCAGTTCAGAGCAGGCATGGTGTATAGTTGGACTTACCTTTAGCATTACAAAGGGTAGGTGTTTTAAATCTTGTCCAATTTAATAGAAGTAGTTCTCCATGTGTTTTGAGAGTCAACAAATGTGTGAATTTCTGTCTCCCTTTCTCTGTAGCCTATTCAGCAACATGTATTTTTACATGCACATATAGAATCCTACCTGCTATCCCACGTCCACTCTTGTGAGGTGGCTGACTTGGCAGATACAAATTGTGAGAAGAGATCACTCCTCCTAAATGCTGTTGGAACTGAAAATTCAACCTACCGGTGAGCTTCCTACTTGAACAACATGATACATAAATCCATGTTCAGTAACATAATTTTTTTGGATCTGTGGATGATATATATTTCATGATGAATTTCGATTGGCATATATATTTCTACTTTTTAATGTCTGTGTGTGTGTTCTGTGTGTATGTGTGTGTGTATATATATACACACACACACACACACACAATATACACAAACTCTCCAGATTTTTCAAAATATGAAATATATGTGTCTTATTATACACTCCCTAAATTCATCCATGTTCATATATGTGGATTTATAATCAACATTTCACAAGATTATTCTCAGAAATATTCATCCACCTGAAATACATATTTGTTTCCTAGTGCTGAAAACTAACTTCAGAGAATGGTGCATAGAGATCCTAATATTTCTACAGGAACTGACCCAGTTTAACATCAATGCCAGTAGATTCCTATGGGACATGATGTGTATTTTGACCTTCATTTTTATTCAACACTGATACATTACTATTTCTTCAGTTGATGCACATCATAGGATATGTATTTCATCCTCATGTTCACAAATTTCTAGGCATTTGGTTCACTTTCAATCACTTCCTGCTTCAGAACACATGTATTCCTCCACGTTTCTTGACTGGTCTTTTCATGAGACTTCTTTCCAAACACATTCTTTTCCATTTCCATAATCCCTTTTGAAGCCAAACTCACACCCCCTTCATGGTAAACCATCACCCTAATATCACCATTAGATGTATAACTGGTTGGAATGAATGGTTGTGTATCAATATTAGATTTCCTATATATTTTCAGATATCCATTCAATCCATTATTTAAATTGGAACCAGTTATAATATTTATTCACAGTAGGGTCTATTCATGCATTATCTGTATATTCATAGACCCAGGGTATACCTATTTGTACCCCCAAAGGCTAATTTATATGTCTTCAACATATTACTCCCAGAAATGGTGGAAAAAATACTCATGACACCTGATCTCCATATACATTGTATCACAGTGATATTCTGGACACAAAATGCAAAGGTCACACTTATGATTGTACCAAAGCCTCATTGGAAAGTGAGCATGGATTACTCAAAACATCCTTGTCCAGGTTGCCTAATGCTCTCAAATGTCAATCCTATTGGTGACTACACATTTGTTTCTTCCTAAGATGATATATTCAACCTCAACCCTGTTGAATATGTCTAATCCTCTCACTCACTTTATACTTTGCCTGATTTCCTAATGTCTCTATTGATATCTGCTTTCCTACATATGTTCCCCAGTTCATCATTGTGACTGACCCTTAACATGTGCTGACATTTACATTCACTCTCTAACCGACACCCTATTGCTAAAGAACTTTTGGTCCAAATTTTATACTCACTCTTCTTCCTAAACCTACCAACTATCTTCCTAATCCTACCTACTATCCCTTTTTGACTGGATGTTCTCTTCTACATTCAATCATCCAAGGTACAAGGTCCTGTGCCATTGTATATCGATTTATCTGAGACATCTGTGCAGAAAGTCATTCAAAGCTAAGTAACCCAATCAAGGGCCCAATGCCCTTCTGGCCTTCAAATCTTACTTGGATTTCTGTTTTCATACATATATTTCACCTATATATTATTATAAATATCACAGGTTCCCAATACCATTCATCATCCAGCAGAGTGATTCCTTACCCAAACCGAACAGGTTCTTAACCCTAACCATACACTGTTCCCTCAATCTAACTTTACAGCAGAGCAGGGACAGAGTTGGTCTTACAATACAGGAATGTAGGGGATCTTCCACTTGCTGAAAACCTCAAAGGTCCATGCAGAAATGATCCCTGGAGAAGATGTAGGCCGCTGTGAAGGACCTGAGAGAGCACAAGTCATGTTCCATGGCAAACCACCTGGTCAGGATGAAGGGATGTGTCTGAATGAGCCTCTCTCTTCTTAATGTAGACAAGATGGACCAAAGCAGGCCTGTGTGGAGAGCTGTTCCTTGGTGCCTATGGTTGATATTCCATTCTAACTTGTGAAAGTGTCACAGGAAGGAGGGGCAGCCTCCATCTCATGGGAGCCCTGGAAGCAACTGTTAGGACACAGTGGTCGCCAAGGCAGTGACCTCATTCAGTTCCTGAAGGACGTGACCTCACCTCACTTCCTTGGTGATGGAACTCTCTGAACTTGGGATCCAGGAAGCCAGGCACCCAGAGCCAGTCCCAGTCCCAGTCCCAGTGGGCTCACTTGTTTGGATTTACCAAGGACAGAGTCAGTCTTTCTTGGTACCTACTGATGTGAGGATGGCCAAATGCCAGGAAAGCTCTGCAGAGGGGCCTTTCCTGAGAAAGCAGGTAGTGGCTCACCGCTGGCTCCTGACAACTTCACAGAGTTGGCCAAGGAGGCCAGATGTGGGACAGGACAGGCCATTTCACGGATACATAGTATGGCCCACGAGTCAGACGGCACTCCGGGTAGTCACAGACCAACTTGGAAGAAGGAGGTGCCTTTGTGGGTGTGGGTGTGAGTTTGTGGTTTTGTCTCATGTTCTGAGAATAGGTAGGAAAGGCGGTTTGTTTGTTTTGGAGTGGACTGTTTCTAGTAAGTCTTTTGACGAGGCGAGTGTTTCTATGTTTGTGTATCCCACTGTGTCCCTGGTTGTAGACATTAGAAAAGAGAATGCATCAATGGATGTGTCCTGTCTAGTAGAAAGCTTCCCAGCATTCATCCTGCCCAATTCATGAATGGACTGCGGCTTGCCTTATGGATGGGCAACACCTACTATCTTCCTAAGTTCCTGTTTTCTTCCTGAATTCTGGCCACTCTCCAGAATAGGCTCATGGTTTTGTGTCCAAGATATGTACCACCTCCAAGCTCGGTGACATGGCCATGTACTGGAGAGCTGGAAGGAATGGTGAGCATCTCAGAAAACTCAGATATCAGTGTGACCAGTAAAGTCTCCCTGGAGAAACCCTGCTTTGGGCCTTTTGCTTACCTATTGTTGTGTTGCCCTGAATGTCAGGAAGGCCTTTGCCTCAGGGCACCCCTTTGTGAAGCCTGAAGAAAACAGTTTTCAAATGGAAATGCATGGGCATCACCTGTGTCTCTTTGCTTAATGGCTTTGCAAAGGGATGTGTCTGAATCAGCCTCTTGGCCCTGTGTGAGGCTGTGGCTTAGGTTGTCAGCACCTGACGGATCCAAAGAGAGATCCCATGTGTGCATCCAAAGCCAAATTGGCACAAAAGCAGTCATTGTGGATGATGTCTCTCGCATTCCTCTGTAAGGTTCCTGACCTCCATCAAGTGAGAATAGGGATCCTTCGTGTCAAAGGAGTTCTTCAAAGCCCTGCAGAGGCTAGCCCATAGGTGCTTGGGTTTTCTCATGACTCCAATTCACACAAAGAATCTATACCCGGCAGTCAGTAGGCCTCCAATTGGAGAAGCGGAGCCAGTATTAACGGCAGGCCTATTGGATCACTCCAGGTTCACAGGAAGGGTGTCCAGGCCACCCTGACATTAGGCAAATGAGGGGCAAGGGAGCTTATTGTGGACACTGTCTTGGGCTGTGCCCCTCATGGAAACCTCCAGCCAGATGTTATGATGAGTGTCTATGTGGAAGAAGATGAGGGCCATGTGGCAGTGTTTTGGTTTGAATTGTGGTCATTGGTGTGGCGGTGGGAAGAGATGACTGGGTCCACCTGGGCTTGAACTCTGGTGTGATTCCCCTTGGAGACTGAGTTCTGGAACTGACCTCAGAGAAGTATTGCCGTGAATTGTGTTGGGATTTGAGGAGGCCATGCATGAGAGTCGCCCTTGGAAACTGAGATCTAGGCCCAGGCTGGCTTTCCACAGAGCACTGGGTATCTCAGCCCGGATATCACATGATTTTATTCTTAAAGACCTGGCAGCCATAGATGAGAGTCAAAACACACATGGACCTCACATTTGTAGACCTCAATGGGCCTGGCTTCGTGTGACCTTTTGGCCACTCTTTGGGAAGCCTTGTTTGTGAGAGTTCTCCAGAGCTTTCGTTGAAATGAGCTTCCTCACCATTTAATGGTTCCTGAAGGAATGGAAACCCACAGTGCCTCTAACTTCATCCTTTAAAAATGGCTAGCTAGATAAATACCATGAGATTTTTGAAATTCCCATGACCAGGTGGCACTGAAGAACCATTGGATGTCCTGTTTTGCTGATCATGTGTGTACCAGACACTGCCTTGATTGACTGGGTTTCATGAAAATGGTGTAAAACAGAGATGCCAGTAAGTTGGGGCCTGCTGAGTAGCGGGCCTAGAGCAGTGGTGTGCAGGTGTGTGATAAAACATCTGTGGTGGGGCCATGTGGATCTGCCACTGGCTTCCAAATGGCTTGTGACTGACATGGTGCAGTGAGCAGACCCTTCTATGTAAAGGCATCTTGTTATATGGAGAGGTTTCAGGGCAGTGTTCAGAATCAGGTTGCTATGGTCAAGGGGGCAAGCACTGTGGGATAGAAGCCTGGCTGGTGCATTGTCCTAGGACCTTGACCCACCACACGTGACAGAACTCCCTCCAGCACGGTGTCCCAGTTGAACTCCTTGTATTTCCTGAAGCAAATTCCAAACTCCCAGTACAGCAGCAAGAAACACAGTGAAAAGTGGAGGATGACCAAACGGCTTCACAGTCCACACAGGGAGACACTTAGACCCCAGTGGCCACAGTTTACCTGCAAAGAGAGAATTAAGCAATTCTGACTCATGTTCATTGGGAAATCAGAAACCATGTCCTCCAGGTCACATAGATGCAGACCCAGCTTTGATGGTCTCACTACAAAGGAAGATAAAGCTCCTGACAACAACATATATTTCAAGTGCCCCACCTCAGAGGCAGTTTCTCACAAAGTCTTTAGGCCAGCAGAGCTCCATGTTTGTGGAGTGTTTACCCTGTCTCCCTTACTTATAGAAACTCCTCTACCACCTCCAAGGTTGTGAACTCCTGAGCATTTTCCATTCCACATACGTATTCACAGCTTTTCTAACTCTTCTCCACGAATTGCGTCTTACTTGTTGCGAAGGTAATGTCAAGGCATTGTTCTGGATGAGAGTGGGAAGGTTTTTGTGTAGCACATATTTGCCTACACATTGGATTCATTTTCCTATTTTCCGTTTGAAATACTGAATCCCTGACACTAACCCATACCCTACTAGATTCTGACTACGAATACTAATATGATGGAGAAAAATAACCCAAACACAATAGAAATACAGGCAGTTCAGAGCAGACATGGTGTATAGTTGGACTTGCCTTTAGCATTACAAAGGGTAGGTGTTTTAAATCTTGTCCAATTTAATAGAGTAGTTCTCCATGTGTTTTGAGAGTTAACAAATGTGTGAATTTCTGTCTCCCTTTCTCTGTAGCCTATTCAGCAACATGTATTTTTACATGCACATATAGAATCCTACCTGCTATCCCTCGTCCACTCTTGTGAGGTGGCTGACTTGGCAGATACAAATTGTGAGAAGAGATCACTCCTCCTAAATGCTGTTGGAACTGAAAATTCAACCTACCGGTGAGCTTCCTACTTGAACAACATGATACATAAATCCATGTTCAGTAACATAATTTTTTTTGGATCTGTGGATGATATATATTTCATGATGAATTTCGATTGGCATATATATTTCTACTTTTTAATGTCTGTGTGTGTGTTCTGTGTGTATGTGTGTGTGTATATTTATACACACACACACACACAATATACACAAACTCTCCAGATTTTTCAAAATATGAAATATATGTGTCTTATTATACACTCCCTAAATTCATCCATGTTCATATATGTGGATTTATAATCAACTTTTCACAAGATTATTCTCAGAAATATTCATCCACCTGAAATACATATTTGTTTCCTAGTGCTGAAAACTAACTTCAGAGAATGGTGCATAGAGATCCTAATATTTCTACAGGAACTGACCCAGTTTAACATCAATGCCAGTAGATTCCTATGAGACATGATGTGTATTTTGACCTTCATTTTTATTCAACACTGATACATTACTATTTCTTCAGTTGATGCACATCATAGGATATGTATTTCATCCTCATGTTCACAAATTTCTAGGCATTTGGTTCACTTTCAATCACTTCCTGCTTCAGAACACATGTATTCCTCCACGTTTCTTGACTGGTCTTTTCATGAGACTTCTTTCCAAACACATTCTTTTCCATTTCCATAATCCCTTTTGAAGCCAAACTCACACCCCCTTCATGGTAAACCATCACCCTAATATCACCATTAGATGTATAACTGGTTGGAATGAATGGTTGTGTATCAATATTAGATTTCCTATATATTTTCAGATATCCATTCAATCCATTATTTAAATTGGAACCAGTTATAATATTTATTCACAGTAGGGTCTATTCATGCATTATCTCTATATTCATAGACCCAGGGTACACCTATTTGTACCCCCAAAGGCTAATTTATATGTCTTCAACATATTACTCCCAGAAATGGTGGAAGAAATACTCATGACACCTGATCTCCATATACATTGTATCACAGTGATATTCTGGACACAAAATGCAAAGGTCACACTTATGATTGTACCAAAGCCTCATTGGAAAGTGAGCATGGATTACTCAAAACATCCTTGTCCAGGTTGCCTAATGCTCTCAAATGTCAATCCTATTGGTGACTACACATTTGTTTCTTCCTAAGATGATATATTCAACCTCAACCCTGTTGAATATGTCTAATCCTCTCACTCACTTTATACTTTGCCTGATTTCCTAATGTCTCTATTGATATCTGCTTTCCTACATATGTTCCCCAGTTCATCATTGTGACTGACCCTTAACATGTGCTGACATTTACATTCACTCTCTAACCGACACCCTATTGCTAAAGAACTTTTGGTCCAAATTTTATACTCACTCTTCTTCCTAAACCTACCAACTATCTTCCTAATCCTACCTACTATCCCTTTTTGACTGGATGTTCTCTTCTACATTCAATCATCCAAGGTACAAGGTCCTGTGCCATTGTATATCGATTTATCTGAGACATCTGTGCAGAAAGTCATTCAAAGCTAAGTAACCCAATCAAGGGCCCAATGCCCTTCTGGCCTTCAAATCTTACTTGGATTTCTGTTTTCATACATATATTTCACCTATATATTATTATAAATATCACAGGTTCCCAATACCATTCATCATCCAGCAGAGTGATTCCTAACCCAAACCGAACAGGTTCTTAACCCTAACCATACACTGTTCCCTCAATCTAACTTTACAGAAGAGCAGGGACAGAGTTGGTCTTACAATACAGGAATGTAGGGGATCTTCCACCTGCTGAGAACCTCAAAGGTCCATGCAGAAATGATCCCTGGAGAAGATGTAGGCCGCTGTGAAGGACCTGAGAGAGCACAAGTCATATTCCATGGCAAACCACCTGGTCAGGATGAAGGGATGTGTCTGAATGAGCCTCTCTCTTCTTAATGTAGACAAGATGGACCAAAGCAGGCCTGTGTGGAGAGCTGTCCCTTGGTGCCTATGGTTGATATTCCATTCTAACTTGTGAAAGTGTCAGAGGAAGGAGGGGCAGCCTCCATCTCATGGGAGCCCTGGAAGCAACTGTTAGGACACAGTGGTTGCCAAGGCAGTGACCTCATTCAGTTCCTGAAGGAAGTGACCTCACCTCACTTCCTTGGTGATGGAACTCTCTGAACTTGGGATCCAGGAAGCCAGGCACCCAGAGCCAGTCCCAGTCCCAGTCCCAGTGGGCTCACTTGTTTGGATTTACCAAGGACAGAGTCAGTCTTTCTTGGTACCTACTGATGTGAGGATGGCCAAATGCCAGGAAAGCTCTGCAGAGGGGCCTTTCCTGAGAAAGCAGGTAGTGGCTCACCGCTGGCTCCTGACAACTTCACAGAGTTGGCCAAGGAGGCCAGATGTGGGACAGGACAGGCCATTTCGCGGGAACATAGTATGGCCCACGAGTCAGACGGCACTCCGGGTAGTCACAGACCAACTTGGAAGAAGGAGGTGCCTTTGTGGGTGTGGGTGTGAGTTTGTGGTTTTGTCTCATGTTCTGAGAATAGGTAGGAAAGGCGGTTTGTTTGTTTTGGAGTGGACTGTTTCTAGTAAGTCTTTTGACGAGGCGAGTGTTTCTATGTTTGTGTATCCCACTGTGTCCCTGGTTGTAGACATTAGAAAAGAGAATGCATCAATGGATGTGTCCTGTCTAGTAGAAAGCTTCCCAGCATTCATCCTGCCCAATTCATGAATGGACTGCGGCTTGCCTTATGGATGGGCAACACCTACTATCTTCCTAAGTTCCTGTTTTCTTCCTGAATTCTGGCCACTCTCCAGAATAGGCTCATGGTTTTGTGTCCAAGATATATACCACCTCCAAGCTCGGTGACATGGCCATGTACTGGAGAGCTGGAAGGAATGGTGAGCATCTCAGAAAACTCAGATATCAGTGTGACCAGTAAAGTCTCCCTGAAGAAACCCTGCTTTGGGCCTTTTGCTTACCTATTGTTGTGTTGCCCTGAATGTCAGGAAGGCCTTTGCCTCAGGGCACCCCTTTGTGAAGCCTGAAGAAAAAGTTTTCAAATGGAAATGAATGGGCATCACCTGTGGCTCTTTGCTTAATGGCTTTGCAAAGGGATGTGTCTGAATCAGCCTCTTGGCCCTGTGTGAGGCTGTGGCTTAGGTTGTCAGCACCTGACGGATCCAAAGAGAGATCCCATGTGTGCATCCAAAGCCAAATTGGCACAAAAGCAGTCATTGTGGATGATGTCTCTCGCATTCCTCTGTAAGGTTCCTGACCTCCATCAAGTGAGAATAGGGATCCTTCCGGTCAAAGGAGTTCTTCAAAGCCCTGCAGAGGCTAGCCCATAGGTGCTTGGGTTTTCTCATGACTCCAATTCACACAAAGAATCTATACCCGGCAGTCAGTAGGCCTCCAATTGGAGAAGCGGAGCCAGTATTAACGGCAGGCCTATTGGATCACTCCAGGTTCACAGGAAGGGTGTCCAGGCCACCCTGACATTAGGCAAATGAGGGGCAAGGGAGCTTATTGTGGACACTGTCTTGGGCTGTGCCCCTCATGGAAACCTCCAGCCCAGCCAGAGGTTATGATGAGTGTCTATGTGGAAGAAGATGAGGGCCATGTGGCAGTGTTTTGGTTTGAATTGTGGTCATTGGTGTGGCGGTGGGAAGAGATGACTGGGTCCACCTGGGCTTGAACTCTGGTGTGATTCCCCTTGGAGACTGAGTTCTGGAACTGACCTCAGAGAAGTATTGCCGTGAATTGTGTTGGGATTTGAGGAGGCCATGCATGAGAGTCGCCCTTGGAAACTGAGATGTAGGCCCAGGCTGGCTTTCCACAGAGCACTGGGAATCTCAGCCCGGATATCACATGATTTTATTCTTAAAGACCTGGCAGCCATAGTTGAGAGTCAAAACACACATGGACCTCACATTTGTAGACCTCAATGGGCCTGGCTTCGTGTGACCTTTTGGCCACTCTTTGGGAAGCCTTGTTTGTGAGAGTTCTCCAGAGCTTTCGTTGAAATGAGCTTCCTCACCATTTAATGGTTCCTGAAGGAATGGAAACCCACAGTGCCTCTAACTTCATCCTTTAAAAATGGCTAGCTAGATAAATACCATGAGATTTTTGAAATTCCCATGACCAGGTGGCACTGGAGAACCTTTGGATGTCCTGTTTTGCTGATCATGTGTGTACCAGACAGTGCCTTGATTGACTGGGTTTCATGAAAATGGTGTAAAACAGAGATGCCAGTAAGTTGGGGCCTGCTGAGTAGCGGGCCTAGAGCAGTGGTGTGCAGGTGTGTGATAAAACATCTGTGGTGGGGCCATGTGGATCTGCCACTGGCTTCCAAATGGCTTGTGACTGACATGGTGCAGTGAGCAGACCCTTCTATGTAAAGGCATCTTGTTATATGGAGAGGTTTCAGGGCAGTGTTCAGAATCAGGTTGCTATGGTCAAGGGGGCAAGCTCTGTGGGATAGAAGCCTGGCTGGTGCATTGTCCTAGGACCTTGACCCACCACACGTGACAGAACTCCCTCCAGCACGGTGTCCCAGTTGAACTCCTTGTATTTCCTGAAGCAAATTCCAAACTCCCAGTGCAGCAGCAAGAAACACCACGAAAAGTGCAGGATGACCAAATGGCTTCAGAGTCCACACAGGGAGACACTTAGTCCCCAGTGGCCACAGTTTACCTGCAAAGAGAGAATTCAGGACTTCTGCCTCATGTTCATTGGAAAATCAGAAACCATGTCCTCCAGGTCACATAGATGCAGACCCAGCTTTGATGGTCTCACTACAAAGGAAGCTAAAGCTCCTGACAACAACATATATTTCAAGTGCCCCACCTCAGAGGCAGTTTCTCACAAAGTCTTTAGGCCAGCAGAGCTCCATGTTTGTGGAGTGTTTACCCTGTCTCCCTTACTTATGGAAACTCCTCTACCACCTCCAAGGTTGTGAACTCCTGAGCATTTTCCATTCCACATACGTATTCACAGCTTTTCTAACTCTTCTCCACGAATTGCGTCTTACTTGTTGTGAAGGTAATGTCAAGGCATTGTTCTGGATGAGAGTGGGAAGGTTTTTTTGTAGCACATATTTGCCTACACATTGGATTCATTTTCCTATTTTCCGTTTGAAATACTGAATCCCTGACACTAACCCATACCCTACTAGATTCTGACTACGAATACTAATATGATGGAGAAAAATAACCCAAACAGAATAGAAATACAGGCAGTTCAGAGCAGGCATGGTGTATAGTTGGACTTGCCTTTAGCATTACAAAGGGTAGGTGTTTTAAATCTTGTCCAATTTAATAGAGTAGTTCTCCATGTGTTTTGAGAGTTAACAAATGTGTGAATTTCTGTCTCCCTTTCTCTGTAGCCTATTCAGCAACATGTATTTTTACATGCACATATAGAATCCTACCTGCTATCCCACGTCCACTCTTGTGAGGTGGCTGACTTGGCAGATACAAATTGTGAGAAGAGATCACTCCTCCTAAATGCTGTTGGAACTGAAAATTCAACCTACCGGTGAGCTTCCTACTTGAACAACATGATACATAAATCCATGTTCAGTAACATAATTTTTTTTGGATCTGTGGATGATATATATTTCATGATGAATTTCGATTGGCATATATATTTCTACTTTTTAATGTCTGTGTGTGTGTTCTGTGTGTATGTGTGTGTGTATATATATACACACACACACAATATACACAAACTCTCCAGATTTTTCAAAATATGAAATATATGTGTCTTATTATACACTCCCTAAATTCATCCATGTTCATATATGTGGATTTATAATCAACTTTTCACAAGATTATTCTCAGAAATATTCATCCACCTGAAATACATATTTGTTTCCTAGTGCTGAAAACTAACTTCAGAGAATGGTGCATAGAGATCCCAATATTTCTACAGGAACTGACCCAGTTTAACATCAATGCCAGTAGATTCCTATGGGACATAATGTGTATTTTGACCTTCATTTTTATTCAACACTGATACATTACTATTTCTTCAGTTGATGCACATCATAGGATATGTATTTCATCCTCATGTTCACAAATTTCTAGGCATTTGGTTCACTTTCAATCACTTCCTGCTTCAGAACACATGTATTCCTCCACGTTTCTTGACTGGTCTTTTCATGAGACTTCTTTCCAAACACATTCTTTTCCATTTCCATAATCCCTTTTGAAGCCAAACTCACACCCCCTTCATGGTAAACCATCACCCTAATATCACCATTAGATGTATAACTGGTTGGAATGAATGGTTGTGTATCAATATTTGATTTCCTATATATTTTTAGATATCCATTCAATCCATTATTTAAATTGGAACCAGTTATAATATTTATTCACAGTAGGGTCTATTCATGCATTATCTCTATATTCATAGACCCAGGGTACACCTATTTGTACCCCCAAAGGCTAATTTATATGTCTTCAACATATTACTCCCAGAAATGGTGGAAGAAATACTCATGACACCTGATCTCCATATACATTGTATCACAGTGATATTCTGGACACAAAATGCAAAGGTCACACTTATGATTGTACCAAAGCCTCATTGGAAAGTGAGCATGGATTACTCAAAACATCCTTGTCCAGGTTGCCTAATGCTCTCAAATGTCAATCCTATTGGTGACTACACATTTGTTTCTTCCTAAGATGATATATTCAACCTCAACCCTGTTGAATATGTCTAATCCTCTCACTCACTTTATACTTTGCCTGATTTCCTAATGTCTCTATTGATATCTGCTTTCCTACATATGTTCCCCAGTTCATCATTGTGACTGACCCTTAACATGTGCTGACATTTACATTCACTCTCTAACCGACACCCTATTGCTAAAGAACTTTTGGTCCAAATTTTATACTCACTCTTCTTCCTAAACCTACCAACTATCTTCCTAATCCTACCTACTATCCCTTTTTGACTGGATGTTCTCTTCTACATTCAATCATCCAAGGTACAAGGTCCTGTGCCATTGTATATCGATTTATCTGAGACATCTGTGCAGAAAGTCATTCAAAGCTAAGTAACCCAATCAAGGGCCCAATGCCCTTCTGGCCTTCAAATCTTACTTGGATTTCTGTTTTCATACATATATTTCACCTATATATTATTATAAATATCACAGGTTCCCAATACCATTCATCATCCAGCAGAGTGATTCCTAACCCAAACCGAACAGGTTCTTAACCCTAACCATACACTGTTCCCTCAATCTAACTTTACAGAAGAGCAGGGACAGAGTTGGTCTTACAATACAGGAATGTAGGGGATCTTCCACCTGCTGAGAACCTCAAAGGTCCATGCAGAAATGATCCCTGGAGAAGATGTAGGCCGCTGTGAAGGACCTGAGAGAGCACAAGTCATCTTCCATGGCAAACCACCTGGTCAGGATGAAGGGATGTGTCTGAATGAGCCTCTCTCTTCTTAATGTAGACAAGATGGACCAAAGCAGGCCTGTGTGGAGAGCTGTCCCTTGGTGCCTATGGTTGATATTCCATTCTAACTTGTGAAAGTGTCACAGGAAGGAGGGGCAGCCTCCATCTCATGGGAGCCCTGGAAGCAACTGTTAGGACACAGTGGTTGCCAAGGCAGTGACCTCATTCAGTTCCTGAAGGAAGTGACCTCACCTCACTTCCTTGGTGATGGAACTCTCTGAACTTGGGATCCAGGAAGCCAGGCACCCAGAGCCAGTCCCAGTCCCAGTCCCAGTGGGCTCACTTGTTTGGATTTACCAAGGACAGAGTCAGTCTTTCTTGGTACCTACTGATGTGAGGATGGCCAAATGCCAGGAAAGCTCTGCAGAGGGGCCTTTCCTGAGAAAGCAGGTAGTGGCTCACCGCTGGCTCCTGACAACTTCACAGAGTTGGCCAAGGAGGCCAGATGTGGGACAGGACAGGCCATTTCGCGGGAATATAGTATGGCCCACGAGTCAGACGGCACTCTGGGTAGTCACAGACCAACTTGGAAGAAGGAGGTGCCTTTGTGGGTGTGGGTGTGAGTTTGTGGTTTTGTCTCATGTTCTGAGAATAGGTAGGAAAGGCGGTTTGTTTGTTTTGGAGTGGACTGTTTCTAGTAAGTCTTTTGACGAGGCGAGTGTTTCTATGTTTGTGTATCCCACTGTGTCCCTGGTTGTAGACATTAGAAAAGAGAATGCATCAATGGATGTGTCCTGTCTAGTAGAAAGCTTCCCAGCATTCATCCTGCCCAATTCATGAATGGACTGCGGCTTGCCTTATGGATGGGCAACACCTACTATCTTCCTAAGTTCCTGTTTTCTTCCTGAATTCTGGCCACTCTCCAGAATAGGCTCATGGTTTTGTGTCCAAGATATGTACCACCTCCAAGCTCGGTGACATGGCCATGTACTGGAGAGCTGGAAGGAATGGTGAGCATCTCAGAAAACTCAGATATCAGTGTGACCAGTAAAGTCTCCCTGGAGAAACCCTGCTCTGGGCCTTTTGCTTACCTATTGTTCTGTTGCCCTGAATGTCAGGAAGGCCTTTGCCTCAGGGCACCCCTTTGTGAAGCCTGAAGAAAACAGTTTTCAAATGGAAATGCATGGGCATCACCTGTGGCTCTTTGCTTAATGGCTTTGCAAAGGGATGTGTCTGAATCAGCCTCTTGGCCCTGTGTGAGGCTGTGGCTTAGGTTGTCAGCACCTGACGGATCCAAAGAGAGATCCCATGTGTGCATCCAAAGCCAAATTGGCACAAAAGCAGTCATTGTGGATGATGTCTCTCGCATCCCTCTGTAAGGTTCCTGACCTCCATCAAGTGAGAATAGGGATCCTTCGGGTCAAAGGAGTTCTTCAAAGCCCTGCAGAGGCTAGCCCATAGGTGCTTGGGTTTTCTCATGACTCCAATTCACACAAAGAATCTATACCCGGCAGTCAGTAGGCCTCCAATTGGAGAAGCGGAGCCAGTATTAACGGCAGGCCTATTGGATCACTCCAGGTTCACAGGAAGGGTGTCCAGGCCACCCTGACATTAGGCAAATGAGGGGCAAGGGAGCTTATTGTGGACACTGTCTTGGGCTGTGCCCCTCATGGAAACCTCCAGCCCAGCCAGAGGTTATGATGAGTGTCTATGTGGAAGAAGATGAGGGCCATGTGGCAGTGTTTTGGTTTGAATTGTGGTCATTGGTGTGGCGGTGGGAAGAGATGACTGGGTCCACCTGGGCTTGAACTCTGGTGTGATTCCCCTTGGAGACTGAGTTCTGGAACTGACCTCAGAGAAGTATTGCCGTGAATTGTGTTGGGATTTGAGGAGGCCATGCATGAGAGTCGCCCTTGGAAACTGAGATCTAGGCCCAGGCTGGCTTTCCACAGAGCACTGGGAATCTCAGCCCGGATATCACATGATTTTATTCTTAAAGACCTGGCAGCCATAGTTGAGTGTCAGAACACACATGGACCTCACATTTGTAGACCTCAATGGGCCTGGCTTCCTGTGACCTTTTGGCCACTCTTTGGGAAGCCTTGTTTGTGAGAGTTCTCCAGAGCTTTCGTTGAAATGAGCTTCCTCACAATTTAATGGTTCCTGAAGGAATGGAAACCCACAGTGCCTCTAACTTCATCCTTTAAAAATGGCTAGCTAGATAAATACCATGAGATTTTTGAAATTCCCATGACCAGGTCGCACTGGAGAACCTTTGGATGTCCTGTTTTGCTGATCATGAGTGTACCAGACAGTGCCTTGATTGGCTGGGTTTCATGAAAATGGTGTAAAACAGAGATGCCAGTAAGTTGGGGCCTGCTGAGTAGCGGGCCTAGAGCAGTGGTGTGCAGGTGTGTGATAAAACATCTGTGGTGGGGCCATGTGGATCTGCCACTGGCTTCCAAATGGCTTGTGACTGACATGGTGCAGTGAGCAGACCCTTCTATGTAAAGGCATCTTGTTATATGGAGAGGTTTCAGGGCAGTGTCCAGAATCAGGTTGCTATGGTCAAGGGGGCAAGCTCTGTGTGATAGAAGCCTGGCTGGTGCATTCTCCTAGGACCTTGACCCACCACACGTGACAGAACTCCCTCCAGCACGGTGTCCCAGTTGAACTCCTTGTATTTCCTGAAGCAAATTCCAAACTCCCAGAGCAGCAGCAAGAAACACCACGAAAAGTGGAGGATGACCAAATGGCTTCAGAGTCCACACAGGGAGACATTTAGACCCCAGTGGCCACAGTTTACCTGCAAAGAGAGAATTCAGCACTTCTGCCTCATGTTCATTGGAAAATCAGAAACCATGTCCTCCAGGTCACATAGATGCAGACCCAGCTTTGATGGTCTCACTACAAAGGAAGCTAAAGCTCCTGACAACAACATATATTTCAAGTGCCCCACCTCAGAGGCAGTTTCTCACAAAGTCTTTAGGCCAGCAGAGCTCCATGTTTGTGGAGTGTTTACCCTGTCTCCCTTACTTATGGAAACTCCTCTACCACCTCCAAGGTTGTGAACTCCTGAGCATTTTCCATTCCACATACGTATTCACAGCTTTTCTAACTCTTCTCCACGAATTGCGTCTTACTTGTTGCGAAGGTAATGTCAAGGCACTGTTCTGGATGAGAGTGGGAAGGTTTTTGTGTAGCACATATTTGCCTACACATTGGATTCATTTTCCTATTTTCCGTTTGAAATACTGAATCCCTGACACTAACCCATACCCTACTAGATTCTGACTACGAATACTAATATGATGGAGAAAAATAACCCAAACAGAATAGAAATACAGGCAGTTCAGAGCAGGCATGGTGTATAGTTGGACTTGCCTTTAGCATTACAAAGGGTAGGTGTTTTAAATCTTGTCCAATTTAATAGAAGTAGTTCTCCATGTGTTTTGAGAGTTAACAAATGTGTGAAATTCTGTCTCCCTTTCTCTGTAGCCTATTCAGCAACATGTATTTTTACATGCACATATAGAATCCTACCTGCTATCCCACGTCCACTCTTGTGAGGTGGCTGACTTGGCAGATACAAATTGTGAGAAGAGATCACTCCTCCTAAATGCTGTTGGAACTGAAAATTCAACCTACCGGTGAGCTTCCTACTTGAACAACATGATACATAAATCCATGTTCAGTAACATAATTTTTTTGGATCTGTGGATGATATATATTTCATGATGAATTTTGATTGGCATATATATTTCTATTTTTAATGTCTGTGTGTGTGTTCTGTGTGTATGTGTGTGTGTATATATATATACACACACACACAAAATATACACAAACTCTCCAGATTTTTCAAAATATGAAATATATGTGTCTTATTATACACTCCCTAAATTCATCCATGTTCATATATTTGGATTTATAATCAACTTTTCACAAGATTATTCTCAGAAATATTCATCCACCTGAAATACATATTTGTTTCCTAGTGCTGAAAACTAACTTCAGAGAATGGTGCATAGAGATCCTAATATTTCTACAGGAACTGACCCAGTTTAACATCAATGCCAGTAGATTCCTATGAGACATGATGTGTATTTTGACCTTCATTTTTATTCAACACTGATACATTACTATTTCTTCAGTTGATGCACATCATAGGATATGTATTTCATCCTCATGTTCACAAATTTCTAGGCATTTGGTTCACTTTCAATCACTTCCTGCTTCAGAACACATGTATTCCTCCACGTTTCTTGACTGGTCTTTTCATGAGACTTCTTTCCAAACACATTCTTTTCCATTTCCATAATCCCTTTTGAAGCCAAACTCACACCCCCTTCATGGTAAACCATCACCCTAATATCACCATTAGATGTATAACTGGTTGGAATGAATGGTTGTGTATCAATATTAGATTTCCTATATATTTTCAGATATCCATTCAATCCATTATTTAAATTGGAACCAGTTATAATATTTATTCACAGTAGGGTCTATTCATGCATTATCTCTATATTCATAGACCCAGGGTACACCTATTTGTACCCCCAAAGGCTAATTTATATGTCTTCAACATATTACTCCCAGAAATGGTGGAAGAAATACTCATGACACCTGATCTCCATATACATTGTATCACAGTGATATTCTGGACACAAAATGCAAAGGTCACACTTATGATTGTACCAAAGCCTCATTGGAAAGTGAGCATGGATTACTCAAAACATCCTTGTCCAGGTTGCCTAATGCTCTCAAATGTCAATCCTATTGGTGACTACACATTTGTTTCTTCCTAAGATGATATATTCAACCTCAACCCTGTTGAATATGTCTAATCCTCTCACTCACTTTATACTTTGCCTGATTTCCTAATGTCTCTATTGATATCTGCTTTCCTACATATGTTCCCCAGTTCATCATTGTGACTGACCCTTAACATGTGCTGACATTTACATTCACTCTCTAACGGACACCCTATTGCTAAAGAACTTTTGGTCCAAATTTTATACTCACTCTTCTTCCTAAACCTACCAACTATCTTCCTAATCCTACCTACTATCCCTTTTTGACTGGATGTTCTCTTCTACATTCAATCATCCAAGGTACAAGGTCCTGTGCCATTGTATATCGATTTATCTGAGACATCTGTGCAGAAAGTCATTCAAAGCTAAGTAACCCAATCAAGGGCCCAATGCCCTTCTGGCCTTCAAATCTTACTTGGATTTCTGTTTTCATACATATATTTCACCTATATATTATTATAAATATCACAGGTTCCCAATACCATTCATCATCCAGCAGAGTGATTCCTAACCCAAACCGAACAGGTTCTTAACCCTAACCATACACTGTTCCCTCAATCTAACTTTACAGAAGAGCAGGGACAGAGTTGGTCTTACAATACAGGAATGTAGGGGATCTTCCACCTGCTGAGAACCTCAAAGGTCCATGAAGAAATGATCCCTGGAGAAGATGTAGGCCGCTGTGAAGGACCTGAGAGAGCACAAGTCATCTTCCATGGCAAACCACCTGGTCAGGATGAAGGGATGTGTCTGAATGAGCCTCTCTCTTCTTAATGTAGACAAGATGGACCAAAGCAGGCCTGTGTGGAGAGCTGTTCCTTGGTGCCTATGGTTGATATTCCATTCTAACTTGTGAAAGTGTCACAGGAAGGAGGGGCAGCCTCCATCTCATGGGAGCCCTGGAAGCAACTGTTAGGACACAGTGGTTGCCAAGGCAGTGACCTCATTCAGTTCCTGAAGGAAGTGACCTCACCTCACTTCCTTGGTGATGGAACTCTCTGAACTTGGGATCCAGGAAGCCAGGCACCCAGAGCCAGTCCCAGTCCCCGTCCCAGTGGGCTCACTTGTTTGGATTTACCAAGAACAGAGTCAGTCTTTCTTGGTACCTACTGATGTGAGGATGGCCAAATGCCAGGAAAGCTCTGCAGAGGGGCCTTTCCTGAGAAAGCAGGTAGTGGCTCACCGCTGGCTCCTGACAACTTCACAGAGTTGGCCAAGGAGGCCAGATGTGGGACAGGACAGGCCATTTCGCGGGAACATAGTATGGCCCACGAGTCAGACGGCACTCCGGGTAGTCACAGACCAACTTGGAAGAAGGAGGTGCCTTTGTGGGTGTGGGTGTGAGTTTGTGGTTTTGTCTCATGTTCTGAGAATAGGTAGGAAAGGCGGTTTGTTTGTTTTGGAGTGGACTGTTTCTAGTAAGTCTTTTGACGAGGCGAGTGTTTCTATGTTTGTGTATCCCACTGTGTCCCTGGTTGTAGACATTAGAAAAGAGAATGCATCAATGGATGTGTCCTGTCTAGTAGAAAGCTTCCCAGCATTCATCCTGCCCAATTCATGAATGGACTGCAGCTTGCCTTATGGATGGGCAACACCTACTATCTTCCTAAGTTCCTGTTTTCTTCCTGAATTCTGGCCACTCTCCAGAATAGGCTCATGGTTTTGTGTCCAAGATATGTACCACCTCCAAGCTCGGTGACATGGCCATGTACTGGAGAGCTGGAAGGAATGGTGAGCATCTCAGAAAACTCAGATATCAGTGTGACCAGTAAAGTCTCCCTGGAGAAACCCTGCTTTGGGCCTTTTGCTTACCTATTGTTCTGTTGCTCTGAATGTCAGGAAGGCCTTTGCCTCAGGGCACCCTTTTGTGAAGCCTGAAGAAAACAGTTTTCAAATGGAAATGCATGGGCATCACCTGTGGCTCTTTGCTTAATGGCTTTGCAAAGGGATGTGTCTGAATCAGCCTCTTGGCCCTGTGTGAGGCTGTGGCTTAGGTTGTCAGCACCTGAGGGATCCAAAGAGAGATCCCATGTGTGCATCCAAAGCCAAATTGGCACAAAAGCAGTCATTGTGGATGATGTCTCTCGCATTCCTCTGTAAGGTTCCTGACCTCCATCAAGTGAGAATAGGGATCCTTCCGGTCAAAGGAGTTCTTCAAAGCCCTGCAGAGGCTAGCCCATAGGTGCTTGGGTTTTCTCATGACTCCAATTCACACAAAGAATCTATACCCGGCAGTCAGTAGGCCTCCAATTGGAGAAGCGGAGCCAGTATTAACGGCAGGCCTATTGGATCACTCCAGGTTCACAGGAAGGGTGTCCAGGCCACCCTGACATTAGGCAAATGAGGGGCAAGGGAGCTTATTGTGGACACTGTCTTGGGCTGTGCCCCTCATGGAAACCTCCAGCCAGATGTTATGATGAGTGTCTATGTGGAAGAAGATGAGGGCCATGTGGCAGTGTTTTCGTTTGAATTGTGGTCATTGGTGTGGCGGTGGGAAGAGATGACTGGGTCCACCTGGGCTTGAACTCTGGTGTGATTCCCCTTGGAGACTGAGTTCTGGAACTGACCTCAGAGAAGTATTGCCGTGAATTGTGTTGGGATTTGAGGAGGCCATGCATGAGAGTCGCCCTTGGAAACTGAGATCTAGGCCCAGGCTGGCTTTCCACAGAGCACTGGGAATCTCAGCCCGGATATCACATGATTTTATTCTTAAAGACCTGGCAGCCATAGTTGAGTGTCAGAACACACATGGACCTCACATTTGTAGACCTCAATGGGCCTGGCTTCGTGTGACCTTTTGGCCACTCTTTGGGAAGCCTTGTTTGTGAGAGTTCTCCAGAGCTTTCGTTGAAATGAGCTTCCTCACCATTTAATGGTTCCTGAAGGAATGGAAACCCACAGTGCCTCTAACTTCATCCTTTAAAAATGGCTAGCTAGATAAATACCATGAGATTTTTGAAATTCCCATGACCAGGTGGCACTGGAGAACCTTTGGATGTCCTGTTCTGCTGATCATGAGTGTACCAGACAGTGCCTTGATTGACTGGGTTTCATGAAAATGGTGTAAAACAGAGATGCCAGTAAGTTGGGGCCTGCTGAGTAGCGGGCCTAGAGCAGTGGTGTGCAGGTGTGTGATAAAACATCTGTGGTGGGGCCATGTGGATCTGCCACTGGCTTCCAAATGGCTTGTGACTGACATGGTGCAGTGAGCAGACCCTTCTATGTAAAGGCATCTTGTTATATGGAGAGGTTTCAGGGCAGTGTTCAGAATCAGGTTGCTATGGTCAAGGGGGCAAGCTCTGTGGGATAGAAGCCTGGCTGGTGCATTCTCCTAGGACCTTGACCCACCACACGTGACAGAACTCCCTCCAGCACGGTGTCCCAGTTGAACTCCTTGTATTTCCTGAAGCAAATTCCAAACTCCCAGTGCAGCAGCAAGAAACACCACGAAAAGTGGAGGATGACCAAATGGCTTCAGAGTCCACACAGGGAGACACTTAGACCCCAGTGGCCACAGTTTACCTGCAAAGAGAGAATTCAGCACTTCTGCCTCATGTTCATTGGAAAATCAGAAACCATGTCCTCCAGGTCACATAGATGCAGACCCAGCTTTGATGGTCTCACTACAAAGGAAGCTAAAGCTCCTGACAACAACATATATTTCAAGTGCCCCACCTCAGAGGCAGTTTCTCACAAAGTCTTTAGGCCAGCAGAGCTCCATGTTTGTGGAGTGTTTACCCTGTCTCCCTTACTTATGGAAACTCCTCTACCACCTCCAAGGTTGTGAACTCCTGAGCATTGTCCATTCCACATACGTATTCACAGCTTTTCTAACTCTTCTCCATGAATTGCGTCTTACTTGTTGCGAAGGTAATGTCAAGGCATTGTTCTGGATGAGAGTGGGAAGGTTTTTGTGTAGCACATATTTGCCTACACATTGGATTCATTTTCCTATTTTCCGTTCGAAATACTGAATCCCTGACACTAACCCATACCCTACTAGATTCTGACTACGAATACTAATATGATGGAGAAAAATAACCCAAACACAATAGAAATACAGGCAGTTCAGAGCAGGCATGGTGTATAGTTGGACTTGCCTTTAGCATTACAAAGGGTAGGGGTTTTATATCTTGTCCAATTTAATAGAAGTAGTTCTCCATGTGTTTTGAGAGTTAACAAATGTGTGAAATTCTGTCTCCCTTTCTCTGTAGCCTATTCAGCAACATGTATTTTTACATGCACATATAGAATCTTACCTGCTATCCCACGTCCACTCTTGTGAGGTGGCTGAGTTGGCAGATACAAATTGTGAGAAGAGATCACTCCTCCTAAATGCTGTTGGAACTGAAAATTCAACCTACCGGTGAGCTTCCTACTTGAACACCATGATACATAAATCCATGTTCAGTAACATAAATATTTTTGGATCTGTGGATGATATATATTTCATGATGAATTTCGATTGGCATATATATTTCTACTTTTTAATGTCTGTGTGTGTGTTCTGTGTGTATGTGTGTGTGTATATATATATACACACACACACACACACAATATACACAAACTCTCCAGATTTTTCAAAATATGAAATATATGTGTCTTAGTATACACTCCCTAAATTCATCCATGTTCATATATGTGGATTTATAATCAACTTTTCACAAGATTATTCTCAGAAATATTCATCCACCTGAAATACATATTTGTTTCCTAGTGCTGAAAACTAACTTCAGAGAATGGTGCATAGAGATCCTAATATTTCTACAGGAACTGACCCAGTTTAACATCAATGCCAGTAGATTCCTATGGGACATGATGTGTATTTTGACCTTCATTTTTATTCAACACTGATACATTACTATTTCTTCAGTTGATGCACATCATAGGATATGTATTTCATCCTCATGTTCACAAATTTCTAGGCATTTGGTTCACTTTCAATCACTTCCTGCTTCAGAACACATGTATTCCTCCACGTTTCTTGACTGGTCTTTTCATGAGACTTCTTTCCAAACACATTCTTTTCCATTTCCATAATCCCTTTTGAAGCCAAACTCACACCCCCTTCATGGTAAACCATCACCCTAATATCACCATTAGATGTATAACTGGTTGGAATGAATGGTTGTGTATCAATATTAGATTTCCTATATATTTTCAGATATCCATTCAATCCATTATTTAAATTGGAACCAGTTATAGTATTTATTCACAGTAGGGTCTATTCATGCATTATCTCTATATTCATAGACCCAGGGTACACCTATTTGTACCCCCAAAGGCTAATTTATATGTCTTCAACATATTACTCCCAGAAATGGTGGAAGAAATACTCATGACACCTGATCTCCATATACATTGTATCACAGTGATATTCTGGACACAAAATGCAAAGGTCACACTTATGATTGTACCAAAGCCTCATTGGAAAGTGAGCATGGATTACTCAAAACATCCTTGTCCAGGTTGCCTAATGCTCTCAAATGTCAATCCTATTGGTGACTACACATTTGTTTCTTCCTAAGATGATATATTCAACCTCAACCCTGTTGAATATGTCTAATCCTCTCACTCACTTTATACTTTGCCTGATTTCCTAATGTCTCTATTGATATCTGCTTTCCTACATATGTTCCCCAGTTCATCATTGTGACTGACCCTTAACATGTGCTGACATTTACATTCACTCTCTAACCGACACCCTATTGCTAAAGAACTTTTGGTCCAAATTTTATACTCACTCTTCTTCCTAAACCTACCAACTATCTTCCTAATCCTACCTACTATCCCTTTTTGACTGGATGTTCTCTTCTACATTCAATCATCCAAGGTACAAGGTCCTGTGCCATTGTATATCGATTTATCTGAGACATCTGTGCAGAAAGTCATTCAAAGCTAAGTAACCCAATCAAGGGCCCAATGCCCTTCTGGCCTTCAAATCTTACTTGGATTTCTGTTTTCATACATATATTTCACCTATATATTATTATAAATATCACAGGTTCCCAATACCATTCATCATCCAGCAGAGTGATTCCTAACCCAAACCGAACAGGTTCTTAACCCTAACCATACACTGTTCCCTCAATCTAACTTTACAGAAGAGCAGGGACAGAGTTGGTCTTACAATACAGGAATGTAGGGGATCTTCCACCTGCTGAGAACCTCAAAGGTCCATGCAGAAATGATCCCTGGAGAAGATGTAGGCCGCTGTGAAGGACCTGAGAGAGCACAAGTCATCTTCCATGGCAAACCACCTGGTCAGGATGAAGGGATGTGTCTGAATGAGCCTCTCTCTTCTTAATGTAGACAAGATGGACCAAAGCAGGCCTGTGTGGAGAGCTGTTCCTTGGTGCCTATGGTTGATATTCCATTCTAACTTGTGAAAGTGTCACAGGAAGGAGGGGCAGCCTCCATCTCATGGGAGCCCTGGAAGCAACTGTTAGGACACAGTGGTTGCCAAGGCAGTGACCTCATTCAGTTCCTGAAGGAAGTGACCTCACCTCACTTCCTTGGTGATGGAACTCTCTGAACTTGGGATCCAGGAAGCCAGGCACCCAGAGCCAGTCCCAGTCCCCGTCCCAGTGGGCTCACTTGTTTGGATTTACCAAGAACAGAGTCAGTCTTTCTTGGTACCTACTGATGTGAGGATGGCCAAATGCCAGGAAAGCTCTGCAGAGGGTCCTTTCCTGAGAAAGCAGGTAGTGGCTCACCGCTGGCTCCTGACAACTTCACAGAGTTGGCCAAGGAGGCCAGATGTGGGACAGGACAGGCCATTTCGCGGGAACATAGTATGGCCCACGAGTCAGACGGCACTCCGGGTAGTCACAGACCAACTTGGAAGAAGGAGGTGCCTTTGTGGGTGTGGGTGTGAGTTTGTGGTTTTGTCTCATGTTCTGAGAATAGGTAGGAAAGGCGGTTTGTTTGTTTTGGAGTGGACTGTTTCTAGTAAGTCTTTTGACGAGGCGAGTGTTTCTATGTTTGTGTATCCCACTGTGTCCCTGGTTGTAGACATTAGAAAAGAGAATGCATCAATGGATGTGTCCTGTCTAGTAGAAAGCTTCCCAGCATTCATCCTGCCCAATTCATGAATGGACTGCGGCTTGCCTTATGGATGGGCAACACCTACTATCTTCCTAAGTTCCTGTTTTCTTCCTGAATTCTGGCCACTCTCCAGAATAGGCTCATGGTTTTGTGTCCAAGATATGTACCACCTCCAAGCTCGGTGACATGGCCATGTACTGGAGAGCTGGAAGGAATGGTGAGCATCTCAGAAAACTCAGATATCAGTGTGACCAGTAAAGTCTCCCTGGAGAAACCCTGCTTTGGGCCTTTTGCTTACCTATTGTTCTGTTGCCCTGAATGTCAGGAAGGCCTTTGCCTCAGGGCACCCTTTTGTGAAGCCTGAAGAAAACAGTTTTCAAATGGAAATGCATGGGCATCACCTGTGGCTCTTTGCTTAATGGCTTTGCAAAGGGATGTGTCTGAATCAGCCTCTTGGCCCTGTGTGAGGCTGTGGCTTAGGTTGTCAGCACCTGAGGGATCCAAAGAGAGATCCCATGTGTGCATCCAAAGCCAAATTGGCACAAAAGCAGTCATTGTGGATGATGTCTCTCGCATTCCTCTGTAAGGTTCCTGACCTCCATCAAGTGAGAATAGGGATCCTTCGGGTCAAAGGAGTTCTTCAAAGCCCTGCAGAGGCTAGCCCATAGGTGCTTGGGTTTTCTCATGACTCCAATTCACACAAAGAATCTATACCCGGCAGTCAGTAGGCCTCCAATTGGAGAAGCGGAGCCAGTATTAACGGCAGGCCTATTGGATCACTCCAGGTTCACAGGAAGGGTGTCCAGGCCACCCTGACATTAGGCAAATGAGGGGCAAGGGAGCTTATTGTGGACACTGTCTTGGGCTGTGCCCCTCATGGAAACCTCCAGCCAGATGTTATGATGAGTGTCTATGTGGAAGAAGATGAGGGCCATGTGGCAGTGTTTTCGTTTGAATTGTGGTCATTGGTGTGGCGGTGGGAAGAGATGACTGGGTCCACCTGGGCTTGAACTCTGGTGTGATTCCCCTTGGAGACTGAGTTCTGGAACTGACCTCAGAGAAGTATTGCCGTGAATTGTGTTGGGATTTGAGGAGGCCATGCATGAGAGTCGCCCTTGGAAACTGAGATCTAGGCCCAGGCTGGCTTTCCACAGAGCACTGGGAATCTCAGCCCGGATATCACATGATTTTATTCTTAAAGACCTGGCAGCCATAGTTGAGTGTCAGAACACACATGGACCTCACATTTGTAGACCTCAATGGGCCTGGCTTCCTGTGACCTTTTGGCCACTCTTTGGGAAGCCTTGTTTGTGAGAGTTCTCCAGAGCTTTCGTTGAAATGAGCTTCCTCACCATTTAATGGTTCCTGAAGGAATGGAAACCCACAGTGCCTCTAACTTCATCCTTTAAAAATGGCTAGCTAGATAAATACCATGAGATTTTTGAAATTCCCATGACCAGGTGGCACTGGAGAACCTTTGGATGTCCTGTTCTGCTGATCATGAGTGTACCAGACAGTGCCTTGATTGACTGGGTTTCATGAAAATGGTGTAAAACAGAGATGCCAGTAAGTTGGGGCCTGCTGAGTAGCGGGCCTAGAGCAGTGGTGTGCAGGTGTGTGATAAAACATCTGTGGTGGGGCCATGTGGATCTGCCACTGGCTTCCAAATGGCTTGTGACTGACATGGTGCAGTGAGCAGACCCTTCTATGTAAAGGCATCTTGTTATATGGAGAGGTTTCAGGGCAGTGTTCAGAATCAGGTTGCTATGGTCAAGGGGGCAAGCTCTGTGGGATAGAAGCCTGGCTGGTGCATTCTCCTAGGACCTTGACCCACCACACGTGACAGAACTCCCTCCAGCACGGTGTCCCAGTTGAACTCCTTGTATTTCCTGAAGCAAATTCCAAACTCCCAGTGCAGCAGCAAGAAACACCACGAAAAGTGGAGGATGACCAAATGGCTTCAGAGTCCACACAGGGAGACACTTAGACCCCAGTGGCCACAGTTTACCTGCAAAGAGAGAATTCAGCACTTCTGCCTCATGTTCATTGGAAAATCAGAAACCATGTCCTCCAGGTCACATAGATGCAGACCCAGCTTTGATGGTCTCACTACAAAGGAAGCTAAAGCTCCTGACAACAACATATATTTCAAGTGCCCCACCTCAGAGGCAGTTTCTCACAAAGTCTTTAGGCCAGCAGAGCTCCATGTTTGTGGAGTGTTTACCCTGTCTCCCTTACTTATGGAAACTCCTCTACCACCTCCAAGGTTGTGAACTCCTGAGCATTGTCCATTCCACATACGTATTCACAGCTTTTCTAACTCTTCTCCATGAATTGTGTCTTACTTGTTGCGAAGGTAATGTCAAGGCATTGTTCTGGATGAGAGTGGGAAGGTTTTTGTGTAGCACATATTTGCCTACACATTGGATTCATTTTCCTATTTTCCGTTCGAAATACTGAATCCCTGACACTAACCCATACCCTACTAGATTCTGACTACGAATACTAATATGATGGAGAAAAATAACCCAAACACAATAGAAATACAGGCAGTTCAGAGCAGGCATGGTGTATAGTTGGACTTGCCTTTAGCATTACAAAGGGTAGGTGTTTTAAATCTTGTCCAATTTAATAGAAGTAGTTCTCCATGTGTTTTGAGAGTTAACAAATGTGTGAAATTCTGTCTCCCTTTCTCTGTAGCCTATTCAGCAACATGTATTTTTACATGCACATATAGAATCTTACCTGCTATCCCACGTCCACTCTTGTGAGGTGGCTGAGTTGGCAGATACAAATTGTGAGAAGAGATCACTCCTCCTAAATGCTGTTGGAACTGAAAATTCAACCTACCGGTGAGCTTCCTACTTGAACACCATGATACATAAATCCATGTTCAGTAACATAAATATTTTTGGATCTGTGGATGATATATATTTCATGATGAATTTCGATTGGCATATATATTTCTACTTTTTAATGTCTGTGTGTGTGTTCTGTGTGTATGTGTGTGTGTATATATATATACACACACACACACACACACAATATACACAAACTCTCCAGATTTTTCAAAATATGAAATATATGTGTCTTAGTATACACTCCCTAAATTCATCCATGTTCATATATGTGGATTTATAATCAACTTTTCACAAGATTATTCTCAGAAATATTCATCCACCTGAAATACATATTTGTTTCCTAGTGCTGAAAACTAACTTCAGAGAATGGTGCATAGAGATCCTAATATTTCTACAGGAACTGACCCAGTTTAACATCAATGCCAGTAGATTCCTATGGGACATGATGTGTATTTTGACCTTCATTTTTATTCAACACTGATACATTACTATTTCTTCAGTTGATGCACATCATAGGATATGTATTTCATCCTCATGTTCACAAATTTCTAGGCATTTGGTTCACTTTCAATCACTTCCTGCTTCAGAACACATGTATTCCTCCACGTTTCTTGACTGGTCTTTTCATGAGACTTCTTTCCAAACACATTCTTTTCCATTTCCATAATCCCTTTTGAAGCCAAACTCACACCCCCTTCATGGTAAACCATCACCCTAATATCACCATTAGATGTATAACTGGTTGGAATGAATGGTTGTGTATCAATATTAGATTTCCTATATATTTTCAGATATCCATTCAATCCATTATTTAAATTGGAACCAGTTATAGTATTTATTCACAGTAGGGTCTATTCATGCATTATCTCTATATTCATAGACCCAGGGTACACCTATTTGTACCCCCAAAGGCTAATTTATATGTCTTCAACATATTACTCCCAGAAATGGTGGAAGAAATACTCATGACACCTGATCTCCATATACATTGTATCACAGTGATATTCTGGACACAAAATGCAAAGGTCACACTTATGATTGTACCAAAGCCTCATTGGAAAGTGAGCATGGATTACTCAAAACATCCTTGTCCAGGTTGCCTAATGCTCTCAAATGTCAATCCTATTGGTGACTACACATTTGTTTCTTCCTAAGATGATATATTCAACCTCAACCCTGTTGAATATGTCTAATCCTCTCACTCACTTTATACTTTGCCTGATTTCCTAATGTCTCTATTGATATCTGCTTTCCTACATATGTTCCCCAGTTCATCATTGTGACTGACCCTTAACATGTGCTGACATTTACATTCACTCTCTAACCGACACCCTATTGCTAAAGAACTTTTGGTCCAAATTTTATACTCACTCTTCTTCCTAAACCTACCAACTATCTTCCTAATCCTACCTACTATCCCTTTTTGACTGGATGTTCTCTTCTACATTCAATCATCCAAGGTACAAGGTCCTGTGCCATTGTATATCGATTTATCTGAGACATCTGTGCAGAAAGTCATTCAAAGCTAAGTAACCCAATCAAGGGCCCAATGCCCTTCTGGCCTTCAAATCTTACTTGGATTTCTGTTTTCATACATATATTTCACCTATATATTATTATAAATATCACAGGTTCCCAATACCATTCATCATCCAGCAGAGTGATTCCTAACCCAAACCGAACAGGTTCTTAACCCTAACCATACACTGTTCCCTCAATCTAACTTTACAGAAGAGCAGGGACAGAGTTGGTCTTACAATACAGGAATGTAGGGGATCTTCCACCTGCTGAGAACCTCAAAGGTCCATGAAGAAATGATCCCTGGAGAAGATGTAGGCCGCTGTGAAGGACCTGAGAGAGCACAAGTCATCTTCCATGGCAAACCACCTGGTCAGGATGAAGGGATGTGTCTGAATGAGCCTCTCTCTTCTTAATGTAGACAAGATGGACCAAAGCAGGCCTGTGTGGAGAGCTGTTCCTTGGTGCCTATGGTTGATATTCCATTCTAACTTGTGAAAGTGTCACAGGAAGGAGGGGCAGCCTCCATCTCATGGGAGCCCTGGAAGCAACTGTTAGGACACAGTGGTTGCCAAGGCAGTGACCTCATTCAGTTCCTGAAGGAAGTGACCTCACCTCACTTCCTTGGTGATGGAACTCTCTGAACTTGGGATCCAGGAAGCCAGGCACCCAGAGCCAGTCCCAGTCCCCGTCCCAGTGGGCTCACTTGTTTGGATTTACCAAGAACAGAGTCAGTCTTTCTTGGTACCTACTGATGTGAGGATGGCCAAATGCCAGGAAAGCTCTGCAGAGGGGCCTTTCCTGAGAAAGCAGGTAGTGGCTCACCGCTGGCTCCTGACAACTTCACAGAGTTGGCCAAGGAGGCCAGATGTGGGACAGGACAGGCCATTTCGCGGGAACATAGTATGGCCCACGAGTCAGACGGCACTCCGGGTAGTCACAGACCAACTTGGAAGAAGGAGGTGCCTTTGTGGGTGTGGGTGTGAGTTTGTGGTTTTGTCTCATGTTCTGAGAATAGGTAGGAAAGGCGGTTTGTTTGTTTTGGAGTGGACTGTTTCTAGTAAGTCTTTTGACGAGGCGAGTGTTTCTATGTTTGTGTATCCCACTGTGTCCCTGGTTGTAGACATTAGAAAAGAGAATGCATCAATGGATGTGTCCTGTCTAGTAGAAAGCTTCCCAGCATTCATCCTGCCCAATTCATGAATGGACTGCGGCTTGCCTTATGGATGGGCAACACCTACTATCTTCCTAAGTTCCTGTTTTCTTCCTGAATTCTGGCCACTCTCCAGAATAGGCTCATGGTTTTGTGTCCAAGATATGTACCACCTCCAAGCTCGGTGACATGGCCATGTACTGGAGAGCTGGAAGGAATGGTGAGCATCTCAGAAAACTCAGATATCAGTGTGACCAGTAAAGTCTCCCTGGAGAAACCCTGCTTTGGGCCTTTTGCTTACCTATTGTTCTGTTGCCCTGAATGTCAGGAAGGCCTTTGCCTCAGGGCACCCCTTTGTGAAGCCTGAAGAAAACAGTTTTCAAATGGAAATGCATGGGCATCACCTGTGGCTCTTTGCTTAATGGCTTTGCAAAGGGATGTGTCTGAATCAGCCTCTTGGCCCTGTGTGAGGCTGTGGCTTAGGTTGTCAGCACCTGAGGGATCCAAAGAGAGATCCCATGTGTGCATCCAAAGCCAAATTGGCACAAAAGCAGTCATTGTGGATGATGTCTCTCGCCTTCCTCTGTAAGGTTCCTGACCTCCATCAAGTGAGAATAGGGATCCTTCGGGTCAAAGGAGTTCTTCAAAGCCCTGCAGAGGCTAGCCCATAGGTGCTTGGGTTTTCTCATGACTCCAATTCACACAAAGAATCTATACCCGGCAGTCAGTAGGCCTCCAATTGGAGAAGCGGAGCCAGTATTAACGGCAGGCCTATTGGATCACTCCAGGTTCACAGGAAGGGTGTCCAGGCCACCCTGACATTAGGCAAATGAGGGGCAAGGGAGCTTATTGTGGACACTGTCTTGGGCTGTGCCCCTCATGGAAACCTCCAGATGTTATGATGAGTGTCTATGTGGAAGAAGATGAGGGCCATGTGGCAGTGTTTTGGTTTGAATTGTGGTCATTGGTGTGGCGGTGGGAAGAGATGACTGGGTCCACCTGGGCTTGAACTCTGGTGTGATTCCCCTTGGAGACCGAGTTCTGGAACTGACCTCAGAGAAGTATTGCCGTGAATTGTGTTGGGATTTGAGGAGGCCATGCATGAGAGTCGCCCTTGGAAACTGAGATCTAGGCCCAGGCTGGCTTTCCACAGAGCACTGGGAATCTCAGCCCGGATATCACATGATTTTATTCTTAAAGACCTGCCAGCCATAGTTGAGAGTCAAAACACACATGGACCTCACATTTGTAGACCTCAATGGGCCTGGCTTCCTGTGACCTTTCGGCCACTCTTTGGGAAGCCTTGTTTGTGAGAGTTCTCCAGAGCTTTTGTTGAAATGAGCTTCCTCACCATTTAATGGTTCCTGAAGGAATGGAAACCCACAGTGCCTCTAACTTCATCCTTTAAAAATGGCTAGCTAGATAAATACCATGAGATTTTTGAAATTCCCATGACCAGGTGGCACTGGAGAACCTTTGGATGTCCTGTTCTGCTGATCATGAGTGTACCAGACAGTGCCTTGATTGACTGGGTTTCATGAAAATGGTGTAAAACAGAGATGCCAGTAAGTTGGGGCCTGCTGAGTAGCGGGCCTAGAGCAGTGGTGTGCAGGTGTGTGATAAAACATCTGTGGTGGGGCCATGTGGATCTGCCACTGGCTTCCAAATGGCTTGTGACTGACATGGTGCAGTGAGCAGACCCTTCTATGTAAAGGCATCTTGTTATATGGAGAGGTTTCAGGGCAGTGTTCAGAATCAGGTTGCTATGGTCAAGGGGGCAAGCTCTGTGGGATAGAAGCCTGGCTGGTGCATTCTCCTAGGACCTTGACCCACCACACGTGACAGAACTCCCTCCAGCACGGTGTCCCAGTTGAACTCCTTGTATTTCCTGAAGCAAATTCCAAACTCCCAGTGCAGCAGCAAGAAACACCACGAAAAGTGGAGGATGACCAAATGGCTTCAGAGTCCACACAGGGAGACACTTAGACCCCAGTGGCCACAGTTTACCTGCAAAGAGAGAATTCAGCACTTCTGCCTCATGTTCATTGGAAAATCAGAAACCATGTCCTCCAGGTCACATAGATGCAGACCCAGCTTTGATGGTCTCACTACAAAGGAAGCTAAAGCTCCTGACAACAACATATATTTCAAGTGCCCCACCTCAGAGGCAGTTTCTCACAAAGTCTTTAGGCCAGCAGAGCTCCATGTTTGTGGAGTGTTTACCCTGTCTCCCTTACTTATGGAAACTCCTCTACCACCTCCAAGGTTGTGAACTCCTGAGCATTGTCCATTCCACATACGTATTCACAGCTTTTCTAACTCTTCTCCATGAATTGCGTCTTACTTGTTGCGAAGGTAATGTCAAGGCATTGTTCTGGATGAGAGTGGGAAGGTTTTTGTGTAGCACATATTTGCCTACACATTGGATTCATTTCCCTATTTTCCGTTCGAAATACTGAATCCCTGACACTAACCCATACCCTACTAGATTCTGACTACGAATACTAATATGATGGAGAAAAATAACCCAAACACAATAGAAATACAGGCAGTTCAGAGCAGGCATGGTGTATAGTTGGACTTGCCTTTAGCATTACAATGGGTAGGTGTTTTAAATCTTGTCCAATTTAATAGAAGTAGTTCTCCATGTGTTTTGAGAGTTAACAAATGTGTGAAATTCTGTCTCCCTTTCTCTGTAGCCTATTCAGCAACATGTATTTTTACATGCACATATAGAATCTTACCTGCTATCCCACGTCCACTCTTGTGAGGTGGCTGACTTGGCAGATACAAATTGTGAGAAGAGATCACTCCTCCTAAATGCTGTTGGAACTGAAAATTCAACCTACCGGTGAGCTTCCTACTTGAACACCATGATACATAAATCCATGTTCAGTAACATAAATATTTTTGGATCTGTGGATGATATATATTTCATGATGAATTTCGATTGGCATATATATTTCTACTTTTTAATGTCTGTGTGTGTGTTCTGTGTGTATGTGTGTGTGTATATATATACACACACACACACACACACAATATACACAAACTCTCCAGATTTTTCAAAATATGAAATATATGTGTCTTAGTATACACTCCCTAAATTCATCCATGTTCATATATGTGGATTTATAATCAACTTTTCACAAGATTATTCTCAGAAATATTCATCCACCTGAAATACATATTTGTTTCCTAGTGCTGAAAACTAACTTCAGAGAATGGTGCATAGAGATCCTAATATTTCTACAGGAACTGACCCAGTTTAACATCAATGCCAGTAGATTCCTATGGGACATGATGTGTATTTTGACCTTCATTTTTATTCAACACTGATACATTACTATTTCTTCAGTTGATGCACATCATAGGATATGTATTTCATCCTCATGTTCACAAATTTCTAGGCATTTGGTTCACTTTCAATCACTTCCTGCTTCAGAACACATGTATTCCTCCACGTTTCTTGACTGGTCTTTTCATGAGACTTCTTTCCAAACACATTCTTTTCCATTTCCATAATCCCTTTTGAAGCCAAACTCACACCCCCTTCATGGTAAACCATCACCCTAATATCACCATTAGATGTATAACTGGTTGGAATGAATGGTTGTGTATCAATATTAGATTTCCTATATATTTTCAGATATCCATTCAATCCATTATTTAAATTGGAACCAGTTATAATATTTATTCACAGTAGGGTCTATTCATGCATTATCTCTATATTCATAGACCCAGGGTACACCTATTTGTACCCCCAAAGGCTAATTTATATGTCTTCAACATATTACTCCCAGAAATGGTGGAAGAAATACTCATGACACCTGATCTCCATATACATTGTATCACAGTGATATTCTGGACACAAAATGCAAAGGTCACACTTATGATTGTACCAAAGCCTCATTGGAAAGTGAGCATGGATTACTCAAAACATCCTTGTCCAGGTTGCCTAATGCTCTCAAATGTCAATCCTATTGGTGACTACACATTTGTTTCTTCCTAAGATGATATATTCAACCTCAACCCTGTTGAATATGTCTAATCCTCTCACTCACTTTATACTTTGCCTGATTTCCTAATGTCTCTATTGATATCTGCTTTCCTACATATGTTCCCCAGTTCATCATTGTGACTGACCCTTAACATGTGCTGACATTTACATTCACTCTCTAACCGACACCCTATTGCTAAAGAACTTTTGGTCCAAATTTTATACTCACTCTTCTTCCTAAACCTACCAACTATCTTCCTAATCCTACCTACTATCCCTTTTTGACTGGATGTTCTCTTCTACATTCAATCATCCAAGGTACAAGGTCCTGTGCCATTGTATATCGATTTATCTGAGACATCTGTGCAGAAAGTCATTCAAAGCTAAGTAACCCAATCAAGGGCCCAATGCCCTTCTGGCCTTCAAATCTTACTTGGATTTCTGTTTTCATACATATATTTCACCTATATATTATTATAAATATCACAGGTTCCCAATACCATTCATCATCCAGCAGAGTGATTCCTAACCCAAACCGAACAGGTTCTTAACCCTAACCATACACTGTTCCCTCAATCTAACTTTACAGAAGAGCAGGGACAGAGTTGGTCTTACAATACAGGAATGTAGGGGATCTTCCACCTGCTGAGAACCTCAAAGGTCCATGAAGAAATGATCCCTGGAGAAGATGTAGGCCGCTGTGAAGGACCTGAGAGAGCACAAGTCATCTTCCATGGCAAACCACCTGGTCAGGATGAAGGGATGTGTCTGAATGAGCCTCTCTCTTCTTAATGTAGACAAGATGGACCAAAGCAGGCCTGTGTGGAGAGCTGTTCCTTGGTGCCTATGGTTGATATTCCATTCTAACTTGTGAAAGTGTCAGAGGAAGGAGGGGCAGCCTCCATCTCATGGGAGCCCTGGAAGCAACTGTTAGGACACAGTGGTTGCCAAGGCAGTGACCTCATTCAGTTCCTGAAGGAAGTGACCTCACCTCACTTCCTTGGTGATGGAACTCTCTGAACTTGGGATCCAGGAAGCCAGGCACCCAGAGCCAGTCCCAGTCCCAGTCCCAGTGGGCTCACTTGTTTGGATTTACCAAGGACAGAGTCAGTCTTTCTTGGTACCTACTGATGTGAGGATGGCCAAATGCCAGGAAAGCTCTGCAGAGGGGCCTTTCCTGAGAAAGCAGGTAGTGGCTCACCGCTGGCTCCTGACAACTTCACAGAGTTGGCCAAGGAGGCCAGATGTGGGACAGGACAGGCCATTTCGCGGGAACATAGTATGGCCCACGAGTCAGACGGCACTCCGGGTAGTCACAGACCAACTTGGAAGAAGGAGGTGCCTTTGTGGGTGTGGGTGTGAGTTTGTGGTTTTGTCTCATGTTCTGAGAATAGGTAGGAAAGGCGGTTTGTTTGTTTTGGAGTGGACTGTTTCTAGTAAGTCTTTTGACGAGGCGAGTGTTTCTATGTTTGTGTATCCCACTGTGTCCCTGGTTGTAGACATTAGAAAAGAGAATGCATCAATGGATGTGTCCTGTCTAGTAGAAAGCTTCCCAGCATTCATCCTGCCCAATTCATGAATGGACTGCGGCTTGCCTTATGGATGGGCAACACCTACTATCTTCCTAAGTTCCTGTTTTCTTCCTGAATTCTGGCCACTCTCCAGAATAGGCTCATGGTTTTGTGTCCAAGATATGTACCACCTCCAAGCTCGGTGACATGGCCATGTACTGGAGAGCTGGAAGGAATGGTGAGCATCTCAGAAAACTCAGATATCAGTGTGACCAGTAAAGTCTCCCTGGAGAAACCCTGCTTTGGGCCTTTTGCTTACCTATTGTTCTGTTGCCCTGAATGTCAGGAAGGCCTTTGCCTCAGGGCACCCCTTTGTGAAGCCTGAAGAAAACAGTTTTCAAATGGAAATGCATGGGCATCACCTGTGGCTCTTTGCTTAATGGCTTTGCAAAGGGATGTGTCTGAATCAGCCTCTTGGCCCTGTGTGAGGCTGTGGCTTAGGTTGTCAGCACCTGAGGGATCCAAAGAGAGATCCCATGTGTGCATCCAAAGCCAAATTGGCACAAAAGCAGTCATTGTGGATGATGTCTCTCGCATTCCTCTGTAAGGTTCCTGACCTCCATCAAGTGAGAATAGGGATCCTTCCGGTCAAAGGAGTTCTTCAAAGCCCTGCAGAGGCTAGCCCATAGGTGCTTGGGTTTTCTCATGACTCCAATTCACACAAAGAATCTATACCCGGCAGTCAGTAGGCCTCCAATTGGAGAAGCAGAGCCAGTATTAACGGCAGGCCTATTGGATCACTCCAGGTTCACAGGAAGGGTGTCCAGGCCACCCTGACATTAGGCAAATGAGGGGCAAGGGAGCTTATTGTGGACACTGTCTTGGGCTGTGCCCCTCATGGAAACCTCCAGCCAGATGTTATGATGAGTGTCTATGTGGAAGAAGATGAGGGCCATGTGGCAGTGTTTTGGTTTGAATTGTGGTCATTGGTGTGGCGGTGGGAAGAGATGACTGGGTCCACCTGGGCTTGAACTCTGGTGTGATTCCCCTTGGAGACCGAGTTCTGGAACTGACCTCAGAGAAGTATTGCCGTGAATTGTGTTGGGATTTGAGGAGGCCATGCATGAGAGTCGCCCTTGGAAACTGAGATGTAGGCCCAGGCTGGCTTTCCACAGAGCACTGGGAATCTCAGCCCGGATATCACATGATTTTATTCTTAAAGACCTGGCAGCCATAGTTGAGAGTCAAAACACACATGGACCTCACATTTGTAGACCTCAATGGGCCTGGCTTCCTGTGACCTTTCGGCCACTCTTTGGGAAGCCTTGTTTGTGAGAGTTCTCCAGAGCTTTTGTTGAAATGAGCTTCCTCACCATTTAATGGTTCCTGAAGGAATGGAAACCCACAGTGCCTCTAACTTCATCCTTTAAAAATGGCTAGCTAGATAAATACCATGAGATTTTTGAAATTCCCATGACCAGGTGGCACTGGAGAACCTTTGGATGTCCTGTTCTGCTGATCATGAGTGTACCAGACAGTGCCTTGATTGACTGGGTTTCATGAAAATGGTGTAAAACAGAGATGCCAGTAAGTTGGGGCCTGCTGAGTAGCGGGCCTAGAGCAGTGGTGTGCAGGTGTGTGATAAAACATCTGTGGTGGGGCCATGTGGATCTGCCACTGGCTTCCAAATGGCTTGTGACTGACATGGTGCAGTGAGCAGACCCTTCTATGTAAAGGCATCTTGTTATATGGAGAGGTTTCAGGGCAGTGTTCAGAATCAGGTTGCTATGGTCAAGGGGGCAAGCTCTGTGGGATAGAAGCCTGGCTGGTGCATTCTCCTAGGACCTTGACCCACCACACGTGACAGAACTCCCTCCAGCACGGTGTCCCAGTTGAACTCCTTGTATTTCCTGAAGCAAATTCCAAACTCCCAGTGCAGCAGCAAGAAACACCACGAAAAGTGGAGGATGACCAAATGGCTTCAGAGTCCACACAGGGAGACACTTAGACCCCAGTGGCCACAGTTTACCTGCAAAGAGAGAATTCAGCACTTCTGCCTCATGTTCATTGGAAAATCAGAAACCATGTCCTCCAGGTCACATAGATGCAGACCCAGCTTTGATGGTCTCACTACAAAGGAAGCTAAAGCTCCTGACAACAACATATATTTCAAGTGCCCCACCTCAGAGGCAGTTTCTCACAAAGTCTTTAGGCCAGCAGAGCTCCATGTTTGTGGAGTGTTTACCCTGTCTCCCTTACTTATGGAAACTCCTCTACCACCTCCAAGGTTGTGAACTCCTGAGCATTGTCCATTCCACATACGTATTCACAGCTTTTCTAACTCTTCTCCATGAATTGCGTCTTACTTGTTGCGAAGGTAATGTCAAGGCATTGTTCTGGATGAGAGTGGGAAGGTTTTTGTGTAGCACATATTTGCCTACACATTGGATTCATTTCCCTATTTTCCGTTCGAAATACTGAATCCCTGACACTAACCCATACCCTACTAGATTCTGACTACGAATACTAATATGATGGAGAAAAATAACCCAAACACAATAGAAATACAGGCAGTTCAGAGCAGGCATGGTGTATAGTTGGACTTGCCTTTAGCATTACAATGGGTAGGTGTTTTAAATCTTGTCCAATTTAATAGAAGTAGTTCTCCATGTGTTTTGAGAGTTAACAAATGTGTGAAATTCTGTCTCCCTTTCTCTGTAGCCTATTCAGCAACATGTATTTTTACATGCACATATAGAATCCTACCTGCTATCCCACGTCCACTCTTGTGAGGTGGCTGACTTGGCAGATACAAATTGTGAGAAGAGATCACTCCTCCTAAATGCTGTTGGAACTGAAAATTCAACCTACCGGTGAGCTTCCTACTTGAACACCATGATACATAAATCCATGTTCAGTAACATAAATATTTTTGGATCTGTGGATGATATATATTTCATGATGAATTTCGATTGGCATATATATTTCTACTTTTTAATGTCTGTGTGTGTGTTCTGTGTGTATGTGTGTGTGTATATATACACACACAAACACACACACACAATATACACAAACTCTCCAGATTTTTCAAAATATGAAATATATGTGTCTTAGTATACACTCCCTAAATTCATCCATGTTCATATATGTGGATTTATAATCAACTTTTCACAAGATTATTCTCAGAAATATTCATCCACCTGAAATACATATTTGTTTCCTAGTGCTGAAAACTAACTTCAGAGAATGGTGCATAGAGATCCTAATATTTCTACAGGAACTGACCCAGTTTAACATCAATGCCAGTAGATTCCTATGGGACATGATGTGTATTTTGACCTTCATTTTTATTCAACACTGATACATTACTATTTCTTCAGTTGATGCACATCATAGGATATGTATTTCATCCTCATGTTCACAAATTTCTAGGCATTTGGTTCACTTTCAATCACTTCCTGCTTCAGAACACATGTATTCCTCCACGTTTCTTGACTGGTCTTTTCATGAGACTTCTTTCCAAACACATTCTTTTCCATTTCCATAATCCCTTTTGAAGCCAAACTCACACCCCCTTCATGGTAAACCATCACCCTAATATCACCATTAGATGTATAACTGGTTGGAATGAATGGTTGTGTATCAATATTAGATTTCCTATATATTTTCAGATATCCATTCAATCCATTATTTAAATTGGAACCAGTTATAATATTTATTCACAGTAGGGTCTATTCATGCATTATCTCTATATTCATAGACCCAGGGTACACCTATTTGTACCCCCAAAGGCTAATTTATATGTCTTCAACATATTACTCCCAGAAATGGTGGAAGAAATACTCATGACACCTGATCTCCATATACATTGTATCACAGTGATATTCTGGACACAAAATGCAAAGGTCACACTTATGATTGTACCAAAGCCTCATTGGAAAGTGAGCATGGATTACTCAAAACATCCTTGTCCAGGTTGCCTAATGCTCTCAAATGTCAATCCTATTGGTGACTACACATTTGTTTCTTCCTAAGATGATATATTCAACCTCAACCCTGTTGAATATGTCTAATCCTCTCACTCACTTTATACTTTGCCTGATTTCCTAATGTCTCTATTGATATCTGCTTTCCTACATATGTTCCCCAGTTCATCATTGTGACTGACCCTTAACATGTGCTGACATTTACATTCACTCTCTAACCGACACCCTATTGCTAAAGAACTTTTGGTCCAAATTTTATACTCACTCTTCTTCCTAAACCTACCAACTATCTTCCTAATCCTACCTACTATCCCTTTTTGACTGGATGTTCTCTTCTACATTCAATCATCCAAGGTACAAGGTCCTGTGCCATTGTATATCGATTTATCTGAGACATCTGTGCAGAAAGTCATTCAAAGCTAAGTAACCCAATCAAGGGCCCAATGCCCTTCTGGCCTTCAAATCTTACTTGGATTTCTGTTTTCATACATATATTTCACCTATATATTATTATAAATATCACAGGTTCCCAATACCATTCATCATCCAGCAGAGTGATTCCTAACCCAAACCGAACAGGTTCTTAACCCTAACCATACACTGTTCCCTCAATCTAACTTTACAGAAGAGCAGGGACAGAGTTGGTCTTACAATACAGGAATGTAGGGGATCTTCCACCTGCTGAGAACCTCAAAGGTCCATGAAGAAATGATCCCTGGAGAAGATGTAGGCCGCTGTGAAGGACCTGAGAGAGCACAAGTCATCTTCCATGGCAAACCACCTGGTCAGGATGAAGGGATGTGTCTGAATGAGCCTCTCTCTTCTTAATGTAGACAAGATGGACCAAAGCAGGCCTGTGTGGAGAGCTGTTCCTTGGTGCCTATGGTTGATATTCCATTCTAACTTGTGAAAGTGTCACAGGAAGGAGGGGCAGCCTCCATCTCATGGGAGCCCTGGAAGCAACTGTTAGGACACAGTGGTTGCCAAGGCAGTGACCTCATTCAGTTCCTGAAGGAAGTGACCTCACCTCACTTCCTTGGTGATGGAACTCTCTGAACTTGGGATCCAGGAAGCCAGGCACCCAGAGCCAGTCCCAGTCCCAGTCCCAGTGGGCTCACTTGTTTGGATTTACCAAGGACAGAGTCAGTCTTTCTTGGTACCTACTGATGTGAGGATGGCCAAATGCCAGGAAAGCTCTGCAGAGGGGCCTTTCCTGAGAAAGCAGGTAGTGGCTCACCGCTGGCTCCTGACAACTTCACAGAGTTGGCCAAGGAGGCCAGATGTGGGACAGGACAGGCCATTTCGCGGGAACATAGTATGGCCCACGAGTCAGACGGCACTCCGGGTAGTCACAGACCAACTTGGAAGAAGGAGGTGCCTTTGTGGGTGTGGGTGTGAGTTTGTGGTTTTGTCTCATGTTCTGAGAATAGGTAGGAAAGGCGGTTTGTTTGTTTTGGAGTGGACTGTTTCTAGTAAGTCTTTTGACGAGGCGAGTGTTTCTATGTTTGTGTATCCCACTGTGTCCCTGGTTGTAGACATTAGAAAAGAGAATGCATCAATGGATGTGTCCTGTCTAGTAGAAAGCTTCCCAGCATTCATCCTGCCCAATTCATGAATGGACTGCGGCTTGCCTTATGGATGGGCAACACCTACTATCTTCCTAAGTTCCTGTTTTCTTCCTGAATTCTGGCCACTCTCCAGAATAGGCTCATGGTTTTGTGTCCAAGATATGTACCACCTCCAAGCTCGGTGACATGGCCATGTACTGGAGAGCTGGAAGGAATGGTGAGCATCTCAGAAAACTCAGATATCAGTGTGACCAGTAAAGTCTCCCTGGAGAAACCCTGCTTTGGGCCTTTTGCTTACCTATTGTTCTGTTGCCCTGAATGTCAGGAAGGCCTTTGCCTCAGGGCACCCCTTTGTGAAGCCTGAAGAAAACAGTTTTCAAATGGAAATGCATGGGCATCACCTGTGGCTCTTTGCTTAATGGCTTTGCAAAGGGATGTGTCTGAATCAGCCTCTTGGCCCTGTGTGAGGCTGTGGCTTAGGTTGTCAGCACCTGACGGATCCAAAGAGAGATCCCATGTGTGCATCCAAAGCCAAATTGGCACAAAAGCAGTCATTGTGGATGATGTCTCTCGCATTCCTCTGTAAGGTTCCTGACCTCCATCAAGTGAGAATAGGGATCCTTCGGGTCAAAGGAGTTCTTCAAAGCCCTGCAGAGGCTAGCCCATAGGTGCTTGGGTTTTCTCATGACTCCAATTCACACAAAGAATCTATACCCGGCAGTCAGTAGGCCTCCAATTGGAGAAGCGGAGCCAGTATTAACGGCAGGCCTATTGGATCACTCCAGGTTCACAGGAAGGGTGTCCAGGCCACCCTGACATTAGGCAAATGAGGGGCAAGGGAGCTTATTGTGGACACTGTCTTGGGCTGTGCCCCTCATGGAAACCTCCAGATGTTATGATGAGTGTCTATGTGGAAGAAGATGAGGGCCATGTGGCAGTGTTTTGGTTTGAATTGTGGTCATTGGTGTGGCGGTGGGAAGAGATGACTGGGTCCACCTGGGCTTGAACTCTGGTGTGATTCCCCTTGGAGACTGAGTTCTGGAACTGACCTCAGAGAAGTATTGCCGTGAATTGTGTTGGGATTTGAGGAGGCCATGCATGAGAGTCGCCCTTGGAAACTGAGATCTAGGCCCAGGCTGGCTTTCCACAGAGCACTGGGAATCTCAGCCCGGATATCACATGATTTTATTCTTAAAGACCTGCCAGCCATAGTTGAGAGTCAAAACACACATGGACCTCACATTTGTAGACCTCAATGGGCCTGGCTTCCTGTGACCTTTCGGCCACTCTTTGGGAAGCCTTGTTTGTGAGAGTTCTCCAGAGCTTTTGTTGAAATGAGCTTCCTCACCATTTAATGGTTCCTGAAGGAATGGAAACCCACAGTGCCTCTAACTTCATCCTTTAAAAATGTCTAGCTAGATAAATACCATCAGATTTTTGAAATTCCCATGACCAGGTGGCACTGGAGAACCTTTGGATGTCCTGTTCTGCTGATCATGAGTGTACCAGACAGTGCCTTGATTGACTGGGTTTCATGAAAATGGTGTAAAACAGAGATGCCAGTAAGTTGGGGCCTGCTGAGTAGCAGGCCTAGAGCAGTGGTGTGCAGGTGTGTGATAAAACATCTGTGGTGGGGCCATGTGGATCTGCCACTGGCTTCCAAATGGCTTGTGACTGACATGGTGCAGTGAGCAGACCCTTCTATGTAAAGGCATCTTGTTATATGGAGAGGTTTCAGGGCAGTGTTCAGAATCAGGTTGCTATGGTCAAGGGGGCAAGCTCTGTGGGATAGAAGCCTGGCTGGTGCATTGTCCTAGGACCTTGACCCACCACACGTGACAGAACTCCCTCCAGCACGGTGTCCCAGTTGAACTCCTTGTATTTCCTGAAGCAAATTCCAAACTCCCAGTGCAGCAGCAAGAAACACCACGAAAAGTGGAGGATGACCAAATGGCTTCAGAGTCCACACAGGGAGACACTTAGACCCCAGTGGCCACAGTTTACCTGCAAAGAGAGAATTCAGCACTTCTGCCTCATGTTCATTGGAAAATCAGAAACCATGTCCTCCAGGTCACATAGATGCAGACCCAGCTTTGATGGTCTCACTACAAAGGAAGCTAAAGCTCCTGACAACAACATATATTTCAAGTGCCCCACCTCAGAGGCAGTTTCTCACAAAGTCTTTAGGCCAGCAGAGCTCCATGTTTGTGGAGTGTTTACCCTGTCTCCCTTACTTATGGAAACTCCTCTACCACCTCCAAGGTTGTGAACTCCTGAGCATTGTCCATTCCACATACGTATTCACAGCTTTTCTAACTCTTCTCCATGAATTGCGTCTTACTTGTTGCGAAGGTAATGTCAAGGCATTGTTCTGGATGAGAGTGGGAAGGTTTTTGTGTAGCACATATTTGCCTACACATTGGATTCATTTTCCTATTTTCCGTTCGAAATACTGAATCCCTGACACTAACCCATACCCTACTAGATTCTGACTACGAATACTAATATGATGGAGAAAAATAACCCAAACACAATAGAAATACAGGCAGTTGAGAGCAGGCATGGTGTATAGTTGGACTTGCCTTTAGCATTACAATGGGTAGGTGTTTTAAATCTTGTCCAATTTAATAGAAGTAGTTCTCCATGTGTTTTGAGAGTTAACAAATGTGTGAAATTCTGTCTCCCTTTCTCTGTAGCCTATTCAGCAACATGTATTTTTACATGCACATATAGAATCCTACCTGCTATCCCACGTCCACTCTTGTGAGGTGGCTGACTTGGCAGATACAAATTGTGAGAAGAGATCACTCCTCCTAAATGCTGTTGGAACTGAAAATTCAACCTACCGGTGAGCTTCCTACTTGAACACCATGATACATAAATCCATGTTCAGTAACATAAATATTTTTGGATCTGTGGATGATATATATTTCATGATGAATTTCGATTGGCATATATATTTCTACTTTTTAATGTCTGTGTGTGTGTTCTGTGTGTATGTGTGTGTGTATATATACACACACACACACACACACACACACAATATACACAAACTCTCCAGATTTTTCAAAATATGAAATATATGTGTCTTAGTATACACTCCCTAAATTCATCCATGTTCATATATGTGGATTTATAATCAACTTTTCACAAGATTATTCTCAGAAATATTCATCCACCTGAAATACATATTTGTTTCCTAGTGCTGAAAACTAACTTCAGAGAATGGTGCATAGAGATCCTAATATTTCTACAGGAACTGACCCAGTTTAACATCAATGCCAGTAGATTCCTATGGGACATGATGTGTATTTTGACCTTCATTTTTATTCAACACTGATACATTACTATTTCTTCAGTTGATGCACATCATAGGATATGTATTTCATCCTCATGTTCACAAATTTCTAGGCATTTGGTTCACTTTCAATCACTTCCTGCTTCAGAACACATGTATTCCTCCACGTTTCTTGACTGGTCTTTTCATGAGACTTCTTTCCAAACACATTCTTTTCCATTTCCATAATCCCTTTTGAAGCCAAACTCACACCCCCTTCATGGTAAACCATCACCCTAATATCACCATTAGATGTATAACTGGTTGGAATGAATGGTTGTGTATCAATATTAGATTTCCTATATATTTTCAGATATCCATTCAATCCATTATTTAAATTGGAACCAGTTATAATATTTATTCACAGTAGGGTCTATTCATGCATTATCTCTATATTCATAGACCCAGGGTACACCTATTTGTACCCCCAAAGGCTAATTTATATGTCTTCAACATATTACTCCCAGAAATGGTGGAAGAAATACTCATGACACCTGATCTCCATATACATTGTATCACAGTGATATTCTGGACACAAAATGCAAAGGTCACACTTATGATTGTACCAAAGCCTCATTGGAAAGTGAGCATGGATTACTCAAAACATCCTTGTCCAGGTTGCCTAATGCTCTCAAATGTCAATCCTATTGGTGACTACACATTTGTTTCTTCCTAAGATGATATATTCAACCTCAACCCTGTTGAATATGTCTAATCCTCTCACTCACTTTATACTTTGCCTGATTTCCTAATGTCTCTATTGATATCTGCTTTCCTACATATGTTCCCCAGTTCATCATTGTGACTGACCCTTAACATGTGCTGACATTTACATTCACTCTCTAACCGACACCCTATTGCTAAAGAACTTTTGGTCCAAATTTTATACTCACTCTTCTTCCTAAACCTACCAACTATCTTCCTAATCCTACCTACTATCCCTTTTTGACTGGATGTTCTCTTCTACATTCAATCATCCAAGGTACAAGGTCCTGTGCCATTGTATATCGATTTATCTGAGACATCTGTGCAGAAAGTCATTCAAAGCTAAGTAACCCAATCAAGGGCCCAATGCCCTTCTGGCCTTCAAATCTTACTTGGATTTCTGTTTTCATACATATATTTCACCTATATATTATTATAAATATCACAGGTTCCCAATACCATTCATCATCCAGCAGAGTGATTCCTAACCCAAACCGAACAGGTTCTTAAACCTAACCATACACTGTTCCCTCAATCTAACTTTACAGAAGAGCAGGGACAGAGTTGGTCTTACAATACAGGAATGTAGGGGATCTTCCACCTGCTGAGAACCTCAAAGTTCCATGAAGAAATGATCCCTGGAGAAGATGTAGGCCGCTGTGAAGGACCTGAGAGAGCACAAGTCATCTTCCATGGCAAACCACCTGGTCAGGATGAAGGGATGTGTCTGAATGAGCCTCTCTCTTCTTAATGTAGACAAGATGGACCAAAGCAGGCCTGTGTAGAGAGCTGTTCCTTGGTGCCTATGGTTGATATTCCATTCTAACTTGTGAAAGTGTCACAGGAAGGAGGGGCAGCCTCCATCTCATGGGAGCCCTGGAAGCAACTGTTAGGACACAGTGGTTGCCAAGGCAGTGACCTCATTCAGTTCCTGAAGGAAGTGACCTCACCTCACTTCCTTGGTGATGGAACTCTCTGAACTTGGGATCCAGGAAGCCAGGCACCCAGAGCCAGTCCCAGTCCCAGTCCCAGTGGGCTCACTTGTTTGGATTTACCAAGGACAGAGTCAGTCTTTCTTGGTACCTACTGATGTGAGGATGGCCAAATGCCAGGAAAGCTCTGCAGAGGGGCCTTTCCTGAGAAAGCAGGTAGTGGCTCACCGCTGGCTCCTGACAACTTCACAGAGTTGGCCAAGGAGGCCAGATGTGGGACAGGACAGGCCATTTCGCAGGAACATAGTATGGCCCACGAGTCAGACGGCACTCCGGGTAGTCACAGACCAACTTGGAAGAAGGAGGTGCCTTTGTGGGTGTGGGTGTGAGTTTGTGGTTTTGTCTCATGTTCTGAGAATAGGTAGGAAAGGCGGTTTGTTTGTTTTGGAGTGGACTGTTTCTAGTAAGTCTTTTGACGAGGCGAGTGTTTCTATGTTTGTGTATCCCACTGTGTCCCTGGTTGTAGACATTAGAAAAGAGAATGCATCAATGGATGTGTCCTGTCTAGTAGAAAGCTTCCCAGCATTCATCCTGCCCAATTCATGAATGGACTGCGGCTTGCCTTATGGATGGGCAACACCTACTATCTTCCTAAGTTCCTGTTTTCTTCCTGAATTCTGGCCACTCTCCAGAATAGGCTCATGGTTTTGTGTCCAAGATATGTACCACCTCCAAGCTCGGTGACATGGCCATGTACTGGAGAGCTGGAAGGAATGGTGAGCATCTCAGAAAACTCAGATATCAGTGTGACCAGTAAAGTCTCCCTGGAGAAACCCTGCTTTGGGCCTTTTGCTTACCTATTGTTCTGTTGCCCTGAATGTCAGGAAGGCCTTTGCCTCAGGGCACCCCTTTGTGAAGCCTGAAGAAAACAGTTTTCAAATGGAAATGCATGGGCATCACCTGTGGCTCTTTGCTTAATGGCTTTGCAAAGGGATGTGTCTGAATCAGCCTCTTGGCCCTGTGTGAGGCTGTGGCTTAGGTTGTCAGCACCTGACGGATCCAAAGAGAGATCCCATGTGTGCATCCAAAGCCAAATTGGCACAAAAGCAGTCATTGTGGATGATGTCTCTCGCATTCCTCTGTAAGGTTCCTGACCTCCATCAAGTGAGAATAGGGATCCTTCGGGTCAAAGGAGTTCTTCAAAGCCCTGCAGAGGCTAGACCATAGGTGCTTGGGTTTTCTCATGACTCCAATTCACACAAAGAATCTATACCCGGCAGTCAGTAGGCCTCCAATTGGAGAAGCGGAGCCAGTATTAACGGCAGGCCTATTGGATCACTCCAGGTTCACAGGAAGGGTGTCCAGGCCACCCTGACATTAGGCAAATGAGGGGCAAGGGAGCTTATTGTGGACACTGTCTTGGGCTGTGCCCCTCATGGAAACCTCCAGCCAGATGTTATGATGAGTGTCTATGTGGAAGAAGATGAGGGCCATGTGGCAGTGTTTTGGTTTGAATTGTGGTCATTGGTGTGGCGGTGGGAAGAGATGACTGGGTCCACCTGGGCTTGAACTCTGGTGTGATTCCCCTTGGAGACCGAGTTCTGGAACTGACCTCAGAGAAGTATTGCCGTGAATTGTGTTGGGATTTGAGGAGGCCATGCATGAGAGTCGCCCTTGGAAACTGAGATGTAGGCCCAGGCTGGCTTTCCACAGAGCACTGGGAATCTCAGCCCGGATATCACATGATTTTATTCTTAAAGACCTGGCAGCCATAGTTGAGAGTCAAAACACACATGGACCTCACATTTGTAGACCTCAATGGGCCTGGCTTCGTGTGACCTTTTGGCCACTCTTTGGGAAGCCTTGTTTGTGAGAGTTCTCCAGAGCTTTCGTTGAAATGAGCTTCCTCACCATTTAATGGTTCCTGAAGGAATGGAAACCCACAGTGCCTCTAACTTCATCCTTTAAAAATGGCTAGCTAGATAAATACCATGAGATTTTTGAAATTCCCATGACCAGGTGGCACTGGAGAACCTTTGGATGTCCTGTTCTGCTGATCATGAGTGTACCAGACAGTGCCTTGATTGACTGGGTTTCATGAAAATGGTGTAAAACAGAGATGCCAGTAAGTTGGGGCCTGCTGAGTAGCGGGCCTAGAGCAGTGGTGTGCAGGTGTGTGATAAAACATCTGTGGTGGGGCCATGTGGATCTGCCACTGGCTTCCAAATGGCTTGTGACTGACATGGTGCAGTGAGCAGACCCTTCTATGTAAAGGCATCTTGTTATATGGAGAGGTTTCAGGGCAGTGTTCAGAATCAGGTTGCTATGGTCAAGGGGGCAAGCTCTGTGGGATAGAAGCCTGGCTGGTGCATTCTCCTAGGACCTTGACCCACCACACGTGACAGAACTCCCTCCAGCACGGTGTCCCAGTTGAACTCCTTGTATTTCCTGAAGCAAATTCCAAACTCCCAGTGCAGCAGCAAGAAACACCACGAAAAGTGGAGGATGACCAAATGGCTTCAGAGTCCACACAGGGAGACACTTAGACCCCAGTGGCCACAGTTTACCTGCAAAGAGAGAATTCAGCACTTCTGCCTCATGTTCATTGGAAAATCAGAAACCATGTCCTCCAGGTCACATAGATGCAGACCCAGCTTTGATGGTCTCACTACAAAGGAAGCTAAAGCTCCTGACAACAACATATATTTCAAGTGCCCCACCTCAGAGGCAGTTTCTCACAAAGTCTTTAGGCCAGCAGAGCTCCATGTTTGTGGAGTGTTTACCCTGTCTCCCTTACTTATGGAAACTCCTCTACCACCTCCAAGGTTGTGAACTCCTGAGCATTGTCCATTCCACATACGTATTCACAGCTTTTCTAACTCTTCTCCATGAATTGCGTCTTACTTGTTGCGAAGGTAATGTCAAGGCATTGTTCTGGATGAGAGTGGGAAGGTTTTTGTGTAGCACATATTTGCCTACACATTGGATTCATTTTCCTATTTTCCGTTCGAAATACTGAATCCCTGACACTAACCCATACCCTACTAGATTCTGACTACGAATACTAATATGATGGAGAAAAATAACCCAAACACAATAGAAATACAGGCAGTTCAGAGCAGGCATGGTGTATAGTTGGACTTGCCTTTAGCATTACAAAGGGTAGGTGTTTTAAATCTTGTCCAATTTAATAGAAGTAGTTCTCCATGTGTTTTGAGAGTTAACAAATGTGTGAATTTCTGCCTCCCTTTCTCTGTAGCCTATTCAACAACATGTATTTTTACATGCACATATAGAATCCTACCTGCTATCCCACGTCCACTCTTGTGAGGTGGCTGACTTGGCAGATACAAATTGTGAGAAGAGATCACTCCTCCTAAATGCTGTTGGAACTGAAAATTCAACCTACCGGTGAGCTTCCTACTTGAACACCATGATACATAAATCCATGTTCAGTAACATAAATATTTTTGGATCTGTGGATGATATATATTTCATGATGAATTTCGATTGGAATATATATTTCTACTTTTTAATGTCTGTGTGTGTGTTCTGTGTGTATGTGTGTGTGTATATATACACACACACACACACACACACAATATACACAAACTCTCCAGATTTTTCAAAATATGAAATATATGTGTCTTAGTATACACTCCCTAAATTCATCCATGTTCATATATGTGGATTTATAATCAACTTTTCACAAGATTATTCTCAGAAATATTCATCCACCTGAAATACATATTTGTTTCCTAGTGCCGAAAACTAACTTCAGAGAATGGTGCATAGAGATCCTAATATTTCTACAGGAACTGACCCAGTTTAACATCAATGCCAGTAGATTCCTATGGGACATGATGTGTATTTTGACCTTCATTTTTATTCAACACTGATACATTACTATTTCTTCAGTTGATGCACATCATAGGATATGTATTTCATCCTCATGTTCACAAATTTCTAGGCATTTGGTTCACTTTCAATCACTTCCTGCTTCAGAACACATGTATTCCTCCACGTTTCTTGACTGGTCTTTTCATGAGACTTCTTTCCAAACACATTCTTTTCCATTTCCATAATCCCTTTTGAAGCCAAACTCACACCCCCTTCATGGTAAACCATCACCCTAATATCACCATTAGATGTATAACTCGTTGGAATGAATGGTTGTGTATCAATATTAGATTTCCTATATATTTTCAGATATCCATTCAATCCATTATTTAAATTGGAACCAGTTATAATATTTATTCACAGTAGGGTCTATTCATGCATTATCTCTATATTCATAGACCCAGGGTACACCTATTTGTACCCCCAAAGGCTAATTTATATGTCTTCAACATATTACTCCCAGAAATGGTGGAAGAAATACTCATGACACCTGATCTCCATATACATTGTATCACAGTGATATTCTGGACACAAAATGCAAAGGTCACACTTATGATTGTACCAAAGCCTCATTGGAAAGTGAGCATGGATTACTCAAAACATCCTTGTCCAGGTTGCCTAATGCTCTCAAATGTCAATCCTATTGGTGACTACACATTTGTTTCTTCCTAAGATGATATATTCAACCTCAACCCTGTTGAATATGTCTAATCCTCTCACTCACTTTATACTTTGCCTGATTTCCTAATGTCTCTATTGATATCTGCTTTCCTACATATGTTCCCCAGTTCATCATTGTGACTGACCCTTAACATGTGCTGACATTTACATTCACTCTCTAACCGACACCCTATTGCTAAAGAACTTTTGGTCCAAATTTTATACTCACTCTTCTTCCTAAACCTACCAACTATCTTCCTAATCCTACCTACTATCCCTTTTTGACTGGATGTTCTCTTCTACATTCAATCATCCAAGGTACAAGGTCCTGTGCCATTGTATATCGATTTATCTGAGACATCTGTGCAGAAAGTCATTCAAAGCTAAGTAACCCAATCAAGGGCCCAATGCCCTTCTGGCCTTCAAATCTTACTTGGATTTCTGTTTTCATACATATATTTCACCTATATATTATTATAAATATCACAGGTTCCCAATACCATTCATCATCCAGCAGAGTGATTCCTAACCCAAACCGAACAGGTTCTTAACCCTAACCATACACTGTTCCCTCAATCTAACTTTACAGAAGAGCAGGGACAGAGTTGGTCTTACAATACAGGAATGTAGGGGATCTTCCACCTGCTGAGAACCTCAAAGGTCCATGAAGAAATGATCCCTGGAGAAGATGTAGGCCGCTGTGAAGGACCTGAGAGAGCACAAGTCATCTTCCATGGCAAACCACCTGGTCAGGATGAAGGGATGTGTTTGAATGAGCCTCTCTCTTCTTAATGAAGACAAAATGGACCAAAGCAGGCCTGTGTGGAGAGCTGTTCCTTGGTGCCTATGGTTGATATTCCATTCTAACTTGTGAAAGTGTCACAGGAAGGAGGGGCAGCCTCCATCTCATGGGAGCCCTGGAAGCAACTGTTAGGACACAGTGGTTGCCAAGGCAGTGACCTCATTCAGTTCCTGAAGGAAGTGACCTCACCTCACTTCCTTGGTGATGGAACTCTCTGAACTTGGGATCCAGGAAGCCAGGCACCCAGAGCCAGTCCCAGTCCCCGTCCCAGTGGGCTCACTTGTTTGGATTTACCAAGGACAGAGTCAGTCTTTCTTGGTACCTACTGATGTGAGGATGGCCAAATGCCAGGAAAGCTCTGCAGAGGGGCCTTTCCTGAGAAAGCAGGTAGTGGCTCACCGCTGGCTCCTGACAACTTCACAGAGTTGGCCAAGGAGGCCAGATGTGGGACAGGACAGGCCATTTTGCGGGAACATAGTATGGCCCACGAGTCAGACGGCACTCCGGGTAGTCACAGACCAACTTGGAAGAAGGAGGTGCCTTTGTGGGTGTGGGTGTGAGTTTGTGGTTTTGTCTCATGTTCTGAGAATAGGTAGGAAAGGCGGTTTGTTTGTTTTGGAGTGGACTGTTTCTAGTAAGTCTTTTGACGAGGCGAGTGTTTCTATGTTTGTGTATCCCACTGTGTCCCTGGTTGTAGACATTAGAAAAGAGAATGCATCAATGGATGTGTCCTGTCTAGTAGAAAGCTTCCCAGCATTCATCCTGCCCAATTCATGAATGGACTGCGGCTTGCCTTATGGATGGGCAACACCTACTATCTTTCTAAGTTCCTGTTTTCTTCCTGAATTCTGGCCACTCTCCAGAATAGGCTCATGGTTTTGTGTCCAAGATATGTACCACCTCCAAGCTCGGTGACATGGCCATGTACTGGAGAGCTGGAAGGAATGGTGAGCATCTCAGAAAACTCAGATATCAGTGTGACCAGTAAAGTCTCCCTGGAGAAACCCTGCTTTGGGCCTTTTGCTTACCTATTGTTCTGTTGCCCTGAATGTCAGGAAGGCCTTTGCCTCAGGGCACCCCTTTGTGAAGCCTGAAGAAAACAGTTTTCAAATGGAAATGCATGGGCATCACCTGTGGCTCTTTGCTTAATGGCTTTGCAAAGGGATGTGTCTGAATCAGCCTCTTGGCCCTGTGTGAGGCTGTGGCTTAGGTTGTCAGCACCTGACGGATCCAAAGAGAGATCCCATGTGTGCATCCAAAGCCAAATTGGCACAAAAGCAGTCATTGTGGATGATGTCTCTCGCATTCCTCTGTAAGGTTCCTGACCTCCATCAAGTGAGAATAGGGATCCTTCGGGTCAAAGGAGTTCTTCAAAGCCCTGCAGAGGCTAGCCCATAGGTGCTTGGGTTTTCTCATGACTCCAATTCACACAAAGAATCTATACCCGGCAGTCAGTAGGCCTCCAATTGGAGAAGCGGAGCCAGTATTAACGGCAGGCCTATTGGATCACTCCAGGTTCACAGGAAGGGTGTCCAGGCCACCCTGACATTAGGCAAATGAGGGGCAAGGGAGCTTATTGTGGACACTGTCTTGGGCTGTGCCCCTCATGGAAACCTCCAGCCAGATGTTATGATGAGTGTCTATGTGGAAGAAGATGAGGGCCATGTGGCAGTGTTTTGGTTTGAATTGTGGTCATTGGTGTGGCGGTGGGAAGAGATGACTGGGTCCACCTGGGCTTGAACTCTGGTGTGATTCCCCTTGGAGACTGAGTTCTGGAACTGACCTCAGAGAAGTATTGCCGTGAATTGTGTTGGGATTTGAGGAGGCCATGCATGAGAGTCGCCCTTGGAAACTGAGATCTAGGCCCAGGCTGGCTTTCCACAGAGCACTGGGAATCTCAGCCCGGATATCACATGATTTTATTCTTAAAGACCTGGCAGCCATAGTTGAGAGTCAAAACACACATGGACCTCACATTTGTAGACCTCAATGGGCCTGGCTTCCTGTGACCTTTCGGCCACTCTTTGGGAAGCCTTGTTTGTGAGAGTTCTCCAGAGCTTTTGTTGAAATGAGCTTCCTCACCATTTAATGGTTCCTGAAGGAATGGAAACCCACAGTGCCTCTAACTTCATCCTTTAAAAATGGCTAGCTAGATAAATACCATGAGATTTTTGAAATTCCCATGACCAGGTGGCACTGGAGAACCTTTGGATGTCCTGTTCTGCTGATCATGAGTGTACCAGACAGTGCCTTGATTGACTGGGTTTCATGAAAATGGTGTAAAACAGAGATGCCAGTAAGTTGGGGCCTGCTGAGTAGCGGGCCTAGAGCAGTGGTGTGCAGGTGTGTGATAAAACATCTGTGGTGGGGCCATGTGGATCTGCCACTGGCTTCCAAATGGCTTGTGACTGACATGGTGCAGTGAGCAGACCCTTCTATGTAAAGGCATCTTGTTATATGGAGAGGTTTCAGGGCAGTGTTCAGAATCAGGTTGCTATGGTCAAGGGGGCAAGCTCTGTGGGATAGAAGCCTGGCTGGTGCATTCTCCTAGGACCTTGACCCACCACACGTGACAGAACTCCCTCCAGCACGGTGTCCCAGTTGAACTCCTTGTATTTCCTGAAGCAAATTCCAAACTCCCAGTGCAGCAGCAAGAAACACCACGAAAAGTGGAGGATGACCAAATGGCTTCAGAGTCCACACAGGGAGACACTTAGACCCCAGTGGCCACAGTTTACCTGCAAAGAGAGAATTCAGCACTTCTGCCTCATGTTCATTGGAAAATCAGAAACCATGTCCTCCAGGTCACATAGATGCAGACCCAGCTTTGATGGTCTCACTACAAAGGAAGCTAAAGCTCCTGACAACAACATATATTTCAAGTGCCCCACCTCAGAGGCAGTTTCTCACAAAGTCTTTAGGCCAGCAGAGCTCCATGTTTGTGGAGTGTTTACCCTGTCTCCCTTACTTATGGAAACTCCTCTACCACCTCCAAGGTTGTGAACTCCTGAGCATTGTCCATTCCACATACGTATTCACAGCTTTTCTAACTCTTCTCCATGAATTGCGTCTTACTTGTTGCGAAGGTAATGTCAAGGCATTGTTCTGGATGAGAGTGGGAAGGTTTTTGTGTAGCACATATTTGCCTACACATTGGATTCATTTTCCTATTTTCCGTTCGAAATACTGAATCCCTGACACTAACCCATACCCTACTAGATTCTGACTACGAATACTAATATGATGGAGAAAAATAACCCAAACACAATAGAAATACAGGCAGTTCAGAGCAGGCATGGTGTATAGTTGGACTTGCCTTTAGCATTACAATGGGTAGGTGTTTTAAATCTTGTCCAATTTAATAGAAGTAGTTCTCCATGTGTTTTGAGAGTTAACAAATGTGTGAAATTCTGTCTCCCTTTCTCTGTAGCCTATTCAGCAACATGTATTTTTACATGCACATATAGAATCTTACCTGCTATCCCACGTCCACTCTTGTGAGGTGGCTGACTTGGCAGATACAAATTGTGAGAAGAGATCACTCCTCCTAAATGCTGTTGGAACTGAAAATTCAACCTACCGGTGAGCTTCCTACTTGAACACCATGATACATAAATCCATGTTCAGTAACATAAATATTTTTGGATCTGTGGATGATATATATTTCATGATGAATTTCGATTGGCATATATATTTCTACTTTTTAATGTCTGTGTGTGTGTTCTGTGTGTATGTGTGTGTGTATATATACACACACACACACACACACAATATACACAAACTCTCCAGATTTTTCAAAATATGAAATATATGTGTCTTAGTATACACTCCCTAAATTCATCCATGTTCATATATGTGGATTTATAATCAACTTTTCACAAGATTATTCTCAGAAATATTCATCCACCTGAAATACATATTTGTTTCCTAGTGCTGAAAACTAACTTCAGAGAATGGTGCATAGAGATCCTAATATTTCTACAGGAACTGACCCAGTTTAACATCAATGCCAGTAGATTCCTATGGGACATGATGTGTATTTTGACCTTCATTTTTATTCAACACTGATACATTACTATTTCTTCAGTTGATGCACATCATAGGATATGTATTTCATCCTCATGTTCACAAATTTCTAGGCATTTGGTTCACTTTCAATCACTTCCTGCTTCAGAACACATGTATTCCCCCTCGTTTCTTTACTGGTCTTTTCATGAGACTTCTTTCCAAACACATTCTTTTCCATTTCCATAATCCCTTTTGAAGCCAAACTCACACCCCCTTCATGGTAAACCATCACCCTAATATCACCATTAGATGTATAACTGGTTGGAATGAATGGTTGTGTATCAATATTAGATTTCCTATATATTTTCAGATATCCATTCAATCCATTATTTAAATTGGAACCAGTTATAATATTTATTCACAGTAGGGTCTATTCATGCATTATCTCTATATTCATAGACCCAGGGTACACCTATTTGTACCCCCAAAGGCTAATTTATATGTCTTCAACATATTACTCCCAGAAATGGTGGAAGAAATACTCATGACACCTGATCTCCATATACATTGTATCACAGTGATATTCTGGACACAAAATGCAAAGGTCACACTTATGATTGTACCAAAGCCTCATTGGAAAGTGAGCATGGATTACTCAAAACATCCTTGTCCAGGTTGCCTAATGCTCTCAAATGTCAATCCTATTGGTGACTACACATTTGTTTCTTCCTAAGATGATATATTCAACCTCAACCCTGTTGAATATGTCTAATCCTCTCACTCACTTTATACTTTGCCTGATTTCCTAATGTCTCTATTGATATCTGCTTTCCTACATATGTTCCCCAGTTCATCATTGTGACTGACCCTTAACATGTGCTGACATTTACATTCACTCTCTAACCGACACCCTATTGCTAAAGAACTTTTGGTCCAAATTTTATACTCACTCTTCTTCCTAAACCTACCAACTATCTTCCTAATCCTACCTACTATCCCTTTTTGACTGGATGTTCTCTTCTACATTCAATCATCCAAGGTACAAGGTCCTGTGCCATTGTATATCGATTTATCTGAGACATCTGTGCAGAAAGTCATTCAAAGCTAAGTAACCCAATCAAGGGCCCAATGCCCTTCTGGCCTTCAACTCTTACTTGGATTTCTGTTTTCATACATATATTTCACCTATATATTATTATAAATATCACAGGTTCCCAATACCATTCATCATCCAGCAGAGTGATTCCTAACCCAAACCGAACAGGTTCTTAACCCTAACCATACACTGTTCCCTCAATCTAACTTTACAGAAGAGCAGGGACAGAGTTGGTCTTACAATACAGGAATGTAGGGGATCTTCCACCTGCTGAGAACCTCAAAGGTCCATGAAGAAATGATCCCTGGAGAAGATGTAGGCCGCTGTGAAGGACCTGAGAGAGCACAAGTCATCTTCCATGGCAAACCACCTGGTCAGGATGAAGGGATGTGTCTGAATGAGCCTCTCTCTTCTTAATGTAGACAAGATGGACCAAAGCAGGCCTGTGTGGAGAGCTGTCCCTTGGTGCCTATGGTTGATATTCCATTCTAACTTGTGAAAGTGTCAGAGGAAGGAGGGGCAGCCTCCATCTCATGGGAGCCCTGGAAGCAACTGTTAGGACACAGTGGTTGCCAAGGCAGTGACCTCATTCAGTTCCTGAAGGAAGTGACCTCACCTCACTTCCTTGGTGATGGAACTCTCTGAACTTGGGATCCAGGAAGCCAGGCACCCAGAGCCAGTCCCAGTCCCAGTCCCAGTGGGCTCACTTGTTTGGATTTACCAAGGACAGAGTCAGTCTTTCTTGGTACCTACTGATGTGAGGATGGCCAAATGCCAGGAAAGCTCTGCAGAGGGGCCTTTCCTGAGAAAGCAGGTAGTGGCTCACCGCTGGCTCCTGACAACTTCACAGAGTTGGCCAAGGAGGCCAGATGTGGGACAGGACAGGCCATTTCGCGGGAACATAGTATGGCCCACGAGTCAGACGGCACTCCGGGTAGTCACAGACCAACTTGGAAGAAGGAGGTGCCTTTGTGGGTGTGGGTGTGAGTTTGTGGTTTTGTCTCATGTTCTGAGAATAGGTAGGAAAGGCGGTTTGTTTGTTTTGGAGTGGACTGTTTCTAGTAAGTCTTTTGACGAGGCGAGTGTTTCTATGTTTGTGTATCCCACTGTGTCCCTGGTTGTAGACATTAGAAAAGAGAATGCATCAATGGATGTGTCCTGTCTAGTAGAAAGCTTCCCAGCATTCATCCTGCCCAATTCATGAATGGACTGCGGCTTGCCTTATGGATGGGCAACACCTACTATCTTCCTAAGTTCCTGTTTTCTTCCTGAATTCTGGCCACTCTCCAGAATAGGCTCATGGTTTTGTGTCCAAGATATGTACCACCTCCAAGCTCGGTGACATGGCCATGTACTGGAGAGCTGGAAGGAATGGTGAGCATCTCAGAAAACTCAGATATCAGTGTGACCAGTAAAGTCTCCCTGGAGAAACCCTGCTTTGGGCCTTTTGCTTACCTATTGTTCTGTTGCCCTGAATGTCAGGAAGGCCTTTGCCTCAGGGCACCCCTTTGTGAAGCCTGAAGAAAACAGTTTTCAAATGGAAATGCATGGGCATCACCTGTGGCTCTTTGCTTAATGGCTTTGCAAAGGGATGTGTCTGAATCAGCCTCTTGGCCCTGTGTGAGGCTGTGGCTTAGGTTGTCAGCACCTGACGGATCCAAAGAGAGATCCCATGTGTGCATCCAAAGCCAAATTGGCACAAAAGCAGTCATTGTGGATGATGTCTCTCGCCTTCCTCTGTAAGGTTCCTGACCTCCATCAAGTGAGAATAGGGATCCTTCCGGTCAAAGGAGTTCTTCAAAGCCCTGCAGAGGCTAGCCCATAGGTGCTTGGGTTTTCTCATGACTCCAATTCACACAAAGAATCTATACCCGGCAGTCAGTAGGCCTCCAATTGGAGAAGTGGAGCCAGTATTAACGGCAGGCCTATTGGATCACTCCAGGTTCACAGGAAGGGTGTCCAGGCCACCCTGACATTAGGCAAATGAGGGGCAAGGGAGCTTATTGTGGACACTGTCTTGGGCTGTGCCCCTCATGGAAACCTCCAGCCAGATGTTATGATGAGTGTCTATGTGGAAGAAGATGAGGGCCATGTGGCAGTGTTTTGGTTTGAATTGTGGTCATTGGTGTGGCGGTGGGAAGAGATGACTGGGTCCACCTGGGCTTGAACTCTGGTGTGATTCCCCTTGGAGACTGAGTTCTGGAACTGACCTCAGAGAAGTATTGCCGTGAATTGTGTTGGGATTTGAGGAGGCCATGCATGAGAGTCGCCCTTGGAAACTGAGATGTAGGCCCAGGCTGGCTTTCCACAGAGCACTGGGAATCTCAGCCCGGATATCACATGATTTTATTCTTAAAGACCTGGCAGCCATAGTTGAGAGTCAAAACACACATGGACCTCACATTTGTAGACCTCAATGGGCCTGGCTTCCTGTGACCTTTCGGCCACTCTTTGGGAAGCCTTGTTTGTGAGAGTTCTCCAGAGCTTTTGTTGAAATGAGCTTCCTCACCATTTAATGGTTCCTGAAGGAATGGAAACCCACAGTGCCTCTAACTTCATCCTTTAAAAATGGCTAGCTAGATAAATACCATGAGATTTTTGAAATTCCCATGACCAGGTGGCACTGGAGAACCTTTGGATGTCCTGTTCTGCTGATCATGAGTGTACCAGACAGTGCCTTGATTGACTGGGTTTCATGAAAATGGTGTAAAACAGAGATGCCAGTAAGTTGGGGCCTGCTGAGTAGCGGGCCTAGAGCAGTGGTGTGCAGGTGTGTGATAAAACATCTGTGGTGGGGCCATGTGGATCTGCCACTGGCTTCCAAATGGCTTGTGACTGACATGGTGCAGTGAGCAGACCCTTCTATGTAAAGGCATCTTGTTATATGGAGAGGTTTCAGGGCAGTGTTCAGAATCAGGTTGCTATGGTCAAGGGGGCAAGCTCTGTGGGATAGAAGCCTGGCTGGTGCATTCTCCTAGGACCTTGACCCACCACACGTGACAGAACTCCCTCCAGCACGGTGTCCCAGTTGAACTCCTTGTATTTCCTGAAGCAAATTCCAAACTCCCAGTGCAGCAGCAAGAAACACCACGAAAAGTGGAGGATGACCAAATGGCTTCAGAGTCCACACAGGGAGACACTTAGACCCCAGTGGCCACAGTTTACCTGCAAAGAGAGAATTCAGCACTTCTGCCTCATGTTCATTGGAAAATCAGAAACCATGTCCTCCAGGTCACATAGATGCAGACCCAGCTTTGATGGTCTCACTACAAAGGAAGCTAAAGCTCCTGACAACAACATATATTTCAAGTGCCCCACCTCAGAGGCAGTTTCTCACAAAGTCTTTAGGCCAGCAGAGCTCCATGTTTGTGGAGTGTTTACCCTGTCTCCCTTACTTATGGAAACTCCTCTACCACCTCCAAGGTTGTGAACTCCTGAGCATTGTCCATTCCACATACGTATTCACAGCTTTTCTAACTCTTCTCCATGAATTGCGTCTTACTTGTTGCGAAGGTAATGTCAAGGCATTGTTCTGGATGAGAGTGGGAAGGTTTTTGTGTAGCACATATTTACCTACACATTGGATTCATTTTCCTATTTTCTGTTCGAAATACTGAATCCCTGACACTAACCCATACCCTACTAGATTCTGACTACGAATACTAATATGATGGAGAAAAATAACCCAAACACAATAGAAATACAGGCAGTTCAGAGCAGGCATGGTGTATAGTTGGACTTGCCTTTAGCATTACAAAGGGTAGGTGTTTTAAATCTTGTCCAATTTAATAGAAGTAGTTCTCCATGTGTTTTGAGAGTTAACAAATGTGTGAATTTCTGCCTCCCTTTCTCTGTAGCCTATTCAGCAACATGTATTTTTACATGCACATATAGAATCCTACCTGCTATCCCACGTCCACTCTTGTGAGGTGGCTGACTTGGCAGATACAAATTGTGAGAAGAGATCACTCCTCCTAAATGCTGTTGGAACTGAAAATTCAACCTACGGGTGAGCTTCCTACTTGAACAACATGATACATAAATCCATGTTCAGTAACATAAATATTTTTGGATCTGTGGATGATATATATTTCATGATGAATTTTGATTGGAATATATATTTCTACTTTTTAATGTCTGTGTGTGTGTTCTGTGTGTATGTGTGTGTGTATATATATACACACACACACACACACAATATACACAAACTCTCCAGATTTTTCAAAATATGAAATATATGTGTCTTAGTATACACTCCCTAAATTCATCCATGTTCATATATGTGGATTTATAATCAACTTTTCACAAGATTATTCTCAGAAATATTCATCCACCTGAAATACATATTTGTTTCCTAGTGCCGAAAACTAACTTCAGAGAATGGTGCGTAGAGATCCTAATATTTCTACAGGAACTGACCCAGTTTAACATCAATGCCAGTAGATTCCTATGGGACATGATGTGTATTTTGACCTTCATTTTTATTCAACACTGATACATTACTATTTCTTCAGTTGATGCACATCATAGGATATGTATTTCATCCTCATGTTCACAAATTTCTAGGCATTTGGTTCACTTTCAATCACTTCCTGCTTCAGAACACATGTATTCCTCCACGTTTCTTGACTGGTCTTTTCATGAGACTTCTTTCCAAACACATTCTTTTCCATTTCCATAATCCCTTTTGAAGCCAAACTCACACCCCCTTCATGGTAAACCATCACCCTAATATCACCATTAGATGTATAACTGGTTGGAATGAATGGTTGTGTATCAATATTAGATTTCCTATATATTTTCAGATATCCATTCAATCCATTATTTAAATTGGAACCAGTTATAATATTTATTCACAGTAGGGTCTATTCATGCATTATCTCTATATTCATAGACCCAGGGTACACCTATTTGTACCCCCAAAGGCTAATTTATATGTCTTCAACATATTACTCCCAGAAATGGTGGAAGAAATACTCATGACACCTGATCTCCATATACATTGTATCACAGTGATATTCTGGACACAAAATGCAAAGGTCACACTTATGATTGTACCAAAGCCTCATTGGAAAGTGAGCATGGATTACTCAAAACATCCTTGTCCAGGTTGCCTAATGCTCTCAAATGTCAATCCTATTGGTGACTACACATTTGTTTCTTCCTAAGATGATATATTCAACCTCAACCCTGTTGAATATGTCTAATCCTCTCACTCACTTTATACTTTGCCTGATTTCCTAATGTCTCTATTGATATCTGCTTTCCTACATATGTTCCCCAGTTCATCATTGTGACTGACCCTTAACATGTGCTGACATTTACATTCACTCTCTAACCGACACCCTATTGCTAAAGAACTTTTGGTCCAAATTTTATACTCACTCTTCTTCCTAAACCTACCAACTATCTTCCTAATCCTACCTACTATCCCTTTTTGACTGGATGTTCTCTTCTACATTCAATCATCCAAGGTACAAGGTCCTGTGCCATTGTATATCGATTTATCTGAGACATCTGTGCAGAAAGTCATTCAAAGCTAAGTAACCCAATCAAGGGCCCAATGCCCTTCTGGCCTTCAAATCTTACTTGGATTTCTGTTTTCATACATATATTTCACCTATATATTATTATAAATATCACAGGTTCCCAATACCATTCATCATCCAGCAGAGTGATTCCTAACCCAAACCGAACAGGTTCTTAACCCTAACCATACACTGTTCCCTCAATCTAACTTTACAGAAGAGCAGGGACAGAGTTGGTCTTACAATACAGGAATGTAGGGGATCTTCCACCTGCTGAGAACCTCAAAGGTCCATGAAGAAATGATCCCTGGAGAAGATGTAGGCCGCTGTGAAGGACCTGAGAGAGCACAAGTCATCTTCCATGGCAAACCACCTGGTCAGGATGAAGGGATGTGTCTGAATGAGCCTCTCTCTTCTTAACGTAGACAAGATGGACCAAAGCAGGCCTGTGTGGAGAGCTGTTCCTTGGTGCCTATGGTTGATATTCCATTCTAACTTGTGAAAGTGTCACAGGAAGGAGGGGCAGCCTCCATCTCATGGGAGCCCTGGAAGCAACTGTTAGGACACAGTGGTTGCCAAGGCAGTGACCTCATTCAGTTCCTGAAGGAAGTGACCTCACCTCACTTCCTTGGTGATGGAACTCTCTGAACTTGGAATCCAGGAAGCCAGGCACCCAGAGCCAGTCCCAGTCCCCGTCCCAGTGGGCTCACTTGTTTGGATTTACCAAGAACAGAGTCAGTCTTTCTTGGTACCTACTGATGTGAGGATGGCCAAATGCCAGGAAAGCTCTGCAGAGGGGCCTTTCCTGAGAAAGCAGGTAGTGGCTCACCGCTGGCTCCTGACAACTTCACAGAGTTGGCCAAGGAGGCCAGATGTGGGACAGAACAGGCCATTTCGCGGGAACATAGTATGGCCCACGAGTCAGACGGCACTCCGGGTAGTCACAGACCAACTTGGAAGAAGGAGGTGCCTTTGTGGGTGTGGGTGTGAGTTTGTGGTTTTGTCTCATGTTCTGAGAATAGGTAGGAAAGGCGGTTTGTTTGTTTTGGAGTGGACTGTTTCTAGTAAGTCTTTTGACGAGGCGAGTGTTTCTATGTTTGTGTATCCCACTGTGTCCCTGGTTGTAGACATTAGAAAAGAGAATGCATCAATGGATGTATCCTGTCTAGTTGAAAGCTTCCCAGCATTCATCCTGCCCAATTCATGAATGGACTGCGGCTTGCCTTATGGATGGGCAACACCTACTATCTTCCTAAGTTCCTGTTTTCTTCCTGAATTCTGGCCACTCTCCAGAATAGGCTCATGGTTTTGTGTCCAAGATATGTACCACCTCCAAGCTCGGTGACATGGCCATGTACTGGAGAGCTGGAAGGAATGGTGAGCATCTCAGAAAACTCAGATATCAGTGTGACCAGTAAAGTCTCCCTGGAGAAACCCTGCTTTGGGCCTTTTGCTTACCTATTGTTCTGTTGCCCTGAATGTCAGGAAGGCCTTTGCCTCAGGGCACCCCTTTGTGAAGCCTGAAGAAAACAGTTTTCAAATGGAAATGAATGGGCATCACCTGTGGCTCTTTGCTTAATGGCTTTGCAAAGGGATGTGTCTGAATCAGCCTCTTGGCCCTGTGTGAGGCTGTGGCTTAGGTTGTCAGCACCTGACGGATCCAAAGAGAGATCCCATGTGTGCATCCAAAGCCAAATTGGCACAAAAGCAGTCATTGTGGATGAAGTCTCTCGCCTTCCTCTGTAAGGTTCCTGACCTCCATCAAGTGAGAATAGGGATCCTTCGGGTCAAAGGAGTTCTTCAAAGCCCTGCAGAGGCTAGCCCATAGGTGCTTGGGTTTTCTCATGACTCCAATTCACAAAAAGAATCTATACCCGGCAGTCAGTAGGCCTCCAATTGGAGAAGCGGAGCCAGTATTAACGGCAGGCCTATTGGATCACTCCAGGTTCACAGGAAGGGTGTCCAGGCCACCCTGACATTAGGCAAATGAGGGGCAAGGGAGCTTATTGTGGACACTGTCTTGGGCTGTGCCCCTCATGGAAACCTCCAGCCCAGCCAGAGGTTATGATGAGTGTCTATGTGGAAGAAGATGAGGGCCATGTGGCAGTGTTTTGGTTTGAATTGTGGTCATTGGTGTGGCGGTGGGAAGAGATGACTGGGTCCACCTGGGCTTGAACTCTGGTGTGATTCCCCTTGGAGACTGAGTTCTGGAACTGACCTCAAAGAAGTATTGACATGAATTGTGTTGGGATTTGAGGAGGCCATGCATGAGAGTCGCCCTTGGAAACTGAGATCTAGGCCCAGGCTGGCTTTCCACAGAGCACTGGGAATCTCAGCCCGGATATCACATGATTTTATTCTTAAAGACCTGGCAGCCATAGTTGAGAGTCAAAACACACATGGACCTCACATTTGTAGACCTCAATGGGCCTGGCTTCCTGTGACCTTTCGGCCACTCTTTGGGAAGCCTTGTTTGTGAGAGTTCTCCAGAGCTTTTGTTGAAATGAGCTTCCTCACCATTTAATGGTTCCTGAAGGAATGGAAACCCACAGTGCCTCTAACTTCATCCTTTAAAAATGGCTAGCTAGATAAATACCATGAGATTTTTGAAATTCCCATGACCAGGTGGCACTGGAGAACCTTTGGATGTCCTGTTCTGCTGATCATGAGTGTACCAGACAGTGCCTTGATTGACTGGGTTTCATGAAAATGGTGTAAAACAGAGATGCCAGTAAGTTGGGGCCTGCTGAGTAGCGGGCCTAGAGCAGTGGTGTGCAGGTGTGTGATAAAACATCTGTGGTGGGGCCATGTGGATCTGCCACTGGCTTCCAAATGGCTTGTGACTGACATGGTGCAGTGAGCAGACCCTTCTATGTAAAGGCATCTTGTTATATGGAGAGGTTTCAGGGCAGTGTTCAGAATCAGGTTGCTATGGTCAAGGGGGCAAGCTCTGTGGGATAGAAGCCTGGCTGGTGCATTCTCCTAGGACCTTGACCCACCACACGTGACAGAACTCCCTCCAGCACGGTGTCCCAGTTGAACTCCTTGTATTTCCTGAAGCAAATTCCAAACTCCCAGTGCAGCAGCAAGAAACACCACGAAAAGTGGAGGATGACCAAATGGCTTCAGAGTCCACACAGGGAGACACTTAGACCCCAGTGGCCACAGTTTACCTGCAAAGAGAGAATTCAGCACTTCTGCCTCATGTTCATTGGAAAATCAGAAACCATGTCCTCCAGGTCACATAGATGCAGACCCAGCTTTGATGGTCTCACTACAAAGGAAGCTAAAGCTCCTGACAACAACATATATTTCAAGTGCCCCACCTCAGAGGCAGTTTCTCACAAAGTCTTTAGGCCAGCAGAGCTCCATGTTTGTGGAGTGTTTACCCTGTCTCCCTTACTTATGGAAACTCCTCTACCACCTCCAAGGTTGTGAACTCCTGAGCATTGTCCATTCCACATACGTATTCACAGCTTTTCTAACTCTTCTCCATGAATTGCGTCTTACTTGTTGCGAAGGTAATGTCAAGGCATTGTTCTGGATGAGAGTGGGAAGGTTTTTGTGTAGCACATATTTGCCTACACATTGGATTCATTTTCCTATTTTCCGTTCGAAATACTGAATCCCTGACACTAACCCATACCCTACTAGATTCTGACTACGAATACTAATATGATGGAGAAAAATAACCCAAACACAATAGAAATACAGGCAGTTCAGAGCAGGCATGGTGTATAGTTGGACTTGCCTTTAGCATTACAATGGGTAGGTGTTTTAAATCTTGTCCAATTTAATAGAAGTAGTTCTCCATGTGTTTTGAGAGTTAACAAATGTGTGAAATTCTGTCTCCCTTTCTCTGTAGCCTATTCAGCAACATGTATTTTTACATGCACATATAGAATCTTACCTGCTATCCCACGTCCACTCTTGTGAGGTGGCTGACTTGGCAGATACAAATTGTGAGAAGAGATCACTCCTCCTAAATGCTGTTGGAACTGAAAATTCAACCTACCGGTGAGCTTCCTACTTGAACACCATGATACATAAATCCATGTTCAGTAACATAAATATTTTTGGATCTGTGGATGATATATATTTCATGATGAATTTCGATTGGCATATATATTTCTACTTTTTAATGTCTGTGTGTGTGTTCTGTGTGTATGTGTGTGTGTATATATACACACACACACACACACACACAATATACACAAACTCTCCAGATTTTTCAAAATATGAAATATATGTGTCTTAGTATACACTCCCTAAATTCATCCATGTTCATATATGTGGATTTATAATCAACTTTTCACAAGATTATTCTCAGAAATATTCATCCACCTGAAATACATATTTGTTTCCTAGTGCTGAAAACTAACTTCAGAGAATGGTGCATAGAGATCCTAATATTTCTACAGGAACTGACCCAGTTTAACATCAATGCCAGTAGATTCCTATGGGACATGATGTGTATTTTGACCTTCATTTTTATTCAACACTGATACATTACTATTTCTTCAGTTGATGCACATCATAGGATATGTATTTCATCCTCATGTTCACAAATTTCTAGGCATTTGGTTCACTTTCAATCACTTCCTGCTTCAGAACACATGTATTCCTCCACGTTTCTTGACTGGTCTTTTCATGAGACTTCTTTCCAAACACATTCTTTTCCATTTCCATAATCCCTTTTGAAGCCAAACTCACACCCCCTTCATGGTAAACCATCACCCTAATATCACCATTAGATGTATAACTGGTTGGAATGAATGGTTGTGTATCAATATTAGATTTCCTATATATTTTCAGATATCCATTCAATCCATTATTTAAATTGGAACCAGTTATAATATTTATTCACAGTAGGGTCTATTCATGCATTATCTCTATATTCATAGACCCAGGGTACACCTATTTGTACCCCCAAAGGCTAATTTATATGTCTTCAACATATTACTCCCAGAAATGGTGGAAGAAATACTCATGACACCTGATCTCCATATACATTGTATCACAGTGATATTCTGGACACAAAATGCAAAGGTCACACTTATGATTGTACCAAAGCCTCATTGGAAAGTGAGCATGGATTACTCAAAACATCCTTGTCCAGGTTGCCTAATGCTCTCAAATGTCAATCCTATTGGTGACTACACATTTGTTTCTTCCTAAGATGATATATTCAACCTCAACCCTGTTGAATATGTCTAATCCTCTCACTCACTTTATACTTTGCCTGATTTCCTAATGTCTCTATTGATATCTGCTTTCCTACATATGTTCCCCAGTTCATCATTGTGACTGACCCTTAACATGTGCTGACATTTACATTCACTCTCTAACCGACACCCTATTGCTAAAGAACTTTTGGTCCAAATTTTATACTCACTCTTCTTCCTAAACCTACCAACTATCTTCCTAATCCTACCTACTATCCCTTTTTGACTGGATGTTCTCTTCTACATTCAATCATCCAAGGTACAAGGTCCTGTGCCATTGTATATCGATTTATCTGAGACATCTGTGCAGAAAGTCATTCAAAGCTAAGTAACCCAATCAAGGGCCCAATGCCCTTCTGGCCTTCAAATCTTACTTGGATTTCTGTTTTCATACATATATTTCACCTATATATTATTATAAATATCACAGGTTCCCAATACCATTCATCATCCAGCAGAGTGATTCCTAACCCAAACCGAACAGGTTCTTAACCCTAACCATACACTGTTCCCTCAATCTAACTTTACAGAAGAGCAGGGACAGAGTTGGTCTTACAATACAGGAATGTAGGGGATCTTCCACCTGCTGAGAACCTCAAAGGTCCATGAAGAAATGATCCCTGGAGAAGATGTAGGCCGCTGTGAAGGACCTGAGAGAGCACAAGTCATCTTCCATGGCAAACCACCTGGTCAGGATGAAGGGATGTGTCTGAATGAGCCTCTCTCTTCTTAACGTAGACAAGATGGACCAAAGCAGGCCTGTGTGGAGAGCTGTTCCTTGGTGCCTATGGTTGATATTCCATTCTAACTTGTGAAAGTGTCACAGGAAGGAGGGGCAGCCTCCATCTCATGGGAGCCCTGGAAGCAACTGTTAGGACACAGTGGTTGCCAAGGCAGTGACCTCATTCAGTTCCTGAAGGAAGTGACCTCACCTCACTTCCTTGGTGATGGAACTCTCTGAACTTGGAATCCAGGAAGCCAGGCACCCAGAGCCAGTCCCAGTCCCCGTCCCAGTGGGCTCACTTGTTTGGATTTACCAAGAACAGAGTCAGTCTTTCTTGGTACCTACTGATGTGAGGATGGCCAAATGCCAGGAAAGCTCTGCAGAGGGGCCTTTCCTGAGAAAGCAGGTAGTGGCTCACCGCTGGCTCCTGACAACTTCACAGAGTTGGCCAAGGAGGCCAGATGTGGGACAGAACAGGCCATTTCGCGGGAACATAGTATGGCCCACGAGTCAGACGGCACTCCGGGTAGTCACAGACCAACTTGGAAGAAGGAGGTGCCTTTGTGGGTGTGGGTGTGAGTTTGTGGTTTTGTCTCATGTTCTGAGAATAGGTAGGAAAGGCGGTTTGTTTGTTTTGGAGTGGACTGTTTCTAGTAAGTCTTTTGACGAGGCGAGTGTTTCTATGTTTGTGTATCCCACTGTGTCCCTGGTTGTAGACATTAGAAAAGAGAATGCATCAATGGATGTATCCTGTCTAGTTGAAAGCTTCCCAGCATTCATCCTGCCCAATTCATGAATGGACTGCGGCTTGCCTTATGGATGGGCAACACCTACTATCTTCCTAAGTTCCTGTTTTCTTCCTGAATTCTGGCCACTCTCCAGAATAGGCTCATGGTTTTGTGTCCAAGATATGTACCACCTCCAAGCTCGGTGACATGGCCATGTACTGGAGAGCTGGAAGGAATGGTGAGCATCTCAGAAAACTCAGATATCAGTGTGACCAGTAAAGTCTCCCTGGAGAAACCCTGCTTTGGGCCTTTTGCTTACCTATTGTTCTGTTGCCCTGAATGTCAGGAAGGCCTTTGCCTCAGGGCACCCCTTTGTGAAGCCTGAAGAAAACAGTTTTCAAATGGAAATGAATGGGCATCACCTGTGGCTCTTTGCTTAATGGCTTTGCAAAGGGATGTGTCTGAATCAGCCTCTTGGCCCTGTGTGAGGCTGTGGCTTAGGTTGTCAGCACCTGACGGATCCAAAGAGAGATCCCATGTGTGCATCCAAAGCCAAATTGGCACAAAAGCAGTCATTGTGGATGAAGTCTCTCGCCTTCCTCTGTAAGGTTCCTGACCTCCATCAAGTGAGAATAGGGATCCTTCGGGTCAAAGGAGTTCTTCAAAGCCCTGCAGAGGCTAGCCCATAGGTGCTTGGGTTTTCTCATGACTCCAATTCACAAAAAGAATCTATACCCGGCAGTCAGTAGGCCTCCAATTGGAGAAGCGGAGCCAGTATTAACGGCAGGCCTATTGGATCACTCCAGGTTCACAGGAAGGGTGTCCAGGCCACCCTGACATTAGGCAAATGAGGGGCAAGGGAGCTTATTGTGGACACTGTCTTGGGCTGTGCCCCTCATGGAAACCTCCAGCCCAGCCAGAGGTTATGATGAGTGTCTATGTGGAAGAAGATGAGGGCCATGTGGCAGTGTTTTGGTTTGAATTGTGGTCATTGGTGTGGCGGTGGGAAGAGATGACTGGGTCCACCTGGGCTTGAACTCTGGTGTGATTCCCCTTGGAGACTGAGTTCTGGAACTGACCTCAAAGAAGTATTGACATGAATTGTGTTGGGATTTGAGGAGGCCATGCATGAGAGTCGCCCTTGGAAACTGAGATCTAGGCCCAGGCTGGCTTTCCACAGAGCACTGGGAATCTCAGCCCGGATATCACATGATTTTATTCTTAAAGACCTGGCAGCCATAGTTGAGAGTCAAAACACACATGGACCTCACATTTGTAGACCTCAATGGGCCTGGCTTCCTGTGACCTTTCGGCCACTCTTTGGGAAGCCTTGTTTGTGAGAGTTCTCCAGAGCTTTTGTTGAAATGAGCTTCCTCACCATTTAATGGTTCCTGAAGGAATGGAAACCCACAGTGCCTCTAACTTCATCCTTTAAAAATGGCTAGCTAGATAAATACCATGAGATTTTTGAAATTCCCATGACCAGGTGGCACTGGAGAACCTTTGGATGTCCTGTTCTGCTGATCATGAGTGTACCAGACAGTGCCTTGATTGACTGGGTTTCATGAAAATGGTGTAAAACAGAGATGCCAGTAAGTTGGGGCCTGCTGAGTAGCGGGCCTAGAGCAGTGGTGTGCAGGTGTGTGATAAAACATCTGTGGTGGGGCCATGTGGATCTGCCACTGGCTTCCAAATGGCTTGTGACTGACATGGTGCAGTGAGCAGACCCTTCTATGTAAAGGCATCTTGTTATATGGAGAGGTTTCAGGGCAGTGTTCAGAATCAGGTTGCTATGGTCAAGGGGGCAAGCTCTGTGGGATAGAAGCCTGGCTGGTGCATTCTCCTAGGACCTTGACCCACCACACGTGACAGAACTCCCTCCAGCACGGTGTCCCAGTTGAACTCCTTGTATTTCCTGAAGCAAATTCCAAACTCCCAGTGCAGCAGCAAGAAACACCACGAAAAGTGGAGGATGACCAAATGGCTTCAGAGTCCACACAGGGAGACACTTAGACCCCAGTGGCCACAGTTTACCTGCAAAGAGAGAATTCAGCACTTCTGCCTCATGTTCATTGGAAAATCAGAAACCATGTCCTCCAGGTCACATAGATGCAGACCCAGCTTTGATGGTCTCACTACAAAGGAAGCTAAAGCTCCTGACAACAACATATATTTCAAGTGCCCCACCTCAGAGGCAGTTTCTCACAAAGTCTTTAGGCCAGCAGAGCTCCATGTTTGTGGAGTGTTTACCCTGTCTCCCTTACTTATGGAAACTCCTCTACCACCTCCAAGGTTGTGAACTCCTGAGCATTGTCCATTCCACATACGTATTCACAGCTTTTCTAACTCTTCTCCATGAATTGCGTCTTACTTGTTGCGAAGGTAATGTCAAGGCATTGTTCTGGATGAGAGTGGGAAGGTTTTTGTGTAGCACATATTTGCCTACACATTGGATTCATTTTCCTATTTTCCGTTCGAAATACTGAATCCCTGACACTAACCCATACCCTACTAGATTCTGACTACGAATACTAATATGATGGAGAAAAATAACCCAAACACAATAGAAATACAGGCAGTTCAGAGCAGGCATGGTGTATAGTTGGACTTGCCTTTAGCATTACAATGGGTAGGTGTTTTAAATCTTGTCCAATTTAATAGAAGTAGTTCTCCATGTGTTTTGAGAGTTAACAAATGTGTGAAATTCTGTCTCCCTTTCTCTGTAGCCTATTCAGCAACATGTATTTTTACATGCACATATAGAATCTTACCTGCTATCCCACGTCCACTCTTGTGAGGTGGCTGACTTGGCAGATACAAATTGTGAGAAGAGATCACTCCTCCTAAATGCTGTTGGAACTGAAAATTCAACCTACCGGTGAGCTTCCTACTTGAACACCATGATACATAAATCCATGTTCAGTAACATAAATATTTTTGGATCTGTGGATGATATATATTTCATGATGAATTTCGATTGGCATATATATTTCTACTTTTTAATGTCTGTGTGTGTGTTCTGTGTGTATGTGTGTGTGTATATATACACACACACACACACACACACAATATACACAAACTCTCCAGATTTTTCAAAATATGAAATATATGTGTCTTAGTATACACTCCCTAAATTCATCCATGTTCATATATGTGGATTTATAATCAACTTTTCACAAGATTATTCTCAGAAATATTCATCCACCTGAAATACATATTTGTTTCCTAGTGCTGAAAACTAACTTCAGAGAATGGTGCATAGAGATCCTAATATTTCTACAGGAACTGACCCAGTTTAACATCAATGCCAGTAGATTCCTATGGGACATGATGTGTATTTTGACCTTCATTTTTATTCAACACTGATACATTACTATTTCTTCAGTTGATGCACATCATAGGATATGTATTTCATCCTCATGTTCACAAATTTCTAGGCATTTGGTTCACTTTCAATCACTTCCTGCTTCAGAACACATGTATTCCTCCACGTTTCTTGACTGGTCTTTTCATGAGACTTCTTTCCAAACACATTCTTTTCCATTTCCATAATCCCTTTTGAAGCCAAACTCACACCCCCTTCATGGTAAACCATCACCCTAATATCACCATTAGATGTATAACTGGTTGGAATGAATGGTTGTGTATCAATATTAGATTTCCTATATATTTTCAGATATCCATTCAATCCATTATTTAAATTGGAACCAGTTATAATATTTATTCACAGTAGGGTCTATTCATGCATTATCTCTATATTCATAGACCCAGGGTACACCTATTTGTACCCCCAAAGGCTAATTTATATGTCTTCAACATATTACTCCCAGAAATGGTGGAAGAAATACTCATGACACCTGATCTCCATATACATTGTATCACAGTGATATTCTGGACACAAAATGCAAAGGTCACACTTATGATTGTACCAAAGCCTCATTGGAAAGTGAGCATGGATTACTCAAAACATCCTTGTCCAGGTTGCCTAATGCTCTCAAATGTCAATCCTATTGGTGACTACACATTTGTTTCTTCCTAAGATGATATATTCAACCTCAACCCTGTTGAATATGTCTAATCCTCTCACTCACTTTATACTTTGCCTGATTTCCTAATGTCTCTATTGATATCTGCTTTCCTACATATGTTCCCCAGTTCATCATTGTGACTGACCCTTAACATGTGCTGACATTTACATTCACTCTCTAACCGACACCCTATTGCTAAAGAACTTTTGGTCCAAATTTTATACTCACTCTTCTTCCTAAACCTACCAACTATCTTCCTAATCCTACCTACTATCCCTTTTTGACTGGATGTTCTCTTCTACATTCAATCATCCAAGGTACAAGGTCCTGTGCCATTGTATATCGATTTATCTGAGACATCTGTGCAGAAAGTCATTCAAAGCTAAGTAACCCAATCAAGGGCCCAATGCCCTTCTGGCCTTCAAATCTTACTTGGATTTCTGTTTTCATACATATATTTCACCTATATATTATTATAAATATCACAGGTTCCCAATACCATTCATCATCCAGCAGAGTGATTCCTAACCCAAACCGAACAGGTTCTTAACCCTAACCATACACTGTTCCCTCAATCTAACTTTACAGAAGAGCAGGGACAGAGTTGGTCTTACAATACAGGAATGTAGGGGATCTTCCACCTGCTGAGAACCTCAAAGGTCCATGAAGAAATGATCCCTGGAGAAGATGTAGGCCGCTGTGAAGGACCTGAGAGAGCACAAGTCATCTTCCATGGCAAACCACCTGGTCAGGATGAAGGGATGTGTCTGAATGAGCCTCTCTCTTCTTAATGAAGACAAAATGGACCAAAGCAGGCCTGTGTGGAGAGCTGTTCCTTGGTGCCTATGGTTGATATTCCATTCTAACTTGTGAAAGTGTCACAGGAAGGAGGGGCAGCCTCCATCTCATGGGAGCCCTGGAAGCAACTGTTAGGACACAGTGGTTGCCAAGGCAGTGACCTCATTCAGTTCCTGAAGGAAGTGACCTCACCTCACTTCCTTGGTGATGGAACTCTCTGAACTTGGGATCCAGGAAGCCAGGCACCCAGAGCCAGTCCCAGTCCCCGTCCCAGTGGGCTCACTTGTTTGGATTTACCAAGAACAGAGTCAGTCTTTCTTGGTACCTACTGATGTGAGGATGGCCAAATGCCAGGAAAGCTCTGCAGAGGGGCCTTTCCTGAGAAAGCAGGTAGTGGCTCACCGCTGGCTCCTGACAACTTCACAGAGTTGGCCAAGGAGGCCAGATGTGGGACAGGACAGGCCATTTCGCGGGAACATAGTATGGCCCACGAGTCAGACGGCACTCCGGGTAGTCACAGACCAACTTGGAAGAAGGAGGTGCCTTTGTGGGTGTGGGTGTGAGTTTGTGGTTTTGTCTCATGTTCTGAGAATAGGTAGGAAAGGCGGTTTGTTTGTTTTGGAGTGGACTGTTTCTAGTAAGTCTTTTGACGAGGCGAGTGTTTCTATGTTTGTGTATCCCACTGTGTCCCTGGTTGTAGACATTAGAAAAGAGAATGCATCAATGGATGTGTCCTGTCTAGTAGAAAGCTTCCCAGAATTCATCCTGCCCAATTCATGAATGGACTGCGGCTTGCCTTATGGATGGGCAACACCTACTATCTTCCTAAGTTCCTGTTTTCTTCCTGAATTCTGGCCACTCTCCAGAATAGGCTCATGGTTTTGTGTCCAAGATATGTACCACCTCCAAGCTCGGTGACATGGCCATGTACTGGAGAGCTGGAAGGAATGGTGAGCATCTCAGAAAACTCAGATATCAGTGTGACCAGTAAAGTCTCCCTGGAGAAACCCTGCTTTGGGCCTTTTGCTTACCTATTGTTGTGTTGCCCTGAATGTCAGGAAGGCCTTTGCCTCAGGGCACCCCTTTGTGAAGCCTGAAGAAAACAGTTTTCAAATGGAAATGCATGGGCATCACCTGTGGCTCTTTGCTTAATGGCTTTGCAAAGGGATGTGTCTGAATCAGCCTCTTGGCCCTGTGTGAGGCTGTGGCTTAGGTTGTCAGCACCTGACGGATCCAAAGAGAGATCCCATGTGTGCATCCAAAGCCAAATTGGCACAAAAGCAGTCATTGTGGATGATGTCTCTCGCATTCCTCTGTAAGGTTCCTGACCTCCATCAAGTGAGAATAGGGATCCTTCGGGTCAAAGGAGTTCTTCAAAGCCCTGCAGAGGCTAGCCCATAGGTGCTTGGGTTTTCTCATGACTCCAATTCACACAAAGAATCTATACCCGGCAGTCAGTAGGCCTCCAATTGGAGAAGCGGAGCCAGTATTAACGGCAGGCCTATTGGATCACTCCAGGTTCACAGGAAGGGTGTCCAGGCCACCCTGACATTAGGCAAATGAGGGGCAAGGGAGCTTATTGTGGACACTGTCTTGGGCTGTGCCCCTCATGGAAACCTCCAGCCCAGCCAGAGGTTATGATGAGTGTCTATGTGGAAGAAGATGAGGGCCATGTGGCAGTGTTTTGGTTTGAATTGTGGTCATTGGTGTGGCGGTGGGAAGAGATGACTGGGTCCACCTGGGCTTGACCTCTGGTGTGATTCCCCTTGGAGACTGAGTTCTGGAACTGACCTCAGAGAAGTATTGCCGTGAATTGTGTTGGGATTTGAGGAGGCCATGCATGAGAGTCGCCCTTGGAAACTGGGATGTAGGCCCAGGCTGGCTTTCCACAGAGCACTGGGAATCTCAGCCCGGATATCACATGATTTTATTCTTAAAGACCTGGCAGCCATAGTTGAGAGTCAAAACACACATGGACCTCACATTTGTAGACCTCAATGGGCCTGGCTTCGTGTGACCTTTTGGCCACTCTTTGGGAAGCCTTGTTTGTGAGAGTTCTCCAGAGCTTTCGTTGAAATGAGCTTCCTCACCATTTAATGGTTCCTGAAGGAATGGAAACCCACAGTGCCTCTAACTTCATCCTTTAAAAATGGCTAGCTAGATAAATACCATGAGATTTTTGAAATTCCCATGACCAGGTGGCACTGGAGAACCTTTGGATGTCCTGTTCTGCTGATCATGAGTGTACCAGACAGTGCCTTGATTGACTGGGTTTCATGAAAATGGTGTAAAACAGAGATGCCAGTAAGTTGGGGCCTGCTGAGTAGCGGGCCTAGAGCAGTTGTGTGCAGGTGTGTGATAAAACATCTGTGGTGGGGCCATATGGATCTGCCACTGGCTTCCAAATGGCTTGTGACTGACATGGTGCAGTGAGCAGACCCTTCTATGTAAAGGCATCTTGTTATATGGAGAGGTTTCAGGGCAGTGTTCAGAATCAGGTTGCTATGGTCAAGGGGGCAAGCTCTGTGGGATAGAAGCCTGGCTGGTGCATTCTCCTAGGACCTTGACCCACCACACGTGACAGAACTCCCTCCAGCACGGTGTCCCAGTTGAACTCCTTGTATTTCCTGAAGCAAATTCCAAACTCCCAGTGCAGCAGCAAGAAACACCACGAAAAGTGGAGGATGACCAAATGGCTTCAGAGTCCACACAGGGAGACACTTAGACCCCAGTGGCCACAGTTTACCTGCAAAGAGAGAATTCAGCACTTCTGCCTCATGTTCATTGGAAAATCAGAAACCATGTCCTCCAGGTCACATAGATGCAGACCCAGCTTTGATGGTCTCACTACAAAGGAAGCTAAAGCTCCTGACAACAACATATATTTCAAGTGCCCCACCTCAGAGGCAGTTTCTCACAAAGTCTTTAGGCCAGCAGAGCTCCATGTTTGTGGAGTGTTTACCCTGTCTCCCTTACTTATGGAAACTCCTCTACCACCTCCAAGGTTGTGAACTCCTGAGCATTTTCCATTCCACATACGTATTCACAGCTTTTCTAACTCTTCTCCACGAATTGCGTCTTACTTGTTGGGAAGGTAATGTCAAGGCATTGTTCTGGATGAGAGTGGGAAGGTTTTTGTGTAGCACATATTTGCCTACACATTGGATTCATTTTCCTATTTTCCGTTTGAAATACTGAATCCCTGACACTAACCCATACCCTACTAGATTCTGACTACGAATACTAATATGATGGAGAAAAATAACCCAAACACAATAGAAATACAGGCATTTCAGAGCAGGCATGGTGTATAGTTGGACTTGCCTTTAGCATTACAAAGGGTAGGTGTTTTAAATCTTGTCCAATTTAATAGAAGTAGTTCTCCATGTGTTTTGAGAGTTAACAAATGTGTGAATTTCTGTCTCCCTTTCTCTGTAGCCTATTCAGCAACATGTATTTTTACATGCACATATAGAATCCTACCTGCTATCCCACGTCCACTCTCGTGAGGTGGCTGACTTGGCAGATACAAATTGTGAGAAGAGATCACTCCTCCTAAATGCTGTTGGAACTGAAAATTCAACCTACCGGTGAGCTTCCTACTTGAACACCATGATACATAAATCCATGTTCAGTAACATAAATATTTTTGGATCTGTGGATGATATATATTTCATGATGAATTTCGATTGGCATATATATTTCTACTTTTTAATGTCTGTGTGTGTGTTCTGTGTGTATGTGTGTGTGTATATATATACACACACACACACACACACAATATACACAAACTCTCCAGATTTTCAAAATATGAAATATATGTGTCTTAGTATACACTCCCTAAATTCATCCATGTTCATATATGTGGATTTATAATCAACTTTTCACAAGATTATTCTCAGAAATATTCATCCACCTGAAATACATATTTGTTTCCTAGTGCTGAAAACTAACTTCAGAGAATGGTGCATAGAGATCCTAATATTTCTACAGGAACTGACCCAGTTTAACATCAATGCCAGTAGATTCCTATGGGACATGATGTGTATTTTGACCTTCATTTTTATTCAACACTGATACATTACTATTTCTTCAGTTGATGCACATCATAGGATATGTATTTCATCCTCATGTTCACAAATTTCTAGGCATTTGGTTCACTTTCAATCACTTCCTGCTTCAGAACACATGTATTCCTCCACGTTTCTTGACTGGTCTTATCATGAGACTTCTTTCCAAACACATTCTTTTCAATTTCCACAATCCCTTTTGAAGCCAAACTCACACCCCCTTCATGGTAAACCATCACCCTAATATCACCATTAGATGTATAACTGGTTGGAATGAATGGTTGTGTATCAATATTAGATTTCCTATATATTTTCAGATATCCATTCAATCCATTATTTAAATTGGAACCAGTTATAATATTTATTCACAGTAGGGTCTATTCATGCATTATCTCTATATTCATAGACCCAGGGTACACCTATTTGTACCCCCAAAGGCTAATTTATATGTCTTCAACATATTACTCCCAGAAATGGTGGAAGAAATACTCATGACACCTGATCTCCATATACATTGTATCACAGTGATATTCTGGACACAAAATGCAAAGGTCACACTTATGATTGTACCAAAGCCTCATTGGAAAGTGAGCATGGATTACTCAAAACATCCTTGTCCAGGTTGCCTAATGCTCTCAAATGTCAATCCTATTGGTGACTACACATTTGTTTCTTCCTAAGATGATATATTCAACCTCAACCCTGTTGAATATGTCTAATCCTCTCACTCACTTTATACTTTGCCTGATTTCCTAATGTCTCTATTGATATCTGCTTTCCTACATATGTTCCCCAGTTCATCATTGTGACTGACCCTTAACATGTGCTGACATTTACATTCACTCTCTAACCGACACCCTATTGCTAAAGAACTTTTGGTCCAAATTTTATACTCACTCTTCTTCCTAAACCTACCAACTATCTTCCTAATCCTACCTACTATCCCTTTTTGACTGGATGTTCTCTTCTACATTCAATCATCCAAGGTACAAGGTCCTGTGCCATTGTATATCGATTTATCTGAGACATCTGTGCAGAAAGTCATTCAAAGCTAAGTAACCCAATCAAGGGCCCAATGCCCTTCTGGCCTTCAAATCTTACTTGGATTTCTGTTTTCATACATATATTTCACCTATATATTATTATAAATATCACAGGTTCCCAATACCATTCATCATCCAGCAGAGTGATTCCTAACCCAAACCGAACAGGTTCTTAACCCTAACCATACACTGTTCCCTCAATCTAACTTTACAGAAGAGCAGGGACAGAGTTGGTCTTACAATACAGGAATGTAGGGGATCTTCCACCTGCTGAGAACCTCAAAGGTCCATGAAGAAATGATCCCTGGAGAAGATGTAGGCCGCTGTGAAGGACCTGAGAGAGCACAAGTCATCTTCCATGGCAAACCACCTGGTCAGGATGAAGGGATGTGTTTGAATGAGCCTCTCTCTTCTTAATGAAGACAAAATGGACCAAAGCAGGCCTGTGTGGAGAGCTGTTCCTTGGTGCCTATGGTTGATATTCCATTCTAACTTGTGAAAGTGTCACAGGAAGGAGGGGCAGCCTCCATCTCATGGGAGCCCTGGAAGCAACTGTTAGGACACAGTGGTTGCCAAGGCAGTGACCTCATTCAGTTCCTGAAGGAAGTGACCTCACCTCACTTCCTTGGTGATGGAACTCTCTGAACTTGGGATCCAGGAAGCCAGGCACCCAGAGCCAGTCCCAGTCCCCGTCCCAGTGGGCTCACTTGTTTGGATTTACCAAGAACAGAGTCAGTCTTTCTTGGTACCTACTGATGTGAGGATGGCCAAATGCCAGGAAAGCTCTGCAGAGGGGCCTTTCCTGAGAAAGCAGGTAGTGGCTCACCGCTGGCTCCTGACAACTTCACAGAGTTGGCCAAGGAGGCCAGATGTGGGACAGGACAGGCCATTTTGCGGGAACATAGTATGGCCCACGAGTCAGACGGCACTCCGGGTAGTCACAGACCAACTTGGAAGAAGGAGGTGCCTTTGTGGGTGTGGGTGTGAGTTTGTGGTTTTGTCTCATGTTCTGAGAATAGGTAGGAAAGGCGGTTTGTTTGTTTTGGAGTGGACTGTTTCTAGTAAGTCTTTTGACGAGGCGAGTGTTTCTATGTTTGTGTATCCCACTGTGTCCCTGGTTGTAGACATTAGAAAAGAGAATGCATCAATGGATGTGTCCTGTCTAGTAGAAAGCTTCCCAGCATTCATCCTGCCCAATTCATGAATGGACTGCGGCTTGCCTTATGGATGGGCAACACCTACTATCTTCCTAAGTTCCTGTTTTCTTCCTGAATTCTGGCCACTCTCCAGAATAGGCTCATGGTTTTGTGTCCAAGATATGTACCACCTCCAAGCTCGGTGACATGGCCATGTACTGGAGAGCTGGAAGGAATGGTGAGCATCTCAGAAAACTCAGATATCAGTGTGACCAGTAAAGTCTCCCTGGAGAAACCCTGCTTTGGGCCTTTTGCTTACCTATTGTTCTGTTGCCCTGAATGTCAGGAAGGCCTTTGCCTCAGGGCACCCCTTTGTGAAGCCTGAAGAAAACAGTTTTCAAATGGAAATGCATGGGCATCACCTGTGGCTCTTTGCTTAATGGCTTTGCAAAGGGATGTGTCTGAATCAGCCTCTTGGCCCTGTGTGAGGCTGTGGCTTAGGTTGTCAGCACCTGACGGATCCAAAGAGAGATCCCATGTGTGCATCCAAAGCCAAATTGGCACAAAAGCAGTCATTGTGGATGATGTCTCTCGCCTTCCTCTGTAAGGTTCCTGACCTCCATCAAGTGAGAATAGGGATCCTTCCGGTCAAAGGAGTTCTTCAAAGCCCTGCAGAGGCTAGCCCATAGGTGCTTGGGTTTTCTCATGACTCCAATTCACACAAAGAATCTATACCCGGCAGTCAGTAGGCCTCCAATTGGAGAAGCGGAGCCAGTATTAACGGCAGGCCTATTGGATCACTCCAGGTTCACAGGAAGGGTGTCCAGGCCACCCTGACATTAGGCAAATGAGGGGCAAGGGAGCTTATTGTGGACACTGTCTTGGGCTGTGCCCCTCATGGAAACCTCCAGCCAGATGTTATGATGAGTGTCTATGTGGAAGAAGATGAGGGCCATGTGGCAGTGTTTTGGTTTGAATTGTGGTCATTGGTGTGGCGGTGGGAAGAGATGACTGGGTCCACCTGGGCTTGAACTCTGGTGTGATTCCCCTTGGAGACTGAGTTCTGGAACTGACCTCAGAGAAGTATTGCCGTGAATTGTGTTGGGATTTGAGGAGGCCATGCATGAGAGTCGCCCTTGGAAACTGAGATGTAGGCCCAGGCTGGCTTTCCACAGAGCACTGGGAATCTCAGCCCGGATATCACATGATTTTATTCTTAAAGACCTGCCAGCCATAGTTGAGAGTCAAAACACACATGGACCTCACATTTGTAGACCTCAATGGGCCTGGCTTCCTGTGACCTTTTGGCCACTCTTTGGGAAGCCTTGTTTGTGAGAGTTCTCCAGAGCTTTTGTTGAAATGAGCTTCCTCACCATTTAATGGTTCCTGAAGGAATGGAAACCCACAGTGCCTCTAACTTCATCCTTTAAAAATGGCTAGCTAGATAAATACCATGAGATTTTTGAAATTCCCATGACCAGGTGGCACTGGAGAACCTTTGGATGTCCTGTTCTGCTGATCATGAGTGTACCAGACAGTGCCTTGATTGACTGGGTTTCATGAAAATGGTGTAAAACAGAGATGCCAGTAAGTTGGGGCCTGCTGAGTAGCGGGCCTAGAGCAGTGGTGTGCAGGTGTGTGATAAAACATCTGTGGTGGGGCCATGTGGATCTGCCACTGGCTTCCAAATGGCTTGTGACTGACATGGTGCAGTGAGCAGACCCTTCTATGTAAAGGCATCTTGTTATATGGAGAGGTTTCAGGGCAGTGTTCAGAATCAGGTTGCTATGGTCAAGGGGGCAAGCTCTGTGGGATAGAAGCCTGGCTGGTGCATTCTCCTAGGACCTTGACCCACCACACGTGACAGAACTCCCTCCAGCACGGTGTCCCAGTTGAACTCCTTGTATTTCCTGAAGCAAATTCCAAACTCCCAGTGCAGCAGCAAGAAACACCACGAAAAGTGGAGGATGACCAAATGGCTTCAGAGTCCACACAGGGAGACACTTAGACCCCAGTGGCCACAGTTTACCTGCAAAGAGAGAATTCAGCACTTCTGCCTCATGTTCATTGGAAAATCAGAAACCATGTCCTCCAGGTCACATAGATGCAGACCCAGCTTTGATGGTCTCACTACAAAGGAAGCTAAAGCTCCTGACAACAACATATATTTCAAGTGCCCCACCTCAGAGGCAGTTTCTCACAAAGTCTTTAGGCCAGCAGAGCTCCATGTTTGTGGAGTGTTTACCCTGTCTCCCTTACTTATGGAAACTCCTCTACCACCTCCAAGGTTGTGAACTCCTGAGCATTGTCCATTCCACATACGTATTCACAGCTTTTCTAACTCTTCTCCATGAATTGCGTCTTACTTGTTGCGAAGGTAATGTCAAGGCATTGTTCTGGATGAGAGTGGGAAGGTTTTTGTGTAGCACATATTTGCCTACACATTGGATTCATTTTCCTATTTTCCGTTCGAAATACTGAATCCCTGACACTAACCCATACCCTACTAGATTCTGACTACGAATACTAATATGATGGAGAAAAATAACCCAAACACAATAGAAATACAGGCAGTTCAGAGCAGGCATGGTGTATAGTTGGACTTGCCTTTAGCATTACAATGGGTAGGTGTTTTAAATCTTGTCCAATTTAATAGAAGTAGTTCTCCATGTGTTTTGAGAGTTAACAAATGTGTGAAATTCTGTCTCCCTTTCTCTGTAGCCTATTCAGCAACATGTATTTTTACATGCACATATAGAATCTTACCTGCTATCCCACGTCCACTCTTGTGAGGTGGCTGACTTGGCAGATACAAATTGTGAGAAGAGATCACTCCTCCTAAATGCTGTTGGAACTGAAAATTCAACCTACGGGTGAGCTTCCTACTTGAACACCATGATACATAAATCCATGTTCAGTAACATAAATATTTTTGGATCTGTGGATGATATATATTTCATGATGAATTTCGATTGGCATATATATTTCTACTTTTTAATGTCTGTGTGTGTGTTCTGTGTGTATGTGTGTGTGTATATATATATACACACACACACACACACACACAATATACACAAACTCTCCAGATTTTTCAAAATATGAAATATATGTGTCTTAGTATACACTCCCTAAATTCATCCATGTTCATATATGTGGATTTATAATCAACTTTTCACAAGATTATTCTCAGAAATATTCATCCACCTGAAATACATATTTGTTTCCTAGTGCTGAAAACTAACTTCAGAGAATGGTGCATAGAGATCCTAATATTTCTACAGGAACTGACCCAGTTTAACATCAATGCCAGTAGATTCCTATGGGACATGATGTGTATTTTGACCTTCATTTTTATTCAACACTGATACATTACTATTTCTTCAGTTGATGCACATCATAGGATATGTATTTCATCCTCATGTTCACAAATTTCTAGGCATTTGGTTCACTTTCAATCACTTCCTGCTTCAGAACACATGTATTCCTCCACGTTTCTTGACTGGTCTTTTCATGAGACTTCTTTCCAAACACATTCTTTTCCATTTCCATAATCCCTTTTGAAGCCAAACTCACACCCCCTTCATGGTAAACCATCACCCTAATATCACCATTAGATGTATAACTGGTTGGAATGAATGGTTGTGTATCAATATTAGATTTCCTATATATTTTCAGATATCCATTCAATCCATTATTTAAATTGGAACCAGTTATAATATTTATTCACAGTAGGGTCTATTCATGCATTATCTCTATATTCATAGACCCAGGGTACACCTATTTGTACCCCCAAAGGCTAATTTATATGTCTTCAACATATTACTCCCAGAAATGGTGGAAGAAATACTCATGACACCTGATCTCCATATACATTGTATCACAGTGATATTCTGGACACAAAATGCAAAGGTCACACTTATGATTGTACCAAAGCCTCATTGGAAAGTGAGCATGGATTACTCAAAACATCCTTGTCCAGGTTGCCTAATGCTCTCAAATGTCAATCCTATTGGTGACTACACATTTGTTTCTTCCTAAGATGATATATTCAACCTCAACCCTGTTGAATATGTCTAATCCTCTCACTCACTTTATACTTTGCCTGATTTCCTAATGTCTCTATTGATATCTGCTTTCCTACATATGTTCCCCAGTTCATCATTGTGACTGACCCTTAACATGTGCTGACATTTACATTCACTCTCTAACGGACACCCTATTGCTAAAGAACTTTTGGTCCAAATTTTATACTCACTCTTCTTCCTAAACCTACCAACTATCTTCCTAATCCTACCTACTATCCCTTTTTGACTGGATGTTCTCTTCTACATTCAATCATCCAAGGTACAAGGTCCTGTGCCATTGTATATCGATTTATCTGAGACATCTGTGCAGAAAGTCATTCAAAGCTAAGTAACCCAATCAAGGGCCCAATGCCCTTCTGGCCTTCAAATCTTACTTGGATTTCTGTTTTCATACATATATTTCACCTATATATTATTATAAATATCACAGGTTCCCAATACCATTCATCATCCAGCAGAGTGATTCCTAACCCAAACCGAACAGGTTCTTAACCCTAACCATACACTGTTCCCTCAATCTAACTTTACAGAAGAGCAGGGACAGAGTTGGTCTTACAATACAGGAATGTAGGGGATCTTCCACCTGCTGAGAACCTCAAAGGTCCATGAAGAAATGATCCCTGGAGAAGATGTAGGCCGCTGTGAAGGACCTGAGAGAGCACAAGTCATCTTCCATGGCAAACCACCTGGTCAGGATGAAGGGATGTGTCTGAATGAGCCTCTCTCTTCTTAATGTAGACAAGATGGACCAAAGCAGGCCTGTGTGGAGAGCTGTTCCTTGGTGCCTATGGTTGATATTCCATTCTAACTTGTGAAAGTGTCACAGGAAGGAGGGGCAGCCTCCATCTCATGGGAGCCCTGGAAGCAACTGTTAGGACACAGTGGTTGCCAAGGCAGTGACCTCATTCAGTTCCTGAAGGAAGTGACCTCACCTCACTTCCTTGGTGATGGAACTCTCTGAACTTGGGATCCAGGAAGCCAGGCACCCAGAGCCAGTCCCAGTCCCCGTCCCAGTGGGCTCACTTGTTTGGATTTACCAAGAACAGAGTCAGTCTTTCTTGGTACCTACTGATGTGAGGATGGCCAAATGCCAGGAAAGCTCTGCAGAGGGGCCTTTCCTGAGAAAGCAGGTAGTGGCTCACCGCTGGCTCCTGACAACTTCACAGAGTTGGCCAAGGAGGCCAGATGTGGGACAGGACAGGCCATTTCGCGGGAACATAGTATGGCCCACGAGTCAGACGGCACTCCGGGTAGTCACAGACCAACTTGGAAGAAGGAGGTGCCTTTGTGGGTGTGGGTGTGAGTTTGTGGTTTTGTCTCATGTTCTGAGAATAGGTAGGAAAGGCGGTTTGTTTGTTTTGGAGTGGACTGTTTCTAGTAAGTCTTTTGACGAGGCGAGTGTTTCTATGTTTGTGTATCCCACTGTGTCCCTGGTTGTAGACATTAGAAAAGAGAATGCATCAATGGATGTGTCCTGTCTAGTAGAAAGCTTCCCAGCATTCATCCTGCCCAATTCATGAATGGACTGCGGCTTGCCTTATGGATGGGCAACACCTACTATCTTCCTAAGTTCCTGTTTTCTTCCTGAATTCTGGCCACTCTCCAGAATAGGCTCATGGTTTTGTGTCCAAGATATGTACCACCTCCAAGCTCGGTGACATGGCCATGTACTGGAGAGCTGGAAGGAATGGTGAGCATCTCAGAAAACTCAGATATCAGTGTGACCAGTAAAGTCTCCCTGGAGAAACCCTGCTTTGGGCCTTTTGCTTACCTATTGTTGTGTTGCCCTGAATGTCAGGAAGGCCTTTGCCTCAGGGCACCCCTTTGTGAAGCCTGAAGAAAACAGTTTTCAAATGGAAATGCATGGGCATCACCTGTGGCTCTTTGCTTAATGGCTTTGCAAAGGGATGTGTCTGAATCAGCCTCTTGGCCCTGTGTGAGGCTGTGGCTTAGGTTGTCAGCACCTGACGGATCCAAAGAGAGATCCCATGTGTGCATCCAAAGCCAAATTGGCACAAAAGCAGTCATTGTGGATGATGTCTCTCGCCTTCCTCTGTAAGGTTCCTGACCTCCATCAAGTGAGAATAGGGATCCTTCCGGTCAAAGGAGTTCTTCAAAGCCCTGCAGAGGCTAGCCCATAGGTGCTTGGGTTTTCTCATGACTCCAATTCACACAAAGAATCTATACCCGGCAGTCAGTAGGCCTCCAATTGGAGAAGCGGAGCCAGTATTAACGGCAGGCCTATTGGATCACTCCAGGTTCACAGGAAGGGTGTCCAGGCCACCCTGACATTAGGCAAATGAGGGGCAAGGGAGCTTATTGTGGACACTGTCTTGGGCTGTGCCCCTCATGGAAACCTCCAGCCAGATGTTATGATGAGTGTCTATGTGGAAGAAGATGAGGGCCATGTGGCAGTGTTTTGGTTTGAATTGTGGTCATTGGTGTGGCGGTGGGAAGAGATGACTGGGTCCACCTGGGCTTGAACTCTGGTGTGATTCCCCTTGGAGACTGAGTTCTGGAACTGACCTCAGAGAAGTATTGCCGTGAATTGTGTTGGGATTTGAGGAGGCCATGCATGAGAGTCGCCCTTGGAAACTGAGATGTAGGCCCAGGCTGGCTTTCCACAGAGCACTGGGAATCTCAGCCCGGATATCACATGATTTTATTCTTAAAGACCTGCCAGCCATAGTTGAGAGTCAAAACACACATGGACCTCACATTTGTAGACCTCAATGGGCCTGGCTTCCTGTGACCTTTCGGCCACTCTTTGGGAAGCCTTGTTTGTGAGAGTTCTCCAGAGCTTTTGTTGAAATGAGCTTCCTCACCATTTAATGGTTCCTGAAGGAATGGAAACCCACAGTGCCTCTAACTTCATCCTTTAAAAATGGCTAGCTAGATAAATACCATGAGATTTTTGAAATTCCCATGACCAGGTGGCACTGGAGAACCTTTGGATGTCCTGTTCTGCTGATCATGAGTGTACCAGACAGTGCCTTGATTGACTGGGTTTCATGAAAATGGTGTAAAACAGAGATGCCAGTAAGTTGGGGCCTGCTGAGTAGCGGGCCTAGAGCAGTGGTGTGCAGGTGTGTGATAAAACATCTGTGGTGGGGCCATGTGGATCTGCCACTGGCTTCCAAATGGCTTGTGACTGACATGGTGCAGTGAGCAGACCCTTCTATGTAAAGGCATCTTGTTATATGGAGAGGTTTCAGGGCAGTGTTCAGAATCAGGTTGCTATGGTCAAGGGGGCAAGCTCTGTGGGATAGAAGCCTGGCTGGTGCATTCTCCTAGGACCTTGACCCACCACACGTGACAGAACTCCCTCCAGCACGGTGTCCCAGTTGAACTCCTTGTATTTCCTGAAGCAAATTCCAAACTCCCAGTGCAGCAGCAAGAAACACCACGAAAAGTGGAGGATGACCAAATGGCTTCAGAGTCCACACAGGGAGACACTTAGACCCCAGTGGCCACAGTTTACCTGCAAAGAGAGAATTCAGCACTTCTGCCTCATGTTCATTGGAAAATCAGAAACCATGTCCTCCAGGTCACATAGATGCAGACCCAGCTTTGATGGTCTCACTACAAAGGAAGCTAAAGCTCCTGACAACAACATATATTTCAAGTGCCCCACCTCAGAGGCAGTTTCTCACAAAGTCTTTAGGCCAGCAGAGCTCCATGTTTGTGGAGTGTTTACCCTGTCTCCCTTACTTATGGAAACTCCTCTACCACCTCCAAGGTTGTGAACTCCTGAGCATTGTCCATTCCACATACGTATTCACAGCTTTTCTAACTCTTCTCCATGAATTGCGTCTTACTTGTTGCGAAGGTAATGTCAAGGCATTGTTCTGGATGAGAGTGGGAAGGTTTTTGTGTAGCACATATTTGCCTACACATTGGATTCATTTTCCTATTTTCCGTTCGAAATACTGAATCCCTGACACTAACCCATACCCTACTAGATTCTGACTACGAATACTAATATGATGGAGAAAAATAACCCAAACACAATAGAAATACAGGCAGTTCAGAGCAGGCATGGTGTATAGTTGGACTTGCCTTTAGCATTACAATGGGTAGGTGTTTTAAATCTTGTCCAATTTAATAGAAGTAGTTCTCCATGTGTTTTGAGAGTTAACAAATGTGTGAAATTCTGTCTCCCTTTCTCTGTAGCCTATTCAGCAACATGTATTTTTACATGCACATATAGAATCTTACCTGCTATCCCACGTCCACTCTTGTGAGGTGGCTGACTTGGCAGATACAAATTGTGAGAAGAGATCACTCCTCCTAAATGCTGTTGGAACTGAAAATTCAACCTACCGGTGAGCTTCCTACTTGAACACCATGATACATAAATCCATGTTCAGTAACATAAATATTTTTGGATCTGTGGATGATATATATTTCATGATGAATTTCGATTGGCATATATATTTCTACTTTTTAATGTCTGTGTGTGTGTTCTGTGTGTATGTGTGTGTGTATATATATATACACACACACACACACACACACAATATACACAAACTCTCCAGATTTTTCAAAATATGAAATATATGTGTCTTAGTATACACTCCCTAAATTCATCCATGTTCATATATGTGGATTTATAATCAACTTTTCACAAGATTATTCTCAGAAATATTCATCCACCTGAAATACATATTTGTTTCCTAGTGCTGAAAACTAACTTCAGAGAATGGTGCATAGAGATCCTAATATTTCTACAGGAACTGACCCAGTTTAACATCAATGCCAGTAGATTCCTATGGGACATGATGTGTATTTTGACCTTCATTTTTATTCAACACTGATACATTACTATTTCTTCAGTTGATGCACATCATAGGATATGTATTTCATCCTCATGTTCACAAATTTCTAGGCATTTGGTTCACTTTCAATCACTTCCTGCTTCAGAACACATGTATTCCTCCACGTTTCTTGACTGGTCTTTTCATGAGACTTCTTTCCAAACACATTCTTTTCCATTTCCATAATCCCTTTTGAAGCCAAACTCACACCCCCTTCATGGTAAACCATCACCCTAATATCACCATTAGATGTATAACTGGTTGGAATGAATGGTTGTGTATCAATATTAGATTTCCTATATATTTTCAGATATCCATTCAATCCATTATTTAAATTGGAACCAGTTATAATATTTATTCACAGTAGGGTCTATTCATGCATTATCTCTATATTCATAGACCCAGGGTACACCTATTTGTACCCCCAAAGGCTAATTTATATGTCTTCAACATATTACTCCCAGAAATGGTGGAAGAAATACTCATGACACCTGATCTCCATATACATTGTATCACAGTGATATTCTGGACACAAAATGCAAAGGTCACACTTATGATTGTACCAAAGCCTCATTGGAAAGTGAGCATGGATTACTCAAAACATCCTTGTCCAGGTTGCCTAATGCTCTCAAATGTCAATCCTATTGGTGACTACACATTTGTTTCTTCCTAAGATGATATATTCAACCTCAACCCTGTTGAATATGTCTAATCCTCTCACTCACTTTATACTTTGCCTGATTTCCTAATGTCTCTATTGATATCTGCTTTCCTACATATGTTCCCCAGTTCATCATTGTGACTGACCCTTAACATGTGCTGACATTTACATTCACTCTCTAACCGACACCCTATTGCTAAAGAACTTTTGGTCCAAATTTTATACTCACTCTTCTTCCTAAACCTACCAACTATCTTCCTAATCCTACCTACTATCCCTTTTTGACTGGATGTTCTCTTCTACATTCAATCATCCAAGGTACAAGGTCCTGTGCCATTGTATATCGATTTATCTGAGACATCTGTGCAGAAAGTCATTCAAAGCTAAGTAACCCAATCAAGGGCCCAATGCCCTTCTGGCCTTCAAATCTTACTTGGATTTCTGTTTTCATACATATATTTCACCTATATATTATTATAAATATCACAGGTTCCCAATACCATTCATCATCCAGCAGAGTGATTCCTAACCCAAACCGAACAGGTTCTTAACCCTAACCATACACTGTTCCCTCAATCTAACTTTACAGAAGAGCAGGGACAGAGTTGGTCTTACAATACAGGAATGTAGGGGATCTTCCACCTGCTGAGAACCTCAAAGGTCCATGAAGAAATGATCCCTGGAGAAGATGTAGGCCGCTGTGAAGGACCTGAGAGAGCACAAGTCATCTTCCATGGCAAACCACCTGGTCAGGATGAAGGGATGTGTCTGAATGAGCCTCTCTCTTCTTAATGTAGACAAGATGGACCAAAGCAGGCCTGTGTGGAGAGCTGTTCCTTGGTGCCTATGGTTGATATTCCATTCTAACTTGTGAAAGTGTCACAGGAAGGAGGGGCAGCCTCCATCTCATGGGAGCCCTGGAAGCAACTGTTAGGACACAGTGGTTGCCAAGGCAGTGACCTCATTCAGTTCCTGAAGGAAGTGACCTCACCTCACTTCCTTGGTGATGGAACTCTCTGAACTTGGGATCCAGGAAGCCAGGCACCCAGAGCCAGTCCCAGTCCCCGTCCCAGTGGGCTCACTTGTTTGGATTTACCAAGAACAGAGTCAGTCTTTCTTGGTACCTACTGATGTGAGGATGGCCAAATGCCAGGAAAGCTCTGCAGAGGGGCCTTTCCTGAGAAAGCAGGTAGTGGCTCACCGCTGGCTCCTGACAACTTCACAGAGTTGGCCAAGGAGGCCAGATGTGGGACAGGACAGGCCATTTCGCGGGAACATAGTATGGCCCACGAGTCAGACGGCACTCCGGGTAGTCACAGACCAACTTGGAAGAAGGAGGTGCCTTTGTGGGTGTGGGTGTGAGTTTGTGGTTTTGTCTCATGTTCTGAGAATAGGTAGGAAAGGCGGTTTGTTTGTTTTGGAGTGGACTGTTTCTAGTAAGTCTTTTGACGAGGCGAGTGTTTCTATGTTTGTGTATCCCACTGTGTCCCTGGTTGTAGACATTAGAAAAGAGAATGCATCAATGGATGTGTCCTGTCTAGTAGAAAGCTTCCCAGCATTCATCCTGCCCAATTCATGAATGGACTGCGGCTTGCCTTATGGATGGGCAACACCTACTATCTTCCTAAGTTCCTGTTTTCTTCCTGAATTCTGGCCACTCTCCAGAATAGGCTCATGGTTTTGTGTCCAAGATATGTACCACCTCCAAGCTCGGTGACATGGCCATGTACTGGAGAGCTGGAAGGAATGGTGAGCATCTCAGAAAACTCAGATATCAGTGTGACCAGTAAAGTCTCCCTGGAGAAACCCTGCTTTGGGCCTTTTGCTTACCTATTGTTGTGTTGCCCTGAATGTCAGGAAGGCCTTTGCCTCAGGGCACCCCTTTGTGAAGCCTGAAGAAAACAGTTTTCAAATGGAAATGCATGGGCATCACCTGTGGCTCTTTGCTTAATGGCTTTGCAAAGGGATGTGTCTGAATCAGCCTCTTGGCCCTGTGTGAGGCTGTGGCTTAGGTTGTCAGCACCTGACGGATCCAAAGAGAGATCCCATGTGTGCATCCAAAGCCAAATTGGCACAAAAGCAGTCATTGTGGATGATGTCTCTCGCCTTCCTCTGTAAGGTTCCTGACCTCCATCAAGTGAGAATAGGGATCCTTCCGGTCAAAGGAGTTCTTCAAAGCCCTGCAGAGGCTAGCCCATAGGTGCTTGGGTTTTCTCATGACTCCAATTCACACAAAGAATCTATACCCGGCAGTCAGTAGGCCTCCAATTGGAGAAGCGGAGCCAGTATTAACGGCAGGCCTATTGGATCACTCCAGGTTCACAGGAAGGGTGTCCAGGCCACCCTGACATTAGGCAAATGAGGGGCAAGGGAGCTTATTGTGGACACTGTCTTGGGCTGTGCCCCTCATGGAAACCTCCAGCCCAGCCAGAGGTTATGATGAGTGTCTATGTGGAAGAAGATGAGGGCCATGTGGCAGTGTTTTGGTTTGAATTGTGGTCATTGGTGTGGCGGTGGGAAGAGATGACTGGGTCCACCTGGGCTTGACCTCTGGTGTGATTCCCCTTGGAGACTGAGTTCTGGAACTGACCTCAGAGAAGTATTGCCGTGAATTGTGTTGGGATTTGAGGAGGCCATGCATGAGAGTCGCCCTTGGAAACTGGGATGTAGGCCCAGGCTGGCTTTCCACAGAGCACTGGGAATCTCAGCCCGGATATCACATGATTTTATTCTTAAAGACCTGGCAGCCATAGTTGAGAGTCAAAACACACATGGACCTCACATTTGTAGACCTCAATGGGCCTGGCTTCGTGTGACCTTTTGGCCACTCTTTGGGAAGCCTTGTTTGTGAGAGTTCTCCAGAGCTTTCGTTGAAATGAGCTTCCTCACCATTTAATGGTTCCTGAAGGAATGGAAACCCACAGTGCCTCTAACTTCATCCTTTAAAAATGGCTAGCTAGATAAATACCATGAGATTTTTGAAATTCCCATGACCAGGTGGCACTGGAGAACCTTTGGATGTCCTGTTCTGCTGATCATGAGTGTACCAGACAGTGCCTTGATTGACTGGGTTTCATGAAAATGGTGTAAAACAGAGATGCCAGTAAGTTGGGGCCTGCTGAGTAGCGGGCCTAGAGCAGTGGTGTGCAGGTGTGTGATAAAACATCTGTGGTGGGGCCATGTGGATCTGCCACTGGCTTCCAAATGGCTTGTGACTGACATGGTGCAGTGAGCAGACCCTTCTATGTAAAGGCATCTTGTTATATGGAGAGGTTTCAGGGCAGTGTTCAGAATCAGGTTGCTATGGTCAAGGGGGCAAGCTCTGTGGGATAGAAGCCTGGCTGGTGCATTCTCCTAGGACCTTGACCCACCACACGTGACAGAACTCCCTCCAGCACGGTGTCCCAGTTGAACTCCTTGTATTTCCTGAAGCAAATTCCAAACTCCCAGTGCAGCAGCAAGAAACACCACGAAAAGTGGAGGATGACCAAATGGCTTCAGAGTCCACACAGGGAGACACTTAGACCCCAGTGGCCACAGTTTACCTGCAAAGAGAGAATTCAGCACTTCTGCCTCATGTTCATTGGAAAATCAGAAACCATGTCCTCCAGGTCACATAGATGCAGACCCAGCTTTGATGGTCTCACTACAAAGGAAGCTAAAGCTCCTGACAACAACATATATTTCAAGTGCCCCACCTCAGAGGCAGTTTCTCACAAAGTCTTTAGGCCAGCAGAGCTCCATGTTTGTGGAGTGTTTACCCTGTCTCCCTTACTTATGGAAACTCCTCTACCACCTCCAAGGTTGTGAACTCCTGAGCATTGTCTATTCCACATACGTATTCACAGCTTTTCTAACTCTTCTCCATGAATTGCGTCTTACTTGTTGCGAAGGTAATGTCAAGGCATTGTTCTGGATGAGAGTGGGAAGGTTTTTGTGTAGCACATATTTGCCTACACATTGGATTCATTTTCCTATTTTCCGTTCGAAATACTGAATCCCTGACACTAACCCATACCCTACTAGATTCTGACTACGAATACTAATATGATGGAGAAAAATAACCCAAACACAATAGAAATACAGGCAGTTCAGAGCAGGCATGGTGTATAGTTGGACTTGCCTTTAGCATTACAATGGGTAGGTGTTTTAAATCTTGTCCAATTTAATAGAAGTAGTTCTCCATGTGTTTTGAGAGTTAACAAATGTGTGAAATTCTGTCTCCCTTTCTCTGTAGCCTATTCAGCAACATGTATTTTTACATGCACATATAGAATCTTACCTGCTATCCCACGTCCACTCTTGTGAGGTGGCTGACTTGGCAGATACAAATTGTGAGAAGAGATCACTCCTCCTAAATGCTGTTGGAACTGAAAATTCAACCTACCGGTGAGCTTCCTACTTGAACACCATGATACATAAATCCATGTTCAGTAACATAAATATTTTTGGATCTGTGGATGATATATATTTCATGATGAATTTCGATTGGCATATATATTTCTACTTTTTAATGTCTGTGTGTGTGTTCTGTGTGTATGTGTGTGTGTATATATACACACACACACACACACACAATATACACAAACTCTCCAGATTTTTCAAAATATGAAATATATGTGTCTTAGTATACACTCCCTAAATTCATCCATGTTCATATATGTGGATTTATAATCAACTTTTCACAAGATTATTCTCAGAAATATTCATCCACCTGAAATACATATTTGTTTCCTAGTGCTGAAAACTAACTTCAGAGAATGGTGCATAGAGATCCTAATATTTCTACAGGAACTGACCCAGTTTAACATCAATGCCAGTAGATTCCTATGGGACATGATGTGTATTTTGACCTTCATTTTTATTCAACACTGATACATTACTATTTCTTCAGTTGATGCACATCATAGGATATGTATTTCATCCTCATGTTCACAAATTTCTAGGCATTTGGTTCACTTTCAATCACTTCCTGCTTCAGAACACATGTATTCCTCCACGTTTCTTGACTGGTCTTTTCATGAGACTTCTTTCCAAACACATTCTTTTCCATTTCCATAATCCCTTTTGAAGCCAAACTCACACCCCCTTCATGGTAAACCATCACCCTAATATCACCATTAGATGTATAACTGGTTGGAATGAATGGTTGTGTATCAATATTAGATTTCCTATATATTTTCAGATATCCATTCAATCCATTATTTAAATTGGAACCAGTTATAATATTTATTCACAGTAGGGTCTATTCATGCATTATCTCTATATTCATAGACCCAGGGTACACCTATTTGTACCCCCAAAGGCTAATTTATATGTCTTCAACATATTACTCCCAGAAATGGTGGAAGAAATACTCATGACACCTGATCTCCATATACATTGTATCACAGTGATATTCTGGACACAAAATGCAAAGGTCACACTTATGATTGTACCAAAGCCTCATTGGAAAGTGAGCATGGATTACTCAAAACATCCTTGTCCAGGTTGCCTAATGCTCTCAAATGTCAATCCTATTGGTGACTACACATTTGTTTCTTCCTAAGATGATATATTCAACCTCAACCCTGTTGAATATGTCTAATCCTCTCACTCACTTTATACTTTGCCTGATTTCCTAATGTCTCTATTGATATCTGCTTTCCTACATATGTTCCCCAGTTCATCATTGTGACTGACCCTTAACATGTGCTGACATTTACATTCACTCTCTAACGGACACCCTATTGCTAAAGAACTTTTGGTCCAAATTTTATACTCACTCTTCTTCCTAAACCTACCAACTATCTTCCTAATCCTACCTACTATCCCTTTTTGACTGGATGTTCTCTTCTACATTCAATCATCCAAGGTACAAGGTCCTGTGCCATTGTATATTGATTTATCTGAGACATCTGTGCAGAAAGTCATTCAAAGCTAAGTAACCCAATCAAGGGCCCAATGCCCTTCTGGCCTTCAAATCTTACTTGGATTTCTGTTTTCATACATATATTTCACCTATATATTATTATAAATATCACAGGTTCCCAATACCATTCATCATCCAGCAGAGTGATTCCTAACCCAAACCGAACAGGTTCTTAACCCTAACCATACACTGTTCCCTCAATCTAACTTTACAGAAGAGCAGGGACAGAGTTGGTCTTACAATACAGGAATGTAGGGGATCTTCCACCTGCTGAGAACCTCAAAGGTCCATGAAGAAATGATCCCTGGAGAAGATGTAGGCCGCTGTGAAGGACCTGAGAGAGCACAAGTCATCTTCCATGGCAAACCACCTGGTCAGGATGAAGGGATGTGTCTGAATGAGCCTCTCTCTTCTTAATGTAGACAAGATGGACCAAAGCAGGCCTGTGTGGAGAGCTGTTCCTTGGTGCCTATGGTTGATATTCCATTCTAACTTGTGAAAGTGTCACAGGAAGGAGGGGCAGCCTCCATCTCATGGGAGCCCTGGAAGCAACTGTTAGGACACAGTGGTTGCCAAGGCAGTGACCTCATTCAGTTCCTGAAGGAAGTGACCTCACCTCACTTCCTTGGTGATGGAACTCTCTGAACTTGGGATCCAGGAAGCCAGGCACCCAGAGCCAGTCCCAGTCCCCGTCCCAGTGGGCTCACTTGTTTGGATTTACCAAGAACAGAGTCAGTCTTTCTTGGTACCTACTGATGTGAGGATGGCCAAATGCCAGGAAAGCTCTGCAGAGGGGCCTTTCCTGAGAAAGCAGGTAGTGGCTCACCGCTGGCTCCTGACAACTTCACAGAGTTGGCCAAGGAGGCCAGATGTGGGACAGGACAGGCCATTTCGCGGGAACATAGTATGGCCCACGAGTCAGACGGCACTCCGGGTAGTCACAGACCAACTTGGAAGAAGGAGGTGCCTTTGTGGGTGTGGGTGTGAGTTTGTGGTTTTGTCTCATGTTCTGAGAATAGGTAGGAAAGGCGGTTTGTTTGTTTTGGAGTGGACTGTTTCTAGTAAGTCTTTTGACGAGGCGAGTGTTTCTATGTTTGTGTATCCCACTGTGTCCCTGGTTGTAGACATTAGAAAAGAGAATGCATCAATGGATGTGTCCTGTCTAGTAGAAAGCTTCCCAGCATTCATCCTGCCCAATTCATGAATGGACTGCGGCTTGCCTTATGGATGGGCAACACCTACTATCTTCCTAAGTTCCTGTTTTCTTCCTGAATTCTGGCCACTCTCCAGAATAGGCTCATGGTTTTGTGTCCAAGATATGTACCACCTCCAAGCTCGGTGACATGGCCATGTACTGGAGAGCTGGAAGGAATGGTGAGCATCTCAGAAAACTCAGATATCAGTGTGACCAGTAAAGTCTCCCTGGAGAAACCCTGCTTTGGGCCTTTTGCTTACCTATTGTTCTGTTGCCCTGAATGTCAGGAAGGCCTTTGCCTCAGGGCACCCCTTTGTGAAGCCTGAAGAAAACAGTTTTCAAATGGAAATGCATGGGCATCACCTGTGGCTCTTTGCTTAATGGCTTTGCAAAGGGATGTGTCTGAATCAGCCTCTTGGCCCTGTGTGAGGCTGTGGCTTAGGTTGTCAGCACCTGACGGATCCAAAGAGAGATCCCATGTGTGCATCCAAAGCCAAATTGGCACAAAAGCAGTCATTGTGGATGATGTCTCTCGCCTTCCTCTGTAAGGTTCCTGACCTCCATCAAGTGAGAATAGGGATCCTTCCGGTCAAAGGAGTTCTTCAAAGCCCTGCAGAGGCTAGCCCATAGGTGCTTGGGTTTTCTCATGACTCCAATTCACACAAAGAATCTATACCCGGCAGTCAGTAGGCCTCCAATTGGAGAAGCGGAGCCAGTATTAACGGCAGGCCTATTGGATCACTCCAGGTTCACAGGAAGGGTGTCCAGGCCACCCTGACATTAGGCAAATGAGGGGCAAGGGAGCTTATTGTGGACACTGTCTTGGGCTGTGCCCCTCATGGAAACCTCCAGCCCAGCCAGAGGTTATGATGAGTGTCTATGTGGAAGAAGATGAGGGCCATGTGGCAGTGTTTTGGTTTGAATTGTGGTCATTGGTGTGGCGGTGGGAAGAGATGACTGGGTCCACCTGGGCTTGACCTCTGGTGTGATTCCCCTTGGAGACTGAGTTCTGGAACTGACCTCAGAGAATTATTGCCGTGAATTGTGTTGGGATTTGAGGAGGCCATGCATGAGAGTCGCCCTTGGAAACTGAGATCTAGGCCCAGGCTGGCTTTCCACAGAGCACTGGGAATCTCAGCCCGGATATCACATGATTTTATTCTTAAAGACCTGGCAGCCATAGTTGAGAGTCAAAACACACATGGACCTCACATTTGTAGACCTCAATGGGCCTGGCTTCGTGTGACCTTTTGGCCACTCTTTGGGAAGCCTTGTTTGTGAGAGTTCTCCAGAGCTTTCGTTGAAATGAGCTTCCTCACCATTTAATGGTTCCTGAAGGAATGGAAACCCACAGTGCCTCTAACTTCATCCTTTAAAAATGGCTAGCTAGATAAATACCATGAGATTTTTGAAATTCCCATGACCAGGTGGCACTGGAGAACCTTTGGATGTCCTGTTCTGCTGATCATGAGTGTACCAGACAGTGCCTTGATTGACTGGGTTTCATGAAAATGGTGTAAAACAGAGATGCCAGTAAGTTGGGGCCTGCTGAGTAGCGGGCCTAGAGCAGTGGTGTGCAGGTGTGTGATAAAACATCTGTGGTGGGGCCATGTGGATCTGCCACTGGCTTCCAAATGGCTTGTGACTGACATGGTGCAGTGAGCAGACCCTTCTATGTAAAGGCATCTTGTTATATGGAGAGGTTTCAGGGCAGTGTTCAGAATCAGGTTGCTATGGTCAAGGGGGCAAGCTCTGTGGGATAGAAGCCTGGCTGGTGCATTCTCCTAGGACCTTGACCCACCACACGTGACAGAACTCCCTCCAGCACGGTGTCCCAGTTGAACTCCTTGTATTTCCTGAAGCAAATTCCAAACTCCCAGTGCAGCAGCAAGAAACACCACGAAAAGTGGAGGATGACCAAATGGCTTCAGAGTCCACACAGGGAGACACTTAGACCCCAGTGGCCACAGTTTACCTGCAAAGAGAGAATTCAGCACTTCTGCCTCATGTTCATTGGAAAATCAGAAACCATGTCCTCCAGGTCACATAGATGCAGACCCAGCTTTGATGGTCTCACTACAAAGGAAGCTAAAGCTCCTGACAACAACATATATTTCAAGTGCCCCACCTCAGAGGCAGTTTCTCACAAAGTCTTTAGGCCAGCAGAGCTCCATGTTTGTGGAGTGTTTACCCTGTCTCCCTTACTTATGGAAACTCCTCTACCACCTCCAAGGTTGTGAACTCCTGAGCATTGTCCATTCCACATACGTATTCACAGCTTTTCTAACTCTTCTCCATGAATTGCGTCTTACTTGTTGCGAAGGTAATGTCAAGGCATTGTTCTGGATGAGAGTGGGAAGGTTTTTGTGTAGCACATATTTGCCTACACATTGGATTCATTTTCCTATTTTCCGTTCGAAATACTGAATCCCTGACACTAACCCATACCCTACTAGATTCTGACTACGAATACTAATATGATGGAGAAAAATAACCCAAACACAATAGAAATACAGGCAGTTCAGAGCAGGCATGGTGTATAGTTGGACTTGCCTTTAGCATTACAAAGGGTAGGTGTTTTAAATCTTGTCCAATTTAATAGAAGTAGTTCTCCATGTGTTTTGAGAGTTAACAAATGTGTGAATTTCTGTCTCCCTTTCTCTGTAGCCTATTCAGCAACATGTATTTTTACATGCACATATAGAATCTTACCTGCTATCCCACGTCCACTCTTGTGAGGTGGCTGACTTGGCAGATACAAATTGTGAGAAGAGATCACTCCTCCTAAATGCTGTTGGAACTGAAAATTCAACCTACCGGTGAGCTTCCTACTTGAACACCATGATACATAAATCCATGTTCAGTAACATAAATATTTTTGGATCTGTGGATGATATATATTTCATGATGAATTTCGATTGGCATATATATTTCTACTTTTTAATGTCTGTGTGTGTGTTCTGTGTGTATGTGTGTGTGTATATATATATACACACACACACACACACACACAATATACACAAACTCTCCAGATTTTTCAAAATATGAAATATATGTGTCTTAGTATACACTCCCTAAATTCATCCATGTTCATATATGTGGATTTATAATCAACTTTTCACAAGATTATTCTCAGAAATATTCATCCACCTGAAATACATATTTGTTTCCTAGTGCTGAAAACTAACTTCAGAGAATGGTGCATAGAGATCCTAATATTTCTACAGGAACTGACCCAGTTTAACATCAATGCCAGTAGATTCCTATGGGACATGATGTGTATTTTGACCTTCATTTTTATTCAACACTGATACATTACTATTTCTTCAGTTGATGCACATCATAGGATATGTATTTCATCCTCATGTTCACAAATTTCTAGGCATTTGGTTCACTTTCAATCACTTCCTGCTTCAGAACACATGTATTCCTCCACGTTTCTTGACTGGTCTTTTCATGAGACTTCTTTCCAAACACATTCTTTTCCATTTCCATAATCCCTTTTGAAGCCAAACTCACACCCCCTTCATGGTAAACCATCACCCTAATATCACCATTAGATGTATAACTGGTTGGAATGAATGGTTGTGTATCAATATTAGATTTCCTATATATTTTCAGATATCCATTCAATCCATTATTTAAATTGGAACCAGTTATAATATTTATTCACAGTAGGGTCTATTCATGCATTATCTCTATATTCATAGACCCAGGGTACACCTATTTGTACCCCCAAAGGCTAATTTATATGTCTTCAACATATTACTCCCAGAAATGGTGGAAGAAATACTCATGACACCTGATCTCCATATACATTGTATCACAGTGATATTCTGGACACAAAATGCAAAGGTCACACTTATGATTGTACCAAAGCCTCATTGGAAAGTGAGCATGGATTACTCAAAACATCCTTGTCCAGGTTGCCTAATGCTCTCAAATGTCAATCCTATTGGTGACTACACATTTGTTTCTTCCTAAGATGATATATTCAACCTCAACCCTGTTGAATATGTCTAATCCTCTCACTCACTTTATACTTTGCCTGATTTCCTAATGTCTCTATTGATATCTGCTTTCCTACATATGTTCCCCAGTTCATCATTGTGACTGACCCTTAACATGTGCTGACATTTACATTCACTCTCTAACGGACACCCTATTGCTAAAGAACTTTTGGTCCAAATTTTATACTCACTCTTCTTCCTAAACCTACCAACTATCTTCCTAATCCTACCTACTATCCCTTTTTGACTGGATGTTCTCTTCTACATTCAATCATCCAAGGTACAAGGTCCTGTGCCATTGTATATTGATTTATCTGAGACATCTGTGCAGAAAGTCATTCAAAGCTAAGTAACCCAATCAAGGGCCCAATGCCCTTCTGGCCTTCAAATCTTACTTGGATTTCTGTTTTCATACATATATTTCACCTATATATTATTATAAATATCACAGGTTCCCAATACCATTCATCATCCAGCAGAGTGATTCCTAACCCAAACCGAACAGGTTCTTAACCCTAACCATACACTGTTCCCTCAATCTAACTTTACAGAAGAGCAGGGACAGAGTTGGTCTTACAATACAGGAATGTAGGGGATCTTCCACCTGCTGAGAACCTCAAAGGTCCATGAAGAAATGATCCCTGGAGAAGATGTAGGCCGCTGTGAAGGACCTGAGAGAGCACAAGTCATCTTCCATGGCAAACCACCTGGTCAGGATGAAGGGATGTGTCTGAATGAGCCTCTCTCTTCTTAATGTAGACAAGATGGACCAAAGCAGGCCTGTGTGGAGAGCTGTTCCTTGGTGCCTATGGTTGATATTCCATTCTAACTTGTGAAAGTGTCACAGGAAGGAGGGGCAGCCTCCATCTCATGGGAGCCCTGGAAGCAACTGTTAGGACACAGTGGTTGCCAAGGCAGTGACCTCATTCAGTTCCTGAAGGAAGTGACCTCACCTCACTTCCTTGGTGATGGAACTCTCTGAACTTGGGATCCAGGAAGCCAGGCACCCAGAGCCAGTCCCAGTCCCCGTCCCAGTGGGCTCACTTGTTTGGATTTACCAAGAACAGAGTCAGTCTTTCTTGGTACCTACTGATGTGAGGATGGCCAAATGCCAGGAAAGCTCTGCAGAGGGGCCTTTCCTGAGAAAGCAGGTAGTGGCTCACCGCTGGCTCCTGACAACTTCACAGAGTTGGCCAAGGAGGCCAGATGTGGGACAGGACAGGCCATTTCGCGGGAACATAGTATGGCCCACGAGTCAGACGGCACTCCGGGTAGTCACAGACCAACTTGGAAGAAGGAGGTGCCTTTGTGGGTGTGGGTGTGAGTTTGTGGTTTTGTCTCATGTTCTGAGAATAGGTAGGAAAGGCGGTTTGTTTGTTTTGGAGTGGACTGTTTCTAGTAAGTCTTTTGACGAGGCGAGTGTTTCTATGTTTGTGTATCCCACTGTGTCCCTGGTTGTAGACATTAGAAAAGAGAATGCATCAATGGATGTGTCCTGTCTAGTAGAAAGCTTCCCAGCATTCATCCTGCCCAATTCATGAATGGACTGCGGCTTGCCTTATGGATGGGCAACACCTACTATCTTCCTAAGTTCCTGTTTTCTTCCTGAATTCTGGCCACTCTCCAGAATAGGCTCATGGTTTTGTGTCCAAGATATGTACCACCTCCAAGCTCGGTGACATGGCCATGTACTGGAGAGCTGGAAGGAATGGTGAGCATCTCAGAAAACTCAGATATCAGTGTGACCAGTAAAGTCTCCCTGGAGAAACCCTGCTTTGGGCCTTTTGCTTACCTATTGTTCTGTTGCCCTGAATGTCAGGAAGGCCTTTGCCTCAGGGCACCCCTTTGTGAAGCCTGAAGAAAACAGTTTTCAAATGGAAATGCATGGGCATCACCTGTGGCTCTTTGCTTAATGGCTTTGCAAAGGGATGTGTCTGAATCAGCCTCTTGGCCCTGTGTGAGGCTGTGGCTTAGGTTGTCAGCACCTGACGGATCCAAAGAGAGATCCCATGTGTGCATCCAAAGCCAAATTGGCACAAAAGCAGTCATTGTGGATGATGTCTCTCGCCTTCCTCTGTAAGGTTCCTGACCTCCATCAAGTGAGAATAGGGATCCTTCCGGTCAAAGGAGTTCTTCAAAGCCCTGCAGAGGCTAGCCCATAGGTGCTTGGGTTTTCTCATGACTCCAATTCACACAAAGAATCTATACCCGGCAGTCAGTAGGCCTCCAATTGGAGAAGCGGAGCCAGTATTAACGGCAGGCCTATTGGATCACTCCAGGTTCACAGGAAGGGTGTCCAGGCCACCCTGACATTAGGCAAATGAGGGGCAAGGGAGCTTATTGTGGACACTGTCTTGGGCTGTGCCCCTCATGGAAACCTCCAGCCCAGCCAGAGGTTATGATGAGTGTCTATGTGGAAGAAGATGAGGGCCATGTGGCAGTGTTTTGGTTTGAATTGTGGTTATTGGTGTGGCGGTGGGAAGAGATGACTGGGTCCACCTGGGCTTGACCTCTGGTGTGATTCCCCTTGGAGACTGAGTTCTGGAACTGACCTCAGAGAATTATTGCCGTGAATTGTGTTGGGATTTGAGGAGGCCATGCATGAGAGTCGCCCTTGGAAACTGAGATCTAGGCCCAGGCTGGCTTTCCACAGAGCACTGGGAATCTCAGCCCGGATATCACATGATTTTATTCTTAAAGACCTGGCAGCCATAGTTGAGAGTCAAAACACACATGGACCTCACATTTGTAGACCTCAATGGGCCTGGCTTCGTGTGACCTTTTGGCCACTCTTTGGGAAGCCTTGTTTGTGAGAGTTCTCCAGAGCTTTCGTTGAAATGAGCTTCCTCACCATTTAATGGTTCCTGAAGGAATGGAAACCCACAGTGCCTCTAACTTCATCCTTTAAAAATGGCTAGCTAGATAAATACCATGAGATTTTTGAAATTCCCATGACCAGGTGGCACTGGAGAACCTTTGGATGTCCTGTTCTGCTGATCATGAGTGTACCAGACAGTGCCTTGATTGACTGGGTTTCATGAAAATGGTGTAAAACAGAGATGCCAGTAAGTTGGGGCCTGCTGAGTAGCGGGCCTAGAGCAGTGGTGTGCAGGTGTGTGATAAAACATCTGTGGTGGGGCCATGCGGACCTGCCACTGGCTTCCAAATGGCTTGTGACTGACATGGTGCAGTGAGCAGACCCTTCTATGTAAAGGCATCTTGTTATATGGAGAGGTTTCAGGGCAGTGTTCAGAATCAGGTTGCTATGGTCAAGGGGGCAAGCTCTGTGGGATAGAAGCCTGGCTGGTGCATTCTCCTAGGACCTTGACCCACCACACGTGACAGAACTCCCTCCAGCACGGTGTCCCAGTTGAACTCCTTGTATTTCCTGAAGCAAATTCCAAACTCCCAGTGCAGCAGCAAGAAACACCACGAAAAGTGGAGGATGACCAAATGGCTTCAGAGTCCACACAGGGAGACACTTAGACCCCAGTGGCCACAGTTTACCTGCAAAGAGAGAATTCAGCACTTCTGCCTCATGTTCATTGGAAAATCAGAAACCATGTCCTCCAGGTCACATAGATGCAGACCCAGCTTTGATGGTCTCACTACAAAGGAAGCTAAAGCTCCTGACAACAACATATATTTCAAGTGCCCCACCTCAGAGGCAGTTTCTCACAAAGTCTTTAGGCCAGCAGAGCTCCATGTTTGTGGAGTGTTTACCCTGTCTCCCTTACTTATGGAAACTCCTCTACCACCTCCAAGGTTGTGAACTCCTGAGCATTGTCCATTCCACATACGTATTCACAGCTTTTCTAACTCTTCTCCATGAATTGCGTCTTACTTGTTGCGAAGGTAATGTCAAGGCATTGTTCTGGATGAGAGTGGGAAGGTTTTTGTGTAGCACATATTTGCCTACACATTGGATTCATTTTCCTATTTTCCGTTCGAAATACTGAATCCCTGACACTAACCCATACCCTACTAGATTCTGACTACGAATACTAATATGATGGAGAAAAATAACCCAAACACAATAGAAATACAGGCAGTTCAGAGCAGGCATGGTGTATAGTTGGACTTGCCTTTAGCATTACAAAGGGTAGGTGTTTTAAATCTTGTCCAATTTAATAGAAGTAGTTCTCCATGTGTTTTGAGAGTTAACAAATGTGTGAATTTCTGTCTCCCTTTCTCTGTAGCCTATTCAGCAACATGTATTTTTACATGCACATATAGAATCTTACCTGCTATCCCACGTCCACTCTTGTGAGGTGGCTGACTTGGCAGATACAAATTGTGAGAAGAGATCACTCCTCCTAAATGCTGTTGGAACTGAAAATTCAACCTACCGGTGAGCTTCCTACTTGAACACCATGATACATAAATCCATGTTCAGTAACATAAATATTTTTGGATCTGTGGATGATATATATTTCATGATGAATTTCGATTGGCATATATATTTCTACTTTTTAATGTCTGTGTGTGTGTTCTGTGTGTATGTGTGTGTGTATATATATATACACACACACACACACACACACAATATACACAAACTCTCCAGATTTTTCAAAATATGAAATATATGTGTCTTAGTATACACTCCCTAAATTCATCCATGTTCATATATGTGGATTTATAATCAACTTTTCACAAGATTATTCTCAGAAATATTCATCCACCTGAAATACATATTTGTTTCCTAGTGCTGAAAACTAACTTCAGAGAATGGTGCATAGAGATCCTAATATTTCTACAGGAACTGACCCAGTTTAACATCAATGCCAGTAGATTCCTATGGGACATGATGTGTATTTTGACCTTCATTTTTATTCAACACTGATACATTACTATTTCTTCAGTTGATGCACATCATAGGATATGTATTTCATCCTCATGTTCACAAATTTCTAGGCATTTGGTTCACTTTCAATCACTTCCTGCTTCAGAACACATGTATTCCTCCACGTTTCTTGACTGGTCTTTTCATGAGACTTCTTTCCAAACACATTCTTTTCCATTTCCATAATCCCTTTTGAAGCCAAACTCACACCCCCTTCATGGTAAACCATCACCCTAATATCACCATTAGATGTATAACTGGTTGGAATGAATGGTTGTGTATCAATATTAGATTTCCTATATATTTTCAGATATCCATTCAATCCATTATTTAAATTGGAACCAGTTATAATATTTATTCACAGTAGGGTCTATTCATGCATTATCTCTATATTCATAGACCCAGGGTACACCTATTTGTACCCCCAAAGGCTAATTTATATGTCTTCAACATATTACTCCCAGAAATGGTGGAAGAAATACTCATGACACCTGATCTCCATATACATTGTATCACAGTGATATTCTGGACACAAAATGCAAAGGTCACACTTATGATTGTACCAAAGCCTCATTGGAAAGTGAGCATGGATTACTCAAAACATCCTTGTCCAGGTTGCCTAATGCTCTCAAATGTCAATCCTATTGGTGACTACACATTTGTTTCTTCCTAAGATGATATATTCAACCTCAACCCTGTTGAATATGTCTAATCCTCTCACTCACTTTATACTTTGCCTGATTTCCTAATGTCTCTATTGATATCTGCTTTCCTACATATGTTCCCCAGTTCATCATTGTGACTGACCCTTAACATGTGCTGACATTTACATTCACTCTCTAACCGACACCCTATTGCTAAAGAACTTTTGGTCCAAATTTTATACTCACTCTTCTTCCTAAACCTACCAACTATCTTCCTAATCCTACCTACTATCCCTTTTTGACTGGATGTTCTCTTCTACATTCAATCATCCAAGGTACAAGGTCCTGTGCCATTGTATATCGATTTATCTGAGACATCTGTGCAGAAAGTCATTCAAAGCTAAGTAACCCAATCAAGGGCCCAATGCCCTTCTGGCCTTCAAATCTTACTTGGATTTCTGTTTTCATACATATATTTCACCTATATATTATTATAAATATCACAGGTTCCCAATACCATTCATCATCCAGCAGAGTGATTCCTAACCCAAACCGAACAGGTTCTTAACCCTAACCATACACTGTTCCCTCAATCTAACTTTACAGAAGAGCAGGGACAGAGTTGGTCTTACAATACAGGAATGTAGGGGATCTTCCACCTGCTGAGAACCTCAAAGGTCCATGAAGAAATGATCCCTGGAGAAGATGTAGGCCGCTGTGAAGGACCTGAGAGAGCACAAGTCATCTTCCATGGCAAACCACCTGGTCAGGATGAAGGGATGTGTCTGAATGAGCCTCTCTCTTCTTAATGTAGACAAGATGGACCAAAGCAGGCCTGTGTAGAGAGCTGTTCCTTGGTGCCTATGGTTGATATTCCATTCTAACTTGTGAAAGTGTCACAGGAAGGAGGGGCAGCCTCCATCTCATGGGAGCCCTGGAAGCAACTGTTAGGACACAGTGGTTGCCAAGGCAGTGACCTCATTCAGTTCCTGAAGGAAGTGACCTCACCTCACTTCCTTGGTGATGGAACTCTCTGAACTTGGGATCCAGGAAGCCAGGCACCCAGAGCCAGTCCCAGTCCCAGTCCCAGTGGGCTCACTTGTTTGGATTTACCAAGGACAGAGTCAGTCTTTCTTGGTACCTACTGATGTGAGGATGGCCAAATGCCAGGAAAGCTCTGCAGAGGGGCCTTTCCTGAGAAAGCAGGTAGTGGCTCACCGCTGGCTCCTGACAACTTCACAGAGTTGGCCAAGGAGGCCAGATGTGGGACAGGACAGGCCATTTCGCGGGAACATAGTATGGCCCACGAGTCAGACGGCACTCCGGGTAGTCACAGACCAACTTGGAAGAAGGAGGTGCCTTTGTGGGTGTGGGTGTGAGTTTGTGGTTTTGTCTCATGTTCTGAGAATAGGTAGGAAAGGCGGTTTGTTTGTTTTGGAGTGGACTGTTTCTAGTAAGTCTTTTGACGAGGCGAGTGTTTCTATGTTTGTGTATCCCACTGTGTCCCTGGTTGTAGACATTAGAAAAGAGAATGCATCAATGGATGTGTCCTGTCTAGTAGAAAGCTTCCCAGCATTCATCCTGCCCAATTCATGAATGGACTGCGGCTTGCCTTATGGATGGGCAACACCTACTATCTTCCTAAGTTCCTGTTTTCTTCCTGAATTCTGGCCACTCTCCAGAATAGGCTCATGGTTTTGTGTCCAAGATATGTACCACCTCCAAGCTCGGTGACATGGCCATGTACTGGAGAGCTGGAAGGAATGGTGAGCATCTCAGAAAACTCAGATATCAGTGTGACCAGTAAAGTCTCCCTGGAGAAACCCTGCTTTGGGCCTTTTGCTTACCTATTGTTCTGTTGCCCTGAATGTCAGGAAGGCCTTTGCCTCAGGGCACCCCTTTGTGAAGCCTGAAGAAAACAGTTTTCAAATGGAAATGCATGGGCATCACCTGTGGCTCTTTGCTTAATGGCTTTGCAAAGGGATGTGTCTGAATCAGCCTCTTGGCCCTGTGTGAGGCTGTGGCTTAGGTTGTCAGCACCTGACGGATCCAAAGAGAGATCCCATGTGTGCATCCAAAGCCAAATTGGCACAAAAGCAGTCATTGTGGATGATGTCTCTCGCATTCCTCTGTAAGGTTCCTGACCTCCATCAAGTGAGAATAGGGATCCTTCGGGTCAAAGGAGTTCTTCAAAGCCCTGCAGAGGCTAGCCCATAGGTGCTTGGGTTTTCTCATGACTCCAATTCACACAAAGAATCTATACCCGGCAGTCAGTAGGCCTCCAATTGGAGAAGCGGAGCCAGTATTAACGGCAGGCCTATTGGATCACTCCAGGTTCACAGGAAGGGTGTCCAGGCCACCCTGACATTAGGCAAATGAGGGGCAAGGGAGCTTATTGTGGACACTGTCTTGGGCTGTGCCCCTCATGGAAACCTCCAGCCAGATGTTATGATGAGTGTCTATGTGGAAGAAGATGAGGGCCATGTGGCAGTGTTTTGGTTTGAATTGTGGTCATTGGTGTGGCGGTGGGAAGAGATGACTGGGTCCACCTGGGCTTGAACTCTGGTGTGATTCCCCTTGGAGACTGAGTTCTGGAACTGACCTCAGAGAAGTATTGCCGTGAATTGTGTTGGGATTTGAGGAGGCCATGCATGAGAGTCGCCCTTGGAAACTGAGATGTAGGCCCAGGCTGGCTTTCCACAGAGCACTGGGAATCTCAGCCCGGATATCACATGATTTTATTCTTAAAGACCTGGCAGCCATAGTTGAGAGTCAAAACACACATGGACCTCACATTTGTAGACCTCAATGGGCCTGGCTTCCTGTGACCTTTCGGCCACTCTTTGGGAAGCCTTGTTTGTGAGAGTTCTCCAGAGCTTTTGTTGAAATGAGCTTCCTCACCATTTAATGGTTCCTGAAGGAATGGAAACCCACAGTGCCTCTAACTTCATCCTTTAAAAATGGCTAGCTAGATAAATACCATGAGATTTTTGAAATTCCCATGACCAGGTGGCACTGGAGAACCTTTGGATGTCCTGTTCTGCTGATCATGAGTGTACCAGACAGTGCCTTGATTGACTGGGTTTCATGAAAATGGTGTAAAACAGAGATGCCAGTAAGTTGGGGCCTGCTGAGTAGCGGGCCTAGAGCAGTGGTGTGCAGGTGTGTGATAAAACATCTGTGGTGGGGCCATGTGGATCTGCCACTGGCTTCCAAATGGCTTGTGACTGACATGGTGCAGTGAGCAGACCCTTCTATGTAAAGGCATCTTGTTATATGGAGAGGTTTCAGGGCAGTGTTCAGAATCAGGTTGCTATGGTCAAGGGGGCAAGCTCTGTGGGATAGAAGCCTGGCTGGTGCATTCTCCTAGGACCTTGACCCACCACACGTGACAGAACTCCCTCCAGCACGGTGTCCCAGTTGAACTCCTTGTATTTCCTGAAGCAAATTCCAAACTCCCAGTGCAGCAGCAAGAAACACCACGAAAAGTGGAGGATGACCAAATGGCTTCAGAGTCCACACAGGGAGACACTTAGACCCCAGTGGCCACAGTTTACCTGCAAAGAGAGAATTCAGCACTTCTGCCTCATGTTCATTGGAAAATCAGAAACCATGTCCTCCAGGTCACATAGATGCAGACCCAGCTTTGATGGTCTCACTACAAAGGAAGCTAAAGCTCCTGACAACAACATATATTTCAAGTGCCCCACCTCAGAGGCAGTTTCTCACAAAGTCTTTAGGCCAGCAGAGCTCCATGTTTGTGGAGTGTTTACCCTGTCTCCCTTACTTATGGAAACTCCTCTACCACCTCCAAGGTTGTGAACTCCTGAGCATTGTCCATTCCACATACGTATTCACAGCTTTTCTAACTCTTCTCCATGAATTGCGTCTTACTTGTTGCGAAGGTAATGTCAAGGCATTGTTCTGGATGAGAGTGGGAAGGTTTTTGTGTAGCACATATTTGCCTACACATTGGATTCATTTTCCTATTTTCCGTTCGAAATACTGAATCCCTGACACTAACCCATACCCTACTAGATTCTGACTACGAATACTAATATGATGGAGAAAAATAACCCAAACACAATAGAAATACAGGCAGTTCAGAGCAGGCATGGTGTATAGTTGGACTTGCCTTTAGCATTACAATGGGTAGGTGTTTTAAATCTTGTCCAATTTAACAGAAGTAGTTCTCCATGTGTTTTGAGAGTTAACAAATGTGTGAAATTCTGTCTCCCTTTCTCTGTAGCCTATTCAGCAACATGTATTTTTACATGCACATATAGAATCTTACCTGCTATCCCACGTCCACTCTTGTGAGGTGGCTGACTTGGCAGATACAAATTGTGAGAAGAGATCACTCCTCCTAAATGCTGTTGGAACTGAAAATTCAACCTACCGGTGAGCTTCCTACTTGAACACCATGATACATAAATCCATGTTCAGTAACATAAATATTTTTGGATCTGTGGATGATATATATTTCATGATGAATTTCGATTGGCATATATATTTCTACTTTTTAATGTCTGTGTGTGTGTTCTGTGTGTATGTGTGTGTGTATATATACACACACACACACACACACACAATATACACAAACTCTCCAGATTTTTCAAAATATGAAATATATGTGTCTTAGTATACACTCCCTAAATTCATCCATGTTCATATATGTGGATTTATAATCAACTTTTCACAAGATTATTCTCAGAAATATTCATCCACCTGAAATACATATTTGTTTCCTAGTGCTGAAAACTAACTTCAGAGAATGGTGCATAGAGATCCTAATATTTCTACAGGAACTGACCCAGTTTAACATCAATGCCAGTAGATTCCTATGGGACATGATGTGTATTTTGACCTTCATTTTTATTCAACACTGATACATTACTATTTCTTCAGTTGATGCACATCATAGGATATGTATTTCATCCTCATGTTCACAAATTTCTAGGCATTTGGTTCACTTTCAATCACTTCCTGCTTCAGAACACATGTATTCCTCCACGTTTCTTGACTGGTCTTTTCATGAGACTTCTTTCCAAACACATTCTTTTCCATTTCCATAATCCCTTTTGAAGCCAAACTCACACCCCCTTCATGGTAAACCATCACCCTAATATCACCATTAGATGTATAACTGGTTGGAATGAATGGTTGTGTATCAATATTAGATTTCCTATATATTTTCAGATATCCATTCAATCCATTATTTAAATTGGAACCAGTTATAATATTTATTCACAGTAGGGTCTATTCATGCATTATCTCTATATTCATAGACCCAGGGTACACCTATTTGTACCCCCAAAGGCTAATTTATATGTCTTCAACATATTACTCCCAGAAATGGTGGAAGAAATACTCATGACACCTGATCTCCATATACATTGTATCACAGTGATATTCTGGACACAAAATGCAAAGGTCACACTTATGATTGTACCAAAGCCTCATTGGAAAGTGAGCATGGATTACTCAAAACATCCTTGTCCAGGTTGCCTAATGCTCTCAAATGTCAATCCTATTGGTGACTACACATTTGTTTCTTCCTAAGATGATATATTCAACCTCAACCCTGTTGAATATGTCTAATCCTCTCACTCACTTTATACTTTGCCTGATTTCCTAATGTCTCTATTGATATCTGCTTTCCTACATATGTTCCCCAGTTCATCATTGTGACTGACCCTTAACATGTGCTGACATTTACATTCACTCTCTAACGGACACCCTATTGCTAAAGAACTTTTGGTCCAAATTTTATACTCACTCTTCTTCCTAAACCTACCAACTATCTTCCTAATCCTACCTACTATCCCTTTTTGACTGGATGTTCTCTTCTACATTCAATCATCCAAGGTACAAGGTCCTGTGCCATTGTATATCGATTTATCTGAGACATCTGTGCAGAAAGTCATTCAAAGCTAAGTAACCCAATCAAGGGCCCAATGCCCTTCTGGCCTTCAAATCTTACTTGGATTTCTGTTTTCATACATATATTTCACCTATATATTATTATAAATATCACAGGTTCCCAATACCATTCATCATCCAGCAGAGTGATTCCTAACCCAAACCGAACAGGTTCTTAACCCTAACCATACACTGTTCCCTCAATCTAACTTTACAGAAGAGCAGGGACAGAGTTGGTCTTACAATACAGGAATGTAGGGGATCTTCCACCTGCTGAGAACCTCAAAGGTCCATGAAGAAATGATCCCTGGAGAAGATGTAGGCCGCTGTGAAGGACCTGAGAGAGCACAAGTCATCTTCCATGGCAAACCACCTGGTCAGGATGAAGGGATGTGTCTGAATGAGCCTCTCTCTTCTTAATGTAGACAAGATGGACCAAAGCAGGCCTGTGTGGAGAGCTGTCCCTTGGTGCCTATGGTTGATATTCCATTCTAACTTGTGAAAGTGTCACAGGAAGGAGGGGCAGCCTCCATCTCATGGGAGCCCTGGAAGCAACTGTTAGGACACAGTGGTTGCCAAGGCAGTGACCTCATTCAGTTCCTGAAGGAAGTGACCTCACCTCACTTCCTTGGTGATGGAACTCTCTGAACTTGGGATCCAGGAAGCCAGGCACCCAGAGCCAGTCCCAGTCCCAGTCCCAGTGGGCTCACTTGTTTGGATTTACCAAGAACAGAGTCAGTCTTTCTTGGTACCTACTGATGTGAGGATGGCCAAATGCCAGGAAAGCTCTGCAGAGGGGCCTTTCCTGAGAAAGCAGGTAGTGGCTCACCGCTGGCTCCTGACAACTTCACAGAGTTGGCCAAGGAGGCCAGATGTGGGACAGGACAGGCCATTTCGCGGGAACATAGTATGGCCCACGAGTCAGACGGCACTCCGGGTAGTCACAGACCAACTTGGAAGAAGGAGGTGCCTTTGTGGGTGTGGGTGTGAGTTTGTGGTTTTGTCTCATGTTCTGAGAATAGGTAGGAAAGGCGGTTTGTTTGTTTTGGAGTGGACTGTTTCTAGTAAGTCTTTTGACGAGGCGAGTGTTTCTATTTTTGTGTATCCCACTGTGTCCCTGGTTGTAGACATTAGAAAAGAGAATGCATCAATGGATGTGTCCTGTCTAGTAGAAAGCTTCCCAGCATTCATCCTGCCCAATTCATGAATGGACTGCGGCTTGCCTTATGGATGGGCAACACCTACTATCTTCCTAAGTTCCTGTTTTCTTCCTGAATTCTGGCCACTCTCCAGAATAGGCTCATGGTTTTGTGTCCAAGATATGTACCACCTCCAAGCTCGGTGACATGGCCATGTACTGGAGAGCTGGAAGGAATGGTGAGCATCTCAGAAAACTCAGATATCAGTGTGACCAGTAAAGTCTCCCTGGAGAAACCCTGCTTTGGGCCTTTTGCTTACCTATTGTTCTGTTGCCCTGAATGTCAGGAAGGCCTTTGCCTCAGGGCACCCCTTTGTGAAGCCTGAAGAAAACAGTTTTCAAATGGAAATGAATGGGCATCACCTGTGGCTCTTTGCTTAATGGCTTTGCAAAGGGATGTGTCTGAATCAGCCTCTTGGCCCTGTGTGAGGCTGTGGCTTAGGTTGTCAGCACCTGACGGATCCAAAGAGAGATCCCATGTGTGCATCCAAAGCCAAATTGGCACAAAAGCAGTCATTGTGGATGAAGTCTCTCGCCTTCCTCTGTAAGGTTCCTGACCTCCATCAAGTGAGAATAGGGATCCTTCGGGTCAAAGGAGTTCTTCAAAGCCCTGCAGAGGCTAGCCCATAGGTGCTTGGGTTTTCTCATGACTCCAATTCACACAAAGAATCTATACCCGGCAGTCAGTAGGCCTCCAATTGGAGAAGCGGAGCCAGTATTAACGGCAGGCCTATTGGATCACTCCAGGTTCACAGGAAGGGTGTCCAGGCCACCCTGACATTAGGCAAATGAGGGGCAAGGGAGCTTATTGTGGACACTGTCTTGGGCTGTGCCCCTCATGGAAACCTCCAGCCAGATGTTATGATGAGTGTCTATGTGGAAGAAGATGAGGGCCATGTGGCAGTGTTTTGGTTTGAATTGTGGTCATTGGTGTGGCGGTGGGAAGAGATGACTGGGTCCACCTGGGCTTGAACTCTGGTGTGATTCCCCTTGGAGACTGAGTTCTGGAACTGACCTCAGAGAAGTATTGCCGTGAATTGTGTTGGGATTTGAGGAGGCCATGCATGAGAGTCGCCCTTGGAAACTGAGATGTAGGCCCAGGCTGGCTTTCCACAGAGCACTGGGAATCTCAGCCCGGATATCACATGATTTTATTCTTAAAGACCTGGCAGCCATAGTTGAGAGTCAAAACACACATGGACCTCACATTTGTAGACCTCAATGGGCCTGGCTTCCTGTGACCTTTCGGCCACTCTTTGGGAAGCCTTGTTTGTGAGAGTTCTCCAGAGCTTTTGTTGAAATGAGCTTCCTCACCATTTAATGGTTCCTGAAGGAATGGAAACCCACAGTGCCTCTAACTTCATCCTTTAAAAATGGCTAGCTAGATAAATACCATGAGATTTTTGAAATTCCCATGACCAGGTGGCACTGGAGAACCTTTGGATGTCCTGTTCTGCTGATCATGAGTGTACCAGACAGTGCCTTGATTGACTGGGTTTCATGAAAATGGTGTAAAACAGAGATGCCAGTAAGTTGGGGCCTGCTGAGTAGCGGGCCTAGAGCAGTGGTGTGCAGGTGTGTGATAAAACATCTGTGGTGGGGCCATGTGGATCTGCCACTGGCTTCCAAATGGCTTGTGACTGACATGGTGCAGTGAGCAGACCCTTCTATGTAAAGGCATCTTGTTATATGGAGAGGTTTCAGGGCAGTGTTCAGAATCAGGTTGCTATGGTCAAGGGGGCAAGCTCTGTGGGATAGAAGCCTGGCTGGTGCATTCTCCTAGGACCTTGACCCACCACACGTGACAGAACTCCCTCCAGCACGGTGTCCCAGTTGAACTCCTTGTATTTCCTGAAGCAAATTCCAAACTCCCAGTGCAGCAGCAAGAAACACCACGAAAAGTGGAGGATGACCAAATGGCTTCAGAGTCCACACAGGGAGACACTTAGACCCCAGTGGCCACAGTTTACCTGCAAAGAGAGAATTCAGCACTTCTGCCTCATGTTCATTGGAAAATCAGAAACCATGTCCTCCAGGTCACATAGATGCAGACCCAGCTTTGATGGTCTCACTACAAAGGAAGCTAAAGCTCCTGACAACAACATATATTTCAAGTGCCCCACCTCAGAGGCAGTTTCTCACAAAGTCTTTAGGCCAGCAGAGCTCCATGTTTGTGGAGTGCTTACCCTGTCTCCCTTACTTATGGAAACTCCTCTACCACCTCCAAGGTTGTGAACTCCTGAGCATTGTCCATTCCACATACGTATTCACAGCTTTTCTAACTCTTCTCCATGAATTGCGTCTTACTTGTTGCGAAGGTAATGTCAAGGCATTGTTCTGGATGAGAGTGGGAAGGTTTTTGTGTAGCACATATTTGCCTACACATTGGATTCATTTTCCTATTTTCCGTTCGAAATACTGAATCCCTGACACTAACACATACCCTACTAGATTCTGACTACGAATACTAATATGATGGAGAAAAATAACCCAAACACAATAGAAATACAGGCAGTTCAGAGCAGGCATGGTGTATAGTTGGACTTGCCTTTAGCATTACAATGGGTAGGTGTTTTAAATCTTGTCCAATTTAATAGAAGTAGTTCTCCATGTGTTTTGAGAGTTAACAAATGTGTGAAATTCTGTCTCCCTTTCTCTGTAGCCTATTCAGCAACATGTATTTTTACATGCACATATAGAATCTTACCTGCTATCCCACGTCCACTCTTGTGAGGTGGCTGACTTGGCAGATACAAATTGTGAGAAGAGATCACTCCTCCTAAATGCTGTTGGAACTGAAAATTCAACCTACCGGTGAGCTTCCTACTGGAACACCATGATACATAAATCCATGTTCAGTAACATAAATATTTTTGGATCTGTGGATGATATATATTTCATGATGAATTTCGATTGGCATATATATTTCTACTTTTTAATGTCTGTGTGTGTGTTCTGTGTGTATGTGTGTGTGTATATATATACACACACACACACACACACACACACAATATACACAAACTCTCCAGATTTTTCAAAATATGAAATATATGTGTCTTAGTATACACTCCCTAAATTCATCCATGTTCATATATGTGGATTTATAATCAACTTTTCACAAGATTATTCTCAGAAATATTCATCCACCTGAAATACATATTTGTTTCCTAGTGCTGAAAACTAACTTCAGAGAATGGTGCATAGAGATCCTAATATTTCTACAGGAACTGACCCAGTTTAACATCAATGCCAGTAGATTCCTATGGGACATGATGTGTATTTTGACCTTCATTTTTATTCAACACTGATACATTACTATTTCTTCAGTTGATGCACATCATAGGATATGTATTTCATCCTCATGTTCACAAATTTCTAGGCATTTGGTTCACTTTCAATCACTTCCTGCTTCAGAACACATGTATTCCTCCACGTTTCTTGACTGGTCTTTTCATGAGACTTCTTTCCAAACACATTCTTTTCCATTTCCATAATCCCTTTTGAAGCCAAACTCACACCCCCTTCATGGTAAACCATCACCCTAATATCACCATTAGATGTATAACTGGTTGGAATGAATGGTTGTGTATCAATATTAGATTTCCTATATATTTTCAGATATCCATTCAATCCATTATTTAAATTGGAACCAGTTATAATATTTATTCACAGTAGGGTCTATTCATGCATTATCTCTATATTCATAGACCCAGGGTACACCTATTTGTACCCCCAAAGGCTAATTTATATGTCTTCAACATATTACTCCCAGAAATGGTGGAAGAAATACTCATGACACCTGATCTCCATATACATTGTATCACAGTGATATTCTGGACACAAAATGCAAAGGTCACACTTATGATTGTACCAAAGCCTCATTGGAAAGTGAGCATGGATTACTCAAAACATCCTTGTCCAGGTTGCCTAATGCTCTCAAATGTCAATCCTATTGGTGACTACACATTTGTTTCTTCCTAAGATGATATATTCAACCTCAACCCTGTTGAATATGTCTAATCCTCTCACTCACTTTATACTTTGCCTGATTTCCTAATGTCTCTATTGATATCTGCTTTCCTACATATGTTCCCCAGTTCATCATTGTGACTGACCCTTAACATGTGCTGACATTTACATTCACTCTCTAACGGACACCCTATTGCTAAAGAACTTTTGGTCCAAATTTTATACTCACTCTTCTTCCTAAACCTACCAACTATCTTCCTAATCCTACCTACTATCCCTTTTTGACTGGATGTTCTCTTCTACATTCAATCATCCAAGGTACAAGGTCCTGTGCCATTGTATATCGATTTATCTGAGACATCTGTGCAGAAAGTCATTCAAAGCTAAGTAACCCAATCAAGGGCCCAATGCCCTTCTGGCCTTCAAATCTTACTTGGATTTCTGTTTTCATACATATATTTCACCTATATATTATTATAAATATCACAGGTTCCCAATACCATTCATCATCCAGCAGAGTGATTCCTAACCCAAACCGAACAGGTTCTTAACCCTAACCATACACTGTTCCCTCAATCTAACTTTACAGAAGAGCAGGGACAGAGTTGGTCTTACAATACAGGAATGTAGGGGATCTTCCACCTGCTGAGAACCTCAAAGGTCCATGAAGAAATGATCCCTGGAGAAGATGTAGGCCGCTGTGAAGGACCTGAGAGAGCACAAGTCATCTTCCATGGCAAACCACCTGGTCAGGATGAAGGGATGTGTCTGAATGAGCCTCTCTCTTCTTAATGTAGACAAGATGGACCAAAGCAGGCCTGTGTGGAGAGCTGTTCCTTGGTGCCTATGGTTGATATTCCATTCTAACTTGTGAAAGTGTCACAGGAAGGAGGGGCAGCCTCCATCTCATGGGAGCCCTGGAAGCAACTGTTAGGACACAGTGGTTGCCAAGGCAGTGACCTCATTCAGTTCCTGAAGGAAGTGACCTCACCTCACTTCCTTGGTGATGGAACTCTCTGAACTTGGGATCCAGGAAGCCAGGCACCCAGAGCCAGTCCCAGTCCCAGTCCCAGTGGGCTCACTTGTTTGGATTTACCAAGGACAGAGTCAGTCTTTCTTGGTACCTACTGATGTGAGGATGGCCAAATGCCAGGAAAGCTCTGCAGAGGGGCCTTTCCTGAGAAAGCAGGTAGTGGCTCACCGCTGGCTCCTGACAACTTCACAGAGTTGGCCAAGGAGGCCAGATGTGGGACAGGACAGGCCATTTCGCGGGAACATAGTATGGCCCACGAGTCAGACGGCACTCCGGGTAGTCACAGACCAACTTGGAAGAAGGAGGTGCCTTTGTGGGTGTGGGTGTGAGTTTGTGGTTTTGTCTCATGTTCTGAGAATAGGTAGGAAAGGCGGTTTGTTTGTTTTGGAGTGGACTGTTTCTAGTAAGTCTTTTGACGAGGCGAGTGTTTCTATGTTTGTGTATCCCACTGTGTCCCTGGTTGTAGACATTAGAAAAGAGAATGCATCAATGGATGTGTCCTGTCTAGTAGAAAGCTTCCCAGCATTCATCCTGCCCAATTCATGAATGGACTGCGGCTTGCCTTATGGATGGGCAACACCTACTATCTTCCTAAGTTCCTGTTTTCTTCCTGAATTCTGGCCACTCTCCAGAATAGGCTCATGGTTTTGTGTCCAAGATATGTACCACCTCCAAGCTCGGTGACATGGCCATGTACTGGAGAGCTGGAAGGAATGGTGAGCATCTCAGAAAACTCAGATATCAGTGTGACCAGTAAAGTCTCCCTGGAGAAACCCTGCTTTGGGCCTTTTGCTTACCTATTGTTCTGTTGCCCTGAATGTCAGGAAGGCCTTTGCCTCAGGGCACCCCTTTGTGAAGCCTGAAGAAAACAGTTTTCAAATGGAAATGAATGGGCATCACCTGTGGCTCTTTGCTTAATGGCTTTGCAAAGGGATGTGTCTGAATCAGCCTCTTGGCCCTGTGTGAGGCTGTGGCTTAGGTTGTCAGCACCTGACGGATCCAAAGAGAGATCCCATGTGTGCATCCAAAGCCAAATTGGCACAAAAGCAGTCATTGTGGATGATGTCTCTCGCCTTCCTCTGTAAGGTTCCTGACCTCCATCAAGTAAGAATAGGGATCCTTCGGGTCAAAGGAGTTCTTCAAAGCCCTGCAGAGGCTAGCCCATAGGTGCTTGGGTTTTCTCATGACTCCAATTCACACAAAGAATCTATACCCGGCAGTCAGTAGGCCTCCAATTGGAGAAGCGGAGCCAGTATTAACGGCAGGCCTATTGGATCACTCCAGGTTCACAGGAAGGGTGTCCAGGCCACCCTGACATTAGGCAAATGAGGGGCAAGGGAGCTTATTGTGGACACTGTCTTTGGCTGTGCCCCTCATGGAAACCTCCAGCCCAGCCAGAGGTTATGATGAGTGTCTATGTGGAAGAAGATGAGGGCCATGTGGCAGTGTTTTGGTTTGAATTGTGGTCATTGGTGTGGCGGTGGGAAGAGATGACTGGGTCCACCTGGGCTTGACCTCTGGTGTGATTCCCCTTGGAGACTGAGTTCTGGAACTGACCTCAGAGAATTATTGCCGTGAATTGTGTTGGGATTTGAGGAGGCCATGCATGAGAGTCGCCCTTGGAAACTGAGATCTAGGCCCAGGCTGGCTTTCCACAGAGCACTGGGAATCTCAGCCCGGATATCACATGATTTTATTCTTAAAGACCTGGCAGCCATAGTTGAGAGTCAAAACACACATGGACCTCACATTTGTAGACCTCAATGGGCCTGGCTTCGTGTGACCTTTTGGCCACTCTTTGGGAAGCCTTGTTTGTGAGAGTTCTCCAGAGCTTTCGTTGAAATGAGCTTCCTCACCATTTAATGGTTCCTGAAGGAATGGAAACCCACAGTGCCTCTAACTTCATCCTTTAAAAATGGCTAGCTAGATAAATACCATGAGATTTTTGAAATTCCCATGACCAGGTGGCACTGGAGAACCTTTGGATGTCCTGTTCTGCTGATCATGAGTGTACCAGACAGTGCCTTGATTGACTGGGTTTCATGAAAATGGTGTAAAACAGAGATGCCAGTAAGTTGGGGCCTGCTGAGTAGCGGGCCTAGAGCAGTGGTGTGCAGGTGTGTGATAAAACATCTGTGGTGGGGCCATGCGGACCTGCCACTGGCTTCCAAATGGCTTGTGACTGACATGGTGCAGTGAGCAGACCCTTCTATGTAAAGGCATCTTGTTATATGGAGAGGTTTCAGGGCAGTGTTCAGAATCAGGTTGCTATGGTCAAGGGGGCAAGCTCTGTGGGATAGAAGCCTGGCTGGTGCATTCTCCTAGGACCTTGACCCACCACACGTGACAGAACTCCCTCCAGCACGGTGTCCCAGTTGAACTCCTTGTATTTCCTGAAGCAAATTCCAAACTCCCAGTGCAGCAGCAAGAAACACCACGAAAAGTGGAGGATGACCAAATGGCTTCAGAGTCCACACAGGGAGACACTTAGACCCCAGTGGCCACAGTTTACCTGCAAAGAGAGAATTCAGCACTTCTGCCTCATGTTCATTGGAAAATCAGAAACCATGTCCTCCAGGTCACATAGATGCAGACCCAGCTTTGATGGTCTCACTACAAAGGAAGCTAAAGCTCCTGACAACAACATATATTTCAAGTGCCCCACCTCAGAGGCAGTTTCTCACAAAGTCTTTAGGCCAGCAGAGCTCCATGTTTGTGGAGTGTTTACCCTGTCTCCCTTACTTATGGAAACTCCTCTACCACCTCCAAGGTTGTGAACTCCTGAGCATTGTCCATTCCACATACGTATTCACAGCTTTTCTAACTCTTCTCCATGAATTGCGTCTTACTTGTTGCGAAGGTAATGTCAAGGCATTGTTCTGGATGAGAGTGGGAAGGTTTTTGTGTAGCACATATTTGCCTACACATTGGATTCATTTTCCTATTTTCCGTTCGAAATACTGAATCCCTGACACTAACCCATACCCTACTAGATTCTGACTACGAATACTAATATGATGGAGAAAAATAACCCAAACACAATAGAAATACAGGCAGTTCAGAGCAGGCATGGTGTATAGTTGGACTTGCCTTTAGCATTACAATGGGTAGGTGTTTTAAATCTTGTCCAATTTAATAGAAGTAGTTCTCCATGTGTTTTGAGAGTTAACAAATGTGTGAAATTCTGTCTCCCTTTCTCTGTAGCCTATTCAGCAACATGTATTTTTACATGCACATATAGAATCTTACCTGCTATCCCACGTCCACTCTTGTGAGGTGGCTGACTTGGCAGATACAAATTGTGAGAAGAGATCACTCCTCCTAAATGCTGTTGGAACTGAAAATTCAACCTACCGGTGAGCTTCCTACTTGAACACCATGATACATAAATCCATGTTCAGTAACATAAATATTTTTGGATCTGTGGATGATATATATTTCATGATGAATTTCGATTGGCATATATATTTCTACTTTTTAATGTCTGTGTGTGTGTTCTGTGTGTATGTGTGTGTGTATATATATATACACACACACACACACACACAATATACACAAACTCTCCAGATTTTTCAAAATATGAAATATATGTGTCTTAGTATACACTCCCTAAATTCATCCATGTTCATATATGTGGATTTATAATCAACTTTTCACAAGATTATTCTCAGAAATATTCATCCACCTGAAATACATATTTGTTTCCTAGTGCTGAAAACTAACTTCAGAGAATGGTGCATAGAGATCCTAATATTTCTACAGGAACTGACCCAGTTTAACATCAATGCCAGTAGATTCCTATGGGACATGATGTGTATTTTGACCTTCATTTTTATTCAACACTGATACATTACTATTTCTTCAGTTGATGCACATCATAGGATATGTATTTCATCCTCATGTTCACAAATTTCTAGGCATTTGGTTCACTTTCAATCACTTCCTGCTTCAGAACACATGTATTCCTCCACGTTTCTTGACTGGTCTTTTCATGAGACTTCTTTCCAAACACATTCTTTTCCATTTCCATAATCCCTTTTGAAGCCAAACTCACACCCCCTTCATGGTAAACCATCACCCTAATATCACCATTAGATGTATAACTGGTTGGAATGAATGGTTGTGTATCAATATTAGATTTCCTATATATTTTCAGATATCCATTCAATCCATTATTTAAATTGGAACCAGTTATAATATTTATTCACAGTAGGGTCTATTCATGCATTATCTGTATATTCATAGACCCAGGGTATACCTATTTGTACCCCCAAAGGCTAATTTATATGTCTTCAACATATTACTCCCAGAAATGGTGGAAGAAATACTCATGACACCTGATCTCCATATACATTGTATCACAGTGATATTCTGGACACAAAATGCAAAGGTCACACTTATGATTGTACCAAAGCCTCATTGGAAAGTGAGCATGGATTACTCAAAACATCCTTGTCCAGGTTGCCTAATGCTCTCAAATGTCAATCCTATTGGTGACTACACATTTGTTTCTTCCTAAGATGATATATTCAACCTCAACCCTGTTGAATATGTCTAATCCTCTCACTCACTTTATACTTTGCCTGATTTCCTAATGTCTCTATTGATATCTGCTTTCCTACATATGTTCCCCAGTTCATCATTGTGACTGACCCTTAACATGTGCTGACATTTACATTCACTCTCTAACGGACACCCTATTGCTAAAGAACTTTTGGTCCAAATTTTATACTCACTCTTCTTCCTAAACCTACCAACTATCTTCCTAATCCTACCTACTATCCCTTTTTGACTGGATGTTCTCTTCTACATTCAATCATCCAAGGTACAAGGTCCTGTGCCATTGTATATCGATTTATCTGAGACATCTGTGCAGAAAGTCATTCAAAGCTAAGTAACCCAATCAAGGGCCCAATGCCCTTCTGGCCTTCAAATCTTACTTGGATTTCTGTTTTCATACATATATTTCACCTATATATTATTATAAATATCACAGGTTCCCAATACCATTCATCATCCAGCAGAGTGATTCCTAACCCAAACCGAACAGGTTCTTAACCCTAACCATACACTGTTCCCTCAATCTAACTTTACAGAAGAGCAGGGACAGAGTTGGTCTTACAATACAGGAATGTAGGGGATCTTCCACCTGCTGAGAACCTCAAAGGTCCATGAAGAAATGATCCCTGGAGAAGATGTAGGCCGCTGTGAAGGACCTGAGAGAGCACAAGTCATCTTCCATGGCAAACCACGTCGTCAGGATGAAGGGATGTGTCTGAATGAGCCTCTCTCTTCTTAATGTAGACAAGATGGACCAAAGCAGGCCTGTGTGGAGAGCTGTTCCTTGGTGCCTATGGTTGATATTCCATTCTAACTTGTGAAAGTGTCACAGGAAGGAGGGGCAGCCTCCATCTCATGGGAGCCCTGGAAGCAACTGTTAGGACACAGTGGTTGCCAAGGCAGTGACCTCATTCAGTTCCTGAAGGAAGTGACCTCACCTCACTTCCTTGGTGATGGAACTCTCTGAACTTGGGATCCAGGAAGCCAGGCACCCAGAGCCAGTCCCAGTCCCCGTCCCAGTGGGCTCACTTGTTTGGATTTACCAAGAACAGAGTCAGTCTTTCTTGGTACCTACTGATGTGAGGATGGCCAAATGCCAGGAAAGCTCTGCAGAGGGGCCTTTCCTGAGAAAGCAGGTAGTGGCTCACCGCTGGCTCCTGACAACTTCACAGAGTTGGCCAAGGAGGCCAGATGTGGGACAGGACAGGCCATTTCGCGGGAACATAGTATGGCCCACGAGTCAGACGGCACTCCGGGTAGTCACAGACCAACTTGGAAGAAGGAGGTGCCTTTGTGGGTGTGGGTGTGAGTTTGTGGTTTTGTCTCATGTTCTGAGAATAGGTAGGAAAGGCGGTTTGTTTGTTTTGGAGTGGACTGTTTCTAGTAAGTCTTTTGACGAGGCGAGTGTTTCTATGTTTGTGTATCCCACTGTGTCCCTGGTTGTAGACATTAGAAAAGAGAATGCATCAATGGATGTGTCCTGTCTAGTAGAAAGCTTCCCAGCATTCATCCTGCCCAATTCATGAATGGACTGCGGCTTGCCTTATGGATGGGCAACACCTACTATCTTCCTAAGTTCCTGTTTTCTTCCTGAATTCTGGCCACTCTCCAGAATAGGCTCATGGTTTTGTGTCCAAGATATGTACCACCTCCAAGCTCGGTGATATGGCCATGTACTGGAGAGCTGGAAGGAATGGTGAGCATCTCAGAAAACTCAGATATCAGTGTGACCAGTAAAGTCTCCCTGGAGAAACCCTGCTTTGGGCCTTTTGCTTACCTATTGTTCTGTTGCCCTGAATGTCAGGAAGGCCTTTGCCTCAGGGCACCCCTTTGTGAAGCCTGAAGAAAACAGTTTTCAAATGGAAATGCATGGGCATCACCTGTGGCTCTTTGCTTAATGGCTTTGCAAAGGGATGTGTCTGAATCAGCCTCTTGGCCCTGTGTGAGGCTGTGGCTTAGGTTGTCAGCACCTGACGGATCCAAAGAGAGATCCCATGTGTGCATCCAAAGCCAAATTGGCACAAAAGCAGTCATTGTGGATGATGTCTCTCGCCTTCCTCTGTAAGGTTCCTGACCTCCATCAAGTGAGAATAGGGATCCTTCCGGTCAAAGGAGTTCTTCAAAGCCCTGCAGAGGCTAGCCCATAGGTGCTTGGGTTTTCTCATGACTCCAATTCACACAAAGAATCTATACCCGGCAGTCAGTAGGCCTCCAATTGGAGAAGCGGAGCCAGTATTAACGGCAGGCCTATTGGATCACTCCAGGTTCACAGGAAGGGTGTCCAGGCCACCCTGACATTAGGCAAATGAGGGGCAAGGGAGCTTATTGTGGACACTGTCTTGGGCTGTGCCCCTCATGGAAACCTCCAGCCCAGCCAGAGGTTATGATGAGTGTCTATGTGGAAGAAGATGAGGGCCATGTGGCAGTGTTTTGGTTTGAATTGTGGTCATTGGTGTGGCGGTGGGAAGAGATGACTGGGTCCACCTGGGCTTGAACTCTGGTGTGATTCCCCTTGGAGACTGAGTTCTGGAACTGACCTCAGAGAAATATTGCCGTGAATTGTGTTGGGATTTGAGGAGGCCATGCATGAGAGTCGCCCTTGGAAACTGAGATGTAGGCCCAGGCTGGCTTTCCACAGAGCACTGGGAATCTCAGCCCGGATATCACATGATTTTATTCTTAAAGACCTGGCAGCCATAGTTGAGAGTCAAAACACACATGGACCTCACATTTGTAGACCTCAATGGGCCTGGCTTCCTGTCACCTTTCGGCCACTCTTTGGGAAGCCTTGTTTGTGAGAGTTCTCCAGAGCTTTTGTTGAAATGAGCTTCCTCACCATTTAATGGTTCCTGAAGGAATGGAAACCCACAGTGCCTCTAACTTCATCCTTTAAAAATGGCTAGCTAGATAAATACCATGAGATTTTTGAAATTCCCATGACCAGGTGGCACTGGAGAACCTTTGGATGTCCTGTTCTGCTGATCATGAGTGTACCAGACAGTGCCTTGATTGACTGGGTTTCATGAAAATGGTGTAAAACAGAGATGCCAGTAAGTTGGGGCCTGCTGAGTAGCGGGCCTAGAGCAGTGGTGTGCAGGTGTGTGATAAAACATCTGTGGTGGGGCCATGTGGATCTGCAACTGGCTTCCAAATGGCTTGTGACTGACATGGTGCAGTGAGCAGACCCTTCTATGTAAAGGCATCTTGTTATATGGAGAGGTTTCAGGGCAGTGTTCAGAATCAGGTTGCTATGGTCAAGGGGGCAAGCTCTGTGGGATAGAAGCCTGGCTGGTGCATTCTCCTAGGACCTTGACCCACCACACGTGACAGAACTCCCTCCAGCACGGTGTCCCAGTTGAACTCCTTGTATTTCCTGAAGCAAATTCCAAACTCCCAGTGCAGCAGCAAGAAACACCACGAAAAGTGGAGGATGACCAAATGGCTTCAGAGTCCACACAGGGAGACACTTAGACCCCAGTGGCCACAGTTTACCTGCAAAGAGAGAATTCAGCACTTCTGCCTCATGTTCATTGGAAAATCAGAAACCATGTCCTCCAGGTCACATAGATGCAGACCCAGCTTTGATGGTCTCACTACAAAGGAAGCTAAAGCTCCTGACAACAACATATATTTCAAGTGCCCCACCTCAGAGGCAGTTTCTCACAAAGTCTTTAGGCCAGCAGAGCTCCATGTTTGTGGAGTGTTTACCCTGTCTCCCTTACTTATGGAAACTCCTCTACCACCTCCAAGGTTGTGAACTCCTGAGCATTGTCCATTCCACATACGTATTCACAGCTTTTCTAACTCTTCTCCATGAATTGCGTCTTACTTGTTGCGAAGGTAATGTCAAGGCATTGTTCTGGATGAGAGTGGGAAGGTTTTTGTGTAGCACATATTTGCCTACACATTGGATTCATTTCCCTATTTTCCGTTCGAAATACTGAATCCCTGACACTAACCCATACCCTACTAGATTCTGACTACGAATACTAATATGATGGAGAAAAATAACCCAAACACAATAGAAATACAGGCAGTTCAGAGCAGGCATGGTGTATAGTTGGACTTGCCTTTAGCATTACAATGGGTAGGTGTTTTAAATCTTGTCCAATTTAATAGAAGTAGTTCTCCATGTGTTTTGAGAGTTAACAAATGTGTGAAATTCTGTCTCCCTTTCTCTGTAGCCTATTCAGCAACATGTATTTTTACATGCACATATAGAATCTTACCTGCTATCCCACGTCCACTCTTGTGAGGTGGCTGACTTGGCAGATACAAATTGTGAGAAGAGATCACTCCTCCTAAATGCTGTTGGAACTGAAAATTCAACCTACCGGTGAGCTTCCTACTGGAACACCATGATACATAAATCCATGTTCAGTAACATAAATATTTTTGGATCTGTGGATGATATATATTTCATGATGAATTTCGATTGGCATATATATTTCTACTTTTTAATGTCTGTGTGTGTGTTCTGTGTGTATGTGTGTGTGTATATATATATACACACACACACACACACACACACAATATACACAAACTCTCCAGATTTTTCAAAATATGAAATATATGTGTCTTAGTATACACTCCCTAAATTCATCCATGTTCATATATGTGGATTTATAATCAACTTTTCACAAGATTATTCTCAGAAATATTCATCCACCTGAAATACATATTTGTTTCCTAGTGCTGAAAACTAACTTCAGAGAATGGTGCATAGAGATCCTAATATTTCTACAGGAACTGACCCAGTTTAACATCAATGCCAGTAGATTCCTATGGGACATGATGTGTATTTTGACCTTCATTTTTATTCAACACTGATACATTACTATTTCTTCAGTTGATGCACATCATAGGATATGTATTTCATCCTCATGTTCACAAATTTCTAGGCATTTGGTTCACTTTCAATCACTTCCTGCTTCAGAACACATGTATTCCTCCACGTTTCTTGACTGGTCTTTTCATGAGACTTCTTTCCAAACACATTCTTTTCCATTTCCATAATCCCTTTTGAAGCCAAACTCACACCCCCTTCATGGTAAACCATCACCCTAATATCACCATTAGATGTATAACTGGTTGGAATGAATGGTTGTGTATCAATATTAGATTTCCTATATATTTTCAGATATCCATTCAATCCATTATTTAAATTGGAACCAGTTAATATATTTATTCACAGTAGGGTCTATTCATGCATTATCTCTATATTCATAGACCCAGGGTACACCTATTTGTACCCCCAAAGGCTAATTTATATGTCTTCAACATATTACTCCCAGAAATGGTGGAAGAAATACTCATGACACCTGATCTCCATATACATTGTATCACAGTGATATTCTGGACACAAAATGCAAAGGTCACACTTATGATTGTACCAAAGCCTCATTGGAAAGTGAGCATGGATTACTCAAAACATCCTTGTCCAGGTTGCCTAATGCCCTCAAATGTCAATCCTATTGGTGACTACACATTTGTTTCTTCCTAAGATGATATATTCAACCTCAACCCTGTTGAATATGTCTAATCCTCTCACTCACTTTATACTTTGCCTGATTTCCTAATGTCTCTATTGATATCTGCTTTCCTACATATGTTCCCCAGTTCATCATTGTGACTGACCCTTAACATGTGCTGACATTTACATTCACTCTCTAACCGACACCCTATTGCTAAAGAACTTTTGGTCCAAATTTTATACTCACTCTTCTTCCTAAACCTACCAACTATCTTCCTAATCCTACCTACTATCCCTTTTTGACTGGATGTTCTCTTCTACATTCAATCATCCAAGGTACAAGGTCCTGTGCCATTGTATATCGATTTATCTGAGACATCTGTGCAGAAAGTCATTCAAAGCTAAGTAACCCAATCAAGGGCCCAATGCCCTTCTGGCCTTCAAATCTTACTTGGATTTCTGTTTTCATACATATATTTCACCTATATATTATTATAAATATCACAGGTTCCCAATACCATTCATCATCCAGCAGAGTGATTCCTAACCCAAACCGAACAGGTTCTTAACCCTAACCATACACTGTTCCCTCAATCTAACTTTACAGAAGAGCAGGGACAGAGTTGGTCTTACAATACAGGAATGTAGGGGATCTTCCACCTGCTGAGAACCTCAAAGGTCCATGCAGAAATGATCCCTGGAGAAGATGTAGGCCGCTGTGAAGGACCTGAGAGAGCACAAGTCATCTTCCATGGCAAACCACCTGGTCAGGATGAAGGGATGTGTCTGAATGAGCCTCTCTCTTCTTAATGTAGACAAGATGGACCAAAGCAGGCCTGTGTGGAGAGCTGTTCCTTGGTACCTATGGTTGATATTCCATTCTAACTTGTGAAAGTGTCACAGGAAGGAGGGGCAGCCTCCATCTCATGGGAGCCCTGGAAGCAACTGTTAGGACACAGTGGTTGCCAAGGCAGTGACCTCATTCAGTTCCTGAAGGAAGTGACCTCACCTCACTTCCTTGGTGATGGAATTCTCTGAACTTGGGATCCAGGAAGCCAGGCACCCAGAGCCAGTCCCAGTCCCCGTCCCAGTGGGCTCACTTGTTTGGATTTACCAAGAACAGAGTCAGTCTTTCTTGGTACCTACTGATGTGAGGATGGCCAAATGCCAGGAAAGCTCTGCAGAGGGGCCTTTCCTGAGAAAGCAGGTAGTGGCTCACCGCTGGCTCCTGACAACTTCACAGAGTTGGCCAAGGAGGCCAGATGTGGGACAGGACAGGCCATTTCGCGGGAACATAGTATGGCCCACGAGTCAGACGGCACTCCGGGTAGTCACAGACCAACTTGGAAGAAGGAGGTGCCTTTGTGGGTGTGGGTGTGAGTTTGTGGTTTTGTCTCATGTTCTGAGAATAGGTAGGAAAGGCGGTTTGTTTGTTTTGGAGTGGACTGTTTCTAGTAAGTCTTTTGACGAGGCGAGTGTTTCTATTTTTGTGTATCCCACTGTGTCCCTGGTTGTAGACATTAGAAAAGAGAATGCATCAATGGATGTGTCCTGTCTAGTAGAAAGCTTCCCAGCATTCATCCTGCCCAATTCATGAATGGACTGCGGCTTGCCTTATGGATGGGCAACACCTACTATCTTCCTAAGTTCCTGTTTTCTTCCTGAATTCTGGCCACTCTCCAGAATAGGCTCATGGTTTTGTGTCCAAGATATGTACCACCTCCAAGCTCGGTGACATGGCCATGTACTGGAGAGCTGGAAGGAATGGTGAGCATCTCAGAAAACTCAGATATCAGTGTGACCAGTAAAGTCTCCCTGGAGAAACCCTGCTTTGGGCCTTTTGCTTACCTATTGTTCTGTTGCCCTGAATGTCAGGAAGGCCTTTGCCTCAGGGCACCCCTTTGTGAAGCCTGAAGAAAACAGTTTTCAAATGGAAATGCATGGGCATCACCTGTGGCTCTTTGCTTAATGGCTTTGCAAAGGGATGTGTCTGAATCAGCCTCTTGGCCCTGTGTGAGGCTGTGGCTTAGGTTGTCAGCACCTGACGGATCCAAAGAGAGATCCCATGTGTGCATCCAAAGCCAAATTGGCACAAAAGCAGTCATTGTGGATGATGTCTCTCGCATTCCTCTGTAAGGTTCCTGACCTCCATCAAGTGAGAATAGGGATCCTTCTGGTCAAAGGAGTTCTTCAAAGCCCTGCAGAGGCTAGCCCATAGGTGCTTGGGTTTTCTCATGACTCCAATTCACACAAAGAATCTATACCCGGCAGTCAGTAGGCCTCCAATTGGAGAAGCGGAGCCAGTATTAACGGCAGGCCTATTGGATCACTCCAGGTTCACAGGAAGGGTGTCCAGGCCACCCTGACATTAGGCAAATGAGGGGCAAGGGAGCTTATTGTGGACACTGTCTTGGGCTGTGCCCCTCATGGAAACCTCCAGCCCAGCCAGAGGTTATGATGAGTGTCTATGTGGAAGAAGATGAGGGCCATGTGGCAGTGTTTTGGTTTGAATTGTGGTCATTGGTGTGGCGGTGGGAAGAGATGACTGGGTCCACCTGGGCTTGACCTCTGGTGTGATTCCCCTTGGAGACCGAGTTCTGGAACTGACCTCAGAGAAGTATTGCCGTGAATTGTGTTGGGATTTGAGGAGGCCATGCATGAGAGTCGCCCTTGGAAACTGAGATGTAGGCCCAGGCTGGCTTTCCACAGAGCACTGGGAATCTCAGCCCGGATATCACATGATTTTATTCTTAAAGACCTGGCAGCCATAGTTGAGAGTCAAAACACACATGGACCTCACATTTGTAGACCTCAATGGGCCTGGCTTCCTGTGACCTTTTGGCCACTCTTTGGGAAGCCTTGTTTGTGAGAGTTCTCCAGAGCTTTCGTTGAAATGAGCTTCCTCACCATTTAATGGTTCCTGAAGGAATGGAAACCCACAGTGCCTCTAACTTCATCCTTTAAAAATGGCTAGCTAGATAAATACCATGAGATTTTTGAAATTCCCATGACCAGGTGGCACTGGAGAACCTTTGGATGTCCTGTTCTGCTGATCATGAGTGTACCAGACAGTGCCTTGATTGACTGGGTTTCATGAAAATGGTGTAAAACAGAGATGCCAGTAAGTTGGGGCCTGCTGAGTAGCGGGCCTAGAGCAGTGGTGTGCAGGTGTGTGATAAAACATCTGTGGTGGGGCCATGTGGATCTGCCACTGGCTTCCAAATGGCTTGTGACTGACATGGTGCAGTGAGCAGACCCTTCTATGTAAAGGCATCTTGTTATATGGAGAGGTTTCAGGGCAGTGTTCAGAATCAGGTTGCTATGGTCAAGGGGGCAAGCTCTGTGGGATAGAAGCCTGGCTGGTGCATTCTCCTAGGACCTTGACCCACCACACGTGACAGAACTCCCTCCAGCACGGTGTCCCAGTTGAACTCCTTGTATTTCCTGAAGCAAATTCCAAACTCCCAGTGCAGCAGCAAGAAACACCACGAAAAGTGGAGGATGACCAAATGGCTTCAGAGTCCACACAGGGAGACACTTAGACCCCAGTGGCCACAGTTTACCTGCAAAGAGAGAATTCAGCACTTCTGCCTCATGTTCATTGGAAAATCAGAAACCATGTCCTCCAGGTCACATAGATGCAGACCCAGCTTTGATGGTCTCACTACAAAGGAAGCTAAAGCTCCTGACAACAACATATATTTCAAGTGCCCCACCTCAGAGGCAGTTTCTCACAAAGTCTTTAGGCCAGCAGAGCTCCATGTTTGTGGAGTGTTTACCCTGTCTCCCTTACTTATGGAAACTCCTCTACCACCTCCAAGGTTGTGAACTCCTGAGCATTGTCCATTCCACATACGTATTCACAGCTTTTCTAACTCTTCTCCATGAATTGCGTCTTACTTGTTGCGAAGGTAATGTCAAGGCATTGTTCTGGATGAGAGTGGGAAGGTTTTTGTGTAGCACATATTTGCCTACACATTGGATTCATTTTCCTATTTTCCGTTCGAAATACTGAATCCCTGACACTAACCCATACCCTACTAGATTCTGACTACGAATACTAATATGATGGAGAAAAATAACCCAAACACAATAGAAATACAGGCAGTTCAGAGCAGGCATGGTGTATAGTTGGACTTGCCTTTAGCATTACAAAGGGTAGGTGTTTTAAATCTTGTCCAATTTAATAGAAGTAGTTCTCCATGTGTTTTGAGAGTTAACAAATGTGTGAATTTCTGCCTCCCTTTCTCTGTAGCCTATTCAGCAACATGTATTTTTACATGCACATATAGAATCCTACCTGCTATCCCACGTCCACTCTTGTGAGGTGGCTGACTTGGCAGATACAAATTGTGAGAAGAGATCACTCCTCCTAAATGCTGTTGGAACTGAAAATTCAACCTACGGGTGAGCTTCCTACTTGAACACCATGATACATAAATCCATGTTCAGTAACATAAATATTTTTGGATCTGTGGATGATATATATTTCATGATGAATTTCGATTGGAATATATATTTCTACTTTTTAATGTCTGTGTGTGTGTTCTGTGTGTATGTGTGTGTGTATATACACACACACACACACACACACACACAATATACACAAACTCTCCAGATTTTTCAAAATATGAAATATATGTGTCTTAGTATACACTCCCTAAATTCATCCATGTTCATATATGTGGATTTATAATCAACTTTTCACAAGATTATTCTCAGAAATATTCATCCACCTGAAATACATATTTGTTTCCTAGTGCCGAAAACTAACTTCAGAGAATGGTGCATAGAGATCCTAATATTTCTACAGGAACTGACCCAGTTTAACATCAATGCCAGTAGATTCCTATGGGACATGATGTGTATTTTGACCTTCATTTTTATTCAACACTGATACATTACTATTTCTTCAGTTGATGCACATCATAGGATATGTATTTCATCCTCATGTTCACAAATTTCTAGGCATTTGGTTCACTTTCAATCACTTCCTGCTTCAGAACACATGTATTCCTCCACGTTTCTTGACTGGTCTTTTCATGAGACTTCTTTCCAAACACATTCTTTTCCATTTCCATAATCCCTTTTGAAGCCAAACTCACACCCCCTTCATGGTAAACCATCACCCTAATATCACCATTAGATGTATAACTGGTTGGAATGAATGGTTGTGTATCAATATTAGATTTCCTATATATTTTCAGATATCCATTCAATCCATTATTTAAATTGGAACCAGTTATAATATTTATTCACAGTAGGGTCTATTCATGCATTATCTCTATATTCATAGACCCAGGGTACACCTATTTGTACCCCCAAAGGCTAATTTATATGTCTTCAACATATTACTCCCAGAAATGGTGGAAGAAATACTCATGACACCTGATCTCCATATACATTGTATCACAGTGATATTCTGGACACAAAATGCAAAGGTCACACTTATGATTGTACCAAAGCCTCATTGGAAAGTGAGCATGGATTACTCAAAACATCCTTGTCCAGGTTGCCTAATGCTCTCAAATGTCAATCCTATTGGTGACTACACATTTGTTTCTTCCTAAGATGATATATTCAACCTCAACCCTGTTGAATATGTCTAATCCTCTCACTCACTTTATACTTTGCCTGATTTCCTAATGTCTCTATTGATATCTGCTTTCCTACATATGTTCCCCAGTTCATCATTGTGACTGACCCTTAACATGTGCTGACATTTACATTCACTCTCTAACCGACACCCTATTGCTAAAGAACTTTTGGTCCAAATTTTATACTCACTCTTCTTCCTAAACCTACCAACTATCTTCCTAATCCTACCTACTATCCCTTTTTGACTGGATGTTCTCTTCTACATTCAATCATCCAAGGTACAAGGTCCTGTGCCATTGTATATCGATTTATCTGAGACATCTGTGCAGAAAGTCATTCAAAGCTAAGTAACCCAATCAAGGGCCCAATGCCCTTCTGGCCTTCAAATCTTACTTGGATTTCTGTTTTCATACATATATTTCACCTATATATTATTATAAATATCACAGGTTCCCAATACCATTCATCATCCAGCAGAGTGATTCCTAACCCAAACCGAACAGGTTCTTAACCCTAACCATACACTGTTCCCTCAATCTAACTTTACAGAAGAGCAGGGACAGAGTTGGTCTTACAATACAGGAATGTAGGGGATCTTCCACCTGCTGAGAACCTCAAAGGTCCATGAAGAAATGATCCCTGGAGAAGATGTAGGCCGCTGTGAAGGACCTGAGAGAGCACAAGTCATCTTCCATGGCAAACCACCTGGTCAGGATGAAGGGATGTGTCTGAATGAGCCTCTCTCTTCTTAATGAAGACAAAATGGACCAAAGCAGGCCTGTGTGGAGAGCTGTTCCTTGGTGCCTATGGTTGATATTCCATTCTAACTTGTGAAAGTGTCACAGGAAGGAGGGGCAGCCTCCATCTCATGGGAGCCCTGGAAGCAACTGTTAGGACACAGTGGTTGCCAAGGCAGTGACCTCATTCAGTTCCTGAAGGAAGTGACCTCACCTCACTTCCTTGGTGATGGAACTCTCTGAACTTGGGATCCAGGAAGCCAGGCACCCAGAGCCAGTCCCAGTCCCCGTCCCAGTGGGCTCACTTGTTTGGATTTACCAAGAACAGAGTCAGTCTTTCTTGGTACCTACTGATGTGAGGATGGCCAAATGCCAGGAAAGCTCTGCAGAGGGGCCTTTCCTGAGAAAGCAGGTAGTGGCTCACCGCTGGCTCCTGACAACTTCACAGAGTTGGCCAAGGAGGCCAGATGTGGGACAGGACAGGCCATTTCGCGGGAACATAGTATGGCCCACGAGTCAGACGGCACTCCGGGTAGTCACAGACCAACTTGGAAGAAGGAGGTGCCTTTGTGGGTGTGGGTGTGAGTTTGTGGTTTTGTCTCATGTTCTGAGAATAGGTAGGAAAGGCGGTTTGTTTGTTTTGGAGTGGACTGTTTCTAGTAAGTCTTTTGACGAGGCGAGTGTTTCTATGTTTGTGTATCCCACTGTGTCCCTGGTTGTAGACATTAGAAAAGAGAATGCATCAATGGATGTGTCCTGTCTAGTAGAAAGCTTCCCAGCATTCATCCTGCCCAATTCATGAATGGACTGCGGCTTGCCTTATGGATGGGCAACACCTACTATCTTCCTAAGTTCCTGTTTTCTTCCTGAATTCTGGCCACTCTCCAGAATAGGCTCATGGTTTTGTGTCCAAGATATGTACCACCTCCAAGCTCGGTGACATGGCCATGTACTGGAGAGCTGGAAGGAATGGTGAGCATCTCAGAAAACTCAGATATCAGTGTGACCAGTAAAGTCTCCCTGGAGAAACCCTGCTTTGGGCCTTTTGCTTACCTATTGTTGTGTTGCCCTGAATGTCAGGAAGGCCTTTGCCTCAGGGCACCCCTTTGTGAAGCCTGAAGAAAACAGTTTTCAAATGGAAATGCATGGGCATCACCTGTGGCTCTTTGCTTAATGGCTTTGCAAAGGGATGTGTCTGAATCAGCCTCTTGGCCCTGTGTGAGGCTGTGGCTTAGGTTGTCAGCACCTGACGGATCCAAAGAGAGATCCCATGTGTGCATCCAAAGCCAAATTGGCACAAAAGCAGTCATTGTGGATGATGTCTCTCGCATTCCTCTGTAAGGTTCCTGACCTCCATCAAGTGAGAATAGGGATCCTTCGGGTCAAAGGAGTTCTTCAAAGCCCTGCAGAGGCTAGCCCATAGGTGCTTGGGTTTTCTCATGACTCCAATTCACACAAAGAATCTATACCCGGCAGTCAGTAGGCCTCCAATTGGAGAAGCGGAGCCAGTATTAACGGCAGGCCTATTGGATCACTCCAGGTTCACAGGAAGGGTGTCCAGGCCACCCTGACATTAGGCAAATGAGGGGCAAGGGAGCTTATTGTGGACACTGTCTTGGGCTGTGCCCCTCATGGAAACCTCCAGCCAGATGTTATGATGAGTGTCTATGTGGAAGAAGATGAGGGCCATGTGGCAGTGTTTTGGTTTGAATTGTGGTCATTGGTGTGGCGGTGGGAAGAGATGACTGGGTCCACCTGGGCTTGAACTCTGGTGTGATTCCCCTTGGAGACTGAGTTCTGGAACTGACCTCAGAGAAGTATTGCCGTGAATTGTGTTGGGATTTGAGGAGGCCATGCATGAGAGTCGCCCTTGGAAACTGAGATGTAGGCCCAGGCTGGCTTTCCACAGAGCACTGGGAATCTCAGCCCGGATATCACATGATTTTATTCTTAAAGACCTGGCAGCCATAGTTGAGAGTCAAAACACACATGGACCTCACATTTGTAGACCTCAATGGGCCTGGCTTCCTGTGACCTTTTGGCCACTCTTTGGGAAGCCTTGTTTGTGAGAGTTCTCCAGAGCTTTTGTTGAAATGAGCTTCCTCACCATTTAATGGTTCCTGAAGGAATGGAAACCCACAGTGCCTCTAACTTCATCCTTTAAAAATGGCTAGCTAGATAAATACCATGAGATTTTTGAAATTCCCATGACCAGGTGGCACTGGAGAACCTTTGGATGTCCTGTTCTGCTGATCATGAGTGTACCAGACAGTGCCTTGATTGACTGGGTTTCATGAAAATGGTGTAAAACAGAGATGCCAGTAAGTTGGGGCCTGCTGAGTAGCGGGCCTAGAGCAGTGGTGTGCAGGTGTGTGATAAAACATCTGTGGTGGGGCCATGCGGATCTGCCACTGGCTTCCAAATGGCTTGTGACTGACATGGTGCAGTGAGCAGACCCTTCTATGTAAAGGCATCTTGTTATATGGAGAGGTTTCAGGGCAGTGTTCAGAATCAGGTTGCTATGGTCAAGGGGGCAAGCTCTGTGGGATAGAAGCCTGGCTGGTGCATTCTCCTAGGACCTTGACCCACCACACGTGACAGAACTCCCTCCAGCACGGTGTCCCAGTTGAACTCCTTGTATTTCCTGAAGCAAATTCCAAACTCCCAGTGCAGCAGCAAGAAACACCACGAAAAGTGGAGGATGACCAAATGGCTTCAGAGTCCACACAGGGAGACACTTAGACCCCAGTGGCCACAGTTTACCTGCAAAGAGAGAATTCAGCACTTCTGCCTCATGTTCATTGGAAAATCAGAAACCATGTCCTCCAGGTCACATAGATGCAGACCCAGCTTTGATGGTCTCACTACAAAGGAAGCTAAAGCTCCTGACAACAACATATATTTCAAGTGCCCCACCTCAGAGGCAGTTTCTCACAAAGTCTTTAGGCCAGCAGAGCTCCATGTTTGTGGAGTGTTTACCCTGTCTCCCTTACTTATGGAAACTCCTCTACCACCTCCAAGGTTGTGAACTCCTGAGCATTGTCCATTCCACATACGTATTCACAGCTTTTCTAACTCTTCTCCATGAATTGCGTCTTACTTGTTGCGAAGGTAATGTCAAGGCATTGTTCTGGATGAGAGTGGGAAGGTTTTTGTGTAGCACATATTTGCCTACACATTGGATTCATTTTCCTATTTTCCGTTCGAAATACTGAATCCCTGACACTAACCCATACCCTACTAGATTCTGACTACGAATACTAATATGATGGAGAAAAATAACCCAAACACAATAGAAATACAGGCAGTTCAGAGCAGGCATGGTGTATAGTTGGACTTGCCTTTAGCATTACAAAGGGTAGGTGTTTTAAATCTTGTCCAATTTAATAGAAGTAGTTCTCCATGTGTTTTGAGAGTTAACAAATGTGTGAATTTCTGTCTCCCTTTCTCTGTAGCCTATTCAGCAACATGTATTTTTACATGCACATATAGAATCCTACCTGCTATCCCACGTCCACTCTTGTGAGGTGGCTGACTTGGCAGATACAAATTGTGAGAAGAGATCACTCCTCCTAAATGCTGTTGGAACTGAAAATTCAACCTACCGGTGAGCTTCCTACTTGAACACCATGATACATAAATCCATGTTCAGTAACATAAATATTTTTGGATCTGTGGATGATATATATTTCATGATGAATTTCGATTGGCATATATATTTCTACTTTTTAATGTCTGTGTGTGTGTTCTGTGTGTATGTGTGTGTGTATATATATATACACACACACACACACACACACAATATACACAAACTCTCCAGATTTTTCAAAATATGAAATATATGTGTCTTAGTATACACTCCCTAAATTCATCCATGTTCATATATGTGGATTTATAATCAACTTTTCACAAGATTATTCTCAGAAATATTCATCCACCTGAAATACATATTTGTTTCCTAGTGCTGAAAACTAACTTCAGAGAATGGTGCATAGAGATCCTAATATTTCTACAGGAACTGACCCAGTTTAACATCAATGCCAGTAGATTCCTATGGGACATGATGTGTATTTTGACCTTCATTTTTATTCAACACTGATACATTACTATTTCTTCAGTTGATGCACATCATAGGATATGTATTTCATCCTCATGTTCACAAATTTCTAGGCATTTGGTTCACTTTCAATCACTTCCTGCTTCAGAACACATGTATTCCTCCACGTTTCTTGACTGGTCTTTTCATGAGACTTCTTTCCAAACACATTCTTTTCCATTTCCATAATCCCTTTTGAAGCCAAACTCACACCCCCTTCATGGTAAACCATCACCCTAATATCACCATTAGATGTATAACTGGTTGGAATGAATGGTTGTGTATCAATATTAGATTTCCTATATATTTTCAGATATCCATTCAATCCATTATTTAAATTGGAACCAGTTATAATATTTATTCACAGTAGGGTCTATTCATGCATTATCTCTATATTCATAGACCCAGGGTACACCTATTTGTACCCCCAAAGGCTAATTTATATGTCTTCAACATATTACTCCCAGAAATGGTGGAAGAAATACTCATGACACCTGATCTCCATATACATTGTATCACAGTGATATTCTGGACACAAAATGCAAAGGTCACACTTATGATTGTACCAAAGCCTCATTGGAAAGTGAGCATGGATTACTCAAAACATCCTTGTCCAGGTTGCCTAATGCTCTCAAATGTCAATCCTATTGGTGACTACACATTTGTTTCTTCCTAAGATGATATATTCAACCTCAACCCTGTTGAATATGTCTAATCCTCTCACTCACTTTATACTTTGCCTGATTTCCTAATGTCTCTATTGATATCTGCTTTCCTACATATGTTCCCCAGTTCATCATTGTGACTGACCCTTAACATGTGCTGACATTTACATTCACTCTCTAACGGACACCCTATTGCTAAAGAACTTTTGGTCCAAATTTTATACTCACTCTTCTTCCTAAACCTACCAACTATCTTCCTAATCCTACCTACTATCCCTTTTTGACTGGATGTTCTCTTCTACATTCAATCATCCAAGGTACAAGGTCCTGTGCCATTGTATATCGATTTATCTGAGACATCTGTGCAGAAAGTCATTCAAAGCTAAGTAACCCAATCAAGGGCCCAATGCCCTTCTGGCCTTCAAATCTTACTTGGATTTCTGTTTTCATACATATATTTCACCTATATATTATTATAAATATCACAGGTTCCCAATACCATTCATCATCCAGCAGAGTGATTCCTAACCCAAACCGAACAGGTTCTTAACCCTAACCATACACTGTTCCCTCAATCTAACTTTACAGAAGAGCAGGGACAGAGTTGGTCTTACAATACAGGAATGTAGGGGATCTTCCACCTGCTGAGAACCTCAAAGGTCCATGCAGAAATTATCCCTGGAGAAGATGTAGGCCGCTGTGAAGGACCTGAGAGAGCACAAGTCATCTTCCATGGCAAACCACCTGGTCAGGATGAAGGGATGTGTCTGAATGAGCCTCTCTCTTCTTAATGTAGACAAGATGGACCAAAGCAGGCCTGTGTGGAGAGCTGTTCCTTGGTGCCTATGGTTGATATTCCATTCTAACTTGTGAAAGTGTCACAGGAAGGAGGGGCAGCCTCCATCTCATGGGAGCCCTGGAAGCAACTGTTAGGTCACAGTGGTCGCCAAGGCAGTGACCTCATTCAGTTCCTGAAGGACGTGACCTCACCTCACTTCCTTGGTGATGGAACTCTCTGAACTTGGGATCCAGGAAGCCAGGCACCCAGAGCCAGTCCCAGTCCCCGTCCCAGTGGGCTCACTTGTTTGGATTTACCAAGGACAGAGTCAGTCTTTCTTGGTACCTACTGATGTGAGGATGGCCAAATGCCAGGAAAGCTCTGCAGAGGGGCCTTTCCTGAGAAAGCAGGTAGTGGCTCACCGCTGGCTCCTGACAACTTCACAGAGTTGGCCAAGGAGGCCAGATGTGGGACAGGACAGGCCATTTCGCGGGAACATAGTATGGCCCACGAGTCAGATGGCACTCCGGGTAGTCACAGACCAACTTGGAAGAAGGAGGTGCCTTTGTGGGTGTGGGTGTGAGTTTGTGGTTTTGTCTCATGTTCTGAGAATAGGTAGGAAAGGCAGTTTGTTTGTTTTGGAGTGGACTGTTTCTAGTAAGTCTTTTGACGACGCGAGTATTTCTATGTTTGTGTATCCCACTGTGTCCCTGGTTGTAGACATTAGAAAAGAGAATGCATCAATGGATGTGTCCTGTCTAGTAGAAAGTTTCCCAGCATTCATCCTGCCCAATTCATGAATGGACTGCGGCTTGCCTTATGGATGGGCAACACCTACTATCTTCCTAAGTTCCTGTTTTCTTCCTGAATTCTGGCCACTCTCCAGAATAGGCTCATGGTTTTGTGTCCAAGATATGTACCACCTCCAAGCTCGGTGACATGGCCATGTACTGGAGAGCTGGAAGGAATGGTGAGCATCTCAGAAAACTCAGATATCAGTGTGACCAGTAAAGTCTCCCTGGAGAAACCCTGCTTTGGGCCTTTTGCTTACCTATTGTTGTGTTGCCCTGAATGTCAGCAAGGCCTTTGCCTCAGGGCACCCCTTTGTGAAGCCTGAAGAAAACAGTTTTCAAATGGAAATGAATGGGCATCGCCTGTGGCTCTTTGCTTAATGGCTTTGCAAAGGGATGTGTCTGAATCAGCCTCTTGGCCCTGTGTGAGGCTGTGGCTTCAGTTGTCAGCACCTGACGGATCCAAAGAGAGATCCCATGTGTGCATCCAAAGCCAAATTGGCACAAAAGCAGTCATTGTGGATGATGTCTCTCGCATTCCTCTGTAAGGTTCCTGACCTCCATCAAGTGAGAATAGGGATCCTTCGGGTCAAAGGAGTTCTTCAAAGCCCTGCAGAGGCTAGCCCATAGGTGCTTGGGTTTTCTCATGACTCCAATTCACACAAAGAATCTATACCCGGCAGTCAGTAGGCCTCCAATTGGAGAAGCAGAGCCAGTATTAACGGCAGGCCTATTGGATCACTCCAGGTTCACAGGAAGGGTGTCCAGGCCACCCTGACATTAGGCAAATGAGGGGCAAGGGAGCTTATTGTGGACACTGTCTTGGGCTGTGCCCCTCATGGAAACCTCCAGCCCAGCCAGAGGTTATGATGAGTGTCTATGTGGAAGAAGATGAGGGCCATGTGGCAGTGTTTTGGTTTGAATTGTGGTCATTGGTGTGGCGGTGGGAAGAGATGACTGGGTCCACCTGGGCTTGAACTCTGGTGTGATTCCCCTTGGAGACTGAGTTCTGGAACTGACCTCAGAGAAGTATTGCCGTGAATTGTGTTGGGATTTGAGGAGGCCATGCATGAGAGTCGCCCTTGGAAACTGAGATCTAGGCCCAGGCTGGCTTTCCACAGAGCACTGGGAATCTCAGCCCGGATACCACATGATTTTATTCTTAAAGACCTGGCAGCCATAGTTGAGAGTCAAAACACACATGGACCTCACATTTGTAGACCTCAATGGGCCTGGCTTCCTGTGACCTTTTGGCCACTCTTTGGGAAGCCTTGTTTGTGAGAGTTCTCCAGAGCTTTCGTTGAAATGAGCTTCCTCACCATTTAATGGTTCCTGAAGGAATGGAAACCCACAGTGCCTCTAACTTCATCCTTTAAAAATGGCTAGCTAGATAAATACCATGAGATTTTTGAAATTCCCATGACCAGGTGGCACTGGAGAACCTTTGGATGTCCTGTTCTGCTGATCATGAGTGTACCAGACAGTGCCTTGATTGACTGGGTTTCATGAAAATGGTGTAAAACAGAGATGCCAGTAAGTTGGGGCCTGCTGAGTAGCGGGCCTAGAGCAGTGGTGTGCAGGTGTGTGATAAAACATCTGTGGTGGGGCCATGTGGATCTGCCACTGGCTTCCAAATGGCTTGTGACTGACATGGTGCAGTGAGCAGACCCTTCTATGTAAAGGCATCTTGTTATATGGAGAGGTTTCAGGGCAGTGTTCAGAATCAGGTTGCTATGGTCAAGGGGGCAAGCTCTGTGGGATAGAAGCCTGGCTGGTGCATTCTCCTAGGACCTTGACCCACCACACGTGACAGAACTCCCTCCAGCACGGTGTCCCAGTTGAACTCCTTGTATTTCCTGAAGCAAATTCCAAACTCCCAGTGCAGCAGCAAGAAACACCACGAAAAGTGGAGGATGACCAAATGGCTTCAGAGTCTACACAGGGAGACACTTAGACCCCAGTGGCCACAGTTTACCTGCAAAGAGAGAATTCAGCACTTCTGCCTCATGTTCATTGGAAAATCAGAAACCATGTCCTCCAGGTCACATAGATGCAGACCCAGCTTTGATGGTCTCACTACAAAGGAAGCTAAAGCTCCTGACAACAACATATATTTCAAGTGCCCCACCTCAGAGGCAGTTTCTCACAAAGTCTTTAGGCCAGCAGAGCTCCATGTTTGTGGAGTGCTTACCCTGTCTCCCTTACTTATGGAAACTCCTCTACCACCTCCAAGGTTGTGAACTCCTGAGCATTGTCCATTCCACATACGTATTCACAGCTTTTCTAACTCTTCTCCATGAATTGTGTCTTACTTGTTGCGAAGGTAATGTCAAGGCATTGTTCTGGATGAGAGTGGGAAGGTTTTTGTGTAGCACATATTTGCCTACACATTGGATTCATTTTCCTATTTTCCGTTCGAAATACTGAATCCCTGACACTAACCCATACCCTACTAGATTCTGACTACGAATACTAATATGATGGAGAAAAATAACCCAAACACAATAGAAATGCAGGCAGTTCAGAGCAGGCATGGTGTATAGTTGGACTTGCCTTTAGCATTACAAAGGGTAGGTGTTTTAAATCTTGTCCAATTTAATAGAAGTAGTTCTCCATGTGTTTTGAGAGTTAACAAATGTGTGAATTTCTGTCTCCCTTTCTCTGTAGCCTATTCAGCAACATGTATTTTTACATGCACATATAGAATCCTACCTGCTATCCCACGTCCACTCTTGTGAGGTGGCTGACTTGGCAGATACAAATTGTGAGAAGAGATCACTCCTCCTAAATGCTGTTGGAACTGAAAATTCAACCTACCGGTGAGCTTCCTACTTGAACAACATGATACATAAATCCATGTTCAGTAACATAATTATTTTGGATCTGTGGATGATATATATTTCATGATGAATTTCGATTGGCATATATATTTCTACTTTTTAATGTCTGTGTGTGTGTTCTGTGTGTATGTGTGTGTGTATATATATATACACACACACACACACACACAATATACACAAACTCTCCAGATTTTTCAAAATATGAAATATATGTGTCTTATTATACACTCCCTAAATTCATCCATGTTCATATATGTGGATTTATAATCAACTTTTCACAAGATTATTCTCAGAAATATTCATCCACCTGAAATACATATTTGTTTCCTAGTGCTGAAAACTAACTTCAGAGAATGGTGCATAGAGATCCTAATATTTCTACAGGAACTGACCCAGTTTAACATCAATGCCAGTAGATTCCTATGGGACATGATGTGTATTTTGACCTTCATTTTTATTCAACACTGATACATTACTATTTCTTCAGTTGATGCACATCATAGGATATGTATTTCATCCTCATGTTCACAAATTTCTAGGCATTTGGTTCACTTTCAATCACTTCCTGCTTCAGAACACATGTATTCCTCCACGTTTCTTGACTGGTCTTATCATGAGACTTCTTTCCAAACACATTCTTTTCCATTTCCATAATCCCTTTTGAAGCCAAACTCACACCCCCTTCATGGTAAACCATCACCCTAATATCACCATTAGATGTATAACTGGTTGGAATGAATGGTTGTGTATCAATATTAGATTTCCTATATATTTTCAGATATCCATTCAATCCATTATTTAAATTGGAACCAGTTATAATATTTATTCACAGTAGGGTCTATTCATGCATTATCTCTATATTCATAGACCCAGGGTACACCTATTTGTACCCCCAAAGGCTAATTTATATGTCTTCAACATATTACTCCCAGAAATGGTGGAAGAAATACTCATGACACCTGATCTCCATATACATTGTATCACAGTGATATTCTGGACACAAAATGCAAAGGTCACACTTATGATTGTACCAAAGCCTCATTGGAAAGTGAGCATGGATTACTCAAAACATCCTTGTCCAGGTTGCCTAATGCTCTCAAATGTCAATCCTATTGGTGACTACACATTTGTTTCTTCCTAAGATGATATATTCAACCTCAACCCTGTTGAATATGTCTAATCCTCTCACTCACTTTATACTTTGCCTGATTTCCTAATGTCTCTATTGATATCTGCTTTCCTACATATGTTCCCCAGTTCATCATTGTGACTGACCCTTAACATGTGCTGACATTTACATTCACTCTCTAACCGACACCCTATTGCTAAAGAACTTTTGGTCCAAATTTTATACTCACTCTTCTTCCTAAACCTACCAACTATCTTCCTAATCCTACCTACTATCCCTTTTTGACTGGATGTTCTCTTCTACATTCAATCATCCAAGGTACAAGGTCCTGTGCCATTGTATATCGATTTATCTGAGACATCTGTGCAGAAAGTCATTCAAAGCTAAGTAACCCAATCAAGGGCCCAATGCCCTTCTGGCCTTCAAATCTTACTTGGATTTCTGTTTTCATACATATATTTCACCTATATATTATTATAAATATCACAGGTTCCCAATACCATTCATCATCCAGCAGAGTGATTCCTAACCCAAACCGAACAGGTTCTTAACCCTAACCATACACTGTTCCCTCAATCTAACTTTACAGAAGAGCAGGGACAGAGTTGGTCTTACAATACAGGAATGTAGGGGATCTTCCACCTGCTGAGAACCTCAAAGGTCCATGCAGAAATGATCCCTGGAGAAGATGTAGGCCGCTGTGAAGGACCTGAGAGAGCACAAGTCATCTTCCATGGCAAACCACCTGGTCAGGATGAAGGGATGTGTCTGAATGAGCCTCTCTCTTCTTAATGTAGACAAGATGGACCAAAGCAGGCCTGTGTGGAGAGCTGTTCCTTGGTGCCTATGGTTGATATTCCATTCTAACTTGTGAAAGTGTCACAGGAAGGAGGGGCAGCCTCCATCTCATGGGAGCCCTGGAAGCAACTGTTAGGACACAGTGGTTGCCAAGGCAGTGACCTCATTCAGTTCCTGAAGGAAGTGACCTCACCTCACTTCCTTGGTGATGGAACTCTCTGAACTTGGGATCCAGGAAGCCAGGCACCCAGAGCCAGTCCCAGTCCCCGTCCCAGTGGGCTCACTTGTTTGGATTTACCAAGAACAGAGTCAGTCTTTCTTGGTACCTACTGATGTGAGGATGGCCAAATGCCAGGAAAGCTCTGCAGAGGGGCCTTTCCTGAGAAAGCAGGTAGTGGCTCACCGCTGGCTCCTGACAACTTCACAGAGTTGGCCAAGGAGGCCAGATGTGGGACAGGACAGGCCATTTCGCGGGAACATAGTATGGCCCACGAGTCAGACGGCACTCCGGGTAGTCACAGACCAACTTGGAAGAAGGAGGTGCCTTTGTGGGTGTGGGTGTGAGTTTGTGGTTTTGTCTCATGTTCTGAGAATAGGTAGGAAAGGCGGTTTGTTTGTTTTGGAGTGGACTGTTTCTAGTAAGTCTTTTGACGAGGCGAGTGTTTCTATGTTTGTGTATCCCACTGTGTCCCTGGTTGTAGACATTAGAAAAGAGAATGCATCAATGGATGTGTCCTGTCTAGTAGAAAGCTTCCCAGCATTCATCCTGCCCAATTCATGAATGGACTGCGGCTTGCCTTATGGATGGGCAACACCTACTATCTTCCTAAGTTCCTGTTTTCTTCCTGAATTCTGGCCACTCTCCAGAATAGGCTCATGGTTTTGTGTCCAAGATATGTACCACCTCCAAGCTCGGTGACATGGCCATGTACTGGAGAGCTGGAAGGAATGGTGAGCATCTCAGAAAACTCAGATATCAGTGTGACCAGTAAAGTCTCCCTGGAGAAACCCTGCTTTGGGCCTTTTGCTTACCTATTGTTGTGTTGCCCTGAATGTCAGCAAGGCCTTTGCCTCAGGGCACCCCTTTGTGAAGCCTGAAGAAAACAGTTTTCAAATGGAAATGAATGGGCATCGCCTGTGGCTCTTTGCTTACTGGCTTTGCAAAGGGATGTGTCTGAATCAGCCTCTTGGCCCTGTGTGAGGCTGTGGCTTAGGTTGTCAGCACCTGACGGATCCAAAGAGAGATCCCATGTGTGCATCCAAAGCCAAATTGGCACAAAAGCAGTCATTGTGGATGATGTCTCTCGCATTCCTCTGTAAGGTTCCTGACCTCCATCAAGTGAGAATAGGGATCCTTCGGGTCAAAGGAGTTCTTCAAAGCCCTGCAGAGGCTAGCCCATAGGTGCTTGGGTTTTCTCATGACTCCAATTCACACAAAAAATCTATACCCGGCAGTCAGTAGGCCTCCAATTGGAGAAGCGGAGCCAGTATTAACGGCAGGCCTATTGGATCACTCCAGGTTCACAGGAAGGGTGTCCAGGCCACCCTGACATTAGGCAAATGAGGGGCAAGGGAGCTTATTGTGGACACTGTCTTGGGCTGTGCCCCTCATGGAAACCTCCAGCCAGAGGTTATGATGAGTGTCTATGTGGAAGAAGATGAGGACCATGTGGCAGTGTTTTGGTTTGAATTGTGGTCATTGGTGTGGCGGTGGGAAGAGATGACTGGGTCCACCTGGGCTTGAACTCTGGTGTGATTCCCCTTGGAGACTGAGTTCTGGAACTGACCTCAGAGAAGTATTGCCGTGAATTGTGTTGGGATTTGAGGAGGCCATGCATGAGAGTCGCCCTTGGAAACTGAGATGTAGGCCCAGGCTGGCTTTCCACAGAGCACTGGGAATCTCAGCCCGGATATCACATGATTTTATTCTTAAAGACCTGGCAGCCATAGTTGAGAGTCAAAACACACATGGACCTCACATTTGTAGACCTCAATGGGCCTGGCTTCCTGTGACCTTTTGGCCACTCTTTGGGAAGCCTTGTTTGTTAGAGTTCTCCAGAGCTTTCGTTGAAATGAGCTTCCTCACCATTTAATGGTTCCTGAAGGAATGGAAACCCACAGTGCCTCTAACTTCATCCTTTAAAAATGGCTAGCTAGATAAATACCATGAGATTTTTGAAATTCCCATGACCAGGTGGCACTGGAGATCCTCTGGATGTCCTGTTCTGCTGATCATGTGTGTACCAGACAGTGCCTTGATTGACTGGGTTTCATGAAAATGGTGTAAAACAGAGATGCCAGTAAGTTGGGGCCTGCTGAGTAGCGAGCCTAGAGCAGTGGTGTGCAGGTGTGTGATAAAACATCTGTGGTGGGGCCATGTGGATCTGCCACTGGCTTCCAAATGGCTTGTGACTGACATGGTGCAGTGAGCAGACCCTTCTATGTAAAGGCATCTTGTTATATGGAGAGGTTTCAGGGCAGTGTTCAGAATCAGGTTGCTATGGTCAAGGGGGCAAGCTCTGTGGGATAGAAGCCTGGCTGGTGCATTCTCCTAGGACCTTGACCCACCACACGTGACAGAACTCCCTCCAGCACGGTGTCCCAGTTGAACTCCTTGTATTTCCTGAAGCAAATTCCAAACTCCCAGTGCAGCAGCAAGAAACACCACGAAAAGTGGAGGATGACCAAATGGCTTCAGAGTCCACACAGGGAGACACTTAGACCCCAGTGGCCACAGTTTACCTGCAAAGAGAGAATTCAGCACTTCTGCCTCATGTTCATTGGAAAATCAGAAACCATGTCCTCCAGGTCACATAGATGCAGACCCAGCTTTGATGGTCTCACTACAAAGGAAGCTAAAGCTCCTGACAACAACATATATTTCAAGTGCCCCACCTCAGAGGCAGTTTCTCACAAAGTCTTTAGGCCAGCAGAGCTCCATGTTTGTGGAGTGTTTACCCTGTCTCCCTTACTTATGGAAACTCCTCTACCACCTCCAAGGTTGTGAACTCCTGAGCATTTTCCATTCCACATACGTATTCACAGCTTTTCTAACTCTTCTCCACGAATTGCGTCTTACTTGTTGCGAAGGTAATGTCAAGGCATTGTTCTGGATGAGAGTGGGAAGGTTTTTGTGTAGCACATATTTGCCTATACATTGGATTCATTTTCCTATTTTCCGTTTGAAATACTGAATCCCTGACACTAACCCATACCCTACTAGATTCTGACTACGAATACTAATATGATGGAGAAAAATAACCCAAACACAATAGAAATACAGGCAGTTCAGAGCAGGCATGGTGTATAGTTGGACTTGCCTTTAGCATTACAAAGGGTAGGTGTTTTAAATCTTGTCCAATTTAATAGAAGTAGTTCTCCATGTGTTTTGAGAGTTAACAAATGTGTGAATTTCTGTCTCCCTTTCTTTGTAGCCTATTCAGCAACATGTATTTTTACATGCACATATAGAATCCTACCTGCTATCCCACGTCCACTCTTGTGAGGTGGCTGACTTGGCAGATACAAATTGTGAGAAGAGATCACTCCTCCTAAATGCTGTTGGAACTGAAAATTCAACCTACCGGTGAGCTTCCTACTTGAACAACATGATACATAAATCCATGTTCAGTAACATAATTTTTTTTGGATCTGTGGATGATATATATTTCATGATGAATTTCGATTGGCATATATATTTCTACTTTTTAATGTCTGTGTGTGTGTTCTGTGTGTATGTGTGTGTGTATATATATATACACACACACACACACAATATACACAAACTCTCCAGATTTTTCAAAATATGAAATATATGTGTCTTATTATACACTCCCTAAATTCATCCATGTTCATATGTGTGGATTTATAATCAACTTTTCACAAGATTATTCTCAGAAATATTCATCCACCTGAAATACATATTTGTTTCCTAGTGCTGAAAACTAACTTCAGAGAATGGTGCATAGAGATCCTAATATTTCTACAGGAACTGACCCAGTTTAACATCAATGCCAGTAGATTCCTATGGGACATGATGTGTATTTTGACCTTCATTTTTATTCAACACTGATACATTACTATTTCTTCAGTTGATGCACATCATAGGATATGTATTTCATCCTCATGTTCACAAATTTCTAGGCATTTGGTTCCCTTTCAATCACTTCCTGCTTCAGAACACATGTATTCCTCCACGTTTCTTGACTGGTCTTATCATGAGACTTCTTTCCAAACACATTCTTTTCCATTTCCATAATCCCTTTTGAAGCCAAACTCACACCCCCTTCATGGTAAACCATCACCCTAATATCACCATTAGATGTATAACTGGTTGGAATGAATGGTTGTGTATCAATATTAGATTTCCTATATATTTTCAGATATCCATTCAATCCATTATTTAAATTGGAACCAGTTATAATATTTATTCACAGTAGGGTCTATTCATGCATTATCTCTATATTCATAGACCCAGGGTACACCTATTTGTACCCCCAAAGGCTAATTTATATGTCTTCAACATATTACTCCCAGAAATGGTGGAAGAAATACTCATGACACCTGATCTCCATATACATTGTATCACAGTGATATTCTGGACACAAAATGCAAAGGTCACACTTATGATTGTACCAAAGCCTCATTGGAAAGTGAGCATGGATTACTCAAAACATCCTTGTCCAGGTTGCCTAATGCTCTCAAATGTCAATCCTATTGGTGACTACACATTTGTTTCTTCCTAAGATGATATATTCAACCTCAACCCTGTTGAATATGTCTAATCCTCTCACTCACTTTATACTTTGCCTGATTTCCTAATGTCTCTATTGATATCTGCTTTCCTACATATGTTCCCCAGTTCATCATTGTGACTGACCCTTAACATGTGCTGACATTTACATTCACTCTCTAACCGACACCCTATTGCTAAAGAACTTTTGGTCCAAATTTTATACTCACTCTTCTTCCTAAACCTACCAACTATCTTCCTAATCCTACCTACTATCCCTTTTTGACTGGATGTTCTCTTCTACATTCAATCATCCAAGGTACAAGGTCCTGTGCCATTGTATATCGATTTATCTGAGACATCTGTGCAGAAAGTCATTCAAAGCTAAGTAACCCAATCAAGGGCCCAATGCCCTTCTGGCCTTCAAATCTTACTTGGATTTCTGTTTTCATACATATATTTCACCTATATATTATTATAAATATCACAGGTTCCCAATACCATTCATCATCCAGCAGAGTGATTCCTAACCCAAACCGAACAGGTTCTTAACCCTAACCATACACTGTTCCCTCAATCTAACTTTACAGAAGAGCAGGGACAGAGTTGGTCTTACAATACAGGAATGTAGGGGATCTTCCACCTGCTGAGAACCTCAAAGGTCCATGCAGAAATGATCCCTGGAGAAGATGTAGGCCGCTGTGAAGGACCTGAGAGAGCACAAGTCATCTTCCATGGCAAACCACCTGGTCAGGATGAAGGGATGTGTCTGAATGAGCCTCTCTCTTCTTAATGTAGACAAGATGGACCAAAGCAGGCCTGTGTGGAGAGCTGTCCCTTGGTGCCTATGGTTGATATTCCATTCTAACTTGTGAAAGTGTCACAGGAAGGAGGGGCAGCCTCCATCTCATGGGAGCCCTGGAAGCAACTGTTAGGACACAGTGGTTGCCAAGGCAGTGACCTCATTCAGTTCCTGAAGGAAGTGACCTCACCTCACTTCCTTGGTGATGGAACTCTCTGAACTTGGGATCCAGGAAGCCAGGCACCCAGAGCCAGTCCCAGTCCCAGTCCCAGTGGGCTCACTTGTTTGGATTTACCAAGGACAGAGTCAGTCTTTCTTGGTACCTACTGATGTGAGGATGGCCAAATGCCAGGAAAGCTCTGCAGAGGGGCCTTTCCTGAGAAAGCAGGTAGTGGCTCACCGCTGGCTCCTGACAACTTCACAGAGTTGGCCAAGGAGGCCAGATGTGGGACAGGACAGGCCATTTCGCGGGAACATAGTATGGCCCACGAGTCAGACGGCACTCCGGGTAGTCACAGACCAACTTGGAAGAAGGAGGTGCCTTTGTGGGTGTGGGTGTGAGTTTGTGGTTTTGTCTCATGTTCTGAGAATAGGTAGGAAAGGCGGTTTGTTTGTTTTGGAGTGGACTGTTTCTAGTAAGTCTTTTGACGAGGCGAGTGTTTCTATGTTTGTGTATCCCACTGTGTCCCTGGTTGTAGACATTAGAAAAGAGAATGCATCAATGGATGTGTCCTGTCTAGTAGAAAGCTTCCCAGCATTCATCCTGCCCAATTCATGAATGGACTGCGGCTTGCCTTATGGATGGGCAACACCTACTATCTTCCTAAGTTCCTGTTTTCTTCCTGAATTCTGGCCACTCTCCAGAATAGGCTCATGGTTTTGTGTCCAAGATATATACCACCTCCAAGCTCGGTGACATGGCCATGTACTGGAGAGCTGGAAGGAATGGTGAGCATCTCAGAAAACTCAGATATCAGTGTGACCAGTAAAGTCTCCCTGAAGAAACCCTGCTTTGGGCCTTTTGCTTACCTATTGTTCTGTTGCCCTGAATGTCAGGAAGGCCTTTGCCTCAGGGCACCCCTTTGTGAAGCCTGAAGAAAAAGTTTTCAAATGGAAATGAATGGGCATCACCTGTGGCTCTTTGCTTAATGGCTTTGCAAAGGGATGTGTCTGAATCAGCCTCTTGGCCCTGTGTGAGGCTGTGGCTTAGGTTGTCAGCACCTGACGGATCCAAAGAGAGATCCCATGTGTGCATCCAAAGCCAAATTGGCACAAAAGCAGTCATTGTGGATGATGTCTCTCGCATTCCTCTGTAAGGTTCCTGACCTCCATCAAGTGAGAATAGGGATCCTTCGGGTCAAAGGAGTTCTTCAAAGCCCTGCAGAGGCTAGCCCATAGGTGCTTGGGTTTTCTCATGACTCCAATTCACACAAAGAATCTATACCCGGCAGTCAGTAGGCCTCCAATTGGAGAAGCGGAGCCAGTATTAACGGCAGGCCTATTGGATCACTCCAGGTTCACAGGAAGGGTGTCCAGGCCACCCTGACATTAGGCAAATGAGGGGCAAGGGAGCTTATTGTGGACACTGTCTTGGGCTGTGCCCCTCATGGAAACCTCCAGCCCAGCCAGAGGTTATGATGAGTGTCTATGTGGAAGAAGATGAGGGCCATGTGGCAGTGTTTTGGTTTGAATTGTGGTCATTGGTGTGGCGGTGGGAAGAGATGACTGGGTCCACCTGGGCTTGAACTCTGGTGTGATTCCCCTTGGAGACTGAGTTCTGGAACTGACCTCAGAGAAGTATTGCCGTGAATTGTGTTGGGATTTGAGGAGGCCATGCATGAGAGTCGCCCTTGGAAACTGAGATGTAGGCCCAGGCTGGCTTTCCACAGAGCACTGGGAATCTCAGCCCGGATACCACATGATTTTATTCTTAAAGACCTGCCAGCCATAGTTGAGAGTCAAAACACACATGGACCTCACATTTGTAGACCTCAATGGGCCTGGCTTCCTGTGACCTTTTGGCCACTCTTTGGGAAGCCTTGTTTGTGAGAGTTCTCCAGAGCTTTCGTTGAAATGAGCTTCCTCACCATTTAATGGTTCCTGAAGGAATGGAAACCCACAGTGCCTCTAACTTCATCCTTTAAAAATGGCTAGCTAGATAAATACCATGAGATTTTTGAAATTCCCATGACCAGGTGGCACTGGAGAACCTTTGGATGTCCTGTTCTGCTGATCATGAGTGTACCAGACAGTGCCTTGATTGACTGGGTTTCATGAAAATGGTGTAAAACAGAGATGCCAGTAAGTTGGGGCCTGCTGAGTAGCGGGCCTAGAGCAGTGGTGTGCAGGTGTGTGATAAAACATCTGTGGTGGGGCCATGCGGATCTGCCACTGGCTTCCAAATGGCTTGTGACTGACATGGTGCAGTGAGCAGACCCTTCTATGTAAAGGCATCTTGTTATATGGAGAGGTTTCAGGGCAGTGTTCAGAATCAGGTTGCTATGGTCAAGGGGGCAAGCTCTGTGGGATAGAAGCCTGGCTGGTGCATTCTCCTAGGACCTTGACCCACCACACGTGACAGAACTCCCTCCAGCACGGTGTCCCAGTTGAACTCCTTGTATTTCCTGAAGCAAATTCCAAACTCCCAGTGCAGCAGCAAGAAACACCACGAAAAGTGGAGGATGACCAAATGGCTTCAGAGTCCACACAGGGAGACACTTAGACCCCAGTGGCCACAGTTTACCTGCAAAGAGAGAATTCAGCACTTCTGCCTCATGTTCATTGGAAAATCAGAAACCATGTCCTCCAGGTCACATAGATGCAGACCCAGCTTTGATGGTCTCACTACAAAGGAAGCTAAAGCTCCTGACAACAACATATATTTCAAGTGCCCCACCTCAGAGGCAGTTTCTCACAAAGTCTTTAGGCCAGCAGAGCTCCATGTTTGTGGAGTGTTTACCCTGTCTCCCTTACTTATGGAAACTCCTCTACCACCTCCAAGGTTGTGAACTCCTGAGCATTTTCCATTCCACATACGTATTCACAGCTTTTCTAACTCTTCTCCACGAATTGCGTCTTACTTGTTGCGAAGGTAATGTCAAGGCATTGTTCTGGATGAGAGTGGGAAGGTTTTTGTGTAGCACATATTTGCCTATACATTGGATTCATTTTCCTATTTTCCGTTTGAAATACTGAATCCCTGACACTAACCCATACCCTACTAGATTCTGACTACGAATACTAATATGATGGAGAAAAATAACCCAAACACAATAGAAATACAGGCAGTTCAGAGCAGGCATGGTGTATAGTTGGACTTGCCTTTAGCATTACAAAGGGTAGGTGTTTTAAATCTTGTCCAATTTAATAGAAGTAGTTCTCCATGTGTTTTGAGAGTTAACAAATGTGTGAATTTCTGTCTCCCTTTCTCTGTAGCCTATTCAGCAACATGTATTTTTACATGCACATATAGAATCCTACCTGCTATCCCACGTCCACTCTTGTGAGGTGGCTGACTTGGCAGATACAAATTGTGAGAAGAGATCACTCCTCCTAAATGCTGTTGGAACTGAAAATTCAACCTACCGGTGAGCTTCCTACTTGAACAACATGATACATAAATCCATGTTCAGTAACATAATTTTTTTTGGATCTGTGGATGATATATATTTCATGATGAATTTCGATTGGCATATATATTTCTACTTTTTAATGTCTGTGTGTGTGTTCTGTGTGTATGTGTGTGTGTATATATATATACACACACACACACACAATATACACAAACTCTCCAGATTTTTCAAAATATGAAATATATGTGTCTTATTATACACTCCCTAAATTCATCCATGTTCATATGTGTGGATTTATAATCAACTTTTCACAAGATTATTCTCAGAAATATTCATCCACCTGAAATACATATTTGTTTCCTAGTGCTGAAAACTAACTTCAGAGAATGGTGCATAGAGATCCTAATATTTCTACAGGAACTGACCCAGTTTAACATCAATGCCAGTAGATTCCTATGGGACATGATGTGTATTTTGACCTTCATTTTTATTCAACACTGATACATTACTATTTCTTCAGTTGATGCACATCATAGGATATGTATTTCATCCTCATGTTCACAAATTTCTAGGCATTTGGTTCCCTTTCAATCACTTCCTGCTTCAGAACACATGTATTCCTCCACGTTTCTTGACTGGTCTTATCATGAGACTTCTTTCCAAACACATTCTTTTCCATTTCCATAATCCCTTTTGAAGCCAAACTCACACCCCCTTCATGGTAAACCATCACCCTAATATCACCATTAGATGTATAACTGGTTGGAATGAATGGTTGTGTATCAATATTAGATTTCCTATATATTTTCAGATATCCATTCAATCCATTATTTAAATTGGAACCAGTTATAATATTTATTCACAGTAGGGTCTATTCATGCATTATCTCTATATTCATAGACCCAGGGTACACCTATTTGTACCCCCAAAGGCTAATTTATATGTCTTCAACATATTACTCCCAGAAATGGTGGAAGAAATACTCATGACACCTGATCTCCATATACATTGTATCACAGTGATATTCTGGACACAAAATGCAAAGGTCACACTTATGATTGTACCAAAGCCTCATTGGAAAGTGAGCATGGATTACTCAAAACATCCTTGTCCAGGTTGCCTAATGCTCTCAAATGTCAATCCTATTGGTGACTACACATTTGTTTCTTCCTAAGATGATATATTCAACCTCAACCCTGTTGAATATGTCTAATCCTCTCACTCACTTTATACTTTGCCTGATTTCCTAATGTCTCTATTGATATCTGCTTTCCTACATATGTTCCCCAGTTCATCATTGTGACTGACCCTTAACATGTGCTGACATTTACATTCACTCTCTAACCGACACCCTATTGCTAAAGAACTTTTGGTCCAAATTTTATACTCACTCTTCTTCCTAAACCTACCAACTATCTTCCTAATCCTACCTACTATCCCTTTTTGACTGGATGTTCTCTTCTACATTCAATCATCCAAGGTACAAGGTCCTGTGCCATTGTATATCGATTTATCTGAGACATATGTGCAGAAAGTCATTCAAAGCTAAGTAACCCAATCAAGGGCCCAATGCCCTTCTGGCCTTCAAATCTTACTTGGATTTCTGTTTTCATACATATATTTCACCTATATATTATTATAAATATCACAGGTTCCCAATACCATTCATCATCCAGCAGAGTGATTCCTAACCCAAACCGAACAGGTTCTTAACCCTAACCATACACTGTTCCCTCAATCTAACTTTACAGAAGAGCAGGGACAGAGTTGGTCTTACAATACAGGAATGTAGGGGATCTTCCACCTGCTGAGAACCTCAAAGGTCCATGCAGAAATGATCCCTGGAGAAGATGTAGGCCGCTGTGAAGGACCTGAGAGAGCACAAGTCATCTTCCATGGCAAACCACCTGGTCAGGATGAAGGGATGTGTCTGAATGAGCCTCTCTCTTCTTAATGTAGACAAGATGGACCAAAGCAGGCCTGTGTGGAGAGCTGTCCCTTGGTGCCTATGGTTGATATTCCATTCTAACTTGTGAAAGTGTCACAGGAAGGAGGGGCAGCCTCCATCTCATGGGAGCCCTGGAAGCAACTGTTAGGACACAGTGGTTGCCAAGGCAGTGACCTCATTCAGTTCCTGAAGGAAGTGACCTCACCTCACTTCCTTGGTGATGGAACTCTCTGAACTTGGGATCCAGGAAGCCAGGCACCCAGAGCCAGTCCCAGTCCCAGTCCCAGTGGGCTCACTTGTTTGGATTTACCAAGGACAGAGTCAGTCTTTCTTGGTACCTACTGATGTGAGGATGGCCAAATGCCAGGAAAGCTCTGCAGAGGGGCCTTTCCTGAGAAAGCAGGTAGTGGCTCACCGCTGGCTCCTGACAACTTCACAGAGTTGGCCAAGGAGGCCAGATGTGGGACAGGACAGGCCATTTCGCGGGAACATAGTATGGCCCACGAGTCAGACGGCACTCCGGGTAGTCACAGACCAACTTGGAAGAAGGAGGTGCCTTTGTGGGTGTGGGTGTGAGTTTGTGGTTTTGTCTCATGTTCTGAGAATAGGTAGGAAAGGCGGTTTGTTTGTTTTGGAGTGGACTGTTTCTAGTAAGTCTTTTGACGAGGCGAGTGTTTCTATGTTTGTGTATCCCACTGTGTCCCTGGTTGTAGACATTAGAAAAGAGAATGCATCAATGGATGTGTCCTGTCTAGTAGAAAGCTTCCCAGCATTCATCCTGCCCAATTCATGAATGGACTGCGGCTTGCCTTATGGATGGGCAACACCTACTATCTTCCTAAGTTCCTGTTTTCTTCCTGAATTCTGGCCACTCTCCAGAATAGGCTCATGGTTTTGTGTCCAAGATATATACCACCTCCAAGCTCGGTGACATGGCCATGTACTGGAGAGCTGGAAGGAATGGTGAGCATCTCAGAAAACTCAGATATCAGTGTGACCAGTAAAGTCTCCCTGAAGAAACCCTGCTTTGGGCCTTTTGCTTACCTATTGTTCTGTTGCCCTGAATGTCAGGAAGGCCTTTGCCTCAGGGCACCCCTTTGTGAAGCCTGAAGAAAAAGTTTTCAAATGGAAATGAATGGGCATCACCTGTGGCTCTTTGCTTAATGGCTTTGCAAAGGGATGTGTCTGAATCAGCCTCTTGGCCCTGTGTGAGGCTGTGGCTTAGGTTGTCAGCACCTGACGGATCCAAAGAGAGATCCCATGTGTGCATCCAAAGCCAAATTGGCACAAAAGCAGTCATTGTGGATGATGTCTCTCGCATTCCTCTGTAAGGTTCCTGACCTCCATCAAGTGAGAATAGGGATCCTTCGGGTCAAAGGAGTTCTTCAAAGCCCTGCAGAGGCTAGCCCATAGGTGCTTGGGTTTTCTCATGACTCCAATTCACACAAAGAATCTATACCCGGCAGTCAGTAGGCCTCCAATTGGAGAAGCGGAGCCAGTATTAACGGCAGGCCTATTGGATCACTCCAGGTTCACAGGAAGGGTGTCCAGGCCACCCTGACATTAGGCAAATGAGGGGCAAGGGAGCTTATTGTGGACACTGTCTTGGGCTGTGCCCCTCATGGAAACCTCCAGCCCAGCCAGAGGTTATGATGAGTGTCTATGTGGAAGAAGATGAGGGCCATGTGGCAGTGTTTTGGTTTGAATTGTGGTCATTGGTGTGGCGGTGGGAAGAGATGACTGGGTCCACCTGGGCTTGAACTCTGGTGTGATTCCCCTTGGAGACTGAGTTCTGGAACTGACCTCAGAGAAGTATTGCCGTGAATTGTGTTGGGATTTGAGGAGGCCATGCATGAGAGTCGCCCTTGGAAACTGAGATGTAGGCCCAGGCTGGCTTTCCACAGAGCACTGGGAATCTCAGCCCGGATACCACATGATTTTATTCTTAAAGACCTGCCAGCCATAGTTGAGAGTCAAAACACACATGGACCTCACATTTGTAGACCTCAATGGGCCTGGCTTCCTGTGACCTTTTGGCCACTCTTTGGGAAGCCTTGTTTGTGAGAGTTCTCCAGAGCTTTCGTTGAAATGAGCTTCCTCACCATTTAATGGTTCCTGAAGGAATGGAAACCCACAGTGCCTCTAACTTCATCCTTTAAAAATGGCTAGCTAGATAAATACCATGAGATTTTTGAAATTCCCATGACCAGGTGGCACTGGAGAACCTTTGGATGTCCTGTTCTGCTGATCATGAGTGTACCAGACAGTGCCTTGATTGACTGGGTTTCATGAAAATGGTGTAAAACAGAGATGCCAGTAAGTTGGGGCCTGCTGAGTAGCGGGCCTAGAGCAGTGGTGTGCAGGTGTGTGATAAAACATCTGTGGTGGGGCCATGCGGATCTGCCACTGGCTTCCAAATGGCTTGTGACTGACATGGTGCAGTGAGCAGACCCTTCTATGTAAAGGCATCTTGTTATATGGAGAGGTTTCAGGGCAGTGTTCAGAATCAGGTTGCTATGGTCAAGGGGGCAAGCTCTGTGGGATAGAAGCCTGGCTGGTGCATTCTCCTAGGACCTTGACCCACCACACGTGACAGAACTCCCTCCAGCACGGTGTCCCAGTTGAACTCCTTGTATTTCCTGAAGCAAATTCCAAACTCCCAGTGCAGCAGCAAGAAACACCACGAAAAGTGGAGGATGACCAAATGGCTTCAGAGTCCACACAGGGAGACACTTAGACCCCAGTGGCCACAGTTTACCTGCAAAGAGAGAATTCAGCACTTCTGCCTCATGTTCATTGGAAAATCAGAAACCATGTCCTCCAGGTCACATAGATGCAGACCCAGCTTTGATGGTCTCACTACAAAGGAAGCTAAAGCTCCTGACAACAACATATATTTCAAGTGCCCCACCTCAGAGGCAGTTTCTCACAAAGTCTTTAGGCCAGCAGAGCTCCATGTTTGTGGAGTGTTTACCCTGTCTCCCTTACTTATGGAAACTCCTCTACCACCTCCAAGGTTGTGAACTCCTGAGCATTTTCCATTCCACATACGTATTCACAGCTTTTCTAACTCTTCTCCACGAATTGCGTCTTACTTGTTGCGAAGGTAATGTCAAGGCATTGTTCTGGATGAGAGTGGGAAGGTTTTTGTGTAGCACATATTTGCCTATACATTGGATTCATTTTCCTATTTTCCGTTTGAAATACTGAATCCCTGACACTAACCCATACCCTACTAGATTCTGACTACGAATACTAATATGATGGAGAAAAATAACCCAAACACAATAGAAATACAGGCAGTTCAGAGCAGGCATGGTGTATAGTTGGACTTGCCTTTAGCATTACAAAGGGTAGGTGTTTTAAATCTTGTCCAATTTAATAGAAGTAGTTCTCCATGTGTTTTGAGAGTTAACAAATGTGTGAATTTCTGTCTCCCTTTCTCTGTAGCCTATTCAGCAACATGTATTTTTACATGCACATATAGAATCCTACCTGCTATCCCACGTCCACTCTTGTGAGGTGGCTGACTTGGCAGATACAAATTGTGAGAAGAGATCACTCCTCCTAAATGCTGTTGGAACTGAAAATTCAACCTACCGGTGAGCTTCCTACTTGAACAACATGATACATAAATCCATGTTCAGTAACATAATTTTTTTTGGATCTGTGGATGATATATATTTCATGATGAATTTCGATTGGCATATATATTTCTACTTTTTAATGTCTGTGTGTGTGTTCTGTGTGTATGTGTGTGTGTATATATACACACACACACACACACACAATATACACAAACTCTCCAGATTTTTCAAAATATGAAATATATGTGTCTTATTATACACTCCCTAAATTCATCCATGTTCATATGTGTGGATTTATAATCAACTTTTCACAAGATTATTCTCAGAAATATTCATCCACCTGAAATACATATTTGTTTCCTAGTGCTGAAAACTAACTTCAGAGAATGGTGCATAGAGATCCTAATATTTCTACAGGAACTGACCCAGTTTAACATCAATGCCAGTAGATTCCTATGGGACATGATGTGTATTTTGACCTTCATTTTTATTCAACACTGATACATTACTATTTCTTCAGTTGATGCACATCATAGGATATGTATTTCATCCTCATGTTCACAAATTTCTAGGCATTTGGTTCCCTTTCAATCACTTCCTGCTTCAGAACACATGTATTCCTCCACGTTTCTTGACTGGTCTTATCATGAGACTTCTTTCCAAACACATTCTTTTCCATTTCCATAATCCCTTTTGAAGCCAAACTCACACCCCCTTCATGGTAAACCATCACCCTAATATCACCATTAGATGTATAACTGGTTGGAATGAATGGTTGTGTATCAATATTAGATTTCCTATATATTTTCAGATATCCATTCAATCCATTATTTAAATTGGAACCAGTTATAATATTTATTCACAGTAGGGTCCATTCATGCATTATCTCTATATTCATAGACCCAGGGTACACCTATTTGTACCCCCAAAGGCTAATTTATATGTCTTCAACATATTACTCCCAGAAATGGTGGAAGAAATACTCATGACACCTGATCTCCATATACATTGTATCACAGTGATATTCTGGACACAAAATGCAAAGGTCACACTTATGATTGTACCAAAGCCTCATTGGAAAGTGAGCATGGATTACTCAAAACATCCTTGTCCAGGTTGCCTAATGCTCTCAAATGTCAATCCTATTGGTGACTACACATTTGTTTCTTCCTAAGATGATATATTCAACCTCAACCCTGTTGAATATGTCTAATCCTCTCACTCACTTTATACTTTGCCTGATTTCCTAATGTCTCTATTGATATCTGCTTTCCTACATATGTTCCCCAGTTCATCATTGTGACTGACCCTTAACATGTGCTGACATTTACATTCACTCTCTAACCGACACCCTATTGCTAAAGAACTTTTGGTCCAAATTTTATACTCACTCTTCTTCCTAAACCTACCAACTATCTTCCTAATCCTACCTACTATCCCTTTTTGACTGGATGTTCTCTTCTACATTCAATCATCCAAGGTACAAGGTCCTGTGCCATTGTATATCGATTTATCTGAGACATCTGTGCAGAAAGTCATTCAAAGCTAAGTAACCCAATCAAGGGCCCAATGCCCTTCTGGCCTTCAAATCTTACTTGGATTTCTGTTTTCATACATATATTTCACCTATATATTATTATAAATATCACAGGTTCCCAATACCATTCATCATCCAGCAGAGTGATTCCTAACCCAAACCGAACAGGTTCTTAACCCTAACCATACACTGTTCCCTCAATCTAACTTTACAGAAGAGCAGGGACAGAGTTGGTCTTACAATACAGGAATGTAGGGGATCTTCCACCTGCTGAGAACCTCAAAGGTCCATGCAGAAATGATCCCTGGAGAAGATGTAGGCCGCTGTGAAGGACCTGAGAGAGCACAAGTCATCTTCCATGGCAAACCACCTGGTCAGGATGAAGGGATGTGTCTGAATGAGCCTCTCTCTTCTTAATGTAGACAAGATGGACCAAAGCAGGCCTGTGTGGAGAGCTGTTCCTTGGTGCCTATGGTTGATATTCCATTCTAACTTGTGAAAGTGTCACAGGAAGGAGGGGCAGCCTCCATCTCATGGGAGCCCTGGAAGCAACTGTTAGGACACAGTGGTTGCCAAGGCAGTGACCTCATTCAGTTCCTGAAGGAAGTGACCTCACCTCACTTCCTTGGTGATGGAACTCTCTGAACTTGGGATCCAGGAAGCCAGGCACCCAGAGCCAGTCCCAGTCCCAGTCCCAGTGGGCTCACTTGTTTGGATTTACCAAGGACAGAGTCAGTCTTTCTTGGTACCTACTGATGTGAGGATGGCCAAATGCCAGGAAAGCTCTGCAGAGGGGCCTTTCCTGAGAAAGCAGGTAGTGGCTCACCGCTGGCTCCTGACAACTTCACAGAGTTGGCCAAGGAGGCCAGATGTGGGACAGGACAGGCCATTTCGCGGGAACATAGTATGGCCCACGAGTCAGACGGCACTCCGGGTAGTCACAGACCAACTTGGAAGAAGGAGGTGCCTTTGTGGGTGTGGGTGTGAGTTTGTGGTTTTGTCTCATGTTCTGAGAATAGGTAGGAAAGGCGGTTTGTTTGTTTTGGAGTGGACTGTTTCTAGTAAGTCTTTTGACGAGGCGAGTGTTTCTATGTTTGTGTATCCCACTGTGTCCCTGGTTGTAGACATTAGAAAAGAGAATGCATCAATGGATGTGTCCTGTCTAGTAGAAAGCTTCCCAGCATTCATCCTGCCCAATTCATGAATGGACTGCGGCTTGCCTTATGGATGGGCAACACCTACTATCTTCCTAAGTTCCTGTTTTCTTCCTGAATTCTGGCCACTCTCCAGAATAGGCTCATGGTTTTGTGTCCAAGATATGTACCACCTCCAAGCTCGGTGACATGGCCATGTACTGGAGAGCTGGAAGGAATGGTGAGCATCTCAGAAAACTCAGATATCAGTGTGACCAGTAAAGTCTCCCTGGAGAAACCCTGCTTTGGGCCTTTTGCTTCCCTATTGTTCTGTTGCCCTGAATGTCAGGAAGGCCTTTGCCTCAGGGCACCCCTTTGTGAAGCCTGAAGAAAACAGTTTTCAAATGGAAATGAATGGGCATCACCTGTGGCTCTTTGCTTAATGGCTTTGCAAAGGGATGTGTCTGAATCAGCCTCTTGGCCCTGTGTGAGGCTGTGGCTTCGGTTGTCAGCACCTGACGGATCCAAAGAGAGATCCCATGTGTGCATCCAAAGCCAAATTGGCACAAAAGCAGTCATTGTGGATGATGTCTCTCGCATTCCTCTGTAAGGTTCCTGACCTCCATCAAGTGAGAATAGGGATCCTTCGGGTCAAAGGAGTTCTTCAAAGCCCTGCAGAGGCTAGCCCATAGGTGCTTGGGTTTTCTCATGACTCCAATTCACACAAAGAATCTATACCCGGCAGTCAGTAGGCCTCCAATTGGAGAAGCGGAGCCAGTATTAACGGCAGGCCTATTGGATCACTCCAGGTTCACAGGAAGGGTGTCCAGGCCACCCTGACATTAGGCAAATGAGGGGCAAGGGAGCTTATTGTGGACACTGTCTTGGGCTGTGCCCCTCATGGAAACCTCCAGCCAGATGTTATGATGAGTGTCTATGTGGAAGAAGATGAGGGCCATGTGGCAGTGTTTTGGTTTGAATTGTGGTCATTGGTGTGGCGGTGGGAAGAGATGACTGGGTCCACCTGGGCTTGAACTCTGGTGTGATTCCCCTTGGAGACTGAGTTCTGGAACTGACCTCAGAGAAGTATTGCCGTGAATTGTGTTGGGATTTGAGGAGGCCATGCATGAGAGTCGCCCTTGGAAACTGAGATGTAGGCCCAGGCTGGCTTTCCACAGAGCACTGGGAATCTCAGCCCGGATATCACATGATTTTATTCTTAAAGACCTGGCAGCCATAGTTGAGAGTCAAAACACACATGGACCTCACATTTGTAGACCTCAATGGGCCTGGCTTCCTGTGACCTTTTGGCCACTCTTTGGGAAGCCTTGTTTGTGAGAGTTCTCCAGAGCTTTCGTTGAAATGAGCTTCCTCACCATTTAATGGTTCCTGAAGGAATGGAAACCCACAGTGCCTCTAACTTCATCCTTTAAAAATGGCCAGCTAGATAAATACCATGAGATTTTTGAAATTCCCATGACCAGGTGGCACTGGAGAACCTTTGGATGTCCTGTTCTGCTGATCATGAGTGTACCAGACAGTGCCTTGATTGACTGGGTTTCATGAAAATGGTGTAAAACAGAGATGCCAGTAAGTTGGGGCCTGCTGAGTAGCGGGCCTAGAGCAGTGGTGTGCAGGTGTGTGATAAAACATCTGTGGTGGGGCCATGTGGATCTGCCACTGGCTTCCAAATGGCTTGTGACTGACATGGTGCAGTGAGCAGACCCTTCTATGTAAAGGCATCTTGTTATATGGAGAGGTTTCAGGGCAGTGTTCAGAATCAGGTTGCTATGGTCAAGGGGGCAAGCTCTGTGGGATAGAAGCCTGGCTAGTGCATTCTCCTAGGACCTTGACCCACCACACGTGACAGAACTCCCTCCAGCACGGTGTCCCAGTTGAACTCCTTGTATTTCCTGAAGCAAATTCCAAACTCCCAGTGCAGCAGCAAGAAACACCACGAAAAGTGGAGGATGACCAAATGGCTTCAGAGTCCACACAGGGAGACACTTAGACCCAAGTGGCCACAGTTTACCTGCAAAGAGAGAATTCAGCACTTCTGCCTCATGTTCATTGGAAAATCAGAAACCATGTCCTCCAGGTCACATAGATGCAGACCCAGCTTTGATGGTCTCACTACAAAGGAAGCTAAAGCTCCTGACAACAACATATATTTCAAGTGCCCCACCTCAGAGGCAGTTTCTCACAAAGTCTTTAGGCCAGCAGAGCTCCATGTTTGTGGAGTGTTTACCCTGTCTCCCTTACTTATAGAAACTCCTCTACCACCTCCAAGGTTGTGAACTCCTGAGCATTTTCCATTCCACATACGTATTCACAGCTTTTCTAACTCTTCTCCACGAATTGCGTCTTACTTGTTGCGAAGGTAATGTCAAGGCATTGTTCTGGATGAGAGTGGGAAGGTTTTTGTGTAGCACATATTTGCCTACACATTGGATTCATTTTCCTATTTTCCGTTTGAAATACTGAATCCCTGACACTAACCCATACCCTACTAGATTCTGACTACGAATACTAATATGATGGAGAAAAATAACCCAAACACAATAGAAATACAGGCAGTTCAGAGCAGGCATGGTGTATAGTTGGACTTGCCTTTAGCATTACAAAGGGTAGGTGTTTTAAATCTTGTCCAATTTAATAGAAGTAGTTCTCCATGTGTTTTGAGAGTTAACAAATGTGTGAATTTCTGTCTCCCTTTCTCTGTAGCCTATTCAGCAACATGTATTTTTACATGCACATATAGAATCCTACCTGCTATCCCTCGTCCACTCTTGTGAGGTGGCTGACTTGGCAGATACAAATTGTGAGAAGAGATCACTCCTCCTAAATGCTGTTGGAACTGAAAATTCAACCTACCGGTGAGCTTCCTACTTGAACAACATGATACATAAATCCATGTTCAGTAACATAATTTTTTTGGATCTGTGGATGATATATATTTCATGATGAATTTCGATTGGCATATATATTTCTACTTTTTAATGTCTGTGTGTGTGTTCTGTGTGTATGTGTGTGTGTGTATATATATACACACACACACACACAATATACACAAACTCTCCAGATTTTTCAAAATATGAAATATATGTGTCTTATTATACACTCCCTAAATTCATCCATGTTCATATATGTGGATTTATAATCAACTTTTCACAAGATTATTCTCAGAAATATTCATCCACCTGAAATACATATTTGTTTCCTAGTGCTGAAAACTAACTTCAGAGAATGGTGCATAGAGATCCTAATATTTCTACTGGAACTGACCCAGTTTAACATCAATGCAAGTAGATTCCTATGGGACATGATGTGTATTTGACGTTCATTTTTATTCAACACTGGTACATTACTATTTCTTCAGTTGATGCACATCATAGGATATGTATTTCATCCTCATGTTCACAAATTTCTAGGCATTTGGTTCCCTTTCAATCACTTCCTGCTTCAGAACACATGTATTCCTCCACGTTTCTTGACTGGTCTTTTCATGAGACTTCTTTCCAAACACATTTTTTTCCATTTCCATAATCCCTTTTGAAGCCAAACCCACACACCCTTCATGGTAATCCATCACCCTAATATCACCATTAGATGTATAACTGGTTGGAATGAATGGTTGTGTATCAATATTAGATTTTCTATATTTTGTCAGATATCCATTCAATCCATTATTTAAATTGGAAACAGTTATAATATTTCTTCACAGTAGGGTCTATTCATGCATTATGTCTATATTCATAGACCCAGGGTACACCTATTTGTACCCCCAAGGCTACTTTATATGTCTTCAGCATATTACTCCCAGAAATGGTGGAAGAAATACTCATGTCACCTGATCTCCATATACATTTTATCACAGTGATATTCTGGACACAAAATGCAAAGGTCACACTTATGATTGTACCAAAGCCTCATTGGAAAGTGAGCATGGATTACTCAAAACATCCTTGTCCAGGTTGCCTAATGCTCTCAAATGTCAATCCTATTGGTGACTACACATTTGTTTCTTCCTAAGATGATATATTCAACCTCAACCCTGTTGAATATGTCTAATCCTCTCACTCACTTTATACTTTGCCTGATTTCCTAATGTCTCTATTGATATCTGCTTTCCTACATATGTTCCCCAGTTCATCATTGTGACTGACCCTTAACATGTGCTGACATTTACATTCACTCTCTAACCGACACCCTATTGCTAAAGAACTTTTGGTCCAAATTTTATACTCACTCTTCTTCCTAAACCTACCAACTATCTTCCTAATCCTACCTACTATCCCTTTTTGACTGGATGTTCTCTTCTACATTCAATCATCCAAGGTACAAGGTCCTGTGCCATTGTATATCGATTTATCTGAGACATATGTGCAGAAAGTCATTCAAAGCTAAGTAACCCAATCAAGGGCCCAATGCCCTTCTGGCCTTCAAATCTTACTTGGATTTCTGTTTTCATACATATATTTCACCTATATATTATTATAAATATCACAGGTTCCCAATACCATTCATCATCCAGCAGAGTGATTCCTAACCCAAACCGAACAGGTTCTTAACCCTAACCATACACTGTTCCCTCAATCTAACTTTACAGAAGAGCAGGGACAGAGTTGGTCTTACAATACAGGAATGTAGGGGATCTTCCACCTGCTGAGAACCTCAAAGGTCCATGCAGAAATGATCCCTGGAGAAGATGTAGGCTGCTGTGAAGGACCTGAGAGAGCACAAGTCATGTTCCATGGCAAACCACCTGGTCAGGATGAAGGGATGTGTCTGAATGAGCCTCTCTCTTCTTAATGTAGACAAGATGGACCAAAGCAGGCCTGTGTGGAGAGCTGTCCCTTGGTGCCTATGGTTGATATTCCATTCTAACTTGTGAAAGTGTCACAGGAAGGAGGGGCAGCCTCCATCTCATGGGAGCCCTGGAAGCAACTGTTAGGACACAGTGGTTGCCAAGGCAGTGACCTCATTCAGTTCCTGAAGGAAGTGACCTCACCTCACTTCCTTGGTGATGGAACTCTCTGAACTTGGGATCCAGGAAGCCAGGCACCCAGAGCCAGTCCCAGTCCCAGTCCCAGTGGGCTCACTTGTTTGGATTTACCAAGGACAGAGTCAGTCTTTCTTGGTACCTACTGATGTGAGGATGGCCAAATGCCAGGAAAGCTCTGCAGAGGGGCCTTTCCTGAGAAAGCAGGTAGTGGCTCACCGCTGGCTCCTGACAACTTCACAGAGTTGGCCAAGGAGGCCAGATGTGGGACAGGACAGGCCATTTCGCGGGAACATAGTATGGCCCACGAGTCAGACGGCACTCCGGGTAGTCACAGACCAACTTGGAAGAAGGAGGTGCCTTTGTGGGTGTGGGTGTGAGTTTGTGGTTTTGTCTCATGTTCTGAGAATAGGTAGGAAAGGCGGTTTGTTTGTTTTGGAGTGGACTGTTTCTAGTAAGTCTTTTGACGAGGCGAGTGTTTCTATGTTTGTGTATCCCACTGTGTCCCTGGTTGTAGACATTAGAAAAGAGAATGCATCAATGGATGTGTCCTGTCTAGTAGAAAGCTTCCCAGCATTCATCCTGCCCAATTCATGAATGGACTGCGGCTTGCCTTATGGATGGGCAACACCTACTATCTTCCTAAGTTCCTGTTTTCTTCCTGAATTCTGGCCACTCTCCAGAATAGGCTCATGGTTTTGTGTCCAAGATATATACCACCTCCAAGCTCGGTGACATGGCCATGTACTGGAGAGCTGGAAGGAATGGTGAGCATCTCAGAAAACTCAGATATCAGTGTGACCAGTAAAGTCTCCCTGAAGAAACCCTGCTTTGGGCCTTATGCTTACCTATTGTTTTGTTGCCCTGAATGTCAGGAAGGCCTTTGCCTCAGGGCACCCCTTTGTGAAGCCTGAAGAAAAAGTTTTCAAATGGAAATGAATGGGCATCACCTGTGGCTCTTTGCTTAATGGCTTTGCAAAGGGATGTGTCTGAATCAGCCTCTTGGCCCTGTGTGAGGCTGTGGCTTAGGTTGTCAGCACCTGACGGATCCAAAGAGAGATCCCATGTGTGCATCCAAAGCCAAATTGGCACAAAAGCAGTCATTGTGGATGATGTCTCTCGCATTCCTCTGTAAGGTTCCTGACCTCCATCAAGTGAGAATAGGGATCCTTCGGGTCAAAGGAGTTCTTCAAAGCCCTGCAGAGGCTAGCCCATAGGTGCTTGGGTTTTCTCATGACTCCAATTCACACAAAGAATCTATACCCGGCAGTCAGTAGGCCTCCAATTGGAGAAGCGGAGCCAGTATTAACGGCAGGCCTATTGGATCACTCCAGGTTCACAGGAAGGGTGTCCAGGCCACCCTGACATTAGGCAAATGAGGGGCAAGGGAGCTTATTGTGGACACTGTTTGGGCTGTGCCCCTCATGGAAACCTCCAGCCCAGCCAGAGGTTATGATGAGTGTCTATGTGGAAGAAGATGAGGGCCATGTGGCAGTGTTTTGGTTTGAATTGTGGTCATTGGTGTGGCGGTGGGAAGAGATGACTGGGTCCACCTGGGCTTGAACTCTGGTGTGATTCCCCTTGGAGACTGAGTTCTGGAACTGACCTCAGAGAAGTATTGCCGTGAATTGTGTTGGGATTTGAGGAGGCCATGCATGAGAGTCGCCCTTGGAAACTGAGATGTAGGCCCAGGCTGGCTTTCCACAGAGCACTGGGAATCTCAGCCCGGATACCACATGATTTTATTCTTAAAGACCTGGCAGCCATAGTTGAGAGTCAAAACACACATGGACCTCACATTTGTAGACCTCAATGGGCCTGGCTTCCTGTGACCTTTTGGCCACTCTTTGGGAAGCCTTGTTTGTGAGATTTCTCCAGAGCTTTCGTTGATATGAGCTTCCTCACCATTTAATGGTTCCTGAAGGAATGGAAACCCACAGTGCTTCCAACTTCATCCTTTCAAAATGGCTAGCTAGATAAATACCGTGAGATTTTTGAAATTCCCATGACCAGGTGGCACTGGAGAACCTTTGGATGTCCTGTTGCTGATCATGAGTGTACCAGACAGTGCCTTGATTGACTGGGTTTCATGAAAATGGTGTAGAACAGAGATGCCAGTAAGTTGGGGCCTGCTGAGTAGCGGGCCTAGAGCAGTGGTGTGCAGGTGTGTGATGAAACATCTGTGGTGGGGCCATGCGGATCTGCCACTGGCTTCCAAATGGCTTGTGACTGACATGATGCAGTGAGCAGACCCTTCTATGTAAAGGCATCTTGTTATATGGAGAGGTTTCAGGGCAGTGTTCAGAATCAGGTTGCTATGGTCAAGGGGGCAAGCTCTGTGGGATAAGAAGCCTGGCTGGTGCATTCTCCTAGGACCTTGACCCACCACACGTGACAGAACTCCCTCCAGCATGGTGTCCCAGTTGAACTCCTTGTATTTCCTGAAGCAAATTCCAAACTCCCAGTGCAGCAGCAAGAAACACCATGAAAAGTGGAGGATGACCAAATGGCTTCCCAGTCCACACAGGGAGACACTTAGACCCCAGTGGCCACAGTTTACCTGCAAAGAGAGAATTCAGAACTTCTGCCTCATGTTCATTGGAAAATCAGAAACCATGTCCTCCAGGTCACATAGATGCAGACCCAGCTTTGATGGTCTCACTACAAAGGAAGCTAAAGCTCCTGACAACAACATATATTTCAAGTGCCCCACCTCAGAGGCAGTTTCTCACAAAGTCTTTAGGCCAGCAGAGCTCCATGTTTGTGGAGTGTTTACCCTTTCTCTCTTACTTTGGAAACTCCTCTACCACCTCCAAGGTTGTAAACTCCTGAGCATTTTCCATTCCACATATGTATTCACAGCTTTTCTAACTCTTCTCCTCGAATTGCATCTTACTTGTTGCGAAGGTAATGTCAAGGCATTGTTCTGGATGAGCGTGGGAAGGTTTTTGTGTAGCACATATTTGCCTACACATTGGATTCATTTTCCTATTTTCCGTTCGAAATACTGAATGCCTGACACTAACCCATACCCTACTAACTTCTGACTACGAATACTAATATGATGGAGAAAAATAACCCAAACAGAATAGAAATACAGGCAGTTCAGAGCAGACATGGTGTACAGTTGTACTTGCCTTTAGCATTACAAAGTGTAGGTGTTATAAATCTTGTCCAATTTAATAGAAGTAGTTCTCCATGTGTTTTGAGAGTTAACAAATGTGTGAATTCCTGTCTCCCTTTCTCTGTAGCCTATTCAACAACATGTATTTTTACATGCACATATAGAATCCTACCTGCTATCCCATGTCCATTCTTGTGAGGTGGCTGACTTGGCAGATACAAATTGTGAGAAGAGATCACTCCTCCTAAACGCTGTTGGAACTGAAAATTCAACCTACGGGTGAGCTTCCTACTTGAACAACTTGATACATAAATCCATGTTCAGTAACATAAATATTTTTGGATCTGTGGATGATATATATTGCATCATGAATTTCGATTGGCATATATATTTCTACTTTTTAATGTCTGTGTGTGTGTGTTCTGTGTGTATGTGTGTGTGTGTGTGTGTATATATATATATATATATATATATATATATATATATACACACACACACACAATATACACAAACTCTCCAGATTTTTCAAAATATGAAATATATGTGTCTTATTATACACTCCCTAAATTCATCCATGTTCATACATGTGGATTTATAATCAACTTTTCACAAGATTATTCTCAGAAATATTCATCCACCTGAAATACATATTTGTTTCTAGTGCTGAAAACTAACTTCAGAGAATGGTGCATAGAGATCCTAATATTTCTACAGGAACTGACCCAGTTTAACATCAATGCAAGTAGATTCCTATGGGACATGATGTGTATTTTGACGTTCATTTTTATTCAACACTGGTACATTACTATTTCTTCAGTTGATGCACAGCCCCAGGGAAAGACGGATGGAGCCCGCCTCGGCCCAGCCCTGCCCCGGCCTGCTAAACCCAGAGCTGCCCACTGCCCAATGGGCCCCCTGGAGTCTCCAGCTCAGGGCCTATCAGATTTCCTCCTTAGAGAAAGGGGATTTTAATAATGACTTTCCCAGCGTGACTGGTTATATTGTAGCACTGGAAGGCCAGGCCAGCAAGTGACACCCTGCGGGCAGTCTCTAAAAGTTAAAATTTGTGGCAAACGAAATACAGCTTTCTCCATAGAGCATCTGGGTCACTATTTCAAGACAATTCTAATTCTTTTTTTTTTTTTTTTGGCAGTTGTGGGTGGAACCCAGTGAGCCACACCCCAGCCCAATCCCAATGTTTCTGCACTCATTTTCCCCCAATAACTGGTTTGAAATAACAGTTATTTAGTCTCAACTTAGGTGATTTTAGGAAAGCAGCCACCACCATGAGACCCACGCCGGGGTCCCTGTGACTGCAGGGAAGCTCAGGACACTCCACCATCTTGTGGCCTGTTTTCCTGCCCTCACACTGTCCTCTGGGCTCTCACTGCCCTCTCTCACCAGCCTCCTTCCCCCTGTATATAGTGCATCCTCTCAGCTCCCTCCCCTCCATCCCCGCCCCTCCCTACTCCTTCCCTCCCTCCTGTGCAGGCCCAGGACTTTGGTGGCAGGCAGGCCTGTGCTCTGCAGCTCTGTCATGGACAGCCTCCCCAACCATGTGCCCTGAGAAGGCTCCGCAGATCCCCTGGAGAGACACCTGCCCGCAGAGTTTCTGTGAGGACCAAATATAATTGCATGTGGGAAAGTGCCCAGCCAGGTCCAGACCAGAGCCCATCCCAGACGCCTCTATCCCGATGGCTGATCCCTGGACCTGGTGTCTCCTTCCCCTGCCTGAGACAGCGTCTGAGAAGCCCAGCACCTGCTCCCCTTACACCTGGCGCGGTCACACATCTTGCCATTTCATGCTGCCGTGAGGCCTGCTTTCCCCCTGAGTAGTTGGAAGCCTGTCGTAACGTCATCTCCAGCCCAGAACTCCTCTCTCCACGAGGTGGTCTGCCATCTAGCCTGGTGTTCCCCATCCCAGTGGCTCAAACCCAACACACCCTGCAGCTGCTGGCCATGAAGGAACCCAATGGTCAGCACCAGGCTGTGAGCACGTCCCCCTCACCATGTCTTCTCTGTGCTGCCGTGGCAACCCTGGGGAGAGTCCGAGGGATGATGCCCAGGGTCACCAACGAGGCACAGTCCCACAGACCCCCTCTCTCTCTCCCCGTGGGGCACCCTGCTGCTCCTGACCTCCCGTTGGCCCTCAGGGGCCTTCTGGACCTGTAAGAGCACTGCCTCTGTCACCCATAGGTTCTGATGTGCCACCCACTCCATGTCACCTGACAGCCCTGACCCCAACCCTCCTGCTGGCCAGGGCCTTCAGGACAGTGCTAGCGTGGCTGACGGTCACTCTGCAGATGCAGAACTTAGAACCAAGCTAGAGAAAAGCACAGGCAACATCACCTCTGGTAATTTGCTGGTTCACGGGAGAACTGCGCTCTCCTGTGGCAATCCAGACGGCCAGTGTGAAGAGCGCAGCACAGAAAAAAGCACACAGTAACCAGCCCACACTCCCAACCCTGCCACGCACCTCCAGATCACCACCTCCCCAGAGCCCAGCAGAGCCTGGGCCAGGCTGCGGCCTCTCTCAAGAGTCCAGATGCATAAAAACCCACATGTCCTGCATGCACTTACGAGGAATCTTAAATTTAAGTACCACAGACAATCCAGCTAGCCGTGGGATCTCACCAAAGTTCACAGGACTTAAATGGTTAAACCGCACACGGGCACTGACATGGACTTTTAGCAGAAGCATCTAGATGCTGATCTTCGTCTGGGAAGGCTTTTTATGACCACTGAGGTAAGCAGAGTGGGATGTGTTCTTAATAGCAAAGAAACCTCTCCAGTGGTCTTGCTCGGGGTCATTAAGTGTATTTCCTCTACTAAGTAATTCATGGAACTTCAGCCTTGGGAGGAAAATCTGCACTCCTACCAATTTAAAGCAGAAGATCATCTGGGGCCTTCCTGTTCTGCTGCAGGGGAACTCTGCAGAAGGAGAAGGACATTGGGTCTCATGGGCTTTGTTCCTCTGAATGCCCAGTGAAGAGGAGACCAAGGACTGCAGAAACCACGAGTGGACAGCAAAGCGCAGACGCCCTCACCGAGGACACTCCGGGCTGGCCAAGGACACTCGGGGATGGAGGGGAAGGCTGTCCAAAAGTCACACAGTCGTATTTGGATTCTGTTTGACCTGGAGCATATTTTAGATGATTTGAGAGAAATGAAGCACGTGCTGCCTTCTAACACTACAATCACATTAGGGAGATTGGAGTTTAGTAGAGACTATTTACAGAAAATATCTCCAAAATATTTTCTGTGAGCTGAAATGTGAGTGGCATTAGAAAGATACAAGTAAATGGGGTGGCGTTTGGGAAACAGAAAATACACTTCCTACTGAGGGGGTTGGTTGTATTGTCAAAAAAAAAAACCTTAACAGCACAATTTGGTAGATTTGTTCCCCAGTACTTTCCCACATGCTCCACTCTTCTGGATCACAGGATCACAGTTATAATGCACTAATTAAAATGATGATAGAAGGTAGATCAGCACAGTAGAGGGCATGGATTGGGGAGGCAGTAAAGATTAATTTTCTCATTAATCTTTACTCCAAAAGTTAATGAGAAAAACACTGAAAAAATAAAAAAGAACTCATCACATTACGTGTGAATTTTTATCTAAAATACAGAATGATCCTGGGATTCTCAAGAGGGCAGCGTAAATCCTCATGGAGACAGCCAAGTTTCACTTGAGGACATACTGAAAACCGCCAAGATCCTTCAGAGCGGATCCTAGGAGGGCCTTACTCTTCTTCAGTACAACTTGGAAGTCTTCGGACTTTTTCTGCGGATTTTTTCTGGCCCTATCTATAGCTACACAGCCAGATTTCCACTGAAGATTATTTGACTGGCACAGGGTTGTCTACTGGGTTTTCTGGGGAGTAGATCTCCAGATGAGAATTTGTGTACAACTAGGTTACTGGGCAGGTGAGGAAAACATGGCCACGTGGGTAAGGGACCTGAGGTGGGCAGGCAAGTGGCCACTAAATTCTAGGTTAACCCAGTCACCACCCAAGAGGGTCCTGGGGACTTCTGGGAGACAGAGAAGAAGAGGTGCCCAGAGACGGCTCACCAAGGGGTGAAGCCCCCGCTGGGGTACAAATGCACTAGCCCTCAGCAACAGCGGACTCCACTCTCAGCCGGTGTTGGTCCCCAGTAATTCCTCTCTGCTCTGCTGCAGGAGCCCCAAACTGGGTTTGGTGGCCAGAGAAAGCCCTCAGATAAAATAGTGCAGGGCCAGAGGGAGTTGGAACAGGGCCTTTTAAAAAATAGTGCTATTTGGTAAGTTTTTATTGGTTCTTTTTACTTATACATAACAATAGGATTCAATCTGACACAATTATAAAAGCATGAAATATGATTTGTTCTAATTCAGTGCCCAGGACTTCCCCTCCTCCTCTCCTCCCCCCTCCCTCTGTTCCCTTTCCTCCACTCTATTGATCTTTCTTCTATTTATTTACCATTTAGGTTTTTTTGAACTTAGTGTCTTGTGGATGTATGTGATGCTGAGCTCACTGTTCACACCTGTACACGGAGAGTCAGCTCAGACGAATCCCACTGTGTTTCCCTACCCCACCCCTCCGCCCTTCCCTTCACTCCCTTTGTTGACTCCACTGATCTTTCTTCCATTTGTTTTATTCCCCTCCTGTTTATATCGGATTAGCTTCTGCATATTAGAAAAGTTATTCAACCTTTGATTTGGGGAAGTAGCTTATTTCACGTAGCACGATAGTCTCCAGTTCCATGTATCTACCAGCAAACGCCATCATTTCTTTTTACTTTATGGCTGAGTTATGCTCCATTGTGTACCTGCAGCACATTTTCTTTGTCCATTCATCTGTTGAAGGGCACCTGGGTTGGTTCCGCAACTGAGCTACTGTGAACTGTGCTGCTATACACAGTGGTGTGGCTGCGTCACCATAGTGTGTTGCTATTGGAGCTTTGGATGTGTACGGAGGGTGGGCAACTGGTCTGGTGGTTCCAGTCTTCTGAGGCTCTCCACACTGCTGGGAACGGGGCCCTGAAATGTTCACTGCAAGGACACCACTTGGCAGGACTGCAGCAGGCTCTGTGCAGTGCTGGCACGGTAACATGGGACGCTCATGCCCCAGGCAAGGGGAAGCCCCTGCAAAGCAGCCCGTGGACCTCGTCCTCCGTGGCAAAGCCTTGGGAGTGAGCTGACTCCTCCACTCCCCTCTTCTGGTCACTGGATAAAAGAACACAAGCAATCCTAGAATCAAGACCAGAAAGGCTTGGCCACGGCTGAAGTGAGCTCTGGCCTCAGTGACTGACACACCCGCTGCCAGATGCCGTGGCAGCCTCCCCGCTTAGTTAAGGCCATTTAAGAAACTTGCAAAAAGCTGATGCCAACAGATCAGAAAACATTACACGGATTCTAAAGTTGTCCTAACATGAATTATTATATCTGGAGTCTGGACCGGCTGTCTGATGACCGCCCAGGGGTGCTCGCCTGCAATGTCAGTCCCAAGAGGACAGGGGTGCGCACGGCTTTGCTCAGTCCCCACCAGCTCCTCTCCTGAGGAGATAAAATCCCACAGTGGTGAGGAATCCTAGCGGCTAGGACCTCACCACGGAGGTGGTAGAGGGAGGCAGGACCCAACAAAAACCACCCATTTCAGGACACGGGGTGAAGAAAGAAACCGGCAGAGGGGGACAGCTGTGTTTTCCACCTCCTGCTCTGCCCGTCATGTCCCTGTGGCCATGTGCTCTGGCTGGCCCAGCTGCAAGGATGGGAGCATTAATAACAGCTTCAGACAGTAAGATGGCAAGTCAGATAGCCCCTGGTGGAGGAGTGAGGTGAAGACCAGCAGAGGTCCACCACAGCGGCTCTCCCTTCTCCCCAGGCACTGGGGGGACACTGCTCTAGGTGCTCGCATGTGACAGTGGTGTCCAGGGGGATGAGAAACAGAAATGGTGTGCACCCCTCCAAGCCTGGCCATCCAACTCCCCACCGCATCTCCTGTTCTGACCAAGGTCTGGAAGCCATGTCCAACCGGGGACTCTGAGGCCCAGGTTTTAGCAGGCTGCAGGCAAGAGAGTGGGTCCCTGTGTGGAGACGTGTTCAGCTGCCCAGAGCACTGGCCTCAACACTCATGAACCAAAGCACAGACTTCTGGAGGGTTCTGCCAGTGCACGTGGGGGCCCGCCGTTACGGACGCGTCAGTCCTGACCTGAGCAATCTCCTGGTCTCTCTGAAATTCCTCTCAGTCTTCTAATGCGGTGCTTTTCAAACTCTGGGAGAAGGGCTGGTTTTCTATGTTTTATTTTTTAAATTTCCAACCTACAGTGGCAAATAATTTTGTAAAGTAAGATGAATTACTCCCAAATAAAATGAAAAAGTATATATCTAAAATATAAACACAAGTTTATTCCTGGCCTTAATAGACATCAAATGGCTGTAACATTTCTAAGCTTTCTTTGCTCTGATGTATTCTTTTATAATCTCCTTTTTAAAATCGGTGGGGAGGATTCTAAAATCCAACAACAATAAAAACCGGTAATCCAGTTAAAAACCAGGCAGAGATCTGAGCAGATGCCTCACCTGAGAGGGTAGGGAGAAGGTGGACAGGCCTGGAGAGATGTTTAGCATCATGGGCCAGAAGGCAACTGTGAGTTAAAACAATGCCACACCATTTGCACCTATTAGAATGACGAAAATTTTTTAAAATGTTGAAAAAAGCAAAGTGAGTGCTGGTGAGGATGCAAAGCAACTGGAACTCTTTCTCACTGCTCCTGAGAGGGCAAGTGATCTCACCCATTTGGAGGGCAACTTGGCAGCTTCTTACAGAGCTGAACACAGCAATCCCAGTGCTTAGGTGATTACCCAGCTGGCTCTAAAACACGTCCTCACAAACCCAGCATGCCAATGCCACGCACATCCATTCACAGTCACCAAAAGCCCGAAGCAACCAGGGTAGAGATCGGGCAGGTCCGGGGAGGAGCAAACTGTGGTCCCTTCACACACGGCGACACGCTTAGCAATCTCAATAATGAAGCATCCATCCACACCAAGGAATGGCTGCTTCTTCAGTGTGCACGGCAAAGTGAAAGAAGCCAGGCTGGGAAAAGATCCAGAATGCACATTCCATTATACGACGGGGAGAAGAGAAAAATGCCAGAGACAGTGCAGGAAATGGAGGGTGGGGAGGGGAGCCAGGATAGATGGTCCAGTGTCCCACCGTGTCCCCCAGGACTCAACTCTTGGAGATCCCGCGAAGACTTTTCCTTCTAACGTCCATTTGTTTAAAGACTACCAGAGCCTCTCCAAGTTTGTGCTGGGATGTGGAGTCCACTGGGAGTTCTCATCCCACTTCTCTTTATTAGTCTAGAAGTTTGGAAGAAGGGTGGAGGGCTCTGAGGACTGGCTGGAGCACACCAGGACGCCGAGTCTGGAATCTATGGCTTCCAGCATTTCTGGGCAATTCTTTTTTTTTTTTTAAAAACAAAATTCACATTTTATTTAGATTGAAATAAACTATACAAAATTGATTTTCTTCACCAAAAATAACAGCAATATTTTCTGTATTATTTCTAGATAAACCATGAAACATTTATTTTGTAGGTTTTCCAGGTTTTGCTTATAAATCAAGACGAGGCAGTAGATATAGTCATGGAAAAAGAAAACAGACAAGTTGCCCATATCCACAGCCTCTGATTCTGTCTTGACCGTGAAGCAAAAGTGTTCACCATTTACCTGCTAAAATGAAGGTGTAGGCTTATGAAGACGTAGGCTCAACAAAGGAATGTAAACAGCAACAACCAGATGTGGAACAACTACAGCAAGCTCTTCCACTCAAATTTTAACTGTAACTTGTTCTTTAAGTTCTTTTGATAAAGACAAAATCTATACTGAAATCTGTTTGGTGAGCTCACAACTCTGGTTAATTCCCTTAATTGTCCATTACAGATTTTAACACACTTAAAACTCCTAATAGTCAAAGGTCAACAGTAGGCTTCATTGTAACATTTCATAAGATGCATTCTTTTCTTATACGTCCTCAAAATTTATTTCTTCAAAATTGATAATAATACCTGACAACTGGATCCATGGTAATAATACATTTTATAACCTAAAAGACTTAACTAAAACAATTTCAGAGTGCTACTAGCAGAGGTCACGCAGAGGTGAAATGTGGTACTTCCAATGCAGTCTTCTGGAAGAACAGACAATTTTTCAAAGCATGAGAGCTCAAACAGGTGCCATGTACATAGGCAGATTACCAATGGCTAATGTATTCATGAGGCCTGTAGGCAAAGATATTCAGTGATAAGTGACCTACATATACCTTACGGCTTTTCTTCCAAATATCAAATATAAGAGAAAGCCCATTTAAAAAGTCTTTTAGGTATTTTCAACAGTTTCTGAATTATCTGTAGGAAGCTCTGACTTAGTTGTATATAGTTTGATATATGTGTCTACCATTAAATCCAGATCATGTTTTATATCAAAATTTATGTTAAGCAAAGCCAAGTTACTTGACCTTTGGTCTGTCAAAGTGTTCCTCAAGTATGCTTTAAGACGCTTTCATCCATTTTCATAGTGTTCATTCTCAACCTTCATTACAGGAAGAATACACAGGACCTTCAGCAAAGCATATACATTAGGAAAAAACTTGATATCAGGCAAATGAAGGGCTTCATAAATGGTGGATGGAAGCTCTATATCTTTCCCTCGATGTTTCCATTTGATTCTCCAACAGTGTAGCTCAGCTGAAAGCGTGTCGGGATTAGGCAAGTCACTTCTGTACATGTCAGCATAGTGCTCCTCTGATGTATTAAATTTGAGCTGTCCCATGACTGACGGTACAAGAGATAAGCATTTAAGAGCTTTGAGGTGCTGTTCTGAAAATATATCTTTAAGTTCCTGAATGATGTGTTCCACTGTTGGAACACTTAGGGTTTCTTTATAGTAACTTTCAGAGGTTAGCTGAGATTCCAGGTTACCCTGCTGAGCCCTATGAAATTTCCCAGGAAGTTTCATCTGAATATCAAGTTTGGTTGCCAAATTTGTTGCTTCCTCAAACCAAAACTCATGATAAACTTCAATATTTTCCATTACTTCATTGAGTGAATGTAGTACTGCAGTTAAGCTACTGGCAGCAAAGAAGACATCAGAAGTTTGTCCCTGGAGATTTTTCCCAAAGGCTCTTGTAAAAGATAAGACATTTTTAAGAACAACAATGGTAACAATGAAATCAAAATCTGTTACTGCACTACAGAGTACAAATGCTCGACCAGTTATACAATTATTCCATCTAATATTTGTGTCACTATTTATACCATCTAAACATAAAACAAGTGCTTGCAGGAGATCCACCAAAATTTCAAAAGCATCATGCCTGCCTGTCCACTGAGAATGGCAAATTTCCTTCAGTTCTTTACCCCTTTCTTCACTGTTCTGAAAAAGAACAGAAATTACATTGTCAAGTTCTAATAGCAGTTGTGGTGATCGATGGAAAAAAGAACAAACTTCTTCGATTGTTCCTAATGCAACAGACACCCCCATCACAGGCACTGATTTTGCTAACCACATGTTTAAGGTACAGGAAGAGCAGAGTGTGTAGATAGCTTGAGGGTATTTCTCTAAAAGTCTAGAAGCAACAACTTTCATTTTGGAAGAGAATCCGCTAGACACAATGTAAGCCTGGCCACAACAATACTCCATATTTAGTCCCCACTTCTCAGTTATGGTAGTGTGAAATTTCACAGCCAAAATTTCTGCATCAGCTTCATAAGGCAGGAAGCCCACAAATTCCTCTCTCAAGTTATGAGACTCATCTACAAACCTCACCAACACTGGAAGGTGCTCTTCCCCTGCTATGTCCACCACATCATCAGTGATAATGGAAAAGAAGTGCGAGTCTCTCACTTCCCTGAGGGTTTCTTCCTGGATGCAACTCTCACAGATCTCCAGCATCTGTTTCTGTTGTGTTTTTGAACAGAACAATGTGTTAACTGCGGTGGTCTCAAAGCGTTTTCTCAGGACCTCTTCACCAGAATTTATCCGGCATTCCAACAGGGCCTGAAAGTTATCAGGAGTGAAGAGACCTTCTGGGATTTCATCAGCCTCATGCCCGTCCAGAGGTATATTTTGTTTTCCCATAAGAATCAAAATTTCAAATAAAGATTTTAAGTACTCTTTGTTTTCCTTCTCTTCAAGGGTTAAAGGCAAAATATCTTCATCCTGTTCATCACCCCCTTCTTCTGCACTGGGGTTCTGAGCATTGCTATTGTTTGTTTCTTTATGTTTTTGTTCCTGTTCAGAAGTTTCATCAATTTTTTTCTGTTTCAGTGTCCTGATTTCATCTTCACTCAATTCTTTTATTCGTTTTCTGTGTCTACTATGTGGATTGTTCAAATGACTGGTAAGATCAAATATTGTTGGTATTGCATTATCTCGAAGTACTGTCCTATAAGGATTAGTTCTACAGATCATAGAGGTCTCGAAGTGTTTGGCACATAATCGATAATGTTTATTCAGTTGATCAGGTGTTTTATCTTCCAAGTCAGCTCTCCTACAATTCTCCACCCACTTCTGGCATCTGGCCGGACCCCGCGGGAACCTGAAGAAGGCCAGGTCGGACTGCGTGCTCTTCCGCGTGCAGTTGGGGGCAGCGCAGAAGTTCGGCATCCTCGCCCGCCTGCCGGCCGGCCCAGCCCTCCCCTCCCCGCCTCCTCAGGGCAGCCACCCGCCCGTCGGGGCCCGGGGAGGAGAGCCAGGCTGGCCGGCCTGCTCGGCAGGGCCGGCGCGCGGGGCTCTGGGCAATTCTTAAAGGCCACTCAGCAGGCATTCGGTCCTAGCAAAAAAAAAGAAAAAGAAAAAGATGATGATTACATTATTGGTTGACGGGAAAATGTGGTCATCGGTGGGAAAGCATCAGCAGTGAAGGCAGCAGGTGGGGAAAAGCGAGACCGCGCCAAGGAGAGCAAGACAGTCAGGGCACTAGCCGTCTTAGATCCCCCACCAGTCTCCACCAGGGGCTTGATTGAAAGACATTGTAAATTTGTGACATATACTGATTAGGGCAGCTTGCCCAGTAGGTGTGGGCTGAACCCATTAATCAGTCAGCGAGGAGCTGAGTATCACTTTTATTTCATATTTAAAATCCAGCTTTCCATATGGGATTCAGGGCCCTGGAGCCCTCCGCAGGGTAAGGCCCATGGCCACCAGCCTCTGTGTGGGTTCTGCCCTCTGGGTTCCCCAGGGCCAGCCAGCTCTGCCTCTGCCTGTTCCCTGTGGTTTGCTCACCCAGAAGTAATTCAGGGGCTACTTTTAATTAACTGGCCAATTTGTCTCTCCACCTGCTCTGGCCACTCCCCTGAGACTGGCCACACTGGGGAGCCTAGCTCCAGCCCCGGGTGCTGTGGGCTTTGGCCCTAGTGACCCTGGGGTCAGTCTTCTAAGGAAAATGTTACCAAGTGGGTCCACTCCACACTGCTTTTCTTGCCTGATGATAGACTTGTAAAACTGGAGGGAATCTAAGAGATTTCCCCACCCAAAACCTCCTGATGAGGAAACAGAGGTGCAGAGCCGTGAATAACTTGTTTCAAGTTCGTGCCATTTTGTGGGTGAGTCCTAGTCTCTATCTACCTCCCTCTTCCTTGGGCACTTCCTCCTGCCTGCCCTTTCCTCTTCACCCCCTGGTGAATTCAGCCTCTGTGTCTAGCTGGCCTGGGTGCTGTGCCAGGCCACCTCCACCCTGCTGACCTATGCCTCCCCATCTTCCTGTCAATCATTGCCCCCTCTTATCCACACGGATCAATCTCCAAGACCTCACTCACGCTCTGTGGCCTTGTCCAGACCTCCGCTGCCCAGGACTTGCTGGGGAGCTCCCTCTGGACTTCCGCACTGCAGGGTGCCCAGTGTGTGAGAAAGAGAAAGGCCAGTGCTCCATGTTCAAAATACAGCCTGTAGCCTTCACTGGGTTGCAGGATCCCATGATGACCATTATCAGTACCAGCCTTACTCTGTCTGCCCCAATTTTAAAATGAGCCACCGAGTAGACTGCAACCCAGGCGCTCCTATCAGGGAGAGGGCGCACAGTGTCGAGGTAAAAGCCTCGGACCACCCCCAGGGGTGCCTACCTGTGGGTCTTCTCTGCTAGCTGTCCTTCTGGGCTCTGCCCCCAGCTGCTTCCCAGTGCAGGCTAGAGTCCTGGAGGCACAGTTGCCAGTTCTCCTCCTCTTCCTCATCCCCACCTCCACAGGCTGCTGCTGCGTGATTCCAGACATTCCACGCTGCGGGTACCAGCAGCACCTGGAATCACCCCAACACACATGGCCAAGCCAGCTAACTGCGTCTCTGCCTCCTAAGCCCCTTGGATTCCCTCTGCTCCTATCCACCTTCGCTGCCCCTCCAGATGAGCGGCCCTTCAGGGATGAGGTGGACTCTGCCCTCTTGCAGTGGCCATTGAAAGCTGATTCACAGGACTGGGGGGTTCCTCAGAGCTCCTCAAAAGAACTGGAGCTGGCAGGAGCAGAGGAGGAGAATGCGCCCCCCGGTGCCTGGTGGGCAGCCCTGCTGCCCACTGCACCCACACAAACCAGCTCAGGAGCCCAGGGTCCACAGTGGTTCTTTGTTCCATAGTCTTAACCTTTTAATTCTATGAAAATTCTGGTAGCGTCGTTGTAGTGGCAACTGTCAGGTTTTAACATTCCCTGTTTTCAGCGCGGTAAACTCTTCTGGCTCCTCTCTGGCTTTACTCCCGGGGACAGTGGCGCTTGCCTGTCATCCCAGCTACTCCAAAGGCTGAGCAGGAGGATTGCAAGTTCAAAGCCAGCCTGGAAAACTTAGCAAGACTCTGTCTCAAAATAAAAAATAAGAAGGGCTGGGGTGTGGGCTGGGGCTGGGGCTCAGCAGTGGAGCGCTGGCCTAGCACATGTGAGGCCCTGGGTTCTATCCTCAGCACCACATAAAAATAAATAAAATAAAGGTATTGTGTGTGACTACAGCTAAATAAAATTAATAACTAAAAAAAAAAGAAGGGCCAGAGTGTAGCTCAGTGGTACAAATCAGTACCACTCAAACCCAGTACCAAAAATACATAAATACTTACCACAGCCTAGTAATCGATAAGCCCAGTCTGATGGGTTTCAGCAGACGAATTTCTGACATTCACCCACAGCCACACTCAGACAACTGAGGGTCTTCCCAGTCACGCAGCCCAGGCCTCCCCTGGCCCCAGCCCCATTGCTATCTTGGTTTTGGGCAAGGTCTGATCTGCTTTTGGCCCCCCTAATTTTTTCAAACCCCTTCTTAGTGGGATCATGGTAACTTGCAACGTCCCAGATGTGTGTGCCTCGGGTTGGATTGCTGACCCTTCTTCCTACTTATGAAGTTCCTGCTTCCCTTATGCAGTGTCCAGTTGACGGACATGGGTGGTTTGGGTTTTCACTATGATAAATCACTTGGTTTGAATGCATACGGGTCTTAAATGGACATATTCCTCATGGGGAAAGGGCTAGAGTTGGGGTTGCTGAATCATGAAGTAAGTTATGTGAAACTTGAGACCAACCACAGGACTGCTTTCTGAGGGCCTGCCGTTCTCCCAAAGCACCTAGCCTTTTGGACTCCCAGCCACCCTTGCTTTGTGTTAAACAACGGGCACTTATCATCTTAGTTTCCAAGTATAAGGAACTCATGAGCAGGGTGAATTGGGTGGCTCTGGCTTAGACTCTGCATGAACTGGCAGAGAAGCCGGCCTACCACGACTACTGTCATCTGGCGGCTTCAGTATGGTGGCGGGTGGACCTGCACTAGATCTCCCTGGCATGGCTGCTGTCCCTCACCACTCTGGTCTCTGTTAGAAAGCTACCTGTCACCCTGCAGCTGGCTTTCCCCAGAGTGAGTGACACAAGGAAGCACTGGTGTGAGTCACCTCTGTCACGTGGAGCAGCCCTGACGGGGAGCAGAGGACAGCACAAGGTTGTAAGTACCAGGAAGTAGGAGCAATTTGGAGACCGTCTGGAAAGAGGGCTACCACGAAGTCTGTAATGTCTGTCTAGAATATTGGGCCTGTGCCAGGGATTCTACCACTTTCCATCAACTAAGGCCCCCTATTCTAGACCATTTCACAAAGTTATTGGCTGTGTTCCAAGAACAAATCAACCCATGCCACATTTTTGTCAATGTCATTTGGTTTTTCCAATAACTTGAAGAATACCACTCTAACTTGTCTCCCATGAGAGGACTGAGCTGTCCTTCTTCAGTCACTGGCCATTGGCAAGCCCAGCACAGTCACCCTGGGAGGACAACTGGCCTCCACGGGAGAGTGCTTTCTGTAAGGGAGGCTGCCTTGGTGTGGCCCTCCAGTATCAACCCTACGGGCACCTGAGTCCAGCTGTGGGTGTGGCCCTCCAGTTCAATCCTACGGGTGCCCAAGTCCAGCTGTAGGTTAAATCACTCTTCAGGGAGACTTATTCCTGGCTCAGAGATGGAACAGCCACTGGCTCCCGTTTGCCATGGTTCCTTGGGTGGGTTCCCTGCCACAGATTCCTGAACCCACCATGCTTGTTTTGTTTGTTCATTGGCTCCAAAGCAATTCTAGGGAATGACCTCCCCATCAGAGTAATTTTCTGACATGGTCCATTACATGTAGAGTATTTCAGGTCTCCACAAAATTTGTGTCATTTAGTAATCGAGTCTCAATCAGTGATCAATAACAGGATTGTAGTTGTCTCTCTAAAAGAGGCTCTCTGGCAACCACCTCAGACCATTTCCTAATATGAAATATTGAGTGGCCATCACGGGTTGGCAATCAAGGGCTTTTGTCAAACATCCAGTCAGCGGAAGGACATGTTGCTGACGTTTTTGATATCATTTCTTCAAATTATTTTTAGAGATTGCTTTAGGGATTACAACAGGCATCTTTAATTTATCACAAACCTACTTAGAGTTAATTTTTAATTACTTCTGATGAAATGCAGAAGCCATGCCACAGAAGTTCACAAAATCGAGGAGAAGGAAATGCAGGCATATCGACACACACGTGTGCACACACGTTTGCCCTCTCTGACGCTCTCGCTTCTGTGTCGAGGATCGAGTTGCTCTGGGGCAACATTGTTCCTGGGTCTGAAAGACTGTCTTTAGCACGTCCCAAGGAGCAAGTTGGCTGCGGGTGAATTCTGCCATTCATCTGAAAATGTCTCGACACTTCCACAGTAGAAGACGGTTTGGTGGATACGGAGTTCTCGGCCACAGCCTTTTTCCCTCGGCTGTTCTAAGTCTGTCCTTTCAGTCCACCATCTGTCTTGCATTGCTGCTGTTGGAACGCTGTCCATTCACCTTATCACTCTCCATCTGCGTGTAATGTCATTTTTTCTTGCTGCTTTGAAGGTTGGCTTATTTGTTTCTTCCCTTCCTTTAGGGGTTTGGGGAATTTGACTGTGATGTGCTTAGTCTGGTTTCTTTGTTGAGTGTCTTCAGCATTGATTGAGCTCTGGGATCTGGAAGTTAAAGATTCTCATCAAATTTAGGCATTTCAGCTATTGGGTTTTTTTTCCAAATATTTTATCTCCCATTCTCTTTCCTAGCTTCTGAAGCTCCACTTTTACATATGTTGGATCTCTTGATATATCTTCACAAACTCCTGAGGCTTGGTTGGTTTTTTCTTTAATCTTTTGTTATTAGGGTTTTTTTTAAGTTGCATAATCTCCAGGTTCAATGATTTTTTTTAAAAGCTCTACTATCTAAAGGCTTTTTTTGAGGTATCTAGGATAAAAATTCAATTTCTTAAAGAAAAAAAAATTTGTAATTCAAATAAGTTTTTACCTTCATATCCTTTTATTTTATAATAGTAATAAAGAAAATTAAAATTATTTCTTCCATTTTTATTGCAAAATATTTTTTCAGAAGTAACTTCTGTTGGTAATTTCTTGTAAGTGGTTACAACAAAAAATTTCAAATAGCAAGTCAAAATATATAGTGAATACATATTTAGATTTATCCATATGAGTGCTAGCTTCATCTCATCCAAGACTTTCCTGACTGACTCTTCTTCCTGCAGAAGGGCTTCCAACCGTTCTTTCAGTGAGGGTCTGTAACTGGTCAATGAATCCCATTCCTTGCCTGAAAATGTCCTTATTTCATCTTTAATCTTAAAATGTAAATTAGATACAGATAACTGTAGTTTGTGGTTATTTTCTCTAAAAACTAAATCCTTCTCTAAGTATCACTCAGTTTTCACCTTGACAACCTTTATGGTTTGCATTTTCATTGTTCACTGTAAATGTCTCATGACCTTACATGGGCCTTCCTCCTCAGACTGTGCTATCTAGTTGGCAAATATTGAGGGACTTTTCTATATCTTTCTTTATGTTAATATCTAATTTATAGGCTGGAGATGTGGCTCAAGGGGTAGCGTGCTCACCTGGCATGCATGCGGCTGGGGTTCGATCCTCAGCACCACATGCAAATAAAGATGTGTCCGCCGAAAACTAAAAAATAAAAAATAAATATTTTTAAAAAATCTAATTTACTTGTATTTCTGTCATGTTGTATATTTGATAATATATTAGTCTTATGAAATGTGTTGGTACTTATTTTTATGGCATAGTCCACATCTTACATTGTTGAGTGCTCTTTTGCACTAAAAATGTACAGAATGATATTACTCAGTCTGGTGATCCATGGATGTCAATCAGATCAAGTTGGATTATTATATTATGGACATTTCATTTAATTGTCCTTTCAATTACTGAGAATGTGTTTTAAAAAATATCTCACACCGTTTTGGATTTCATATACTTCTTTAAATTCTGTTCATTTTTGCTTCATTTTTAAAGCTTTATTAGTAAGTACATATACATTTAGGATTTTTGCATCTTCATTGTTTAGTTATCTTTTCATCATTATAAAATATTGTTCTTTATCTTAATAATAATTCTTAGCTAGAAATATATTTGTGCAATATTTATGTCTACACTAGTTTAAGATACAAATATATTTTGTATGATATAATGTATAGACCCAGATATTATTATGTTTATTGTTTGCCAAGTATATGTTTCTCCATTTTTGTATTTTTTTTCTCCGTGTATTATGGACATTTCATTTAGAGTTTTTTAGAATTACTCAGAGTTTCTTAAAAAAAGCATACAGTTGGGCCTTCCATTTTTTTTGTGTGTGTGTTTTTTAAATCCAATCTGATAACATGTGCCTTTGATTCAAAGGTTTCCAGTGTCCCTGATGTTGATAGTAATACAGTTAATCTCAGGACTGCCATCTTGTATTTTTTATTCTTTCTCATCTGTTTTTTTGGTTTTGACTTTGTTTCTTCGGGGTCAAACAGTGTCGTAACTTTTCAATCTCTGATTTAAAGAAAACAAAATGTGCTATAACCATTATAATCTACCTGGATTTGATTCTGAGTTTTTTTTATATTTTTCAAAAATTTCCTGGGTAGGAAATGACTAAATTGTTTGCTGTGTGTCAGTCACCTAAGCACTTTACATGTTTTATATGATTTATTTATTGTTTTTTTTGTTGTTGTTCTTCAGTTACTCCTACCATGAATTCTTTTGGTATGATTGAATTTTTATTATTTCACATATTTCTTCTAACGGGTTTTCCATACATCTTTTTTACTACTTTAGAGACACTTAAAGGGTTACATATAATATGCATCTATAATCCATCATAGTCAACTTAGAGTTAAGAGTATACCATTTATATAAAATTCAGAAATCTTGCAACAGCGTAATTCTGTTTGCCTACCTTGCCCAACATTTGCCTAGTTTTCTGCCATGTTACCATTTGTTTTATATTTTACCTGATATAGATCCCAAATTATGACATATTTATTCAACATATTATCAATTAGCTATTAAAGACACTCAGAGGAGAAAAGTCCAGGGTGCCAATGTGTTTGCCTGCATGTTCTCACGCCTTGGATTCCATGCTTTGACCCTTCATTCCAATGAATTCCAATGTTTTTCTGCTTCGATTCCAGCTATCCCTGCAGTATGGACTGGACCATTTTCAGAGAAAGGTAGTATGGATATAGCTCTCACCAGTGCTTTATTTTTTTTCCCAAGGGTCAAAATTTCTCCAGTTTCAGCCCTTTTTTTTAATTCTTCAGTAGCTTCTAATAGTTGTGGTTTTAAAAAATATTTCATTTGGAGATTGTCATTGTTATGTGTAAGAAGGTTAATCTGATAAGGGCATTTCACTATTTCTGCATCTGAATCTCCAAGAATTCTGCTTAAATATTAATTGGTTGATGGGTTTATGGTTTACCAGATCAAGTAGGCAATAAATATTCAAACCACAAACCACATGAGAATCGGCCTGTGGTTACAAATTCTCAGGTACAATTCTTTGTATCCAGAACTCTTGTTACAAGAGACATTTTCATCTGTGTGCCAAAGTACATTTTTATTCACTATTTCATTATGATATGTGGTGGTCCAAAATCCAACAGTCATGGAGGATCTCACACCCAGCAACACAGCCCGCTTCGATGGAGGCCTGGGCTTTCAGCCCTGTGTGGCCACTAACACCCAAGCCTTTGGCTGGTGGTGCTGGGCTTGAACCCAGGGCCTTGGGCTGTGAGGCAGGCCCTCTGCAGCTGCGCCACACCCCTGCCCACCTTGATTCTCACCACATTGGCTCTCTCCAGGCAGCCAGGAACAACATGCAGGTCTGTGTTCCAGTTTCTTATTGGGTTTTCTTTCAGGTTAGACTATTTACTTAATATGCCATTTTAATGTCTAGGGCCATACACTGGATACCTAAAAACAGACTTGTGGAATTTTCCATCAACACTCCTCCTCCATGCCTAGATAAGGCCAGTACACAGCATCACTATTCACCCACTTTCTCAACTGCTTTCAATTCTCCTCCAAGAAGTGTCTCAACTCTGCCCACTCACCTCCCTTGGCTGTGTCCTCCGACCACCAGCCCCTGACATCTCTTACTTGGTTTGTTGCAAGGCCTCCAACTAGGCCCCTTTCCACTCTTCTGTGAAAGGCCAACTAATTGTGTAAATAGAGGTCATGTTATGTTACTTCCCTCCTTCAAGCAGTCTAATGGTGCTACGTTGTTTTAATGTAACACTCAAACTCTGGCCCTGGGCCTGAGGTCCAGTATCAAGAATCACCTCTCCCTCCGATTCCAGCTTCCAAAACCAGGCATGCTGGCCTTGGACACTTCCTTTCGCCCATGATTTAAAAGAGTCATTCTGTATGTTGGAGACAAGAGCACTTTAGGTCTAAGCCTTGAGCCTTCCGGCAGCGAGAGCAGCATCCTCCTGTGTAAATGACATAACATGAAGTGACATATCATGACCTCTATTTACACAAACTGGGAACGTGCAACTCCAGCCCCAAAGAGCAGAAATCACTGGTCTTGGGTGGACACTTACAGCTGCTGCTATTATTTGAAGTAATGAAACAGTTTGATAGAGCCGAACATTTTTAGATTTCTGGGAGAAATCTTTCCATCTGATGAAACATTTGAACTTATTTATAATATCCATCTAGAGGGGCGGTCACAAACCTGTCCCCTACCATTCAACTCAGCAAACCCCTAGGGCTTCAGCGGCAGGCAGTCTGTTGTCACCACCCAGTCCTGAATTACAGTGCAAAACCAGCTGTAGACAGTCTGCAAATAAACGGGCACAACAAGGGACCCAAACCCTTTGTTTATGGATAGAAAGTTTGGCTTCCTGTAATTGTCTCACATCATGAAATATTACCCTACTTTTGATTCTTTCACAGACACTTAAAGAGAGTAAGCTCTCCCTTGGCGTCTGGACCACTCCCAGCAGAATGGTGCAGATTTGGGGCCCTGGGACACACTCTGGAAACTCCTGACCTGGGGCGTCCCTGGCTAGGTGGAGCTTTGAGGCTGTGAAGTGGTCTGGAACCAGCTTGCTCTTCTCCTGGGACTCTGGAATTCTGGCACATTCCAGGATAGCGCGGCTAACCAGCCTGTGCTCTTGTGCACCCCAGAGTGGCACGCTATTTTCTGGTGTAGCGGTACCATTGTATGTTACTGCAAGCATGACTTCGTGCCTGTGTGTGTCACTGTATGCAGAGCTTGCACAGAGACCTGGTAGGGCGGGTGGAGGTGCTGTGGCATCCTCACACCACTTGGTGCTGCACCATTACTGTAGTGATTCTGGCAAGTCCTATAGCAGAATCCTGTTGTGGTCTGAATTCGCACTTCTCTGATGGCTAAAGATGCTAAACATCTTTGCATTTGTTTCTTTGCCATCTGCATATCCTCTTTGGTAAGATTTCTATTTATGTCTGCATATTTTCTTCTTGAGTTATTTACAAGTAAGAGTTGAGAATTTGTATGCAGTCTGTATAGATACTAGAACTTTTATAAAAATGCAGTTTTCCAATATTTTCTCCAAGGATACAGGTTGTATTTTCACCCTACCTGGGTCCTTCGCATGGTAGAAGTTGGACATTTTAATGAAGTTTATTGCTTTTTCCGTCTACATATTGTAATTTCACAGTTAACTCTAACATCCTTTTGCCTATCCTAAATACCAAGGATTTTCTTCTACATTTTTTTTGTAAGTTTTGTAGTTCCAATTTTACATTTAAGTCTGGTGAATCAATTCTTGTATAAAGTGGGTGTGTGTTAGGTCCTGGCTCATATTTTGGTCCAGAGAGGTCCAGTTGTTCTAACACCAGTGGTTGGAAAAGCTATCCCTCCCACCTTGAATTGCTTTTGCACTTTTTCCAGAACGCAGCTGGCTTCACGTCTCAGTCCCATGAATCTGTCTGACTGTTGCACCCCTAACTCCAGAGTCTTGGTTAGTGAGGATATACAGTAGGTCTTGAAATCCGGCAGACTGACTCTTCTCTCTTTATGCTTTTCCAAAATTATTTTAGTCATTCAATTCCTTTGCATTTCCATATAAATTTTAGAATAACCCCATCTATACCTATTAAATTTTTCTGTAAGTTGTTAGGTATCACATCAAAACTATAAATCAATTTGTGGAGAATTGACATGTTTAGTGTTGTCTTCCAATCCTTAAATATGGTCCTCATATCCTGAAATCTTGCTGAACTCACTTATAAAGTGTAGCATTTGTAGGCATGTTGGGGTTTACTATGTGAATCATCAGAAAGTCTCCCTCCCTCTCTCTCTCTCTCTCTCTCTCTCTCTCTCTCTCTCTCTCTCTCAACCCTATCCCTTTTTTTCCTGGCCTCATTGCACTGGCTAGAACTTATCATCCTGTGTTGAATAAGCATGATGAGAACAGACATTCTTGTCTTATTTCTAATCTTAGGAGAATGCATGCTGTCTTTTACAATTAAGTGTGATGCTAGTTGTAGAATTTGTAGATTCATTTTATCGAGATGAGGAAGTTCTTATATTCCTATGTTTATGAACCTTTTAAAATCATTCAACTTTGTCGAATGCTGAACAGCATCAGTTGATAAGATCATATGACTTTTCTTCTTCAGTCTAGGAACGTGGTGTTGGACATTCATTGACTTTCCAATACAGAGATGGCTTTGCACCCCTGGAAACACGCCCTGGTCCCTGCCGTCTGTGCAGCACATGTTGCCACTATTGCTCCTAGAGCATGGGACCGAACCAAGCACAAGGGAAAACGATTCAATCCAGAGCGGAGGGGACTACGAGCCATGGAGGCCAGCACGCGAGCACAGCACACTGTCTTCCAGTGAACTTGTGTGACAGCAGAAAGGCACAATTTAGCATAGAGACTAAGTGGATCCTACAGCACATCCCTGAACCAGAAACTGCCTTTATTATCATCATCCAGTGTGTGCTGTGCTTTATACAATTGGCCCTGTAGGCCATCTGTCACACCAACATCGACACACGTGAATGATGCTTATGCTGTGATGTCATCATGACTATGACGTCACCAGACAGGATGGTTCCAGTTTCAGCATGTTACAGAACCACCGTTGCACACACAGTCCATCATTGATCAGAACACCTTTACTTGGTGTGTACTATATGCTCATGAGGTTGTGGGTCTGTAGGTTTCTTTCTTTACTATCTAGCTTTAACATTAATGTAATATTAACTTTAATATTTTCTGATATTTGATCTTTTAAATATTTTCTGTGTTTAGTGTTAATATCAATGTGACATTAGCTTTCTAAAATGATTTTGCCAGTGTCCTCTCTTTGAGTTTAATGTAGAAGTTATGTTGATTCCTCCTTAAACCTTTTCGTAGAATCTCCAGTGAGGCTATCTGCACCCAGAGGCTGCTGTGTGGAGTGTAAATGGAAACTGGGTTTCCTTGATTTTTATAGAGCCATGCAAAATGCCTCTTTCTACTGAGTCCGTCAGTGGAAGTTTGATTCTAGAAGTGACTCATTAAGGTATCTCGTGTGTGTGTGGTGTGTGTGTGTGTGTGTGTGTGTGTGTGTGTGTGGTATGTGATGTGTGTGTGTATAATGTGTGTGGGGTGTGTGTGTGTGTGTGTGTGTGTGTGTGTGTGGTGGGTGGCTATTTGTAGAATCAGCTCTATTCCTTGCTGGAGGTGGGTCTACCTGGGTTTTCCACCTTTGATGGAGGTGGGGTCTGCAGGGGTGGTTCTGTTTTCACTGTTGATATTGTGACTTGCATTTGTCCCTTGGCCCTTGTCAGTCTTGCTGAGATCCATCAATTTTTCTTTTCTTGTTTCCCTGATGATCTCTGCTTTCCTCTCGTGGATTTCTGCCTGGTCCTCGCAGCTTTCTTTCTTCTCCTTGCTTGGGCCTGGTTCACTCTTCTTGTTCCAGCTGAGTTGGATGACGGATGTGAGCCCGGCTGTGCCCCAACGCCAGTCTTCAGCACCACGCATTGCTCTTCCACCACGACCTTTAACGTATTTCCATTTCCCGGACTCCGTGTATACTCTAGTTGTCTTGAGACTTTCTTTTTGATGTGAGGATTACTTAGAAGTGTGTTGTTTTGGTTTAAGTGTTTGGAGATTTTGCTGTTATCTTTCGTTTTTTGGTTCCTCATTGGATTCCTCTGGGATCACAAAACACTCTGTATCATTCCAGTTATTTCAAGTGTGTTGCTGTCTGTCTGGTGGCTCACTATGCAGTTCCCACTGGCATATGTTCCTGGATATTTATAACTGTCCAGAGGTAACATCCTTGGATCTCTGCGGCAGGGTGTCCTGTGAATGTCCATCAGGTCTGTTGCTTGGCAGAGCTTTGGAGACCCTCTGCACCCTTACTGGTTTTCTCTTCAGTGGTGGAGAGGGCACACAGCTGTAAGTGTGGGTCTGTCCATGTTTCCTTCTAGGTCAGTATGGTTCACAGGTCTCACAGGTACTTTGCTCTGAAGGTAACTCAGCTGACAACGGTATCGCCCCTTCTTCTTTCTTTGGAAAATAATTCTTTCTTGATACATTTTTTTATCCTTCAGTTTTCAACAGATCTATACTACTGTGCTGATAGCCAGCATATGATTGGTCTGTCAGTCCTTCAGCTCAAACTTCCCCGGGAGCCTAGGAAGTCAAGGACCAGGGGAGCTGTGCCCTCCTGCCTTGCTGGGGGCCCTCTGGGTGGACAGCAGCCTTCCCTGGGTGCACCTCCTCCCTCCAGGCCGGACCCCAGGGGCCTCAGCCTTACCCCGAAGGATGCACCCTCCATTAAGACACAGCATCCAGATGGCCAGGTGGTGGGTTGGCCCAGTGTCTGCAGCTGAGTCTTAGTGCCCACTCAAGTCGACAGCTCCAGTTCCAGGTGTTGGCCCCAGGCCATCTGCCTGGACATGCCAAGGGGCCTAGCCAGGCTTGGCCATGTCTCGAGACGCAGCACTGGCCAGGAAGTGCCAAGATGGTTCCAACAAAGGATTCATCCTTTCCACGACAGCCACAGCCTCTCCCAGCATTGAGATCGTTATTGTTGCAGACTCTGGGTCTCTGGCCCCCTCAGGAGGACGGGAAAGCACTCAATACCAGCTCCTTATCTAAGTGCCTAATGGACCTGCATTGGCGGGGAACCGTGACCCTCTCAATGTGATTGCAAGTGTGGCCCATGAATCACGTAGAATCAGCACAAATCATAACCTGCCGGTAACGCTTGTCAAGGCACCAAGACACGGGCCAGGTAAAGTCAACTAACGCTGTTCCACTCACAAATCCAAGCTGCAGCAGGAACGGTTTGCATAGAGACACAGATCCACTGAGCAGATGGCTGGAAACTGAATCCCAGCCAAAAGCGACTGTGTGGTTGGGGGCTGTGGTGCACCTATGATCCCAGTGGCTCAGGAGGCTGAGGCAGGAGGATCACATGCCGAAGGCCAGCCTCAGCCACTTAGCAAGGCCATCAGCAATTTAACAAGACCCTATCTCAAAATAAAAATAAAAGGGCTGGGGATGGGGCTCAGTGGTTAAGTGCCCCCATGTTCAATCCCTGGTACCAAAAATAAATGACCATGACAGAAAGGGTGTCCTGTGTGTGAGAGCCCCTTCCTGCTTTACAGTGACCTCACCTTCTTGCTCCCACTTAGGAGGTCAGACCATCCCTTAGGCCCTCAGCAACTGGCCAAGCCCCTGAGTCGCCCTCTGCCTGGATGCTTCCAGGCAGGCTGAGACGCCCTGGGAGTGACGCTTCTGGGTAGCTCATCCACTCAGTGGGGAGCCCGGTCCAGCTCTGAGCACACCCATGGACATGACGGCACGCCGAGCCACATGACGGCACGCTAAGGCGCCTCCCTCTCAGTGGACAGAGACATGTCCCGGCCTCTGGCCAGCTTCGGGAGAGAGACTGACCAGCTCCCGGACTTCCACTGTCTTTCCTACACACTTAGATGCAACTGCTCAGTCATCGTTTCCCACTACATTTCAAAGTCTGGGCTAGGAAAAGGAATCCTGTTCTAGAGAGTCTGGAAGTGCTGAGTGCTGTCCATTCTTCTTCATACCAAACCCTCAATGTTTTAAAAAATAAAATCAGCTTTATTGAAGAAAGTTTTTGATAAAGGAATTAAACTTTCTGATTTTATCAAATCTTGACCCTTGGGGCTGGGGATGTGGCTCAAGCAGCAGCGCGTTCACCTGGCATGTGTGTGGCCCGGGTTCAATCCTCAGCACCACATACAAACAAAGATGTTGTATCTGCCGAAAAACTAAAAAATAAATATTAAAATTCTCTCTCTCTCTCTCTCTCTCTCTCTCTCTCTCTCTCTCTCTCTCTCTTTAAAAAAAAATCTTGACCCTCCAGTGCATATCTTTTCAATATTCTGTTTGGAAAGAGAAAGTTCTCATAAGTCACTCTGCTGGATACAGAAAACAATAGCTGTCTTAGGAAAAGCAATGACACAGTCACCTGAGTTGTGCACTGACTCAACTACCATTTTCAAGGAACAGCATTTTTTATAGTACCTGAGAGAAGGACCAACAGGCCCCCATGATTGTTCAGATGACTTAGCAGAAAACATTTTCCTGAAACAAACACAAGTAAGCATATGACTTTAAGAAAAGCAGCCGAGAATGTTTCTAATAGGAAAAAATACAGCTTTCCAGGAAAAATACAAAACCTGTTCATCATGGTGAACTTGACATCTTCCCAGTACAGACTGCGTTCTGACTTGACCAGTGAAAACGGACGTGTGGGGTTTGTGGTAGATGTCAACACTTGGAGAATCTGCCAAGCTCTGTGAACCCAGGTGCGAGGTTGCAAAACTGACTATTTAAGGCCAAAGATCCATTCAAAGTGCAAGGCAGATGGATGGACTGACGTCATCAAATTTGGAAAGTTCCCTGGGACGGTTCAGCTCCTCCATGCAACTGACCTCAGGACACCGCCTTCTCTAGTATCCTGGATGAGGCCAGGTTTCTTCATGCCTTCCACCAGAAGAGCAGAATAAGGTGCATCCAGAAGCTTCTTCCATCACCAACGAGGCAGCAAGAGCCCAGGTACTCGGGAGGCTGAGGCAGGAGGATGGTAAGTTCAAGGCCAGCCTCAGCAAGTCAGCAAGACCCTGTGTCAAAATCACAAATAAAAAGGACTGGGCATGTGGCTCCTGGTAGAGTTCCCTGGGTTCTGGAAAAAAGAAAAAGAAAAAGCAAGGCAATGCATCTTCTCTCACTAGTCTTTTTCCATCTGGGGAAACATAGATATTTTCCATGAAAAATGTTTATTTTGTGAGTTTTAAATGAATTTACATAGATATATATTTTGGAGTTTTATTAAATTTCTAATACGATAAATTAATATGAACTGTTTAAAGTCCTCAATGATTTTTGAATGTGTAAACCAGCCCTAAGACCAACCGTGTGGAGAGCCACCCTCCGGGGCCTGCAGCAGAAGCACTCTCAGTGAGGAGCCCCCGCAGGTGGCAGTGGGTGACGCCAATCCAGTGACTTGGGGACCAAGCCACCCACAGTCTCGTTATGTGAAGCTAGTTTCTGTCACTGGAGCTAAGAATGCATTTCCTTTGAGGGTGGTGCTGCATTGGAAGAGGTGACTTACCAAAGGCACAACAGGACCCTAGGATGCCTGCCTCGGGCACCTCTCCAGGGCTGGAGAGCAGGGAGGGGTTGCGCAGGAAGATGGCCTCCCCTGTCCTGGAGAGAAGACTTGCTAGCCCCTCGCTCCCTGGCCCTGCACCCCCAGCTGTTCTCCCCAGCACCTGACCAGGATCGGCCCCGTCCTGAAGGAGCCCAGGCAGCACCTCCTGGCTCATGCCACACCCAGGGCAGGAGATGCAGGAGGGAAGGAGGAGAAGGTGACTCTCCCTGAGCCACAGAAGGACATGGCTGCCCACTGGCTGAGGGTTGCTGGCTGAGGGAGAGCGAGAGACAGAGAGAAAGAGAATCATTAGAAGCCCCTCACACCTTGTCAGAAGCACACCGGGCACAGACACTTGGGCAGGTTGTCTTCCTGGATGTGGCTGTCCACCTGGCTCAGGTGTGAGGATGCAGGGATGAGTACATGAAGTGACCCGGCCCAGCCCCGAGCCACCTGCACTCGGGACTGAAGATGACGGAACAGCTGCAGGGGCGTGGAGGAACACCAGGGTAGAGAAGCCACCAGACTTGCTGCTGAAGGAGGGGCCGGGCCTGGCTGGAGGCCATGGAGGTTCCATCCAGCACCTGAAGGAAATCAAATACACAAGCACTTGGTCCTCCAGGGCGGGTGGCCCCGGACATGAGGCCACTACCAGGAAGAAATATGGAGTTCCTCTGGTCATGCAAGCCGGACACTGTAAGTTAGCCAAGGAGACTTTCTTACTAAATATGCCTTTGGGATTTAATATGCTAATGAGCTTCGGAAGTCTCCAAGAGGGTGAATTAAAATGAAGTTGTCCCCAAAACTTACAGAACAGCAGCATTGTTTTTAAGGTGACATCTTTTACAACTCATGATTTGGGGAAAATTTTGAAAAATGCTGCTCTTCAAGACACAAGTGATAATGGGGAAAAAAATACTTGGCCACATCATGAACATGACACAGTCAGACGCTGGTAAGAATCACAGAAGGCACTCATGGTTTTTGTGATAAGTCCAGCACCTCTGCACGTCCCTGCCTGAGTGTTTATTTGCATAATCAGAAGTAAAACCTAGAAACTCAGGCATCTGTCATCCCAGAAAGCCACACGCTGTGCCAGTCCCTCCTTGGAGTTGGGGCTCCCTGGAGCCACCCATCCAGCGCTCAGCCACAAGGGCCGGACCCCAGCCCCCGTGCATCCTGCAGGGCGGCCGGGAGCTGCTACACTCCAGGTGGACCCTCATCCCCAAGGCCTCCCCATGTCCTGTGAGAAGTGTCCCTGAGCTCCTGCTGCTGACCCAGCTCCACCAGGAGAAAAGGAAGGCCGCAGGGAGCCCAAGGGGAGCAAGCGCTGGCCCCGCTCCTGCAGCAGCTCACCCAGCCCAGCAAGCCCGTGTGCAGGCAGGCCTCGCTCCACAGATCACTCCAGCTGCCCAGCTGAGACCCTCGTCCTCCTGCTGAGTTTGCATGGGAACAGACCAAGAAGGCAAAGGGGAGAGTGGGTGGGCATGCACAGGAACCAGGGGTGAAAGTCACTCCCTGTGATCTTAGAGATACTAAGGGTGGGGCCCAGAAGTACCTCTGCCTGGGACCTCACAATGCGCCGTCCACTCCATCGTTCCTCTAAGCATGTGAGCACTGAGCTCAGACTGGCACGTGACGCCCAGGCATCCCACGGAGCCACTGCTCACCCAGCATCCACACCCACCGGGCACCCTCCAGCTGCTGGAGATCCGGGAATAAGCATGTGAAACTGTCCCCAGAGTCTGCGTCCGGCCATGCTTATCTACAGTAAAAAGTGTCAGGTGTTAGTTCACAGCCTGCCCAGAACTGGGTTGGAACAAGAGGTTGTTTGGGGGGGTGGTCCAGGAGATGGAGCCCAGAGCTGGGTGGAGCAGGCCAAGACAGCCCCCCGACAGCTGGGAAGGCAAGAAGTCTAAAGACACCCAGCTGCAGACCCAGGGAGTGTGTGTGTGTGTGTGCATGCACCATGGCCCACTCAGGTCTGGACACCCACATGTGTGTCCAGGCACCATGTTAGGGAAGGATATTGAAAGCAGGCAGGCAGAAAACCCAGGCACGTTCGCCAACCTCAAGGTTTATCCTGGGCCCGCCCCAACCAAAAATGATACAAGAACAAGACATAAATGGATCCCAACCAAGCACTTTGCTGAGCACGGCTGCCATCCCCACGGTGAGTCTGATGTTCCATTAACCACGGACGTCGGCTATGCTAATTGCAAGGGGCACCTGGGAATTCTAAGACAGCACACGCTTTTAATGGGGGAATAAAAATTCTGAGGCTGACGATATAGTTTTGAAATAAGTTTGGGGAAGTAAATTGGTGGAAGAAATTTGGCAGGATCTTCAGGACTGCTGCCTGGTCTAGACAGCCCCAGAGCTCATGCCCAGGCCCCCGACCCTGTCCCAGCACAGCGGAACCCCCCAGGGAGGGCCCTGGAGCCAAGGAATCAGGCGACCTCTCGGCACGGGGAGCTGTGGGACCCCAGCGGAGTGTGTGTGGGTCTCTGTTTTACAGAGCATCTCATCAGTTATCAAAAACTCAGGAGGGATTGTTGTCCCCCTTCTAAAGACACAACATCAAAGGCCACAGGACAACACATCCTCCTTCTTCCCTGTCCCACAGGTAGACTGAGAAGTAGTGTAGCCATGGAAAGAGAGAAGAATGAGACAGACAAACAGAAAGAAGCCTCTTGGGGAACCACAGTTCTGCTGCGACCACCCCAGCCCCCCCACCCAGGGCTCTGCTGCAACCACCCACCACCACTCACAGCTCTGCAGTGACCACCCCAGCGCCCCCCATGGCTCTGTGGTGACCACTCCACCACCACCCAGCTGCTGCAGAGTGTCTCCCTAAAACGGCCAAAAGGGTACTTCCCGTTCCTCCTGCTCTCCTATCCTCTTATCGAGACCGCTCCTGAGGGGTGGACTCCAGTTTGCCCCCTCCTGAATCCCGCTGGGCTGGTGACTGGCTTGTCCCCTGGGAGCATGTCAAGGGACACCAGGCTTGGGCAGTGAGCTTCCCAGCAGCAGGAATGGAGCAGAGGCTCAGCTGTGTCCCCACCCTAGTGCCCAGAGCTGCTACGGTGCCTGTTCTACCTTCTCGAGAGCATGAGGGTTGCTACTAGGTTTCAAGGATGTCTGTCACTCACTGTCACACCACTGAAATCAATGTGAAAACTGATACTGGAAACTGGGTTGCAAGGAAACCGGTCCAGTCTGCTGCCCAGGGATGCAGAGCTGCCAGGCAGGTTTAGGGCGGCCAGCTGGGACCCTGTTCCCTGTTCCCAGGCCTGGGACCCACTGAGCCGACGGCAAGGCTGCAGAGGAGCTCATGGTCTAGACCCTGGCGAGCCATCCGACAGGCTAGCAGTCCCTACGGCCTTCCTAGGGGTGGAGCTGGTCAGTGGAGTCTACTGGACAGCAAGACAGAGGGCAGGTGAGGAGACTGCAGAGGGCCAGACCCAAGTGTCCGTTAGGTGCTCGTGCAGATGGCAGTGGTCAGGGTGTGTGATCGGGAACTGATCGGGAACTAAGGATCGCAGGCAGGAGTCAGAACGTTCTCGGAACATCCCCCAGGACGAGCTCGCCAGGCGGGACCCAGAGACTCCTTAGAACTGCTTGGCTGTGATGCCGGGCTGGCCACTCTCCCACGCAGATCAAAGAAGCACCCGGAGCCCACGCCCAGCTCCAACCCACCACGGCCCACTCCTATCGTGAGTTCATAAGAAAAACAGGAAACTATGGGGGAGCCCAAGAATTTCCTGTGCAAATCAAATCCCCCAGAGGGCTGGCTTTGCTCTCGGAACCCCCCAGGCAGGGGACTGACTCACAGGCATCTCAGCGACATTCCTGAGACCGGCCTTTCACAAATATAGTTCCCTAGACACGAAACCAGCAGAGAGCCAAGATTTTACAATACAGGGGCTGCAAGAAAAATCCCTCACAGTGACATCCACCCCAAATCTCCAAGTACAAGTATCAGGGTCTGGGTGATGGCTGAGAATGCACAGGGACATCGTCCTGGGCGGCGGGAAGGACAATGAGCCAGGTAAGCTTTCTCAGAGGATGGACCCGTGGCCACCCTTCCGTTCGACTGTTTTTAAATGGCTTTTGATGTTTGAAATTGTCATGGGCTGAGCAGAGACATAGGCGGCAGGCCCTGCCCCCAAGACCAGGGCACTCCTCCCTGATCTGCACCCAGAAGCTGTGTCTGTCAAGGCCTGCACATCGGGTGGGTCTGCTCCTCTCGTTGGTCCTAGACAGGGCAGGTGCAGCTTCCCCAGTGATTTTGAGGGTGGTCTGGTGTTTCCCACCTGCAGATAGCAAACAGCAAGCCATGGTGACAGCAGGTCACACAGAGTGGTGCCTCACACGGGTGAGGGCTTGCGTGTCTGTGTGAGCCGATCTCGTCATGATCACAGCGAACGGTGGCGGTGCGCCTTTGCGATTATCTGTCAACCAACAATATCAACTTGGACAACGAGTAAAATCCCCTCCCCGTTTTGATATTTTGGGATCATACATTCTCTATTGTATAAGCTGACTTGACAATGAATTGATCTTTGTGTTTAAGACATAATCATTTCTTCCATTTTTTCAAACTTCTAATTGGAAAGGCGACAGAGAAGCATAGTCCAAAAGCTGTGAGCCAAAGCAGCGCCGTGGAGTTCTCCGGGAGCATCTCCAGTCTTGCACATGTCCACCATTCAATTGAAAAGGTCCTTAGCTTCTCTTAGTTAACGTGAATCGTTTTTGTTTTGCTTTGTTTTGTGTAATTCTGCTTGGGGGGGATATTTTAATGTAATTTCTGCCTAAATCAAACATCCCCTCTGAATGTTAATTTTTAAATGTCAAAATTTGATGAACCATAAATCTGGAAAGTAAGATTACAATATGCTTAAATTTGAGGCAGAGAAGAGGAGGAAAAAATTCTGGGGATTGTTATGGAAACTCCATGAAGAGAAATTGATAGAAATCTATGACAGTGATGAGCTGAATAAATACCAATGACCATGTGTGGGAAATTTTTCTTAAAACTTGCTCGTGTATTATTTTGATCCAGTTTTCTGTGGCATTTGGTGCCATAAACCTTTTGAATTTTATCTTTAAATAAATAAAAATGCTATGGAGATAAATATCTTGGAGATGAACAGGGTCTGAAGAATAGTGGCCCATGGGTACCTGTAAAACCTTGTGGAAATGTGGAGAACAGCGTTTCACGTGAGCTCCTGGCAACTTGGAAATGCATTAAGAGACAAGATGTGCAAAACCAGCTGCTCCCGCCTCTCTGCATCTGCACCTTCGCCTACCTGCTGCCTGCAGAGCCCCGGGTCCCCTCCATGTGCTTCTGTGGCCATGGTAAAGAAAACGGTGCAACTGCACACTGTCAGGGCAAGGTGGCTAAGAGATCAGACCCACAGGGTAAAGGCCTGAGTCCCAGCTGGACGCACTGGTCTGGTGGGAGGAAGTCTTGACTGAGCCCAGAGAGAAGAAGCGCAAATTCAAATTAGGACCCCAGGACCAGCGGCAGTGCCTTGGCCTGCAGACACCCTTCAGTCTTTACAAAAGGCTGCAACTGACCAGCTCTGCTTTCTGGGGGAGAAGTGAGGTCATTTCGTTCCCTGGTTGTTTAGTGTGTAAAGAGCAGAGACGTGCCAAGTTGCGTAAATCAATTCTCCTAATGTATTATACAAATGGCAGTCCGTTCTCCCATGGGATCAGTCTTCTGGACAATAGTGTCCCTACATTAACTCTATTGTACACTGAGACATGAAAGGAAGGTACACGTGGAGGATCATAAGAGGAGGAGAAAGGAATTGTCCCCTGGCCACCTGTGGCTTTGGCCAGGGTCTCCAAGCCTCCAGGATACCTCCCCACTCCCCTTGGGTGAGGGGCACAGAGACTGGGACGAGAAGCAGGCCGTCAGGCTCTGGAGGTTTATGATCACGACCATCGGGAGCTCAGCCGTGCAGCTGGGCCTGGTGGAGGAATGGAGGACGAGCCCCGCTGTCGGGATCTCCACAGTGCAGTCTCCCCCACAGTGCAGTCTCCCCCACAGCCTCCACTCTAGGACACAATTATGCCATGACGTGGCTTCTGCCCCCACTGTCCTCCCCATCACTCCGTCCCTTTGCCTCTGAGGTACAGAATCCACCCTGGGGGGCTCTGGAGAGTTACCCCAGCCTGCAGCTGCAGAGAGGCCAGGCTGCCCTGGACACATGAGTGGACCTGGCAGAGCTTGGTCAGCACAGTCAGCCAAGGAAGGCCTGGAGAGCCACATTCAGGTCTTGGGGTTACTTTTCTTCCTCCACACTTGGACCTGCTTCCCCATCCCACTGTGTGTCCAAAAATCTACAAATCTTTCCAAAAATGTGCATGTGGCCTATCTCTGTGGAATCAGCCAGGCCAGAATTTGTGGCTTAAGGTCAGAGTTAGTGCTCTGAAATATGGTTAATTTTGAACTGGGTGCAAAGTTTCCCTGCACTTGGATTTTACTTTAACTTCTGAAGTTAATCTCCCTGAGGTTACGGAGAATCTCCATGGAGTTAAATCCAGTGGAATTGGTTCAGACCCCATCTGTTTTGACCGTCTGTAGCCTTTGGCACCATTGACTGTTATTCTCTCCTTCTTGAAATACCCCCTCCCCCTTTGGTTTCCAGAAACTGCTCCGTTGGTTTTCCACTCCTCTCCCCGTCTTCCCGGCTGGCTCAGCCTCCCACACCCAGTCACTGAACGCTGCAAAGTTCATTTCTAGTCACTGGGTTCGCTCTGGGTATCCCGCAGCCATGCCATGAGCTCCGGATTCCAAAATCCAACCTCTGTTCCTTCTGAGATTCCTTTGGTCCCCTGTTTCTGGCTTCCTCCTTGATGACATGTTGGAGGGAGACCAACTTCAACACGATGCACAGCTGAACTTACATCCCCCCAAACCTCGTCCTCTTGCTGCAATTCAGCTAGGAAAGCCACCACCCACAGCCTGGAGCCCTGTGGCCTTCCCCATCTGTGCTCTCACTACCTGTGAGCTCTGGGGCTGGGTCTGGGATGTGCCTGGGGTCCAGCTGCTGAAGGCTGGTCCCCACTGCCAGTGTCCAGAGGGGGCCTTGGGGAGGGGTGGGATCATGAAGGTTGACCTCATCGTGGGTGGGACCACTGAAGGAGCCCAGCCACGTGGCAGCCACGGGGACCAGGAGGAGATGGTGGGAACGGTAGGGGGACCCAGCTGACAGGACTGGCTGCTGGGGACAGGCCCTTGGGACTATATCATGTCCCTGGCCCTTTCACTCCTTTCTCTCCCACTGCTTCCAGGCGGTGATGAGGTGAGCGGCTTCGCCGGCCTCACCTGCCACCATGACGTCCTGCCTCAACATAGGCCCAGAAGCAATGCAGCCTCCCGGCTGTGGACAGAAACCTCCGCGACCAGGAGCCAAGAAACTCTTCCCTCCATCAGTATGATTTTCTCAGCTATTTTGTCACAGCAACGAAATGCTGACGACACCAGGTACAGCGACACACACCTCAAACCCCAGCGGAATGGGAGGCTCAGGCAGAAGATCCCAAGTGTGAGGCCAGTCTGGGCCACTTAGTGGGACCCTGTCTCAAAATGATTTTTTTAAAAGATTGGTTGAACAAGGCTCCTAAAGCACAAGAAATAAAACCAAAAATCAGTAGGTGTGGATGGCATGAAATTAAAAAGCTTGTATTCAACAAAGGAAATGAGGTTGAAGAGAAAGCCTACTAAATGGAAGATCTTCACCATCTCCCCCTCAGATGGGGCATTAACGTCCAGACTATGTGAAGAACTCAAACCACTTAACACCAAAATAAAAAATAAAAAACCTAATTAATAAACAGGAAAAAGAACCTAATAAAAACATCTCCAAAGAAGAAATACAATGGCCAACAAATATATGAAAAATATTCTACATCTTTAGCACTTAGGGAAATGCAAATAAAACTAAACTATATTGGGGAGTGGAAGCACCATGTGATCCAGCTGTCCCACTCCTCAGTACATATCCAAAAGATCTGAAATCAGCCTACCACAAGGATATAGCAATGTTCACAGCACCACAATTCCTAGAGCCAAGCTATGGAACCGACCTGGGTGCCCTTCAACAGATGAATGGGTAAGGAAAATGTGGAATATACACATGATGGAGTATTACTCAGTCATAAATAAGAACAAATGATGGCATTTTCTGATCAATGGATGGAATGGGAGACTATCGTGCTAAGTGAACTAAGCCAGCCTCAGAAAGTCAGAGGTTGGATGTCTTCTGTGATTTCTAGAAGTTAGTCCAAAACAAGGGGGAAGAAAGAGGGGGGGGAAGGGTGACAGGGAGGTTCCATCCAAACAGAAGAAAGGTCTGTGGACCAGATGAAGGGGATCCAGGGGGAGGGAGAAGGGGGGAGGAATCTGACCTGGCTTTCCCATCACACAGGAATGGGCCACAGTGGGTCTCGCTGTCATAGCACCATGTGTCCCCTCAGAGCAGCACCTGGGACAGGCCTGAAAGCCAGAAGCAGGAGGAACAGTAGGAGAGAGGGCAGGGAAGGGCGGGAACTGGGGAAGGAGGGAAGGGGAGATGCTGGGGACGCCTGAGAGCAAGTCCCACCTCACGCCTTTATCACCATGTCAACACTAATCCCAAGGTTGTGTATAACCAAAAAGATCCAATAAAGGCAGAGGCAGAGTATGGGAGCTTGTGGACACACTGGTGTGCCAACAGAGCGACAGTGTGGTGACCTCATCTGACTCTGTGACCAGGACCATGAGATAAAGCACACTAAGCAAGAAATAGAAAGTCTCTCTCCATGAGGCATGCCATTGGGGTTTTGATTGGAATTGCATTAAATCTGTACCGTGCTTTTGGTAGTGTGGCCATTTTGATGATATTAATTCTGCCTATCCAAGAGAACAATAGTAGCAAAAACAGCATGGTATTGGCACCAAAACAGACAGGTAGACCAATGGTACAGAATAAAGGACACAGAGACTAACCCACAGATTAAAGTTGTCTTATATTTGACAAAGGCACCAAAAACCTTTGGAGAAAAAGATAGCCTCTTCAACAAATGGTGCTGGGAAACCGGAAATCCATATACAACAAAATGAAACTAAACCCCTGTCTCTCATCATGCACAAAACTCAACTCAAAATGGATCAAGGACCTAATAATTAAACCAGAGACCCTGCGTTTAATAGAAGAAAAAGTAGGCTCTAATCTCCATCATGTGGTATTAGGCCCCAACTTCCTTAATAAGACTCCTATGGTGCAAGAATTGAAATCAAGAAACAATAAATAAGATAGATTCAAACTAAAAAGTTTCTTGTCAGCAAAAGAAACAATCTGTGAGGTGAATAGAGAGCCTACATCTTGGGAATAAATCTTTACCACAAGATAGAGCACTAATCTCTAGGGTATATAAAGAACTCAAAAAGCTAAACACCCAAAACAACAAATAACCCAATCAATAAATGGGCCAAGGACCTGAACAGACACTTCTCAGAAGATGATATACAATCAATTAACAAATATGTGAAAAAATGTTCATCATCTTTAGCAATTAGAGAAATGCAAATCAAAACTACTCTAAGATTTCATCTTACTCCGGTCAGAATGGCAGCTATTAAGAATACAAACAACAATAATCGTTGGCAAGGATGTGGGGAGAAGGTACACTCATACATTGCTGGTGGGACTGCAAAATGGTGCAGCCAATATGGAAAGCAGTATGGAACTGTGGAACCAACCTAGATGTCCTTCAGTGGATGAATGGATTAAAAATGTGGCATTTATACACAATGGAATATTACTCAGCAATAAAAGAGAATAAAATCATGGCATTTGCAGGTAAATGAATGGAGTTAGAGAAGATAATGCTAAGTGAAGTTAGCCCATCCCCAAAAACCAAATGCTGAATGCTTTCTCTGATATAAGGAGGCTGATTCATAGTGGGGTAGGGAGGGGGAGCATGGGAGGATTAGACAAACTCTAGATAGGGAAGAGGGGTGGGAGGGGAAGGGAGGGGGCAGGGGGTTAGAAATGATGGTGGAATGTGATAGACATAATTATCCAAAGTACATGTTTGAAGACACAAATGGTTTGAATATACTTTATATACAGAGATATGAAAAATTTGTGCTCTATATGTGTAATAAGAATTGTAATGCATTCCACTGTCATGTATTTTAAAAATAAAATCAATTAAAAAAATAAATACAAAGTCTAAATACAACTATGTTTCTTTTTTAAATAAATGTAGTTTGGAATTTAAAAAAGGGGAGGGCTGTTTGGGGAATGAAATTGATCAAATCATGTTATGTGCAAATAGGCCCAGGTAACAACGAATCCTGCTCCTGTGAGTGGTCATGATCCACCCACCCACAAAGGTGGACATGCAGCTCAGGCACAGACCAGGCTCAATCCCCAGGCCACAGAAACATTTTTTAAAAAGGAAGGAAGGAAGGAAGGAAGGAAGGAAGGAAGGAAGGAAGGAAGGAAGGAAGGAAGGAAGGAAGGGAGGGAGGGAGGGAGGGAGGGAGGGAGGGAGGGAGGAAAGAAGAAAGGCAGGCCAGGAGCAACACAGGCACCCGTCTTTGCTCCAAGGGGGCTCTCCCTTCGGAGCCTCTCGGTCTCCATCCCTCCACACTTGCCCCAGCTTCCCTCTCTGCCACGCCAGACCTCTCGGCTCCCAAGGACTCTGCTGTCCCTCCCCACGGAAGACAAAGCTCTGCACAGAGTTCACGTCTGATCCCACCCCCTCTGCTGAAACCCTCAGTGGCGACTGCTGCTCCCCCGGAGCCAGGCGGGCTCCCAGCTGCCCCTGCTGAAGCCATTACCCGTGCCCACTGGGCCCCCAGACGCCCATGCACCTCTTCACCCAGCACGCCTGGTCCTCCACCCACCTTGCTCCCTGTCCCCTCCACCAGCACCACAGGCCCAGCCGTCTCCCTCCACCTGGAGGACAGCCCTTCTCCTCCAGAGCCCGCCCGCTGTCCGTCCCGGGTGCCCGTCCAGCTCAGGGCCCTGCACAGAGCCCCCCAGCCCCTCTGCCTCTCTGTGGGGCACTTCCCAGCTGCACTTGGTGATTCTCTGGTTGCCGTGGCCCAGCGAGGAAGGTGCCCTTCAGTCATCTCATTGTGCCAATGCCAGTGCCACAGAGTGTCTGCACAGACCCCGGTGGGGGCGCCCCCAAGCCGTGTGCCACCTGTGTGTGGGAAACCCACCACTCCAGGCCACCGGAACCAGATCAGATCCAGCACAAGAGGCCAGGATGCAGCCCAGAGGGACAGTGAGTGCAGATGCACGACGTGCCACCGGCCCACAGGAAGCCTTCCAGAAGTGGAACAGAGCAGGCCTGTGCCCCAGATGAGGACAGAGAGAAGTGAAGGCACAACCCATCACAGCCTCAGTGACAATGAGCACCCAGCACTGAGAACAACACCCACTGCCCCCACTGCACTCTGACACGGGGCAGCTCTGCCAGTCGTGGAAGCCAGCGTCCCCAGCCCAGGGGTGGTCCATTCACTAGGTGTCACAGTGGCTATGACTTCACAGGGCATCGGGACTTGCCTCTCAGCTGTGGGACCTGTAGCTCTCTCTGCCCAGCACTGATGGAAATGTCAACTTTACCTTGTCCCAGACTGGGCTCCATGTGATCAGAGGGCACCGCACAATGTGGGCATCTGCTATCTACTGAACAATGTCACCACTGCCTTCTCCACGGTGCACACTTCAGGCCAGAGGAGTTAATAAGGAGGGCAGCCTGTGCCCTGAGCCTCAGCCTGGCACTCTCCCCTCCCTAAACTCCCTCTCCTGCCAGCCACCCTCACTCCTCCTGGTTCTCAGTTTCCGCCTTCTGCAGGGAGACCAGCTGGGCTGTGGCTGGACCTCCCTCCCTGGAATGCTGGGAGCAGTGTCTAGGCAGGTGTTGTGACCCCTAGCAAAACTCATCTTGTGGGTTTAATCAGCCCACATCCTCACGTGCCTGGTGAGAAGAGGCTGGTGGGGGTGAGCTCCAAGACAGCTGCCCACCACTGAGGGTCACTGCTGTGCTGGCCGTCCTCCTTGAGCTGCTGGAGCCAGCTCCACAGGACTCTCAGGGTGTGGCGGAGCACAGCCTTGATGGGGACTCTGTAGCCAAGTAGCTAATAAAGGTCCTGTGGTCACATTGAGCCTCACAGCATCAATGGATCCCGAAAGGTCTTGGTGGATCAATCCTGCTCTCGAATCTAAAAGGATAAATCAGTCACCGTAAGAAAAGATTTTCATTTTAAAAACAACTCTTTCTGCTCATCCTCTGAAGGGAAGAACTCAAAGTGGCAGACTCCTTAGCCGGGGCGGGGTCCCCGCTGGAGGTCCCCACCACAGAGGAGGGAGGCTTTGTTTTCCTGGGTTAGACAGAGGCTGTGCTCAAACCTGTGACCTTTACATGTTTGACGTCCAAGAAAAGAACATTTCTTCTTTATCAAGCCAACAGGTGAAAGAATTTAAAAAAGAAAAGCCAGACACTTTCAGAGGCAGGAAGGTCCGTCTCTTGTAACCACAGTGAGGTCCCTCAGCACAGACGCCGTCTCAGGGAGCAACCTGCACAGAAACACAGCACGTCTTCCTCCGTCATCGCCATCGCTCCGTGTTTGAGGTTTGTCCATAACTGTAAAGAACATAGAGAACGTCACAGAAACCAAGTGTCCTTGGAAAGGACAGCCTAAGAGAGCCTGGCTGGGGGACACGGTGACGTCGGGACTGGGCACTACACACCTGCCGCCTGGGTAGGCCGCCCACATAACGATGAGCAAATGGCTCTAGAGAAGTGACCTCGCTTTTCAGTGGTTCTCAAAGTATAAAGGGACGGGAAGCTCAGGGGACACTGGTGCTTGGTGGGAGTTCGAAGTCGGCTGCTCAGGTTCTCGTCCCTCCTCTCACCCACTGGGGACCACGCCAGTGTCCACGGCCACTCAGAGCCTCTGCTTCCCTGGCTGTGAGGCAAGACGGCCACCCAGAGCTCATGGGGCCGTGCATTCTCGGTGCCTAACTCAAGCAGAGCGCCAACGGTGACCTTGGCACACAGCAGGCTCTCAGAGTGCCAATGATGACCTCGGGCACACAGCAGGCTCTCAGAGTGCCAACAGTGACCTCGGGCACACAGCAGGCTCTCAGAGCACCAGCACCTCAACAAAACACCCGACTTGCTCACAATTAGGTCTCCAGGAGCCTCCTGCAGAGATCCTGGCCCAGGAGGTCCAAGCAAGAGCACAGGGACCTGCCTCGAGGCCAGCAGTGTGGGCCATGTGCAGGAGCACCAGGGCAGCAGGTGTCCCTGCTTCCCAGCTCCACGTTGCCTCCACAGGAAGCAAATTCCCCAGGGCTTGTGTTTTCTGTTGGTGTCCTGAGGTTTCCAATGTGTTGCCTCAATGACTCACCCTCCAAAATAGCAGCGCATCCCATCGACTTCACAGCAAATTCAGGTTTGTTGTTGTTGTTGTTGTTGTTGTTGTTGTTGTTTGGTTGGTTGGTTGGTTTTTTGTCTTTCAGAGGCTTCCCTAAGTTGCAGTCCTGATCCTAACTTTGGATACCTGGTGAACCTGTCAGGGGCAGGGTCGTGGTGGCCTTGCATGGTACGGCATCCAGCATTGACCCACCTTCGCTCCACACTGACACCAGTCTCCAAAGCAAAGCCCAGGTGACTGACGAAGGCTGGAGACTCCGACTCCTTTTCTTGTTACCCCTCCAAACCGGCAGACCCGGGCCCAGGTGGCCTGTGAGACTGGCGGATTTTCCTGCAGGACTGTGGTATATGTAACGCACTCACCTGTGAAACAGGCACCCAGTGCTGTCTGGAAAACAACATGCTGATCTGGAATCCAAAGGCAAGCGCTCTGCATCCCAGCCCCTCACCTTCCAGGAAGGAGTGGGCAGTGGTGTGGCCTCTGACTGGGGCGAGTTGCTGTCCTGGAACGAGGTGCCCAGCACAGCTCAGATGCTCTAAGAGGCAAACAGAAGCCACCAGACACTCAAACCACTGTGGCTTATTGACTGATTTATTGTTGGTGTGTGTGCAGTTGTTTTGTTGTTGGTTTAAATGGCGGAGTAACCTGGCCATGGGAGAAGGGACTATTTATTCCATGTTAGAAGGCAGACGTCCACTCTGAGGGAGGCTCTTTGAAGCCCCCTCTGGCTCACAGCTCTGGAAGGTGCCACATAGCCGCTGCCCTCAGGGGGGCCACTCCTGTGCTAACTCACTGGCAGACCAGGCCCATTTATTCCTTCTCTGTAGTCAGTTCAGTCCCATTTTCCTGTGGGGAGACCCACTCTCCCCCATCAGTAGAACATCCCTGAACCACAATCTCATGCTCAAGAAGCGCAGAACACGCTGCTGTGCTCATGTTACCAGGAACGTGCGGCCCTTTTTCTGTCTCTTGGGTAAATCCAGCCGTCTCCTGTGCAGAGAGCGAGAAAGAGCACTCTTCACACAGGGATGCTCAGCCCACACCCAGAGGAAGCCAGCCCCATCGAACCTGCACATGACAGAAAGGACAAGAAGCTGAATCAAAGATCAGGGAGACACACAGACAGGGACATAAACAAAAACACTGCAAAAAATCTAGTAGCCTACAGTGGCTATCAAGAGATCATAGCCTAGCCGGGCACAGAGGTGCACACTTGTCATCCCAGCAGCTGGGGTGGCTGAGGCCAGAGGATCGCGAGTTCAAAGCCAGCCTCAATAATTTAGTGAGGCCTGAAGCAATTCAGTAAGACCCTTTCTTTAAAAAAAAAAAATTTTTTTTAAGGACTAGGGATGTAGCTCAGTGGTTAAGTCTCCCTGGTTCCCATTTCCAGGATTTGAAAAAAAAAAAAAACAGAGATTTGTAACATGTGCTTTTAGGCTATTGGTTGTACTGGAGCATGATTTCCTGCAAAAATATTATATTTTCATATTATTATTATATTTAATATATCATTATGCTGATTATATCTATTGCAATAATATAATTGCATATAATTATATCAGATATAATTATATGTATATTAGTGTATGTATGTGTGTGTGTATATATATATATATATTCCAGCTTCAGTTCCTATTTAGGAATCTGTCCAGTGGAACTAGGGCAGAATGAAGGAGCCAGAGTAGGTGGCCCCTGGGCGATGGGGACAGGGACAGACACACCAAGCTCAGGAAGAAGCCAGCTGGCAACGGAGGCCCCCCACTTGCTCCATCAGGACCCCAGCCTGTTGGACAGTGCCACCACACTCAGGGCAGGTCCCCACAGGTCCCCACCTTGGCCTTGCTACCCCACATGCCAGTCGCCTCTGGAAACCCCCCACAGACACACCCAGAGCC